>NW_027271232.1:645000-1905000 GCF_040938485.1 Diadema antillarum | reverse complement strand
CACTCTGCCTTCGTTAGGGTCAAGTGTAAAGGTATGACACTGCTACTCACCCTTCGTTAGGGTCAAGTGCCAACCCTTTTGGTCGGTGGAGGTTGCTCTCCACCAGCGTGATACAGATGTCACCGGCTGACCGACAGACAATGATGGCATCTGTGACATCGTCCATCAGGTAGATGTTGGACGTCACCCAGTCTATGGCGATGGGTTCAACATCTAGGAAACAATCACAAGTATCAAACATACATTACATCAACTCCACAGTTCGAGTACTGTATACGCCCTGTATGGAGGGAGTCTAATTTTGAATCGGGACTTCCCAACAGTTTCACGAGTGGTTAAATTCAATGTTGTTGAGTACAGCACTGAACGGAGCAAGATATGCTGCACATCACATTCATGTCGGGATCAGAGTCAATATCTTTGCGTGTCTTTCAATTTGCAAACAGCACCTGACACGCAAATTTTGCAAAAATAAAAACCTCAAGAAATTTTCGACATATAAAGTAGATTTTAGATAAATTTTGCACATGTTTGTCTTCTTTATCAAATGAATGAAAGGTGACAAAAATTATAAAAATTTCATGAAATTTTCAGCGTATAAAGTAAATTTTAGATACAATGTAATTTTTGCAAATGTTTGTCTTCTTTACCAAATGACTGAAAGGCAGTCTCATGTACAATGTACTCTGATACTTCAATACAGGATATGCAAGAAAATTGCTTTCAGAGAAAAACTGAAATATTACCTTGATCATATTTCTGCACAGCCACAAAAATAAAAGAACTATGTCTTCAAATGTACAATATTTCTCTATCCTCTAACTTAACTTATCTCCAGTAAGTTGTGACTTTATTGCAGTTTGTGGATTTGCAACATTCACAGTACACATTGCCTAATCAACCTTTCATGGTACAAATCAGTTGGTTTCCCTTAGGATAGCAACATTGAACAACTGAACTAAGCTTTACTTGCACCTACATAGGAGAAACATAGCTCATCTATGACAAGCAATGGGATAATTTCATCATCACATTATAATTAAGTCTCTGTCCTTAAGGACTACACAATGGAACTGGATTAATGTGGCCTCTGTTTTATCTATGTATACAGGCAGACTTTACGAACAGGTTTCACCTTGTACAAACTCTGCTGAAGGAAATCAAATTTAGTGGTCTACACTGACAAGTTTGATATAACTGTTGCTCATATGACAAATAAATCATACCTTGGCTTCATATTATGTAGCAATACCTATGTGGGGACCGGTGGAGGCTAGCTTTAACTGACATGTTATGAACAGCTAGATTATCACCCTCATGTACGAATCGTTGACCCCTCACATACCGAGCCAGCAGCAGGGTTTGTTCTATTAAGGTTTGATATTTATTGCTTTCATTACAGTGATGCACATATTTATATCACATCTTAGCCTTTCATCATGTGACAACACATGGGGTTCTGTGGGGGCTAGCTTTCACTGGCATGTAATGGACAGCTAGGTTATCACCCTCACATACCAATTTTTAAACCCTTGACATAGCTTGTACCAAGATGTTTCTTGCCTGTGGCCAACCATTTCTCCTTTGTGTGTCAGATTACCTGGCTGTAACTTGCCAATCTATTTCTATGGCATTCAGTTTTACAGCATTGTTACTGTAAAAGTGGACATTTTTGCAGTGTGGACATTTGTTTTTGCACTTCCAGTGACCAGAGACTGCCGCAAGAATAAAAGCACACGTCATAGTATATGAGCTTGTTACATGTAAAACTATCGTTTGATTCCACAGAATGAAAAACATGGAAATTCATCATATCCCGATGAGTGGGAAAAATTTACTCACACAAAAATTTCCACTTTTACAGTACTTTAAGTGTGATGTAGACAAATCCACTCAGGTAAACAGAGCAGCACACTTATCAATCGAGTTATTAATTGGCAGAATGATATCGAGTTGAGAGACTCACTTGTTAAATCCAGAATAAGATCCTGGACTTGTACGTTTTCCATCTTTTTGAGTCCTGCACACTTCAGCTGCTCTGCATGGTTGCCAAAATTGACCCAACAAATCTGGGAGAAAATAAAGTAATAAAACCATTGAAGAGTTATCCAGCTATCAATAATTTTTCCCTTAAAAAAAGGATGGAAATATATGGTGACACAAGATGCTATGCCACAATATTAATAGACTAAAAACTTTTGATGACCTTCTTTAGCACACTGTGAACACTGTTTTGTTGTCTTTGCTGTAAAGAGGTTTCATTTTTACATGCTCCTGAGGCTGTTGCAACCTCTATATGCTAAATTGCTGATTATTTTTAACCCAGATAAACAGACAAGTGAACCTACATATTTGGCTCAACTGATTACCACAAGTGCAACATGTTCATATTATGTTAATGACCTTCTTAAACACAAAGTATGCAATCTGACAGATAGAAATTATAGGCACACTGAAAACTACATTGCAGGTTTACACCGGAAAAGGTCGAGTTCAATTCTGCTGGTAACTGATGATAGACTTGCAGTTCCTATGTTGCTTTGTTTTCTCATCTTATCGTGAAGTAGAGAGGCTGTCATATAAGGGCTTACAAGAGTTTAAAGTGGGTATCAGTTGACATGAACACACCTTTGTTTGATACTCTTGGATTTACAGTCAAATCATATGATAACAGGATCACCTAAAATAGAGCTAGTATGTTTTGTCTATTTGTTGAGGCTGTTTTTGTATTTTGCTAACTACAACACATACATGCTGCATGAACATGACCTCAACACCCCAACCCTAGCCCTTTCTTGAAAGTCTTAACACTTTCATACATCTCATCTACACTGCATCAATGACATCAAAAAGGTCCACATCATATCAGAGACTGAGGTGTCTCTTGGCTTTGTAATGAAATTTGCAGAAGTATTCTTAGAAAGTGCTTTGACATTCCAAATTTTGTAAATACATAACAAAATGCACAAAACTGAATGTTCTACTTTGTCTTTTAATAATTTCAGATACAGCAAGGTGAGAAGATGTTTATCAACACAGAGATTTGATATAGTTAATAGTATAAATGAGCTAAACTTAACACACGAACAAATGGTCTCCAACAATACATACTAGGGCTCTCATGCGAACCATCTGTGGAATGCAAATAAATAATATTAAACATCATCAGTCGTGTTTTACTTTATTGACTACAAACATGTACAAGTGACTACTGAAATGAAACATGCAGAGCCTCTAGGTCTTTCGAAGTTAGCTATTTTAATCTACCTGGTAACAGTAACTCTCAAAGGACTTTGAATGCTTAAGAAAGATGTTTCAAACATCATTCTTAACCCTTTGATGACAAGTCCCAAGTAAACTTGACCAGGTGTCTATGGGAAATGCATGCTGTAGTAAAATCAGTTTGTCCTCAACAGGTTAAAAGCACTCAAAGTGAAGCTACAGGTAACCCGTTCTATTCAAGAAATAGACTTTCTACATTAGTCTAAAAAATTAGACTGATTTTGCTAAAAACAGGTGCTCAAAAAATGGGAAAAACAGTCTACAAATGATCAAAATTTTAAATGTTAATCTGAAATTGTGGTGCAAGGTTTGGCATAAACAAAATGGAATTAACAAACCTGTCCTTCATTCTTTTCAGAATTGCATCAGTCATAGCTGGATATGTCAATGTTGGTCTTCTGCCAAACCTGCTGAGCTGGCAAGGTTCGGCTTTTGACGAACCTGCCGAGTTGCCCAGGTTCGGCTTTTGACGAACCTGTCGAGCTGGCAAGGTTCGGCTTTTGACGAACCTGCCGAGCTGTCCAGGTTCGGCTTTTGACGAACCTGCCAAGCTGGCAAGGTTCGGCTTTTGACAAACCTGCCGAGCTGCCCAGGTTCGGCTTTTGACGAACCTGCCGAGCTGACAAGGTTCGGCTTTTGACGAACCTGCCGAGCTGGCAAGGTTTGGCTTTTGACGAACCTGCCGGGCTGCCCAGGTTCGGCTTTTGACGAACCTGCCGAGCTGCCCAGGTTCGGCTTTTGACGAACCTGTCGAGCTGGCAAGGTTCGGCTTTTGACGAACATGTCGAGCTGGCAAGGTTCGGCTTTTGACGAACCTGCCGAGCTGTCCAGGTTCGGCTTTTGACGAACCTGCCGAGCTGGCAAGGTTTGGCTTTTGACGAACCTGCCGGGCTGCCCAGGTTTGGCTTTTGACGAACCTGCCGGGCTGCCCAGGTTCGGCTTTTGACGAACCTGCCGAGCTGCCCAGGTTCAGCTTTTGACGAACCTGTCGAGCTGGCAAGGTTCGGCTTTTGATGAACCTGCCGAGCTGTCCAGGTTCAGCTTTTGACAAACCTGCCGAGCTCGCAAGGTTCGGCTTTTGACGAACCTGCCAAGCTGCCCAGGTTCGGCTTTTGACGAACCTGCCGAGCTGACAAGGTTCGGCTTTTGACGAACCAGCCGAGCTGGCAAGGTTTGGCTTTTGACGAACCTGCCGGGCTGCCCAGGTTCGGCTTTTGACGAACCTGCCCAGCTGCCCAGGTTCGGCTTTTGACGAACCTGCCGGGCTGCCAAGGTTCGGCTTTTGACGAACCTGCCGGGCTGCCAAGGTTCGGCTTTTGACGAACCTGCCGAGTTGGCAAGATTCGGCTTTTGACAAACCTGCCCAGCTGCCCAGGTACGGCTCTTGACGAACCTGGCGAGCTGCCAAGGTTCGGCTCTTGACGAACCTACCGAGCTGCCAAGGTTCGGCTCTGGACGAAAGTGCCCAGCTGCCCAGGTTCGGCTTTTGACGAACCTGCATAGCTGCCCAGGTTCGGCTTTTGACGAACCTGCCGGGCTGCCAAGGTTCGGCTTTTGACAAACCTGCCGGGCTGCCAAGGTTCGGCTTTTGACAAACCTGCAGAGCTGCCCAGGTTCGGCTTTTGACGAACGTGCCGAGGTGGCAAGGTTCGGCTTTTGACCAAACCTGCCGAGCTCCCAAGGTTCGGCTTTTGACGAACCAACCGAGCTGGCAAGGTTCGGCTTTTGACGAACCTGCCAAGCTGGCAAGGTTCGGCTTTTGACGAACCTGCCAGGCTGCCCAGGTTCGGCTTTTGACAAACCTGCCGAGCTGGCAAGGTTCGGCTTTTGACGAACCTGCCGAGCTGGCAAGGTTCGGCTTTTGACGAACCTGTCGAGCTGCCCAGGTTCGGCTTTTGATGAACCTGCCGAGATGCCCAGGTTCGGCTTTTGACGTACTTGCGGAGGTGGCCAGGTTCGGCTTTTGACGAACCTACCGAGCTGCCAGGGTTCGACTTTTGACGAACCTGCCGAGCTGCCAAGGTTCGGCTTTTGACGAACCTGCCGAGCTGCCAAGGTTCGGCTTTTGACGAACCTGCCGAGCTGGCAAGATTCGGCTTTTGACAAACCTGCCGGGTTGCCCATGTTCGGCTTTTGACGAACCTGCCCAGCTGCCCAGGTTCGGCTTTTGACGAACCTGCCCCCCCCCCCCCCCCCCCCCCCCCCCCCCCCCCCCCCCCCCCCCCCCCCCCCCCCCCCCCCCCCCCCCCCCCGGCCTAGTTAGGGTTAATGATCCTGTCAGGCTCCAAATTTTTCATCTGTTGCAATGTCCCTTTGCGAAGATCACAAAAATAGGGATTAGAAACAGTAAGTTGCAGTGAATAATAGGCAGAAATACATCTTAAATGCAGTTCAGTTTAATCAGTTTTCAGCGAAATGCTTTTTCATTGTTGAAATGCAAAAACATGCACTTCTATGATCATGCCACATTGAAAGGTTCATTCTTGTATTGTTTTGATTATCCAGTACGCTGATAACCACAAGAAGCTACATGGTTCATGCATACCAATTTGGGGACCAAACTGCAGTGAAAACGTGATATTCAAACATGAAAATGAAACAATTTTTATTCACTAGCTTAATTGTGACATTTTCAGTTGCCAGAGTCACAAAATATGCTGCAGAAAAAAGGAGAATATTCCACAAAGGGTGAGATAAAAATTTGAGGAACATTAATTGCTCATTTGACTAAACAATGTTTTCATTATTAACTCTTTATGTGCCACGTTCGCACGTCCGACTCAGTCGACGGCGTGCCAACTTTGCATATTCTGCTCAATAAACAAAGCCGCCAAAACCGATCGATAAATCGCTAGTCCTGCGGTACAATGAAAGCGTTTCTAGCGCTTTTGTTTCTCTCGCATACGGCTTGCATTCTATGTGGTGATTGACTGTCAAGCGGTGTTCCCAACTATAGATTTGTGTGTACATTCTAAGTTTCTGTCACGGTTTCATGTGTAAAAGTCATGCCTTCACAGTAATGTAGCAAACTTGTCATTCAAAAGAAAATTGAAAATAGATTTTTCATACAATTTATATTGAAGCAAAGTTTGGCATTCCTCTAAACTTTGCTCACTATTATGTCAAAGCTCAAAAGCTGAAATTTGTAGAAGTTACACAAATTGGAAAAACAGAATTCTTTCTCAAAGCATGTCTACCTTCGTGTCCCAGAATAACGTGGCATACAGGGGGTTTCCACCATGGCACATAAAGAGTTAATATTCAGCTTCAGGAATGCTATGCTCCAGCACTATAACATATGAAACATATGAAAAACACGTACGGTATACAAGCTGAATAGTGCAGTAGAGTACAGTTCAAAGTATTTTAACAATAAGCATAGCATATTTGCAGTATCGTCTCTTTCTGGAGCTCAAAAAGACATCGCGCGGTACTCAATCCTGTGAATGGCATTTTGAATCATGTGCAGTACAGTGTATTTCGAAACACTGATTCTACATAGCAATTGAGCATAAACACAGCCCATGTAAAAGTAATACAAGATCATAGAGCAGTATGCCATTGAATCACAGAGAGTTAAGATGCATTATACCTGTTTGATGGAGAAGATGACTGATGATTCTTGATGTATGGTATCCTCCACTTGTGGTATAGGAACATGTGCACTACACTAACCTCCTTTTCTCCTTGTGCAAGATAATATGAGTCAGGGTGGGCAATTCGTATAAGGCTTTGGTTGGCTAGTCCATGCAATGAGGTTATACCTGTATACTTTTATAAAACAGGCCCTTGCCAATAAGCTACACTGAGCAGGCAATCCTAATAAATTATCTCCTTATCAGAGACAATGAAAACTCTCTTGTGCGCCTCCAAGATCAGATTGTTGATATAGCCGGGGAGGGGGAAGAGATACAATGTATAGCCCTAATGCTCTGCTGGTTTGGGGAAGTGCCAAGCCCTATGGTTTGTTTCTCACAGAAGTGCTTTGTGGTCTGCCAATTAACCACAGTCAGCAAACAATGTTTGGGCAGTCTGTGGTTGAAACTCAAAGCTCCTTGGCATTCCTCTCAGCCTTCACTGAGAAAGTGAACTGATGCTCCATCCATACTAGTCTGGGCTCCGTCCCCTTTTCCTTGGTGCGACCAAGAGAGGGCGCAAATTTTCTGATTGCGCTAATCGAGAGACTGCGCGCCCAACGAAAAAGGGTCCGGGAAGAAAGTTTCAGTTCCGATCGGATTTTGACCGAACGCGATAAATCATTCGCTCTGACAGGTCCCGCCCACCGAGTATGGTAGTAGTCTGTTCAGCCAGTCTCAGTAAATGGAATTCGCATCTATCTGATTTCGTATGTGATCTATATTAATGACATGTAGATCCATATAGGTCACAAATTGGTTTCAGAGTATTCAATTTTTCTGAAGAAAAGATACAATACCTTTTTCTTCATAGTAGGCCTAATACGAACACATAATGCTGAATTTACTGCTGAAATTGGATTAGACTAGTCATCGACTGTTCTAGGTATTACACAGTTCAGTACCTTTCTCCCAACACCCTGCAGATCTGTCCTTGGTCTCACCATGGGCGGATGGAGTACTGCACGCATGCATTGCATAATTATGTACCTTACCCAGTATAAGTGTTTAGTTTGGCCATGGAGCTAAAAACGAATGGCGATCTACTATCGTTTATCTCTAGTGATTTCTCTCTAATGTTTTTTTTTTCAACTTTGTACAAAAAATAGGGCCCAACAGTAGCCATGACTGCTCGTATCATAATTAGAAATGTTCTTGATTTTGCGATCTTGTTTGTGCAACAGGATTTTGTAAGAGAGAGGTATTTCAGTCGGCTGCACTGTGCCCGAGTGAATCCATAAACACTTTGAAAATCGAGGCACTGATTCTAAATATCAAATTGATATTATATGCAAATTGACTGGGTATACTACGACTGCAGTCGACTGTATGTTGTACTTGAGGGCCAATCCTATAAGATGAAGCCTTGAACTTCTGGAATCCCTTTTTTTTTATAAACGTAAAGTAGGTTTACAATTGGATTTCTATATTATGTCTGGAGAACAATAATTCACAACACAACCACAATACTTTCAGCATAGCGCCTAAATACCACGCAATTTCAAATAAAAACATCCACAAATCTTTCTGAGTGTGGCTCTGACGATGAAATTATTAGTAATAAGTGATTTCATCGATGAATAGCCATCAAAGCTTTATGTGTTATGAAATATAACAGGTTAGAATACAAAAACACGCTTTGATTACGCGAGCATACAAAGGTTTACCGCGTTGAGCTTCACAAGGAATAGTGTTTTATCAGTTTTGATTTAAAAAAAAAAAAAATAAGCTGGTATTTTCTTCAGACCTAATTTACCAAAGGAAGATAAAGATATTACATGTTTGATGGAGAATTTACGTGGCAAACCTTATACACGCTATGTATCCAAAAATTGAATAGGCATTGTTTTCCCGAAGGTTCGTTGATCTGAAAATAAGAGAAACTTTAATATTTTGAAGGTTTGATAGCTCCCCCCCCCCAAAAAAAAGCAAACATCAAACAAACAAACAAACAAATGAAACAAGGTTCGTAAATCCACAAATGGAAAAATTGCATACTTTTAAACTAACATTCGGAATTACCAACCAATATCGTTTTAAATTAACGAACCTTCGGTATTGCAAACTTTTTTTTTCTTTATTTTTCTTTTAGGGGCTATACAAACGAACATTCGGAAGACCAATCCTTTAGTATTTTAAACGAACCTTATTTCGTTTTGGATTACCGAACCATCGTAATAATAAACCCTGAAAATGAACCTTCAGAAAAACAAACTGTAACCAGAAATAAGAAATTTCTGACTCCAGAATTATTCAGGATTTACCAATCCCAGAGGGCAGCGGATATCATACAATTCTGATATTCACCTTGCATTGTAATGATGATGCCATGTAACAATCAGGAGGTAAACTATAATCATCGAGAAGGCGAGAGAGCCTCCTCGATATAACAGGCAAACTCCACAACACCATGCTGAAGGGCATATAAATCAGACACTTGCTTATGAATAATATCGTAGTGCAAAATAAATTCTTTAATTATTCATTTAAACTTTATGATACCACAGTCTCCGGGGTTCACTCCTCAGAACAATACATATTACATGATAACAACATGGTATGGACTCCTATAAAGTTTATCTAACTGCATGCCCTAGATTTTTAATCCTTCATTGTTGGACGATAATTAAAGATGTTCATTAACAGCATGATTAAAGGAGAAATATCTGGTATTTCCAATGAAACATAATAGTACGTTACCGTTAAGACAAATTGCAATATGTCGTGCCCCACACTGCGCATCGTCAATTTTTATACAGATGTTCAATGCATATAAATGCAATTTTACTAATAGCTGGGTTCGAAAGTTATATCATCTGTGATGTGTAAATATTTGCTAAACTATTTACTTCCGGGTATTGCTTTCCAATAGGTGATCTTTAACCATACAGACAAGAGAAAGTCCACTCCCATTAAAAAAGAGAAGTAAAATGCATGTCTTTTCAACAGTATGGTTTTGCGGGAGGTAATTTGCTAGTCGTATCTTATTCAATTTTGCCCCCTCCTTTTTTTGTGTGTGTATCAATTAGAATGACCTGTATTCCGTCCTGCATTCACATTGGTGAGCACCCATTAAAAAGAAGTGTTCGCTTTCAAAGTCATAAGACAATTTGAGTCACTGTGTACCTGCGTCTGTGAAGCATTCTCCTACTCATCATTACAATGTCATGTTGTATTATCATCCTTCGATCAACACGGCTTACCATTACAAGTTTGTTTCATTTCATTTCATTTCATTTATTTCATTTCCAACAACATTTTCATACACAAAATAACACAACATCAATACAATGTCGTAACAAAGAAAAATACATGAAGTTAACAATAGTACACATGAAAAAAAGCAAGAGAATATTGAATCAAAACTAAAGTTGCAGGAAATGGAGGAGACATGCTAAAAAGCTAAGCTTGTATTTTGCAGTCTCCTCGTGGACAAAAAGACTAAATAACATCGAAAGGCAATTAGCTGGACATAAACGGTGTGCAACACATACAATCCTATACAAATAAACAAACAACAAACAAACAAACAAACAGACGGACAAACAAACACAAGCAACCTCTCTTGTAAAGAGAAAGATAGAGAGAGAAAAACAAAACACAGTGAGGGAAAAGGAGGAGAAGAGGAAATTATTTTGAAGGAAGAAACAGAAGGAGACAAGAGGACAGGAAAAGGCGAGAAAGGAGAAGAGATGAAGATGATGAAGGGTCTATACCAGCACACGCGAGGTACATGGTGCGATGGATCACCGAGGTATATGTACATAATGTAGGAAGGAATAGATTAAAGAAAAGAATGAGTATAACGAATAAAAAAGGAAGCTCAAAATTAAGGGTAACTAAGATATAACTCATTCAACTATATAGGAATTTATGAACAACTTCTTCAATTTAAATGTAAATGTATTTAAACTTAGAACTTGTTTCATACTATCATCGAGAGAGTTCCAGAATTTGGGGCCAGTAAAAGAAAATATAGATTTAGCAAACATAGTCCTCGTTAATGGCAAATGAAATGAGTTGGATTGCCGGGTAGGATACAGATGAACAGTTCTATTTTTAGTGAACATGGACTCAAACACAATTGGGAGAGAATTATTGATAAATTTGTACATGAATTGTCCGAGGTGTAGAAAATACAAATCCTTTACCTTTAAGATTTTGTTTTCTTGAAATAACACATCAGTGTGACTTCTCCACGATTCATTGCAAATAATACGAAGAGCTTTCTTCTGTAACAAAAGTAGTCTTTCCAAATGAGAAGAATGTGTGTTTCCCCAGGCGAGTATACCATAATTCAAATAAGGTAAAATCAAAGATGAATATAACATTAAAAGAGCGTTTTTGGGTAAATAAAATTTAACTTTATTTATAACACCTATATTTCTTGAAATAATACGGCTTATGGAATCAATATGTAAATTCCAAGTGAGTTTACGGTCAATAGTCAAACCTAAAAATTTGATTGAAAAAACTTCTTCAATAACTGTGTCATTCAGATAAACATTCCTTGGCACATTTTCCAAAGAGTTACTAAAAATCATACATTTAGTTTTTTTGATATTTATTGACAATTTATTTGCTCTTATCCATTGAAGTAATTTATCCAATTCAACATTTAAAACATCAATTAACATGTTAGGATCAGAATGTGATAAAAAAAACATTAGAATCATCAGCAAATAATAGAAAAGAAAGAATACTTGATGAATTCGGCATGTCGTTAATGTAAAGGATAAATAAAAGAGGGCCAAGCAAACTTCCTTGAGGCACTCCACAATTGACATTTTGCATGACTGATGTATGTCCGTTAACATACACAAATTGCTTTCGGCTAGAAAGGTAACTCCTGAACCACTCCAAGGCCTTTCCTCGGATACCATAATGTGATAACTTATAAAGGAGTATATTATGGTCAATGGTATCAAAGGCCTTGGAGTAGTCCAGGAAAACGCCGATTGTATGATGAAACTGATCAATAGCTTTTGAAACTTTATCTAGAAAGGTAAGTATTGCCTTTTGCTTTGTTTTGCTTTACTGCTATAGGTTAGCACTAACACCTTTTCAGGGAAAATAGATGTGTGTTATAACCCTCCTGCTACTTCAAAATCCATTCAGTTAATAAAATTAAAAGAATTGACATATTGTTATCGCCACGTATCAGCACATGCCGTGTGAACATAACAGCGGGTATTGTTGTGATGGTTAAGTGTGCTATTTACAAGTACATAACTACAAACCCTTCTTTTAAGTTTCGGCTAATGAACATTATTTCATTATCAGAAAAAAAAATAGTGAGCAATAGTTTATTTACGAATAAACGAGCCTTCGGAATAACAGACATAGCTTTTAACCAGCACCATATTCCTCACGAACATAGCACTATCAGCATAATCTGTTTTAAAGGCAAGCCACAAGTGTTTTGGTAAAAGGACGCAAGGAATAATGTTGCTTTTACGTTTAGATTGAAGTAGTTTGACTATGAAAGTTGCTACTATGAATAAATTCCCTCAGAGCGTTTGTATAAGTTTATAATTGGATGAATCCTGCGAGTTATGTTGGCCAGGGAGTGAGTTTTCGTAACGTATACGTTTCCCACCTGCGCTTTTCCGTGGAAATGAGATAATAAAGTTACTTTAATGTGTTCTATAGTGAGATATGGGAGTGGTTCCTTGCAGGTGAGCTATATAAGGCTGTCATAATCCTTGAGGAGAAATCTCATAGCAGGGTATCACGTATGTTTCGTTGAATCTTAAAATACCTTATGGAATTCGTCAGTGAAATCCGTCTGTATTTGACTCGATCTATATAAAAAAAACAATAACAAAAACACGAACCTCTTCGTTATCCTACCCGCAGGCGCAATCCAATGAATTTCACTTGCCTTTGTTGACCATGACAATTTTTTTATTCCTATCTACAATCAGGCTTTCAAAGACAGAAATCTATTTTGGCACGATCGACTATTTGAATCTGGTTCCTACATTCGATATTTTGTAATGATAATAATAGTATTTTTTTTTTTTGGGGGGGGTCTGGTTTTTAATATCTTTGCTAGAGTTGCTTTACCAAAAATATGACTTTTGTGACACGGGATCCCTTAAATCTATTGGAATATTGATCAAAAGTCATGTATATGAAGATCACATATTTTAGCGGATATAGTGGGATTGACCCTTTTACGGATGTCATTCTGTTATGCTCGGAGGAATCAATCTAAAATAAAGTCTGTAATCTACAATAAGCCTATAATGTCCAATGAAACATTTTTTCATCGTACTATAAAATCGTGGTATCTCCCCTATTTGGATGGAGGCTACGTTTCATGAAAAGACTTCTCTCTCATAAGACACACAGACTTTACTTCTCTTGTATACATAATATAGCTACATAATTATGAGAATCTTTGGAATTTCCTTGATTTTATGTAAAGACTTTTATATGATGACTTCATGAAATCATGGACCCTAGTGGTAGGGTCCATGATGAAATCATGGAATGGGCAGCTTGTCTCTCATCATGCATAAAGAAAGCACGTAGGCCTACATTAATGCAGTATGATGAGCTGCGGTCGAAGTACAAGTTTAGTCTAGCAGCCAGAAAGGGTCCCCGTGCACCCCCCCCCCCCCCCCCCCCCCTAAAACAAAATTCTACGATATGTTCGAAGATCGTCAGAACCTGTATTTTCTGAATCCGGTTGTCGCCAGCGGAAAAAAAGGTTGCGCGCGCGTCTTATTTGCATATTTCCTAGATGGCCGCCGCCCGTTGCTAGGAGACGGATTATTTTTGAATAACTTTATTTAGGAATAACAAATTACCATAAAAATGGTATCATTTTGAAGAGAATTAAATTTCCTACAAGCTGATACCCCATTTGATGGGATAAATAGTTGTTGTCATGAAATATTAAGGAAGGAATTATGATTTTTAGCATTTTTCTAAAAAGATACGGAATTTGGTTATAATGTTCTTTTCCATACATCTAATATGCATTTACAAATAACATTTGAAATTTCCTAAAATTATCCCCCAAACATAGCTATTATCATGTGAAAACGGCTTTCCAATACACCAATTCCTTTAAAAGTTACACGACATTAAAGGGGATAAGGTTCAATAGGTTTTACAGCAATATTTAAGGGTTATAATGTCTCCGCGCGCAATTGCGTAGGTTCTGTATGTGGGGTTTGTTGTAGATCACTGCTATCTATTGATCAAATCTCATCGAAATCGGCGAAGAAAGAAAGAAAAATTACACTTTCTATTCCTTATATGAAATACATTTTTTTTTCTATTCTGTGTTACCAAACTCAATCCATTCAGCTTCCCATATGAACAGTTTCTTGTCTTTTTGGATTCCCTCCAAAATCACAACTTATCTGATATTAAAAAGTTAAAGAAAAAAATTTGACGTGACAGTTTCCTCTTATTGGAAGATTAAAGTGAAAAAAAAAGAAGAATCTTATGCTAAAAGCCCTAAGAAATAAAGAACTTGTTAAATGGCCTTTCAGAGTTTAAAATGAAACATGGCTATCTTATTTTTTCATAACAAAATGAAGGGAAGTATCTGTGTAGTTCATGTCGGCCCATACTGGGTTACTATTCTTCAGAAATGGTTTCCGTGCACCCCCCCCCCCCAAAAAAAAAAAAAAAAAATCTACGATGTGTTCGAAGATCGTCAGAACCTGTATTTTGCGAATCTGCTTGTCGCCAGCGGAAAAAAGGGTTGCGCGTGCGTCTAATTTGCATACTTCTAAGATGGCCGCCGCCCGTTGCTAGGATACGGATTATTTTTGAATAACTTTAGTTAAGAATATCAAATTACCATAAAAATGGTATCATATTAAAGAGAATTAGATTTCCTACAAGTTAATACCCCGTTTTATGTAATAAATAGTTGTTGTTATGAAATACTAAGGAAGGAAGGATTTTTTTTACATTTTTCCCAAGAAATACAGATTTCAGTAATGTTTTTTCCATACATTTAATTTCTGTTTACAAATAACATCGGAATTTTCCTTAAGTTAAACACCATAAATAAGTATTATTCTGTGAAAGCGGCTATTCAATACACCAATTTCTTTAAAAGTTACACGACATTAAAGGGAAAAGGTTCAATACGGTTATACAGAAATTTAAGGGTAATGTCGACGGCCGCACTTGCGTAACGCGTGTAGTACTGTAATAATCATTGCAAGTATGAGACCCTATCACTTCTTACATCCAAATTATTGATTAAATATCATTAAATCTTGTGGAATATGAAAACAAATTAAATTTTTTATTCGCTATCACCTTTGATCTACTCAGCTTCACTTTTAGTTTACGTCTTTTTTCATCAAATAGAATGAAGGCCTTACGAGAGGTGTAATTTCATGACGGCCGAAACGGGCTTACCTGGATAGGGGTTTCCAACATATCGATATTAATCAAACTTCTCTTCATCAACTCTTATTCTTCTGATCATCTTCACACACATACTCACACCTCCAGTATCGCACACAGGCATTCATGCAGGGGAAATGAGCTCAGTCATGAATTTCGTGAATTTATTCAATACGCCATTAATGCATTCATGGAACATCAAACTCGAATGCTTTATTTAGATGTCGAAATAAGAGATACATGTATACCGCACAAGCGACATATTTCTCACCATGCTCTAGCATGAAATCAATTTATTTTTTTAAGATAAGATCGCACATACGTGTTCTCATTCTTTGGTGGTTCGCCTGATGGTTTTTAAACATATTGCTCATACGTTTATTATTGCCAAGAAACTAATAGATAGATTACAAATACCAAGGAATGGCATTGATAAAAACGAATAGTTGCAAGTCAAATCCAGTCGCTTTCAAATTCTGTGGGTTTTTTTTTATAAAAAATGATTTCATGCACTTAACTTTATTACATGGGTTGATTTAAATGCAATACAACGTAAACTTGGTTGTTAAATCCGTTAGGAGTGACTAATAATCAATATTATACAAAAATGAGAGAGAGAGAGAAAAAAAATGTTATGGTTAAGTAGACCTTAATGCATGGATCTATAAAGCATGAGGGAAATGTCTGAGGGAACATTAACTATGCATGCGTGTATGTATGTATGTGTGCATGCATATACTATAACTATGTATATATAATATATCTATATCTATATATATATATATATATATCACGTTTATATTTATGCAGGTTTGTATACTTTTGTGTTGTGTGTGTTTGTGTTCAAGGATGTATGTGTATCTCTAATGTGTTAAACATTAGACATATTCAGAGTGTAAATGTTTAACCACAACGAATACAATATTTTCATGTTTTCCACAGAAATTAGTTGCTAAAATGATTTGAAGTGTATCTGCTATAGGCGCATCTGACGTGCAATCCACTTTTAGAGCGCATGTAAGTTCCGCTGGAATAACATTTTAACTCATGCATGAATTAAATACACCATCCAATGTTTTCAGATATCCATGCCCTACTCGTCCGCCGGTCCTTTTTAGATAGAGTAACTAAATATGCATTATCGATACCCAAAAGATTATTGACATTGCACGTTAAACACTTTCACTAGGTTGCCATTGTCGCGAGTCTCGATATGCTAATACATGTATACTATCTACCACAAATCGATTCTTAGTCTACGAGTGACCGTGGTGATCTTATCATGGCTTATCACATCTTGAGGTCTATGGTGGTAATCGTGTTGATCGTAGAAGAATTATTGGACTGTTCGAAAAATTACTACGATCAACACAATGTCTTTGACTGACATCAAGATTTGATTATCTGATGATCAGCACGATTAGTCCCCGAGTAAGACCACGATTTCGGGCGAATCGAGAAAGTGGACCCAGCTTAGTGAATTCCACGAGAGTGGTAACGTACCATAAGGATAATCAACACGACAGTTTCAATACCGTACATATCAATATTTACATATCTTCAAAGATTACTTCACCTATGTAATCTAGATTCTTTTGTATGCCTCCGCCAAGAAGTGGTGCCGGAGGCATTATGTTTTCGGGTTGTCCGTCCTTCCGTCCGTCCTTCTCTCCGTCCGTAATGAATTTTGCGGACAGCGTAACAAAAAAAAAAAAAAAAAAAAAAAAAAAAAAAAAAAAAACCTGAAATTTGGCATGTATGTATATTGGGGGTGAAATTCTGCCTATCAACTTTTGGGTGCACATGCTCAAGGTCAAAAGTCAAAAGGTCGAGGTCAAATGCTTAAAATTTCACTATTTCCCTCATATCTCTGCAATGCCTAAAGATATTTTCTTGAAACTTAGTGTATACAGGTATTACCCAGTTAAAATTCACTGGTAAAAGTTTGGGGTGATAAGGTTAAGGTCAAATGTGAAAAGGTCAAGTGAAAATGTTAAAATTTTACTTTTTTTCTCTGTATCTTGGATATTGTTCAAGGTATCTTCATGGAACATAGTATATATTATGCATGTACTGACTGGAAGTGATTATCTAGGGAATTTGGGGTTCATGGGGTCAAAGGTCAAGGGCAACACTTCAAAATTTTACTATTTCCCTCATATTTATGCAATGCCAGCAGGACTTTTTTTAAACTTGGTGTATGCATGTATAACCCAAAATAGAGATTCTCTGGCAATTTCTTTTTTTTTTTGCCAAAAAGGTCAAAGATCAAAGATCAAGAGAAAGTGCTGAACTTGCTTCTTCCTCCATGTCTCGGAAGTGGCTCATGGCATCTTGAAACTTAGTACATATTTATGCATGTTCTGCCTGACAGTGATTCTCTTATGAATTTTAGGGTCAAAGGCCAGATGAAAATGGTAACAATTTATTACTCAATACAAAAATTGCACTTTTTCTCCATACCTTGAAAATTACTTAATGCATAAACTTATGAAAGGGCCAAAGTCAAGTTAAAGTCCTAAAATCCCCAAATACATGCTCTCCTATTCATCCAATTAGACCTAGGTCAAGGAAGGTGACCATTTTGAATTTTGAATGGAAACAATGTCATTATCGTTTTCAAATTCCCAGTAACAGGGCATTTAATCTTGTTGCTTTCGCGTGGCCTTTCTTTCTATAATATACAAGAAGTAAATTTGTTATTGCTTTCAGCAATAACAAATTTGGGCCCGTTTATCTATATCATGACGAACCTCCGGAATAACGAACCTTTGGGGGAAAAAAAATGAACCTTCGGAATAATAAACTGTGACCAATATTGTTATATTGTACAAGCTTTAACGCCGACATCTATTAACCTACTATATTACTACTTTCACTCTTTGAAAGGAAACAACCAACGACACAACAGGAATGGAAACAATGTCATTATCGTTTTCAAATTCCCAGTAACAGGGCATTTAATCTTGTTACTTTCGCGTGGCCTTTCTTCCTATAATATACAAGAAGTAAATTTGTTATTGCTTTCAGCAATAGCTAATTTGGGCCCGTTTATCTATATCATGACGAACCTCCGGAATAACGAACCTTTGGGGAAAAAAAATGAACCTTCGGAATAATAAACTGTGACCAATATTGTTATATTGTACAAGCTTTAACGCCGACATCTATTAACCTACTACTACTTTCACTCTTTGAAAGGAAACAACAAACGACACAACAGGAATGGAAACAATGTCATTATTGTTTTCAAATTCCCAGTAACAGAGCATTAATCTTGTTACTTTCGCGTGGCCATTCTTTCTATAATATACAAGAAGTAAATTTGTTATTGCTTTCAGCCGGCAGCATAGCTTTCGATGGTTTGTGATATCATTAGAATTAAAACATTGAGCTCTCCATAGCTGACAATTGTAAAGTAGTAGCCCGCCAAAGTTGGATTACCTTTTTTTTTTGATACGCACTGTATAACCTGAAAAAAAAAACAGATTTATTCGGTTTTTATCAATTGTACATTATAGCCACTCATATAATGATGTATTGTTTGAGTTAGTCTTCGTACACCACTTAATTACCAACTGCTAATAATAGACGTAATCTTCGTTGTAATATTAAACTAGAAATGTCGCTATGACGACTGGTATGCCTCCGCCATAATGCATGATTCTCCTAATAGGTCTATAGTACATGTGGACAATGTGTGATTACATTTTCACAAAATTGGCAAAATATTATAATGGCATGTTTGTCACAAATGTGTTGAATGGTCACCTTCCTTGACCTAGGTTTAATTGGATGAATAGGAGAGCATGTATTTCACTTGATCTTTGACCTTTGACCTATCGTAGATTTTTTTTTTTTGGGGGGGGGGTGCACGGGGACCATTTCTGAAGAATTTATGATGTAACCCAGTATGGGCCGACATGAACTACACAGATACTTCCCTTCATTTTGTTATGAAAAAATAAGATAGCCATGTTTCATTTTAAACTCTGAAAGGCCATTTAACAAGTTCTTTATTTCTTAGGGCTTTTAGCATAAGATTCTTCTTTTTTTTTCACTTTAATCTTCCAATAAGAGGAAACTGTCACGTAAATGTTTTTTCTTTAACTTTTTAATATCATGCAGATAAGTTGTGATTAATTTCACGTTCTTGGAGGGAATCCAAAAAGACAAGAAACTGTTCATATGGGAAGCTGAATGGATTGAGTTTGGTAACACAGAATAGAAAAAAAAAAACATTTTTATTTCATATAAGGAATAGAAAGTGTAATTTTTCTTTCTTTCTTCGCCGATTTCGATGAGATTTGATCAATAGATAGCAGTGATCTACAATAAACCCCACATACAGAACCTACGCAATTGCGCGCGGAGACATTATAACCCTTAGATATTGCTGTAAAACCTATTGAACCATATCCCCTTTAATGTCGTGTAACTTTTAAAGGAATTGATGTATTGGAAAGCCGTTTTCACATGATAATAGCTATGTTTGGGGGATAATTATAGGAAAATTCAAATGTTATTTGTAAATGCATATTAAATGTATGGAAAAGAACATTATAACCAAATTCCGGATCTTTTTAGAAAAATGCTAAAAAACATAATTCCTTCCTTAATATTTCATGACAACATCTATTTATCCCATCAAATGGGGTATCAGCTTGTAGGAAATTTAATTCTCTTCAAAATGATACCATTTTTATGGTAATTTGTTATTCCTAACTAAAGTTATTCAAAAATAATCCGTCTCCTAGCAACGGGCGGCGCCCATCTTAGAAATATGCAAATTAGACGCGCGCGCAACCTTTTTTTTTCCACTGGCGACAACCAGATTCGGAACATACAGGTTCTGACGATCTTCGAACATATCGTAGAATTTTGTTTTAGGGGGGGGGGGGTGCACGGGGACCCTTTCTGGCTGCTAGACTAGTTAGTGGGCTCAACTTCAGAACAAAACCCCCTATTTTGGTGGACAATGCTGTAGTGTAGTGGAAGTGGGCAGCACTACCACACACTACCAGCGGGAGTGCGATCAGCTGGTATTCGTATTAACTAGTAAAACTGTCTGATTGACTGCGAGTCATGAATATTCATGACCACTCAAGCGTGAACTCTTGACCCTGCTCGATCCGGCGAAAGTATTTTACTGGACTCTTTTTTCTCGGGTATCGCAGTTCTCGGCGTATCGCAATCCTCGGGTGTCACGCCCTCATACGGCTTGTCGCGTACACTGAATCACCCCTACGAGTAAAAAGAGTCCAGAAGCTAGACTACATCCATACCAGCTGTGTACTCTGGTTAGATAGCACATTCGTCAGCTGCAGATGTTCCTCTGGACAACTATGATTCTAATTTTCTTACAATGGAGACAAATGATGGAACTATCAATGAACTTGATATCTCAGCTCAGTATTGATGATGGAGATGGTGCTAACATTTTGTCCTCAAAATTATCAACAAGAACAAATACCAATGGAGCTTCTGACATGATGGATTTATCTCACCTGAGCTTTGATGAGCTCATATTAGACATGATGCTGAAAGATCAACTCCTACAGAGGAGATTGCATGCCACATAAAGATGAAATTTGCTTGCCTCATGGATGCACCAAGACAGACATAACAGTCAGTATCTTCGTGGCAAGGCAGAAATACCGGATCCTACTCTTGGCCAAGCTGAATTCTACAAATCATCGTCAAAGTTCTTCTGGCAAGTGAGAGTGAAAAAGGTAAGTTTTATGCAAACATACTTGCCAATCATGGGGAGTTTTTGCACCAACAGAGAAGGCTCAACATGTTTATTTTTCAACAAGTGCTAATGAATTATTTGGGAATACATGATACATAGAAAACTTATCCATATTCTTTATAGTGTCACAATTAAAAATGCAGATATATCTCATTACCTCGTATTAGCTAATCGCAGCTCTATAAAATCATTGAAAATGTAATGTTCAATTGGATTCTTTCTTATTTTCAGATATGGTGCTATATGAATTAATGACATCACAATTGATGATTCAGGCATCCACACAATTGTGACTGTTGTGAGGCATTTCGGTTGTATATTCTAAGTGACACTGGAAAATATAATAAAATAAATTGAGAGTGCTTCAGAAAGTTTTTGCAGACCTTTGAAGTCATTTTATTTTGTCTTTCAAACATATAATTTTCAATTTCTTAATCAAGGGGTACCTTTGGAAACATCTGCAGTGTACATGTAGCTGTCATTCAATTACTGGTGGGATTTGAATGTGTGTTCTGGTTAACCTATGCACACTTGCTTTTTAATATCCCTATATTCTAATGCATGTAATTTTGTGCACTGCAGTACTTTGATGGGAGTGGTGATTTGATCATGCATAAAAAATTTCAGATTTAGAGTTTGGTGTAATTGATATTCTAACTTCATCAGTTTTCATTTCATGCAGACTGGAGATTTCTTCAAAATACCAGAAATGTATTGTCCTGGAGAAGACACTAGACAAGGAAATGAACCAGACCAAAAAGGAAAGAGCTTGAGAATGCAATGATGATGCACAATGAAAGCCAAATGTAAGTGAATTTCAGGAAACTATTATACATTTCATCTGTGTACCAGTAAATGGTAACTCGATCTACTGCTTGATGGTAAAACTGTCACATAATCACAATCCCTCAAGGTCTATGTCCATCATCTTCCATCATCATAATGTTTACATCTTTTTATACCATGCCATGTTATTTCCCAAAAATAATATGAAATTTATATTGATGTGCAACATCATATTTCATGAATTTTTTTCCTTTCCACAGAGAATTAACTTGCAGTATGGGTTTCCCTTTTTGTAGCACAGTCTGCATAATGTGTACCAAAAGGGGTGTGAAAGCATTTGTGGGACAAATTCATATAATCCAAAATGCAGAAAAATAATGTTAGTACCGCAAAAATATCAATGCATTCAAAATCTGAAGAACAGTGTTTTGTTTAGAGTAAAACGTCTGAAATCAGATAAAAGAACAAGTCCATCTTCATGTGACAAGTGGAGTATGTGAGAAAATAGAGCGCTATCAGAAGAGCACATTGACAGTTTGAGGAAAATCAATAATAGTTTTGAGGAAAATCATACAATCTGTTCAATTTGTTAGCAATTTTTAAAAATTTCTGTACAGTCACTGCCTGATGAAAATTACTACAGTCTGTGATGTCACATGTATAGAATGATATGTAAAGAGAAAACATTTCTATTAAGAGAATTCCACAAAATTTCATTTTGAGAAGAAAGTACAAAGGATTCCCTTAACTGGTACTGATGTATGGTTAGAGTAATATTATTCCCCGGCCTTCTGAATGAGACAAGTCAATTGTTCTTGTCATATACATAATGCTGCAAAGTGAAAAATACAATTGTATGTTGATTTTTCTTTATATTTTCTTTACTTTGTTGTACACATACGTGACATCACAAGATGTTTTAGTCTTCTTATCCTGCCATGGAAGCATTGAAACTTCACAAACTCATAACTTTTGAACACATACAGTAGTCAGATTTTCATCAAACGTGCATTGATGTATTGTACTTATAATATTGCTACTTTCTCTCAATTCACATGCATATTAAAGGGATCGTATAGTTTTGGTTGAGACCTAATTTCAGGGTCTAACATGTTTTGGTGAGATAATAAGAAACCTCTTATGAAATATGAAAGAGCATTCTTTAATTCCATGAGGAATTTAACATTTGTTTAATGAAAATTGGTTTTGAAATGGCTGAGATATCCATAACAGAGCAATTCTAATTAAGTTAATTAAAGGGATAGTACAGTATTGGTGGAGATGAGAATTGGGCTTTTAAGTTTTTGCAAGATACCGAGAAAACACTAATGAAATAGTACAGAGCATACCATTTTAAGAGGAACTCAAAGTTTATTTGATGAAAATTGGGTTTGGAATGACTGAAACATCCAAAAACAAAGTAAAACAAAGCGATCGTAATAAAGTGTGGGTCCCACACTTTATCAGAATCGCTCTGTTTTGGATATCTCAGCCATTTCAAAACCAATTTTATCAAATAAACGTTGAACTCCTCATGGAATCGCATGTTCTTTCATATTTCATGGGAGGTTTCTCATTATCTCACCAAAAAAATGTTAGAAACCTGAAATTAGGTTTCAACCAAAACTATACGATCCCTTTAAATTACATCCATGCATTAAAACTTGTGTATTTTTTCCCCCACTCCTCACTCCCTTCCTACAATATCCTTACAGCACCATGGTCATAAGCTCTGTTTCATGGGGGTTCTAATTCATTTGCTTTATGTCATTCGTTACAAATTGTACTTTGACTATGTCTGATTTCCAATAAGAAAAATTGAAATGGAATTAAATTGATATGGTCATGAGATTTTATCAATGAACTCTCTGCTCTGTTGTAGTGGTTGTCAACACAATGGAATGTGCTGGTCAGTAGCCTGAAACAAAGGGGCACGTAGAAGTGGGGTAGAACAGGTCAGTGGGGACTGAGTGCTTTCCAAATAAACCAGTGGGTCATAGGGTAGTGCAAGGACATTAAGTATAGGAGGGAAGTGAGGAGTGGGGAGAAGTACACAATTTGGGGTCTAACATCGTCCTGCAAATGATTGTCTTTGACTTTAGAATAACTAAGTATCTCAGAATGATAAGGGGAAAAAGTAGATGAAATGGCAGTTACAGAGAAAAAGATACTGAGCTGATGTGATGAATATACACTGGCTGGTTATCTACTGGGGATAAGACAGTGGTCAAGGCCAATCCCCTTTCTGTGTTTTATGTGGTCTTTGTAGCAGAACAAGGAGGTAATACAATGTATATCTCTTTGAGTTGAAGAAGCCTTCAATCATCTTTAATAGTTTATCTACCTCCTAACCTTCTAAGAAGCAGTTTGTGCAATTAAAGGATGCAGTGCTTTGTGTCAGTGGGTGATTGCATATACAAGTACATTCAAAGTATGCACTTGGTGTCTAGGATTAGGGTTTAACCCTAATCCCACTGGGTTATTTGAGGGACAAACAGATCTCGGTCGTGGATCGCGCGATCCTCGCGAAAATTTGCACTAAGGTAGAGGCCAATAATCTAAAAGATTGTATAGTTAGATTTTTCACATTTTAATTTATGTATTTTATATTAACTTAATGCTTATTTAAGCAAAAATAATTTTTTTTGCCTATAAATCCAAAAGTAAAGCTCCAAAAACTTCTAATTTTTGGTAAACATATTTTTTTCATTATCCTCAACAATAATATTGAAGAAAAAATTCAGCTTCGTAATTTTGCTTATGTATTTCATTGTTCATAGAATTTCTTATGTATTTCTGTTTTTTTTACTTTTTGTTTTAGTTGTTTTTTTGTCGTCAAAATTTGTCACAGAAACTTTTTTAAAGCATAATCAAGCTAAAATGAATCATTATCAGCCACTGAAAGTAAAAAATATCTATTTTTCATATATAATGAATTAATTGCAAAAAACACAATTTACATTGGATTTGTACATAAAATCATGTTTTTGAGCAATTTTTTGGGTCGACAATTATATATTTTTCAAAAGGGGCATGGCTTCAAAAACGGTATGGCCGGGAGTGACAAATTTGGTCTCAAAAGTTGCGCAATATCTGAAAGAAAAAAAGTCATAAAATGTCGCGGCGAGAGCATTGCGCGTTGCAAAATAAAACACCAAATGCGAATTCAAACACCATATCAGCCAGCTCCTTTACTTTTAACGGCACAATTTGTCAATTTGTAATCCTAAAGTAAAAAAGCTCCCTAACCTGTATCGTAGGGGAGCAAACTCCTGCCTTATGGCCCTTCCTCACCCCTCCTACTGCAGTTCCACCTTGGTAGGAGAATTCACTCAGAGCCATATGCAGTAAGAAACGCTGGCATCTTTGCATGCAGTTGATATTCAGTGTATTGGAAGACCATACAGTGGGGATATCATGAAAGTATGATTGTGGCCAGGGAGCCAGTGAGTTCACAGCCCTGTGGTGGTTGTTGTTTGTTTGCTTGCCTCCCTGTGCCACATTCCATTGACCACCAGTGAAGGGCATGAGAGCATTTTCCACCTCCCTGATCAGTGTGTACATAAACAAGATTGAGCAGGTAACTCCAACTACTGCATTTTCTGGGAAGCTAGTGGCCAGAAGAGTTGGTATCACACCAGATAGGCAGCTTGCAGCTTGTGTCTTTGATCCTAACAGACAAGTCAACCTTTAATACATGTGGATTGAGTGATTGCAACAATATTAGTAGAACACATTAAGCGGAAGTTTTGGGGAAAATCCAACACTCCGTTCAAAATCACTGCTGGATGAGAAGACTACTATAGTGTAAAATGTCATATGTGTAGAATGATACTATAAGCAAAATGAATAGAGAATTTCACAAAACTTTACTTTTTGAATAAAGTGCACATTTCTTTGACTTGTCACCGATATAAGGGTAATGTTATTCCCCCTGCCTTCTGAAAGAGAAAAGTGAAGTGTTCTTTTGTTATGCAAGAAAAGTAAAAATATGTTGAATTTTCTTTATACTTTCTTTATATCGTACACATGTGACATCACAAGCTAAAGTAGTCTTTTCATCCAGCTATGACTAAGCAGTAACTTCAAAAATTGATAACTTTTGAACAGATTGTTAGACTTTCCTCAAACTCTCATTGAACTGTTCAATTTCTACTAATATTGCTGCATTCACTCAACCCACATATCTATGAAGGTGATCCGAACTTGTTCTTTAACAGGTTGGGGCTTTTATACTTCTCAGTGTATATTGGACTGCTTAGCCAGTTGTTGATAACAGGACACTGAACTTGACTATCAGCTAGCTAGAGCTGGACAAGTCATTGTTCTTGATAACAATGCTATTGATAAAGGTCCTAATGTGATATATTTCAACCAGACTTAAAACAAGTTTTGAATGTTCATACAGCTAAACATGGATTGTGACTGCATGACACACATTTAGGATGGAAAGACACCCGTTTATGCTGATAAAAGTGGGCCGACAACACTTCTGTAAATAAAATCTGCAAGCTGATTACCCAACAGATATATGATGATAAGGATTAAATGCCCTAAAAAACAGTACTCAGCAGTCACATCTATGTAAAATACATGCAGCTACAAGAAGCATTTCGAGAAAGTCTGTCACCAGCCTTGTCAACAAACTCTATAGACTTCTGCTTCATACAAACTTTTGAAACCAAGTTCATTTCTTGATATTCATGACATGCATGATTGTTATAAGTGTCAAACAACTTTATTATAATTAATTAGTTAACCAAATTTGCTGACATATACATGGTATATAAAGAATTAGTTCACAAATTGAGAAAATGTTTCTTGCATGAAAAACGAAGTGAATATTTTCCCTTCTATGTGTCTTCTTTTTTTTTACAGGGTATCAATGATACAGAACTCCTAAAGACACATGTGACTGGTGTTATCCTTCATGAACAACAAAAGAATTTGACTTTTAGATATTGGACAACACAGCTATGATTCAAATCTTACCATCAATATCCTTCTGAAAGTATTCCTAGGTGTTAAAGGTAAGTTTTTCATTTGCATCAAAGCAAAAAGTAGGTATTAGTAAAGTAATTACTGCTATTCCGCATGATGCATACTGGTCTTAAAAGAGGTCTTGCACTCGGACAGTTCCATTCTTTGTAGTTTTTAGTAGTAATCACATTCAGCAAGTACTTTCAACTATTTTAAAAAATAAGTCTATGTTGAAAGGAAATGCATTTAATCCCTGTCTCCATACGATGGCTGATTGCCTACATCACAATGTATAGATTCCTTTTAACAACAGATAACCAATTACTGTCATGGTTATAATATCTGGCAATAAACACAAAGCAATTTCAAAATATTATAATACTGTTCAATTTTGGAAGGAATAATAATCAGTCAGCTCATTTGACATCCCTTTGTCATATGCAAACCTTTATGTATGTGCACTTCCTGCCTCCCATTCAAAAAAATGTGATGCAATTCTATTCTGTTGAGATCAAAGGAACCAAAATTGTTGTCGAGCAAAATTTAGGCAGACAATGACAATATTGATACTGAAAAATATGTGTATTGTTTCTTCCAAAATGTAACAATGTTAAATTCAATAAGGCAATAAGAAAGAGCAATGGACTGGTGTGTGAAAATGAAATCCCAATTCATTGTTATACAGTATAAAGTAAAAAGATATATGCAGTTGTAGGTACATTGAAACTTACACAACATTTAAAGAAAAAAAATGTAGTAGAAGACTTGACGGGTCTTTAAATGTACTTTGAAGGGTAACGTTTACAGATAGGCCCTGATCATCATGTAGTAATCACACTGCAGTTTAGAGATAGAAAATGATACATGACTGAGTACAATGTACATTGATAAAGATTCCAGAAAGAAGGTAAAATTTGAAGAGGCCTCATATGAGCAACAAAGAAGATAACTCAAGAGAGGAGAAAGATAAAGGTGTTGAAGTATGTGAAAATCTATCTTTACATCCTCGAAAATGAGAGTACAGATTTATTATGAAAATTTGTCTGAATAGTTCATACAATGTACATGCTAGGGATGACAGGAATGGTTCATCCTCAATTATTTGAAAATATACTTGGCATTTTATACTATCATCGCTAGCTCAAGTACCCTATCGACAATACAATCGGATGAAATAAGTGCTATACTACATGACTGTAATAATGAGCCTTTTACAATCCAGTGTGAGGTCAGACAGTTCACACTACTGGTGTGCTTCCTATGCAATCACAGCACATATACTCCCCATATAATAGTCAAGAGGCATTTAATCCTAATTCTGCATAAACTTGGCCCTCTAAAGAGGTGTGGACAATGTAGGCAGTTTAAGAAGTACATGTGTGGTCACCAAACAGGAGATTTGAAAAGTCAAACAAAGCTTAAGAAAACAAACACCTCTGTGCTGCAGCTAAACAGGAAACACCTTACTATCTGTGTGTTATACTGTCCCAAGAGTTTGTGTTTAAGTTTTTAAATCGCATATTTTTGTTTATATTCTTCCTTATAGGGTCATGTCACCAGACAGAAGTAACAACAGCACTAAGACTTCGACAGCACTCTGCAGGATTCAGAATGGCATTCATCTCCGTGAAATTCAACATAATAGGCATATGGATACATACAATTACAATTAGTAATGTACTCCTGTGTGCACTGGATGAGAATGCTTCTGCTATTGCCATAGATGAATGTGCTTACAGCTAGCAGCAGCAGTACCACTGCTCCTCAGGAACATTAGTAGAAATGGCTCAATGTGATGTGGACATCATTTGTGTCAAATGATCATGGAAGCTATACATGAAGTATGGACAAAAAGTGCTAACAGACTTAAGTTAACAGTGTGGGATTCAAATTTCCTTGGCTTGTAAATAAACTGTTTGTCACATAATATGTTCTGGAAGCTTGATACTCTGTAAGTAGAATCACATATCAGCTCAAGGCTTGCCTAAATTACTGCACTCAGCCCCATATTTTCATATGTGTATAAATACATTTTACTGGCCTGCCAAGCTGTACCAGGGAGAGAAGTATCCTTTTGTATATTTCTTCTGCCCCTCCCCCTTTTTTTTTTGGGGGGGGGGGGGGTTGAAATGGTGCTCTAAATACATTTGAACTAGATGTATGTATTCAATAATATTTGTTTTGTTTTGTTTTTGTTTTTGTTTGTTTGTTTGTTTGTTGTTTTGGGGGGCAGCCCAAAATTAATATCGCATTGCTTTGTGTGTTCTTTGTTGTTGTTTTTGTTTTTGTTTGTGTGTGTGTGTGTGTGTGTGTGTGTGTGTGTGTGTGTCTGTTTGTGTGTAACAGGTGTCTAAGATGGTTTAGCCTGAAATTTTGGTGGCCAAAAAAGGAAATGAGTACTGGCCCAAAATAAGACCAACAAAACAGTCTATTTTCTATGATAGTTGCTTGCTTTGGGGACAACAGATAACTTTTTTCTTTTAAATTGATGGTCCACAATTAATCAACCTAAAACCAGGCTAATGGGCCAAAGTTAATTTTTGACCCTGCATACTGCATATGGACCTGCAAGCAAGAGTTAATTATCCTAACTTGGTTAAAAACTTTTGAGTACCTTTTTCTATTTCAGTGTTGAGTAATGTTATCCACAGAGAATAACTTCACCACTTTCTGAGGCCACTCTAAACAAACTCAAAAAAAAATACAGTTCAAGACTCTTCTTTTCTTAACAATCATGGATTCAATTTTCTCAGTACTCTTTTTGTACTGGAAATCAATTGAAGTGTGCCTATCGCTTGACACGGTAAATTTGAAAAGTCTATTTATTTAGTGTATGTTGCTCCCCATATTAGAAGCTTCAGTTACACTGCATGCTTAATGCAGCCATGTAGACTGCGTCTGTGTGTGAAAGACAATATTATGAGCCCTTATGTCTCCATCAATAACATTTTTTTCAGCAATTAATTAAGACCATTTCTGAAAGACATCGAAATATAGAGCATGTAGTTGGCCTATTTCTTGCTGAATTGAGTAGTCTTATATACAATTGATCATACAAATTGATTCATACAAATGAAGTGAGTATAGTATTTGTATCACAGGCATGGCTGTTCTCTGATTTGAAAACTATTAAATTACATGCAATTTCATATATTTTTCTATATTGGTATAGGATTCCTTTCAAACAATTAAAAGTGTAGCATATCCCACGTTAATATGTCTGAACACCTATTACTATTTTTATGCAAACTATACATTACAATTCTTCGCATTTTTGATGAATTTTCTTTGCTGACGACACCTCTCACACAAAGCTGGGAAGGTTCAGCAAAATCCAAACCTGTGCATCTAGGCAAGTTTGTCAAAAGCCAAACCTGAGCAGCTCAGCACATTTATCAAAAGCGGGGCAGCTGGGCAGGTTCATCAAAAACCATGGGAGCTTGGCAGGTTCGTCAAAAGCCGAACCTGGGCAGCTCGGCAGATTCGTCAAAAGCCGAACCTGGGCAGCTCGGCAGGTTCGTCAAAAGCCGAACCTGGGCAGCTCGACAGGTTCGTCAAAAGCCGAACCTGGGCAGCTCGGCAGTTTCGTCAAAAGCTGAACCTTGGGAGCTCGGTAGGTTCGTCAAAAGCCGAACCTGTGCAGCCGCTGGCAGGTTCGTCAAAAGCCGAACCATGGCAGCTCGGCAGGTTCGTCAAAAGCCAAACCTTGCCAGCTCAGCAGGTTCGTCAAAAGCCGAACCTGTGCAGCTCGGCAGGTTCGTCAAAAGCCGAACCTTGGCAGCTCGGCAGGTGCATCAAAAGCCGAACCATGGCAGCTCGGCAGGTTCGTCAAATGCCGAACCTTGCCAGCTCGGCAGGTTCGTCAAAAGCCGAACCTTGGCAGCTCGGCAGGTTTGTCAAAAGCCGAACTTTGCCAGCTCAGCAGGTTCGTCAAAAGCCGAACCTAGGCAGCTCGGCAGGTTTGTCAAAAGCCGAACCCTGGCAGCTCAGCAGGTTTGTCAAAAGCCGAACCTTGCCAGCTCGGCAGGTTCGTCAAAAGCCGAACCTGTACAGATTGGCAGGTTCGTCAAAAGCCGAACCTTGGCAGCTCGGCAGGTTCGTCAAAAGCCGAACCATGCCAGCTCGGCAGGTTCGTCAAAAGCCGAACCTTGGCAGCTCGGCAGGTTTGTCAAAAGCCGAACCTTGCGAGCTCGGCAGGTTCGTCAAAAGCCGAACCTCGGCAGCTCGGCAGGTTTGTCAAAAGCCAAACCCTGGCAGCTCAGCAGGTTTGTCAAAAGCCGAACCTTGCCAGCTCTGCAGGTTCGTCAAAAGCCGAACCTGTACAGATTGGCAGGTACGTCAAAAGCCGAACCTTGGCAGCTCGGCAGGTTCGTCAAAAGCCGAACCTTGGCAGCTCGGCAGGTTCGTCAAAAGCCGAACCTTGGCAGCTCGACAGGTTTGTCAAAAGCCGAACCTGGGCAGCTCGGCAGGTTCGTCAAAAGCCGAATCCTGGCAGCTCGGCAGGTTCGTCAAAAGCCGAACCTTGGCAGCTCGGCAGGTTCGTCAAAAGCCGAACCTGTACAGGTTGGAAGGTTCGTCAAAAGCCGAACCTTGGCAGCTCAGCAGGTTCGTCAAAAGCCGAACCTGTACAGATTGGCAGGTTCGTCAAAAGCCGAACCTTGGCAGCTCGGCAGGTTCGTCAAAAGCCGAACCTTGGCAGCTCGGCAGGTTCGTCAAAAGCCGAACCCTGGCAGCTTGGCAGGTTTGTCAAAAGCCGAACCTGGGCAGCTCGGCAGGTTCGTCAAAAGCCGAACCTGGGCAGCTCAGCAGGTTCGTCTAAAGCCGAACCCTGGCAGCTCGGCAGGTTTGTCAAAAGCCGAACCTGGGCAGCTCGGCAGGTTCGTCAAAAGCCGAACCCTGGCAGCTCGGCAGGTTCGTCTAAAGCCGAACCCTGGCAGCTTGGCAGGTTTGTCAAAAGCCGAACCTGGGCAGCTCGGCAGGTTCGTCAAAAGCCGAACCCTGGCAGCTCAGCAGGTTCGTCAAAAGCCGAACCTTAGCAGCTTGGCAGGTTCGTCTAGAGCCGAACCTTGCCAGCTTGGCAGGTTCGTCAAAAGCCGAACCTTGCCAGCTTGGCAGGTTCGTCAAAAGCCGAACCTTGACAGCTCAGCAGGTTTGGCAGAAGACCAACATTGACATATCCAGCTATGACTGATGCAATTCTGAAAGAAATGAAGGATAGATTTGTTAATTCCATTTTGTTTATGCCGAACCTTGCACCACAATTTCAGATTAAGATTTAAAATTTTGATCATTTGTAGACTGTTTTTCCCATTTTTTGAGCACCTATTTTTAGCAAAATCAGTCTAATTTTTTAGACTAATGTAGAAAGTCTATTTCTGAAATAGAACGGGTTAGGTTTACCTTGTTTCTTTTAAGGTCATAGTCCATGGCCCTGGTTCCCATTGCAGGAAGAGGGTCTGTGTCAGTGACTGGAGTGCCATCTAAATTCAGCTTTAACAGATTGTTGACATTAGCAACCAGCAGATATGCAGCCTCTGTGACAAGATGAAAAAAAAAAATCATTGATAGAAACATGGTAGACTGTAATTGCCTGAAGGAGATGAAGAGGGGTATTATATAAGTAAGAGATGTCTTTTATTACTGTCGTCACCTGTTTTTTCATGAATAGATTTGATTTGATTTGATTTGATTTATTGCGAACATTATTACCAGCATCACCAGAACCATTACTGTTACCAGCATCATGATCACCATCATGATCACCATTATCTTCTTCTTCTTCTTCATCATCATCATCATCATCATCATCATCATCATCATCATCATCATCATCATCATCCTCCTCCTCCTCCTCCTCCTCCTCCTCATCATCATCATCCTCATCATCCTCATCATCCTCATCATCCTCATCATCATCATCATCATCATCAAAATCATCATCAAAATCATCAGATGCATCATTTGTCATTATCCCAATCATCACCATCTACCATCATAATCTCCTTGTCTCGTCAACCTCTTAAATACATCATCATGCCCGACAACTTCTTCCAGTGTCTTCATACATTATTTACCTTTGACCTTTATTCTATGACTGTATAATTGTGCATCTACGGTGTAAGTCAAAGTCACGTAATTGCACTCTTGACCACTATAACTAGAGCTAATCTTGGTATAATGTAAACATGAGAGTGTCTAAAACTATATGACATTCTGGCTAGCACTAACATTCCACTACTATGTTTCATCTTTAATCATACAAGAAATATGAGGTATTAGGTTTTGAGATTTCAAACCTCTGCAGATAAAAACACATAGTGATGCACACTAATATTAAAAACATAGTTTTCAGGCAAATATCAAAATCAAATGGAAATGAATGAGCAGAATTATCAAACTTTGCAAGAAAACTGGAACTGAATTGGAAGGTAGTCTAAATTTCATTTCTCTGAACTTCAATACCTGTAACCAACTTTGTCATGAACATACGAACACCACTGCATGCCATGGTGTGGTGTATATGTACAGGATTTTTTTTTTAATACTATACTTCTTTCTGAGAAAGTTGTTTTACTCTGTTATCATTAATACAAATGGGTCTTACATATCAATGCATTCCCACGGCCAGAATGTACTCATGACCCTCATCTACACTCCAAATTCAAAGTGAGCCTCACTTGACCCACTCCTCCCCCCCCCCCCCACAAAAGGAGGCAACAAGACAAATTTGTCAGCAAAGTGTGAAACATTCAGAAAATGCCTGGCTCACCTCCCGTGGCTTCACAGCGGCCAAATGAATGCAAGACGTAACCCTCAGCACAGGAGCAGTTGTAGCTTCCCTCCGTATTGGTACACACTTGGTCACAGGTGCCATACATATCACATTCATCAATGTCTGTCAAGGTAACCATGAAAACCAGACAGACAAGATTACCAAATGTCACAGACATCAAATTTCATGACTTTTTTTCCCCATAAAAGACAGCCGAAAGCCCACAAACCCCCTGACACCAATGATTTCATTCTAAATCTCTAATATGTATATTGCATTCCTGAAATTAGTAGGATATCCAAATCTATGCCTCACTTGTCATGCAATAAACAATTAAAATTTGATGATACAAGAAAATTGGAAGGAAAATTCTACAATATGAGACACGGTACATCAAATGACCAGAAGACATTACTGTACCATACAGCAGTCCTTGATTTTGTCATTGAAGGAAACCAAAACTCCTGAAAATAAAAATGGTTAAACTTCTGAATTTCAAAAGAATTTTAAACCAATGGTACACTACAACAGTTAGCTCATTTCCTCCTTATTGTAATTTCCATAGGGTTCTTCCAAGTTCCATGTACAGGGAACATCCAATTACCACATGTGCTGTAGGCATGAAGACTTTGGTTTCTACTTATCTTAAAGAGGAATCACTGAAGAAACTTAAACACAAGTCTCATTAAAATGGAATAAAAGATTTCACAAATGGCTTGAACTTAATCCTCAAAATACCTGCACAGGAATTTTGATGGGATCTTAAAAACATTTGTACAATGGTAATACATTATCCTTTTTTTCAACTACATTTTATTGTAGTTGGGTTGCTTTGTGTTTGAAGATACAAAATGGATGAAAAGATTTCACAAATGACTGTTCGAATTCAATCTTCGAGACTAACACTTCAACAGCACTGGAGTTTTGATGGCATCTTAAAAGCACTTGTATAATGACTGTAGATTATCCTTTTTTAGTAATGTGTTATTGTAATCAGAGTTGCTTTGTTTAAGAGGATGCAACATAGCAACCTTTCTAAAATTGAAGCGAGGAGGAAACAATTACGCAAGATCCAACAGACAGAAATGGCGGCGTAGTTTCACGGTACAGTAGAGACTGATCAATGGCAAACATCTCTTTGTCTGCTGCATGGTGTTAAAGTGCTTTTCAAGACCAACAAAGCATGGGTGCTGAACTCCCAATCTTTCCAGTGGGAAGCTTTCTGTGAAATTAGTGGGTCTCTTCATGCCCCATCACACCTCTATACACCCTCTGGCTTTAAAGGGATGGTGTAGTTTCGGTTGAGATTGGGGAGTCATATTTCAACTTTTTGCAAGAAAGTGGGTAACCACTTTTGAAATATGAGAGAGCACACAAGTTTCACAAATAACTTTTGACTTCCTCTGAAAATTGTATGCTCTTTCATATAGAAGTTTCTCATTATCTCACACAAAAAAAAAATTGGAAACCTGAAGCCCCATCTCAACCAAAACTATACCATCCCTTGAAGGTACAATGTATGGTGGGTTCAAAATATCAATGCTGTTTAACCACATAAATGCCTATCCAGCCATACGGTACAGTGTGTAGTTCTTATTTGAAAATTGTGCAATTCATAATCTGCAAAAAGTCAACAGGACGTTGATCCAAATACGTCAGGACACATATTCAACTCGCATCAGAAATCCGTAACTGCTTTACATACGCGCTAAAGTCAATCATATATGATTTCAATACATACGTATGTTTCTTTCTTTTTTTTAAATTCTTTTTGCTTTTGGGTTTCTCCCTTTTAATGCAGGCTAAGGTGACTAGTCTAAAGCTTGAGAAATATGAGTGAAGATGGCACTGTATTCTAAAAAAATCTGAATTAAATGCCATTCAAGGCTTGCTGTCATGTGGATGTGCTGACAAGCACCATTAAGATAAGGATCAAATGAATAATCATCACTTCATAGATGCTTATCTCAGTGAATTAACAAACCAAAATGCCTGCAGGTACAAATGACCCTTTTTCTGCTCATACGTTGAGTGGAATTACAAACTGGTCTCTTTAAAGAAAAAAAAAAAAATGAAGACAAAAATCACTCTTTGGTTGGAAAAAAAAAAGGGAAATTATGCATACTATGCATGTCATACAACAGTTTGGAGAACACACAATTTTTCCTGCTAAAAAGAAGAAAAAACATGCTGCTGTAGAATTTGCAACAGTAAAAAAAATAAAAATAAAAAAAAAAAAACAAAAAACCCCACAAACACAACAAGACAAAACATGTAAATTGGCGGCTCTGGTCTACTCACCCTGACACACAGTGGGATTATCAGAGGGTGCTTGGAAACCTTCTGGGCACACACAGAGAGGTCTATCAAACGTTTCCACACACTGCTGGGATGGCCCACATGGACCACTGGCGCATTCATTGGAGTTTTCTGTGATAGACACCAACAGCATGGGAGAGGAAACAAGGAAAAGTAGAAATTACGCGGTGCGTAAAATATGTCCCCGCCGGAAGTAGCATTTAGTAGCAAAATGTACAATATCGGTAAAAAATCAAGGTCAAAGGTCAAAGAAGTCAACGGTCAAAATTCTGTGTAGAAGTTTTGAAGCCCTCACCTAGTGCCATCACAAAAAGCAAACGGAATCGAAATCGGGTTAGAAATGGCAAAGGAGTAGCATTTTGTAGCCAATGTACAATATAGGTCAAAAATCAAGGTCAAAGGTCAAAGAAGTCAACGGTCAAAATTCTGTGTAGAAGTTTTGAAGCCCTCACCTAGTGCCATCACAAAAAGCAAATGGAATCGAAATCGGGTTAGAAATGGCGAAGGAGTAGCATTTTGTAGCCAATGTACAATATAGGTAAAAAATCAAGGTCAAAGGTCAAAGAAGTCAAAGGTCAAAATTCTGTGTAGAAGTTTTGAAGCCCTCACCTAGTGCCATCACATAAAGAAAACGGAATCGAAATCGGGTTAGAAATGGCAAAGGAGGAGCATTTTGTAGCCAATGTACAACATAGGTCAAAAATCAAGGTCAAAGGTCAAAGAAGTCAAGGGTCAAAATTCTGTGTAGAAGTTTTGAAGCCCTCACCTAGACTGTAGTGCCATCACATAAAGCAAATGGAAATGAAATTGGGTTAGAAATGGCAAAGGAGTGTTTACTTAGCATTTTGTAGCAAAATGTACAATGCAGGTCAAAAATCAAGGTCAAAGGTCAAAGAAGTCAAAGGTCAAAATTCTGTGTAGAAGTTTTGAAGCCCTCACCTAGTGCCTTCACATGAAGCAAACGGAATCGAAATCGGGTTAGAAATGGCGAAGGAGTAGCATTTTGTAGCCAATGTACAATAAAGGTCAAAAATCAAGGTCAAAGGTCAAAGAAGTCAAAGGTCAAAATTCTGTGTAGAAGTTTTGAAGCCCTCACCTAGTGCCATCACATAAAGCAAACGGAATCGAAATCGGGTTAGAAATGGCGAAGGAGTAGCATTTTGAAGCAAAATGTACAATATAGGTCAAAGGTCAAGGTCAAAGGTCACAACTGAAATTCTGTGTAGAAGTTTCAAAGCTCCCATGTAGTGCTATCATATAAAGCAAACAGAATCAAAATTGGCTCATAAATGACAGAGAAGTAGCAAATTGAACATTTTGATCACACACGGACGCACAGACAGACAGACAGACGGTTGGACAGACAGACACACGGACACACACACGTACGGAGCCCGTTTCATAGTCCCCTGCTCGAACTCGTTCGGCGGGGACAAAAATTAAGGCATTGTTAATTCTGACATTGTCAACTGATACATGCATGCAGAGAGGAGACAAGGATGTGATACATTGTAGGTTTATGTGATGCAAACCAATGTCTTCAAAACAACATCTGAATTGGTGTTCAATACATGAATATGCTGGCTGTGATGTACTTGGGTCAAACACATTCTTGACCTTTCTGTATGTTGGCAAAAATTCAGAATTTGATGTGGAGCTTTGATACCCTGGCCTCTTTCAGATCATGTTCATAAAATTTTTGCTGTGCAGGCATTTTTTTTTTTTTGGTCTCCTACAGATCATGTTCATAAAATTTTTGCATTGTAGACATTTTGTGTGACCAGAAACAAAAGCATACAAATATTTTTGCCTGTTATATGTACCACTATCACATGTTTTAATTTCACAGACAAAAAACACACACAAAAAAAAAAATCATCTTTTTAAAACAGGCCCAGCACAAAAATTACTTGCATAAAAATTTCTACTACTACAATATACATTGTAAGTTGGTCTGCTGTAGTATAACATAAATCTAGCCAACTCGAATCCTGCAAGAAATCTAGATAAACAACTCTTTCACCATATTAGAGTGAGACACAAGTTCTTATGATTGTTTGTTTGTATGTTTTTTAAACATTGCTATCAATTGAAATGTAGGCTTTTTAACTGTAGACCTTTGCTGGTTGATAACTCAACATTCTTCACCTTTGCACAAAATATCATTTAATTGTGCTTTCACACTTTATTCACTGCATATTCTAATGGCATCATTGGATGGGATAAATGCAGTATAAATCCACATTTTGTTAAAAATATTTCTTGCACTATAATACAATTTTTTATGGAAACTATAGAACTATGCACACCATCTAAAAACATTGCATCTTATATACAGATCCATCAAGATAGAACACTGAATAAATGGCAGCCTGGAAGAGGCTTTTCATCAACCTCTATAAGCCACACTCACTAATATTTGGCACAGTAGCCAACCGAGTCAAATCAGCGGAGCTATATACTCCAGGGCTTTACATGACACGCACTTAGTTTGCAAGCGGCAAACGAGAAAAGAGGGAAACCATCTGTGATGAAAAGGGGGGAGATCCCAAGAGGCGGCGCGCACTACACCTTATCAATTAACCCACTCCGTGGAAAAGCCATCAGCCCCCGTTTTGTCCTAGGGAGCGGGGTCGTTTTCGGCAAGAAAACCCTGATTTTGCCCCGCATCCCCTCCAATTCAGCAATATCTCTCGTAACCAATGACATCACTGCAATATCAGCAACGTTCAAGATGGTTTTCCGACATTTATTATGCGCACTCTCCATATAATTAAACTGGGATACTTCATACTTAAAAGTCTGTTCATCATTAAATACACATTCTTGTCATTAATCAAATACTTTGTGTCAACAATTATCCATATGGTACCCACATAAACCACTTGTGTTGAAACCGTAATTGGATATTCATTGCAGGTATAGGATTCTTGGTCTTGACAGGTACTACACTATACACAGCTGCTGTATATATAATTTCTTTATGAGTACAAATAAAGAACTTCAATTTAGCAGGATTTAAATGAAATAAGCTAGAGCAGTATTGGCAAGTATTGATGTTGGGTTGGTCTTTATGACTGACTCTGCTTGTTAACCTTCTGGGTATCACATTAGTTTCCTGTTCATAAGCATGAGTATGAAATTTGTGCACATTTGACTCATTGGCAAAGAGAGGGTTAATCTAAATCTTGAGGAATTGACTGCACAGATGCTATTCTTGCTTCAAGTTGTTCATGTATACTCCTACAAATGTGCATGTACATGTATATCATTAACTGCTCACTGGATGAATGATGTTGTTCTGCAAAAAAAACATCATATTAGCTACACAGACACTGGATGCGGAATCGGTCTTTTTCAAGACATTGTAAAATACTCATTATCTGCATACACTCACTCATAAAAGCCTAAAGTTTACTTGGTTTATGTACAGAATTGAAATGATCGTATCAGAATGGTACTATCGAGTATTCAGATATAATATGAAAACTACCTCAGTATGTACCAGTGATACTAATCATAATCAAATATTCATACTTTAACATACATTAGTTGTCATCAGCATGCACTCATTTTAACTACAAATCATTCTGATCTTTGGAACAACGCAGCACTGGTAGTGTAATACTGGGAGGATTTCACAGCACCTGGATTGCAAAAAGCGCCCTCGTCCAACCCGTCCAGACAGTCGGGCACTGCGTCACAGATTTGGTGGTAGCTGATGCAGGTCCTCCCATCGTGGCATATGTACTGCAGGTCTGGCGGGCATATCAGTGGCGGTGGCTGCTGGCCTGTGGAGTCAATATAACAGTGAGAAACATGCAAAGAGGATTTGTTATTAAAGGAAGTGTACGACAGAGGAGGTGCTCTAGATGAATACAGTGAAAAAGGAATGGAGCGGCAGAATATAATAAGTGGCACAGTAGCAGCAGGATCTCCACACACAATACACACACAAACACATGCTATTATGTGTATATAACACATATATTGCACCTTTACACTTCAGATGTCTGCTTACAGTTTTACAATGATGTTTTACAATGATGTTTTATATTAAGATGAGATAAGTCTGATAATAGAAGTAAAGGAAAAAGAGAAAAAAAGTGGATAGTTTAACTTTTTCAGTTCTAGTACAATTGTACATGTTATTCAAGTTGGCAGTGTCAAGAACTTTTTTTTTTTTTTTGGTGGCATAATTATTTCAGGTTCACAGACCTTAAATGTCCTACCTGTAATGGATTTATTAGAGTCTAAATAAAAAATTTCTCCAAGCATGAGAATCAATCACGAACTTTACAGAACATTTAGAGTGCCAATCCAAATTTGGAATGCCAGACTGGCACAGTCAATCTTAATGGTTACAGGTGAAAGGGATGGTGTAGTTTTGGTTGAGATGGGGATTCAAGGTTTCTAACTTTTTTGGTGAGATAACGAGAAACCGCTTATGAAATATTAGAGAGCATACAATTATAAGAGGAATTCAAAGTTCATTTGATGAAAATTGTTTTTGAAAAGGCTAAAATATCCAAAAACAATGAGATCCTAACAAAAGGTGGGACCCATCTTTTATTAAGACCACCGTCTTCTACTTTGTTTCTGATATCTCAGCCATTTCAAAACCAATTTTCATCAAATAAACGTTGTATTCCTCAAATATACAATTGAATACCCTACTCTTAATTTCGTACATGATTTCTAATTATCTCACAAAAAGTTAAAAAATGAATCTCCCCATCTAAACCAAAACTACACCATCCCTCGAATGACATTACCCTGAACATATCTTGAGTGTAATGTAAACACAGAGTTCTACCAAAATAGACTGTCACTTGATAATGTGAGTGGAGCATGAACATTACCGGGCCAATATACATACAGCCACTGTCTATGAAGTATAACAACTCTACTGTCAGACATGCGGGTGCGTGGGAAAGGATATACTTACAATTCCCACAATCTGAAAACACATGAAAATTGCTATACAGTGTATTTAGACACTTAATTATATTTATAAAACAATGTTGGTCAGCATTTGAGTTTGGTTGCAGTATTTGCAGAAAAATAATATCGGGACAAAGAATTAAAATATAAAATTCATTTTTCTTTGAGAGTCTTTTTCATTGTGCAAAAGAGCATTAAAAAAACAACAATAAGCTGCATGACTCAATTTTCCTAGAGGACTCAAAATACAATAGGTGAATTTGGACATTAAAATCAAGTTCAGTTTTCTATATTTTTGTGACAGAGAAATCCTTCCTCTGCATGACTGGATGATTGCAAATCTTTTCAAACATCATTCACAAATCATACATCTACTAATCAAGACTCATGAAATATTAAAGAACATATGAAACTTAACTGAAGATGAAATATTCTAGAGTGGATGCTTTCATAATATAAACAAAGCTCACACTACCTTTTTCTATTCACTGGTTAAAATAAAGGACAGAGGTCAAACTGAGCTAAGTTCAACTGAGAATGCTTAAGATTTCAACACAAGCCTGACCATCACTGATGAAAACAACATAACTACATTGTACTTGAACAGTGTCCATAACAGTGTCCAAGGTTATTGTAACCATCAGGGGTGTATGAATATTAAAGACACACTGACTGGTGCACCTGTGCTGTCTCAAACCATTTTCACAATCAAGGATTCTTCATTGGAATATGACTATTGCTTGCAAAGTAATCAAAATGTCAAAATACTTTGCTTGTAAAAAGTAATCGAAATCATCTCTCTTGGTATTTTCGCCAAGCTTCTACTTTTGTTCCCTGAAATATTCTACACATGTACTGATAAACAAACCTTATGTGTGCAATCAAATATCATGAAAACACTCAAGTCTGACAAAAAAAAGATAAAGAGAAAAGATGAAATAATGTATTTGAAGTAAAATAATAACAATTCTGAGAACAAGAGCACACATTTACAAGTGTTTCCTCTCAGGACGCTTAATATTTTGGAGAGTTAAACCATCAAGTCCGCGGGGGAGGGTGCTCAAGGTATCCTCTTCTCATCATTAAATCAGCACATCTAATTTTCTTTTGTTGCATATCTTACATTACAGTAAGATTAGATGGAGCCAGGTAAAATCATCAAATCTCCACAAAATCAGAAAGACAGTCATATACAAAACTTTGTCAAGAGAAACATGATCTAAAATCTTCTACAATGTACTTCCAATATTAGACTCTGGTATGAATTTAGCAATTTCAAAAGGTTTTTAGAATTTCTGCAACTGAAACAATCACATACATAACAAATGGTTCAGTTGAAGTTTTGTTTTTGTTTTTGTTTTTGCTTTGTTTTTTGTTTCACACTTACAATGAATGGTACAACTTATGATACAAAGACAGAGGCAGCCAGGACCAAACCATTTTTATGATGGTTTCTGGGCCTTGATTGAGTCATGGTGAATGTAGCTCCATCATCCTTCTCAGAGCATAATTGGTCAGTTGGTCACTGCTGACCAAACCTGTGATAGTTTAAACTTACACTCTGGCCCTTCGTCGGAGCCATCTGTGCAGTCAGGCTGCCCGTCGCACTGGTATGCCTCGGGAAGGCACACGCCGTTGCTAGCACACTGGATGTAGCCTGGTTCACAGGTACTACTTTTGTCGGCTGCACATGTAAAAAGAAGCCGCAACCACGTTATTGTAATATAGAGACATCATTCAAGTGCATTTGTGGATAAACATGGAGAATAATAATAATAATAATAATGACAATAATAATAATAATGATAATAATAACAATAATAATAATAATAATAATAATAATAATAATAATAATAACAATAATAATAATAATAATAATAACAATAATAATAATAATAATAATAATAATAATAATAATAATAATAATAATAATCACAGCTTTAGTAATGCGCCATCGATCTAGTGGCCTATTTTGAGGCGAAGAGGGACATATAAAGAGAATAACATACACGTACATTATATAGTTGTACATATGAAAGTTGAAGAACAAGGAAGAGACAGAAATATATACACCTGGTAAGAAATTCAACAAATATTCAACCAGGGCAAGATGTGAACATATATATATGACTTCAGATGCTTTTTACATATTTCAATGGTTTCTGCTGGTCGGATCCTCAGTGGAAGAGCATTCCAGAGAAATAAGAGCTTTTTCTCCAAGAGTTGAGATTGTTCTTTTAAGACGAAAAGTTCAACATATTCCATTTTCAAAATCAATTTACAGAAAACAGTTTAGATTTGAATAATCTTCATCAACTTCATTTATAGCATACATGTATGTACATTGCATACACACATACATTTGTTTGTTGTTTGTTTGTTCATTTGTTCTTATGTTCCATCTTCTATACTACATTATAGTGTATCATACCAATTCATTTCTGTTTCCACAGTGCCATGAGTATTTTTTTTTTAGGTAGAATGAGTGCTTTATATTAGAGTCCACAATAATATTTTTTTTTCTATCAACTGTTTTTCTTATTCTGCAATTGAATTCTTAAGGTGACATAGCAAATGACCTATGGAAACACAATAATACCATACAATTTAAATCTTGCTTTAGCATTCTCAAGAAGTCACATGCTCACATGATTACTTTTGAGATAATCACATGAATATTTTACAGCGCTTTTCAATGAATCTATTCACATATTTATATCTTTATGAATTTGTACTTAGTAGACATTAACATATCATAGCTTAAATCACAACAATAAAAAAAAAAAATAAGCTGTACAGTAGTCAAGGCTTCAAAAGAGTAATATTGCATTTATACGGCAATACAATTGAACAACGGTATAGGCAGGTCCTCAGACCTGGAGCGTATGATTTGCAGCCCAAAGGCGATCACATCGTTTATTCAAACAACGACACACACGCACACTTCGGGTTTCATCAGCTAACAAGCAAGCAAGCCAAAAAAAAAAAAGAGTCCTCAGTGTAACTTTCTGCTACCACTTAAGGGTTTCATCAGCTGACAAGCAAAAAAAAAAGGCCTTCAGCGCAACTTTCTGGTGCCACTTCCGGGTTTCATCAGCTAACTAGTAGCAAGCAACAAAAAAAAAAATCAGCGCAGCTTTCCGCTACCACTTCCGCGTTTCATCAGCTGGCTAGCAAAAAAAATTAAAAAAATAAAAAGGCCTTCAGCACAACTTTCTGGTGCCACTTATGGGCTTCATCAGCTGACAAGCAAAAAAAAAGGCCGTAAGCGCAACTTTCTGGTGCCACTTCCGGGTTTAATCAGCTAACTAGCAAGCAAAAAAAAAAAAAAAAAAAAAAAAAAAAAAAAAAAAAAAAAAAAAAAATTAGCGTAGCTTTCTGCTGCCATTTCCGCATTTCATCAGCTGGCTAGCAAAAAAAAAAAAAAAAAAAAAAGCCTTCAGCGCAACTTTCTGGTGCCACTTATGGGTTTCATCAGCTGACAAGCAAAAAAAAGAAAAAAATATCAGTATAACTTTCTGCTGCACTTCCGGATTTCATCAGCTGACAAGGAAAAAGGTGACAAGCAAAAACAAAAAAGGACTTACCTGCACTTCTACACTCTTGGTACACCACAATCAAAGCTTAATCTTGGGGGGGGGGGTGTTTTTTTTCCTTTTTCCTTTTCTGGTGCCACTTCTGGGGTAAACAAAAGTGGGGGGGGGGGGCGCAAGCAGTTGACCCTATGTATTCCTTTGCACTATCCAAAAAAAAGGGGGGGCAGTTCTGCCAGCCCTGGCACCTGCCCGTGTGTGCACACACACACACACGGGTAGTATAAAAAAAGTGCCAGTCCAGTTTCTCTGGGAAAGAATAAATTATTTTCAATATTTTGTGGGTAACACTCAAACTAAGGAGCAAAAAGAATGGGCAGGGAGAGGGTGCGGGAAATTTTGCATTTTTAGCACTAAAATTCAAAAATCAGATCTGACTTTTAAGGGGATATTTGAAAAATTTGTAATCAAAATGGAGGAAAAGCTCATATGCAAAGACATGGCTTATTTGTGGTATCTGCAATAAATGTGTGTGTCTTCGTTTTGTACTAAAAGTCTATAGGACGTGGACCAAAGGGGGGGGGGGGGGGGGGGGGTGTGGAGCTTTTGCACTTTTAAAACTGACATTCAACGATTTGGTGCACACTTTTTTTCGGGGGGGGGGGAGATGTTTGGAATATTGTTAAATGAAAAGTAAAAAAAAAAAATGAACATTCAGGGCAATGTGAATGGCTAAAATGTGGTATAATGTGGTATATTGTATAGTATTCGTCACATCCTTTACCACATCTGTGTCTTTCATATGTGTATAACTCAGTCTACGAAAATGGAAAGATGGGTGAGGGGCATATTCCCTCCCATACAATGGAGCTTTTGCATTTTTAGAACTGAAAATCAATGATTTGGTGCACACTTTGGGGGAATATTCAGAATATGTCATATCAAAAAGAACAAAACATGAATATTCAATGACATTGCGATTGGCTAAATTGTGGTGTCTGTCACTTTTTTTTTTCTTTCCATGTGTGTGTTTTCATTGTGTACTACGTTTATGGAGCTGGAACAAAGGGGAGGGTATGGAGCTTTTGTATTATTGAAAACTGATATTCACTTTTAGGGAATACATTTGTTAATGGAAAATGTTTAATCCCAACTAATAAAAAACTGAATATTCAGAAAGTGTGTGAGTGGCTAAATTTTCCACATATGCGTTTTTTTCACTATATAGCGTACTTATAATGAATATTGATACAGATACATGTAGTAAAGATAACAAGGAAAAGTAGAAATTACGCGGTGCGTAATATATGTCCCCGCCGGAAGTAGCATTTAGTAGCAAAATGTACAATATAGGTAAAAAGATGAAGGTCAAAGGTCAAAGAAGTCAAAGGTCAAAATTCTATGTAGAAGTTTTGAAGCCCTCACCTAGTGCCATCACATAAAGCAAACGGAATCGAAATCGGGTTAGAAATGGCGAAGGAGTAGCATTTGGTAGCAAAATGTACAATACAGGTCAAAAATCAAGGTCAAAGGTCAAAGAAGTCAAAGGTCAAAATTCTGTGTAGAAGTTTTGAAGCCCTCACCTAGTGCCATCACTTAAAGCAAACGGAATTGAAATCGGGTTACAAATGGCGAAGGAGTAGCATTTTGTAGCAAAATGTACAATATAGGTCAAAAATCAAGGTCAAAGGTCAAAGAAGTCAAAGGTCAAAATTCTGTGTAGAAGTTTTGAAGCCCTCACCTAGTGCCATCACATAAAGCAAACGGAATCAAAATCGGGTAATAAATGGCGAAGGAGTAGCATTTTGTAGGCAATGTACAATGTAGGTCAAAAATCAAGGTCAAAGGTCAAAGAAGTCAAAGGTCAAAATTCTGTGTAGAAGTTTTGAAGCCCTCACCTAGTGCCATCATATAAAGCAAACGGAATCAAAATCGGGTTAGAAATGGCGAAGGAGTAGCATTTTGAAGCAAAATGTACAATATAGGTCAAAGGTCAAGGTCAAAGGTCACAACTGAAATTCTGTATAGAAGTTTCAAAGCTCCCATGTAGTGCTATCATATAAAGCAAACAGAATCAAAATCGGGTTAGAAATGGCCAAGGAGTAGCATTTTGAACATTTTGATCACACACGGACGCACACACGGACGGACACACGGACGGACACACGGACGGACGGACACACGGACACACGGACACACACACGTACGGAGCCCGTTTCATAGTCCCCTGCTCGAACTCGTTCGGCGGGGACAACAAAGGATAACAGTAAGATTTTCAATATGCATTTAATGTGCTCCATCCCCATTGAAAACACCTCTTGATGAATATTCCATGACACCATCCCATTAGAGGCAGAAGAAAATTGTTAACTCGTTAGGCATAATTTACCATTTGCAGATGAAATAAAAACCCAGCCTTACTGCTTCAAAATAGTTCTGAAATGTGAGTTAAGGATAGAAAAAACAATGTAAAAAATGTGTATAATCAGTATTAGTATTGTTAGATATACAAAAAGTATTGTTGAATAATTATACAAAACAGTTATGATTAAAACGTTTCCAGACTAAACTGTCTACAGTTACAGTTTGTAGAGAAAAAGAGTGATATCTCCTTACATCTTACGTTTTATTGAAAATTCTTATATGGTAGGATGTTTTGTGATACAACTGACCTACATAGGATATATACAATGTACATAAAATGTGATATCTTGAACATGTTTTTTTAATCACTTCTCCCAATGATAAACAGGACCTTTATTAGGGATCAGAAATATGGAAATATAGATGAGGTGACGATGAAGAAGATGACTATAAGGATAATAATAACTACAATGATGATAACAATAATATTATGATTAATAAGAAGAAGAAAAAAAAAAGAAGAGGAAAAAGAAGAAGAAAAGTGATAATCATAATCATGATAAAAAGATTACCACAAATAAAAAAAAAAATCCCTGAAACCTGCCGGGGGGGGGGGGGGGGGGGGGGGGGGGGGGAGGGGGGATGATTAGTCGTGTCATCCTTCTACCTTGGGAGCTTGTGGGGGGGGGGGGGAGGATGCATACCATCTATGCCCCTGCAGATGAAGAATACAAAGATTAAGTATGGATCATTTATTGGCCCAGGCGTCTGATGCAAACTTCCCAAATCCTTTCTTCCAACTTACTGCAACCTTCCTCATCGCTGACGTCTCGGCAATCAGGGTCACGATCACATCGCCATAGCGACGGGATGCACTGAGTGCCATCCGCACAGGCAAACTGTTCATTGGGTTCACATCTCACTGTGCAACACACCATCAACAACAGGCAGAGGGACAGAGGGGAAGGGGAGGGAGAGAGAACAGATTACATTGTCAGCTGCTGCAGTCACTGGGAAAGTCATTTTCCCTATTATTGTGAACCAAGATTTTACCATATGTACTTTTTCGCTGTGAAAGACACACAAAAATGGTGAACAGTGTCCCATTTGTCACAGCAGTAGGGGTCTAGCCTCATTTAACAAGGGAGGATTACAACCAATTGGTAAATTCAGAAGAAAAAAAAATAGAATGGTTACTCCAAGCTCTTCTGAACTGTAAAATTGTCTGTAAAACCAGAAATTTTTGCATGCATTTTAATTTTGCAAATTTCGTATGGCCAAGATTTGCAAAATTAAAATGCAAACGTAAGTTCTTGTCTACATTATATGCATTGAATATGCAATTAGCCAGTGGCAATTAGCCAAAAATTAGTAAAAGATGTCATGCAGAATCAAAGTGAAGCAAAGGTCAAAGTCTTGTTAATATGAGTAGTTCAGAATCTTATGTGTACACATGAAGCTTCTTTCCCTGTCTTTTGTATATCCCACTGACTTGAAACAACACAAAGCCGCAGTCACATACACACATGCCGGATCACCCCTGATCTGATCCAGTGAGATCCGGGGGAAGATCCGTGTAGACGCCTTGGGCATCCATGGAGGTCCCTTGAGGTGCATGTAGGTCTGTGGACATCCAGGAGGCCATTACGGCAGTTTTTGGAGGTCAAAAACATCCAGCATCATCCATGGACTGCCGTCTCGGCAGAGCAATGCGGGATGGTTTGTGTGGCTGCCGTGTAGTTGCTGTGAAGGTCCATGTGGCTGCCTAGAACCATCGTGTAGACGCCGTGAGTATCTTTGGCAGTTTGTGACTTTTTTTTTTCATATCAAGGACCATCACGGATCATCAAGGCAGCTACACAGACCTACTTGTACACGGCAGCCACATAGCAACTACACGGACCATCACATTCAAACACGATATTACAGGGATGAACGCGGATCTACACGGTCCCTACGTGACGAGAACGAGAAGAAGATTTATGAAAATCCAAAATCAGCTCGATTTGTGTATGGCAGATTTTCACCTCCTGGCATGTTACATGTAGCTGCTGTGTTGGTCCGTGTAGCTGCTGTTTTGGTCTGTGTAGCTGCTGTGTTGGTCCGTGTAGCTGCTGTGTTGGTCCGTGTAGCTGCTGTTTTGGTCCGTGTAGCAGCTGTGTTGGTCCGTGTAGCTGCTGTGTTGGTCCGTGTAGATGTCCTGATGGTCCATGTCGATGCCATGCTCTGCCAGCATGAACCATGTAGTTGCCGGGTGAGTCTCGCATGGTCCATGGAGTCTGTGTAAGTGCCGTGTAGATGCCGTGTAGATGCTGTGCCGGTCCGGCCTTATCTGTGTAGCTGCCATGTTGATACCGCGTGTACAGTCAACAACGCTTGTCGACGCTCAATCCGGGGCAAAACTATCCTGGAATTCCCCAGATCACTGTCGCTTGATCAGGGGATCGCTGGGCAGATCCTTCAAGATCTGTGTTAATGTTTGACTGGGGCTTATAGACCATCACAAAACCATCCTGAAGTAACCAGGACATGAGGGATCCACTATATGAAGACATCTGATTTATTCTGCTCTGAGCAATGATGCATAAACATTGAATCAATAAGGTGAGATGTCACACAATCACTACACATCATCAGATTACCATCACACAGTAGCGGTCACTTCATTGATGGGCAGTGGAGAAGGAGTGTTCTTGGCCACTCAATATCTACTCTGTATGTATATGGTCATGGAAATACCTTTGCTCCATGATATGATCAATTGTCGTCATTTCACTTCAGGCCCACTTCAGAAGACCACACTCAAAAGGGCAACACTCCTTTCATGGGAGAGTTAAAAATCACATTCTGTCTTAACGTGCAGAGAATGAGTGTTTAATGTACATGAGGTCATCAAACAGCTCAAATATATACTATAAGGCCAAAAAAAAAAAATTGTTGCATTGGCGTAACCCGCCCGACCCTAAAAATTCCGCCGACCCCATGTTTTTTTATTATTTTTTTTTGCTATCGATATCAAATATCTTGTTGATTGCGATCGCGATCGCACAAACCCGGAAGTGGAAACGGCTCTGGGGATATCGGATGTACGAGGGAGAGATCTAGCGCCTCGCGTAAGCCTTCCTTGATCAGTACGTCATCTGTTTCCAACACGGACACGTACTCTAACAAGATTTATTCAGTGTATACGTAGCATTCAGACTGCGATGTATTGTGCACAGTTTTGCCATAGGTTTCTTGTGTGGAGAACTTACACGAATCTGTATATGTGGGACTGTAATAGAGATCACTGTGTGCGATGAAAAGATCGTACATATGGGTCAATTTGCATCTATCTTATCTAAGTCAAAATAGTAAAATATGAAGTGAAAACATTCAGGATAGGGATTTCAACATCTTTAGATTCTGTGAAGGGGTATAATTCCAGTAATATCGGCCTCATAAATGATTTGTAGAATAGATGTGAACACAGCACATTCGGTGCAGCAGTTGTAACTGTTTACTGAGCTGAGCACGAGTTTTACACGTAAAATGCAGGTAGCAAAAAAAAAAAAAAAAAAAAAAATTCCGCCCGACCGACCCTATTTGAAAATCTCATGTTACGCCAATGCAACAATTTTTTTTTTTTGGCCTAATATAGCATTTTCTCTAATAAGCCTTTATATTTCTCTTTTGTTCCTAATTTTCCACAAATTTACTCGCAGTGTAAAAATGTCATGCAGAATCACAGTGAAGCAAAGGTCAAAGTTCATCTGCATGTACTTTCTGTAAATACAAGGGAAGGGAGCCACTTCTTTTACTGATCAAGCAGCATCCACTTAGAATCTAAGTTGCAGTACGTGCATTATTGGCAACCAGCCTACTGTACATATGAAGAGTTTAATGGCAAAATAAGCAACTGCATCCTTGTCACTTTGAAATATTTGTGAATAAACCTGATAGAAAAACACGCAAAATAAAAAATGTACAATCAACCTTGCCTAAGACAAATCTATTTGGACTAAAGAAATAGCTTCGACTTAGAGAAAATTTGACTTTGAGTAAATGAGGGATTAAAATCAATAGAATATAAAGAGAACTTGAAAATACATCGACTTCATGTATGTGAAACCCCGGTCACACAGCGCTTTACAGCTTAATCACGGCCAAAACACGTCAAAAAGTGGTCTCCCATGAAGCAGACGATGTTGTTTGCGTTGATGTCGAGTTTAAGACGAGCTACGGTCGATTTATAGATGTGGCAGGACGCGGGGGAAAATCTGAGCGGTGTTGGACGCGGTAAAAAGTTTTGAACTGCTCAAAATTTTATTCCGCGGACAACCACTGGAGGCACATGTGGTAAAGACGTGCAACACACGTGAAACACACGTGATAATCCGTGTTCCGGCAGTGATTAAAACTTGGGGAGACGCGGTAAAGACGTGAAAGTTTAGCAGTCTGTCACGGGCAGAGCACGGTCATCTGACGTGTGTTACACGTTGGTATTACGGGAAATAGCGTGTGTTTAGTGGCTTATTGCTGACAAATGGATTTTTCTGCATACACACACGTGGCTGGATGTGCTTAGCTGTGCTTAGGCAGTGCTTCAGCAGTGGAACAGCCGCCAATGGCCATACCCTGTACAGAGCATGGCCAAACCAAAATTGACCCAAAAATTACCACTTACAACCACGTCCACCAGATTTTCATAACTTTTTGTACGTGATTTGGACGTGGAGTGCTGACTGACCGGGGCTTCAGGTGGACTTAAGCAAGGCAGACTGTATGTCACACTTTTAAATTGTAACTTCAGGAATAATCCTTGATGTGCAACAAGTGAGATATCATTGAAGAAGTTTTACTGTGCACAATCTGATGATGGATTTACTCTAACATTTTTCAGACATGGCGCTCGACTCATTTTGCAATCAAACTCTGAATATCTTGCCTGTGTCTAATTGGTCTGTAATTCCTGCTGATTCACACGTATGTACATATCGAACAAGAAGGGACTGACACAAAGTTATTTCATTCAAAGTAGCAGGCATGAGGTCTTAGTTTTTGGAAGAACAATATCAGCACGAAATACCAGCATCCCAGTCATTGCAAATACTACACTTTTGATAAAATTTACTTAAATTGAAATTAGCTGATATGTGGATTTTCAACAATAATTGACAGCTTTGTGTCAAAAGCCAAACAGCCGACTGCAGTGGAGATGGATTTCAGGTGTATGTTCCAAAAGACATATAGCTGTAGCAATAATACGGTTCCTGTGTATACCCCAACCCTCCCGCACTGCACTTTTCACTTCGCTCTAATCAAACGATGGAAATACGATACTCGCTGTGACAACGAAATCTGTATAGACTCTGAGGCAGAGACAATCACACACTTCCCTTCAATCTGACAACGGGACGGCAGTAATTGAATTGGTTCTTTCTTCTTCAATGTGAAACTACACTCCCTGGTGTTCGAGATGACTTAACTTTAGGAGTCAAATCAAACAAGCAGTGGTACAGGTTACGTGAAATTGGACACAAAATTGCAACAGTAATGGAATTTTCACGGTCATACATGAAACAGTGATTTATATTGGTCACAACAGATAATATTCAGATTAGGTGATGATGATGATGTAAGCATTTCTTCATTCTCACATTTTTTCTGTATTAGCATGGATGAATGCCTGTCACACAATAATGTCAATGGGAATTATATGTGGCTCCATCGGATAAGACTAATGTTTTCATAGATTATCTGAAAACTTCCCATTGACATTATTGTGTGCCATGCATTCATCAATGCAAATACCTTTTAGGATTAAATGTTAATAGTAATTTTGTGATGTGTCAAAAAAAAACCAAAGCAAATTCCATTCTATTCCATTTCTTTGATGTACTTTCATAGTATCATTCCAAACAAAGGTTAGACATATTTTAGGAGATTTTCTTTCTTGGACAAAAAGATCGGGTTGCAGGTTTCCAACTTTCTTTTGTGTGAGGTTGTGAGATAATGAGAAACCTCTGACAAAATATAGAAGCATGTGTAATTCTTAGATAAATGCACTGTTTATTTGATGAAAATTCGTCTTGACATGGCAGAGATATCCATAAAAAGCTATTCTGATAAATGTGACATGCCACAACTTTTGCCATGCATTCATCAATGCAAATGCCTTTTAGGATTAAATGTTAATAGTAATTCTGTGATGTGTCAAAAAAAAAAAATCAATTCTTTTCCATTTCTTTGATGTACTTTCATAGTATCATTCCAAACAAAGTTTAGACATATTTTAGGAGATTTTCTTTTTTGGACAAAATGGGATTTAAAAGAGGATTTGTGACTTTTAAAGGGATAGTACAGTTTTGTTTTAGATGGGGTTGCAGGTTTCCAACTTTCTTTTTTGTGAGTTTGTGAGATAATGAGAAACCTCTGACAAAATATAGAAGCATGTGTAATTCTTAGATAAATGCACTGTTTATTTGATGAAAATTCGTCTTGACATGGCAGAGATATCCATAAAAAGCTATTCTGATAAATGTGACATGCCACAACTTTTGCCATGCATTCATCAATGCAAATGCCTTTTAGGATTAAATGTTAATAGTAATTCTGTGATGTGTCAAAAAAAAAAAATCAATTCTTTTCCATTTCTTTGATGTACTTTCATAGTATCATTCCAAACAAAGTTCAGACATATTTTAGGAGATTTTCTTTTTTGGACAAAATGGGATTTTAAAGAGGATTTGTGACTTTTAAAGGGATAGTACAGTTTTGTTTTAGATGGGGTTGCAGGTTTCCAACTTTCTTTTTTGTGAGTTTGTGAGATAATGAGAAACCTCTGACAAAATATAGAAGCATGTGTAATTCTTAGATAAATGCACTGTTTATTTGATGAAAATTCGTCCTGACATGGCCGAGATATCCATAAAAAGCTATTCTGATAAATGTGACATGCCACAACTTTTGCCATGCATTCATCAATGCAAATGCCTTTTAGGATTAAATGTTAATAGTAATTCTGTGATGTGTCAAAAAAAAAAATCAATTCTATTCCATTTCTTTGATGTACTTTCATAGTATCATTCCAAACAAAGTTTAGACATATTTTAGAAGATTTTCTTTCTTGGACAAAATGATCATTGGGATTTTAAAGAGGATTTATGACTTTTAAAGGGGTGTTACAGTTTTGGTTTAGATGGGGCTGCAGGTTTCCAACTTTCTTTTGTGTGAGTTTGTGAGATAATGAGAAACCTCTTACGAAATATGAAAGAATGTGTACTCTTAGATGAATTCACAGTTTATTTAATGAAAATTGGTTTTGAAATGGCCAAGATATCCCCCCCCCCCAAAAAAAAAAAAAAAAAAGCTGTCCTACTAAAATGTGACAGGATACAACTTTTTTGTGCATAAGAATTTAGTAAAAACTATGACAATATTAAAATTTGGACACATTGAACAGATTGTCCCATTTTTCCTAAACCTTCATGAATGTGTACTACTATTATTTTGACATTCATTGAATCTACATGTGTATTTGAGGTATGAAAATTCCCCTTTCATGAAAATGAGTATTGCTCTAATATAATATGTACGAGAGCACCTGATATACCTTTACGTTTGTAAAATAAAAAGAGGGACACTTCAACCTGTAATGTAATACTGTTAAACCCTACAACATTTTTGAAAATGAAGTTGCAGCTTTACACAAAAGGTCCAAGTTCAACATACTGTAGAAATAATGTGTGAAACAAATAAGTACATTTCAAAAGTGCAAGGAGAGTGAACAAAATTGACTGGTTTTACTGGTTTCAAAGAACAATACATCAAATGGAAATTAGACTGAACAAAATCTACGCCCTAGATGACTATCTAAAAAGACCTTCCCTTTCGGCTAAATGACAGATGCACTAAAACTCTTAGGCCTATTAGGATTGTAACTGGATTTTCCTCAGGGGACAAATCATCCAAATGCCAGGCTAGAGTTGTGTGGAAAGTTATTGAAATCTGTCTCACACGCAGAGATAGCGCAGCTTATCAAATTTCATAACAGAAAACTGGCAATATAATGGGGGGAAGTACAGCCAACATCATGTCACTATGGCAACCAAAATTCAATCAAATTGTGCCTTTACAAGGACAAAGGACAAGAGACTGTCATGTCCTGAAAAAAGGCATCTGATGCAATGACGCTTTGAGTTTGGAGGGTATTCTGTACTTCTTCCAAAGTCCCTGGTGGCATTTCAGTGCGTACCTCATTTATTTGTTCAAAGGTCAAGACAAGGTCTTCGAAAAAAAAAAAGAGTAATACATTAATTTTTCCTCATCTTCAAAGTCATCTAATCACATTCCACTCTGCAGCAGACAAAAAATGATTGGGAATTTCCAACGGAATTGTCCTCTAGTATACCCGAGGTTTGATATGGTAAAAACTGTACACAAATATACTATTATTTGAATTGAAAATGAACGTTTTCTGATTCTTCTTTACGGCAAAGAAAATCATTATATAGTACACTAGATTTATCCATAAGCCTGTGAATTCAGCTCATAAATAATCTTATGTCTCACCACACACGTATTTTTCCTCCTGTTACAATGTATGACAAAATAACTTGGCCTCCAGCTATTCTTCTTGGCTGAGGCTATCAAAGCCACATTTGATATTGTTGATACCAAGAATCTAATTTTAGATGTGTAGTTGGCAGTGGTTGGCGTGGGCAGGTCCAAGCTATAAATGCATTTTAAAACAACTTTGCATTCATCAACCCTACAGAAACGTGTTTCTGGCTCAAAAAGCATTTGCAATGACACTTTTTTTCGGCATTTCAGAGACGCATCTTTAGCCCCACAATTAAAACGGCTTTGCATTTATCAACTGCCCAAAACTCCCAGACAGTTGTTTCAAAACCGTAATTCTGCACCAGAAGTGAGGTGATAAATGCACCAAGAAAGCGATGGAGAGTTGAACAGAATGAAGGCAGGGTGCTACACAACTTTTTTTTTTAACCACTTGCCTGGTGGGGCAAGCAGATCGTCAAATTGTTGCAGAACACTTGCCCGAAAAGAAAGTCCAAATATATGAGAAAATGATAAAAAAAATCACTTGTAAGTCAAGGGCTTGATAAAGCATGTGTTATCATTTGAAGTAAACAGCACACGCTGATTTGATTTGGGAGACATTGGAGTATTAACAAATATGGTTCTTCACTTCTTCCCGTAAGTGCTGGAAAGTTTCTGAAATGAAATTAAAGTGTGTTGCATCCCTAAACAGTTATTATCTTTGGGTTTCTGTATGGTTGACTTCTACAGTTTGTGGGGGGAGGGGGGAGTGAAAAAACACCTTTTGCTTGCCCAATTTGGGCAAGCATCTTTTCTCATTGATCCAAAACACTTGCCCGACTTTGATTTTCACTTGCCCTGGGCAATTGGGCTAGCGCTTATGTACGCAATGTAGCACCTTGTGAGGAATACGGAAACAGAGAGAGATACAGATGAAATTACACACAAAGATTAAATAAAACATAACTGCCCTTGGTGCTGGGATGCGTCATATGAATGTGACTGGCACATCCAAACTAGACAAAGCAGAGAGGAAGCAATGCCGACAGTGAGGAGTCGGCAGCATGTCGTCCCATATGAGCAGCCAAGCTTGTACAGTGATTTATCATCGAATTTCAGGTGGAAGCTTACATAAGAGTATCACATCATTAGAGGGGAAATTTATATTGCCGCTGAGTGTCAATGACTTGCGGACGAGGCGTTAATGAAGGAGGATGGTTCCATTGAAGGATTGATGATGTGAACCATCAACCCATCATTCTGCATACATACAGTTAAGGGAAGACATTTTTCTTTGTTTTTTATTCTAAGTCAGGCATCATGTACTGGTAGAGTGATTGTTACAGCGTTAGCAGCTACAATGTATGCTGACATCTTGGCTCTGGATCACAAATCTTGATTCTAATTAAAGGGGAATTCCAGGCCAGTTACAAGTTAGTCTGAAAAGAAAGAGTGAAAAGGTTACAAGCACAACAATGAATGATGATCAAAATTGGATTAAAAGTAAGGAAGTTCAGAAATCATAAAGATTCACTGATTTTGCAAAACAGAATAAATTGTTCATGTGAATATGTAAATGTGTGAGCTCAAAATGTCATAACTTCACTATTTTCCATCTATTGTGTACAAAAAAGGACAAAAATTCAGAAGGTTTTTCTGCTGTAAAAGTGTATGATATTACGTCGTTTCTAGCTGAATATCTTCAAAATGAATGTGCAATCAGATATATCATTAGGATTTGAGGCTGTGGCCTGACTATGTTTGAGAAAAAAAAATGAAAATCTCACGATTTTATGCACAAACTATAAGGTAGGTTGTGAGGAGATGACATCATCAAGTCACTATTTGTAAGTACTGTTCTCATGGAGAAAAAACAAAACAAACTTCAGTTCCATCTTCCCTAAACTTTACCCGATTTTGATCAAATTTTCACTGCTGTGCTTGTAAAATGTAACTTTCTTTTCAATTTAACTTTTGACTGGTCTGGATTCCCCCTTCGAGCTCAGAACACTCTAAAACTATGTATGTACCATGCATATTCCGAAAACAGAAACAGAGAAGTTCAGTCAAACATGGGAGAGAGATGGTCGCTTGACCTTTTATTAGTGACCCCGTTTACAGTGCGAGGCTCGGCCGCGGCTCGGTCCAGCCCTGCTTCAGTGTAAATGCGCAAAAGGCCAAATGCGAGGCAAAAATTGGCCTCGCATTTGGCCTCGCTCTGGAGGCCGCGGCCGAGCCGCGGCCGAGCCGCGGCCGAGTCCGGCCTTTTCTCAGTGTAAACGCAAACTGGGCCAAATGCGCAGCCAATTTTAGTCTGGCTTCCAAACCCTCTGCCTGCACTACTTCGCTGTTCAGGATATTAACCCCCTCAACGTCGAAAACTAGTATAGTTTCAGGTAGTTTTGTCCTGCAAAGGATTTTTTCCTTCGGCAAATGCCTTTGCCCGAACGGCGACTTTGTCGCCACGGAATTCATATGGCAAAGGGTCTGAAAACCAGACAATACCAAATTGCGTTTGTTTACAAGCAGAGCGCCACTACGACAAAATATTGAAAGGTTTGAATCAAAAGCGCGGCCGAGCCCAACAGTGTAAACGGACAAAATTGTGGGGCCCGGCCTCGCAATTGAGGCTGGGCTTGGCCCAGCCCCGCACTGTAAACGGGGTCAGTGACACATCCTCACTGAAAGCGCCCCCCCCCCCCCCCCCCCCCCGAAAAAAAAAAAAACCTCAAAAATGTAATACCATGGATACTTTATCATGTACGGACAGGTGAAACGGACGGAGAATTCTTCAGAGGTCTGAGATTAACAGGTGCATGATAGGAGTAAAGAGGTTGATACATAAAAATGACAGAACACACATATACATGCACCTGTTGAAAGTGCACAGGAGGAAATCCTATATCTAACATTCCTTCCACCTGATTACTGTCACAGCTCTAGAATTGAATGACTGACCTAAAATTGGAAATTGGGCCATCCCATTGAGAGGAAACATTTAATGCTATTACTTCCTGACCACAAACCCCCAAGGGATCAATGGCCCTAGATTTAAACTTGATAAGAGCCTCATGTGCCTTGCGATAGCTATCAGCTAAGGAGCTGGGTGACATCCAATTACCTGACAGACCAAAAGATTTTTCACACTTACAAATAACTTGTTTGTAAATTTCTTATGTGTTCCCCAGCATATCGCATGCTGATTTTTTAAAAACTCAGCTGTAGTATGACATATTGTTTGCAGTTAGTAGTTGGTACCTAGCAGTTGGCACCTAGACCCATCAATTTCACGTCAGAACACTCCACAGATAAACACGTTTAGAGACACGCTTCAGAGACATGATTATAACAATGTCCACTGCAAGTGTGAAAACCCTCTTTTCATTGCTTACTGATTTGATCTCATCTTTTTTAGATCACCCCATCCCCAATTGGGAATCTAATTGCACAATGGACACACAGCTGTTGTAGATGTGTGCTTCCCATTCTTCCTCATCAAACTTTTCAGTGTTTTCAATCTATTCCATATAATTCATTATCATTGAAGGAGGATGCCCCCCCCCCCCCCCTCATGAACAATGATTTTATGAAAGCAATAAACGTTCAGGAAGAATGTACCAAAATGAAGGTAAAGCAGGATCGATATTGAGGTTTGTTTAGAAAATCAGAAATCAAAATTTTCTGGTGATTTTGATAGAAAAAGCAAAATGTGTATAGACTTGAACAAAAAACAATCTGAAATCAGATTTATATCTACATAATATCATGCCTGGGTAAGTTCTGTGGTAAAAGAAAAAAGAAAAATTGAACAAGTGGCTACATACAGTCAGCAAGAATCACAATGAAGTCTGACAAATGTGAAAACACTACGTGAGTGTCATCGACCGAGCACAGGTACAATATGTACATGAAGATGAACTTGTTCTTTGAATGCCTCACTTGCTCTGAACAAAAGCTCTTACAAAAAGGTATCTTTTTTGAAGGGAGTGAGGGGGAGGGGGAGTTTGTCTGGGAACATTTTCTGCGAAAATCAACAAATCAAAACAGTACCTACAGCCAAAAAATTTGAGTCATGTTATGGGTTTTTAAGATATCGTGAAAGAAACGACAGGACATTTTAAATCAGTAACATTCCATGTTCAAAATTGCCTGAGGTAATTGGCTTGTGCATGGAAGATTCATCTGAGAAAATTGAGAAAATTTATACTCTGTGATGAGGAAGTGACAGTAAGGTTTGAAACACTTGTGGAAAGCAAAATGTAATTTGAGCTCTTCCTGATATGTTTCCTCACAAAACACAAGAATAATTCAATATAAGAAATGATGAGTAATTTTCATCTACAATGTATCATGTAACAGACCATTCTATTGCCACAGTAAATAGGCACTACATGGATGTCTACAAAGGAAGCAGTTTCAATATAACCACATTACTGTTCAGTCTAATAGACAAACTGCACAGGGTGGAGTGAGAATTATTTTCCATTCCATTCAAGGCCACAAGAATCATTATCCTGGGAATTTACCTGACAAACAGTAATTGCACAACAAGTTGAAGAGAAAACATGTTCAAGCGTGATTAACCCAACTCATAAGATGAATGCCAACATACGTCAAATCACTAACGTAATGCTTCTAATCAAGAAAACATGGCTGCTGTTCCCATGGTGACTGACAGAACTCTGCAAGACGACCAGCAAGGGAAATGGGAGTTGTTTTTCTATACTGCTGTAGGCACACTGCATGGAATTCAACTGCATGGCAAACACTAACCAGTATTATCCCAGCTGAAGATGTTATCCAAATTGCATAGTGCATACAAGTTATAGAGGAACCTTTTCAACTGTCATGTGCGAAGTCACACACATCCTAGATTAACGGTTCTTGAAAATCAATCTTTGCAACAAGATACATGTACATGTATAGGAAATGTTAGTTCTCATATGTCAACAAAAACTAATAAACACTTGGGATATGCATTGCATGGAAAAATTGACCCTGCTTGATTTTGTTAAACTATCACGATAATCTGCCCTACGCACAGTATGTGAAGAATTTCTTTCTTTTTTTTTAAAATCCCATATTAAAATGCAGCTTGCCATACATAACGGTTCCCACACTTGGGTACTTCCAGTCAATGTCCAGTCATGGTCAGTCTACAGTTTACATTCAAAAAGCTTCATTTGCACCTGAGTGATTTTTGTGTGTGGGTGTGTTTTGCCTTGTGTGAATCAGGGAGGTGAAACTAAAATGGAGGCGGCACAAATCCGCCGAGAATGAGTATTTGCTCTTTTTTTTTCATACCAAGTACAGGGTGAAACATATCATGTAAACTATACTCCCTATATCATCATTACACATTTGGGGTATTTACAGAGTCTGTACAGTGACAAATGAATCTCAGCATGTGCAGAAAAACCTTGTTACCTAATTGTTTTGTCCCCTAAATGGGTCTAGAAGTCACAGACTAAAACACATCTGAATTTATGGCACATCTCTCTCTCGTCTTCATTCTCTGGAATGTGTTTCTGATATGTTATCAGCTGAACTTATTCATTTCCTTTCCTGATATCTACTCAATTTCTTCCTTTTTCCAAAACTATTCCCCTAAATCAAATAAGAGGGAGAAAAGTCAGAAATAGAGCAGTTCTCGAAACTCAAGAGGGCAATATGTTCTAGTCTGGAAGACAAAAACAAGTCCACATCAATGTCATAGACTAAACTTTTCTATTCAAAAGATTGTTCACATCTACACCCACAGGTGTATACAACCTACAGATATGATGCAGTGACACATTTTCAATGTACATTATTCAGAGGCTGAAACTTTATTTTCCTATAAAATTTTCCTATCAAATCCTCACAATCCCAAAGAAGTCACTTATTGTGAACAGAGCTTAGTTGAAATTTATAGGGATAATTTTGTAGTATTCGTTGAGGTAAGGATTCAGCTTTTAACTTTTTGTGAGATACTTTATAGATACCACTTTATGAAAAGTAATAGGGCACACAATTCTAGAGAAATTCAGTTTATTTGATGAAAATCGGTTTTTGAAATGGCCGAGATATCCATGCACAAAGAAAAACAAAGCAATCCTAAGAAAAGGTGGGTACCTACCATCTTCTATCAGGATCACTTTATTTTGGATGACAGCTATTTCAAAACCAATTTTCAGCAAATAAACTTTGAATATCCCTCAGAATTATATGCTCTTTTGTATTTCATAAAATGTTTCTCATTATGTCACAAAAAAAAAAATCTGCAAGAAACATCAGAAACTTGAAGCTCCATCTAAACCAAAACTCTACCATCAGCCGCATTTACACTTACTAACATCGCGATTTTTAAAATCGCGATATTTTCGTCCACCGTTTACACTTGCGCAAAAGCATGCGAAGTTTGAGCTTCACACGAAACATCGCGATTTTTTGGTCGGTAGTGCGCATGCGTAATTTACCTCTTTTCAACACGGCAGCTGAGTGGAAGCGCGCGCTATTCTGTTCGTTTTCACTGCAGTGCAGTATACAGTATACACGTATTTTGATCACAGCCAGCTGGTTGGAATGTTGAGCAGGGCTTTTTATCAGTACAATGCACACATAAATTTGTGCTTCTCGCGACTGTTTACTTACGGTAAAACTATAGAGCTTGCTATATTAGATCACATACGTAGTAGGTGTGTAAAACTTCATCTACAGCAGCATTCAGGAGGATCATGAAATTTTGCCGATATGACGAAAGTGAGAAGTAGGACTTGGAAGTTAGGACTGGTATTTTATCAGGCGACAGCAAGAACTCACACTTGTTACGTACTCCTGTACTCCACAAACAATGTATATCGAGAGCAGTACGGGCACTCCCACAATCTGAATCAACGCATTTTCTGGGAGAACATAATTTTGTTAACTCGTCATGGGGTGATGATACGTGGTTGGAGAACTTCAAGTTTGCTATGTAGTAGTTTTCACGTACTAGTTTCATCAGGGAGAGGGAGGTGAGAGACCACGAGCCGATCGAGGATCGGCCGTTTAGACCTGTACACAGCTGTCTATACCGTGTGTGTAGTACTCTGGCCAGTGACCGACGTACTCTCTACACGTTCCAAAGAGGGGAGCGCGCGTAAACTCCCGGTGCAATCCGATACCGAAAGTCACGTGATGAAAAATCGCGATATTTCTGCGGCTTGGGTTTACACTCGCTAACTTCGCCTCAAACTTCGCGAAGTTTCAAAAAATCGCACTCCGGCTGGCGATTTTTCTGGCGATGTTTCGAGGGCATTTGGGTGTAGTTGCTTAGCAACTTACACCCAAATGTCGCGATTTTAGAAAAATCGCGATTTTTCCAAGCAAGTGTAAATGGGCCTAGTCCTTTGCTTGAGCAAATGTGGGGGAGAAGTCGAACAGTAAACAATGCTAACCAGTGTGTCCACAGCTTGGATAGTTTGCACTTCCACTAATGTCATTTCCAGTCACGATTGCAGACACAAACTTACCACTTCAGTTGTAATAAGACTCATTTACATCAGCAAAAACTCAATATCCGAAAACCCCTAGGTTTTTTTTTTCTCCACTATCACACACAAGCTGGCAGATGGAATATAAGAAACAAAATAATAACAAAATGAAGTGGGAGTTCACGAGCTGACACCTTTTAGGTTTACCATTGTAATTTGTGTATAAAATTGAATTACGATGACTGCAAATTTTGATGCGGATTCACACAGAATCTGTGCTTTGTCATCTCTTCAGCAAGACAAAATGCAAAAATTACCATACCAGCTTACACGATAAGCTGCCTGTTATTTAGCCTCACTCACGTCATCATGATAATATCACTGCCTCATGGGCATCATCATCCCACTCAGTACTCCTATACCTCACGGCAATTTCATAGCTTGATTGATTGCTAATTCTCCATCACTTCTGGTTTCACTGCAACTTGCTGAGACAAACAAGTGAAAGAAAACAAAAAACTCAGCCACATACGAACTCATACTTCACATTTTGGCATTGAGGAGAGAGATGGAAAAATTCATATGCCATGCACGTCGTTTCAGTGTGCTGCATGTTTAAAGATGACATACAATGCATTTAAGCTAGAAATAGAATGTGAATACGCAACTTATGGCCATGAAAGGATTACAAGAAATGCTGATCTGAATATTTGTTTGCAGCTGATAAATTCTCTTCATCGATGGGATGAGTTGTAGTATCCATGGATCAAAATAAATATAACAAGATTAAGCCCTGTACTCAGTATGCAGCTCCTGTTACAACATTCTCATCTATAGTCAACATGAGAGAAAGTCTGTAGTTATATATTTTTAGGTAATTTCTTGGTCTTTTGGATACAGAGTATTAAAAGAAGGCATGTACAATCTTAGGAACAAACTGTCCTTTCTCTCACTCCTTTATGTTGTAAGAAGATCTCTCCAAATAATTTTTGCTTTTATTCCACAATTACAATATACATTACAAGAAAATAAGCAAGTAATCTAACAGTTGACAGGGTTTTGTCTTTTTTTTGCATAAATACATATCAATAATGATATTTTGCGGCACTTATTCAAATCCTTCTTGATGACTGAAGGGAAACCCAAACCCAAAGAGAAATGTGGATTGTGTGAAAGCAGCAACATTCGTAGAACACATCAATGAAAGTTTGAAGAAAATTGGACAATCGATGCAAAAGTTATGAATTTTTAAAGTTTTGGTGTTGGAACCGCTAGATGAGGAGACTACTAGAGTTTTATGATGTCATGTGTGGACAACAATGTAAGGGAAAATATAACAGGAATTCCACAAAAATTCACTTTTCTAGCATAATGAAAGAGCACTTGAGTGAGTAAACCTCTTTCAAAAAGCAGGGGGAATAATTGCTGTCAGTATCAAGTTGATAGAATGTGTAATTTTCATGAAAAATGAATGTTCCTTTGATGAATAAGATTTCACGCAAGTATTGTAGTTTTGATGAAAACTGGTTGACCAGTTTAATTCAAATACTAGATGGTTTGAGAGATTACATTCATTGCATTATCAGAACAAATTCTGACATATTTCACTCAAAAAGCACTATCATTTCCATAATGTCACAAATTGACATCAAACCAAGCATTTAGTAAACATCAAGACTATATAACCAGAAATAATGACATCCACATTTTGGGGGAATAGTACTCTGCTCACTGTGATTTATTCATGCCCACTTGGCCCTTCCATTTTTCCAGGGCAGCTCTTCCACAGGCAGTGTTATGGGAAGCGAGATGCCTATCCTTGCCCTCACATCCCATCTGGGTCCAAATCAAATCAAAGCAGCGTCAACAGTTGGCTCAAATTTCAGAGACAAGGGTGAAACTTTTCTAGGATGCTCCCAGCATGCCATCCCTCTGGACACAGTATCTGACAACTGAGCGAGAGTCGTCGTTGTACAAACGCACTCATCTTGAATGATTGCCACAGTTACCTATTTTTATTAGGAAAGAAAATGATATCACTTAAGCAAGTCAAGCACTCTCTGAGATCTATTACAGGCAACCATTTGTGCATGCATCTGTCCATATCAATCAAATTTGACAACAGCTCTTTTAAAAGCCCATTTTGAATGTTGCTGATGCATATTACTTAGTAGCTCCTTTGACAACATGTACTGCAAACATATGATAACTTCCTTGTAATTTCACAGTGTAAACAGAGACAAAACTCCTAAAAACTTAGCTTGTCCTGGATACGAGACACAATCAAAAGAGCATGCACATAGAAAGCTGCATAGGACCACAACATCAACAATCTAATTTCTGACATCACATCTTGTGGACGATTACAAACCAAATAATTTTGCTATCAATTCCATGCTTTGCACACTAGATACTTGCATCTGACACTTCTGATGTACTAGTATCTCAAACTTGTCATCACCAACCCCTCCCCCCCCCCAACACCACACTAAATAATGTAGGCCATCCCTAAGATCATACCAACTTCCTATCCAAATTCTTGGCCCATTATGAATACCTGCTTATTCCTACCAGTACCACCATAACCACACAATGACCCATTCAGACTACAGAGATAAAGTGGGTATATATCGTTGGCTTGAAGAGTAGGTGGGAACCTGGTCACAGAGTGGTCATAAAATGAACACTGAGATGTCTCTGCTAAAAGTCTAGAAGACAACTCTCAGAGACCAGCCTGAGCTCTAGAGAGCTGCGAGGGAATCAAACATGTTTGAGTTTTTCTGGAGACTATTTCCAGTCTCCAGCTGGTCTTGGAGACTTCTCCTTAGTTGTGGCATGGAGCCATTATACAGTAGCTCCATGGTCATGGCCAAGTCATGAAAAATACTGTATACAAGGTCTTCGAGACATCTCCGCGACCTTACAGAGGCCCATTGGCCACCGACCAGAAACACTACAGAGGCATCTCCATGACTGAGGAGACATCTTGAAGACATCACGGCAACATCTCCAGGACTCTCTGGGTGAATAAGTTTTCACCATGTTTGGAGACACCTTGGATGTCAGTCACCCTGGAGTCACCTTCTTGGTGAGTGCGCAAGCCATTTCTTGGTCTTCACAGTTGCACAAGTTGCAGCGACCAATCAGTCGCAGAAGTTGCGCCGAAGTCTCCTCTAGTGAGATGGGCCCTTGAGACTAATCTCAGCATTTACTCAGGCACTCTTGCAGGCTCTAGACAAGCTCAAAGACATGGTCTAGTATTAAACACTGGTGCACAGGTACTTTGAAATACAAAGTCTCATGACAATGAAGTATTCATGTGATCTTGTTGAGCCAGAATTGTCCACTCTGCTGAATTAGAGCACTATGTGGTAGTACCCTGGGAATAGAGAGTGAATTGGGTCATACAATTTACCTTATCTATTAATAGGCATGGCACTATAAACAGGACAGTTCAGAAGAGACTAATACCCCTTTCATATTGGCACCCTCGGATGTCATGCCAGACTTGAGTCTGAGATGAACACGGCGTGACTGCCCTCCCAAATCCTTATGTAAACACGAGGTACGTGTACAGCCCGTAATACCCTTTCATATTGCTCTCGAACACGGCACGAACTTGGCACACGTTTCCATAGCAACGCGCTCGGGACATGGTCCCGTGATTACTTGCGGCCAGCTTCCCGCACTTTTTTCATGGAAGCGACAGTCTGGCAGTCCACCAAAATGCCGAATCCACGAATTTTTCCAAATGCATTACAACAATACATACATTTTACAGCTGACAGCAATCAGTACTGATGGCAGTCATCAGTATTTCATGTTAATTACTAGGGCAGACTGACCCAATTCTAAGCAGGCGCACTTAATCACCTTGCAATTTTACAGAAGAAATGAGTGTAAAAATTGTTTAGACATAGATAAGACATAAACTAGTATAATATTTTGTAGTCAACACATAATTTTTTTTTTGTATTATTCAACAATTTGATGTTCTTACAAATTTGATACCTCTGCAAGTCGGCAAACAATTTGCAATGGCATACAATACACGATAGATAAATGATCATTGTACGTTGACAAAGCACACACGTGTAACTGTACACATACTAGCGCGCTCGCAGTTGTGCTTATCCAAGATATCCGGTTCCGGTTGTATGCCGTGTCCGTTCACATTGGCAGCATCTAGCACAGACACGGCACATCCTCCGGAGGGCGTGCCGTGTTTGCACTAGACGGTCTAGCACGAACTTCATGCCGTGTTCATCCTCTGTTCATGCTGTGTTCACGCCGAGTCGAGCTTTCATGTTGACAGTGGTCTGGGATGAACACGGCACGTCTTCCGGAGGACGTGCCGTGTTTTTGGCCAATATGAAAGGGGCATAAAATTGCTTGCCAGGAAGAGAATCTAATGAAATAAAATTCAGTTCTCAAATAAACTGTCAAAATCAAGTTGTATCCCATGCCATCTGACTAGTATTTATTCAAGTGACATGTTACTGGGCTTTTAAGGTGGAGAAAGATATATATACTAGGGTTGGAATGAAAAAAAAAACAAGAACAACAAAAAACAAGCCATTACGTCATGCAAGAGATGGAAAGACTGAGGAAGCCTTTACAGGGTCCTCTCACTTAATAGCCACATTCATATACACCTGATATGAACGGTTTTTAAAAATCAATTTTTTGCAGCGCAATGCGAAAACTGTTATTTTGTCTGTGTGGACACAAAAAAAATTCACTCTCAGGACACGCATAGTGATGCAAAATTCAGTCCTGCACGATTTTTTGGAAACTATGGCAATAATTTGCCCCAAGGTGTGTGTGTGAATGGCTCACTAAGATTTAATCTTTTTTTTTTCAAATCCCACAATGCAACTCACAACAGTAGGTCCGCACATTGCATGTACATGTACGGGGTCATGTCCCACGAACTGTTGATTTCTTTTATAAATTCTCCTGATAATTTGTCCTGTGCAGTTTGTGTAAACAGTGACAACTTAAATAGATTTTTGCATCGCAATGCATAAAGCAATGAGTCCTGTGTGTGTATGCAGGCTTCTACCTGTAGTATCAAACTGGTCGGATGGACAAATGGACAGACTAATGGACAGACAACCGAAAAAATATAATGCCTCTGGCGACTCTTCATGGCAGAGGCAGAAAAAATAATAATTTTGGTTGTGCATGAATGCAGCTGATGAACCTGCCATCCAACATTGCTTCCATAACATGAAGAGTATTAGAGCAAGGAGGTACTAGGCAAGCTTGCCTAGTACCTCCTTGATTAGAGCAATGACAATTTGTTGACATCCAGGGAAAAACGCAGGGAGGGAAAATGCCATCTTCTGTACAAGGACATGTTTGCATTGGTATTACCACAGATTGCCAGACATTGTTGAAGCGTTTTCACGTGGGAAAAATCCATTTCATGGTGAAAGGCATTTGAAGTACTTCCGTATGTGTGGGACAATGTTTGGGTTGACTGCATAAAAACTTCCTGACATGAGTATGTGAGGAAACTTTTGGACATTGATCCCCCCCCCCCCCCTTTACTGGTGGGAGGAGTTTGTCATTTTGTTCGTTTCTGTTTTTTGGGGAGGGGGTGGGAATTCTTAGAGTATTGGTTGTTGTTGATGTCATAGGGTTTCTATTTTTTCTTCAGATCCACGAAAAATCAACAGACATGAGCCTGTACATTATCATCTGCCAGAGCACAGGGTGCTGTGAATTTGACCCCACTCTCGTTACTGTGGCAACTGCCCGGCGCCACCCAGACCTCTTCACTGTGCCCCAGAAGGCACTTGAGATGGGGGAAATATGCTTCCCAGGCCCAGACGCCATCTTCAATCCCTGACATGTCCCTCAAGCTTTGCTTCACCCATCCCACAAGAGTCATAGCTGACAAACACTAGAAAGGCAAACACATTTCCACTGCCCACATAGATGTAGTAGCACTGATGACTTCCCTAATATTTCAAAGAGTAAGAAAATGTGGGCTTTTGGCTACAGTATGTTTGACAGACAAGGACTCTTTTCATTCTTGTCCAGTATCATATTTATTGCCTCTTGTTAATGGAGAAAGATAGTGTTGACTATCATGTGATGTACCTAGTACTTTTTCTTGAAGGATGTTGTAAACATTGACTGCCTTATATACTCTTTTATTCAGTGTCTTATTGATCTCAGGTGGAAAAGTTTGCTTATAATAAACCATCATCATTTTTCATTTGCCTTCCCTTTGATAGCTAAATATGACTTTTCCATATCTCTTTTTGGGTTATCCTATACACTGTACTTCCCAGGCAAATTAAATTTAACTTAATGTCCATGTAGGTGATACACACTCTATCAAAGACAGTTCCAACTGTAGAAGTTTAACTGTCAGAGTACTTCATTTGTCACTTGGAAGATAATGTAAAATGCAATCCCAATTTAAACCTCATCCAAACCACGTCGAAATATCACAAACAAGCTAAACTAAGATGACATGCAGACTGCAACTTGGTGGGTTGTTTTTTTTTTTTTTTTTGTAGTTTTTTTGCATCACAGGTTGTAAAAAAAATGACAATAATACATACAGACTTCTCCAAAAACCACTTGCATACATATACGTGTGTATGAAGGCCACTGATGATTTTGCAAATGGCATTTGAGATTACAATTGATGTGAGATTACTAGCAATCAACTGTGAAAGTTTCAGATTATAAAGGACTGACAGTTACTGAGAGATCTAGCATTCACAATTAAACGTGACACGCTATTCCTTTTGACACAAGGAAGGAAATTTGAATGAGGAAGGAAGAGGGTAAGTGATCATCGGAGTAAGTTTACCTGTTTGCAAAATAACTCAAAAAGTTGTGAACAGGAAATGTTGATAATGACATATGGAAGAGATGATTAAATTTTTGTAGTGATCTGTGAATTTTTATGCCTTTTTGAAGAATTTTTTTATCTTTTGCAGATAGGGTCAATGAACTTAGAAGTTCAATCTGCACGTATTTGAGGTTTGCATACAGGCACTTAAGTGTGTGCTCTGCTCAGGTGAGGCGCCGCATAGCTGGAAGTTGATGACGTAAACAAGAGGCTTTTATATTGGGAAATTGGGCTATTTCAGCATGCCTGTATAAAAATGGGTGGAAATATTGTAAAGCTGCTTGGTAGAGGTCTGCACTATACGAGTGCTTTTCTAGTTGGTCTATTCACACTTGCAGTGAAATACTGCAGTATTTCGCACAGTATTTCTTAATGTGTATGTTAAAAAACACCATAAAATAACCTCTGAAAATACAAAATACACGTATACAAAATTCACAAAATACCATGGTATTAGGGTTGGTAATGAAAACTTCATGCGAAATATTCAAGCAAGCTCTGATTGCGGATTGCAAATCGTGCCACAAAATACCGCCCACTGCACTGTAGCGTATTTCTCATGTGACTGAGCACACTTCTGTCTTCTCCCCACAAGAGGTAATGGACCAGAAATTCAGTGTACCACGATATTTCGTGAATAAAAGTGGTACCAACTAAAATACCGTGGCATTTCACTGATTAGAACAGTGACACATAATTACCATGGTATTTAATTTCACTGTCTTAATGTGAGTGCACTTGTTGCAATGTTAAAGCATTCCCAGATACTTCAAGAGTTTTGAAACAATGAACGCATAGTAAAAATTCAGTCTGTAAACTACAACATGCTGTAATAGTGGATCTGGTTCTTGTTGCTAACCTAATTGCAATCTTGTCAAAAAGTATGAAATCCAGGTTAAAGAGGGCCCTTGCAGCTCTCATACATGGGTGCTGAGAGCATCTTCAAACATGCACAGCTCTTCTTCTGGTCAAGTTTACAGGAGCCCCTCCCCCCCCCCCCCTTCTTCAGTCACTCCACTTAACGTCAGGGCAGCAACAGCACAAAGCCCCCGTAATAAATTGCCAGTTGATGATGGATCTCCATCCCCCTCAATTGCTCTAGAAGATTCCTCGGAGTATGTAAAAGAAATTTGGAGTCAAAGGCACGGCTCTCTCGCCTCTCTCGTCTCAATGTTGGGAGTTGACATAACATGAGCTGAGAGGGAAATTAATGAGAAGGAATGCCTGGAGCACCAGTCTAGGTGACAAGTCGACCCGAATAAGTCACATTACAGGAAATGCTTTCTCGCCACATTTCCTTCACACTCACAAATAGTGTTGCTACAGGGGCAACTGGGACATGTCTGTGAAAACATTGAATTTCGACAAGCACTGATGCATTCTTGCTTGACAATGTATAAACAAATAAAGAAACCTACAATGCCTACACAAGCTCTAGCTTCTTGTAAATTTCCTTCATTTTCCTCTCTCTGTTCTTCTACATAGAATATCTGCATGTGACTGTATCGTATGCCACTTATTGCATATTTCTTTATCGAGATTAAATAACTTTGCCTCTTGTTTGTGCCTAAGAAAATTATGTGCAGTGTAAGACCACAATGTATTCTACACTTTTGAAAAATATGAAAATACACTAATTGATATTGAAATTGAAGGAAGACCTTCATAAAGGAATTCCCTTTCCTCCACTGATTTTCAATTCAATAAATGAAAGGAATATCAATTCTGAAAAAAGTGACTTTTCTCCAGAACATCTTATACTCTGTAATGGAACAATCACATACAATGCACAATCCGCACCACTAGTTCACAGTTACATGCTATTTTGGGGGGGGGGGGGGGGGGGGGAGGCATCAATTTATCAAAAAATAGGACAGAGATCAATTACATCATGATTTGAGGTACAAATGACCCTTACATTATACCATATCATAAATTTCACTTATAGCATTCTATCAAAGTTATAACACTATAATGCAAAATCTATAAAAGCATAGGACACACAAAAAAAATGCTGATAACAAACCTCTACTCTTTTTTATATTACAATTTTTTTTTTATCATCGTAATCATCAAGTCTGAAGTCACTGCGTGTTTGCTAAGTTTTATTCTGTTCTTACTCTCTTTCGCTTTGTTCAGTAAATATTGTTAATTTCTTGTTTAGTATTAAAATTATTGAAGTGCTCTGAGTCTATATAGAAAAGGTACTATATGAATATTAGTGGTTATCATTATCATATTTACTATTGTTATTGTTATTAATACCACTACTACTACTACTACTACTAATAATAATATAAACAATGAAAACAATAATAATACTGATATCATAGTTATTATCATCATTATTATTATCATTATTTTTATTATTATTATTATCATTATTATTATTACTACTACTACTACAACAACTACTACTACTACGACTACTATTATCATTAGTCATAATGTACCCATCAATGACTTTACAGAAAATAGAAATATGACAATCCTACCTAGTAACTCATTAACTTTTATGCTGTTACAGACTTGTTTCAGTATCTGTTCCTCTTGAGATGTTGACTCTTTCCTAAGGTTTATTTCCCAACAGGATATTTCTTTTTTTGACAGCTACTTACATGTGAAATTACCTGTAAATGAAATAAATAGTGTAATGACAATTGGAGAAGTCGTCATCTCAGGTTACACAGTGTTAATTTGTGACTGAGAGCCCCTTAGTGCTTTGGATAGTACCATCTCATAAACAACAGATTAACAATGTTGGTCTGTAAATTCAGCTTTTGTCGTATTTACCTACAATATTTACCTACCACATGACTCGAGACTCTCTTCGGAGGAATGAAATCCAGCAAATTTTGCCCCCGGAGAAGACGTGTTCAACTGAATTTCAATTGTAATTCCATCCCAGTTGAATGCAAATAACTTCACAGAGCAGGTGCCTTAGAAAAACAGTAAGATTTAGGACCCCATTTACACTCACAAATTGAGAGCAATCATTGGAGAACAATACCCCACTTAGTTTGAGACTTCAACCTTAGTTTCGTTTTTTACGCCCAGACCAAAATTGGACAAACAAGCACAACTCTGTGATAACATAATCTATGAACCCATGGCACAAGACTGAGTCTCTGAACACTAGAGTATTTGATATGCATGTTTAATTACGTTAATTTGTGGGTTCAGAGAACAAAGGAGTACTGTATATGCCGAATAATTTGAGGGGTTTTGTCTTTGAAAAAATATATCAACTCTGATCCTGACATGAATGCTACGTACATGCACGCACATATTTTTCAATCCATTGCTGCACTCAACAATCGTGAATTTCACCACTCACGAAATTGTTGGGAAGTAAAAAAAAAAAATGACTTCTTGAATGTATGGCACACATAGTACACTGTACTCCTTCATGCTTGTGGGATATACACTACAATAGAAGGGAAAACCTCTTGGGTATAAAAGACAGAAGGATAAAACAATACCGTTTCCCAAGATTCACTGTATTTTAAGTACATGTACGTGGGGTTCCTCAAACTTTACGCTTGGAAGCAGCATTCAAAGGGTCCTGTAAATCGAGGACAACCCTCTCAAACTTTCGCTTCACAAGTCTGAACAGGGCTTTGCAGACTGCTCTTCCCTGCATGCCGATGCATCCATCACATCAGCTTAGTTTGGTGGTCATGGGATACCTAACTAATATCTACCATTGCTGCATGGCGGATGCAGAGCACCTCACACCCGCGGAGATGGGCCTCCAAATTGAGGGAGCTCAGCTTTGCGAGCAAACGGGATTATGGGAAAGTCCCATCATGCTCCAGTACAATCTACATCCTGCACCAGTGAAATTCTTGGATGAGATAGTCGCAGGCAGAAATATGCAATGCATTCTGATACCCTGATTTTTTTCTCAAAGATGACAATATCTTAGTCTTCACAATGATTCTTTAAAAGCGACATTGATGTCAAGAGAACACATTGTGGTCGCTGAGATAGAGAAAGTAGCACAAAATCATACTATACTGATGACAACATGAGCATAAATCATGGGTAACCACAAACTATTGCACTATCAGACGTTAGCCATGGATAGCCCCTTTTTGGCACAAAGTATCAACCAATTCAACTGAAATCCACAATACTGTATAAAAGCAAATAATGTCATGACTCAGTTTGATGATGTCATTGCCATGTAAGAACTTGGAAAGGAGTTTCTGTCTCATACCACATCATGATATATAGCCTCCTTCTTTGCCTCAAAATCCCTTCTGGTTAACCACTTCTATTCACACACAGTCTGACAGAACAAAACGTGAAGAGAGGCATTTAAAAAAAAAAATAGACATTTGAAGTCTAGTATGTTTGCAATAAAAAATTGCAGACTTATCCACAGTGATTTCAAACCATTTTTCATAGTATGCATAAAATGGTTTAAAACTAAGAAAGCATGGCAGCCTTTAGACCAGTATCACTGGGGTGTATGGAAATAAATGCAACATTCATCAGAAGAAGAGGAAACACCTGTACATCTGTTGACAGGTGAAGACACATTTACTCCTAAAGTCAAAACCTGTAACCTGTTGCTGATCCATCATTACCACAAGGGGACTAAAGAGGAAGTGATTTTTTTTTAATCCCCTGAAGCATTGTCATACTATGACAGTTAAGATGGGAGCTCCCTGTTCACATTGGGCGCAGTCAGACTGGCAAAAGATCAAGAAAATTAAGTTCGCGATCTTTAAGATCTCAAAGTTTTACCAGTGTGACCACAAACTTCCCATGAAACTTCTTGCAAAACTTCTTGCGAAACTTCCCACTCCAACAAGGGATATTTTCCTCATCCCCGCCAAACTTCTCAATCTGTTTGCGGGCGGTGTCTCCAAAGCGTGAGGCCATTATCATGTACAGTATATGCATTGTTACGTCACAATCACTAGCCATCGGACAGTGCGCTCTTTCTTCTTTCTTGCGCGCGCGTTCCAATGACCCAAACTTCTTGATCCAAGTTTGGCTGCCAGTGTGACCGCACAACAAAAGATCTCGAAGACTTCGCAATCTTCAACTTCTCAATCTTTTGCAAGTCTGACCGTGCCTATAGGTGAAGTTTCAACTGAGCTGACATAACTTCAAAGTTAACATGAAATTCCAAGCGCAGTCAGAAAAATAATGACAGTGAAACACAAACACATTTAGGACAGCATGAATGTTCTCCTACTTTACTGAATGTCAATTTATCTTGGATCAACTATTACACTCTTAACAAAATGATTTTTATTGTGTTTTTTGTTTGGCTAAGCCATGGATAGGTTGATATAAGTTGGGTTCACATCTAAATCCTTTTACCGTAAGGTTTTCAAAACTTGAAGTTTTGTAAACTACGATAGTCCCCAAGGGAACTAAACTTCAAGTTAGTGTAGATGTAGACGCACATGGTTTTTAAAACCACCACAAAACCTTAAGGCGAAGACACCACGAGAACACCATAAGATTTCTTAGGGTTTTGTCGTAGTTTCGTCGTGGTTTTGGGAGTGCCCCCCACAGAGCGCTGAATCTACGACAAATGTGAACGGAGTTTTGTTAATCACGACGCTCTTGTGGTTTTGAGTGACCTTTTCTATCATAGTTAGCGTTTAACTTGAAGTTTTGCTAACTGCATGTAGGTGTGAACGGCATCGAAGTTTTGTCGTGGGTAAGGGAAGGAATTTTTACGATCGTAGTTAGTATAACTTGAAGTTTTGGGATAGGTGTAGACATGGCTACTCAGAAAGTATACCCCATAAAGCATAACAAATAGCATGCCGTGTGAACACAGTTATCCTGAAGCTCATGGTTAAGTGTGCTGCTCCCCTCCCCATAAATAACTCCCAGCAAGTGAACAGCTTTTTTTTTCTTTGTCAAGCTAGCAGTCTAGCTGCATTATGTACACAACAATAAACAAAGAAATTTTCTGGGAACAGGTATTTGGCATGAAATCAGTGTCATCATTAGTCACACATAATTTTTTTTCTGAATTTTGTAATTCAAGTAGTGATCACTGACATGATCCTGAGTCTCTTTTTTTTTTACTGACGAGGACTGTCTTGTGAATAAACTCGCAATTAAAGGAGTGACTTATCACCTTTGATGGTAGCTTCCATCGGTGATTACAGGGATGGTATAGTTTTGGTGGAGATGGGGCTTCAGGCTCCCAACTATTTTTGTGAGATGATAAGAAACCTCTTAAAAATATGAAAAAAAACATACAATTCTAAGAGGAAATCATAGTTCATTTAATGAAAATTGGTCTTAAAAATAATGGCTGAGATATCCAAATACAGTTTTGTTTTACTTTGTTTTTGGATATCTCAGCCATTTCTGAACCAATTTTCATCCAATAATAGCTGAATTCCTCTTAGAAAAGTATACTCTTTCACTATTTCATTTACAAGGTTTTTAATTATATCACAAAAAGTTACAATCTGAATCCCCCATCTAATCTTAAACTATACCATCCCTTTGAGTATTGTGTGAACAGGGCTATCAGTTGACACATTCTCAACAGAGTATTGGCTGAAATGGATGAAGTGATTTCACAAATTAAAAGTCGAGCTGAGACATGACGGTAAATCAAGAGTGAATCTGGACCACAGTCTCGACAGATGCAAAGATTTACGATCCCTCATGGAACTCTAGGCAAATTATCACCAAGATCTATATGACTTGCACTTGCACTTTGTGATCAAAAGTGTGAATCCGTACTGTGAATTTGTACATGAAAAAGAATATCAGGATATAATCATTTATGTGTTGAAATTCAAAAGTAAAATATGTAAGTTTACTGTCTTTTATGTTAATAGTATTCATAGAATCTCCAAAAGCAACTGGATATTCCAATGCCTACTGAAAGGTATGAAAAAAAAATTGTTCCGCAAAGCAGATTCGAAATTTGACTGATTTGGAAGTTTTTGACTATACACATTCTTTTACATAAAGACATGTTTATCACCCATTACCAGGGATCTCGCCAGCGTATATCACCCTTGTCGGCCCCGACAAGCGTGCGGTTTGAAGAAGCAATTGCCGACAAGGGTAAAACTTGCCGACAAGGGTAACACCACGCGTGAACTTGCCGACAAGGGTAACTTGCTTGACGAGCTAAGTTCGGACCAATTTCTCGCCTTTTTCAGTCTTTATTATCTGGCTAGAAAAGAAGCTAGATGTTGAAAGCAGCTGCAGTTTACATACTTATACAAGCGCAAAAATTTACCCACGCAGTCACCGCACCGATCACAACAACGCGGCTCAACAGAGCGACGTCCAAGCTGATACCAGGGAGGTCTCACCTCCCTGCTGATACACAACACATCACACACTTGCTCACTCACATGCGCTCTGATTTGGGATCCACACACACATGCACAAGCACCCAGCCGGCCACTTATCCAGCCGCCTGCGTGTACAACGCTACAGTGTATTGTGAGAGGGAGAGAGAGGACGGGAAGAGAGGGTCGGAGGCCGAGCGAGGCTGAGGAAGGCTGACACGTGCTCGCTTGTTGTCACGCTTGTTGTCGGGTTACGCAAAAACAAACGATATGAAATGCATGCCCCCCTCCGCCAAAGGTTGTATTTTTTTTTTTTTTTTGGCTGCTTTGGTTTGTTTGTTAGTTTGTCTGCCTGTCTGTCTCTCTATTCGCAAAATAAGTCAAAATTTGGGAACAGATTAGGATGAAATTTTCAGGAACAGTTGGTTGGTAAAATGGCGCAAGGAACAGATGATTAAATTTTGATAGTGAGCAGGATTTATAATACCACCGAAATTCACCGCCAGGATCCAGGATCTTTAGACTGTTTCGTATATTTGAAAGGATTTGTATCAATTCTTTAGGAAGCTGGCCATCGGCAATGACGCAAAATTAGATGCGTTCAAAGCATTGCCGCAGAGAGAAAATTAACTCCATTTTTCGTTAAAAAAAGAAAAGAAAAAAAGAACGTGCGATGGAGTAAGCAAATGCAAATTGTTATTTAGGTTTTGGTATTTTCAGTGGGTTATCTTTTTTAAATCTAAAAAGCCATGCGTTCCATTTTAGCCTTTTCAATTTCTATGGATTTGTAAACGTCATTCGTGAATATTCCATTTTCCTTCTCCGGGCCGAAATTTACAGTAATTCTGTCATGATGGTCTTTCAAGTTCAACGTATACGTAATGCTCCACGTGCTTCTGGCTTGGTTTGTTAAAAGGTGGGTTAGGGGGCCTTCATGGGCAGAAAATAAATGATGATCATTCATCAATGTTCCCAGTTGGTTTACATGCTATGTACACGCTGTTTACGACCACTGAAGCAAGGTGGCAGTACGCGCGACATTCTTTATCTGACACCTGGCTTTCGTGGAAATATCATGGAAATTTCCACAAGCCATGATATCAAGTTTCCCCACTGCTTGAGGTCGTGCTTTTTTTTTATTCTTCATTACGAACATCAATTTGTTCAACTTGAAAAGTGTAGATAATTTGCTTTGAGGGAGTGTTTCTTTCTTCTTCTTTTTTCATTGCAGCATCGGTAACATTTTGTTTTGTTCATCGTCCGTGCATGGCAGGGGTTCATGGGAGGAGAACGATAGGAATGACTGGGGAGAAAATAAACTGCAAAGAAGGAAGCATCTTTTGAGCGAGCTGTCTTTGTTTTTCTCTACACCAGTGTAGCCCCTGTTAGGTGCAACATTAAAGATATGTTTTGTACCTTTAAGCATAAAATCTACGTGTATGAATGTGCCAACTCCAAAGTGAAAGTCAGCTACTGTGCAGTAAATGGACATTCCATTTTGGCCACTCATGCCATGGTCAGTCTACAGTGGACCATGCACACTCTAGTGCTCAGTGCGGTTCCCATGGCAACGCACACATGATATATGCCAGACTGGACCATGGGATGGTGAGTCACTGCACCACTCCCCTTCTCTCTCTCTTTCTCTGCCCCTTTCCCTTTTCTCTCTCCATCTCAGGTAACTTTTTTGTCTGTTTCCTAGAAACAAAGGGGAGAGAACAAAGCTATGAAGTTGGAATATTCCATTTTTGTTAAAAGTTCGGAAGAACAATTTATTTGAGTATTTTTACTGATGAAGAAATCAGGAAATACATTTTGTTATGATTGATAATGTATAAAGAATAATGTATGTCGATATGAGATCGATTGAGTTCTTGGTTTGCGTTACCTGAACAACCAATAACCCCTCAAGTACAGTATTACCCCTATTCATCTAGCAAGATGGTACAGCCATCCCCATCTTGCATCAGCCAAGCCATCCCTCTTCCTCTTTCTGAACTTGCCTCTTGGAGGAAGAGGATGCGATTTCAACTTCTTTAGTAAAGATTCTCAACTTTGATCTCCTTTCAGGTAAGCAAACCATATTGAATCAGCTTTTTATGATATTCGAATTGAAGAATTATCATTCGTATGCCGTTTTAGATTATTCTGCATAGGGATATGAAAGATTTTAGATGCACTTTGGTGATGTAAATCGTCACAACTTAGTTACCACGTGTCTATGCATATGGATAAATTGAGTGAACGATAATTTTAGTAGATTATTTGGAATATACTATCACTAGTATATTATACTAATACCTCAAGACATGTACATGGTCATTTGTACATTTGTTCAGTTTGGTTTAAATGCTGCGCGTGATGCAACAATTTTATGCTGGAATTGCATGACTTTAAATGAAAGTCACATAACTTTTTGGATAAACCAAATCAAGTGGTATTGTCAGGACGATCAGTTAGACTGGAGCTATCTACCTGTGGCAGCAATACTACATCAAGCTCGGAATGTATCTTTTCGAAAGCTTTGCTGAACAGATTGTGCATCTGCCATACTTATTTCTGCATGCGTTTCATGTTACAAAATTATACTAACTGGATTAATTGATAAGAATTGATGATGTGATAATTGATAACTGTATTTCAGAAATATAATGAGTCATGATTGATTTACCATAATTGGTAATACTAATAAGCTAGCTCTTTCTGAACTTGCCTCTTGGAGGAAGAGGATGCGATTTCAACTTCTTTAGTAAAGATTCTCAACTTTGATCTCCTTTCAGCTCATCCAGCAATGAGGAGGATGGCCCTCTTACAACAGACCTAATTGGCTGAAATGCAAATAATTACAAAACCCTCGAACAGTGTCAAATAGAATAAGGAATGAATGAAGATTAAGTTTGCCGTGTGTAGATACACACGTATAAGATAATGTGATCAAGAGTTTGGAAATGCCACTGGCATGAAGTTTTTGTAAACATTGTAAATAATGTATATACGTTTCTTTATATGAACATTAAAGGAAGCTATATATCTCCTTTAAAGACAGTTGTCTTAATAGTTATTGATTAGCAGTCATGGTAGTAAATTTATTTAAATTACTCCTTACTGGTGAGCATAGTATGCATGATGGTGAGTGTGAATGAAAGTGTTTCACCATGCTGTATGTGTGAATGTGTATCCAGTGTGAATGTGTATAGTTGTGACTGAGTGATGTTGATGTGACTTGTTGCACACTGTACATATGTTTGAAACCTTCCCGTAGACCGAAAGGTGGGGATATATTGTGAGTGTTAGTGTATGTTAACATAATAGTACATACACATAACAATAAGCCCAACCAAAATTCTTCCGCTGCGTATTAATATCTGTGTTTTTATGAAAGGTCCTCCCCCACCCGAAAAGTTTCGGCGCTACAATTGGTAGCAGAGCGAGGTTGAATTGTTTAATTGTTTAAATGAAATGTTTATTAAGTGTTGTTGATTCATTGTTATGAGTCAACTTGTTGCAATTTTGTTCACTTTTTCCATGAGTGCTACTTGTTTCGGACAGAGAGTGCTATAGTTTTACGGGTTATGAATTAGGGCTACTTGCCACAGTTTCCCTAGTTTTACGACCGCTTGTGTTGACGTCATAACACTTGTCGGCCTTGGCTGCTGGTAGCTGGCATTGCCCTGAGTGACCTTTGGGCTCACTCTCATTTTTTTCTCCCTCTTTTTGCAAAGAGTCCCCTCTTTTCTGAATGAGAGAGTGATTTTAATAAGGCATTTTGTTTACTCTCTTGCTTTGTTTATGCTCAGATATTTTTTTTTGTGTGGAATTAATACACTGAGTTTTGATTTGTGTCCCTATTACACAGTTTGTTTATATTTTTTGAGATTGAATTGAACTGATTGTGTAGGGATTGCTAGCGGTGTAGGCTGGTTTTGTTGTTAATTCTTTTGTTTTGAGCTATCTTCTCTGGTGTATTGATATAATCAAAATGTCTGAAACTGGTGAAGAAACTCTAGGTGCAACCTTTGCACCCCCTGAAGACAAGCTTGCACCCCCTGAAGACAAGCTAGATAAATTTCTGAAGGAAAGTGGCCTTACAATAGACCAGCTAGAAGAGTTGGTAAAAGACAGCTCCAAACCCAGTCCTTCGCCAGCTCCACCCCCTGTTAGCAATGGCATGATAGGAGTTAGTGCCCCAACTGTCCCCAGACTCCCCCGCTTAGGGATATTTTCGGGAAATACCCCAGTGAAGCAAGGGGAAGTTGAATGGGAGACTTTTATGGACATAGCTTTAGAAATCATTAGTGTACCTGGCTTGGATGAGGCAACCAAGAGGAGGGAAATTGTGACCCGCCTTGTGCCCCCTGCCCGAGACTTTGCCAAGCAGGTCCCTCATGATGCCCCTGCCATTGACATTGTACAATTTCTGAAAGAAATTTTTGGGAAACTAGAAAACACGAATCTCCTGCTCCAGGAATTTATGAGCATGACTCAAACAAAACACGAGAAACCTTCTGACTTTCTAAAACGTCTGCAACTACAATTGACCAAGTTAATAAATGCTGGAGAAATTACTGAAGTCAGTGCCCCCAGCAAACTTTTGGACCGCTTCAAAATGGGATGTGCAGACGAGTACATTTTGTCTGTCACAAATCTCCACCATCAAATAATCCCACCTCCCTTCAGCCACTTGATTAGTGTTGTGCGCGAGGCAGAGGCGACGTGTGCAGCAAAGCTTGCGCAGCATGCGGGGAAGGCAAGTCCCAAGCCAACCGTGCAGCATCTTGCGCAGCAACTAGGCTCGCTGCAACTAGACGGCAAGAAGGCAACCCAACCTGCCCCAAAGAAATCGTCCCCCACAAATCCACCCAAGCCTCCACAATTCTCCCATAGTGCTCCAAACAGACCTCCCAGGATTCTCGTATGCTACAAATGTGGAGAGCTCAATCACTTCCAAAGTGATTGTAAGAACCCTCCAAATGAAAAACGAAAGGAAGAGAATATCAGAATGAGAAATCAAATCATCGAAACTTGGCATGCCATGAACGGCACGAAGTCCCAAAATTCCCCAAACGAATAAGGACCTCTGCTGGAGGGCTGGACAGAGGTTCCACAAAGAAACGCCCTAGAAAGTGTCATCAAAGTAAACTCCCCAGAACAAACTCTACCCAAATCCCTCCCAAATTAATTGGCGAACCGTGCGAGTCCCCCTGTATGATTGACGATGTAGAGACCACATGTCTTATTGATAGTGGCAGCGTGGTTACTACAATACGGAAATCGTTTTTTGACAAGTATTTGCGCGACAGGTACCCAATGCACCAAATTGAAGGTCCCCTTCGAATAGAAGGTGCAAATGGGCAACCAGTGACATATGAAGGGTATGCCGCAATCCCCATCTCCCTCCCCAAACAAACAATAGGGACAGATTCCCCTATCGAAGTGCTAGCTATAATTGTCACATGTCCTACCTCATGTCCCTCTCCCATCATAATCGGTACTAATGTGTTCCGTGAACTTGCAAGTCAGTGCAAGGCACAATTTGGCCCACATTTCCTAGATAGACTCTCTGTACCCACATATGTTCATTCATGCTATCAGAAAGCTGTTCACGACTCCAAACTTGGCAATCCCACATCAGGGGAGGTAGGAAAAGTGCGTTGCAGGCTTAGGCGCCCTCTGACGGTCAAACCCGGTCGTGTGGTTCGGGTAAATAGCACCGTCCAAAGCACGCTACCCCCTGAAGAGGAGCATGAGATACTCGTGCAAGAGTTTGAAGGTAAGTTGAAAACACCCATCAACTTACACGTGGTCAACTCCATCCACAATGTACAAGGTAAGAAGGCAAGGATTAGAGTTATTGTAGCAAACAATACAGCCGAGCCAATTACCTTGTGCAATCGACAGATCATTGCTGGGGCATACACTGTCATGTGGAGTAGACCACTCGAACAGGTATGTATGAATTTGGAAACTATGATGACTGACATTGACTCTGACTTGACACATACAGACCAGACTGCTACTTGTTACTTCACTTCCGCACCTAGCAAGGAAGTTGACAATGACAATGACGATACTGCCGACTATGACATTGCGCCCACAGTCCCCCAAGAAGTGTCTGACTGCTTGAAGCAGAGATTAGGCCAGCTTGAGGGACTGTTTGCGAAAGATGACCTAGACTACGGATGTGCGAAGGGCGTGGAGCACAACATCAAATTGTCTGATAAGACTCCATGGAACGCCCGCGCGCGCCCCATCCCTCAAAACATGTATGAAGAGGCCAGACAACTCTTCCAAGAGCTCTTGGATGCTAAGTTGATCAGGCCCTCAGAGAGTGCTTACAGTTCCCCGGTGTGCTTGGTACGCAAAAAGTCTGGTAAGCTTAGGATGACGGTAGACTATCGACAACCTAATAGGCGAGTCATTCCTGATGCGTACAGCATACCTAAGATAGAGGACTTGTTCAATGCTCTGCATGGCTCTAGATTCTTCACGGTGGTGGACCTGAAAGGTGCATTTTTCCAGGTCCCCCTCCGTGAAGAAGATAGGAAGTACAGTGCATTTAACACTCCATTCGGACTCTTTGAGTTTATGCGCATGCCCCAGGGATTGAAGTCTAGTCCTGCACAAATGCAACGTGTGGTGGAGAGATGCCTTGGCGACTGCTCTCTGAGGGAAGCCATCGCATACATAGATGACATTGTCATCCATGCTCCCACAATGGAGGAGTGCATCGAGCGCACCGTCAAAGTCCTCCAGAGAGTACGTGATTTTGGCCTGAAACTAGAAAAGGGTAAGTGCCATTTTCTGTACGAGACAATCTCCCATCTTGGGCATGAGATAAGTGGTGAGGGAGTTCGCCCATGCCCAACCAAGGTGAAAGATGTTCTCGACTGGCAAAGGCCAAATAACGTTCAACAATTGAGGCAGTGGCTGGGCTTTTGCGGATATTACAGGAGGTTCTGTAAGAACTTCAGTAAGATCTGCAAACCACTAACAGATCTCTTAGTGGGCCAGTCCATGCCACGCAAGACTGCCAGTACCCCCGCCGAGCGTTCGAAGGCAAGAAGGGCGCAGTTGGAGCCATTCAGGGAGAGATGGACAAGTAGGTGTGAAGAGGCATTCAATGAGTTGAAGAGGGTCCTCACAACTGCACCGATACTTGGCTTCGCTGATCTCTCCCAACCGTTTGAGCTCCACTGCGATGCCTCGGGATACGGCCTGGGGGCGGTACTATACCAGGAGGCAGATGGCGTGAAGCGCGTCATCTCCTATGCTTCACGCGGCCTCAGTCAGTCTGAGAGGAACTACTGCGCGTGGAAACGCGAGTTCCTCTGCCTCAAATGGGCAGTAACGGAAAAGTTCTCGGATTATTTGTACGGTACCAAGTTTGTTGTCATAACTGACAACAACCCCCTTACTTATGTTATGACATCTGCCAAGCTTGATGCCACTGGCCAAAGGTGGGTTGCAAACTTGTCTACATTTGATTTTGAGATCCGTTACTGCCCTGGAAAAAATCTGAACGACGCAGACTCCCTCAGTAGGCGACCTGATTTACAACCGGATGGAGACATAATCCAAGATGAGGTAAGTAGCCAGGTCGAGTTCCTACGGTCCCGTGTGAGGCAAGTTGAAAATGAAGAGGTAAGTGCGCTTTTCCAAGGCTATGTGAGTGAAAGTGATGGCAACAGCCCAGCACAGTCTCAGTCACCTGCCATAGCAGTTTGCTTGGCAATGCAGCCGTCATCGATTCCTCAATCGTATATTGACGGGCTGCAAGGCGACGGTTCCCTCCAAGGTATGAGCCATGCTGAGTGGCAACAGTACCAAAGGGAGGATAAGGACCTAGCTCAGGTGATCCTCTTGGTTGAGACTGGGAAACAGCCATCACCACGGGAGCGGAAGGACGCAAGTCCTGAACTCCGCACCCTCTTCCGTGAGATGAAGAGGCTCACATTGCTAGATGGTGTGCTGTACCGTCGAACGACAGACCCCTTGTCCCGGGAAGCAAGATATCAAATTTTGCTTCCCAATAGTCTCATTGTCAAGGCCTTGCGTGGCATTCATGATGAATGTGGGCACCTTGGCTTTGACAAGTGCGTCTCGCTTGCTCGAACTCGGTTCTTCTTCCCTTTCATGGCCACTACAATCAATCGATGGATTGGTAAGTGTGAGAGGTGCACTAAGAGGAAGAAGAAGGAGGAGAGAAGCGAGATGGCGACGATTGTCACTACTCAGCCACTAGAGTTGCTCTGCTTAGACTTTCTAAGCATCGAGCCTGACAGTAGAGGTGTGGAGAATGTCCTGGTCATGACGGATCATTTTAGTAAGTACGCTGTGGCCGTACCAACGAAAGACCAGCGCAGTACTACAGTTGCCAAGGCACTGTGGGACAATTTTATTGTCCATTATGGCTGGCCTGCTAAGATCCTGACTGACCAGGCACAGGACTTCAACTCCCAGCTCATCAAAGAGTTATGTGCTATGGCTGGAGTTGAAAAGGTCCGCACCACTCCTTACCACCCGCAGTCAAACCCCACTGAAAGGTTCAATCGTGTCCTTCTCGACATGTTAGGTTGCCTTTCGGACAAAGGTAAGGCTGAGTGGAGGCGACACGTCAGTACACTGGTGCATGCATATAATGTGTGTGAACATGACACCACCAAGTTTTCCCCATACTTCTTGATGTTTGGTAGGAACGCACGATTGCCTATCGACATCGCACTAGGTATCGATCCCCAGTGGTCATCAAAGAAAGACAAGTCCAGCTATGTGAAACAATTGCGCGAGCAACTTCATGAGGCCTATGATTTAGCAGCGCGCAATATGGCAAGTAGGAGCAGCGCGAACAAGAAGCGCTATGATCAAAAGGCTAAGGCCCCTGTCTTGAGTGAGGGTGACAAGGTCCTCGTAAAGAATGTGCACTTGCGTGGAAAGCACAAATTGGCAAATCGATGGGGTGATGACGTGTATGTAGTGTTATCTAAAATAGGTGACTCTCCGGTATACCGTGTTCAGAAGGAAGGGAGCACTGCTGCTCCCAGAGTCCTCCATCGAAATTTGTTGCTGCCATATGACGGTCCCCTGCCATCCGAACCTCAAGATGACCCCACCCCTCCCCCAAAACCTACCACTAGGCAAAGTCTCAAACCAAAACAAACACAGGTTAGTCACAATCCACCTGAATCGAGTAGTCATGTTTTGGATAGTGATAGTGATGACGATGATGAACGCATCTTCGTTCCAAATCATCCCACCCCTTGCGACACTGAGGAAAACCCAAATACTCCAACGCAAATTACTCCTCCTATCGACATTCCCGTTAACATCCAAACACCCGAAGATAAGAAAGATGTGGTTGACAATGTAACTGAAAATGTCGAACCTCTTGTTCTAGTGAATGATGAAACCCCAAATGATGTAGCTGAAGACAACTCAACCCCATCAATTAATGAGGTAAATGATGATGTTCATATGGATGATGAGGTAGCTGAAGAATTACCAGTTGATAATTCTGGTAATAGCCAAAATAATCCACCAGTCAATGAGAGTGAAAGTCAAGCTAAACCTCCAGAAGTAAGACGTTCTGCCAGGACCAATAAGGGTGTCGGCCCTAACAAACTTGAGTATCATTCCCCTGGAGAATCGTCTGATGCAGACTTCAAATTAGCACTTGTCCAACAAATGAGAGCATTCATGGAAAATTTGTTGTAGTAATTTGTGTGACTGAAGGGACCATTGAATCATCCCAATTATGTGATGCATTAATTAGTATGTTATCTGTGCTGTATTGGAACTAATTCCGATAAGTTTTGAAAGTGTGCTTGAATGTTTGAATGAGTGTGAGCCACCAGATTGCTAAATCAGAAATAGTAGAGTTTTGGTGCAAATTTAAATAATGTAAGGACCACGGCAATTAGAAAACTAATACTTTGCTCTGGTTTAGTACGATTGGAAAGGATTAAATATCCAGTGATAAGGTTAACTATCACGTACTGATAGAAGGGCTTAAAACGAGATTTAAGTCATGAAATCAATGCCCTTAAAAGTAGGATTAGACACAATGAGGGTATTTACATTAAAGTGTGGAAGCCAAATTAGGGTGCCAGGCAGACCAACCACGGCGCACTGACTGATCGGAAGGCAGACTCACCAGCCACTGAGCAGACCAGAAAGGCATCACTGTCTATACTGAGGGCAGGGCCTTTATGCTACGCTAGACCAGAGGAGGACAGCGTTTGAGCAACGGTTGCTAGGGTGAACGCTTGGGTGACGTTTGATCAGTCTGGATTGGGATCTCCAGTCCCATACTTATCCTGTTTAGCAGTAACTGTCATAAACTTTGATTATGAAATTAATTCTGCATTTTGCCAGAAGGAGACTACTGCTACTTGTGTGCCAGATATTGGAGTGAGACTGGATGCAGCGTACTACAGAGGTAAACTGCAGATGCATAGTGTGTGGACACTGCTGAGATGCACATTTTGATGCTACTAACTGCAGGAATAGTACAACTGTATTAATTTCCGTGTCAGCTGAGCCGGAAACATTCATAGTGATACTGGAAGAAGCAGAGATTTCTTCGTTTGACTATCATTTGCTCCAGAACTCGCTCAGACTTTGTTTTGTTGCTACTGTTTCATTATTTATGAAGGACTGAGTAAACCTCCAAGATGGACTAGCAGCCCTTTTGATGAACTGCCTGTGAGATGTGTTATCATGGAGATACACCTACCCTATGCTGTACAATGTACAGAGAACTATGGTTATAGGATGAGAGTCATCCCTTGGTATATCTATCCAAATGCAGAAAAGCAAGTGTTAGTGGATAGAGAGGAAATTTGTTGTGAAATGTTTGTTGCTGTTTATTGTTTTCATATCATTGGAACGTTAATGTTGTAACGTTATGCAACGTTAAAGTTGTTATAATTATGTCTGTGCAAGATGTGGGCACAGTATATTTTGAGTTAGTGTTCTTTTAAGGGGGGAAGAGTATGTAGCCCCTGTTAGGTGCAACATTAAAGATATGTTTTGTACCTTTAAGCATAAAATCTACGTGTATGAATGTGCCAACTCCAAAGTGAAAGTCAGCTACTGTGCAGTAAATGGACATTCCATTTTGGCCACTCATGCCATGGTCAGTCTACAGTGGACCATGCACACTCTAGTGCTCAGTGCGGTTCCCATGGCAACGCACACATGATATATGCCAGACTGGACCATGGGATGGTGAGTCACTGCACCACTCCCCTTCTCTCTCTCTTTCTCTGCCCCTTTCCCTTTTCTCTCTCCATCTCAGGTAACTTTTTTGTCTGTTTCCTAGAAACAAAGGGGAGAGAACAAAGCTATGAAGTTGGAATATTCCATTTTTGTTAAAAGTTCGGAAGAACAATTTATTTGAGTATTTTTACTGATGAAGAAATCAGGAAATACATTTTGTTATGATTGATAATGTATAAAGAATAATGTATGTCGATATGAGATCGATTGAGTTCTTGGTTTGCGTTACCTGAACAACCAATAACCCCTCAAGTACAGTATTACCCCTATTCATCTAGCAAGATGGTACAGCCATCCCCATCTTGCATCAGCCAAGCCATCCCTCTTCCTCTTTCTGAACTTGCCTCTTGGAGGAAGAGGATGCGATTTCAACTTCTTTAGTAAAGATTCTCAACTTTGATCTCCTTTCAGGTAAGCAAACCATATTGAATCAGCTTTTTATGATATTCGAATTGAAGAATTATCATTCGTATGCCGTTTTAGATTATTCTGCATAGGGATATGAAAGATTTTAGATGCACTTTGGTGATGTAAATCGTCACAACTTAGTTACCACGTGTCTATGCATATGGATAAATTGAGTGAACGATAATTTTAGTAGATTATTTGGAATATACTATCACTAGTATATTATACTAATACCTCAAGACATGTACATGGTCATTTGTACATTTGTTCAGTTTGGTTTAAATGCTGCGCGTGATGCAACAATTTTATGCTGGAATTGCATGACTTTAAATGAAAGTCACATAACTTTTTGGATAAACCAAATCAAGTGGTATTGTCAGGACGATCAGTTAGACTGGAGCTATCTACCTGTGGCAGCAATACTACATCAAGCTCGGAATGTATCTTTTCGAAAGCTTTGCTGAACAGATTGTGCATCTGCCATACTTATTTCTGCATGCGTTTCATGTTACAAAATTATACTAACTGGATTAATTGATAAGAATTGATGATGTGATAATTGATAACTGTATTTCAGAAATATAATGAGTCATGATTGATTTACCATAATTGGTAATACTAATAAGCTAGCTCTTTCTGAACTTGCCTCTTGGAGGAAGAGGATGCGATTTCAACTTCTTTAGTAAAGATTCTCAACTTTGATCTCCTTTCAGCTCATCCAGCAATGAGGAGGATGGCCCTCTTACAACAGACCTAATTGGCTGAAATGCAAATAATTACAAAACCCTCGAACAGTGTCAAATAGAATAAGGAATGAATGAAGATTAAGTTTGCCGTGTGTAGATACACACGTATAAGATAATGTGATCAAGAGTTTGGAAATGCCACTGGCATGAAGTTTTTGTAAACATTGTAAATAATGTATATACGTTTCTTTATATGAACATTAAAGGAAGCTATATATCTCCTTTAAAGACAGTTGTCTTAATAGTTATTGATTAGCAGTCATGGTAGTAAATTTATTTAAATTACTCCTTACTGGTGAGCATAGTATGCATGATGGTGAGTGTGAATGAAAGTGTTTCACCATGCTGTATGTGTGAATGTGTATCCAGTGTGAATGTGTATAGTTGTGACTGAGTGATGTTGATGTGACTTGTTGCACACTGTACATATGTTTGAAACCTTCCCGTAGACCGAAAGGTGGGGATATATTGTGAGTGTTAGTGTATGTTAACATAATAGTACATACACATAACAATAAGCCCAACCAAAATTCTTCCGCTGCGTATTAATATCTGTGTTTTTATGAAAGGTCCTCCCCCACCCGAAAAGTTTCGGCGCTACACCAGCATCAGTTATCGCCACCAGGATTCATTTTTTTTTCGTTACTCCGCCAGATTAATGATAAAATGATGCTAGATTCTTTATTCTGAAGGTTCGTTAATCCAAGAATGATTAAGAAAAAATGTCCGTTCATTTCACAACGAAATCAGTTTTGTCATTTCGAACGTTCTGCCAGTGAAATTTCGGAATAAAACGACGGCACAAAACAGCGTGTTTTCGTACTCTAAGGGTCTGTTATTCCGACAGAAGTAGTAATGATGAAATAATAAATTGTAGATTCTTTATTCTGAAAGTTCGTTAACCGAAAATTGAATAAAGAAAAATGTCCGTAAATTTCAAAACGAAATCAGTGCGTCATTTCAAACGTTTTGCCAGTGAAATTTTGGAATAAAACGACTGCCCCAAAACAGTTGCAGTTTTCTTACTCTGAGGGTTCGTTACTCCGACAGATTAATGATAAAATAATGCTAGATTCCCTATTCTGAAGGTTCGTTAATCCAAAAAATGATTAGAAAAAATGTCCGTTCATTTCACAACGAAATCAGTTTTGTTATTTCGAACGTTTCTGTCAGTGAAATTTCGGAATAAAACGACGGCACAAAACAGCGTGTTTTCGTACTCTATAAGGGTCTGTTATTCCGACAGAAGTAGTAATGATGAAATAATAATAGATTCTTTATTCTGAAGGTTCGTTAACCGAAAATTGAATAAAGAAAAATGTCCGTAAATTTCAAAACGAAATCAGTGCGTCATTTCGAACGTTTTGCCAGTGAAATTTGGAATAAAACTGCCCAAAAAACAGTTGCACTTTTCTTACTCTTAGGGTTCGTTACTCCGACAGATTAATGAAAAAATAATACTATATTCCTTATTCTGAAGGTTCGTTAATCCAAAAATGATTTTAAAAAATGTCCGTTCATTTCACAATGAAATCAGTTTTGTTATTTCGAACGTTTCCGTCATTGAAATTTCAGAATAAAACGACGGCCCCAAAACGGTTACAGTTTTCTTTTACTCTGAAGGTTCGTTACTGCGAAAGAATAACGATATAATACTTTAGATTCTTAATTCTGAACGATCGTTAATCGGAAAACGATAAAGAAGAAATGAAAACGGTTACAGTTTTCTTACCCTCAGGGTTCGTTACTCCGAAAGAATAATGGCAAAATAATACTCTACATTCTTAATTCTGAATGATCGTTAATAGAAAAATTATAAAGGAGAAAATATTCGTTTATATCCAAACGAAATCAGTTTTGTTATTTCGAATGTTCTGCCAGTATAATTTCGGAATACAACAACGGCCCCAAAAGGGTGTTTTCTTATTCTGAAGGTTTGTTATTCTGAAACAATAACGATGATAGATGATAGATTCCTTTCTGAAGGTTCGTTGATCGGAAAATAATAAAGAAAAAATGCCTGTTAATCTTCGAACGAAATCAGTTTTATTTTGAACATTCATCTGTAGTACCGACCTTTGGTGTTGTTGTTGTTTTCGATTACAAACCTTCGAAGTACTCAGTAATGAATCGTTTCATTTTATGATTAAACAAACCTTCGGAATAATGACCATCATTACATTTTTGTATGATATCTCTTTGATGTCACGGCCAAACTACCGCAGTATACCCAGAAATGAAAGTGCAACGATGTCCCGAAAGTTCTCGATCGCTTCTCGCGCATCTGCATGCAATAGGCCTACCACGTGGTCGAGCAGACGGCGAGAAAGCAACACGGCGCGCGTTGTTGCGATGCAGAGGCGGCTAATTATTATAACAGTGAAACAGGAAAGGCCTAAAAGAAATCGGAACCTCCACCATCGGCACCTACTTCTCTTCCATTTATTATTTAGGAACTGCCGCTAACAAAAGGTATGGAGTTTCTGCATTGTTTCTGTGAGAATATGCCCCTCACAACGTTCATTACATCTCCGTGAAAACATGGAGCTAAAGGGTAGCTCCATGGTGAAAATGTCGCATTTAGTGGCATTTTAGCGGCGATTTATCTGTGTTGTATTGAGCATTAGCGAAGGCTTCCGCGCTTCGCGCGGGAGGGGGAACCCCCCTCCCGTACCCACCCCCAGAACAGCGCGCATAAATGCCGACAAGCGTGAAGAAATTCCTGGCGAGAACCCTGCATTACATTTACTTCTTTTTTCTTTCTTTTACCTTCTTGACAAATTGTGACATGTTGGTTGATTCTTTGTTAAAGCACCTCATAATCAAATGAAAATCTGTATGACTGCCAAGAAAAAATACTGCAAAACAAGCAATGTTCAAGTGCATTTTAATTTCCCACATTTCGCGAGAGCCATGATTTGCGAAATTAAAATGCACGCCAAAGCGACACTATCATATGCATTGAATGCTAGTGACAATTCATGAAAATGTAATCATGTAAAAACGGCCATCAACCCTAATTAGTGAAAATTTCATGCCGCAAAATATCTTGCTTTACGTTACTCAGGACTATTCCTCACACTGCACATGTATGCATAACTAGGCAATCCTGAACACTTGGAAGGTTTTGATAGTGCTATGGTCACAACCCAAAAAATCAGCCTGCTTGGCTGCTAGGTGGCAAGTTTTTAGCAAATCTTGCCCAGGCACTGCTATTCACATAGGGCATTCACATACGGCATTGCTGAAGTTTTACCAAAAAGTTGAAATTTCTGCAGCACATGCCTACATTTGATTCAATGAATAACTTGAATTTAACGCAACTTTGGAAACACTACCTCTCCTCATAACGAGTAGCTAATGATGATGATTTTGTAGTGTACATTGAAGAAATTTTGCTAATCGCGGGACTACGACATCATACATTATGTATGCTATGATAACACGATCATTGCACTTCCGGTGTCGCAATTTGGTACCGCATTTGGCCCAATTTGTGTTTACAGTGAGAAAAGGCCAGCCAAGACTACCTATAACAACTCGTAAAGAGCTTGGCCAAATGCGCAGCCGTTTTTGGTACTGCATTTGGCCTTTTGAGCGTCTACAGTGACAGGAAGACCCCATTCACTCACTGTCAATGGGGTCTTCGTCTGCAAAATGATCAACATCTCATGCATGGAGCAATGAGTTCATTCAGGTGTACACTGACCTCCACCACAGTATACTGTATCCACTGAATATTTCGCCAGGTTTTTATTTTCGCAAATTTTGTGAGTCGGGTGCTATTCATGAATTTTAAAACACACAAAATAATTAACCCTGCTCCCCACGTGAATGTGACGTGCAAACATACATTTCTCTGTTCAGTACTGTACTCCACAACCGTGAATTCAACCACTTGTGAAATTGTTGTAATAAGTACCACACGGGAAAATTAGAATGCTAGATATATGGCATTAGTAATATGCATCATAATCACTGCATAGCACTTGTGGTTGTACATGTACATGAGCAGAACATGAATGGGACACTCACTAACCTGCCCTATAGACATAACCTTCAAGTTGCAAGGTAACTGAGTAAAGATCTTACTTTTTAGCAGCCATGTTTATTTGAAGATAAAAGACATACGCCTATTTCGTTTCATCAGAACGTGTAATCTAAAAAAAAAAAATGTCCAAAATGTTGTAGGAACAATCACACACAAGTGACTCCCATTATAATGAAGACCTTGGGACCTGCAGTTTTCTGTCATCATAACAAAATTTTGGCATACATAGTAGTTGGAACAATGAAGGATGTCTGAAAGATATGATAATTATTGGATCTGATTTTACCTCATTGTATTGAGAACTTCATTATAACCATGCTCATTGGTACAAGACTGTACTGTACTAGACTACAGAGCAGTATACAATTGTATACCATAAAACTTTGTGTGAAGTATTATACTGGGAATGCTCACTACAGAGATAATATTGCTGAATACAGTATTTGTCGAGTATTAAAGTTCCACCCCCGCCAATTGGCACACATAAAATGTGTAGCCAACCGGCAAGGCTGTAACAGGACAGTAAATTGCCTGCAGCAGACAGTCTAGCCACTTACTCTAGTATTACTAGTAAACTAAAGTGTTTCTAAGGAGCTTCATGGTATTTCTTAAACTTACAATAGAAAGTTTTCCTTCCAGTATGAATGGAAAGCCTACCATTTTTAGTGCCAAGGTATTTGCTATAATATGGTCAGAATTCTTATGTGTTTAGCGTATTCAGTGTTTTGATTCATCTTTCCGACATGAAAAGAATTCCTTCTACAGAAAAACACTACTAGAAATGTGTGGGACAGGAGATGAATACACATGTGGAGTGTGAATTCACTCAAGCATTTCATCTAAACAATGAATACAAAGGAATCATTTTTAGGGAATAGGCTTAGAGTAAGATTCAATGGATATGAATAGAAAGGAATCCACACAAAGCTTCATTAATCCTACCATGGTTTGCATGTCTCTATACACTTCCATCTCTTAAAGCATCCTATAAAAGCTGTATCACTGCTTCATAAGGGATTTGACTACCAACAGATTAAGTGCTAGGATGAAAATACACTGCAGTCCTTGCATTTTTATACCGCCTCATTTTCTTTGAATGGCTACAGGATCTTGATAAATATCTTGTATAATATATCTTATCTATCATGTATTTAGAATGACCTGATTCTGAATGTTACACTGTATATGGTGACTTCACAACCATATCAAATGCTATGAAATATATATGTGACCCGCTACAACAAAAGGATCCTAAAGTCGCTAACAGCTGAGCCGAGAAAATCGAGTTTGAAGTCACATCATCAAAATCGGTTAAAAACAATCGAATTTTCTTTTTTAGCATGATTTTGTAATCTAATGTTTTGCCTATCATCTGCCAAAATTTCGAAGCTAAATGATTAAAGGAAATGCAAGAAAACAGCGTTTTTCTGGGCCATGATTTTCCGACTTTCAACGTAACAGAAACGCGTCCGAAGATTTGGATTTAGCGCCACAGCTAGACTCCGCCCCTAGCAACGAGGGAGTGATCTTATTGGTCAGTGCGTGACATCCTGATTACTGATTGGTCATGTGTAGACCGCTGGCGCTAAGCTTGAATGAACATCGTGGAGGTTGCAAGGACCATGCCTTCTATTGTCAAGCGGTGAAAACTGTCTCGCCTCCCCTTGATCATGATAGCGTCGGAAGGAAAACTTTGAAGGCATTTTTCTCGAAACTCTGATTTCCTCAACCACTTGACATGCGCTAATAAAATCATCGATATCTCCGCAACCGAGTACTTTTATGAGTTGAGCTATATATGAAATTAAAGAAGAAGAGTAAAGGGAATAATGTTATGCTGTTTTCAGAAAATTGTCCTCCCCCGACTTTCGCATCCTTTTGTTGTAGCGGGTCACATATATGTACATACATGTATACATGTATACATTTCTTCTGAGTCAAAGATCCTGCCATGAGAGTTACCCTTTAATTCAGGGCGTAAATTTGGATTATTGGGTCAAACAAGTGGGATTCTTAACCTGACTGCCTTTCTCCCTAAAGGACCTCTAATTTTATCCAGGTGATCACACCGAGCCAACTTGTTTGACTGTAAGCCAACTTCAATTATAGCAGAGAGCCCACAGGACACTACATTGCAAGCTAAGGAATGATGTGTGAGGTTAGTTTGAAGTCGCCAACTGTAATGATAGTGGAACCCAAAAGGAGCTAAACTTCACATTGAACATAGGGTAGTGCTCTTGACATATGTCGGCTGATATCAGGCGTGTGTGGCGAATTCATAGATACCTACAATGTCAATGATATCAGCACCCCAAATTTCTCCTAGGAAAAAAAAAAGAAGAAATCACTCAAATGCTCACTGTGCATAAAACTGCATAGGGTCATGGCATGAGGTGCACTACACTACTGGATGGAACATTTGAGTGTGCTCAATGAAAAAAAAAAGCAACAACAACAAAACAAAACTACTCAACTTTAATTGATGATGTGTACCATGTGAACAGGGATGCCAAGTTCAAACAATTTTTATGAGTGAGATTTTCATGACTCGGCATCTCGGCACGCGAATGTGTGCGCAAGGGAGGGGTTTTTTCCCCCTCGCACAGTAGGGAACCTTTTCAATTTTTAGCTCTTAATGGTGCGATCAGGTGCATGTATACTTAAGTGACTATTTTTTACTTATTTTGACAGACAAAAGGGAAATATACCTTCAATTGTAACTATCACTTTAGTAATCCTTTGAGCTATGCTCATTATTATAGGCCCAAGTTGCAGACTTCGCCCGATGCGTGAGAAAAATGGGTGCCATGCATGAGATCGTGAGATGGCCCCTAAATGCTTGAGTCTCACGCAGAATGCGTGAGACTTGGTAGCTCTGTGTGAATGAGCTTGTAAGTGATGGGCAAGTGCACATAGATCAGTATGTGAAGTTATTGATGGTACGGGTACACTTGTATCTGTGTGTAGATATGGCTAATTTTACTAATACGATCAGATCCCCAGACTTCTAAATGCCATGCTAATATCAGCTGTTTTACTCGTCAGTCATTTTGCACGCCTCTAAGCTACTTTGAAACCCAGAAAATACTTTGATGTGTTCGAAACCGCATTTCTGTGGCTCAGAGTTGTATCTTTTTTATCATAATTTCAGTATTCATTGGTATTGTTTCACAGGGTACAGTAAAAACCTCTTTTTAAAAAATCCTAAAAGTTTTAAATGTATCTTTAAAGTGTATTACATGAATCTCGATTAGCTCCTTTTTTTTTCTGTTGTTATTTCCAATTCATATTTTGACCAGTGTAAATATTTGATTTTGTCTAGACCATTCTGTCTGACAGACACAGTGTAAATTTGTCTTCCAGGTAAGCATTATTTCCAGGCCAATTGACAGATGCAGGATACAAACTGATATCTTTGATGTCAAGCATCCACCTTTCTTGTTTCTTGGAAGCAAGAGAGAAAAAATGAAGCACTGTTCTTCTTATGGGCCTTGCCTTATCACTCATGACTTCATCCTGCATTCATTAAAAGCAGAATTAAATTCCCTTCAAGCCGCCAATATACAACATTTATAATGCACTGGCTTTGCAGACTATTCACGTCACTCACAGATTGGCACTACACACCACTCAATCAATCACGTCTCAATGTGTGAATTCTGTGAACAAAAGTAAACTACACGCCGACTACAAGAAAGCTGTAAAAATGTGCACAAAATGGAGGTCGGAGGTTCAGCCTCGCCAAAGGAGAGAGAACTGTGCCTTTGCTAGCCTTTTGTCAAGGCATTCTCGCTGTTATGGTGAAGAGAGCCCAGCTGACTGGGGTTGCACGAGGGGCTTTGGAGATCTGCTTTGCATCTTTTTGTTAGCCTTTTGAATTACCCACTTTAGCTCCCCAATTTCGGGAGCAGAAGTCGACCAATCTGCATGTGTCTGCCCAAGCCTGATTTGTAGACAGAGAATGCGTGCCACAGACCTCCAAGGGCGGTCGGTGATGCAGGCCAGACAACGCCAAAACGAAGGATGTGGGAAGCATGCCATTCCACTGGTCCACCAGAACCTGTTAATATGACTATTCAGTAAGGTTCATGTGTCATGAATAATAATGTGTGAAGCAGATCTCAAAAAGCCCTCGCGCTGTCACACTCGGCGCTGTCACACTCGGCTGGGGTCACACTCGGCTGGGGTTGCTTTGCTCGCCCGTTACAACCATCATACTGTAAGAGGGCCTTGACAAAAGGTTAGATGCCTTTGCAGAACTCCACCCTCACTACAGTGATGTTTCAGAATCTCAAGGAAGCAGGAGGAATTCAAGGGTATGGTGTGGGGGTCACGAAAGCATGGTGACCCCCTTTTTGCAGTGTTTGCTCTGCAGATTACTGCTGAATTCAAAGGAATTATAATAAATCAAGCATAAATACTGGCAACAAAGACTGGAAATCTGCACTATAAATGGTAATGGGTTCTTATCAACAAATGAATGAATATCACACCCAATAAAAATTAGTAGGAAGAGAGAAGGAATATAGAAACGCATACCCAAAAACCAACACACACAAAAAAATGTCCACTGATTTCAGTCCAAGTTTTTAATAGAAGCACTCAAACCATTTTTCCTATCTCTCTCTCTCTCATAACATGGAACTACAGTTTTAGTGGTTGTTATTGTTCTTTATATCATTATGGAATATATCGTTACTGTTTGGTTGCTTTTGTTGAATGAAAATAAATTTAGGAAGTAAAAATTTCTTGAATCAAATTGGCCTCTGCATTACACAATATTTGATATACATGTATACCAAGAAAAAGGTAAAAACAGATCAGAAGAAATGGCAAATCTGGGAGATTTCATATCACACTTTTTCAATACACACCAGAATTTTTGGTGTGCTTTTTTTTTTTGTATGCAAACTACACGTTAGATAAGAGTGTGATGAATGTACATTGTATTCATAACACAGTCACATCATGTTCAAAGACATCTAGCTCTGAAAAACCCCTGGGAATGCAATATCTTGGCTGTTTGTTTATGATGTGCTAAGCAGCCGTGACTGGCTGACGACATGTCCATATTTGGCTCAAGTATGGCATTTCATAACATTGCTTCTAATTCTAAACTTGTTTCTAGAAATACTGCATCTTGACGTAAATCACCCTCTAGACGAAACTGAAGCTGTACATTAGGTCAAGGTCACCGAACATCTTGAAGCTGCAGTCAAATGTACTGCACATTCAAGCAGTTGTAGCCAAAGGAGCATTCGCAGACACCATTACCAAACCTGTTGAAATTTCAGTCCCAAGTTTTCATCAATTTCCATCCCACGCACAATCAACCCCTAACGGCATTCCGTCCCCACACACATGCACAATTTATTCACGCTCCCTGAAGTCAAACGACACAAACAGTGGGAAAGGCTTGCCTTTCACACGGCAGTTGACTTATTGGGGAGAGTGTGAACAACTACATCAGGCAGGCAGTTGATTTCCGTTAGGGGTCAGTAGCTCAGCAGATGCACCATCACCAATGGAGATTCATTCCAGTCATCACTCCCTAGGAGCTAGTGGCTGGTCAATGTCACACGCCTTTCATGCAAATTTAACGCTCAGATGCTGGAGAACTGTCAATTCTCAATCCCCACAGACTTTAGGCCCTACAGTGGCACTTGTTTGTGAGTAGTCCAGCCTTTTAAAGTCTTGGAAAGCTGTTGAGACATCGCATAAATACACACAATTTTACTGGTCATACTATTTCAAACTTTCTACTGTACATTACGATATATTGTGATAAATATGTTTGAGTATATGCTAACAGCTACAACGGTGGCGGGTGAGAACTTAAAACTCAAAGTAGATTCTGCAGTAAATTTTCAAAATCAACTGTCAAACTGTTTTTCTTTTCTTTAAGTGAATTTTCAATATCTTTGGAAATGGAATGATAATATCTCATACACATTCTTTATAACTGGGAATTCTTCAGATACCCATCGTAAATAAAAAAAAAATGAAGATATCTTTTTCAAATTACATGAAACATTCTGGTATGATTTGTATTACATTTATTCTAGTACCCAAAATGCACATTATGTGGGCATTAGTACAAGATACCCACTCGACATTAATTTTGGAACAATCTGAAACACTTTGTCATGTGTTTCAAATTACATGAGACATTGTGGCATAATGGAAGACACAGAGGGTGGATAATTTCACAAATATCTGACCAAGTATTAATGTGCATTATTTGTTGGATAAAATGGTGACCTGATTTTAATTCAACAGGAGCCATTCTTGTCAGATTCCCAGGCAAACACTTGCTCCAAGCTAACTGAACAGATCACACAATTGCAAAGCATTTTAATACAAACACAATGCAGCTACGCACAGACGAGCGGTTGTTAATACTGGTCTTTAGTATTCTAACACAATGCACAAAGTATTAAGTTTGGGCCTTTCGGCAAATATAAAAGCCGGGTCATGTGATAGCTCCCAACCAATCATTTGATTAGGATCCGTATCATCATTTTATAACTCCTAACATAGTTTAGGCATGACATATTGGGTGCTTGTTGGAGTCACATTTCGTTCATTAATGAAGATCACTCAATTCTTAATGATAATCGATGCGTGGATTACTCCCTTGACAGTTGCGTGGCCCAGAATGTAATGAGGCATGTGCCCCATGACGTAGTCATGACTGAAATATCTGATTACTATTAAATGGGTGTTCCATGCTTCGGAGATACTTTAAAGAGATGAGGGAAACCAGGCAAAATGAGGCGAAGAAAGAGAGAAAAACAACAACAATGAAGGACACAGACAGAGATGTATACAAAATATGACCCACTGGTTAATTCAGTTCTTTCAAGCACTATTTCTACATACTACTTTGTCTTTCTTTCCTTTGTCTATAACATAAGAGAGCCACTGTTTACCACTAGGAGCGGTGATTGAAAAAATGTTTAAAAGAATTATCACATTTATTTTGATGCACATAATTCATGTACAGTTCAATTGTATCACAAGACATCCTACCATACATATACAAATTTGGCAATAAAAATGCAAAAATATTAAAGGAGATATCACAATTTTTTTCAATTTATAAACCATACATGTAACTATTGATATGGTTTATTCTACGAATGATTTTATTATGATATAACTATCATTCACATTCTGTATATATATATAACAATACTTAAAATGACTACACTGATTAATATTTTAACATCGGTTGTTATCCCTAACTCACATATTAGAGCTATTTTGAAGCATTAAAGTTTTTTTTTTTCAGAATGATAAATAGTGGCTTTAAGCTGGGGCAAGTATACAGGCAGATAAACTACAAAAGAACAAAACAAAAACAAAATATGCTGGGGATCTAACAGTTACATACTGTATATGATATATCGTCTGTTGAGAATGAGAAGGGCGTTAAGTTGTCTTATCAGAACACTAGGGCCCGAATTCACGAAGGTGGTACAAATGAAACCATGGTTTAAACCATGGACAAAAACCATGGAGTGCCAAGTGTCGCATGGAATATTTTGTTACGAAATCAGTCATTTCATCGATAAAATGATTATTTTGAAACGAAATGACAACATTTTGTAGCTAAATGAACATTTCATCCACGAAATGATAATTTCGTTAACGAAATGGTGTGTCTCTGCGATGTACCTTGATAGTACAATCATGACTCATTATGATTATATAATGACTTGTTTTAGTGGCCTATGAGCAATTCTTCCCAACCTATAATAAATCACCTACATGTACGTATATTAAGTGGCGCAATGGAGCCATCCCCTGAAGCCGTGACAAGCATGCATTATACATGTATCTTCCCACATGCAAATTTGTAACTCCACAACAGTACATCACTTGATTTACAAGTCCTATGTCTTTTGTCTATCAGATCTTTTGAATGAGTGTTGCCTTGGGGTCCATTTTACATTTACTTCACTAAATATCTGATATAGAACTTTGCATTTACAGTGTACTACTTCCACAAAAATGTACAAACAATTATGGTTCAGTTGATACAGCTTTGGCCCCTTTACACACTCTCCTGGATTCTTGCTATGAAAGCACGCTACAGAGCTGATAAAGCATTCAAAATAAAACATACAAATGTAATTTTCAACAATTGGGGTTTATCCTAATGGGCAATCACTTGAGCTGTCACGAACACACATTACTCTACCTTACATAATCAACCTGAAAGAGCAATAAATACATTAATGATTCCACTTTAAAAGAGTATGATGTTTTGATATTGGTTTGCAACATTTCTACAAATATTTGTGACCATGATGGCATGATAACAAGTTTGGAGTTGTTGCTATGAAGTATAATACAGTATGCTAAAAATGACAGGGATTAGGTCCATGTGCTTACTGGAACATGTTTAAACTACAGTTCCCCTCTGTGGAGTAGTTGATGCAGTGCTTTGAAACATCAAGGAATGCAAATCTTGCTCGGAATGGAAATGTCAGGCAGAGACCGCATATTAGCACATTACCCATCTAGCCTTGCAACACATGAGGGCTAATACTTCTACGTCTGTCCAGATGAGACGCTCGCAACGTTTATTTGCTCATCTTCCCACATCCAGAAATCGTAAGAGGAACCCCCCTCACCCGACCTCCGAGGAGATATCTGGCTGTATGACTGACTCGACCTACAATCAACGATGACACTGATGGGGATACAAGATGGTTTCCACCACAATCATGGCCATCCTATCTCTCTAGATGGCTCCCCTTCATAATTCTCCTCCAACCCCTCCCCCACGTCTCCATTCCTACAAACACACACACACACACACATACACATTTGAAAAGAAATGAAGATACAGTATACCAGCTTCCTGGCATACCCTTTCATGACTATATACAGATATTGTGATTACGATGGCATTTTTATTGCCTGAAGTAACTTCGCCGCAGTCAGCAAGACACCAACACATAGCACTGATGTGTATTCATTACTACCATATGAAATTTTGCAAGAATAATATTTTGCAGAATGGCACTTATAGGACAATTTGTGAGGGGTTGATATGGAATCGAGAACCTAGCAGGATGGGAAAGCAATATTATCTCTTTTCAAGAGAAAAGTTTGAAGTTTCCCACCTTGGAAATGATATATACAACACATGATATGAACACAGTAGGCAATACCTTTGCCAGATGGGCATTTCGCAAATGTCAGTTGACGCACAAAATTCACAGAGATCAAAAACACAGCATGATATACCGCCTCTACAGTTACTTGCTTTGTCCATGTAAAAAAAAAAAGTCTGATCTCCACTTTGATGCTTTACAAATTCACATGGTGAGAGATGTCCACAAAGCAGAAAGATTCTTCCAATTGTACATCTTTTTAAATTTTTTTCTTGGTGTGTGTGTGAAATACTGATTATGGTTTGTTGACATTCATTTGTTTGCTTGTTGCTATTCATGCATGTGTTGATGACCCTGTTTTTTCATCTCATGGAAAAAGGGATCAGAATGTAAAATGGAATATAACTTACAATATTATGATATCAATCAGTAACCTTAGACAATTACTTACATACTTAGTTATGTTACATGAACGCATAACTTGCCTTGGGTAAATTAAGGCTGCATTCATTAAATCATTTGAGGCCCTCTCATACATTATTAAAGGTTAAAATGTCATATCTATCAGATGCAATAGGTGATTCCTGTGCTTTACTAGAATATGTATTTCTAGAATCAGCAAGTGTGTTACCCTACTTTTCTACACATTTTTGCACACAAAGCATCTGTGCAAACATTATATGCAATTTTAAGAGAGGCAAATTGCACAGAGATTGATAAAAGTCTTGATACAATGAAGTGCAGTGCATACTGCATGATTTCTGCATGATACACACTGAATACTGGTACTCATTACATCCATGACTACACTACATGTACCTTAATCATCTTTTTTGGAGAATAAGGCCGCGTTCATGCGAATTTCGTAGCCAGAATCACAAACATGAATCATGATTCAAAACGGCGTTTCAAATCACGGTCTCAGCGGAAGAGCGTTCATGCGGGCTTTCGCAATGCTGATTCTGGCTCTGCTCATCCTTTGCCATTGCGCAGCGCACTGCGCAGTTTCTGCAACTCGAGCCAGACCTCCTTAGGCCAACTGATCAGTCAGTTATTATAGGCCTTTACGTTTTAATTTCAGTGAATACTTTCCGATACTAAGGTGTGGCATTCAGGCTCTGCCCACAGAAGGGAATAATCCTAATTCTTCGTCTCTCCAATCGTTTCCCTAGGTAGACACAGCGCTGCAGGCATTACTTTTATCAACTCAATCGGAGAGTAATTACATGTATTATCATATTAAACAGCTAACGTTAGATACTAGCATAGAATCGGTGTATGGCGTTGATGTAAACAAATAAGTGCAAGTATGGTACCGAAACACACGATTCATAAGACGTACACAAGCACGCGAACAGAGCAAGAAGCTGTGGGATACCCCTCGAGACACGCATGCGCACAACGCACAATGACGTCATAGAATCATGATTGAAATCACGGTTGCGTTCATGCGGTTTCTGCAATCGTGATTCTGGCTGAATCATGATTCAAAACGCCCTATTTTCCGCGTTTCAGATCGGCGTTTTGAAACGCGTTTAAATGGAAAAATCGCATGAACGCAACGCAACTAAACACGTTTAGCGACTAAACGTGTTTAGAAACGCAATTCTAGTTTCGCATGAACGCAGCCTAAATCGAGGAAGATGCACACTGAACTACCTGGTATATCCCTCCAGAATCTCCTATGCTTTTGTACAATGTACTTTACAACATAATTTGGCATGAAAGGCATTCCTAATCTGATGAAGAGATTTAATGAGGCTTACAAATGATATGCTACCAAACTATAAACAGACACAATCCCTAACTGATGGAAGGGAATAAAATCTTACATCTTAAATAAAATCTACAAGTACGCTTGTCGTAAGTTGAGCGCATCACAAAATATGCACTTTTCAAGCATCTTTTTGTGTAATGCAAATTTATGATTTCTGTGGGTTTTGGCAACAAAATATAAACAAATGAGATGCTAGGGGAGAGGTAAGATAGATATGGATAGAATATAATCCCAAAATTGAAATTTTAAAAATCAACAGCTGTTAAATAAATCCGAATAAATAGCATCTGCATCACACACAAAAACCAAGTGTCTAATTTCTCTCTCTTTTGTCTTTTATATTGAACTGAACAATGTGCGGGAATGGAAGTACTTTTACTAACAGGATAACTTGACAGCTCTTGACTTAATAGGTCAATTGACAGCTAAATGAAGGAGTGGGATCGGTGAGGGTAATCATTTTAGGCACCAGCTGGCGAGTCGGGATGACTCATAAGTACACCTGCCACGCTAAAAACGCCGGTCAGAGTGGGCCGAAATGACTCCTCTAGGTGAGGAGAATCCATAATCAGCGTCCCCCCATTATATGAAAAGGACGTGACAGCCAGTCAGGCGTACTCCCGGCTGAATACATCCACAGAGTTCATGCACACTGGTGGCTAATGGACCTTGAAGGCTGCAGCGGTCATATAGGGTCACACCTGCACACCGCTGTGGTGTTCAAACCAATCCACATCAGTAGCCCTCATCACACTGGCAACACACTCACTGGAAGTCAAGCGGCAAGTGCAAGGAGAGCGGAGAAATTTGGTACAGGATGTGGAGAAGATAATTATAAAAATCATACCCAGTGATGGGAGAATAATGATTGGCACATACCCTGAACTGTTAATTGGCAATGTTCTGATTTCCATAGAAATAAAAAATAAGTCGATATTATCACAACCTGCTCAAAGTGCAAGTCAGAAGAACTGCTAGGAATATATAGAAAGTATGTCATGCAGACTGATGAACAATGTGTCTGTCAGGTTATCCTGAAACCTATCATACCCCTAGCCAAGGTGCCACAAACCAATTTACTTGCCTGGGGGAACTAGAACTCACTGCTGGGCAAGTGATAGGCCTATACATGACCATTTTGCAACAACAAGCATTTCCAATAAACACCTGCCCGAGTATACTTGGGACTCATCCTCAACGGTTAAAAGTATGGGGCTCAAGCCCAAGTGACCATTTGGGAGATGGAAAATATTGTTTTGTTTGTTTTTCCGTAATACAAAAGTATGTGCAGATACATTATACAATCTTCTTGTTTGCAGTACAGAATCATTATTGCTGAAAGATATTATGCATTTACAGGGAATGACTATGAGTAATAGTCCAATCAGTATGATATGTATCCCATTTTCACATTTTTTATAATTTTAAGGACTGAAAATCATATTTGCCACCATATTTGCGTCTGTGAGTGTGTATATAATATGTACGTATTAATGTGATGGTGTTTTTTTTTTTTTTTACTTGATTTCACACAGAATCAGATGTAACATATGTTGCTATTGTAAAGTTGTATTTTCATGTGTAGGCATCCTAACACAAGCACAAGATGCTTTCAAGGCTGCCTGGCTCTCATTGTAAACACCACTATTATTATGTTTTTGTGTTTTATTTTGCCGAATAAATGGCCTAAAATGGCCTCAATCAATCAATCAACTGCCTTCATGTATTTACTGCAAACCTTATCTCGCCAGTGAAAAGAAGAAGGAAAAAAAGTGTTCATACCCTCAATTCTAAGTCTTAGCCATTAATATTCACACTTGGACACTCATTGCAAACCCAAGTAGAAGAAATTGATTGTGTATTTTTACATTTTGATTTCCTTGACTTTGTCTTGAATTTTGTACAAAAACAAGCCAAGACCTTCTACAATAACACTTCTACTCGCAAATAGCTCCTGATTGTGTAAACACTGTGTCAACAACTGCACAAAATCTGAGTCTACCTGTATAGTAACCTCCCACTGCTAAGCTCATTATGTTGTGTTATCCATTGAATTTTATATGCAGTTCAACTCTAGTTGAGTTCAATGGTGTGATCTTTCAATATTGCTACCATGTGATTGTGTAGTGCACTAAACTGTAGCATGATCATGAAATCAGCAGAGGAGACAAACACTAGAAGGAGCCATGAGGACAAAACTGGAAAAAAAAATGATGAGAATTAAAATGATTTAATTGAAAGAATTTCAGAAAGTCAAATGTCTTTAATGTGGGTACATCTTCATGAAAGGATACAGTATCAAATTTAGGTAGGGTTTGGAGCATTGTTGCTGTCCATACTGTCCAACTCAAATGTTTTACTATTATCTGGCTGCAAGAGAGGGCACCATCCACAATGCTCAAGAGATCAGAGGGATATGAGAAGTGACTTACCATTCTCAGCCTCTAAAATGTAGAAAACATGATTTCATACACTACAACTGTACCTGTAACATGCTCCCAATCATGACCCTTCAAATTTCTCAAACTAAATTTACTGAAAACTGACTAAAATTTTACATGTATACATGAGTAATCCCATTCACATGCCACTGAGCAACCCGTATCATCTCCAATATGTCTGCATTTGGCATGGAGGGGGGGGGGGGGGGGGGGGGGGGGGGGGGGGGGGGGGAGAGCAGGCAACCACTTTTGTTTTGGCTTTCAATTACAGTTGCGATATCACATTACACTCACCGTATACTCATTAACACACAGTCCTCACAGAATCTGCTAGACATCTCAATCTTCAAAGTATTATCAAGATCCCCTTTTTCTTCTCAAGAGCTGATCTCACTGCCTCAACAAATGCAGGGTAACTGCTTTCTCAATTTACATACCAACTACTTTACTGATAATGGAAGAAAATGAAAACTTGGCATTTGATAATAAACACACTCCTGTTGCTGGCATGATTACTGGTGTTCTGAAGTACAAGTTGTACTTTTGAAGTTGACTACGAACACAGGAAAATATTACGTCCACAAACATTGAGCAACTTTGCACACCCGTGACTGCTTACTAGATGTCCTAAGTTGCTGTTCTGAAGTAGAAATCACTGCCCTGACATAAAATTGGCCCATCATATTTTAAATACAGATTTCATACAATTGGAAACTCATAATCATGTAGATCTTCAGTAATACATCTGAATCTGTGAAAATAACCATAGGTCACTTGCAAATGTGCAGACACAATTTGACAAGTTAATATGCTTATCACCTCACATGCTATGATGCTACACTGTACTACTCAAGTGTAGCTGTACACTGTATTAAAGTTCTGACTACAGAGGCATCTACAAATGTTACACATTGTATGCAAGAGATGTATAAAACATGCATAAGGGTTTACTGAAATTTAACATTTACTCTTACTGTTGAGTGTACTTTGCATAAATACAATGTTTAATGTCACATTTGAATGCTTCGCAAATATTAGACCTTACACATCCTTATTTGCGTCATGAGGGAGCAGAATCAGTCTTCCAAATCTGCATCACTTTTGACCATCTTGTCACGAAACATTCTCATTGCCTTCACAAAATATGGCCAAAAGATGTGCCATTCTACCATCAAATTGTTTGAAGGAATGTAGATAATGAGAATCAGCCATTGTGACATAACACTGCAAGCATCAACAGCTTACAGGAATTCTGAATCCAAAACAAGTAAACCCCTGTATGAGCACAGGCACAAAAGAACACTCACAGCAGATAGTTGTATACAACTGTCCTCCGTACTGCAACGCATGATATTTGATGTCAGTAAACACCATATGAAACTTATCACATTTTCTTTGAAATACCTCAAGGAAGCATGCAGACAGACACAAAAAGAGAGATAATAAATTGTGAAATGCAGAAAAGGATTCCTCCCCAAGTCCCACTAATCACGTAATCTGGCTTAAAACTGGCATCATGGATGGATGATCTCATGGAAGGATTATCTCACTTTTGAGCAGTGTCCTCGCCAGAAAGTGATGCACGTGTGGTGGCAAGGAATTGTTGAGTAGCTTGTAAAATTCATGCATGGCAGCTGAAAAACGAGCGTGGTCAGGTTATACTCCACAGCTCCTCATCACGATTTTCACGGACGCTCACAATTTTCTGTAGAATCCGATTTCAAGAGCTTTTCCCTCTATTTGCAGGATTCTGAACACGAACCTGCTTGGTGTCAAAGTTATCAGTGACACCTACAGCCGTAGCCATCGCAGCAAAGTTTAATTTAGTTTTATTCATCAATAAAATATGATAGAAGGGAAAGGACCATATGAGAAATTCACTGAGGATTGTCTGAAGGAAGAAGTAAATACAGGGGGCCAAAACGGCCAAAACAAAAATGAAAGCATGGAACACAACTAAACTTTCATATTGACTGCCTCAACTTCTCTTTTTGCAAGACTCTAAATCATTGCCAGATCTGGGCCAGAAGGACTGGCCTCCAAGAAGTTATCAGCAAACATGAAATTGCAAGCACAAACAAAAGCTGATGAATCACTATATCCAGCAAGTGACAAAAGTCGAGTAGTTTGCATAGTTGTGTGAGGAGTCTGGTGTTCTAACTGATGGCAATGCTTACAGCACCTAATGATCAGAACCAGCTTCCTTTGACAAGGTGTCTTCTCGAATATTGATGGTACAGTTGTTGTTCAGAAAGTGTTATGGTATAGAGCAGATAAACAACTATCATGATCATTGGCACCTTCAGCATCAAGAGGGTTAAAACTATTGTACAATCTAACCATTGTTCCCAACCTATGCTTCTCACACAATCACTGAACTGCAAACAAATTATAGCCCTTCATTTATATTTTATGAAGCTCATTGATCGTGACCACTGACCGAATATTGATTTTTGCACAAAGGAAATATTTTTCATATCTATTGACATCCATTATACTGAATAGAATAGGTACCTAGGTACTTAACTAAACTTACAACTGTATGCCTGGAGATATTTACGGCAAGAAAATTATACTTCAGCTAAATCATTGGTAACCCTATCAAACATTTCCCCTGCCATGTAAAGGCTATTACATATAAATAGCTGGTGATTCATTTCTATCCTGCTTACCAAATGATATCATCACTATCAGTGGACATATAGCTGAAGTTACAGCTAAGGAATGCTAAGTACAGAGAGACCTCTTATCTTGACCACTGGACCCATCACTAATATCACATGTACAATAGAAATACTTGTTAATTTGTTCCTACCCTACACAAACTCATATTACTAACTGGACATTCCAAGCTGAAGTAACGAGTAGAAATTAAATTCATTTTGCAAAAGTACAGAGACACTTGATCTCAATCTTTGATCTTTCACAATAGTTATCATAACACAATATGTACATGACTGTCTAGCTATCTCTATTTTCCCTACTAAACAGTAATAACCATTACATTCCTATAGCTGAAAATTGCAATTTAAAGACTCAAGATCTTAATGACCCTTGATTGTCATTCCGGAATTTTTTAATTGTTTTTTTTTAATTGTTTTTTCGTATAGTTTTGGTTGAGACCTAACTTCCAAGTTTCAAACATATTTGGGTGAGATAATGAGAAACCTCCCATGGAATGTGAAAGATCATGTAATTCCAAGAGGAATTCAATGTTTTATTTTATGAAAATTGGTTTTGAAATGGCTACCCAAATGGCTAAAAGATACCCATAACAGAGTAATCCTAATAAAAGGTGGGACCCTCCTTTTATTACGATCGCTTCATTTTTTTTTTATTAAAAAAAAAAGAGACCTCCTTAGACTTGACAAGAGGCAACTTACATAGAGGTAACTTAATGAATTCTGTGAAATTGGACTTATGCCAATAAACTGTCATCCATTTATGCTTGCATAAAGCATGTGATGTGGAAGTCAATCACTCATCACGGCGCCACAAGGCCATCTCTTTGCTATTATGATTTCATGGCTTCCAAAGCAGCTATCTCTTCAGACAATCAATACTGACTTGGTCAGGACCAGTGAATCACTCACGTAGTGAAAAAAGAAAACTTGACCAAAATGAAATGAACTCAAAAACATGAACAAATATATGGAAAAAATTATTTTCAATCCTACAATAATACAGTATGTATGTCACTGGTGTCCATAATATACAATCTGAATGCATATTTTTGTTGCACCGCTTTTCCAACAATCAAGCATGAGAATATGGACTGTATTAAACAACCAAGGTTTGCATTTTTGATTGGTGAAAATAATGTTTATGTTGAAAAGTGAAATTTGAAGAGAGCAACATCTGTTAAAGCTGTTGGATACCCCTTATCGTTTCCCAAGCTGCAATGCAAGAACGTGAAAATGTCGTATTTAAGCTGTATGAAGAGTTTGCTGAAAAGAAAAGAAAAACTATTTGCATTGGTTTATATATTTTTGGTTAGTCTTGGCAGAGCAAATTATAACACTAGGGGGAGACGCTTTATGTCCATTTTGGTGTGTTGTCATTGTTGTTTCCCTCTTTGGAACATGACTCTTGCATTGAAAGTTTAAAGCAGATGAAAACTAGAATTATTCTAACATCACATTATAAATCTACAGACACAAGTTGCATGCATCTAAAGCTCAAATACTCAAATACTGGCAAACTGTGAGAACAGATGAAAGAAAGTATGTGCTCCAGAACATGTCAGATGTGAATTGACCTGAAGCCAGTTTCTGGTGAGATGATTGTATGCAAACAGAGAATTCTTGAACTGTAAATGACCGACCATTTGCCTCCGATTCAGCGCCAATCTCTAGCCCGTCGCTAGAGGGGCAAACATTGTCTTCAGTAGGCCACCCAGCATGCCATGGGCCATGTACAATAACATCCTGTTATCATCCAGGGATTGACTACCTCAATCTCAAGTCTTCCAAAATTCTTCAAAACATCAGATGAAATATAACTACATATATTTTGAACATGGGGCAAAATGAAAACAATAAACAAAAAAAAAACAAAAAAAAGAAAATGTCTCACTAGTGTTGCAGATATTTTAAAGGCATACATTGTAATTTACCATTTGCAGATGAAACAAAAACCCAGCATAAGTGCTTATAGTTCTAAAATGTGAGTTAGGGATAGAAACAACAACTGTAAAAATATGAATCCGTATTATCAATGTTACGTATTGTTAAATGTACAAAACATGAACAATAGTTATGATAAAAATGTTTCCTGACTAAACCGTCTACAGTTATGGTTTATTGCGAACTAGAAATGTCGCTATGGCGACTGATGCCTCCGCCATAATGCATAATTCTCCCAATAGGCGTATAGTACAATGTCTTCACAATGTGTGATCCATGACAGTTTCACATAACTGGCAAAATATTGAAATGACAGGTCTGTCAGAAATGTCTTGAACTGGGTTGCTATAATTTTCTAAGAGTGCAGGTACACATATTTGGGGAATTGAGAATTTTTACTTGAATTCTGACGGACCTTTTTATTAGTTTATGCATTGAGTAATTTCCAAGGTATGATGAAAGAGTGTAATGATGGTACAAAATAGATTTTTTTTTTTTTTTTTGGGGGGGGGGCATTGAAACCTGGCCTTTGACCCTTAACCTCTGACCTTTGACCTTCTAGCTGGAAATTTCCCGGAGAATCTCAGGGTAATGCATGTATTAAGTTTTGAAACTAATAATGCAAGCATTGCATATACTAGTACATTGTATATGAGGGAAATAATAAAATTTTGCGGAGCTGACTATTGACCCATGACCCCTAAATTCCGTAGATAATCCCTGCCAGTCAGTACATGCGTATTTACCAAGTTCCACGAAGATACATTGAACCATTAGCGAGAAAAGTGATATTGCAACATTTTCGTCTCACCTTTGACCTTTTGACCTTTGACCTTATGACATGAAACTCTCTCTGGAGAATCTTTACGCAGTAGTACACGTCCACACCAAGTTTCAAGAAAATACCTTTTGGGCATTGCATAGATATGGGGGAATTTGCAACATTTGTGGCATTTGACCTTGACCTTTTGACCTTTGACCTCTTGCCAATGTCACTAAAATCTACTCAACTAATTGTCCCATCATACATCATCCTTGGACCAAGTTTGGTGAAAGCTGCTTCTTTCAGTTTTAGGATTTTAGGATTTGACCTTGATCTTTGACCTTTGACCTCTGTCCGATTTCACTGAAAAACTAATCAAGTAATTGTCCCATCATACATCATCCTCCAACAAAGTTTGGTGAAATTTGCTCCATCCAGTCTTGAGTTATCACGTAAACGGATACAATTTCATGATTTGACCTCGACCTTTGACCTTTGACCTTTAGCCGATTTCACCCAAAAATCTAATCAAATAATTGCCCTATCATACTTCATACTTGGACCAAGTTTGGTAAAATTCCAGTAAATATTACTCAAGTTATCGCGTAAACGAAAGCGGACGGACGTACGGACGTACGTACGGACGGACGGACAACCCGAAAACATAATGCCTCCGGCACCACTTCGTGGCGGAGGCATAAAAATACTGATATCTCCTTATATTTTAGGCTTTATTGCAAAAATTTTATATGGTAGGATGCTTTGTGATACAACAGACCTACACATCATATGCATCAAATGTGATATATTGAACATTTTTTGAATCACTACTCCCACAAGTAAACAGGACCTTTAAGACCTGCATTCACACATGATGGCCTCAAAACATCCCAGAATATAAACATACACATATCATTTGCATATCAAATGGGGGTCAAAATTGCCTCACTCTAGTGTTTCAGATATTTCAAGGGCTTCTGCAATCACGCATGATGATAGACATGTAATGATTATTACTGAGAGAAATGTTAATTTTATAACATTCAGTGACCCCCTGGCCCCAACTTCTGAAGCATTCTTCAATCCAACTTTTAGAAGGAATGACATGCAACGAATGAATCTAATCATCCCAAAATCTGTTGCTTTTGTTGGTGCAACCATTTCCTATGTCTAACTGGCTTTATAAATGCTGTGGGACACATATGATTCCGGTTTGCATGCTTGACTGGGCATGAATAGGGGAATCAGGTTCACGCTCCTACCATGGCACCCCTCCATCCTTAACACACAGTATTGTCTGCATTTAGAAACATCGCTTTACACTAGCCATTATGCATGAGAACATCAATAAATGCCACAGAGGATATATACATCACAGTTTGACCTGAGCCCTGTAAAGTTGTCCTTTTCACCAAAAGCCCTGAAATAAGTCACTGCGAATGCACGTCACAGTGCAGCACTTTACAACTTCAGCAACATTTGCCATGGGACTCCACAGCTTTTGCAAAATCCATGATTACAGCACATCTATCATACTTGATGCACGGGCAGTGGAGATATTGCATGTAATCTCTACACTGTAGGCCTACACGCAAACTTAAAATCATACCTCTACGAATATATGTGAATGGGAATGGGTAAAGCAAAACACATACAAATGTAACACTTTTGAATGTACCTTGTGCCAAACCTTGTAATGCCTTACAGAATGGTGAAAAAAAAAATAATTTGCAATATTCCTTTCCCATTCAAATTCACCCTTATAATCTGTCAAAAATTACTCCTATGGCTGCTATCATCCAAATCATTTTTTACTTATTCATATTGGTAACGAAAGCATGCAGTCTACAGTATATCTATTTCACAATTTCTATTTAGTTTTGTGTCAGTCTAGGTATAGAGTATTCATGAACAGTGATGAAAATCTACATTATCAATCACATGGAGCACAAATGAGTGTAATACTGCTATTAAAAAGTGGTCTCTTTAATATGAAGGAATGCCACTAATTACACTAAAAGGATAAGTCATTCCCCTAAAAACACACACACAAGACACACAAATACATTTACATGCACACAGACAGACACACTCTCTCACACACACATGCCCACACACATGCACAGAAAACAAAAACATGATTTGCAAGAGACGACTGGGTCGACTGCAATCACACAGTTTGTGTTCCTGAAGGCGAAGAAGAAATGTGTCACGACTTCTACCAGACAGCGACGGGGCTGTATTCCTGGGAAGGTGATCAAGTGTGGAGTTCCCTTTGGGAAGAGTCCTTGTGGTCAATGGTAACAGATGAGACGTCAGTCTCCCACACGCTCTTCATGAAAGATTCATTAACGCCTTCCCTTTCAATGCCAGACATGGTTTATCCTTTGCCTGTTTTCATTACGGAAAATGTCTCTAGGACAGAGATGAGGATTGCGCAATTTTAAAGAAGAGGGCATGGCCCCTGCTGGGGAGAGTGTTTTTACACAAATATTTAGAAAAGAAACAACTAATTGTCAAGAAATATAATTTGTCACAGAGAGAGAAAAACTAATTGCAATGCAGTGTGTTGCTATATTGATAATGAAGTCTGACTGGCACCCAAGTTGAACCACTAAAAAGCCAGTTCCTTTTTGCCCTCCCAATCTGAAGATGATTTCTGACCACTGATTACAGAACGGGAACAAATTTCCAGTGTCAATTATTCAACAGACACTCAGCAAACACATGTAGTAATTAATAAGCTGTGTTTTCATCTGAATTCACCAATAAACAAACAAACAAACATCAGGGCTTCAAAAGAAAGAGATCAAGGTTAGGGGGAAATATATAATGACCTGGGGTAGGCTGCAAACTTTGACTCTGGCTACCACTGACTGACATACAGTGACCTTTGTTGTGACCTTAACTTTTGACATCACCGCCCGAGACCTTGGCAGATACCCAACAACCAGAGGCAGCTGGCATGCATATGGTACAGGCATTAGGAACATGGCGGGGCGGGATAGGGTTTCTGAATTTTCTAGAAAGAGGCAGAGGGAGCTGGGGAGAGTGGAAGAGGAGTCTTGAGGAGTGAGAAACAGATCAGAGATGAGTTTACAGACGTGCTGGCTGGATATGGGAGCAGTGTGCAGTGGTAAACTGAGAGTTGAGGCTCCCATTCTAGCAAAGAGAGCACTCCGTGGTGTATTGAGTTATGTATTCTTGTGCGGTTTGAATGGCAGAACAGAAGTGAGAGATAAGTGAGAGATCAGTATAAAGAGTTGTGAATGGAATCTGACACATACTGAGAAAACTATGACTACTACAGCTACAGTAGGTAAGCCCATGGCACTCTCATTTTAATCAGAAAAAAAAAAAAACTAGTCTTTTATCATTACAACTTTGGTCAGTTATGGGAGGATACCATGGCACACATCAAATAAATAGATAAGTGAACTCCTCATTGTACATTACAGAGATGACAGACTGGCAGGGGAGAGACAGACAAAACATTCTATCCCAGAGGTATCCCCTGAGGAAGGTCATATCCTTCCCATAAAAGAATGTCATACCAAGATGTCAGAACATTTGTGCAGTCTTGACCCTAATAAGAAAGATCATAATTTATTACCATGAATATTTTTTTCTATCTAGGCCCTATATAGTACTCTGAGACAAATACCTTTTCACAAAAAACTCTGGTGAGCCTGAAGTAGAGACCTTCATGTACTCTTATTAGTGATACAAAAATTGCAAAGATCAATCCTTTCCATTGCCCTCCAATTATTCAGTTCAAGTACCACTTTCTATCACTTCACTCACTTTGCCATTTGCAAACACATGTTCACCCACTGTTCACCACAACAAAATGTTTCACTTTCACATGATCATTTGTTTTTGTCAATGTTCCAGTATCACATGATCATTTTTTTTTCAAAACAACTAGCAAGTATGTGCCTAACCCATGAAAATAGCATTATGTGTGGAGAAGTACAAGGTCCTTTGATCGAAAAGACAAACTTGAAGCCAGACAGTGATATAAATCTCCTGCATGTAGTCATTTATGTCAAATATTGTACATCTTGCCATTTTTTATCAGCTTGTGGTTGGGACTCGGATTTCAGTACATGTAACACCAAGACGAGTCGTGAGTATACTTGGGCAGGTGTCTATCAGAAATGCATGTTGTAGCAAAATAAGTCTGTCCTCAACAGTTTAGATTTACAAAATTTAAAAGTAAAGGAGCGCAATGAAAAACATGGTATTAAAGCAGAAGATGTAATGTCCAAAGTCACAAACACACTGTGCGCAGGCTACCAGAATATCAAAAACAGGGATAAAAGTAAACAAGTCACCCAACAACAACAACAACACAAAGAGGCTTTCATTTTTTCCATCAGTTCTAAGCACAATTATTATGAAGCACTTTACCTTTAATGGATACACAAAACACCTAAAAAAACAGTACCTAACAACATCTCATCAGAAAGTGCATTACACTACACACCTAACTAATAAGTTTGTGCACAGCACACGATGGGACATTATATGTGATCTCCACTGAACAATGTTCACAAAGTTCACATAAAATTTGTCTTACTTGAAGATATAGTGTATCAACATCTAATCTACTCCCACTTTCTTGAATAAGGAAGAAATTTACATTATCTTCTTCAAAGAGAAGACGAGGTCATCACCACAAATGATCTTTACCAAGTACAGCAGCACAAATGCCCATTCATTTACAAGTTTGTATTACAAGCACTCATAGTGTACGTCCCAGGGGTGTGTGGTGAGAATTCACATGGTTGGTCACTTCAACAGATGGTTCGAAAGTTATCAAACTCTTTTTCTCAAATTGAAGTGGATGGAGTGACTCCAAGAATTCAATCAGACTGCAACCTTCATCTCACAAATCGGATTATTAGCCAACATATGTCAGACAGACACCAATGGTTCTACTTTCTCTAGTCTGTAGTTCTTCTTTTTCCCCTTTTCCCCCCTTTTTTGATAACAATGAATGGGATGTCTCCCAGGACTATGCTCACGACCGGAAACAAGTCTTTACTCACTAAATGTGGCTCCTGTATGGTAAATAACGATGCAATTGGCCCACCTGAGCACGCTGCTTTGCACATCAACACTTGCGCAATTTTGTGGTTGTCTCATAACCCTGGGGATTATTCTCTAGCTTCTTTTAAATTGAACTGCTTTTTTGTGATGTAAGTGTTGCAAAACAGGGGAAAGTATCATTTTCACACTCTTTCACAACTAAGAATATCTTTGTCATACATGTATTATCAAATGCACATACAATGAATTATTATGTCACAAAATGGTGAATCACAGCAGTAGCAATGATTAAAAATATTTTGCTTGCCCATAAAAAATGACAAGAAACATACAAGTACAACAAAAATTACCAGTACATTTTGTTTTTGTTTTTTTCTTGAACATTCGAAAACTGCAGCTGAAGAGGTACATTGCAACTTGCAAGGCATTTACATCTTTCCTTCTTGAACTTGTTCATTGATCTGTATTACAACATGTAGGTATGTTACAAGCATACACATACAGTATTGTACTCTGTGTGGAAAACTTACAGGAAATGAAATGAAATTAATAACATTACACACTCACACGCAAGTTATGTTCTGTAAAAGTGACAGTTTCACAGATTCTTTTCAAAAAAAGTTATGCATAAACAATAAGTAAACAAAAACAAGTGGAAACCTTTGGTCATATGGTAGGGTTTGCACATTGGGATACCAGTTCATGTAATATGTATAGTCCTCTTAATTGGGTAGTGAATGATTAAAACCCCATGAGCGTGAAATGTAATTTTCATTCTTAGGAGGGTAGTCTTGATAACTGGGTAAAATCTACTCTCATTGATGCAATGCAATTAAGCCTGAAAAAAGAAGATTATCCTTCATCACCCATATCATTAGCAATGTGTCATTTCAACAGTCATTCAGATGGATGTACATGTAGGCTACCTGGTACTGTAAAAGTGGATATTTTCGCGCGACTAATCTTTTCGCGCTAGGCCAGGTCAGAAGAGTTTCGCGAGTTTTTGATTCCGCAGAATCAAGACATCACGCACAGGAATGTATGACAAGCAAAAATATTTGCGTGCTTTTATTTTCGCGCAAGTTTCTGGTTGCGTGAAATGCACGAAAATTTCAACACCGCGAAAATTTCCACTTTTACAGCAGGTCCTACAGGGGCTACTTGTACATGTAACTAGCTTGAACATCACTTATTTCACAATCCACACGTCTACAGTTACAAGTCTGGAACGCAGCAAATGGCATTTATATGCTTTATACTGTAGTATGCATTGGCATTTGTTTCAAGTCATCACATACTATATAATATATAGCGAGTCTAAAATTTTGCAAATCAGGAGTTCCCAACAATTTCGTGAGTGGTTAAATTCACTATTGTGGAGTACGGTACTGAACAGAGAAATGTATGTGCACAAGTCACATTCATACTGGGATCAGAGTTGATATTTTTGTTTGATTTTAGATATGGTGAATAGCAGCTGACTCGCAAAATTCATGAATATAAAAACCTTGGGAAACATTCGCCGTATACAGTATTCTACTAAAAACTCAGACGATACCACTGTTTGTGTACAAGGTCAATGGCATCCTGACATGGTCCTGAGAGGAGTCAACCAACCCCCTTTCAGACTACAGAGTTCTCCTGCTGATTACACGACAGACAAAATGTAGTTGTATGGATTTGGGATGTATGAATACAGGACGTTTTAATGTGGCTGTATGCTCATTGTATGGATATGCTTATACGTCATATCTCAAAATTATGATTTTATCATTTTGTTCCGTACGACTTACAGCTGTATATACAATGTAGGGCCTATCCATAAGATGTTAATTCGTGTCTGAATGCTGTAATATCCATGTATGAGAAGGTGGGGCTGACAAACTGAACACATCACACATCTTTGAATGTCTCCAATAATGTTGATACTTTTGAGAGACAATAGCGGTAATCAAAGTTGTTAACCCATTTAGAACAGACTAATTTTGCTATTTTGTAATCACACATTTTCCATAAACACCTGTCCGAACATGTACACAAGACTAGTCTTCAATAGGTTAAAGGACAAATCTTGTTCATCTTCATAGACATGTAGGTTGAGTGAATGCAGCAATATTGGTAGAACACATCAGTGAGAGTTTGAAGAAAATCGGACAATCCATTAAAAAGTTATGAATTTTTGAAGTTTCTGCTCAGTCAAGGCTGGATGAGAAGACTACTAAAGTCTGTGATGTCACATGTGTACAACGATATTATAGAAAGTATAAAGAAAATTCAAGATATTTTCACTTTTCTCGCTTAACAAAAGGTCACTCAACTTCTCTCTTTTAGAAGGCAAGGGGAATAATATTACCGTTAACATGTCAGTAACAAGTTGAAGAAATGTGCACTTTATTCATAAAGTAAGGTTTTGTGAAATTCTCTTTTTATTTTCCTTCTATTATGGTACGCATCTGACATCATACACTGTAGTAGTCTTCTCATCCAGCAGTGATTGCGCAGACACTTTAAAGACTAATAACTTTTGAACAGATTGTCGGATTTTCCCCAAACTTTCACTGATAAGTTCTACTAAAACTGCTGCATTCACTCAACCCACATGTCTATGAAGGTGAACTTGTCCTTTAATGTCTTGCTCTGTTGAAAAAAAGAAACAAATACTGCTGAAATCTATTCACTTACAAACTTGTGAAGTACTATAAAATCTGTGCATGTTCAGCTCTTCTAATTGTAAGAGTGTGTCACAATATTGCTGTACTTGCACGAGTTCATGCTTCAAAAGTTGAATCAAATTTCATGGTACAACAGACTGTTTAAATTAAAGATGCTCTGCAAGTTCAAAACAAGTGGGATGAAACATGAAAGGTGTTAAAAGGCTGCCTTGTAAATCTCGCTTCCAATGAAAAAATTCCCTCCATTGAGAAACCGCATCATTGATTTATGAATAATGACAAACAGATCAATCCATGGTATGGCGGAAGTATTTCCTTAATTACAAAGCGGGCGAGTGGCTGTTGAATTTGATTTCATTGAATAGTTCAAAAAAAAAAGTCAGAGATTTATCATTCTATTCTTAAAGCTTTTTTTCCCCTTTTCTTTGCCAACAGTCAACCTTGCACTGCCGTCATACACCATGGAATCACTATGCCGTGGAGAAATGCTTCATTGGGGGAATGAGAAAGATTTCTTTAGTTGCGGACTTTGGGGTCAACTTCAGAGCAGAGTAAATATGTTGGCAGGCGTGCATCTACTCCATTCAGACTGGCTATAACTCCCAGTTGCATGTCCTTACATGTTCACAGGGGTTTGTTGTTGTTGTTTTTTTCACTTTGCTTTTTGTTTTGTTTTTGGTTCATTTGTTTTTGTTTTGTTTTTTTTTCATATGTAATGTGTACAGTTGATGAGTAGCTAGAGTAATCCTGTTGGCTTTGAATCATTAAAACCTCAACATTACACTGAACAAATGTACTCTGCGTACAATGATGTGTCGCACCATGACATAGCCACACACTTTTGAAGGACTATTCAACCTGGCACAATGGAGAATTAATCCCCATTGCAAAATACCCTCACAGATGATTACAACAGTTCAGACGTATTGTATCTGTCTCACATGTCCTATGGCCTCCTACAGGAAATGTGGATATACAGAGCTTGACAAAGCTGGAGTTTGAAATCATTAACAAAAACTAACTTTTTATCGAAAATAAAGTGTGACGTTGTTCATAGAAGTAAAACATCAGCATGATATGTGGTTTTTTTTTGGATCATCTTGTTCATGGAGAAAAACAACATGAGACAAAATCATTTCTAGGACTTTCTTCAGATGAAGAACACTGAAAGTCAGCCCATTAAAATGAGTAAAGTGAAACAAAACTTTGTTCCTGTGCTACAGAATCATCAATCACTGCTGTGTCTGACACATGCTGACAGGACCTCCTGACTGTAGGGAGAATCCTAGGTCAGAAATCATTTGGTTGTTGATGACATTTGTGCTGCTACAGAATGAAAAAAAAGGTGTCTTTGAGTTCTATTTCCAGTTTTCTACTGAAAACCTTACTTATGCACCATGGTGTGTAGCCACGCAGCACTTCTTGTCCAAAATCTATGGGAAGGCTCTTCAACACATTCATGAAACATGACTTGCTGCAGTCATTATTACAAGTGTACGCATGTCATGTAGGCGCATTCCCCATTCATATCAGATGTGTACTATATTGTATGTTTGTTTTCATGGTCATTTCCCTTTGTGCATGTGTGTGTGTTTGACTGCATACAGAATAAAACCATACAAAAATCAGCATGAATACAGCATGAAAAACAGACATCGTGGACAAATATTTTATACCAGCCACTGGACCATCTACACATGGGAATCCAGACATTTCTAGATATACAATTTGTATGCCAGAACCCAAATATATCAGAACAAATTTTTTGCTGATGCAATTAAACTATGGAACTCTTTAGCACCACCAAGCATAGTTTATAGCACATCCTTAAAGATTTTCAAGCAGGGGGTGCAACAAGTTAGGCTTCGTTCTCCCAACTTTTTTAGCAGCACACAGAACTAGTAGTTGATCTTTTTGCATGCACTTTTCATCTTGGGCACTTGACAAGCCCAATTGCGACAATACGCCAACAGAGGTCCGTACTCCAATGGAAGAGGAAGAAAAAGAACTCAAGAAAGAAATCTCACCAAATAATTTTATAATACCATACATAGTATCAGCAATAAAGATCTAAAACCAGTTTCCTGCAGCTAGATAGCTCAGTAATAGTACAGCTTTACTGTAGTTAAATACAAATGTCAGGTTCTATGTACTACTATACACTGTACCTCTCACTATCCTTTCACATTTGAAGTATACCCTGAACATTATACTAAACTTTGTGACATGGAAGAGCACCTAAGAGGCACTCTTAACATGCTCGTCATTTCTTGTCAACTTCTTTCACAGTTTGTAATTTAAAGAAATTAACTTTATATCCCTCGTTTACGGAGTTCATCCCTAATGAACTCTGTAAAAGTCTTTTTTTTGTGTGTGTGTGTGCATCTGCTCATTGCAACTGTTACAAAACTAAGACTACCGGTACTACAGTCGGGCAATTGCAAACAGGAATGTGGCATGCATGCTATTGGTGCAAGTACCATACACCCACTTACAATGCATGGTGTCTCAGCACCAAGGATCCCATCGCGACATGTGCAACAAATCCAATGCCATGGTGTTTGACTTTTTAGTGCAACTGGGACTACTTTTACTTTTCATTTCCTCTAATTAACTTGTAAAGAGCTACAAACTCATGTTTTCAGAAAACACTATTCCAGAACAACAGCCTTCATTGTAATAAACTAAATAGTCAACAAACTGATACATTAAAGACTTGGTTGATCTCATAGTACAAATTATTAGAGGCATTGATTACCTGGTTTTCCCTTTATTTTTGACACATCAAAGTTTTCATATACTGTGCATTTAAGTCAGTGCAATGTACACACTGTTATGCTGTGGTATGCAGCTTGCTGATACATGTAGGCCTACAGTTAACAACAAAATTATTCATACCCCTGGGAAATTGTTTGCTTTGAGCACAATTCTTACAAGTACAGCTGTAAATGATGGAGTGATAGTGATTGGGTGTTATATCTCAACATTTCTATTGTTATACAAATGAGGTGAAACTGGAATTAATGTCAACTTAGAGAGGACAAATAAGAGTAAAAAGTTAACACCCAATCACCATCACTCCATCCTTCACTTGTAAGAAAGCTGCTCAAAACTAATAATTTCTCAGGGGTATGAATAATTTTGTTGTTAACTGTAGGTATTAATTATTCTTCGGTAACTTGCAAGCAAGGTCTCAGTACAGAAGGTCAGTTGGTATTGTACATGTATTCTAAGGTCACTCTTGAGCCCCAAAACCAAGTCCGGTGAAGATTATTTCCTGGGGGAAGATTTATGAGTGTAACACAGTGGACAGCCTAGGGGTACCTCCAGGTAGCCTCCAGCGAAATCTCACCAGGGTAGACGTGGGGTAGCCTCTGGCAAACCGCCGGAGGCTACCCCGTGAAGGTGTGTGTAAAAAAATTAAGATGATCACGGGGTGAATCTTCCCTGGAGGCGTCATGTGACCAGCGCTACAGTCAGGTGACCAGTGCTGCCGCTGTCACGCAAATTGTATATTGCGCAATACTAGTACTCCATGCACGCGTATCAGCAACCAGCACACGGCAGGGACTCCTGAAGGTTACTATGGTAACGTCTCCAAAGAAGGGTTTCGAACAGTGCACTCGGCGTTCAACCCGTGTTTTATGGAATCTGTGGAATGTAAACACAGGCGAATCTTCGCCAGCAAACATGCGCGCACACCTGGGGAAGGTCTAGCTAAGAGGGATCTCTCCAGGGTTGTTAGTACTCAGTCACTGTACAATTGTATGTTGACTGCCATGAACTGAATCTAACTAACCAAAAAAAAAAAAATACTTGTGAATGAGATGCAGTACTCCCATCACTCACTCTTCTTCAAATATATTCATCTGTGTGCACTTTTGACTGATACCAACTCTGCTGAACATAGAACACACTTACAGCCCATGAACACAGTGCAAGAGGTGCTCCTAGAGCATTCATGAAAACCTCAAAATTCTGTATGAACAATCAGGCCCTGAAATGCTCATGTTATGCCCTTCTCTAGACTAGTTTCAGGAACATGTTATGAGGCGCTCTTAACTCTGTACAAACGGTCAGCAACATTTGGAGCACTATATGCACTACTACAAGATGAGCACGTAGGCCTACAAAATTCTCTGTGCTTGCTAAGGTTGCCATGACAGTTATGCCCCTTTCAGCCACTTTATGTGTGGTCATGGCAGACGGCGACTATCTGTATGGACCAACTCAATGGGCATGAAAGTCAAAGCACTCCAGGTGAGTCTCCTGTGCCAAACTTTGTGTATAAAATGGAGTATTTGCACTCACCACTCAAAACACAAACAACAAATCAGAGAAATGTGTAAGTGTGGTACTGGGATCAAGTAATGTGCATTTTCTTTCCTTACACCACTAACAGAACACTGAAACAAGACAAAATCAGAAGTGCCCAATGTAATCCTGTGAAGCTGTTGCAAGCAGTATATTTATTAGTACAGTATTAGAGGATGACCACAGATGATCAGAATGAAAGATGTTTAATAAAAAGCAAACTATTTTCAATGACTTAAAATGAAGAGTACAACTGGTATCCTTTATATCACATTTTCTGTGTTGCCATCACAAGGCAATGTTGACTGTAAAGCAGGGTTGAATAAAGGGCTGTCGAACTACAAATTGTAAGTTGAAGGCATCAACTCAAAATCTGACACTGATAGCAGCAAAATACTACCACACCTGTGAGCCAACCATGTCAATGCCTCTGATATCTTTCATAATAGAAGTAGGGTTCCACATGGTTTCCATCGATACTAGTACCGGTATATATTTAGTTAAAGGTTTTGATAAAACATTAAATTATGAACACAACACAACCTTTTATTTAGTCTATGTCTTATCTTTCTGTTATTTTCACCATTCTGTCTGTCTGGTTTCATTCATTTCAAAGAGGCAACCTGAATATGATACTGAATTTGATTTCTTTTATTTTTGGTTCAGTATCATTCCAACTCTTTCCTGACATTTTAGATTACTTACTTACTTTACTTTACTTTACTTCAATCCATCGATGCTAGTAGGTCTGAGCCTGTTCATCGATCGATTGGTGGACATTTGAATCAATCTTTCAATTATGAAGTGGTTCTATGGCAAGGTGTGTGTGTGGAGAGAGAGGATTCAAGACATCTGTTAGTATCCTTCAGGGTCATATACAGATGGTAATTTTTTCCAATAGCTGTCTAGTCTGTTTTTGAAGGAATTCACAGATGGGGCACTGACTACCTCTTCTGGTAGCTTATTTCATGATTCCACCACTCTATTTGAGAAGAAGAATTTTCTAACATCAAGGTGAGCGAATGTCTTCTTTAGTTTCAGAGTGTGACCACGTGTTCTGTCTTCATTGTTTAGATGTAGCAGGTCAGTGTTATATAAGCCATGGAGATACTTGTAAACATCAATCATATCATTTCTCCTTCTGCGATGGATAAGCGATGGTAATTTGAGGCATCTTAACCGGCTTTTGTAGGGTATGTTCTTCAAACTTGGTACCATCTTTGTGGCCCTACGCTGGACATTTTCAAGTCTCCTCTGTTCACCAATCCTGTATGGTGACCATGCTGCTTGACCATACTCTAAGACAGGCCTCACAAGTCCTCTGTACAAAAGTTTGAAGGTGTCCTCATCAATGTTTATGAAAGCTCTTCGTATTACCCCTGTAGTTTGTTGGACTTGGACACAGCCTGGGAAATGTGATCTTTGAAGGAGAGCTTAGAATCTACAAGCACTCCGAGGTCTCTTTCCACTTCAGATTCTTTCAGGGTTACTGTTTCATTGCCACTTTTCATGCAGTATTCATGACTTGAGGGTGACCTGCCTATCTGCAACACAGTGCACTTGTCAGGATGGAATCTAAGCTGCCATTCCTCTGCCCATTTCTGCATCTTATTCAGATCAAGTTGCAATTTCTGAGAATCCGCAATCTTCTAAGGTGTCACATCTAGCATAAAATTTAGTGTCATCTTCAAAAAGCTTGATTCCAGACTCAATAGCGTTGGGAAGGTCATTAATGTAGATCAAGAACAACAGCGGAAACTTGCTGAAAGTGGGAGGGCATGACAAGACTACTGTCTTTCCAGAAGCCCGACAAGACAGGTGAAAATACAGGTGAATACAGCGGCCCGAGTACGCTTCCCTGCGGAATTCCACTGTGTACTGATGACCATTCCGACTGCTATTAGTATTACTATAATACAATTTTTTTCCCTATGTATGGATGCCCTCTCTACCTCATGATATCCACAGAAGTTTAAATATTTGCACCTTTTTCACACTTCAATCATGTGACACACTCACATTCACAAACAGATAAAGGGATTACTTCAAGCTTCATCATGTGTCAAGTAACTCCTTTACGTCAATGCACATAGGCCTACAGAGAAAATACATGTGCCATCAAACTTCACATTGCGACAAAACCAAAAAAGGCAACAGTTTGTACCACACTTTAATACAACATGTAGAGTTGTCAATGATCAGCTAGCTGTTACAGTTCTACACCATTATTCTTCATTTAGAATCTTATACATATCTTACGTCTCCCTCTCTACATCGAAAGATCAGAAATCAGTGTGCGAACTGACAACTCCCAAGAGTACTGTGCCTTTTTACCACCTAGTTCTAGACTACGTGGGGTGGGGACCCCCAGTGCCCCTCCATTGCGATCATGACCTAAAAGTGGACACTATTCTTACCCCGAGCTTCGGCGGCGTTGCAGTGATATAAACATGCCAAGCAGCAGACGTTGCACAAGAACCACAAAACTGTTCTGATTGTTGAAGCCATCTACACGATCACTTCCTTTACGCTACTGTGAATCTCATAAGTAGAATATCCCATAAAGATGATGATATGAGTAGAAGTCTTGACCTAGAAAGTGTGTTGTTTCCACAACAACAGGAAGATACGGACGCCACCTATCCTTCGCCTCTAGCTCGCTGTACTGCTGCGTTAGTCTCGAACGTAACTTCTCTCTCTTCTTAATTCACTGGCTCTTCAACCCTCGGCAGACACCCATGCGCCTCCGCTCCGCTCCACACACTGTACATAACAGCTACACGTTTTATGTATTGATAATGCATACTCCATTCGTAGACATTCTCGAAATTATAGCCTGGGAATGATAGTCTGCGCATTCAGCTTTTCTTACCTTCAACTTCGAGAATGTAGACGTTATTGTGAATCATGAAAAGGTATATATAAATCAATTGCACACTCGATGCAAACATAGAGTATGACGTACAATTAGATCAAACAAGGGGGAATAATGGCAGTCCAATAATCACTTTTTATAATATCTCTGACCTGTTTATCAGACTAAGTAAATCTCGGCTGTTGTGAAAGGATCGTTTTTGTAACGGTGAGCTGGCTTGCTCGTCCTGTCTTCCTCTTCTTTCCGTTCTTGTTTTTGCTCTTCTTTTTCTTTCTGAAGTATTCTTCTTCTTTTGTTTCGTTTTCTTCTCTTCCCATCATCCTTTTTCCTTCTCTCCATTTTCTCCTCCTCATCCTCCTTCTCCTTCTTTTCTTCCTCTCTCTTCAGGGAAATTCTTGTTCTTGTTATACTCTTTCTTCATTAACTTCTCATTCTTTTGTCCGTTCTTTACAGTTAGGCCTTATTCCCTTTCATTTTGCAATTCCATGCATTCTGTTACCAGTACCTCAAAGTGCACTCTATTGCCTCCACTCATTTGCCAATATTTCAGGGTTTCTGAATTCGCTCAGAGACTGAGACTTACTTATGAATATAATTTCATAAAGAATTCCATTGTCACAGAGGTGGTATTATGTAGGGGCCTACTTTATGCAAGAAAGAAATTTGTATTGACGACAAGGAACGTGTTTACGCAAAATGGTTTAATGTGAGATGTAGAGGTTGTTTCAAAGTTTGTAATTTACTGAGAAAGCAACCTACATGTACCTCTCTATCATCCGCCATCGGATGCATGAAGGAGGGGTGGTAAAGAATGTCTTTACCATTACATGCCACGATCGATGCACACATGCACCAATCACTGAATTGTAGCAATTTCCACATAATTGATTTGACCAATCACAAACGTCTATGTTATAGTCCTATAAGTTAAATAAGTCATGTGTCATTTCGGCAGATAGCATTATAGCATGTTTCTGTCAAAACTCTTATTGATAGTTCTCGAAATTGCTCCTAATGCGAAATCATCAATTTTAACAAACATTCCAATATGCAAGACCTATAACTGCTCTGGGAAGCCAATTTCGATTGTGTTCCATCCTATACAATACAGTTTCAGATTTCTAGGTGAATTAATAAATTTTCGGGAATGAATACTATATAGTGATACGAAGAATCATTGATCAGGTCCAGCTGTCTTTCACATTGCATGTGAAATGCTTGAAGCGGTTTACAATGAATTGCGATATTGGTCTGTGTTCTTTCGACCCGAGAAAAGACTTGACATGCGCAATTTAGTATTTTTTAAACACACTAAAGTTAACACATTTTCCATTTTCAGTCGTAGTGAAACTTTTGATCTGCAACAGAAATTGGGCATTTGTTCCCTACTGCCGTAGAAATATCAATACTAACAAACGATGATGGATGAAAACGACAAAGACATATGACAGTTATGCTATAATCAACATATTTAGCCATTATTATTATCATGATTAATATCAAATGTATTGTTAATTATACAATTTGCAGTAACAGTTATGAAATTGATGAAAAAAAAGTATCAAAATAGTAGTAGATGTAGCAGTAGTAGTAGTAGTAAGTAGTAGTAGCAGTATAGTAGTAGAAGTAGTAGTAGTATAGTAGTAGTAGTAGTGTGTGTTGCTAAACATCGAGTTTCGAGTTTCGAGTATCGAGTTTCGAGTTTCGAGTATCGAGTATCGAGTTTCGAGTATCGAGTTTCGAGTATCGAGTATCGAGTTTCGAGTTTCGAGTATCGAGTTTCGAGTATCGAGTTTCGAGTTTCGAGTTTGGAATCTCAATTTCAAATTTCAAGTTGCAGATTTTCGTTAACTGGTAATTGTAAAGCCCGCGATATAAATCGGGAGCCTGTGTCTCCTTCTTTGCCATTGAATAGGCCTACTTCAAGCCTTACAGCAATCGCTTTAGAGTATGGGCTATTTTGTTATTGAATTGCACTTTTACTGCAATTTCATATCAAATCTGTGTGATTGAGTAGTAGTAGTAGTAGTAGTAGTAGTAGAAGTAGTAGTATAGTAGTCGTAGGTAGTAGTATAAGTAGAAGTAGTAGAAGTAGTAGCAGTCAAGTAGCAGTAGTAGTAGTGGTAGTAGTAGAAGTAGTGGTAGTAGTATATAGTAGTAGTAGTAGTGATAGCAGTAGTAATAGTAATAGTAATTATATCAGCGTTACGACGTATTCTATTCCCATTGAACATCTAGTTACTTTGTATCAGATCTGAAGTACACATGCATATACATGTACAACGAAATACTATGACATAGGACACGCAGAATCAGAATCATGATAATAATTATAGAACACGCAGAGTCGGAATCAAAATAATAATCCCGGATAGATTAATTGTTATGAAAGGGAGACTAGACCTATATGAAATTATCCAGAAAGACTTTCTAGTATATTCCGACCCAAGGAAGTGTTTTACCTTATATACATAAAAACAATGCACGCAACAAGGGGGAAAAACAAGGATGCGCTGCAATGAATTCCTTTCATTAGTAATGTTCGTGTTGTATATGATAGTTCCCTCATATACTAATAAGTTATTGATCGCACGTCCCAAATACTTTCTGCCCAAATATCGTTTAAGATGAAATCTAAGTTTATCTATAACAATAAATTTACAAGTGTGCGTGTGTGGTGGGGGTGGGTTGCTTATCTAATCACCATCAGTCCGGTGTTTGACTGAATGATAATTGTGTTATGGGGATGGCATTTTTTTTTTTAAAATCAAACATTGCTGATTGTATATTGCGTTTTTACATTCAAGATGACGGTTTTGTTATGTAAAATTAAAGAAATCAAATAAAGATTACTGAAAACGCAAAAAAGTGTGTGTGTATGTGTGTGTGTGTGTGTGTGCGCGCGTGTGTGTATGTGTGTGTGTGTGTGTGTGTGTGTGTGTGTGTGTGTGTGTGTGTGTGTGTGTGTGTGCTTATGTGCTGTACAGTCTACCAAGTGTTTAGTGTGTTAGGTGCTCTCCGGTTGGTTATCCAGGTTGTGCCAGACTGTCGTAACGACCTGCTCTCTTCCTCTCTCTTCAAATACTACACATTGCTCCCTATGGATTACCTTTCCCTATATCTACGTTATAATTATTTTGGCCATAGGTATTTTGATCTTTTGTCATCTTTAGAAAGGATTTTATCGAATCCCGCGGGTATCGTCCAAGATTTTCTGACCTCTTTGTATTCATTCTACCAACACTGATTGAGTGCCATAGCGATAATCCACTAACCAGCTTAGAAAGCGGGGGTTTGCTTTCTTTACTCACAATAGGAGTAATCAGTCAATGAAAAGCCATTGATGTTAAGGGTCCTTCGATGAGATTTGCCTACGTAACATCGCTATACAGTGAAAAACTCAACCACGCCTTCCTTGATAAGAGGGCCTATATGCTCGTTGATACACACAGTTAGCTTTTTAATTATCTAGAAGAATTTAGAGAAGTGTATACTTCATAGAGTTAAAAGTTTATTTGATGTTACACAAATTAATTGAGGACATTGTTATCTCAAAAGGTTTTTTTCCTTCTTAATTACACGGTATATGGAGACCTATTTCATTTATTTTGTCTGTTGTGCAAAATCGAAAATTGCACAACGTCTGTACATGAAATCATCAAATTATCAAATTAAGTCATTCTTAAAATAAAATAACCGAGTGGGTCAATGTGAATGTACAGGTCACGACAAAATATCAATGATGACTTTAGGCGTACATAGGGAGCATATTGGATAATTCGTCAGAACGCAGTTTGAATATCTTTTGTTTTTATTTTGCACACAATTAAAAAGAAACGAAATCTGAAAAAGTAAATGTTGTTTCGTGTGATCGTGTCTGTGTTGGTTTTTACTTGCGTTCTTGCTCGAAGATAGAGGATCTCTAATTGAGAAAACAAGGCACTCGACACCGTTCTTGAAAGGCATACGTGTCAAGGGAAAAACAACAACCGAATACTGCATTTCGAGAGAATTTCTTGCGCTTTAGGGAAGCGGCATTGCCTGCTTGTCCTTAAAACGATCAGGACACAAGGTGGCGCTATGTAAATCAACAATATCGAGTTTCTATAGTATGTCTGTTTTTAGAAATGCCAATACTCTTCCAAACAAGCACTTTTCGAGCTGTTGAAAATTCCTCTCCCCAGTACCTCTCTACCTCCTTCTCTCACTTCCCAGTGTAAGCACTGCTCTCCAAGAGGGCCGTCAAGTTAATAAACTTAGAAAAAAAGATGTGTCCGAAAATAAGGAATGACACTGGGGATGCCGGTACAATAAAATCCCAAAGCTTTTAAATTGTCAAATTTTCAAAGTTGTTGTTGATATCTTGTAAGCAGTTGATTTTTGTGGAAAAATTAGACACTGAATAGCTATTCCGTAGGTAAACACATAATTTATTGTTGTTGATGGTGTTGAAAAGAACCACCAAATAATGATTCGACTGAATTCCTTACGCTGAAAGAAACTGGTAACACCGTGGCCTGCTTTACTCTAAAAGAAAACAAACAAACAAACAAACAAACAAACAAACAAACAAACAAAAAACCACTGGACATAATAAAAGATATTGCAATTTCAAACAACACTATCTCTGTCTTTGCTTCTGTAATATCAGAATGCTACCCTTCCAGTGAAGTACATTTAAAACTACTTTGTATATCAAATTTGAAAATATTGGAAATTTTGAAGTAAAGTTTGCGACAGGCAAAAGCCACGATGGACTGCAGGGTGCCTCGTGCGGGACTACCTGCTTTTATACTTCAGCCAGACCGGATTGGAGCCTTGCATTCTTCCTTTTTTTCCCCGATGATTAATTAGCATATGAAAGGTGGTCAAAACGGCGTTAAATCCTCCCGCTCTATCCAAACAGGTTTCAGTTCTATTACTTTTCTAGAAAGCAGCACTTCCACTTCCATGAAACTTGGACAATGAATGGTGACGCAACAAAAGCTCACATTATCCGCGTATTGTCCTGTCAGTCTGGCGTTGGAAGCAGTAAGTAGGCCTACTCGGAAAGGAACGAACGCTTCATTATTTTCCAGTTCACTGTATATAGACTGAAGCCATGTTTCGTGCTAGGGAAGAAGTTGAGGACTTTTCTTGCATGTATTTGGGTATGCTTCTTGTGCGTTAACATGGTTTTGTCTTTGTTTTGTTTTTTGACTCCGGAAATAATTTTGGTTTGTTTTATCTCTTTGGACGTAGCAAAACAATTAACGTTTTGGACGAAAAACCATTCACACGAAATATATTATATTTCTCATGTCTCACTATATGTATATAATACATAAAATAGTGAAACATGAGAAATATATATATATATATATATATATATATATATATATATATATATATATGTATATTTGGTATAGATGATATATTTATATATAATTATATATATATATATATATATATATATATATATATACATCATCTATGATGATATCAATGAAAACAGTAGGGGGAGCTGCATGAAAAGAAAAAAAAACCAAACTTTTAGACATTATAGTCCTATGACCATTACTACGTCTTCCTTTTCACAGGTAACAGTTTCCATCTGTTTCCTGGTTGGCAATGCTGAATAATAATGATCACCGTTCACTAGGACTGAGGGCGTTTTAAAGGTTACACTTTGCATTTAACTGTAAGAAGAATGAGTTCACACAGAAATTCAATATGTTCGATATATCCACGGTTGCATTAATGAATTGGAAAGAATGTGATGATAGCGGGTTTGCAGCCGTAAAAATATCCAAATGCTGTTTGTTGCATCCACTTGCGAAGGACTTATTTTTGTGGCTGCTTTCATTAAAGTGCAAATTAACAACGACAACAAAAAAGAGTTGAGTACGAGATTCTGCCGTTTATATCTCCTGTTTTATCATTTAGGGGCGAATCCAGGGATTCCGGAAGGGGGAGGGGGGGGGGGGGGGGGGGGTGCTACTTCCGGGTTTTCTGGTGCTACTTCCGGGTTTCGTCTCTTTGTTTTCCTTTTTATTTGTTTTGTTTTAACAACAAATAAAGAGGGGGCGCTCACCCGGTGCCCCCCCCCCCCCCCTTTGATCCGCCACTGTCAGTGTAACATTGTCGGTGAGTTAAAAATCGACTGTGAGAGAGGAGGAGGAGGAGGTGGGAAGCGGGGGGGGGGGGGGGGGGGGAGTGCGAGGCATAGCACTCCTTAAAAAATTAAACATGCAAGTGATATCCAAGTACCCCTATTGATTTGTGTGTGAATTTGTCTATTTCTCATACGTCTTTTTTGTCATTGAACGTGATTTTCTTTCATTTTTATATCATTTTATTTGATTTAATTTAATTTAATCTTATTTCATTTCCAACAACACAAAATATTTAAATACACATAGTAGTACAATGTTGTACTAATCAGGGGCGGATCCAGGAATTCCGTAAAGGGGGGGGGGGCGCAAACAATATTTTTGGTGCTACTTTCGGGTTTCATCTCATTCTTTCTTTTTATTTCTTTTGTTTCAACGACAAATAAAGACCGGGCGCACGCCCGGTGCGCCCCCTCTGGATCCGCCACTGCAAAGAAAAATACTGTGAAATGACAATTAATATTGTGGCCTTTCTGAGAGAACTAAAATTAAGATTGTTGGAAATGGAGGAGACATGCTGGAATCCAAAGTTTGTATATATATATTTGCAGTCTCCCCGTGGACAGCAACTACTTACTGAACTGAACTAATAAAACTAAGGCAAATTGCACAAAAAAGAAAGAAATATGTACACTCTCAAAACAAACAAACTACAACGCGAGGTAGCTCTCATGAGAGATTTGGCTAATTTGATTTTATTTCTGAATTTCTTTCTTCATACAGAAATGTGATATGAAGTCAATTGAACGAACTAATTGAGCACAGTATTATCTAAATCTGACAGTTGAAACAGATAAATGATTAATACAACTATCCAACATTATTCTATCACAATGCCAAATAAAAACGAGGAGGCGTTATTTCATGCATATTTCATAATTTTGTATGCAAACATTGAATCCTGTGTACCTGCCGTTCAAGAGACAAATTAAGCAACTCTAGATATAACAAAAATACATGAGACCATCATCATAAGCAAAAGCGTGACGAGGATAATGGACTCAGAAATAATTGTCTAAACAATACGACATAGTAAGAATAATATTCAAGTCACCACTCACTGAGTGGCGAGAAAGAGAAAGAGGGAAGAAAGAAGAGAAAAAGAAAGAAACGAAAAGAAAAGGAAGAAAAAAAAGGTGCAGCGGTGCATGTGCAAAATGTGAAGTGTTTGCGTGGAAATGAGTTGTGAATATGTGTTAATGTTTATGTTTGCTGTCTACGTTCAGTTCGGAGCCCTTACCTTAACACTATAGAAGCGAACAGAAGGAAAACCAGATAAAAACAACGTACGCTAATATTCAGAGATAGATAGAAAGAAAGAAGAAAGAGGAATTAGCGTGGAAGGAGTAACAGAAAGAGACCCAAGGAGAACAGAGAAGACACTTTTCATTTCTGGGAGACACAAAGTTGATGAATTCCTCAACGACAGGACACATTGGCCCGAATTCACGAAGGTGGTACAATCTTGTCCACGGTTCAAACCATGGACAAAGACCATGGTGTGCCAAGTGTCGCACGGAATATTTCGTTACGAAAGCAGTCATTTCGTTACGAAATATTGTCATTTTGTTACCAAATAATAATTTCGTCGACGAAAAAAGAACTGATTTCGTAAAGAAATATTCCATGCGACACTTGGCGCTTCATGGTCTTTGTCCATGGTTTAAACCATGGACAAGATTGTAAGATTGTACCAACTTTGTGAATTCGGGTCATTTAGTACAATGATGGGTCAATTGGCCTGTCCTTCCGGTGGCGTGCTCTCCCATTTGCCTCGACTTGAATGACTGAAAAAAAGGAGAAAAAACGAAATCATAAGTACTGTCAACTAAAAAAAGTGTTTTTGAGGGAGCTATCCGGCGGCATTTTCTATCTCCTTTAAAGAAGAGCAATCAAAGATGAAGGTATTCTGTCTCCCTCCCTCATTCTCTCTCTCTCTCTGTATGTGTGTGTGTGGAGGGGGGTATAACACTGTTTTTTGATTTTTCTGTTTGTACAACGGCATCAGCTGATATTATAATTGTATCGACTTGAATGTCGTCAATAACTAGAGATTATTGAAAAAAAAGTGTGTGTGTGTGTGTGTGAGTGTGTGTGTCTGTCTGTCTGTCTGTGTCTGTGTCAATCAATTCAATTCAATTCAATTCATTAATTTCATTCTTCTTTTTTTTTTCTTTCAACAAAAACATAACACAAGATAAATCAGGTATTATACATCATAAACAAAAAAACATTTGCCTTTGCAATAAATAAATGATATCGATAAACATAAGAGCGCATACTGGCAAAAAAAAAAAATACACCTGTAATACAAAGTCATGCTTCAGTTGAGAAAAAAAAAAGGAAGAAAGAATAGAGAGGTCCACTAAAAAGCAAAGCTTGTAGATTGTGAACCACTCATAAAACTTATGAATTACTTATTTACAAACACTTGTGACAAATATGATATACGACAGGACGGGACAAAACAGAAGAAACACGACATGACACAACTTGCCAGAATAGATGAAGTATGGAAGGAAAGAAAGAAAAAGAGAGAATGAGAGAATGCCTACACGCTGAACAAGGGAAATGGAACAGGGGATAGCAGAGAATGTGCTTCATAGAGTTGGCGCTGATTGCAGCTGTGCAAGGATTGTGATGGCTACTTCTTTACGTAATAATGAATTCAGTGATTGAATGATTGGTGGGTGGATGATAAAGGCCCCCTCACACCTGAGCGAATTGCCTGAAATATGACTTGCGATGGCTGGCGAAAGGCATTTTTGGAAAAATCGTTTTCAATGGTAATTGATAGTAAGTCATATTTACCCTTCGTGTTGGGTTCGTACACCTTCTGAAATAACAGTTGCGATTATTCAAATTCGCACGGGATTTTTGAACATGTTTAAAATTTCCCGACGAATTGAAAAATCGTCTGTCATTCGCATCTCTTATTTAGTCTGCGGTAATCATTCGTTTATCGTTCGTGTGCTATTGTCACGCATAGTCCCTCATCGCGCTTTTGCCAAGGTGGACCGATCTCGAAAGAACTCTAAACAAAGCAACACGATGACTAAATATGACTTGCGCATAGAAACGAAGATACTATGACAAACGTATTTTCGCTTGCCATCTTCTATGCGAAGGGAAACTAAGATTGACTTTTACTAAATTTGAAAGGCGATGCATACACGAAGGCAAGTCTAAGAGATACTATGACAAACTATGGATTGCGAAGTGATACGAATACAAGCGAATGACCTGACGAAAAAATTGGCGAATGCTGAGCTGCCCTATGTGACCAGCCACTCACCACGCAACTCATATATTTTTATAAACATTCCACCTGAAAGTTTCAAAGTATCTTCAGAAAAATGGAAGATGCAGCCCGCCTCAGAGTCCAGTATTTACTGGCAATGGCTCAGAATGATATTATACATGAGCAGCTGAACCTGCACCAGTTCATCAGAGGCCGCTTCAGATGGAGACAAGGCTTCAGACGACGTCGTATCTGGAGAAGGACGTGGCTGAACCCTGCCAGAAGAAGGGCTTTTGGAATCTACGACCAGCTGTTGGCTTTGAGCTCCGAAGAGAAGACAATTCGACTTTCAAGAAATTTCTCTGCATGCCCCCTGAACTCTACGATGAAATCCTGGAGAGGGTCAGAGGAAGAATCAGGAGGCAGTTCACCTGGTACAGGGAGCCGCTGGAAGAAGGTATCAAGTTGGCAGCTACTCTCCGTCATCTTGTGTCTGGCACCAAGTACTCCGACATGCAGTATGGGTGGAGGGTGCCTGAAAACGCCCTATCTGTAGTGGCCAGGGAAGTGTGTCAGGCCATATGTGACGAGTATGCAGATGAAGTCATGACAGCCCCTTCAACCCCTGATGGATGGAAACAACTTGCTGGAGGTGGATTCTACAAGCGGTGGAATTTTCCCCACTGTGTGGCAGCTATTGATGGCAAGCATGTGGCCATCAGAAAGCCTCCTCTGTCCGGCTCGCTATGCTGCAACTACAAGGGCTTTTTAGTATAATCCTGTTGGCTATAGTGGACAGTGACTACAAATTTATCTGGTGCGATGTTGGTGGTAGGTATGATACAATAGGGGAAAGAGGGTAGGTCGAGTCAATTTAGGGGTAGGTCAGATTTGTTATCACCTCATCTCCATTGTTACTGTTTCAATATTTATTTTTTTTTTTTGCTAAAATGATAGCAATTGGGGCAATTCATTTCAGTTTTTGCTTGATACCCTTTTTCTTCTTAAAAAACGTGCTTTAAGAATATTGGATATTCATTTCACACAATATTGGATATTCATTTCACACAAATGATCTTTTGTGTAGAAGCAAACATCTGAAACTGATTGATTGATTTTATCATTATTATCATTATTATTATTATTATTTTATTTGGCAGAAAACATGCAATACATAATCAATTACAAAGCTCAAAACAATCAATCAAAATAACACAAAAATACCGTAACACTGAATGCACCTGACAGGGCTGCCACGCGTTGGGCAAGTTAACTAAATAATTGTAGTCCGCAGACCGCCCTAATCTATATCCCTTCCAGATGCATCCAGCGTTACAGATTTATGTGTCACTGATTATCATAAAATATTCATAACTGTACTTTTTAAAATCTCTTGCAAAAAATACAAACTATGTAGAAATTTGTTTCATTATAATGTTGGTATTTTTATTTATAAATTTTCAATTGATGAGCTTTCTGACATTTTTGCACTTATGTTCATTAAGAAATAACTCTTTTCATATCTACCCAACTCGTCATCGTGATGACTATCACCTTCCAAGTACTCGCACAATTTTTGCGGAAAAAAAAAACATTAATGTTTACAGTGCCAAAAATACTGGAATCTTCCGGTTGATTTTACTGTTTATCTTTGACGTCCTTTAAATGTAAATGTTGCGTAGATGATTTCTCTGGCCGCACTGAAATCTGGACTGACGTGGTCGCTTTTATACTCCCCGAGGAGCGCACACACACGTACGAGAACGCATGATCTACATTCTTTTGTCTTCGTTTCCAATCGCACGCCATATCAAACCATTGCTCATTGTTCGTTCTTGTTATCAGGTCATATCAACCCTTCGCTAGCCTTCGGCCGCAATTTACTCAAAGAAGTGAACCGAAAAATCGTTATCCTTCGCATGTCATATTTATCCTTCGCTTACCGTTCGTTAATCATATTTGACTTTAGTTTATAATCGGATGATTTGAAGGCAATTTTATTTGAAATCGTTGAATTCGCGCGCATTTCGTGCGTTTTTCCCATTCGTCCCCCTTCGTCCCCCTACATTCGCTCAGGTGTGAGGGGGCTTTTAACCCTGAGGTTGACGAAACCTATAGCTAAGGGGAAAAAATATATATCAGAGAGAATTTAATAGAAGAGATTTCAACTTGCGCTTAAAAGAATACAAAGATGGGGAATTTTTTATTTCACAGCTCAGTGAGTTCCAAAATCTAGGACCGGTGTATATAAATGTATTCTGAGCCAATGGAGGGGTAAATGAAACTCATTAGATTGTCTAGTGGGATAATCATGAAAAAACTGGTTCCGTGGGAACATTGAATTGAAAATACTGGGAAGTGCATTTATATTGTAATTAAACATAAACTGACCAAGTTGAAAAAAAAATACAAATCTTTAATTTTCAAAATCTTATATTTAGTAAATAATGGCTCTGTATGGGAACGTGGCGGGACGCCACAAGTAATACGAATAACCTTTTTTTTTTTGTTTTGAAATAACAGTAGTTTATCTAGTAAATTTTGATGGGCACTACCCCACGCTAGGAGTCCGTAATTAAGATAAGGTAAAATTAGAGAAAAAAAATTAGAAAAAAAAAATCGAGGGGACACCAGAATCTGATGCTTTTCAAACCAAAATCTGATGCTTTCTACTAAAGAATTACATTCAGTCGAGAAAGAGGGAGGGAGAGAAATCACCTTCGTCCTTTCAGCAGGAAAAAATTTACTCATGGGTTGTCTTTGATGAGACATGTGGAAGCCAAATACACCTAAGACATGTACAATGTAAATGTAAGACTAATAGTGCTTTTTGTTGCTAGTGTTGTTGTTTAATTGCGAAATGTTGTGGTGTCCAAATTTTAGTCATGCTCTTATACAGAAATTATAAGTTTGCTTCTGGACGAGGCCTGTGACGCGATCTCTTCAGATATTTGAAATTCTCAACATGTATCCATCATCAACATGCAAAACAATGACGCAACACTCAAATCATACTACGTCGATTTTGAGCAAGGATCCTTCCCTGCATCGAGCGAAATGCTATATGTTATGAACATCAAAGATGGCCATTGTTAAAAAAAAAGAACATTAATTCACTGTAAAAAATATCCATTGATTGAAGAAAACTGATTGTTGGAGATTTCACTGTTGTGTGGCTAAAGATTGTCCTCTAACATTGTCTAAACAGAAAAAAAAAAAACTTTTCCACGGTATAAACGACAACATAGAAAATGAATACCGCCCTCTTAGGTGTTGCCACACAACAGGTGTTTTTGAAAGAATTGAAACATGCATTTGAATTCGACCCATTGAAGGACACTAGTTGGACAGCTAATGAATGCCAAGTTGTACGATTATTAAAATTATATAGTCTGATGAAATCTTAGGGGCATGCTCTTTTTTTTTTTAAAGTGCAGGAGCAACTTTTCTATGCTCAGGATTACAAGCATCTGAAGTAGAAGAAATTTTCTGATCACGTACAGAGCAGAACTTGCAGCAATTTGTTGAAGTTGAAGTTGAAGTTCAAATTTATTTCGTTTTTCCACAATAAAACAACATATAAACATAAATCTCACTTTCTTCAATGACAGAAATAATGCATGTACAGAGAAAATGATAATTGAAAACTTACAGTAGGGATATATCGCAATGATTGTTGAGGTGACGAAAGTGATATAATTGTCAATATGCACTGTGTGGAAAAACCAACCGAGGGACCCACTGAAAAGACAAAGCTTGTAGAGTGTGGGCCCATCTTGGATAAAAAATGTCGATGCATTGATGTGGCTCAACCAATTTTCTCCCTGTCAGGTAGAAACACGATAGTCCTCTAAGATTCATTCAGCCCTTTATTATTATTGTTATTATTATTATTATTATTATTATTATTATTATTATTATTATCATTATTATTATTATTATGATTTTTATTATTATCACCATCATCATTATCATTATTATAATTATCATTATTGTTATTATCATTATTATCTATTCGGCAATTCAACTAGTTTTTACTAGTTATCAGAATGAACATTGGAAAATAAAATATCATTTTAGACAAGAAAAGTAGTCCAAGACTAACTTTACCAACAGGAGATCGGGAAACACAGAATCTCCTCCTGGACAAATTCAATCATTGAGAAGAGAGCATGTTAATGCGTTTTGAAGAAAAAAAAAAGAAAAAGAAAGAAATGATGTGCGACAATTTTGCACAGAGAAAACGTATGTGACACTGGTCTCAACTACAACTTACATAGAATTTAAAACTACGTGAGACTGTGCTCTGATGAAGTTTGAAGTTTTTTTTTTTTTTTTTTACGTGTATTCATTTCGCATGTGAGTGTCCAAGATATTTTACAGTAAAACGAGTTTTTTGGATCCAAGAAAACAAATTTTCTTGTATATGTATGATGATGTTAACATTTACCTACAAGAATAAACGTATAGACGAATGCATGAATAAGTGGCTACACAAATATCTTAAGATTTATCATATCGTATATATGATATGTATATATATATATTTATATAATTTTGTATATGTACATAAATACAGATGTGTGTATAATATATATATATATACAGAGCGTATTAAAAAAAAAAAGGTAATCCAACTTTGGAGGGCTGTCATTTCTTAATTGTCTGTTATGAGGAGCACAATGTTAGTTGTAAGGAAAGGGGAACTCTTCTTCTTTCCATTGATACCTAATTATGTTGACAATTATCATGCATGACCGAGCACATGGACTTTAAATACAACAATGACAAATTGCACTTTTTCCAAGTTTGCGTGTTATTGTGAAGGAACAATGCATGTCTCACTGCATGGATGAGATCTGTCACTGAAAGTTGCCAAATAGGCCAGCCTGTACGAATGCAGGTTTGTGTTAAGATTTTGTGTTTAGGGTTTGTGTTTAGGTTTTCTCCTAACATTTTATGGTCCATAACCTTTAACATGGCCTTTTGTCCAAAAACTTGGTCGCTCCTACAGAGGCCAACCCACAAAATCCATTTTTCTCTGTTCATATTCAACACATAGCTCCCAGTGTCAAACCATGTCTTGAATATGAAGAGAGTAAAATGGATAATGGTTTCGCCTTAATGGAAAGGACCAAATATCGAGAACGTGGCCATGTTGAAGCTTATGAAACATAAAACGTTAGAAGAAATCCTAAAACACAAATCTGCAGTTGTGTAAGCTGGCCTGATAAATTGACCACTTTCATTGACAGATCTCATCCATGAGTCAGAAATGCATTGTTGTTTCACAATAACACGCAAACTTGGAAAAAGTGCAATTTGTCATTGTTGTCTTTAAAGTCCATTTGCTCGGTCATGCATGGCAATTGTCCCCATAATTAGGTATCAATGGAAAGAGGAATGTTCTCCTTTCCTTACAACTAACATTGTGCTCTTCATAACTGACAATTAAGAAATGGCAGCCCTCCAAAGTTGGATTACCTTTTTTTTATACGCTCTGTATATATACATGGTGTGTATATATACAGACCAATTGTGTAACTGTTTCAAAATCCTTCTTTTTTATTTTACAAAGCACAAAATATTGGATTTTTTTTTTTGTGCGCGTGGTTGACGTGTGATCAAAGCAAGAAAAGGGATCGCTGGTATTGACTGCACGAGATGTATGGTGGGAATATATCGATCAGTGAGGTAAAAGGGAGTTAGGTGGGAAAGGTTCTTTTTTTATACAGAATCATTGTCGGTGGTGTCGATGCCTGCTGTGTGAAACACCAGCCCTGCTAACCTTCGGATTTTGATCCGAATGAACAATGGAGCGAGAGGAGTCACGATCTTTTATGGGTACAGAGCCATAATGCTCCATGAGATCCAATCTGCTATTTCTCTGTCAGCTGGTAAGATAAAACGTAATTCACTTGCGTGAGTAGGCCTAAATGTGATATCATGGCAGTAAAAATGACCAGTGGCCAGTAAGCAACTAGTGAAAGCATCAAATGAAAATGAAGTTGCTGGGTGACAGGCAGGAGGGACATTCTCATGTTTAGCTGATGATCAGGAAGGGTTTGAGACCACCGCGCTAATTTTATGTGTTATATATCACTTTACCTAAAGCTGTGGAACAACAACAACGACAACAACAACAACAACAACAACAACAAAAATCACACAACAGAGGGATCGATCAATAGGCGACAGAGTTAATCATTTCCCACGGCTACAGACGGAAATGAATATTTCATGCGTAAAATAAGTGCAGCAGTACTTCTAGACTCGATTCATTCTAACACACTTATACAAGGTCACAGTGATCGAATACACGTGTTTCTTTGCCCCTTCCTGTGTGTGATATAAAATCAATGCCAGTCAGAACTGTTCAGTCACTTTGAGCTCTCAAACTGTAAAGTTTACATTCAGCTTCTAAGTATAGATGTCTATTGCACAATCACTCAAACTTTGATTTCGTAAGCAAAGATAAGACCTTTGGAACTACTGGGATCAAAGTTAATGTAGTAAGTCTATCAGCAATGTAATAAGAAAGTATTGGAAAAAATAACTGTTTTGATTTCTTGCTAATGAAAGTCCGTTACCCATTACCATGGCAAATTTTGCTTTGAACGATATTATATAAGTTATCTAAATACTTGGCTAGTATGTAAACTGTGTTTAAACATGATTACTATATATATCGGTTGAATAATTGACAGGTCTTACATTTTGTTAGGAAATTACCATATTCAACTATTGGGATAATATATAAGTTATTTAAGAGATATGCATATCATTCGACATAAAATGCCCAAGGACATTACTTTTTTAAACATCTATGAATCACAAAAGTATCTGTAAGACACTCTTTAGGTATCAATCATTGTGTCCACAACAAAACAATAAAAAACTTAAACTTCCCCAAGCGTCAATCTATCCCCCCCTCCACACACACACATACACACAACGTTCCTTAAGAATATAGAAACAGTATACTTTATGTCATCTCCACAGCAGCGTTATGTATTTTAAGATTGTATCATAGATCGAAACGTATTCCTATCTCTTTTTTTAAATATTTCATTCATTCATTTATTTTTCCATCTCCAACAGGACTTGTAAATACAATGTTTTTCAAATAAAATAGAAGTACATAATTATATCATATATATCGGCGTTACAAAATATGATAAATCAAATTTATGGATATACAAAATAATGAAAAGGTGAAAAAGAAAAAGCATAAAGAACATTCTGAAGTTTAGAAAATGCAGGAGATGAGGAGGAATGCTGAAGAAGCAATTCATTCGATTTGATTGATTTTGATCTGATTTGATTTGATTGAACTTGATTCTTAATTCTGTATAAAATAGTTCAAACTTTGATCACAAAAATGCAGAGTTTTAGTATTTTAATAATAGTTAGTATACCTGATAATCATATCTCTTCGTTAATCATGACTTACTTTCATCCAATAAGGTGCATTCATCCTGATAAACACTTTTATGAATGCGCTTTGAGTTTGGTCAATCATTTTGATGCATTTTGCCATTTAATGTACATTGTGTATTATGGCGCCAAAATTGACGCCAAACGTTCTATACATGTCGATTACTGCACTTTTGTCGCGCAGTTTATCATTGTTTTTAGTGTCATTTCCACCACGAGCTTTAACAATGGAAACCTATTCATAACTTGCAATATGACAGGTCTGTCGCCAATTTGCTTGGGCGGCAACTGCTGAACGAGGATTGGTTAAGGGTGGATGGTGACTTCGTCTGGTGAAATCTGATAGGATAGCCAGCTCACACTTTTCTTCCATGTTATGGCACCCCAACTTGAGGGAATGAAAAACAATATAAGAGGTGTAACGCAGAAAGACGTCGGCCAGTCATCGCAGTTACTCTCCTCCGAGGAAGATTGTCACCACAATTGTTTTCGATTCGGTTGAGTGCAACGTCTCTGTCAATCTTTGAAGTTGTCATCAATTGGTAAGACTACAAGCAAACATTCAAGCGGTTCTCTTCTTCATTGAGGCACGGTGTTCTAACATGTCAAGTTGTTAATTTATTCTCCTTTTATACTTAAAGAAAAGACACAATGACATGATTACCTCACAGTTTTAAGTTATTTTTTGGCGAAAATTACATATTGCTCTGTTTCATTCTGATGTGGTACATTAACTTCTGTTAGATTTAAATAAAGACCATTGCTCCTAGCCTCGCAAATTTCAAACAAATGGATTGTGAACTTGCTTCGTTATGACAATGCATATCACACTTTTGCTTCCATTTATTTGATGTTTGTGTCCATACCAAAACATTCCTCTAAAAAAACAAAAACAATATTATTTTTTCCTGTTCCTTGATAGTTCAAATGCTCAAAGACATGGAATCAAATGTTATAGAGTTGCACCCTTTCACCCTAAATACTAGAAGTATTTTACACGATAGAAATGAAAATCAAAAAGAAAACCTCTTTTCATAAAGAATGTCGTCAGTAGCATAACACTACGTTATAGCACGATCATTATACGTATAATGTTATATTATTATCAGTTATAAATATGTAACCTGCTATTGATAAAGTCTTAAAAGTCACTTAATTAAAGAAATTTGTAGTCACATAATCGTATTATTCAATAACATAAAAAAATCAACGTGTAGATTCTTCATCTAAATCCCCAATTATTTTTTGCAAAAAAAAAAAAATGACAACTTTTCTCTGTCCCCACTCGTCACAGGATTGTGCTCCGTGGGTGACAAAACCCATCTTCCGAGATGAGGTGGTTATTTGTGGGCGGCTGCCTCGTTGCCGCCCTCTATCTTCTCGACTCAGCAGCAGGTAAAGATCACCTGAAAAGTATAGTAGCAGAGAAAACTCTCAGAAACTTTTATAGGAGCAGGCTCTCCAAAATCTTAAACAGGAAATCCACCCCAAAAATTACAAAAACTCAAAATAAAAGAAGAAAAAAAAATCCCTACAGAACGTTTTAGAAAATGGCAATATTCAGATAAGAAATAAGGTAGATATGACAATTGAAATTTCAAATGTGTTTCTTTAAAAAACATTTCGTGAACAGTAGTTTTGACTATTCAAATGAGCGAGTTGATGATTTCATGCTCTGATAATTTCTTTTATTCATTTCATATACGGAAATAACAAAAATCACATATTTCGGCTGTATAAATATAAAATTGCCTTTGAAACCATCCGAAATAAAAAAAATAAATGTTTACTCAGATATAGTTTGGTATTAGAATATACCTTTTACCAGTCCTGATGCATTAGCTAAATATAACATTTTCCCCGAATTTCATATATAACATACAAAAAAAAGAAAAATTGTGAGGGCATGACATCATCACCTCGCTCATTTGAATATTCATCAGGAATGGTCTTTTTCGAAAAAAAAACCCTGAAATTTCAAAATATTATTTATTCTTTGATTATTATACGATTTTTGTTATTCTTGGAACATGTAGGGATTTTTTTCTCGGTCTTTTTTCTCAGAATTTTTGTATTTTGGGGATGGAGGTCCTCTTTAAATGAGAGCTCTTCTGGTACATCAATAACCACGTTAATCAGACCTGCTATAACATTTCATATACTAGATGTTTTCATTTCAGTTGGCATTTCTGCTCAAAATTTCTGAAGATTGGGAAGGCATTGCATGGAGGGACCTCTGTGTCAGAAAAAGAGTGCGTGTGTGAAATGTTATCATTACCCTGACTAACTTTGTGAGCGCTATTTCATGAATAGGTATAATACTTTGTTTTAATACAATCGTAATGGCTATTTCTTGGCAAGAAGAGCACCGGCATAGCAATAACCATGCCTTTTGTCCTTGTAGGGTGAGGAACTTCTAACGTGGCACTTGTTGTTTTCATTTGAGGATATAATCCAGAGATATGCATATTGTCTTACTATTGATATAATCATTTGTGTATTTCTGCATACGTTCGCATCAAAATATTCCATAATGAAAAAAAAAAAAGAGACTTGTATCATTAACATGTGTTTTTTTGTTGTTGTCAATTTCTATAGGCTATAAACCGGCTGGTGAGTCTCATAATTTGTGCCACTTTTTCTCAGAAAAGCTTTCTGTTTGGTGTTCTAATGTGCAAACTAAATGTGTGTGAAGCTATTGTTGGTGGCGTACATACCGTTTTTTCTCTTTTTCCGTGGCTTGTGGGACTTACAGGGCGGGGTAGTGGAGCTTACGTGTTTTACGTATTAATTTCGTTGATATTAATTCAGTAATGTCTCACGTGCCAAATTGGACAATTTGATAGGTTGCAAAAAGCTTAGAAGGGAAATAAGAGGAAGACATACGCCTGTGAAATTTGCTTGGATGTTTTGACAATATGACCATGATTAACTTGTGAGTCTAATAAAATTCATAGGGTATTAGGCTTTTACCGTTGTTTCTGTAATCGATTGTTGCTTATATTAAATGTACTGGCTATTTCATGGTAGACAAAAGCACCGCAACAGCAGCAATCACACTCGTTTACTTCGTCGAACGATTAACTTCTATCACACATGTGTCATTTTTATCTAAGATTATATACTGAAGAGATTACAATAATATCATAGGTCTTTTTGGCCTAAGTTCGCCTCTAAACTACGACAAATAACTGCCTTAATCTAGAGCCACTATTACTATTTGCAGATGAACAACAAAAAAGAAGCTTTAGTTCTTCAAAATAGTTACAAAAGATGTGAGTTAAGAATAGAAGCAACCAAACTAGAAATGTTAATCAGTTTAATCAATGCTAAGTATTGTTAGATATACAAAATGTGAACAGTAGTTATAATAAAATTGTTTCAGGATAAGCCATCTACAGTAGTGGTTTATTGAGAAACGTAGTAACATCTCCTAACATTTTAAGCTTCATTTTTATATGTTGGAATGTTTTGTGATACAAGTGACCTACACATATGCATCAGATGTGATAACTAGAACATTTTGTAAATCACTGCTCGCAATGGTAAAAAATACCTTTAACATCTTTCACACAATGCGCCATTTTTATTTAAGATTATATACTTCAACGTCATCAAATTCATATTATGTGATTTTTTCCTCTGTAAGTTCACCTCTCAAATGGAATCCATAAAGATTATCTAAACTTTTTTGAAAAAAAAAAACACGCCATGCTGTAATCTGAAAAGGGACAGTGAAATACCTAATTATGTTCACAAAACTAACTAGACATAATTGTCATAATTATATAGGCCCTATATATATATATATATATATATATATAGAGAGAGAGAGAGAGAGAGAGAGAGACAGAGACAGAGAGAGAGAGAGAGACAGACAGACAGAGAGTAACGCTTTGTGATATCTTTTGTCTGAACTTGATTATTTTTCGTTTTCTTTTAATGTGGCAGACAAAAATTAAGAGTAACATAAAAAAAAAAGAGTGAGCAGTAACCTCAGCACTTTGAAATAATCATGCAGGTGTACGATAGTTTTCAAGATAACCTCATAATCCTTTCTTACCTGTGAAGTAAGTATTAAATTCCCGCTTTGTCCAACGCCTAATCAAGGATGAGAAAGTGCGAGTCAATAAAACAACTTCAAAGCTCATGCCTATGGAGTAATGTTCCCTTATACTCACTTGAGCGAGAAAGAAACATCATGTTTAGAGAGTTATGGATCCTTCTGACACTGGTAAACAACTTTTTATAATCATTTAAGATACGTTATCTGTTGGTTTTGTGATAAAGTCAGATTTGCTCTTTCTCTCTCTATACATATGCATATATATATATATATATATATATCATACATATAAACATTATAGTAGCGCGTGTGTTTGTGTGTCTGTGTAATACATACAAGTGTGTATATGCATGTGCGTCTGTTCACATTGCAGATAATATTCTATGTGTAATGTAATTTCACAAATTTGTCAATCATTGCACCGCTACGATCTCTTATTTTTACAAAATATAAAAACAGTAATTATTGTTATCAAAACTGATATTCATTGATATTAAAAGACGAACCCTTTTAAACAAAAGAAATAGGATTGTCATTATTCTCCATATTGTATTTCCATTTAGTTAAGGTTTTTATGATAAACGATTAATGTTTATACATGACTTTAAAAAAAAACAGGAGCCCTGGGAACTATCAATGATAATTATTTTCACCTGTAAACAGTGGTCACGGTGTCAATACAATGGACGCCTAGGTATTCTTATGTCCTCAGAAGTTTAACCTCGACGCTGTTGTCTGTAATCAGTCGTTATGGTTGCTTCATTGAAGTGTATTTAGTATTTTCACATTTGTTTATGGTAATTCAAAATGTGAATGCATTTTTGTTCTTTTCAGTTCAGTTCAGTTCAAATTCTATTTCATATTTCCATTTTCTCAATGATGAGATTACAAAATTATTGACAACAAAACAAGAATACAAAATATATACAATCATGTCTTTTGATTGTAGAAGAAAAAGAAAAAGAAAATACACTTGACACAAATGTATATGGTCATATCGTGTGGAAATGTCACTAGTAAGTATAAGAAATATGATGGAGCGTACATAAAAGCTTTAAAGCTTGTAAAACTGTAGGTTCCCGAGTTCATAGGCATATAATTTTACACGGAGAACGGATATGTTTGTCTTGACTAACTAAAATCACACCAGTACCAAAAATCGATAAGTAATAAACTAATGAAACTTTTGAGTAACAAAGAAGTGAAATACGCAATACATTATGAAATGAACATTTTATGCGATAGGGAAGTTAAAAGAGTGAAACATCGTATTAGACAATGAAAGACAACATTGAGAAATGTACGAAAAAGAAATTACCGACTGAAAAGACAATGCTTGTAATAATGTATCCCCTCTGAAGAAAAAAAAAGAATTGTTATCAATTAATCAATGATAATCAGGCAGTGAGTACTGCTGTTCTTGAGCATTCTCGTCGGCTTCGTCTCCTTAGGCTTATCAGGAGTGAAGCTACAACCGTCGAATGATGCAGGCTCGCTGGTGAATTTCAAACAGAGTTTCGGAAGCTCTCAGCGCGTGGAGACAAGTGAAAGGACCATTGAAACGGAGAAGAGTTTATCAAGCAGTAAGACTGAAGTTTCTAGAATTATTGAGTGCAGTGGACTATTTCCCAATTTGTATCAAGTTTTAGACATGTTGAGGTATTTTTTTCAGTTATTTGTTACTGTGCTTATTTCTAAAGACCCTAAAATCTAGCACTTCTACATCATCGATGATTGAAGATCTGTCTAGAAATGTCCCAAAAATGAACGAAAACAAGAACAACAGAATAGCAACAAAGACAAGGAATTAAAAACATCTTGAAGAACAGAAATGTCAAGGGTAGAAAATATGAACGTTTTAGATAATAAAAGTGGATAGAGGCATACTCATGATTGTCAAGGTTACATTTTTACTATAAACGTGACATACTTCCAGTGTTATGACAAAATGGTCGAAACTGTTTCGTTCTTGTCGTTGATGATGTTGCTTTCATGTTTTATGCTGTTGCATCCATTTTGCTGGAAAGCAATTATTATTAAATGTAGTATCATCACAGTATTTTATCCCACACTTTTCAATATCAATTATTTCCCTCAGAAACATCGAAGCGCAAAAAGGGCGGCAAAAGGGGCAAAGGTCTGTACTAAAACATATTCAGTTTATTACACTTGACATGCAGTCTAAATATCTGTATATACCCCATTGCACGGATTTCGGTGCTTTGGCTATTATATGTCTTCTCCGGTCCAAATCATATTGCTTTCACTTCATACTGTAATGTTGCATCCTTCAATGTATTGAATGAGGTCATAACCTTATGACAATTTACCTATGAATGAATATGTGGCGGGTACAGAAGACTGTAAATATATACTATATAGGCCTACATTATTATACAATATGTAAACTTTTACCTGGTTTCGATCACCTGGTTTTTATCACAGTCAATATCCTCACTCTTTGTGGTCATTAAAGAATTACTCGAAGAAATCTACATAAAAATATATGCTATAAGACCCGTGATTAGATTCTCCTTTGCTAACTAGCCCTCTCCCCTCCCCGCTTGAAGGGTAATAGATGAAAGTACCTACACCAGTTCTATTCGTGTTAGTCGCATTCGGAGTACGCCTTGTACCTGTGCAAGTACTATTCATCGATGAAAAGTTAGAATATTATGAATACATTGTCACACAACTTCAAAATGGACCTATCCACCAAACAAAGGGGAAAAATGATATAACTGCCGATTCATGCAGCAGACGATAAGATATTTAGCTTGATATACTTGCTTCTATGTACTGTACAAAGATTTAATTTAGTTTAAAGAAGTAATCAAACAGAAATTAACCTCGTTGGAGTGTTTAAGATGTGTGATAAGTCTGGACCATGAGCAATATAGTGAGCTGTGGAATTCGCTGAAATTGATTAAAACAAAAAGATCATTTAATAACAACAACAATGCGTTGGTCAATTCCTGTACAGGATCTGAAAAGACAGAAATTGTTGCCGAAGGAAAGGTGGCTACAGAGAAAAAGAAACAGCGGAGCAAAGGAGGTATATGAGTCTACACGTTTGATATTTCTTATGAAAATGAGATTCTTCATACGTTTATCACGTGAAGACACAGAAAATAGCCTGCTTTTCGGAGGTTAGAAGGAAAACGCCAGTACACTTTGGACTTTAAGATTTAAATGTCCATTTGTCATGTGATGAAGAGACGTTCTTCCTAAGTCAACACGGATTACAAACATCTTTTGAATAGAAACGGAATCTTATTCTGTATGAGGTTTAGTTTCGATGCTGTTTCATCGTGTAGAATTAGTTGTAATAATGAAATCAATTATATGAATTTCATTATTCCTATGTCATATCAGAAAAGAATTCAAAGCTTGAAAAGTTTGGACAATTTTCAAGTTTACTTCTCAAGGTTGTGCATACGTTCAAATTTGTGTTGTGTTATGTTTTTGTGAGCAAATGTTGCAATTCAGCCGTTTGGCTGTGAGAACATTTTTATCTTATAAGCCATACCAACAACCAACAACGTTCAAATAACTTTTCCACTCTTTTCATACTTTCGACAATTCTGAACAAGCAGGAGTTTCCATTTGCCACGGAGTCATATAGATCTAAACGTAAGTTCAAGTTTCTCCTAATATTGTGAGATGCCACGTTATCAGCTTAGCAAGAACTTTTATTGGAGAATAGAATGAAAGCATGACCTTTTTTGTTTTGTCTATTTTTACTTTACCTTATTTTTCTTGTGTTTTTTTTTTGTACAGGAAAACGAGGAAGGAGCGAGGAGATTGAGATAGCCAGTAAGAAACACAAATACAGGTTTAATCCAACAAATAATAATTCGAACAAACAAATATACTATCACGCTTTATTATCATACAGTAATATTGACAGCATGAGCTTGAGTTCTGTTCTATTTTTTTTTGTATCATTGTACCAACACATGGATTATAATTTACTATATGTAAACATATATATGTATACATATATGGGGGTGTGTGTGTGTGTGTGTGTGTGTGTGTGTCATAACGCATTGAATAAAAAAGCTATTGAAAAGATATAGTAAATAATTGAACAACAGCAACTTGGGCAAGATGGCTAAATAAAGAAAAAAACATTCATGCTTTTCATGCTTTTACAAGGATGTAATCATCGTAGCGAAGTTTATAAAAAGGACAGAATTTTTAAATTGAGATGAATTCACTTTGCCCAGGTGATTTGTTGCTGAGTTTAGAAAGACTTACTCAAAGAATGATTAAGTACCCGTCGAGAATAAAAAGCAGTCGGCCCGGTCACTTGGACGAGGGGAGCGGGAGGGGGGGATGGGTGACGAAAGAACGAACTTTGGGCAACAGATGGAGATGGCTAAGAACGCCTCATCGATGAAGTTCCTGCTATCGCACCGGACGTCATGTCGCAAAAATCTCCGCCAGCCATCTTTAGACACTGCGTGCTCCTGTGTGTTCTGATAGTGAAAAACCCAAAGTCTATGTAACACAAACTTAGAACACCATAAATTGACTCTGATACACTTGTACTTACTGCAAACATCACGAGAAACTCTACTGTCTATACTTCGAACAGACCTGAAAACCTCAAACAAACGCAAATCAAGCTCAAAGGATGCTGGAAATCGAAGAGACAAGAAAAGGAACAAAAACAAAGGGAACCGAGACGGTAAATCGCTTGTCTCTTTTATATCCATCAAACGGGCAATCTTAGAATTGCTCTTAATGTGAGGGTAACCTTACCTTGAATTAAGTGAACAGAATAATGTGTACGAATAACTTCATATGAAATTTGAGGGCAACTGTTCAATAAGCCTTCTCTGATTTTCTTTTAATTGTTTTGACGTGTGCTACCCCTTTCATGAGAGGCAAGACGTACAATGTCGACATGATTATATTCAAAAAATCATCAACATAGATATTCGCGAAAACAGGAATTCATATAGGAAAACGCAAACAGTATAATACTAAGTGAGTAGGTTCAAACACCTATATGCATAAGTGTTAATATGTCTTGTCGGAAAATATCTTCACAATCTTCAAACTTTTATTCTCTTTTAATACTAGTTTACAAAATTTGAAATATTGTATCATTCTGCTCACGTGTACACATAACTCTAATCGCGAACCGCTGATTGCTATTCTAAGAGCACATCTCTTGATTTCATGCATGTGTTGAAACAGATTCAAGGCAAAGGGACAGTTCATCGGTAAAGGTGGATCAAAAAAAGGGCAATAAACTGGGTAACGTATTCGTTGGAAATGTGACCATGTATGAATTATTATATCTACGTATATTTTTTCGTGTGTATGCATGATATGTATGATTTTGAATAATGAACATCTAAATTAAGTGCTGATTCATATCTTGAATATACGGTACTACGATCAGTACTCGCTCACATCTAAATTCATAGAATTCATTTTTCTTTTTTTGAACAGTAATATATTGTATTGATATCTGTTATAATAACTTTATCATTATCATGTAATATGTCAGTTCTGTAATATGTAGACACAGTAAGAAAGCATTATGTTGTCACGTATCCAATAGTTGTTTAATCTTTGCACGTACTCAGAAGTGAAAAAGAGCGGAGGGCGTCGTTCTGGTTCAGTGAGTGCAGACCTGAAACAAGGCAGAGGCAACAAACGGAACGGGAAGAAGAACAAAAACAAAAGCAAAGGCAAAGACGATGGTATATTTCCTTTCTCCTTTATTCCATAGCTTAATGTTCCACAAAGGATAGGACGTATAGAATGATATAAGGTTGCCAAAGTATGCATGAACCTAAAACAGTTAAGAAGTCTCAAATTGATTCCATGACTGCTGAAGGAAGATGACAATTTCCTGGGTTGAGTGAGAAGGTTATCATCGTCATGTTGTAACAGCAAATAAGACACAGTTTAAAATCAGTCGGTAAACAAAAAGTAATTTTTGACATCGACAATTTGGAAATCTAACTTTGATCTATTATTTTATCCTTTTCTATCAATATCTAATGCATGCTTGTTACCATTCGAAAGATTATATAACTTTTTTTAAAATAATACCCATTTGTTGTGATTATGCCATCTACGTGCAGTGGCGTATCTAGGGGGGGGCAAGGGGGGCACGTGCCCCGGGCGCCACTCCTTGGGGGCGCAAAAAAAAAAAAACGAAGAAGAAGAAGAAAAAAAAGAAAAAACGAAGAAAAAAAAAGAAAAAAGAAAAAAGAAAAGAAGAAGAAGAAGAAGAAGAAACTCACCGGAAGGGGGGGGGGGAGGAAGAATGGTGGGGGGGGGGCAGAAAACCAAATCAAAAAAAGATCAAAACAAAACATAACGATGACTCGGACAAAATGACAATGTTTATTGTGTTCACACAAGAATTCTATGTAAGCTGAAATACAATTTTCGGCTCGCTCGCTGCGCTCGCTCTCTAAATTTTTATATAGAAGAAGAAGGTAAGAACAAAATTTGATGATAAAGCCGACAAAATGACAATGTCTATTGTGTTCACACATGTCATTTTATATTTAGCAGACAAAATGTTTCACTGAGCAGCGGCTGCAATTTCTTTCGTTCTGAAGCGATCGCCAATTGGATCAAAAGAAGGCGCCAACGGTTCCGAACATACGGGGGGGGGGGGGGCGCCAAAAAAATCAAACAAGATAAGAACAAAACGTAATGATGACGTGGAAATATACAAATTTCGGCTCACTCGCTCGTACTAATTTAGAGTATTTCTTCAAGCCCTCAGTTTGTTGATAAAAATCGTTATCTATAAGGCCGTCACTATACATTGTATCTTGATTAGAATTGTAAGATTTGATGAGCAAAAAATGACAAGAGTTCCATGTTTTGTAAGCTGAAATACAAAAATTTTCGGCTCGCTCGCTGCGCTCGCTCGCTCGACAAAATTTATCAAAATAAAAAGGAGATAAGAACAAAACGTGATGATGATGCGGAAGTATACAAATTTCGGCTCACTCGCTCGTACTAATTCAGAGTATTTTTTCAAGTCTTCAGTTTGTTGGTAAAAATAGTTATCTATAAGGCCGTCACTATACATTGTATCTTGATTAGAATTGTAAGATTTGATACGCAAAAAATGACAAGAGTTCCATGTTTTGTAAGCTGAAATAAAAAAAATTTCGGCTCGCTCGCTGCTCTCGCTCGCCAAAATTTATCAAAATTAAAAAGGAGATAAGAACAAAACGTGATGATGACGCGGAAATATACAAATTTCGGCTCACTCGCGCGTACATGGGGGGGGGGGCATTTCATGAAGCAATTTGTCAGATATTTCTTTTGACAAACTGTTAAAAGCTACTGAAATCCTTGCTTCTGATTGGCTGAAAGCATATTTTGTGCAACAAGTTGTCGGACAAAATGCTTCATTCTGGTTTAGAATATTTTTTAAAGTACTCAGTTTGTTGGTATAGATAAATCGTTATCTATAAGGCCGTCACTATCTTGATTAGAATTGTACGATTTGATAAGCAAAAAATGACAAGAATTCCATGTTTTGTCAGCTGAAATACACAAATTTTCGGCTCGCTCGCTGCGCTCGCTCGCCAAAATTTATCAAAATTCATTACATTTAAATCACCCTCAAAAGACCCCTTTTAAGGGCTTGAAAAGCATATCATGTGGACTTTGCTTAAAGTCTCTACCGGAATGGGGTTGGGGTTTAACACTAGTCTTTTTCAGAAATTAGGGGCGCAATTTTCGCGCTTGCCCCGGGCGCCGTTTTCCCTAGATACGCCACTGTCTACGTGTATATAATGATCGAATCAATTCAGATAGATTTGGCAAGAAGTTAATCAGGTACAGCTGAACCATAGTGTAAAAAAAAGTAATGAAATAACATTTGGATTTTGTATTCCGCAGACGATGACAATGATGAAGTGAGACTGAGTGGAAGTCGCAGCTCTTCTAAGAAGACTGGTAGACGTGAACGTAAAGGCAAGAGCAAAGAAAACCGGAAGGGTAAAACAAATTTATCTATGTAATTCAATCAAGATGTGATGAAGAAACAATCAATGAGACATCCAACTTAACTGATTTTCTTTTTATTACTCTCATAGTCTGATACTAGATGTTATAATTATGTGAAAGCATCATTTTTCATAACTTTCCGCTTCTGAAATTGGCGTTCAACCGTATTTCAGTACACGCGATTTACTTCCGGAATTTTCTGCCGTCAACGCTACAGCAATATGAGAGATGGAAATGGAGAGTAACTGGTGTTACCCCGTCAGTTGCCCTCCCTCACCCCTGAAATGTTCAAGATCTGTGTTTGCGTGAGTGAGTGTTTGTGAAAAAACGAGGAAAAAAAGGGGGGAAACTTGCATCCTGTCCATCTTCTAGCTAGAAATTGGGAGAGCCTATTAAAAAAAATACCAACAGCACGATGGCATTATCAAAGATCTAAAATTGTTTTTCTTTCTTTCTTTCTTTCTTTTGCATTAATATTTAATGCATGCTTGATTCCATTCGAAAGATTATATAACTTTTCTTAAAATAATACCCATTTGTTGTGATTATGCCATCTACGTGTATATAATGATCGAATCAATTCAGATAGATTTGGCAAGAAGTTAATCAGGTACAGCTGAACCATAGTGTAAAAAAAGTAATGAAATAACATTTGGATATTTGTATTCCGCAGACGATGACAGTGATGAAGTGAGACTGAGTGGAAGTCGCAGTTCTTCTAAGAAGACTGGTAGACGTGAACGTAAAGGCAAGAGCCAAGAAAACCGGAAGGGTAAAACAAATTTATCTATGTAATTCAACCAAGATGTGATGAAGAAACAATCAATGAGACATCCAACTTAACTGATTTTCTTTTTATTACTCTCATAGTCTGATACTAGATGTTATAATTATGTGAAAGCATCATTTTTCATAACTTTCCGCTTCTGAAATTGGCGTTCAACCGTATTTCAGTACACGCGATTTACTTCCGGAATTTTCTGCCGTCAACGCTACAGCCTTCATCAACTTAGTGACCGTGATCACGTGACTGTTTATAAGCGCGTCATAGCGTTGACAGTTGAAAATTCTGGAGGTTTACGTATGGAGATCAAAAGTTTGACACCTATTTTAGATGAAGTACCAATACAGATGAGTTTCTATTCTGTTCACCTTTTTTCTTTGGTTTTTTTTTTCTGTTCTGTACGTTTGGTTTTACCGTCTTTGATAAAATGTTCACAAAATAATGTAAGGAGTGTGTCATTCTCATAAGGCAGAATAAAACAGTGAAAATGGAAGCCTATATCTATAACTAGAGCGATTCACTACACAAAAAGAAAGATTCAATTTAATCTTTTACGAATGTCTTAAACCGCACAAGTATATATAGGCTTTCCATCCCAATTTCATCAGATTTGCATTTGACTTAATGAAGAGTTTCGAATAGCATGATCTTGACTCTACCTTCGTAAATCCCCCTATAATGTCTTGCCCTTGAGCCCTATTAGTGGTTGTCGAGTTTGACAACCCACGAGTTCGACACTAAATGAATAAGGTCCATGAGTTCGACATCAAGGAGAAAAGCCAACGGTTTTTTGTAGCCCATGAGTTCGACACGACACAGAAAATATTCACGAGACCGATACTACGCAAATAAAGCCCATGAGACCGACACTACGCTTAAAGGCTCACAAGACCGACACTACACAAACAAAGCTCACGAGACCGACGCTAGGCAAAAAAGGCCCACGAGACCGACACGATGAACAGCGCCACCTATAAACCAATTAATTGTATAGGGTGTCCAGATAATGGCATAGGGAAGATAATATGAGAGATGGAAATGGAGAGTAACTGGTGTTACCCCGTCAGTTGCCCTCCCTCACCCCTGAAATGTTCAAGATCTGTGTTTGCGTGAGTGAGTGTTTGTGAAAAAACGAGGAAAAAAAGGGGGGAAACTTGCATCCTGTCCATCTTCTAGCTAGAAATTGGGAGAGCCTATTAGAAAAAAAATACCAACAGCACGACGGCATTATCAAAGCTCTAAAATTGTTTTTCTTTCTTTCCTTCTTTCTTTTTTTTTTGGGGGGGGGGGGGGTGGGGGGAGGGAGGTCCCATAAAGAGTGCAATTTTGTTTTTAAAAAAAGTCGGTAACAAAATCGCTCCCGGAAGCTTGACAAAACTGCCCCCTAAAAGCCACACGTGTAGAAATACATACTTGAAGTCATGATAAGTAGAATGGCGTTGTTCAATTAGTTACAGTCCGTCACTCGATAGCGTGTCGGTCTCATGGGCTTTCTTTGCCTAGTGTCGAACTCATGGGCTGTATGACTTGTGAGTCGTATAACTCATGGGCTGTTTGACTCTTAGACCTATTTTTGATGTCGGTCTCGTGGACCGTATGACTAGCGGGTGTCGGTCTCGTAGGATGACCCCGTCTAACTCTTTACCTGCATCCGTTACTGCTATATCCTACGGTACAATGCGGTATAGTTTGCAGTGGTTATGATAGAAATGATGCTTTCATTAAAAAAAAATAAGTAGATAAATAAAAGATGTAGAGAGTGGCACCAATGATTGGTATAGGCTCTCCATGGCGATATAATGAATGGATTTAGATTTGTGTCATTGAAAATACGAAAGTAACACACAGACAACATAAAATCGATTGCTTTATATTGACATAGACGTTTTCACAGAAAACAACATTAAATCAGGAAAAAAGAAAAAGACAAATAATGACGTAACCAGCTTTATCTCCGGCATTAATACTACTTGTGACTATGGTAAGTTCCAGATGACTGTTGGAACACACGCACACAGACACGCACACTAATGACCTCCTGATGAAAGCATATTAAAATTATAATTTGTCTTTTCTTCTTCTTCGTACCTAATATTTGGCCTTAATAGGCGGCAGATCTGACGCAAGATCGTCGTCTACTAAGAACAGATTCAAAAGTGGAATTGGTAGGACCGTTAAGAGAGGTAAGTTATCAAGGGAATTTGTAAAAGCATTGTATTTTATTTTCTTTCCTTAAATTACATCTCAATCTCTTTCAATTGTTTGAACAATTTTGCCAACTAGTTAGATAGCTAATCGCATCGCATCGCATGTAACAAATCTATCTTGAACTGCATCCCAACAATGACATTTTGGCGGACTAATCCTATTCGTCAAACTATACTAACTGCCCTGATTTTACTGTCGGTTTTATCGGAGCGCTTTATCAATGATGAGCGCCTTGCTATCTCTATCATTGGAGGGTTGTGTTCCCTGCACCTAGGTCTTGTCGCAAAAGACGGTCAAAGTTTGTGTCTTGTCGAATTACGTTTTCTGTCCGTATCAGCATATCAACGAGCAATTGTCGACAGCATGGGAATACTCACTTTTACGAACGTCGGAGTGTAATATTTCACCCAAGAGTTTAAATGTTACATGTCAGCCATTGTGGCAGCTGGAAAAGCCCGTTAATAAACCTCTAGACGTCTCTATGACAATGATAAGGCAACTTTCCTCAAAACAGGAAACTTGGAAGTGAAAATTTGAATATTCTTATTCAAATATTGACATCGCTCCGAAAATGTTGATAAAAAGACCCCAAAATAAAATTATGACCAATGTCATTGAAAATAGATGCTCTTAATGTAAGGTTCTTGCTTCTGCATGCATTTAGCTTGGCTGTATTATTGAAAGAAATCTAGTTTTATCCGGGTTCTCTTTGCGTTGTCAGTCGGACGGAGAACCACGTGCAGAGGCAGGTCTAGGGTAGCCCTCTTCCAGGATATGTCGCCATCTGAAAGTTTGACGTGTCAACTCACCAGCACTGCCGAGCGTATTTCGTTGCAGTTCTGCAAGTCAGAGTCGAGCAAAAGGAGAGACTGTTTGGTTGCAGGTAAGATCTCGTATTGTACATCATCCACGGGGCACATGTTTATCTAGAAACCCATTAGGGCCTATTCAGATTCATTCCTGATCAATTGTAAATGTTTACATATACATGTACTGAATCAGTGAAATATGATAAAAAAGACACTGGAACTGAATGTTATATCACTTTGCGATTTTTGCTCATTCTTTTTCTTTATTTTTTTTTTGACCCCAACAGGGTATTTATTGCCTCCATAATTCAACATTTTATATCACATTATACAAAAAATGGAAAAAAAATACAATGAGCTTCAAAAGGGGTTCCTGAGATCAAAGGAAACCACAAACTATTTACACAATATACTTCATTTGCTTTGGTAAATTATAATATGTTTTCTTACTATTCAGATCATCCTCTATTCTTTTACAAATTTCTCTTCCAAACGAATGTTGCAAATTAGTTTCACGACATTCTTTTCCGGTTTTATTTCTTAACAGTATATATTTATAAATACACCAAAAGGCAATTGTCAAAAACAAATCTAATTCAGTCTCTTTATGAGCTTTTAACAGATGCATTCCTGTTATCTTAAAATCAACTTTATATATAATTTTAATTATAACTGTTAGATACGAAAAGAAAAACTTATTCAATTTACACTCAATAAACGCATGTAGATTATCTTCATCTACACCGCAATGTTCACATATTCCATCTCTTTTGATTTGCCATTTGTACAAATTCTTTTTTACTGGTAGTAGATTATACAAAATCTTAAAATTAAATTCTTTCAATTTGTTTTCTTTACAATAACACAAGTTTCTTTTGAATATATTCGTCCAATCAAATGATGAGTCGAATATCTTTTCCCAGTATATACAACATCTGTTACTATCGGGACATTGTGTACACAATAGTTTGTAAAACTGTTTGGTTGAAACATCTTGAATGCTTCTTTTCTGCTCTCTTCTTCCTATTCTTATTTTAGGAATTTCCAATAACCTATTATGAAACTTTATACATGATTCCTCGTAATTACTTATCCATGCTTTTGGGATAGCCTGGCGTAATAAAATATAATCAAAAATTAATGTTCGCTTACTTTTCTGTCGTTTAAGTTGATACAAAATTTCTGGAATGGATATAAACTTACCATTCTTAAAAAAATCTTTAAAAAATACGATTCCACTTTGATACCAACCATCATAAAATAAGGTCTTTTTATGAAAGGTTACATTTTTATTATGCCACAAAATTTCATATTGTACTCCGTGTACCATGGGTTGAAATTTTAAACAAATATCATTCTTTATCATTAACCAAGCTTCTAATATTTCAATATAAAACAATGGGAGTTGATCTTTACTTATTCTCTTCATATTCAAACAATCCAAATTAGAATTTAGCAACAATTCTAATCCACCGAAAAAGTTATACCAATAAAAACACATTTTACACCATGTTCCTTTCGTTGCACCTATAGTGCGACCAAGCCATCTCAATCGGAAACTGAGTTTTTGCTTAAAAAGATCGATCATATTAACGCCTCCTTTTTCAAACTCTTTAATCATAATAGTTCGCTTCGCTTTTTCAGTTTTTGCTTGCCAAATAAAAATATATAACAGATTATTCAATCGTTTCAATATTTTCTCAGGAATAGTGTCAACCATAAGTATATGAACTATTTGACTTAAAGCTAAGGTTTTGACAATAATCAATCTACCAAATAGAGTAAGTTTTCTTTTTCTCCCATTATCCAAAAGTCTTTGCAATTTCGTAAGTTTGTTTTCCCAATTCAATGCTCGTGCTTTATTCATATCAGGTGAAACATAAAACCCTAGGTACTTTGTGGGTGTGTCTGTCCACACTAAATCAAGATCATCGAGTGACCATTTTGACTTGGCAGCTCCCAGCCACATAACAGATGTTTTACTCTTATTCAGTTTTGGTCCTGCTACATTTCCAAATAATTCCAACTCTTCACTTACTTTTTCTAATGATTGTTTATCTGAAACAAAAAATAAAGTGTCGTCTGCATATTGTAGTAATTTTACTTCAAAATTTTCCTCCATTTGTAAAACAGAAATACCATTTATACACTTGTTATTTCTTATTCGGGTCGACATAAATTCTGCAGCAAGCACAAAGAGTAAAGCTGAAAGTGGACATCCTTGTCTAATGCCTCTTTGTATTGAGAAAGACTCAGATATCCAGCCATTTACTAACACTGAGCTGCGAATATCTGTATACAGATTTTTATCCATGTCTGAAAAATATTACCAAAATTAAACTTGTTTAAACACAATAACACAAAATCAAAATCAATTACATCAAAAGCTTTTGAAAAATCTGCCATCATTATAGCACCATCTATTCCCTTTCTTTTCATATATTCAATAACATCGATTGTCATTCGTATATTAAAAGCGGATAATCGATTTTTTATATAACCAGTTTGATCTTCATTTACAATTTCACTAATCACTGATTGTAAGCGTGTGGCTAAAACTGCGGCAATTATCTTGTAGTCGCAGTTCAACAGTGTAATTGGTCTCCAATTTTCTAAATATCGCTGATCTCCTTTTTTATAGATCAATGTTATGAGTCCATTTTTTTGAGTTTCGGACATTTCTTTCTTTTTGAAACATTCATTAAGAAAATTTAACAATACAAATTGAATTTCATCCCAAAAAGTTTGATAGAATTCTAGAGGTATACCGTCAGAACCGGGTGATTTGTTTTTATTCTTTTTCTTTATAGTTTCTTTGTGGTTGGAGGATAATCATTTGATTCTCTGACCAATTCGCAGATCTTAGCTCCACTGAAGACGGCTTCTCAACTCTTAGGTACAAAGGCAAAGAGCTAGCTCGGATTAAGGGCAGCTTTTACACTGTAGGAGAGGCCTCTGAGTTCGACATAAACTTTGATTCTTCTGGATTCAGCATCAGTCAAGGAGACACGGAGCTAACGGTGGAGGATCGTGATTTTAGCTTCTTGAAATACTGCTTCATCATCAACCAAGGCTCTGAATCCTCTTCCACATCGGCCCAAATCAAGGAGTTAGAAAGTAAGTCTTCGATCATACTCCCCCCCCCCAAAAAAAAAATGATTTTCGTATTCGTCCAATAATTGTACGAATGATATATCACGTTTTCTCAAGGTGACAGAAAATGAAAGAAAAGAAAGACTTATTGCATCGTCAGTTTGTATGTAATGTGACATTACAAATGTCACTTGATTTCTCAACTGAAATATTACAACGTTACACTGAAATATTTCAGAGTTACAATGCAACGGACACTCGGAGTAAACATTTCAGTGATTATTTAGATATTGAATATAAATTCCAATAGACCGTTATACCTTGATATTTCCGCTGGTCAATGAAACCGCTGGTTTTGGTAATAAGACATCGCAATTCTCTCATCTCTGACTGAAATATCCTGTAAGAAGCGTTGCCTAGTTTGACTTTTGTTTGTTTCTTGAAATGAAATTAGTTGAGCAGTCAGACGGAAAAGCGACAATTGGCAAATCTGAAGTGTCGATAGGTGAGTTGGAATGTTCTTGGAATATGCATTTTCTGGTAATTTACATGTTTAAAAAAGTGCGATAATCCATCTTCAACAAGAAGTTGAGATATATCATGGAAGATACTGAGATTTGTATGTTTTATTTTGTTTGTTTGTTTTTGCTAAACCTCGAAAGTGGCACCAGAAGAATAAACGTTGGAAGCGGTGCAAGAAATTGCGCTGAAGCCTTGTTGTTGTTGTTGTTTGTTTGTTTGTTTGTTTGTTTTGTCTGGGATTTTTTGTTTTATTTATTTATTTATTTATTTTTTTTTTTGCTTGTGGAAGTGATTACATAAGCAAATTACTCAGCTGATGAACCCGGAAGTACGTGCCACCAGAAATATAAACTGCCCCCACTTCTAAAAGCGCATCAAAATCCCTGGCTTCTTGTCAATTCATGAGAACAAAGAAACAAAGAAACAAACAAACAAACAAACACCGAAAACCAATTGTATATGATATGGCAACAGAAATAGACAAAGATGTGCTGTAACCTAGTCCTATAAAGTAAAATATCATTGTTAATTTTGTATGTCATATTGTAATATTCATTGTAATGTGGCAACTTTTTTTATTGGATGACTTGTTTAACTGACACTTCCTTATCTCTCCTCTGAACAGAGAAAAAAAGGCAAAGAAAAGGCGGAAAAAGAAAAAGCGACAAAGAAGGTGAGGAATCTAACACACTTGTAAAAAAAAAATCACTCTTGTTGATATGAACTTACAGTCTGAAATCTTATTTTGAATTATTCATCTTTTTTGATGAACTGACATCGAAGAGGAAGGAACCCGATGTGCAAACTGAGAGCGCGATTATAACAAGACACGTGAATGATAGAATAATTTTGTTGTATACATTGATATTTCTTTGTGACATACACCTACATAATCTTTTGTGAGCGATATATTTCTTTATTTAAATTTCACGACAAATAAAGGTCTTACTATCAATCACCAAATAGCACGATTAATTAAGATATCATCACTGATATATTATGCAAATACATAGAAACACATTCCACTAGACCTATTGTGGTATATATGGTAACATAGGTATATTTGAGAGTATCTGAAAAAGTAGGTTGATTTGTAGATATTGGATGATTTGTATTCCGCAGACGATGACAGTGATGAAGTGAGACTGAGTGGAAGTCGCAGTTCTTCTAAGAAGAGTGGTAGACGTGAACGTAAAGGCAAGAGCAAAGAAAACCGGAAGGGTAAAACAAATTTATCTATGGAATTCAACAAAGAAACTATGAAGAAACAGTCACTTAGACATATTGATTAATTGATTTTTTATTACTCTGATGCTAGATGTTATCATACTGTATGTGAATACCTTATTTTTCATAACTTTCCGCCTCTGATATTGACGTTGAGCCTTATTTCAGTACACGCGATGTACTTCCAGAATTTCCTGCTGTCAACGGTACAGCCTTCATCAGCTTGAACACCTTTACCACGTGACTGTTAATATGCAGTTCATATAGCATTGACAGTTGAAAATTCAATTCAATTCAATTCAATTCAATTCAAGTTTATTTTCATTCCACATAAAATCATCAAGCAATTTAGACGATGAAAACAACTAGATATGAATATAAGAATATCAAAAGAAACACACACACATAAACAAAGCAACAAGAAGAACAAAAACCGATGCATAACTTCATGTGAATGGGGGGGGGGGGGGGGGGGTCAGCAGCGAAGAGCAATAAGCCTTTTGAATCGCTGACCCCGAGGAAACATGTATACTGTTTACAATAAATCGGGAGTATAGAGAAGAGGTAAAAGAGGAAAAGAAAACGACAGAATAAAAGAACAAATCAAAAGACATATCTACGTGCAGTTAAGATAATCCTTCTAAGTGAGAATATGAATTCAAATGTAAAGGTTTATAATTCCTTTCAAAACTATTCAATGACAGTTTCATTTTCAAATTAAATGGTATTTCGGTCCATATTATCGTCACTCAGTAACAGCAGCTAAGACACAGTTTAAATCTATGCAGTAAATAAGAAATCAGTTTTGACATTGATTATTTGGAAACCTGAGTTTGATTAATCTTTAATCTTCTTTTCTAGTAATATTTAATGCATGCTTGTTATGTCCGAAAGATTCTTTCCTAAAATCATACCCATTTGTTGTGATTATGCTATCTACATGTATATAAGATCGAATCAACTTCAGATAGGTTTGGCAAGAAGTTAATCAGGTACAGTATATAAAAAAGTAATGAAATAACATTTGGATATTTGTATTCTCAGACGATGACAATGATGAAGTGAGGCTGAGTGGAAGTCGCAGTTCTTCTAAGAAGACTGGTAGACGTGAACGTAAAGGCAAGAGCAAAGAAAACCGGAAGAGTAAAACAGATTTATCTCTGGAATTCAACAAAAGAAATGATGAAAAACAATCACTCAGATATATTGATTCATATTTCTTATCATTCTGATAAGAGATGTTATCATTATGTGAAAAAATACTTGTCATAACTTTCCGCCTCTGAAATTGGGGTTGAGACTGGGACTTGAGACTGGGACTTGAGACTCAGTGGTGAGCTCCCGGCCAGTCTATAACTCTCACACGCTACTGCTATCTCCTACAGTACAGTGTGGTATAGTTTGCCGTGGTTATGACAGAGATAGTGCTATCATGAAAAATTAATAAACAGATAAATAAACAAACAAAATCGACTTAATCTTAGTTCGAACTCTCCATGGGGATATAATGTGTGAATTTAGATTTATGTCATTGAAAATACGAACGTAAGACACACACGACATGAAATCGATTGCTTGATACCAACATAGACGTTTTCACAAAAAACAACAACAGTAAAGCAGGAAAAAGAAAAACAAAAATAATGACGTAACAAGCTTTATCTCCTGCACTAATACTACATTTGACTATGGTAAGTTCCAGATAGTGTTGACACACACACGCCCACACACACACACACACACACACACACACACCCACAGACAGACACACACACACACTAATGACCTCCTGATGAAAAAAGCATATTAAAATCATAATTTGTCTTTCTCCTATTCTTCGTACCTATTATTTGACCTCAACAGGAGGTAAATCTGAGGCAAGATCGTCGTCTATTAAGAATAGATTCAAAAGTGGAACTCGTCGGACCGTTAGGAGAGGTGAGGTATCAAGGGAATTTGTAAAACGAATGTATCTTACGTTCTTTCATTACATTATATCTGCATATCTTTCAATTGGTTGAACAATTTTGCCAACTAGTTAGACAGCTGATTAATCCGTCGCACATCGCATGTAACAAATCTATCTTGAACTGCATCCCAACAATGACATTTTGGCGGACTAATCCTGTTCGTGAAGCTATACTAACTGTCCTGATTTTTATGGATGCCGGAGCTGAGAGCTAGAAGGAAAAGAGAGCAGAAGGACAGACCCATCACATTTCCATTGGGAGGCTAAGCAAAGGATTACGCACATATTTTTACCAAGAAAACTACCTAGGAAAACATTTTCATTTTCATGACGAGATAACCATGACGCATTGATAAGGCTATCTGCATCACTCTATAGTTGAATAGCTTGGCTGTAATATTGAAAGAAATCTAGTGTTATTCGTGTTCTCTTTGTGTTGTCAGTCGGACGGAGAACCACGTGCAAAGGCAGGTCTAGGGTAGCCCTCTTCCAGGATATGTCGCCATCTGAAAGTTTGACGTGTCAACTCACCAGCACTGCTGAGCGTATTTCGTTGCAGTTCTGCAAGTCAGAGTCGAGCAAAAGGAGAGACTGTCTGGTTGCAGGTAAGATCTAATATTGTACATCATCCACGGTGCACATGTTTATCTATGAAACCAATTAGGACCTATTCACATTCATTCCTGATCAGTTATAAATGCATGTATCTAGTGTATCCGTGAAATGTGATAAATGACACTGAAACTGCAATGTAAATGTCTTTAATCGTCATATCACTTTGCGATTATTACTCGTTCTTTTTCTTAGTTTCTTTACGGTTGGAGGATAATCATTTGATTCTCTGACCAATTCACAGATCTTAGCTCCACTGAAGACGGCTTCTCAACTCTTCGGTACAAAGGCAAAGAGATAGCTCGGATTAAGGGCAGCTTTTACACTGTGGGAGAGGCCTCTGAGTTCGACATAAACTTTGATTCTTCTGGATTCAGCATTAGTCAAGGAGACACGGAGCTAACGGTGGAGGATCGTGATTTTAGCTTCTTGAAATACTGCTTCATCATCAACCAAGGCTCTGAATCCTCTTCCACATCGGCCCAAATCACGGAGTTAGAAAGTAAGTCTTCGATCATACCCCCCCCCCAAAAAAAAATGATTATCGTATTCGTCCAATAATTGTACGAACGAATTGTAGATGACGTTTTCTCAAGATGACAGAAAATGAAGGAAAAGAAAGACTTATTGCATCGTCTGTTTGTATATAATGTGACATTACAAATTACTTTCTCAACTGAAATATTACAACGTTACACTGAAATATTTCAGAGTTACAATGCAACGGACACCCGGAGTAAACATTTCAGTGATTATTTAGATATTGAATATAAATTCCAATAGACCGTCATACCTTGATATTTCCGCTGGTCAATGAAACCGCTGGTTTTGGTAATAAGACATCGCAATTCTCTCATCTCTAACTGAAATATCCTGTAAGAAGGGTTGCCTACTTATAGTTTGACTTTTGTTTGTTTCTTGAAATGAAATTAGTTGAGCAGTCAGACGGAAAAGCGACAATTGGCAAATCTGAAGTGTCGATAGGTGAGTTGGAATGTTCTTGGAATATGCATTTTCTGGTAATTTACATGTTTAAAAAAGTGCGATAATCCATATTCAACAAGAAGTTAAGATATATCATGGAAGATACTGAGATTTGTTTGTTTTATTTTGTTTGTTTGTTTTTGCTTGTCAGCCGCTAAACCTCGGAAGTGTCACCAGAAGAATAAACGTTTTAAGTGATACAAGAAATTGCGCTGAAGCCTTGGTGTTGTTTGTTTGTTTGTTTGTTTTGTCTGAGCTTTTTTATTTCATTTCATTTTTTTTTTTTTTTGCTTGTGGAAGTGATTACATAAGCAAATTACTCAGCTGATGAACCCGGAAGTACGTGCCACCAGAAATATAAACTGCCCCCACTTCTAAAAGCGCATCAAAGGCCCTGGCTTCTTGTCAATTTATGAGAACAAAGAAACAAAGAAAGAAACAAACAAACAAACACCGAAAACCAATTATGATATATGGCAACAGAAATAGACAAAGATGTGCTGTGACCTAGTCCTATATAGTAAAATATCATTGTTAATTTTATACGTCATATTGTAATATTCATTGTAATGTGGCAACTTTTTTTTATTGGATGACTTGTTTAACTGACACTTCCTTATCTCTCCTCTGAACAGAGAAAAAAAGGCAAAGAAAAGGCGGAAAAAGAAAAAGCGACAAAGAAGGTGAGGAATCTAACACACTTGTAAAAAAAATCACTCTTGTTGATATGAACTTACAGTCTGAAATCTTATTTTGAATTATTCATCTTTTTTGATGAACTGATATCGAAGAGGAAGGAACCCGATATGCAAACTCAGAACGTGATTATAACAAGACACGTGAATGATAGAATAATTTTGTTGTATACATTGATATTTCTTTGTGACATACACCTACATAATCTTTTGTGAGCGATATATTTCTTTATTCAAATTTCACGACAAATAAAGGTCTTACTATCAATCACCAAATAGCACGATTAATTAAGATATCATCACTGATATATTATGCAAATACATAGAAACACATTCCACTAGACCTATTGTGGTATGGTAACATATGTATATTTGAGAGTATCTGAAAAAGTAGGTTAATTTGTAGATATTGGATAATTTGTATTCCGCAGACGATGACAGTGATGAAGTGAGGCTGAGTGGAAGTCGCAGTTCTTCTAAGAAGAGTGGTAGACGTGAACGTAAAGGCAAGAGCAAAGAAAATCGGAAGGGTAAAACAAATTTATCTATGGAATTCAACAAAGAAATGATGTAGAAAAAATCACTTAGACACATTGATTAATTGATTTTTTATTACTCTGATACTCGATGTTATCATATATGTGAATACATTATTTTTCATAACTTTCCGCCTCTGAAATTGACGTTGAGCCTTATTTCAGTACACGTGATTTACTTCCAGAATTTCCTGCTGTCAACGCTACAGCCTTCATTAGCTTGATCACCTTTACCACGTGACTGTTAATATGCAGTTCATATAGCGTTGACAGTTGAAAATTCAATTCAATTTAATTCAATTCAAGTTTATTTTCATTCGACATAAAATCATTAAAGGGTATGTACAGTTCTGGTCGAGTTGAGAATTTTGCTTTTAACGTTTTGCGAGATATTCAGAAAGCACTCTATGAGATGTCAAAGATCATGCAATTCTAAGGGGTATCAAAAGTTTGTTTGATGAAAATCGGTTTTGAAATTGCTGAGATATCCAAAAACAAGGTGAAACAAAGAGATCCTAATAAAGGTGGGGCATGTCGCCTTTTATTATTATCACTTTTTTGGATATCTCAGCCATTTGAACACCAATTTTCATCAAATAAACGTTGAATCCTTTTTAAAATTACATGCTCTTTCATATTTCATGAGATGTTTCTCACTATCTCACCTAAGAATGTTCAAAACATGAATCCCCACCTCAACCAGTACTGTACAGTCCCTTTAAGCAATTTAGACGATGAAAACAACTAGATATGAATAATATCAAAAGAAACACGCTAACATTAACAAAGCAACAAGAAGAACAAAAACCGATGCATAACTTCATGTGAATGGGGGGGGGGGGGGGGGGGTCAGCAGCGAATAGCAATAAGCCTTTTGAATCACTGACCCCGAGGGAACATGTATACTGTTTACAATAAATCGGGAGTATAGAAAAGAGGTAAAAGAGGAAAAGAAAACGACAGAATAAAAGAACAAATCAAAAGACATATCTACGTGCAGTTAAGATAATCCTTCTAAGTGCGAATATGAATTCAAATGTAAAGGTTTATAATTCCTTTCAAAACTATTCAATGACAGTTTCATTTTCAAATCAAATGGTATTTCGGTCCATATTATCGTCACTCAGTAACAGCAGCTAAGACACAGTTTAAATCTATGCAGTAGACAAGAAATCAATTTTGACATTGACTATTTGGAAACCTGAGTTTGATCAATCTTTAATCTTCTTTTCTAGTAATATTTAATGCATGCTTGTTATGTCCGAAAGATTCTTTCCTAAAATCTTACCTATTTGTTGTGATTATGCTATCTACATGTATATAAGATCGAATCAACTTCAGATAGGTTTGGCAAGAAGTTAATCAGGTACAGCTGAGCCATAGTGTATAAAAAAGTAATGAAATTGAATTTTGATATTTGTATTCCGCAGACGATGACAGTGATGAAGTGAGACTGAGTGGAAGTCGCAGTTCTTCTAAGAAGAGTGGTAGACGTGAACGTAAAGGCAAGAGCAAAGAAAACCGGAAGAGTAAAACAAATTTATCTCTGGAATTCAACAAAAGAAATGATGAAAAACAATCACTCAGATATATTGATTGATATTTTTTTATCATTCTGATAAGAGCTGTTAATATTATGTGAAAAATTATTTGTCATAACTTTCCGCCTCTGAAATTGGCGTTGAGACTGGGACTTGAGACTGGGACTTGAGACTCAGTGGTGAGCTCCCGGCCAGTCTATAACTCTCACACGCGACTGCTATCTCCTACAGTACAATGTGGTATAGTTTGCGGTGGTTATGACAGAGATAGTGATATCATGAAAAATTAATAAATAGATAAATAAACAAACAAAATCTGTATAAAGTGACACCAATGCTTAGTTCGAGCTCTCCATGGGGATGTAATGTGTGAATTTAGATTTATGTCATTGAAAATACGAACTTAAGACACACACGACATGAAATCGATTGCTTGATATCAACATAGACGTTTTCACAAAAAACAACAGTATAAAGCAGGAAAAAAAACCCCAAAATAATGACGTAACCAGCTTTATCTCCAGCACTAATATTACGTTTGACTATGGTAAGTTCCAGATAGTGTTGACACACAAACACACACACACACACACACACACACACATACAGACACACACACTAATTACCTCCTGATGAAAAAAGCATATTAAAATCATAATTTGTCTTTCTCCTAATCTTCGTACCTATTATTTGACCTCAACAGGAGGTAAATCTGAGGCAAGATCGTCGTCTCCTAAGAATAGATTCAAAAGTGGAACTCGTCGGACCGTTAGGAGAGGTAAGGTATCAAGGAAATTTGTAAAAGGAATGTCTCTTACGTTCTTTCATTACATTATATCTGCATATCTTTCAATTGGTTGAACAATTTTGCCAACTAGCTAGACAGCTGATTAATCCGTCGCACATCGCATGTAACAAATCTATCTTGAACTGCATCCCAACAATGACATTTTGGTGGACTCATCCTGTTCGTGAAGCTATAGGGCCTACAAACTGTCCTGATTTTTATGGATACCGAAGCTGAGAGCTAGAAGGAAAAGAGAGCAGAAGAACAGACCCATCACATTTCCATTGGGAGGCTAAGCAAAGGATTACGCACATATTTTTACTAAGAAAACTACGTTAAAAAAAAAAATTCATTTTCATGACGGGATAACCATGACGCATTGATAAGGCAGGTGTGTATCACTCTAGATTAGTGGTATAAATTGGCTATAATATCAAAAGAAATCTAGTTTTATCCGGGTTCTCTTTGTGTTGTCAGTCGGACGGAGAACCACGTGTAGAGGCAGGTCTAGGGTAGCCCTCTTCGAGGATATGTCGCCATCTGAAAGTTTGACGTGTCAACTCACCAGCACTGCCGAGCGTATTTCGTTGCAGTTCTGCAAGTCAGAGTCGAGCAAAAGGAGAGACTGTCTGGTTGCAGGTAAGATCTAATATTGTACATAATCCACCGTGTACATGTTTATCTAGAAATCCATTAGGGCCTATTCAGATTCATTTTTGATCAATTGTAAATGTTTGCATCTACTGTATCTGTGAAATATGATACATGGCACTGGAACTGAAATGTATGTGTGCTTCACCGTTATATCACTTTGCGATTTTTACTCGTTCTTTTTCTTAGTTTCTTTACGGTTGGAGGATAAGCATTTGATTCTATGACCAATTCGCAGATCTTAGCTCCACTGAAGACGGCTTCTCAACTCTTCGGTACAAAGGCAAAGAGCTAGCCCGGATTAAGGGCAGCTTTTACACTGTGGGAGAGGCCTCCGAGTTCGACATAAACTTTGATTCTTCTGGATTCAGCATCAGTCAAGGAGACACGGAGCTAACGGTGGAGGATCGTGATTTTAGCTTCTTGAAATACTGCTTCATCGTCAACCAAGGCTCTGAATCCTCTTCCACATCGGCCCAAATCACGGAGTTAGAAAGTAAGTCTTCGATCATACCAAAGAAATGATTATATATTCGTCCAATGATTGTCCGAATGAATGGTAGATCACGTTTTCCCAAGGTGACAGAAATTCGAAGAAAAGAAAGACTTTTTTATTTCATGGTCTCTTTGTATATAATGCTACGTTACAAATGTCACTTGCCTTCTCAACGGAAATATTTCAAAGTTACACTAAAATATTTCAGAGTTACACTGCAACAGACATCCAGAGTAAACATTTCAATGATTATTTAGATATTAAATATGAAAACAAAAAGACCATTATACATTGATATATTGGACTGTCAATGAAACCGCTGGTTTGATAAAATCGCAATTTTCTAATCTCTAATTGTAATATCCTGTAAGAAGCGTTGCCTACTTATAGTTTACCTTTGGTTTATTTCTTGAAATGGAATTAGTTGAGCAGGCAGACGGAAAAGTGGCAATTGGCAAATCTGAGGTGTCGAAAGGTGAGTTGCAATGTTCTTGGAATAGGCATTATCTGGTAATTTACATGTATAAAGAAGTGCGAAAATTCATATTCAACAAGAAGTTAAGATATATCATGGAAGATACTAAGACTTGTATGTTTTATTTTGTTTGTTTTTGCTTGTCTGCCACTAAACCCCGGAAGTGGCACCAGAAGAATAATTGTTGGAAGTGGTACAAGAAATTGCGCTGAAGCCCTTGTTGTTGTTGTTGTTTGTTTGTTTTGCTTGTGAGCTTTTCTTTTCTTTTTGCTTGTCAGCTGATGAACCCGGAAGTGCAACCAGAAATATAAACTGCCCCTACTTTTAAAAGCGCAGCAAAGGACCTGGCCTCTTGTCAATAATCATTTATTAAAAAACAATATGTTGTACCAACAGACATACACAAATATGTGCTGTAAACTATTCCTATAAAGCAGAATATCATTTTTAATTTTGTACGTCATATTGTAATATTCATTGTAATATGGCAACTTTTTTTTTGGATCGGATGACTTGTTTAACTGATATTTCCTTATCTCTCCTCTGACCAGGGAGAACAAGGCAAAGAAAAGGCGGAAAAAGAAAAAGCGAGAAAGAAGGTGAGGAACCTAACACACTAGTAACAAAATCACTCGTGTTGATATGAACTTAAGACAGTCTGAAATATCGATTTGAATTAATCATCTTTTTTTCGATGTACTGAAATCGAAGAAGGTTCCCGATGTGCAAACTGACAGCGTGATTATAAGAAGACACGTTAATTATAGATTAAGTTTGTTGTCTACATTGATATTTCTGTGTGACATAGACCTACAGAATCTTTTGTGAGCGACTCAATTTTTAACTGATATTTCAAAATAAATAAAGGTCTTTTTATCAATCATCAAATAGCATGATTAACTAAGATATTATTATTATTATTAACTAAGATGATTATTATGAGCAATACACAGAAACACATTCCGCTAGATCTCTTAGGCAGTTATAAAAAAAAAGGCTTATTATGGTATGGTAATATATTTAGGGGTATCTGAAAAAGTAGGTTAATTTGTAGATATTGGATGATTTGTATTCCGCAGACGATGACAGTGATGAAGTGAGACTGAGTGGAAGTCGCAGTTCTTCTAAGAAGAGTGGTAGACGTGAACGTAAAGGCAAGAGCAAAGACAATCGGAAGGGTAAAACAAATTTATCTATGGAATTCAACAAAGAAATGATGTAGAAACAATCATTTAGACATCTAGCTTAATTGATGTTTTTATTGCTCTGATACTAGATGCTATCATATATGGGAATACATTTTTTCATAACTTTCCGCCTCTGAAATTGGCGTTGAACCTTATTTCTGTACACGTTATTTACCTCCAGAATTTCCTGCTGTCGCTGACCCCTACGAAACATGAATACTGTTTACATTATATCGGGAGTATAGAAAAGAGCTAAAAGAGGAAAAGAAAAGGACAGAATAAAAGAACAAATCAAAAGACATATCTAGGTGCAATTACAGTTAAGGTTTATAATTTTTTTCAAAAACTATTTAATGATAGTTTCATTTTTAAATCAAATGGTATTTTGGTCCATATTATCGTCACTCAGTAACAGCAGATAAGACACAGTTTAAATCTATACGGTAAACAAGAAATCAGTTTTGCCTTTGATTATTTGGAAACCTGAGTTTGATCGATTATCAATCACCTTTTCTAGTAATATTTAATGCATGCTTATTAATGTCCGAAAGATTCTTTCCTAAAATCATACCTATTTGTTGCGATTATGCTATCTACATGTATATAAGATCGAATCAACTTCAGATAGATTTGGCAAGAGGTTAATCAGGTACAGCCGAGCCATAGTGTATAAAAAAGTAATGAAATAACATTTGGATATTTGTATTCTGCAGACGATGACAGTGATGAAGTGAACCTGAGTGGAAGTCGCAGTTCTTCTAAGAAGACTGGTAGACGTGAACGTAAAGGCAAGAGCAAAGAAAATCGGAAGGGTAAAACAAATTTATCTAAGGAATTCAACAAAAAAATGATGAAGAAACAATCGCTATCGATCTTTTTTTATTACTAGATGTTGTTATCATTTGAGTACATTATTTTTCATTACTTTCCGCCACTAAAATTGGCGTTGAACCTTATTTCAGTACACGCGATTTACCTCCTGAATTTTCCGCTGTCAACGCTACAGTCTTCATTAGCTTGATCACCTTGATCACGTGACTGTTGATAAGCAGGTCACACTGTAAAGCGCTGACAGTTGAAAATTCCGGAGGTTTACGTATGGAGATGAAAAGTTTGACACCTATTTTAGATGAAGCACCAATATAGATGAGCTTCTATTCTAATCTCCTCTTTTCTTTTTTCTTCTCTTTCATTTTTTCTGTTCCATAAGTTTGGTTTAACCGTATTTGATAAAAAGCTCACAAAATAATGTAAAGAATGTGTCGTGCTCGTAAGGCAGAATAAAACAGTGAAAGAGTGAGCCTATCAATAGATAGAGCGATTCACTACACAAAGGAAAGATTCAAGTTAATCTTTTACGAATGTCTTGAATATTACAAGTACATAAAAGATTCAATCTAATTTTTTACGAATGTCTTAAACCTCAAAAGTATAAGAGGGTTTCGAACAGCACGATCTCGACTCTACCTTCGTAAACCCCCTATATGTCTTGCCCTCGAGCCCTATTAGTGGCGGCCAAAAGGAAGCTTGGCTTCCTTGGAAGTCGATTTGACTACAGATGATGATAATAATAATAATAATAAGAAGAATAATAATAACAACAATAATAATGATAATTATAATAATAATTATAATAATAATAATAATAATAATAATAATAATAATGATAATGATAATAAAGGACACTTATATTGCACAGCTACTACAATAATATACTCTACTGCGCATTATAAAATAACATACATAGTTCAAACATAAGATACATTACTTCAAGAGATGCCATCACCTAATTACAATAACACCTACACCTCAACAATAATCACCCCTACTTGCAAGTTTAGTGAAAGAGATAATGAACAGATATGAAATATAGCTTTAGTTTCCATCCATACTGGGTTTTATATTTGTTTGTCATGGGAATGGAACAGTGAAAACGCATATACAGCTAGGTATATCAATTTTCTCTTATTTTAAAGAGAACGTATAATTACCCATTTTGAAGTCAAGAACTATCAGTGGTTTTGTGATGGCAATAACAAGGAACTAAAAAAATATCACACATAATGAGACAAAGCAAACTTAACCCAAGTGTGCTCTTGTTTTGCGATAAAAGGTTGGTAACATTTTCAGCTGTGACAGTTCAGTTGAAGTTTTTATTTCCTTCTGCTGCCTCATACAAACTGTCATCATACGCATGGTCCGTCCATATTCCGCTTAATTCCTGGTCTACTATACCAGATGGTCTACTTCCCAGTTAGTCTTACACTACTCCGGCAAAACTCATTTGGTCTACTATCAATTTCGACTAATGCTCGTTTGATCCAATCCTCACTTAATCTAATGTCCAGTTTGGCTAATTATCGTTTCGTTAATGACCTGGGGGGCGTTTCATCAACGTGTTCGTCGGAGGTTTTCACCGTCAAATTTGCTATCAGCCAATCAGACGCAAGGATTTCAGTAGCTTTTAACAGTTGTCAGTGTAAATCACTGACGAAAAGTTTCATGAAACGGTCCCCAGATGGTAAAATTCCAATTTTGTGTCTTTGGATTTTTCCCACTGTGTCTAATAAACTTTGGGTATTAGAAGAAATGGGCATAGCCCATCTGAAAGTAGACGAACTGGTAATGAGGCTAGGTTGCAATTGGATCAAATGATCATTAGACGAACTGGTTGTTGGCGGAACAGGATTAGACCATGTGGGTTGAGACTAAATGGTTATCAGACGAAGTGGGAGTAGACCAAGTGATAGATCACCCTTCCTGCAATGATTGACCGTTACGTGGTTGTGGGTGTGGTTGGGACTCAGTGGTGGGCTCCCGGCCAGTCTATAACTCTCACTCGCTACTGCTATCTCCTGCAGTACAATGTGGTATAGTTTGCGGTGGTTATGACAGAGATAATGATATGATTGAAAAAAATGACAAATAAGTAAATAAACAAATAAAAGATGTAGAGAGTGACACCAATGCTTAGTACGAGTTCTCCATGGGGATGTAATGTCTGGATTTAGATGTATGTCATTGAAAATACGAACGTAAGACACAGACGACATTAAATCGATTGCTTTACATTAACATAGACGTCTTCACAGAAAGCAATATCAAACCAGGTCAAATATATACATATATGATAATAATGCGGTAACCAGCTTTATCACCTGCAGTAATACTACTTTTGACTTTGGTTTATAGTTTCAGATGAGTGTTGCCACACACACTCACATTAATAGACACAGACACAGACACATTAATGACTTTCTGATGAAAGCATGTTATTAGAATTATAATTAATGTCTTTCTCTTCTTCTTTGTACCCAATATTTGACCTCAACAGGCGGCAGATCTGAGGCAAGATCATCGTCTATTAAGAAGAGATTCAAAAGTGGAACTGGAAGGACCATTAAGAGAGGTAAGGTATCAAGAGAATTTGTAAAAGCATTGTATGTTACTTTCTTTCCTTATTCTACATCTCTTTCTGTTTGAGCAATTTTGCCAACTACATGTAGTTAAAGAGCTGATTATCCGTCGCACATCGCATGTCACAAATCTATCTTGAACTGCATCCCAACGATGACATTTTGGCGGACTAATCCTGTTCGTCAAGCTATACTAAATGCCCTGATTTTACTGTCGGTTTTATCTGACCTTCCTATATATGTTTAACATTTGAGGGTTGTGTTCCCTGCACGCACGTCTTGCGGCAAAAGACGGTCAAACGGCTTGGTATCTTGTCGAATTGCATTTTCTGTCGGTACCGGCGTATCAACGAGCAATTGTCGACAGCATGAGAATACTCACTTTTACGAACGTCTGAGTGTAAAATGTTCGTCCAAGATGTTAAATACTATACTTGTAAGCCATTGTGGCAGCTTGAAAAGCCCGTTAATAAACCTCTTATTTATTGATTAATTCTGTTTGATCGTGTTACTGTCGTCAAAGTTTATGACAAAACGATTTATCATCATAAGTTAAGTTGTGATGTGAAAGTAGAAAGGCCTGCATAACATTCTTTGCATCACTGCCTGCTACTTTCGCTATGGAATTCGCGCTATTTGTTTTAATCAATTACTAATTCTTTATTAATCGCTAATTACTTTTCAAGCAATATGCCTCACGATAAACGAGGGCTCGTCGTTATTAGTTGGCGAATTTTCATTGAATTTCAGTTCTTACCCGTACCTTGGCGCCCTTTCGAAAAAGCCTAACTGTGGACAATTTGTATTGGTTTCCATTTCTTTCTTTCTTAGGCCTTTCTTTTTTTTTCTGACTGATCCGTCCTTGCTTTCATTCTTGGCCTTGTTATAGTCATTTCTTACTGTCCGTTTCGCCTAACGTCATGATGTCAAAATTTTCATAAATGGATACCTTGACGAATCTTGAGATGCCATTATGCCATTGTGTGATTCACACTATTTACAAGCTGTGCTTCTCTTGTGAATTTCTTTTTTTTTTTCTCGTATACAGTGAGAAAATAAAATTGTAGTTGCTTACATGTTTGTTTAATTAAATGCAAAGATGAAGTTACTACATAGGTTGTATAATGTATTGTTAAAGCTTGTGTGATTTAAATTCTTTAAAAAAAGACCTCACTCATGTAAGCGCTATTGTATATTATTCTGTATTACTTTATATGGAAATAAAATTAAATGAAATTTTGCCGCGAATGAATATAATGAATCACTCCCATGGCTGTCATAACGTGTTATAGGTGGCTTGTAGGTTGAGTTGTCAATGTTGTAAGAAAACTGTTATTCTACAGATCTTCGCATCTTGCCTCTTGTTAGTCTCAATATGATGTGTATGGATACCGAAGCTAAGAGTTAGAACGAAAAGAGAGCAGAAGAACAGATCCATCACATTTCCATTGGGCGGATCAGTAAAGGATTTCGCACATAGAATTATTTTTACCAAGAAAACTACCTGAAAAAAAAAATCATTTTCATTGATGAGAAAACCATGACGCATTGATAAGGCAGGTCCGCATCACTTTAGATTAGTGGTATAACTTGGCTATAATATTTTATCCGGGTTCTCTTTGCGTTGTCAGTCGGACGGAGAACCACGTGCAAAGGCAGGTCTAGGGTAGCCCTCTTCCAGGATATGTCGTCATCTGAGAGTTTGACGTGTCAACTCACCAGCACTGCTGAGCGTATTTCGTTGCAGTTCTGCAAGTCAGAGTCGAGCAAAAGGAGAGACTGTCTGGTTGCAGGTAAGATCTAATATTGTACATAATCCACCGTGTACATGTTTATCTAGAAATCCATTAGAGCCTATTCAGATTCATTTTTGATCAATTGTAAATGTTTGCATCTACTGTATCTGTGAAATATGATACATGACACTGGAAGTGAAATGTAAGTGTGCTTCACCGTTATATCACTTTGCGATTTTTACTCGTTCTTTTTCTAAGTTTCTTTACGGTTGGAGGATAATCATTTGATTCTCTGACCAATTCGCAGACCTTAGCTCCACTGAAGACGGCTTCTCAACTCTTCGGTACAAAGGCAAAGAGATAGCTCGGATTAAGGGCAGCTTTTACACTGTGGGAGAGGCCTCCGAGTTCGACATAAACTTTGATTCTTCTGGATTCAGCATCAGTCAAGGAGACACGGAGCTAACGGTGGAGGATCGTGATTTTAGCTTCTTGAAATACTGCTTCATCGTCAACCAAGGCTCTGAATCCTCTTCCACATCGGCCCAAATCAAGGAGTTAGAAAGTAAGTCTTCGATCATACCAAAGAAATTATCATATTCGTCCAATGATTGTAAGAAACGAATGGTAGATCACGTTTTCCCAAGGTGACAGAAATTTGAGGAAAAGAAAGACTTTTTTATTTCATGGTCTCTTTGTATATAATGCTACGTTACAAATGTCACTTGCCTTCTCAACGGAAATATTTCAAAGTTACACTGAAATATTTCAGAGTTACACTGCAACAGACACTCAGAGTAAACATTTCAATGATTATTTAGATATTAAATATAAAAACAAAAAGACCACTATACATTGATATTTTCGACTGTCAATGAAACCGCTGGTTTCATAATAATGAATCGAAATTTTTTCATCTCTAACTGTAATATCCTGTAAGAAGCGTTGCCTACTTATAGTTTGCCTTTGGTTTATTTCTTGAAATGAAATTAGTTGAGCAGGCAGACGGAAAAGTGGCAATTGGCAAATCTGAGGTGTCGAAAGGTGAGTTGCAATGTTCTTGGAATATGCATTATCTGGTAATTTTACATGTATAAAAAAGTGCGAAAATTCATATTCAACCAGAAGTTAAGACATATCATGGAAGATACTAAGATTTGTATGTTTTATTTTGTTTGTTTTTGCTTGTCTGCCACTAAACCCCGGAAGTGGCACCAGAAGAATAAACGTGGGAAGTGGTACAAGAAATTGCGCTGAAGCCCTTGTTGTTGTTGTTTGTTTGTTTGTTTGTTTGTTTGTTTTGCTTGTGAGCTTTTCTTTTCTTTTTGCTTGTCAGCTGATGAACCCGGAAGTGCAACCAGAAATATAAACTGCCCCTACTTTTAAAAACGCAGCAAAGGACCTGGCCTCTTGTCAATAATTATTTATTAAAAAACAATATGTTGTGCCAACAGACATACACAAATATGTGCTTTAAACTATTCGTATAAAGCAAAATATCACTTTTAATTTTGTACGTCATATTGTAATATTCATTGTAATATGGCAACTTTTTTTTGGATCGGATGACTTGTTTAACTGATATTTCCTTATCTCTCCTCTGAACAGGGAGAACAAGGCAAAGAAAAGGCGGAAAAAGAAAAAGCGACAAAGAAGGTGAGGAACCTAACACACTAGTAACAAAATCACTCGTGTTGATATGAACTTAAGACAGTCTGAAATATCATTTTGAATGAATCATCTTTTTGTTCGATGTACTGAAATCGAAGAAGAAGGTTCCCGATGTGCAAACTTAGAGCGTGATTATAAGAATACACGTTAATTATATATTAAGTTTGTTGTCTACATTGATATTTCTTTGTGACATACACCTACAGAATCTTTTGTGAGCGACTTATTTTTAACTGAAATTTCAAAACAAATAAAGGTCTTTTTATCAATCATCAAATAGCATGATTAACTAAGATATCGTTGATATGTACAAATACACAGAAACACATTCCGCTAGATCTCTTGGGCAGTTATAAAAAAGACTTATTGTGGTATAGTAATATATTTGAGAGTATCTGAAAAAGTAGGTTAATTTGTAGATGTTGGATGATTTGTATTCCGCAGACGATGACAATGATGAAGTGAGGCTGAGTGGAAGTCGCAGTTCTTCTAAGAAGAGTGGTAGACGTGAACGCAAAGGCAAGAGCAAAGACAATCGGAAGGGTAAAACAAATTTATCTGTGGAATTCAACAAAGAAATGATGTAGAAACAATCATTTAGACATCTAGCTTAATTGATTTTTTTTATTGCTCTGATACTAGATGCTATCATATATGGGAATACATTATTTTTCATAACGTTCCGCCGCTGAAATTAGCGTTGAACCTTATTTCAGTACACGTGATTTACTTCCCGAATTTCCTGCTGTCAACGCTACAGTCTTCATTAGCTTGATCACCTTGACCACGTGACTGTTGATATGCAGTTCATATAGCGTTGACAGTTGAAAATTCAATTAAATTCAATTTTATTTTCATTCGACATGAAATCACCATTCAATTCATACGATGAAAACAACTAGATACAAATATAAGAATATCAAAAGAAACACACACACATACACAAAACAACAACAAGATCAAAAACCGATGCATGAATAATGTGAAGGGGGGGGGGGGTCAGCAGAGAAGAGCAATAAGCCTTTTGAATCGCTGACCCCTAGGAAACAAATACTGTTTACAACATATCTGGAGTATAGAAAAGAGCTAAAAGAGAAATGAAAAGGAGAGAATAGAAGAACAAATCAAAAGACATATCTAGGTGTAATTAAAATAATAATTCTAAATGAGAAAATGAATTCAAAAGTAAAGGTTTGTAATTCCTTTCATAACTATTCAATGACGGTTTCATTTTCAAATCAAATGGTATTTCTGTCCATATTATCGTCATTCAGTAACAGCAGATAAGACACAGTTTAAATCTATACAGTAAACAAGAAATCAGTTTTGACATTGATTATTTGGAAACCTGAGTTTGATCAATTATTAATCTCCTTTTCTAGTAATATTTAATGCATGCTTGTTAATGTCCGAAAGATTCTCTCCTTAAATCATACCTATTTGTTGCGATTATGCTATCTACATGTATATAAGATCGTATCAACTTCAGATAGATTTGGCAAGAGGTTAATCAGGTACAGCTGAGCCATAGTGTATAAAAAAGTAATGAAATAACATTTGGATACTGTATTTGTATTCTGCAGACGATGACAATGATGAAGTGAGGCTGAGTGGAAGTCGCAGTTCTTCTAAGAAGAGTGGTAGACGTGAACGTAAAGGCAAGAGCAAAGAAAATCGGAAGGGTAAAACAAATTTATCTATGGAATTCAACAAAGAAATGATGAAGAAACAATCACTTAGACATCTAGCTTAATTGATTTTTTTTATTACTCTGATACTAGATGTTACCATATATGAAGAGCTTGCAACCGAAAGGCGCTAAATCCATTAAAAATGATGGATTTAGCGCCTTTTGGAAACAAGCTCTTCTTATGTGAATACATTATTTTTCATAACTTTCCGCCTCTGAAATTGGCGTTGAACCTTATTTCAGTACACGCAATTAACCTCCAGAATTTCCTGCTGTCAACGCTAGTCTTCATCAGCTTGATCAGCTTGACCACGTGACTGTTGATATGCAGTTCATATAGCGTTGACAGTTGATAATTCAATTTAATTCAATTCAATTCAAGTTTATCTGCTTTCGACATTAAATCATTAAGCAATTCATAAGATGAAAACAACTAGATACAAATATAAGAACATCAAAAGAAATACATACACATGAAATTTTCATAAATTATTTCCAGAGTGTCCGCTTGATTGAATCTTTTCCATTTCACCAAGAAACATTTTAACATTTTTTTAATATGTTTCCTGATAGAGGGTACATTGTGTAGGCCTACTTATCTGTATGTGATTCATTGAAATTATCTGAATATCTGTATTAGAAACTGATTTTTCTCGATGATTTTTCCCAATCAATTATTGACTTTAACTGAGGTATTGAACTAGAGGACACATTTCCTAGGCGCGAATGTGTATCATTATTGTTTTTGTTATTATTATCATTATCATTATTATTATCATCATTATTACTATTGTTATCATTATGATGATGATTATTATTATTTTGGAATGTCATAACTAGCTGGTAATCATCTATATATGCGTATAGTACGCAGATTTCTGTTTGGTTTGATGAAAAAGAAGTAAAATGAAAGAATATGCCTTCCTTCTATAAGTTTTCGAATAAAATCCACATAGAACTGGAAAGTGATAGGTTTGCAGGTAATAGCTTTGCTCCTTGAAAAGTTTATTTCCTGAATTGCAAAGCCTTTTGGCGAGAAGGCGAAAGATGGGACTACGATTGTATTGTGGATAAAAAAAGTCGACAATGATGAGCGAAGGTAACAGAAAGGAAAGAATCAAACGCACAAGCCCACGTACCAAGATTATGTACAAGGAGGTGGTCCCATCCCCTGTTACGTGCACAGGATTTTTCCCTTTTCTGTGCGCGTGTGTGATGCGTGGTATGAGCACAGGCAAAATATGTATGATGTTTATGATTGCTTATCTTCCGTCGTGATATGTGAGAACAACCTGTAGACTCACCTCTTCATCAAATGTGCAGGTGATGGCAGTGAAGAAAACGGAAGAGGACGGCAAAAGGATTCGAAGAGTAAGAAACTTTCAGGACGCAAAGACAGGAACAAGAAAAATCGGAAAGGTATGACTAACAGAATAATTTCCCGTAATTGTCTCTCCGATCTCGAAATACTGATTTCATGTTTTTGCGTGCAATAGCTGGCTGTGAATGACATGGTCATTGGGCCCGCTGACGTTATCGAAACTGGGCAAAGGTTGAGCGCGCAATTTCGTTTGGTGGTTTGGTGTTCAATAATTATGATTTGTTTATCTCGGCAAACGCAAACTCATTAGATAAACTTTTCCTGAGACGTGCAGCTTTTCGCCAGCAGAAAACAATCAAGCATGGCCATATTGTCCAGAATGGCTCCATAGGCCAACCTTCTAGGCTTATTTCCACTCGTCGATGGGAGTTTTCTGCAACCCTAAATGTGTTATAGTCCACTTCCTGGACTGTATTCGTATGCAGTGTACCCGCGTACGTACGGACGAACGTTGATGGTGTCTGTATGTACACTGTATTACACAATTAATCGGGAGTATAGGGCTCACACCCATAAATATTTCCCCCTAGGGATGTGTGTTAAAAATCAAATTTCAAAAAATTCTGTAAAATAGCTAGGAACGATGAGGTATTTCAGCTTCACTAATCTGGATAAGTGAGATATATCCTTTCATTCATCAAATTTTCAGGGTGGATTCTTCAGTTCAAATTCTGTCCAGGGGTCCGCAAACCCAGACTACGAGTTCTTGTCACTCAAAAAATCACCCATTTTCCGTACACGTACCCAATGAAATATGGTCCCCTCAAATTCCACCAGAAAAGCTTTCATCTTCCAACCAAAATGCAATTTGTAGAGGAATTCATACTCAATATCTACAGCAATTCAGTTTTTTGCCAAACTACATCATTGATTTTTCATTAATTTTTTTCTTCATTTATTTTGGTATCTTTGGTACGAATTTGTGAAGGGGTCTGGGACAGTCCATTGTATTTACGGGTGTGAGCCCTATAGGGCTCACACCCATAAATATTTCCCCATAGGGATGTGTGTTAAAAATCAAATTTCAAAAAATTCTGTAAAATAGCTGGGAGAAATGAAGTGTTTCAGCTTCACTAACCTGGATAAGTGAGATATATCCTTTCAATTATCAAATTTTCAGGGTGGATTCTTCAGTTCAAATTCTGTCCAGGGGTCCGCAAACCCAGACTACGAGTTCTTGTCATTCAAAAAATCACCCATTTTCCGTACACGTACCCAATGAAATATAGTCCCCTCAAATTCCACCAGAAAAGCTTTCATCTTCCAACAAAAATGCAATTTGTAGAGGAATTCATACTCAATATCTACAGCAATTCAGTTTTTTGCCAAAATACATCATTGATTTTTCATTAATTTTTTTCTTCATTTATTTTGGTATCTTTGGTATCTCTGGGACAGTCCATTGTATTTACGGGTGTGAGCCCTATACCAATTGGTGGAGTGTCGCAATCAGCGGTTGGGCGCATTGTATGGGTGCATGCATGTGTATGCGTGTGTTATGGTGGGGAATGCGGACGATTAAAATCGTCCAGTATCTGGACTACCCTAAATGTTGAACAACTCCTGACAGTTATGTCGTAATTCATTCTCTCTTTTTTAGGCTCCACTTCTTTTTGTCCCCGCCGAACGAGTTCGAGCAGGGGACTATGAAACGGGCTCCGTACGTGTGTGTGTCCGTGTGTCCGTCCGTGTGTCCGTCCGTCCGTCCGTCCGTGTGTGCGTCCGTGTGTGATCAAAATCTTCAATTTGCTACTTCTCTGTCATTTATGAGCCAATTTTGATTCTGTTTGCTTTATATGATAGCACTACATGGGAGCTTTGAAACTTCTACACAGAATTTCAGTCGTGACCTTTGACCTTGACCTTTGACCTATATTGTACATTTTGCTACAAAATGCTACTCCTTCGCCATTTCTAACCCGATTTCGATTCCGTTTGCTTTATGTGATGGCACTAGGTGAGGGCTTCAAAACTTCTACACAGAATTTTGACCTTTGACTTCTTTGACCTTTGACCTTGATTTTTGACCTGTATTGTACATTTTGCTACAAAATGCTACTCCTTCGCCATTTCTAACCCGATTTCAATTCCGTTTGCTTTATGTGATGGCACTAGGTGAGGGCTTCAAAACTTCTACAGAGAATTTTGACCTTTGACTTCTTTGACCTTTGACCTTGATTTTTTGACCCGTATTGTACATTTTGCTACAAAATGCTACTCCTTCGCCATTTCTAACCCGATTTCGATTCCGTTTGCTTTATGTGATGGCACTAGGTGAGGGCTTCACAACTTCTACACAGAATTTTGACCTTTGACTTCTTTGACCTTTGACCTTGATTTTTTACCTATATTGTACATTGGCTACAAAATGCTACTCCTTCGCCATTTCTAACCGGATTTCGATTCCGTTTGCTTTATGTGATGGCACTAGGTGAGGGCTTCAAAACTTCTACACAGAATGTTGACCTTTGACTTCTTTGACCTTTGACCTTGCTCTTTTGACCTATATAGTACATTTTGATACTAAATGCTACTTCCGGCGGGGACATATTTTACGCACCGCGTAATTTCTACTTTTCCTTGTTTTCTATGTGTTTTCCCTTCTTCGCTCAAAGTCCTTGCAGTTATGACAATGGTTTTTCGGAGGCCGACATCGAAGTAACCTAACTAGTTTGGATGGCGGTCTCTTCTATTTGTTAAAATGATCTTTTTAAGATATTATCAATGACATGATTACATTGAAGTGTCAACGAAATTTGTAGGGCATCATCATTTATAATTATATTTGTTTATTTTTTCGTCAAACTGTACTGCATTATTGATTGAACCTTGAATTCAGTAACATATAAAACGCGTATCATTTTATTTCTTATCATGTATGATCTTGATTTTTCTTACAAAAATGCAGAGATAAAACAATAAGCCAAGCTAAATAAAAAAAAAACCAATGAATAACATTTTCCCATCAGCTTATTTGATATATATTATATTGGCGTTGCGAAGACGACGAAAATTGTAGATAGAGAAAAGAGATGATATTCCTATAGACTTCTTACCAGAATTTTCTGTCTTACTAATTGTGTTTCTGGCTTTTATCTACATTCTCCTCTCAGCAACACAACCATTCCTATTTGAATTACAAATTCACCTGTACAAAAAGAAGAGAAAGTCTGCACTTTTTAAGGTAATGCGCGTTGTCTTTTGCATCCATCGTCATACCTCACGTGAATGATTTTTTTTTTCCAGGTCATTTGTCTAAATCCTGGGGGCAACGAAGATTGTCAGGCCGGAGAGGAAGTAAGACTATCATTTTTTGATTTTATATATTTCGTTTAACCATTACCCTTAATTGTACATCATATTGAAACCTGATTTTTTTCCCACTGTGTTGTGTATCCCTTGTATGGGTCTAGGGCAATTACCCCCTGAGCAGTTACCCCGTACGCTTCCTAAATCTGAACCTAATCCTAAACCTAACCCTAATCTCTACTCTAACCTTACACGAACCAATATTTAGCCGGGGAAGAGGGTGAGGTGGGGTTAATTGCTCTCTGGGAGTAATTGGCCTGATACGATGAGAAGGAATGTGTTGGATACTGTTATGCGTTTGTATTTGCGAGAGTAGACAATATAGGGGTCTACATGCTTTTTGTATTTTCAACAGTCAGAACATGGAATAGCTCCATAGTTAGAAAATCATTTTGCAAACTGTGTCAATTGAAGGGTCTTAAGATCGTCGATGACACACGCGAAAATTGACCAAACTGACTGCTGACACGATCCTTTTCACCTACAGGATTGCTGAAAGTAACACAAGCTTTACCACGTCAGCTCGCCTTCTCGTCTGAAGACGGCTTCGACGAGAGAGCGTTTTTCAGGGTTAAGGTCAAGACCAGCGCCACCAGCGTTGTTGTCGAGTTTTGCTACGACACGAGCGGCAATGATTGCTACGTTGCCTGTAAGTACATGTACAGTATGTGTTACCTTTCAGCATCTTCCGGGAAAGACTTATGTTCCTGATAAATCTTAACATAAAGTAATTTTACTTCGTGCCATTTTTTTTTTTTTTTTTTTTTTTGCTGCAATCTTGGGGTTTTCAGCAGCTATGACTCTGTGAGGTGATTTGGTCTGTACAGTGCACCGTGAAAGGAATACCTCAGTGTAGGGGAGACCGGGTCTAGTTGTTACCACCGAACTAAAACATAGTGGAATGCGTGTCCCTATTCCCAACATACGCGAGACCGTGCAGCCAAATTACCGTGTTGCGTCGCCATCTTGTTCGGTCAATTTTTCCTTATATGGAGTGCACGCTTAGGCGCGGTCAGACTGGGCCACTGGTACGCGCGCAAGCAAGAGTACGCCGTCCAGTGGCTAGTGATTATGACGTAACAATGCACGTTTGTACATGACTATGGTCTTGCGCTTCGGAGACACAGCCCGCACTCCATATAAGGAAAAAATTGACCGAACAAAATGGCGGTGGTAGCAAGTTTTGGTGGCTGCGTATTTCCTGGGTGAACACGCATTCCACTAGTTCGGTGGTTGTTACACGGGCAAGTTGTTACACTGTCATTTTCTCTATAAATGATCAAAAGAGGGCGTTACAAGTAATATCAAATCAAAACGTATAGCCAACGATCTCTGCATGCGAAATCTGGCGTTGCCTGGACGTCACATGTAGATGGTAGGTCCAAAAAACACTTTTTTACCTCTCCGAGTAAAATTTTGAAAAATTCGATTTTTCTTTATTACACCAAATCCATTCTTCTCCAGTAAGTGATGAGTATGTGGTTGAAAGAAGCGTGTTTTGGCTGTCTTTTGGTGAAAGTAGCAACACGTGATGTTTGATTGTTTATTGGCCACACGTGTGAAAAGTTTTTGAAAACGCACTGGGTCAAGTTGTTACAACAACTTGACCCGTCTGGAGAATCGAGTGGTGTAACAACTTACCCCAATGCACTTTCAATTGAATTTATGGTTATACACACACACACAAACACACACACACACAAACACACACACAAACACACACACACACACACACACACACACACACCCAACACACTCATACACCCCAGCATAGGCTAACATGCACACCCAGACAGGTTAATATTAAGAATTACCTAACACGTCAGATCTGATTACCCGATTTGAGTTGACTTTCTACGGTGTAACAAAGTACCCCATGTGCTGTAACAACTTACCCCAACATCGGGGAAAGTTGTTACAAAATTTTGTGTTTATTGATTACGTAATATCTTGTTTATATTATCTGGACTTCCAAAGTTTGTACTGTTTTTAATTAAAGGAGGAAATAAGGTATCCCCAAAGCAAAAATGAAGCCGATTCCTCTATTCGTTTTTTGTACAGACCTAAAAATGTGAAAATTGTAACAACTAGACCCGGTCTCCCCTAGTATGTATTAGGAGAAGCCCTAAGATATTCTGTCGCCTATAAAACAATTTTGATATCTTCCTCATTCTACAGCTCTTAGCACGGTGGATGGCGGTTCCTCGTCGATCACCTACAAAGGCGAGGTCGTCAGCAAAGTCGTTTCCGGTGTATTCATTCGGAAGAATAGGTGGAGGAATATCTTTATCAGGACAACTGATAATCGCTTGATTATTCGAAGTCGCGCCAGAGACGTAACCCTTTCGGCTGAAATTGGCAAACCCTCATTCTCCTCAATCTACGTATCCACACCCGACGGAAAGTATACGAATCTGCGGATATTCCAGCGACGGGGTGAGTTTTTGTGAAATCTAGTTGGTACGATTTGTGTGTTTCAATGCAGTGAATCAAGTTGATTCAAACTGATTTGTTAATTGTATATAAAATAAAAGATTAAATAAAAGAATAAGCATTACTTTTCATCATGCTTGCTTTGGTTTCTTGTAAAGTTAGTGTCAAATATTTGAATGCATGGGCGGATGCAGGAATTCCGTAAAGGGGGGTGGGGGACAAAGCAAACAATGTTTCTTGTGCCATACACACTAAGAAAAAATGATTCATTCTTGCACCTTTTAAGGGTGCAAAGTGATGTCACACTGGTGGCTCCCTATGGGTGTTATCTTGCACCCTCAAGAAATTGGTGAAAAGTAGCACCATGGTGCAATGGTATAATTTTGCACCCTGTGGGTGCACCTTTGCCCCTCCATAGAGGGTGCAACATTGCACACTTTATTGAGGGTGCGAAGTTCTTCCCGTGGGTGCATATTTCCACCCACACTAAGTGGTGCTAAGTTTCACCCTTTTCTTGAGGGTGCATCTTTCCACCCACACTAATTGGTGCCGAGTTGCACCTTTCTCGAGGGTGCGATCTTTCTCCCTTTAATTTTCGGCGCAACTTTGCACCCTCTCTTGCCTCTACTTTTGGTGCAACTTTACACCTTTCGTGAGGGTGCAAAGAAGCACCCTAAGTTCCAAGATTGTAGCCTCTCTTGAGGGTGCGATTTTGTGCCATATTATATAGGTATAATGTTACACCTATGTGGTGCTTATTTGATCCATGACTGCAGCAAAATTGCTTCTTTAAAGGAGCCAGTCAGTGTCACTGTCTACGCCTTTAGAGGCGCAATGTTGCCCAGTATAACCTCAAGTGCACCTTGAGATTACTGGGCAATATTGCGTCTCTAGAGGAACAGGCAGTGACACTGATTGGCTCCTTTAAAGAAGCAATTTTGCAGCAGTTATGGATGAAATAAGCACCACATATTTGCAACATTATAGCTATAAGGTAAATATACTTAGCATCACATACCAACGTACAATTTGGTTACTTAACTACTTTAAACCTTGAATAGTGCGAACTAATGCAAGCCTGTTTGCTCAGTATATCAAACTTATGCTGTTGTTGCACTTTGCAAAGTAAATAAGATTGGTGTAATTTGGATCCTGTGAATCATGAAATGTGTGTGTGGAATTTGTGAGTTTTGAAATGTTAATGTAGAAGTTAACTTATAGTTGTGTTTGAATGACATACTAAAACCAAATATTTACCCAATTACCTTTCCAATGAGGTGAGCACTATCACTATCTATCAAACAAACCCTCTAGGCAAGAGTATACATCTGCATGAAGGAAGAGGTAAAAATATGATATACATTTGTCTGGATACGTTTTATTCAAAACGTACTTGAATAGGTACTTATTTACATAATCTATAAGAATAAGATATGCTTTTTACCAGTACACAAAAACTCAAAAAACAAGAGCATGCTACGTACATTTCTAAAGTATGCACCACATCTTTAAAAAAATGTAAGAGGATTTAACAAGTTGTTTGTATGCATTTAAACGAATAGGCCTACATATTTCCATGCGTACAATATTCATGTAACAGTGACGTCATCATGAATCATCAAAAAGATATGTTTCCAGCATAGACATGAATTTATCTAAAATTTAAAACATGCCTTACAATTAGGAGTTTGTTTTATAATGACGATGCCAATTGTCTTAAAGTCCTTATCACGACATGTCTTGGTGTTCACACTTATTCAAATCATGAGATTCTTGGCACTTAGATTACGACTACAATTTATTATGGTTTAGATACTTAACTGACATACGCATACCATATACAGGTATACGGGCATTTCGATGAAAACATCTAAATACAAGGTATGATTATAATATGAAAATCGAACTTGATACCAGACCTTATGGGCTACCAATGGAGACTAGGCAGAATCGCAGTTATCATGGTTATGTATTCAGATTTTGTTTTGGGTGATACATGCATTCCGACTGATTTGGGATCAATTCGAGTCCCTCGAGCTGAGATTCCGGACTGCAATGAGCAAATCATCATAATGACTAACAAAGTGACTGAGAATAATACATGCACCAGCTTCTGTTTCGTTGTTCTATACATAGAAAGTTGTTACGTTTTCCGATCCTCTGTAGGCACACAGGGATTTGCAGATCACCTTTGGCTATAACGCCATGGTCGCGTGCAAAATGATTGCAGCTTATCTAACTTGTAGTTTCCGAATAGGGGACTACCGTGCATATACATATTAATCGGATGATAGACTCCGTCAAAGAGTAAATTGCGGATATCGTATACCATTGTCAAATCCACTTTTTGTTCTGTACACAGTTTCACTGGACTCTTATGAACCACTTAAGCATTACCAAATCATGGAGTATGAGAATAATCTTATGTTATTTCCTTGAAACGGCTGCATTTGTATGAGCGGGAACAGTTTGGCATCATACATGACTAAATGCATGCATTATACAAGGTTTCAGGACACTTTGAACCGTGTCCCCCCCCCCCCCCCCAAAAAAAAAAAACAACAACAACAACAACAACAACAACAACAACAAACAAACAAACAAACCACAAAACAAAACAAAACAAAACAACAACTATTGAAATGTTGTATACCCTATGCCCATTAATGTATGATCTTTGACCTTTGAATACATTGCCCATATTTTTCAACGAATAGGCATCTGGATGCAACGTAGGTATATATAAAATGATTTTTTTTTAAAGGAAAATACATTTAACCACTTCAGAAATAACTATGGAACAAATATCATAATATTGACACGTTCCCTTATTCCTAAATGACGTGACAGAAAGCTTTCCTCACCGAAATCATTCTGTCGTTATTCAAGTACAAGACTTTGATGATTATATACCTAGTTCGATTAAAATTATACATGCATGGAGTCATTGCGAAAGTATCTAATGAATAGCATGCTTCAGAACTACATCATTGTCATTTATTCTATGACGCTGATAATAGAGTAATTGTTCCGCCATACTGCCTGGCAGGTTGTAGTCCTCCTACGACGTTTGTTCAGCAAATAAGGCACAAAATAAAATTTTGCGAATTTTACACGCTGTTGCCAAAGTATTTTATCTTCTTTACCACTATTCTCAGACATAAGGTATGCTGATGCTGTATGAATTAGAAACGGAAGCTTCACAAATATTCACCATCTAACAAGGTAAAAGCGAAGTGATGTCTTGCCCACATATCGAATTTGTGATTACACTGATTTTCAAATGTAAGCTCATTGACTTTTTGACTGTTGACGGAGTCGGACTTCACCAATATCAACACTTGACAGCCATCTTTAGATGATCTGAGGAGTGAATTTGGTGGTCATATAGCTCAAAAGTGTGGAAAGTTATTAAAAGAACACCACAATACTATGTCGACAGTGCTTACAAGGTGAGATACAAAGAAAGAGCACGAAATGACATTGTAGAATTTGACAATGACCTACAATATTTGACCTTGAACGCTGGCACCCACAAGGTGGTAGAAGTAACTTCGTCCAATCGTACATACATATATTCAAAGTTTCATTTGGATACCTCAAACAGTAATTAAAGGGGAATGAAACCCAAATGTACCCGTGGATTGGAGCAATATCATAAGAACACATAAGTGAACATGGAAAATCGTATGATCCAGTGGAAGTTATGCATTTTTTAAAGTTTCAGTGTCACTTTCATGTATGGAAACGTATATGAAGAAAATATCAAGGGAATTCCATAAAATCTGATTCTAAATGAAAAGTACAAATTGCCTCCACTTATTTGTCGTTGCCATAATGTTAAGGGTAATATTACCCCTCCCCCCCCCCCCTTCTGGATGAAGGAAATCAAGTGCTCCTTTTGTAATGCTAGAAACGTGAAACTATGCCTATTTTCTTTACATTTCTTTATATAATTTTCCATGGTTGACGTCAAAGATGTAGCTTTCTCATCTCGTAATGGCGGCACTGAAACTCTAAATATATGTGTATATATAGCTCTTCAACGGATTTTCCGATATTCCTCAATTTGTGACGATGTGTTCAACTGCTAAAGTAATCTCCCTGCATTAACTTGTCCACTTGTACTTTTCGATTCATTTCCCTTCGTGATACAACGTTGCCATAATCGATAACAGACTGATGCACGAACGGAGGGACAAGCTGAACAACATCATTTCTCTGGTGACAATTCCTTGTAAAAGTATACACCATGAAAACTTTAGGCTGGTAAACTATATCAAGATAATTATTGAACAATATTGTTAATGAAATGCCGTAGGTTTTTCTTCGTGATAGTTGCCTGTTCAGATCAAGGCTTGCAATGTACTGCTGAAGTATGCATCGGGTGTTTCTGCCTTGCCTGGGATACTGAAAGCCACAAAGCACAGAAGGCCGGAAACATAGTAGCGAAGGAAGACACGATTGTATACGGGAATTCGGGCAGATTTCACAACCATCCAGCCAAATAGTGATGTCACTAGTGCGCAGCATTCACAGTGAAGATTGTGGGATTTAGTCCTGTCAGGTTCTGAAAGAGATTTTGGCATGAATAAATAATGACTGAATAAAATTTCGAAGGAAATAGGTCGTTTACACTACGCATTTGTGTTGCTTACATAAACTAACAGGTTGCAACTATGACCATTGACCAGAAAATGGAAAATTAAATTGATTGCATAGATCTACTTCAGGTTTCTAACGTCTTTTGCTGAAATAATGAGAAATGGTTTTGAAATAGCTGCGATATCCAAAACAGAGCAATAATAGTATAATATAGGACTCACTTTTTATCACGATCGCTGCGTTTTATTTTGTTTTTGGATGGCTCATCCATTTCAAAACCAATTTTCATCAAATAATCTTTAGAATTCCTCTTAGAATGGCATACTCTCTATTATTTCATAAGTAGGTTCTTGGTATATCACAAAAAGTTAAAAGCCCAAATCCTCACCTCCACCAATACTATACCATCCCTTTAAGCTTTGATATTGGTTTCTAAACAAATCCGGTCGGATAGATTTATTTCAGCTCTTTGTCATATAAGTAAAACATGATAATGTTGCAAAGAAATATTCCTCTTATATTTCTAGTCACAAAGCAGAATGGAATTCCCGTCTCCCATATAAAAATAAAAGTGCAGCACTTACTTTGTCACAGACATACAGCATGTCCTCTCTAGGCAGACGGGGAATTAGGAGACAGCATGCCGACATCACTAAGTTAGAGCTGAAAAAAAAAAGAAGAATAGATGTGGAATAGCCTGAGTAAAGTCATGTTGAAAAGAAAAATGTGGCGAATTTGGACTGAGATGAAAATACACACCTTTTATGTAGACCTGCATACATTTATGACATAGGGCATATTCAAATATTCTCACAGTTTTCCTGACCAACTCAAAGTCTTCATAACATAAAATAACAAAGTAAGACAACATCAAATTACATGCCAATTTAACATCAGTTTGCTGTATATTTTACACAGTTAGGAAAGGAGTAAGACTTATAGACCTCAGCCATTCAGCCGTTGCTGAGCTTGCCACAGATGATGGTTCGGGTGCTGGCCATGGCAATGGGTGTAATGATGCCCATTATGGTTGACACCTCTAATCCAACTACCACACACACAAAAAAAAGTGAAAATATAGGCCCCTCTACTTACTCATAACATTGATTTGATTTACTTTGATAATACTGGTTACAGAAAAGAAGATTACCCCCCCCAAAAAAAAAACACACACACACACACACACACACAAACACAAAAAAATAAAATAAAATAAAAATAAATAAATAAATAAATAAATAAATAAATAAAAAAGAAAAAAAATGAATATTCTTGCGGGTAGGGATGCTGCCTGTATGAGTTTCAATCCATCATGGAGTTTTCAGGAAAAAGTCCAAAAAAAAAACAACAAAAAACTGAAAAGACGTAGAACGGAAAAGGCAAGAATGAATGATCGCAATGGTCCACTTGAGTAACATATCTCTCGATTATAGATGGTATCAAAAATTGCACTATAGTCTTATCAAATTTTCTGCAACCCACTAAACGGTGGCTACGTTATAGTAACTGATAAAACTGCGTTCATGTGTAATAATAAGCTTTAATATAATATACTTCACGGATATCACATGCTGAAAATCTAGATGAATCAATAACCTGAAAATACATATACATGTATTACGGATTAATCCATTAATGAAACTTACATATTCTGTTGAGGAATCACTCTGTCCTTCAGAATTGCATATAAGTTTACGTGATCAGGAGAATGCGCGCAACTTCATCATATTGTATCTTGCTCGAATACCTGAAAAGGAAAATCAAGTGTCATGAGTTCAAGGCCACTGTTCATGCGTGTGTAATAATTTTGCAGAAGAGCTAACTTATGTAAATGTGACTACATAACTCTCTCCATGGCAGCTTAATGTATAGTTCAATTCTTATGCACTGCCTTGCTGCATACAGGGTGAACTTAAGTCCATCACTAACACTACCTGACTACAGAGAATTATCCCAGTATAAAGATAAGTGTGCAATGTTTGCCATTATAAGTTTAGTTAGTACACTGGTCTATTTATCCATAAGTTTATCAACAATTATAGATAACTTCCGTTCCTTTTATTCGTTATTAATCAAATGTGGTATGGCACGACGCGATGAATTATCCTTGGGGATGTGTGTGTGTGTGGGGGGGGGGGGGAGCTGGCGTAAAGGTTATGTTAAGGATACACTTCCTATAGGAATATCCGATTCCACGTTTTCTTAACTATTTTGTTTTGTTGCTGATCGGTAAATATAAAGAATTACTTGAAATTTGTGATTATGTATGTGTTCACTGTATTGTGAGTATAAATTATGCTTGTATAATTGTGTATGTAGTAAAAATTGTATCATTTATAATGTGTACATGTACATGAATATATGTGAGTTTATGCATGTATGTAGATATTCCTATGTGCACGCCCATGTACCAACAAAAAGAATTTCCTAAATGAACAATAAATGAATCTGAAATCTGAAATCGGAATGCCATGACGTCTTTAGCAAGACATTTTATCGCTAAAGCTGCTCTAATTCCACAGAATGGTTACGAAACAAAACAAAATAGAACAGAAAACAGCACGCATAAAACTAGCCAGTTTTAACAGAACTCTAAAATGAACATTTTAATATTACTGCCTGCAAGCCTACATTATAAGACATGGCTATACAACCAAAAACATAACAGATACAAGAAATTTGATGACGGGTAATACCGAGAGTAAGGCCTTGGTCGAGAACATTGTGGATATTTCAAATCATGCTTTACGATGATGTTTTAACTCACCATTTTCCACGTAGTAGGAATCTGCGGGGTCTTGATATTATGAAGTGGACAAAATAATTTTGAAGTCAGAGTTGCAGTAAGCCGCTACGAAAAGCCTCAGAAGAGCTGATCTGCTGTGGAAATGGAATTTGCGCTAGATGCTCAGCTCAAACACGCATGAACGAGCTGTACAATGAGCCATCTGGGAGTCAACTTATGTGCACATAAGTTTGCACGACTCAGCAATTCATTGAATTCATAAATCATGTTCAAGAAAAGAATGAACATGCCCACACCAGGTGACCAAAGTACTGGGTTCGTGAATTGACGCTTTAGGAAACATCCATGTCATTATTTTGCATCGAATGTATTCTATGGATTAATAGGCGTTTAAAAAAAAACATTTTCCACTTTTGATTCTTAATAATTCAGTAACTATATATCAGATAACACTATCATTGATATGGGAGATAGTTGTATAGTGTACAATTTCGTTGGAGGTGGTTTAAAACACAAATCAGTTTCATGAAATCCATGATCAATTTCACAGTTAGGTTACAGATTTTGCTCTATTTCCAACCCTCTGTGCAAAATTTTCACTTTGCACAGGGGTCAATGGGTGTGTATGGGAGTATGTGGTTAACACCCTGACAATGGTGTTGGACAATGGCCAGGGTTTGAATGCTTTATTATTTATTCATGAGAAATTCCACTATCACAGCTAGTCTTTATTCATTCTAAAATGTGGTGTTTGCAAGCACACGGAAACATGTGCTTACATTTTTCATGTGCATGTATTTTACCCTTAGGCTTTACCGTGCATGAATCCATGAAAAAAGGGGGAAAAATCAACCCTTACAAATAAATCGTGTAGTTTGCACCCTTATATATCCGCGAGTTTGCTCTCTAAATGACTTTAGTTTATCATTTCCTTTACTTTCACTTAATAAAATATGCATACATAAAATGTGACAATGGTATGAATAAAATGACAATGTGACAAACAAACAAACAAAGCAAACAAACAGCAAAAGATATCAAGTGAAGGGGTGAGTGAGAAGGCAATTGGCCTTATTTAAAACTAATCCCGGAAAAGTAAATACATTGTATATACAGAGAAAAACATTGGCACACACACACACACACACTCACACATACACACACATGCATACACAGACAAAAACATGGACCAGCGCATATTAGCAATGCACAAGATGTCATTTTCACAAACACACCCTATCTTGCTAGTCTCTTATAAATTCGTAAAATGATATTGGTAACTTCCAGAAAACCTTTCAAGTAAAATACGTTTGAAAGCTTTCTTAAAACTTTGTACCGTTTTCTTACATTTCACATCAGAGTGGATGGAATTCCAGATTTGAGGGCCTTGAAAAAATATTGACTTTTTTTTTCTGTCCCGAGATCGAGTCGCAACGAAAATCTTTAGCGTGGAGTAGGGTTTGACTCCATCATCGCACAGTAAGCATGCAGGGAATGCTGTGACATATTCCATTTCGATTGGTGAATACCAGACGAGCAGTCAAGTATTCTTCGTTAGCTTGTTCGCAGACCCTTTCATCAAAGACTCAACTTCATTTAAAAATGCTCCGATGAATGATTATGAAATTATAAGAGAACGTCAAGTTTTATGATGTCTTTCAAAAAAAATGTACATAGTAGCACCACGACGGTATGCAATATTGTATTCAAGTGTCGATCAACACCATATGGGTCTTTCTTTGAGACTTGTTATGGGCTCAATATTGCACCTTAGCAAGAATGAACCACAAACAGGAAGATATGTCTTTGTAATGGTAATTACGTTTCGACATCCCAACCAATAAGAGATAGGTTAGGTGAATGTTAAAGACACGGGGATACACGAATAGAAATTGCTAAAAAAATGAAATAAAACGAACATTATTCTAATAGGCATGCCTGGGCAGTAATCTGATGTTTCTATTGATAAAGAATTCTATTTGAAGATTCATATCAGTTTGCTTTGTCAGAATCATGAGGAAAAGTGATAAAATAAACCGGCTATCCAGGGTACAGTTCAAATACTTTCACATGAAACAGCTCTGATTAACACTTTTGCACAATAATATTTATGTTCAGAATTGACTTTTGTTTTATATGTTTTTATCTTAAAGTATAGGATTTCATTTGAAGCAAAATATAGCCAAAATTATGTAAACGTCCAAAATGAATCTTCAGATTGCTCAGCGATACGGCGGCATCAAATCCCGATCAGCGAAGGCACAAATGCACCTGTGGAATTGTTTTGTACAGCAATAGAAATCTGACGACTATTTGAATAATTACATCCAGTTGGAACTTCATCTGTTAAACCTCCTAGGTTATGTGTACAATGTGATTGGTCAATACCAGACAAGCAATCAGGTATTCTACGTTTGTTTTTTTAGTAGACCCCTTTCATCATGGACTCAACTTAATTTGAAAATATACTCTCGATGAATGATTATAGAATATGAAAGAAACTTAAGTTTCCTGATATCAAAAAATATATGTTCATAATATCAGCACAAGGATATGTATTATTGCATTTTAGTGCCGAGCAACACCATAGGATGGCCTTTGTTTTGAGACTAGTTTGGGGCGTAATATTGCACCGTCAATGACCGTGGCAAGATCGAACCCAAAATGAACCATATAAGAAGCAAAGTTCCACCATTTTCTCAAATCGTGTAGTTTGCACCCATTTTCGCGACTTCGAACCATTCTAGCTCCCTTATTGAACCTTTTTTTCTTAGTGTGTATATTGTATCAATCAGCAGACAAGCCGAAAAAAAGCCTAAGACTTTAACAGTGCGCCTGGCCTCCTTTAATTGTTCTTGTTATTTATTTTACTAAAAGAAAAAAATAGGGGGCCACCCGGTGCGCCCTCTCCCCCTCCCACCTGATATGCCACTACAATAGTAAACACGTTATTAGATAGAAATGATGTAACCTTTGACGGTTCAATGGGAGATGGATTAGACCATAGAGAGACAATGAATTGTTGGGGACAGGATCTTTGTAATATTTAAATCTTAAGGTGAATTGTGCCTTAATGCACGGTAAAAGAGCTCAATTGTCAGCTTGCAGTACATGCATAATCCTAAATATTTGCATTGTTTAAATTGTTTCGAATAAAGACTGCATTCAATAAACGAATCATAAGAATTGCTTTGCATTGCAGGAAGCCGAATGTCATTAAGCCTAAAGGGACTTGAATTGCCACAACTAAATCATAATGATAATTACACACCGAATAACATGACAAGCGTTTTCATGATTTTTTCCTCTATGTGACACACAAAACAAATCTATCTGTTAACATTAGCTGGTCAACGCATAAAATCACGCGGTCCCCTAAGTCGGAGAGAAGTCTTTTCTGGTCTTCGTATCACGGAGTATTTGTCTTGCCCTATCATCACGGACGCAAGCTACGTTCGCTTCGACTTCTGTCAACGGAAAGCCTCGAAATGTTTCACAGCAGGTTAGAATTCAATGTGTTTCATTTCCCTTTTTTAACCTTATGACCTCCATAATTAGGAAAATCACACGTCTAGGTCTGGGACGTTCTTTCTTCATCCATGACCACAAAAACAAGCAGTGTAAGTTGTCAAATTAAGCGCTTAATCTTAACACATGTGAGATGTATGGTTTTCTTGTAATTTTCCAATAGGGAGTGTATAATTATATTATATTATTATTATTATTATTATTATTATTATTATTATTATTATATATGTGATTGTTGATGCATTTTTGTGAATACATTTCCATACAACACCTTCATGCCCAATGATACAGTCTGTAACATCTATAAATAGTTGAAACCAATCTTTTGTATATAGCTCTTGTATTTTCAGAGAATAAGCCTTGGAAAAGTAAGAGAAAAATTCGATACATTATTTTGAATACATTATATTTCATTTCTTGAATGATTTGAAAATCTTCAGGAAAAAAAGATAATGGGAAACTCTTGAATCACCTTCTCGTTTTCAGAGCGACACTTCAGATACCATGTGACAGAATCGTTTGCAATTTATGCTGATTACCATGTTTCCTTCATTCTTTAACTCGTGCTAATTAGCGTTGAGCACATCTTCTGATGGGATTTCAAAACTACTCTTTGACGGTGAGAAAATCAAGGAGATTCCGGGCGCTTTCATTACCAAGAACAAAGAGTCTCAGCTAATCTTCCGCTTAACACGACGAAGTCTCGAGATCTCGAACGCTGACCAACGTAGGCTCACCACCAAGTTAGGAGGGAAGCGGATTAGGTTCATCTACGCATACACGGATGACGGGCAGTCGACCGAATTCCAGATAACGGAAGAAGACGAAGGTGGGAAAAAGTCTGTTTTTTCTGTTGGGTTCATAGAAAATGATTTTCTATTAAATTATGTTGATCAAAGGCAAATGTCAATAATGGGAGTGAATCCATAAATTCATCTTCGTCAGTGTGAACATTTTAACTAATGTGCTTATGGCTTGGAAGTAATGAAATTAAGATTGCTTACTATTATACATACTGCGGGAAAGCAAACTGATGATAATGAAACAGCATTTATATAGCGCCATTATCTGTAGAAACATTCATTAAAGGGGCCCGGCTCCCACGATGTGTCACACATCATTCACAACCAGTTGCTGGAAAAGATAGGTCTTCAGTTCAGATTTGAAGGTATTGAGGCTATTACAATTTCGGACTGGTAGAGACTTCAACAGTCGTGGCGCAACAGAATAGAAGACTCTATCCCCATACATTTTTAGGCTGGGCCTATTGGACACATGGAGAGTCTGTCCAGTACAACTTAGTCCTGGTCGCCGCTAGGTCGCAACTAGAACTGGAGCACCAGTGATGCTACTACTCATAAATATGTGGACATGAAAGCAAGAGATACCCTGTTTTCTTGTCGTTAAGAGAAGTTGCTTTTCATCTAACAGCGAATCTCCTCAATAGCAGCCCAAACAGCAGCAGCTGCACATTCTTCAGCGCCTCCAACTTTTGGATCAAAAGTCGGATCGGATATTTGTCCCACACGAATAACTTATTTTTCAAAAATAAAATACTGAAAACATCAGATTTGTTCAGTTAAAACGTCGGCATATTTAAGTATAAATTTTCTGCCAAGTACATGTGTAGTTACCGGATGTTTTTACTCTCATGTTCAGGAAAAACTATTTGATTCATAATTATCCTACCCGCCAAAGTGACGCATTTCGCCTTCCACGTACTCGAAAAATTATCGCTAAAAAAGCGTTAATGTAAACGGGCCCCAAATACTGGAATGACCTCTCCCCCGAAATAAAAAGCTGCTCGTCTTCATAATCCTGCAAACGCAAATTAAAAGAGTTTTTATTGAGTGCATATCTTGCAGACACTGAATAGATTTGTAATGTCTTATGTAATATTGTGGCATGTTATTGTCCGATCAAACATTCTTGTCAACACGCTGCAGATTCCATTTTGGGCCTTGCCGTCAGGTTCACCGAATTCATCATTAGCAATTCCACACTCTACTTCGTTTCCCTCTCTTCCTCCTTCATCTACCTCTCTCTCACTTTCTACCCAGAGCTTGACAGCAGGTACTAAATGAATTAATAGCTGTACATGCCACTTTTTGTGTTTTACTGAACATAACCTTGTGACAGTTTTAATGCAACAACAGTAATAGTGTATACCAAAGTAGGCTCTATATGCAAATCATGTTCTACTCTGGAAACGAATGATAGCTCGGTCACAATAATGGTTCACATTTTAGTATTTTTTCCCTTTTTATCACATAGGTATACCCCGCTTTTCTTATTTTTTGCCATTAACTGGCCTGGTCGTATCTTCTATCCGTTCTCCGTTTTTTTTTTTTTTTTACAAACACTGATTACTCGGGGCTTACAGCCAAACAAGCTTGCTTTCATGTAGGTCCCGTCATACTTCTCTTTGTTCAACCCCATTCCGATTTCAACCAGTTATCATTACAATTGATGTGTTATTACCATGTATATTGTTTGTTTTTGCACATTGTTTACAAGGTAAAAGAATTTGTATTATCATTTCTGATGCAATACTCATATACGAGAAATATGAAAATAGATGAATTGAAATTTAAAAAGTGAGGTAGAGCTGGGTGTCCCATTCAGTCACAGATTATGTTTATTCTGACAAGAACACGAGTGGAAATACATGAAGATAATAATTACCAGGATAACAAAATTGTTGATATATAAAGAAATATAAGGTGGAGTCCTTTGTATTGGCACAATATGATTTTTTTTTTTCATTTTGAGGATCGGTTACTGAGATAAAAACTTATTAATTTTGGGTCAAGTGACTTTTTTTCTCATCAAAATAACGTGATAAATCACAGCTTATGGCGCATTTTAGCATTACTTACAGAGAGAGTGAAAGAAGACTATTTTCCAGTTTTACTCATTGATGCTACAACTAATCCTTGTTACTTTTGATTACCATTAATCTCGACATTCACAGAGGGGGAAAGCATCGAGACCAATGAACCACTGCCCTCTACACGGATCATTAATGAGATCACCCTCCCCATCCAAATCGAATTCAGTCTCCGTATGGCCAGAGGTCTCTTCAAACTCGAGTTCAGCAAATCCGACGAACCCGTTGACCCCGACAAACCCGATGATCCTGCAAGGGAAAGCTATTACATCGGTAAGGTTTATTAATTACCTTCTGATCACAAGCTGCATTTTATGGCGAGCTCTAGATCTTCAAAGGGAAGACGACACAGTACAATCTCACGCACGTGCATAACACCCTTTTTAGTCTATAATAGCGTCGTCATTATTAAGAGTTCGCGTCGCAAATCTAAAGTTCGCTGTCTAATTGTGTGATAAGAGAGGATCCAAACAAAAATCAAGATTCTTAAAAAGTTCCGAACCAGAGGTAATGTTTCAGAACAAGGACATCTTACCATTTGAAATGAAGTAGCATCTTACGACTGCAGTTTTAGGTAGGTTGGCAATTAGCACGCTGAAGACATTGAAGAATTTTGATTGATTATTGATTAATGTGAATTTATTTCTACTTTGTGTTTACAAGATTAAAAGCCAATCATAATTGAGTTACGACGATTATACAATCATAATTTTCCTTTCTAACGTACAAAAATAATATAGGTTTTCCCAGTCAATATCATACTTTTGTCATTCCAATTCATGAATGTGCATTCAAATTCACACAGGGCGGCACGCGGAAATATACTAGTATTCGAGCATTCAAATTCAGAATCCGAGCGATCAATTTCATTTATGGGAGTTCTATTTCGTTTACGTGAAATCAAATTCACGCTTGAGCGTACAATTTCCAAATGCGAACATTGCACTTGATACTCGTGCATTAAAATTCCAGCGATAGTCATGTGATACTCCCGATGAGCTTGTTTGGAGCGTTCAATTTCATTTTAAGGCGATCAAGTTCCTACTTCGTGCGATCGATTTAACGAGGAAAATGGAGGAGACTCTTTAAGAAAGGAGAAGGGGCATACACAACAACCAATGAAGGCTTACATGTGGTGTAATTTTGTTTAAAGGTACTACATTGTTCTGTGTTCATGCATTCTTTGATTTTCATCTAAATAAATCTTAAATTGTAAGGTTCAATCAGCAGTGCATCCAGACAACACAACGACAATCTAATCATATTTCTTGATGCTGACACGGCGTGCTGACAACGCCCCAACACTAACCACACAATGGCAATGCATCGATTCAACGACAAAATGACACACAATGATCTCACATAGTCCCGCAAAAATAAATCCAATAAGATAGCAATAAGCAACAGACAAGGCGTATACAATGTTCATGTTATCAGTTTCAATGTAGTCATTTTTTCTTTTTGCGAGGGTGTCAATCAACCTTGCCTATCATACTCGGTCTGCAGGCCTATACAGTGCCTAATGTGAGTGTATTCATCCTCGTTAAGCCCGAGTTCACATTTTAGAATGAACAGATGGATCTATACTGCAAAATAAATATTCTTCATCATAAATCCCCATACATTCCAAGCTAAATGAAAGAGACACACATACACGGCCCCAAACAAACTAAATTCAGGACTTCTTTTAAATTGAATGTAGTTAAATTTTGGAACATGGTTGCCTATTCACTAATTTGAATGACCGATGAGATTCCGTCATCAGCTTGAAATAAATTTGAATACTCATTGCTGAAATGCATGCTCCTTTCTTAAATTTGAATGCTTCGATAGTGAATTCAAAAATCTCTGATAGCGTATTTGAATGGTCGGATTTTTAATTTGATTTGTTGATTCAGTGCTGCGAGCGTGGAATGCGTGAAAATCGAATGCTCGGAATAGGAACTTGAATGACAAAAGTATGAAATTGATCAAGAAAACCCATAAAAAACACACATTTAGTAAGAAATACATTTTCAACTAATGATAAATAGTAGTGGAGGAGCCAAAATTTAAAGTACAGTTTGTATTACTCAGGTCCCAGAAAAATAAATGACTCCATAATAATCCATCAATAAACACATAAGAATAAAAGTATATACCACAATGGTATAAAAAATACAACTAATCATTTCTTAGCGATAGTATGTTCTTCTCATCATAGGTTTAATAAGAATGTCGATATGGTCATTTTTCCCCATATTTTTTAGACTTCAGTTTTGACAACGATAAGCCCTCGAAGATTCTTCTAGGAAAGACGACCATTACAGAGGCTTCCCGATTCCTTGTGCCGGGACTTGACAACGATCTAAGTGTGACCATTGACAAAGACACCGTGGAAGTGAGCAATGGACGGGGCCAAAAAATGAGCGCAAACATTCCTAGCGCCTATCAGTACCGCAACCTGTTCGTCATGAAGCCTGGAGATGAACAAGTCAGCTTTGAGTTAGAAAACAAAGAAGGTAATCACATTAACAGGAAAAAAAAAAAACAACAACAAACAAACAGAAGACCTTCTGCAGTTTGGAAGTGGTAACTTAGCAACCACTTATACAACATTATTACGTTACCATTGTTTGATGCTTTGCCACAGAAAAATGCGTTACAATAAAAGGAAGAGGTTCAATGAAAGAGTTTTCATAGAAAGGAAAGTAATTTCCTCTTTATTTTCTTCCCTATACGACTCACGGCATCCTCGCGTTATTAAACGGGAAATTCAATCCACAAATAAGCTAGTCTGATAAAAAAAAAGTACATTCTTACGAGTTCAATGGTAAAAATGTGACTAAAATCGGATGAAAAATAAAAAAGTTATGAAATTTTGAAGTTTTGCTTATTTCTGCAAAATAGTTCTTGTACAGTGGATATGAATACGCAAATGAGTGAGCTAACCATGTCATACCCTCACAATCTTCCATTGATCGTGTACAGAACATGAAAAAAAATCAATGTTTCTGTCATTGAAGTCTGAAACATTATTTCATTCCTGGTTGAATAACTTCAGAATAGTGATCAGTTAGATATATCAGGATTTGAGCCTTAGGCATAATTGCGTTTGAATGAAAAACTGGAAATGTCAAAATTTTATGTACAAACTATATGGTTAGGTAAGTTGTGAGGGGAGGACATGCTCACTTTGCCATTTGCATATTCATATTGACCGTTCAAGAACTGTTTCCTCAAAAATTAGCGAAACTTCAAAATGTCATAACTTCCTTATTTTTCATCCGATGTCAATCAAAATTTTACTGTTGAACTCGTAATATTTTACTCTGTCTTATCATACTAACGTATAATTGGACTGGATTTCCCCTTTATGTAAATCCCAGTGGAACAATCCTATACGATAACACGTCAATTACTTCTGGCAATTAGAGTGGACGTTCTTCTTTTTGTTTGGTAGGGGGGGGGGGGGAGCACTCGCTTACATTACATTGTTCTCAAACGATTTTCTCGAGTGATGTATGCCTGTACATTATGCGTGCGTTTGTTTTTGTTTTTGGAAGGGGAATGGTGCATTTGCACAAATTCTAAGGTACGAATTCTGTTTCATCAAGTTTCGCTTGGGCAATTATACTTTCTATTTTCCTTAGGAAGGTTTTCATGGGATCCGGGAAACAACACCTAATCATTTCCACGACTTCCACTTAGGTCGCATTACTCTCTTGCCAGCTGACATAGTGACAAAGCAAATTGGTTGATTCCGAGGAACTTTGCTTATTCATACTTTCTGTACATAAAATGACATAAACGTCTGGCTATATAGTAGGAGCAACTTCCTCATCCTTTGTAAGTCATTTTCAGAATGAATTAAGTTCAGAATGAAGTTCAGAATGAATTCATAATTGTAATAGATTGTAATAATTAATAATTGTAATAATATCAGTAAATACTACGAACTATGGATAAAATTGTGCTTGTTCTTGTTTGCCTCCTAGAAAGCGGGAAAGATGATGCCGACAATGGAGAGGAAGGTGTGTATAGTTTGACGTCACTGTTAATTACTTTAGAGATTATCTTGGTGAAACATGGAATTCAACACAAACGAGTTTTCGATTTATCTGTGCAGTTGCTAAAACTATTCTGGATTTTGAAATCTATGATGTAGATATAGATCATATCGTATCGAACGTTTGCATGTGTGTATATGTAGTTATGTGGTGCGTGTGTGTGTGTGAGAGAGAGAGTGAGAGAGAGAGAGAGAGATGTAGATTAGGTACCAAAAGAAACAGGTTTTCTTTTTTTTTATCACTGACCGTTTACTGCAGTGAAATACTAGTAAGATCTACTTTCTTTCTCAGATCATTCACGGGACGAAAATCGGAAAAAACCCATATTCGTTGGTACAAAGAAAGGGATAAATCAAGAGGCAAAAGCAAGAATCCAGTGAAACAACCCTCTTTACTTAATATCAATTTACTTGTATCCTACCTATCCGATTTAAGTAGTCAAAAGGGACGACTGTGTCTGACATCTTCATGTAGTGCAAAATAAGGAGGTCATTCTATAAAGACAGTGATCGACATGTATCTTTCGAAATTACCTCATCAGTTGATTTATAAAAGCTATCAAGTGCGTATTGGACATCGTTTTTGTTTTCTTTGTATCTTGAAATCACTCCACGCAATAAGTTGCTTTCTTTCCCTCTCTCTCTCTCTCTCACACACACACACACACACACATACACACTGTCTATTTCTCTCTCCCTCTCTGTCTCTGTTTCTCTCCTCTCTCTTCCGGCATGACAACGACTTGGTGTAGGGATTTGTTCAGGGTTTTTGTTTCGGATAAGTTAGGTCATAGGTCTTTTTGTCCTAGTTTCTTTGTTTCATCCATTTTCAATTTACATCAGTCAATCGATCATATAATTTCTTGTATTACGTGTGGGGGGAATGCACCCTACAAGCTCAGCTTTTTAGCATTCCTCCCCATTTCCAACATTTTCGTATACTTACAAGTTTTCTGTAAACTTATCCTTTACTTTGTATAATGAAATTTATGTACTGTATTAAATTTTTCAAATATATTTATATGCTTTTGTTGGAAATTAAAAATAAATGAATGAATGAATGAAAAAGGTGTACAGCTAGACGGAGAGACACCAGTCGGTGATGCTGATGTCACAATAGGTGAATTCTTTTCTTGTACGATTTTTCGAAATGTACAATATCTGGTAATTCGATTATATCAGTTGCACCTTTTACAATGCCATCTCTACTGTCGGATAGATATTTAACCAATCCATTCTTTTTATAGATATATATTTCGGATTTCGATAACAATATAACGTTATAACAATCTTTAAAATATGTATATGACAAAATGATAAAATAAATCTGTTATGTAAAGCATGTAGGACATTATTATTTTTGACTGAAATATTCTTTATTCTTTCTTAATCTAACCTCGGCAGTGCATTTTTGGACACGAACTTAGATACACATGCACAATTTCGCATGTATAGGCGAAATGACATTGATTATCATTATAATAATATTATCCATTGATTTGTTTTTCTCTATTCCGAAGATAAAGACGATGATGAAATCGTCAACGTTGGTCTCGGTGAAGAAAAGGAGAAAAAGAAATGGGGCGGAAAAGGCAAGAGGAAGAACAAGAAAGGTATGATGAACGTATACACTTTAATAGCAGACGAGTTGAAACGTACTCTTTGAAAAGCATGCACCTACACAATTTCTTTTTTTTTAACAGAAATATTCTTCATTCATTTCTTAAACTCGGCAGTGCTTTTTGTACATGAACTTAGATACACATGCACAACTTAGCATGTATAGGGGAAATGACATTGATTATCAGTATGATAATGTCCAAGTTCATTAATTTGTTTTTCGTTGATTTGTTTTTCTGTATTCCGAAGATAAAGACGATGATGAAATCGTCAACGTCGGTCTCGGTAATGGAAATAAGAAAAAGAAGCGAGGAGGAAAAGGCAAGAGGAAGAACAAGAAAGGTATGATGAACGTATACACTTTAATAGCAGACGATTTGAAACGTACTCTTTGAAAAGCATGCACCTACACAACATTTAACAGAAATTCTTATGTGTCTCCGGTATTGAAGAGATACATACCAATATATACATATCAATGTACTGTGAACCATGTGATTTCAAGCTGTAATTTACGAACACTTTCAAATCTACATTTCTTTGGATCGGGTCGAGAAAGTGCAATAATAATGAACATTCTGTAAGATGATCAACATTTATTGTGTGTATATATAAAAATTATTTCATTCCTAGATTTCAAATGCTATCAAGTGTGTATTGGATATCGTCTTTGTTTTCTTTGTTTCTTGAAATCAGGTGTACGGCTAGATGGAGAGACACCAGTCGGTGATGCTGATGTCACAATAGGTGAATTCTTTTCTTGTACAATTTTTCAAAATGTACAATATCTGGTAATTCGATTTTATTGCACCTTTTACAATGACACCTCTACTGTCGGGTAGTAACCAATTTATTCTTTTTATAGATGTTTATTTCGTATAACGGAGGAGGTTCCTTAATTTCGATGATAGCATAAGGTTATAACAATCTCGAAAGTATGTATCTAACAAAATGCAATCGGTGAAATCAGTTATACAAAGCACGTAGGACATAATTATTTTTTAATGAAATATTCTTAGTTTGTTTTTTAACCTCCGTAGTGCATTTTTGTACACAAACTTAGATACACATGCACAACTTAGCATGTATAGGCGAAATGACATTGATTATCAGTATGATAATGTCCAAGTTCATTAATCTGTTTTTCACTGATTTGTTTTTCTGTATTCCGAAGATGACGACGATGAAATCGTCAACGTCGGTCTCGGTAATGGAAATAAGAAAAAGAAGCGAGGAGGAAAAGGCAAGAGGAAGAACAAGAAAGGTATGATGAACGTATACATTTTAATAGCAGACGAGTTGAAACGTACTCTTTGAAAAGCATGCAACTACACAATTTCTTTTTTTTTTACAGAAATATTCTTCATTCATTTCTTAAACTCGGCAGTGCATTTTGTACATGAACTTAGATACACATGCACAACATATCATGTCCTGGCTAAATGACATATATTCTTGATTATCAATGTGACAGTGTCATTCATTGATTTGTTTTTCTGTATTCCGAAGATGACGACGATGATGAAATCGTCAACGTTGGTCTCGGTGAAGAAAAGGGGAAAAAGAAACGAGGCGGAAAAGTCAAGAGGAAGAACAAGAAAGGTATGATGAACACATATACTGTAATAGCAGACGGGTTGAAACGTACTCTTTGAAAAGCATGCACCTACACAACCTGTAACAGAAATTCTTACGTGTCTTCGGTATTGAAGAGATACATACCAATATATACATTTCAATGTACTGTGAACCATGCGATTTCAAGCTGTAAATTCGAACACTTTAAAATCTACATTTCTTTGGATCGGGTCGAGAAAGTGAAATAATAATGAACGTTCTGTAAGATGATCAACATGTGTGTATATATCAAAATTATTTTATTCCTTGATTTCAAATGCCTTATGATCTTAGTAATGATTTAAATTTGAACGCGTTATGTAATTACATAACACTAAATTCAAAGATATGTATTTCAGTTTCTCTAAAGACACATTTTTTCTCCGTTGCATTTAAACATAAGAAGTTTGAATAAACAATTTGATGAGTTAAAGTTCTTATTAGAATCCGATGCTAGCCAATCACTCTTTGTCATTGGACTTGGTGAAACCTGGTTGACTTCCACTACAGAAGATTCTTTTGCAATTGACGGATACAATATGTATGTCAGTAATAGATCGGACAGAAGTGGAGGCGGTGTTGCATCATACGTATCAAGTATTTACAAATGTATTATTCACAACGGAATCGGTAGAATGGGTAACACTGTTGAATCTCTTTTCGTAGAAATTTATATCTCAGGATGTATATTAAGGAATGCGTTATTGGGTATGATATACAGACCTCCTAATTCAAATACCTACGATTTTTTTGACTTTTCTTTCAGACCTGGTAAAAGCCCAATTTTTCGAAATAAGGATTGCTTTCTACTTGTTGATTATAACATTGATTTGCTGAAATCTGGAAATGATCATATCCCTAGCGAGTTTCTTGAAACACTTTTGTCTTCCTCTCTGCCACTCATTACTAAACCGCCTCGCGTCACGGATCACTCTGCTACTTTAATTGAAAATCTGTTTTGCAATATCTTACCGCTTCCCAATTCTTTTATCATTCTTTCAGATATGACCGACCATTTCCCAATCATGACCCATTCCACTTTGAAAACTTTAGTTAATGATGTTAAATCTTCGGCTCCTTTAGTTAAATGTAGAGTTTCATGTGAAAAGTTAGCCAGTTTTGATGCCGCTCTTGATAATGCTGATTGGTCTCGGGTTTATGAAAGCGATGATGTTAATTCATCTTTTGATAATTTTATGGAAATGTTTAATTCTCTTTTGGATGATATTATTCCAAAGCAAAAAAGTAAAATGGATTATAAAAAGACACCCAGGTTACCATGGATTTCAAAATCAATTCTTCGTTCAGTCAATAGAAAAAATCGGTTGTATTATAAATACAAAATGGAAAAAACTGAACTATCCAAGAACATATATACATCATACAAAAACACATTAACTAGAATTTTACGTTCGGAAAAGAAAAGGTATTATTCACAGCAGTTGTCGAGATTCAAGTTTGATATTAAAAATACCTGGAAAGTTTTAAAGCAGGCTATGAGTAATCCGAATAAAAAAGCAGAAATTGATGAAATAAAGTGGAATGATGAAATGATTAATGACCCTGTTGATACTGCAAATGTTTCTAATTCTTATTTTTCAAAAATAGGTGAAACGCTTGCTGTAAATTACGAACACTTTCAAATCTACATTTCTTTGGATCGAGTCGAGAAAGTGCAATAATAATGAACATTCTGTAAGATGATCAACATGTATGTATATATCAAAATTACTTCATTCCTTGATTTCAAATGGTATCAAGTGTGTATTGGACATCGTCTTTGTTTTCTTTGTTTCTTGAAATCAGGTGTACAGCTAGACGGAGAGACACCAGTCGGTGATGCTGATGTCACAATAGGTGAATTCTTTTCTTGTACAATTTTTCAAAATGTACAATATCTGGTAATTCGATTTTATTAGTTGCACCTTTTACAATGCCACCTCTACTGTCGGGTAGTAACCAATTTATTCTTTTTATAGATGTTTATTTGGTATAACGGAGGAGGTTCCTTAATTTCGATGATACCATAAGGTTATAACAATCTCGAAATTATGTATATAACAAAATACAATCGGTGAAATCAGTTATGCAAAGCATGTAGGACATAATTATTTTTTAATGAAATATTCTTAGTTTCTTTTTTAACCGCCATAGTGCATTTTTGTACACAAACTTAGATACACATGCACAACTTATCATGTATAGGCGAAATGACATTGATTATCAGTATGATAATGTCCAAGTTCATTAATCTGTTTTTCATTGATTTTTTTTTCTGTATTCCGAAGATGACGATGATGAAATCGTCAACGTTGGTCTCGGTAATGGAAATAAGAAAAAGAAGCGAGGAGGAAAAGGCAAGAGGAAGAACAAGAAAGGTATGATGAACGTGTACACTTTAATAGCAGACGAGTTGAAACGTATACTCTTTGAAAAGCATGCAACTACACAATTTCTTTTTTTTTTAAACGGAAATATTTTTCATTCATTTCTTAAACTCGGCAGTGCATTTTGTACATGAACTCAGATACACATGCACAACATGACATGTCATGGCAACATGACATATTCTTGATTATCGATATAACGATGTCATTCATTGATTTGTTTTTCTCTATTCCGAAGATGACGACGATGATGAAATCGTCAACGTTGGTCTCGGTGAAGAAAAGGAGAAAAAGAAGCGAGGAGGAAAAGGCAAGAGGAAGAACAAAAAAGGTATGATGAACGTATACATTTTATTAGCAGACGAGTTGAAACGTATACTCTTTGAAAAGCATGCAACTACACAATTTCTTTTTTTACATAAATATTCTTCATTCATTTCTTAAACTCGGCAGTGCATTTTGTACATGAACTCAGATACACATGCACAACATAACATGTCCTGGCTAAATGACATGTCCTTGATTATCAGTATAACAATGTCATTCATTCATTTGTTTTTCTCTATTCCGAAGATGACGACGATGATGAAATCGTCAATGTTGGTCTCGGTGAAGAAAAGGGGAAAAAGAAGAGAGGAGGAAAAGGCAAGAGGAAGAACAAGAAAGGTATGATGAACCCATACACTTTAATAGCAGACGAGTTAAAACGTATACTCTTTGAAAAGCATGCACCTGCACAATCTTTAGCAGAAATTCTTACGTGTCTCCGGTATTGAAGAGATGTATACCAATATATACATTTCAATGTACTGTGAACCATGTGATTTCAAACTGTAATTTACGAACACTTTCAAATCTACATTTCTTTGGACCGGGTCGAGAACGTGAAATAGTAATGAACATTCTGTAAGATGATCAACATGTATGTATATCAAAATTACTTCATTCCTTGATTTCAAATGCTATCAAGTGTGTATTGGACATCGTCTTTGTTTTCTTTGTTTCTTGAAATCAGGTGTACAGCTAGATGGAGAGACACCAGTCGGTGATACTGATGTCACAATAGGTGAATTCTTTTCTTGTACGTTTTTTTTTAATTTATTCTTTTTATAGATGTTTATTTCGTATAACGGAGGAGATTCCTTAATTTTGATGATAGCGCGAGGTTATAACAATCTCGAAATTATGTATATAACAAAATACAATCGGTGAAATTAGTTATACAAAGCATGTAGGACATAATTATTTTTTAAAGATACACATGTATATTTTTAGTTTCTTTTTTTTTTAACCTCGGTAGTGCATTTTTGGACACGAACTTACATACACATGCACAACTTAGCTTGTATAGGCAAAATGACATTGATTATCAGTATGATAATGTCCAAGTCCATTAATCTGTTTTTCACTGATTTGTTTTTCTGTATTCCGAAGATGACGATGATGAAATCGTCAACGTCGGTCTCGGTAACAGAAATAAGAAAAAGAAGCGAGGAGGAAAAGGCAAGAGGAAGAACAAGAAAGGTATGATGAACGTATACACTTTAATAGCAGACGAGTTGAAACGTACTCTTTGAAAAGCATGCAACTACGCAATTTCTTTTTTTTAACGGAAATATTCTTCATTTCTTAAACTCGGCAGTGCATTTTGTACATGAACTTAGATACATGTGCACAACATAACATGTCTAACATGGCTAAATGACATATAATATTCTTGATTATCAATATGACAATGTCATTCATTGATTTGTTTTTCTGTATTCCGAAGATGACGACGATGATGACATCGTCAACGTTGATCTCGGTGAAGAAAAGGGGAAAAAGAAGCGAGGAGGAAAAGGCAAGAGGAAGAACAAGAAAGGTATGATGAACGTATACACTTTAATAGCAGACGAGTTGAAACGTATACTCTTTGAAAAGCATGCAACTACACAATTTCTTTTTTTTTTAAACGGAAATATTTTTCATTCATTTCTTAAACTCGGCAGTGCATGTTGTACATGAACTCAGATACACATGCACAACATAACATGTCCTGGCTAAATGACATGTCCTTGATTATCAATATAACAATGTCATTCATTCATTTGTTTTTCTCTATTCCGAAGATGACGACGATGATGAAATCGTCAATGTTGGTCTCGGTGAAGAAAAGGGGAAAAAGAAGAGAGGAGGAAAAGGCAAGAGGAAGAACAAGAAAGGTATGATGAACCCATACACTTAAATAGCAGACGAGTTAAAACGTATACTCTTTGAAAAGCATGCACCTGCACAATCTTTAGCAGAAATTCTTACGTGTCTCCGGTATTGAAGAGATACATACCAATATATACATTTCAATGTACTGTGAACCATGTGATTTCAAACTGTAATTTACGAACACTTTCAAATCTACATTTCTTTGGATCGGGTCGAGAACGTAAAATAGTAATGAACATTCTGTAAGATGATCAACATGTATGTATATCAAAATTACTTCATTCCTTGATTTCAAATGCTATCAAGTGTGTATTGGACATCGTCTTTGTTTTCTTTGTTTCTTGAAATCAGGTGTACAGCTAGATGGAGAGACACCAGTCGGTGATACTGATGTCACAATAGGTGAATTCTTTTCTTGTACGTTTTTTTTTAATTTATTCTTTTTATAGATGTTTATTTCGTATAACGGAGGAGATTCCTTAATTTTGATGATAGCGCGAGGTTATAACAATCTCGAAATTATGTATATAACAAAATACAATCGGTGAAATATACAAAGCATGTAGGACATAATTATTTTTTAAAGATACACATGTATATTTTTAGTTTCTTTTTTTTTAACCTCGGTAGTGCATTTTTGGACACGAACTTACATACACATGCACAACTTAGCTTGTATAGGCAAAATGACATTGATTATCAGTATGATAATGCCCAAGTCCATTAATCTGTTTTTCACTGATTTGTTTTTCTGTATTCCGAAGATGACGATGATGAAATCGTCAACGTCGGTCTCGGTAACAGAAATAAGAAAAAGAAGCGAGGAGGAAAAGGCAAGAGGAAGAACAAGAAAGGTATGATGAACGTATACACTTTAATAGCAGACGAGTTGAAACGTACTCTTTGAAAAGCATGCAACTACGCAATTTCTTTTTTTTAACGGAAATATTCTTCATTTCTTAAACTCGGCAGTGCATTTTGTACATGAACTTAGATACATGTGCACAACATAACATGTCTAACATGGCTAAATGACATATAATATTCTTGATTATCAATATGACAATGTCATTCATTGATTTGTTTTTCTGTATTCCGAAGATGACGACGATGATGACATCGTCAACGTTGATCTCGGTGAAGAAAAGGGGAAAAAGAAGCGAGGAGGAAAAGGCAAGAGGAAGAACAAGAAAGGTATGATGAACGTATACACTTTAATAGCAGACGAGTTGAAACGTACTCTTCGAAAATCATGCACCTACACAATTTCTTTTTTTAACGGAAATATTCTTCATTCATTTCTTAAACTCGGCAGTGCATTTTGTACATGAACTTAGATACATGTGCACAACATAACATGTCTAACATGGCTAAATGACATATAATATTCTTGATTATCAATATGACAATGTCATTCATTGATTTGTTTTTCTGTATTCCGAAGATGACGACGATGATGACATCGTCAACGTTGATCTCGGTGAAGAAAAGGGGAAAAAGAAGCGAGGAGGAAAAGGCAAGAGGAAGAACAAGAAAGGTATGATGAACGTATACACTTTAATAGCAGACGAGTTGAAACGTACTCTTTGAAAAGCATGCACCTACACAATTTCTTTTTTTTAACGGAAATATTCTTCATTCATTTCTTAAACTCGGCAGTGCATTTTGTACATGAACTTAGATACATGTGCACAACATAACATGTCTAACATGGCTAAATGACATATAATATTCTTGATTATCAATATGACAATGTCATTCATTGATTTGTTTTTCTGTATTCCGAAGATGACGACGATGATGACATCGTCAACGTTGATCTCGGTGAAGAAAAGGGGAAAAAGAAGCGAGGAGGAAAAGGCAAGAGGAAGAACAAGAAAGGTGTGATGAACGTATACACTTTAATAGCAGACGAGTTGAAACGTTCTCCTTGAAAAGCATGCAACTACACGTTTTTTTTTACAGAAATATTTTTCATTCATTTCTTAAACTCGGCAGTGCATTTTGTACATGAACTTAGATACACATGCACAACTTAGCATGTCCTGGCTAAATGATATATATTATTAATTATCATTCGTCTTTGTTTTCTTTGTTTCTTGAAATCAGGTGTACAGCTAGACCGAGAGACACCAGTCGGTGATACTGATGTCACAATAGGTGAATTCTTTTCTTGTACGTTTTTTCAAAATATAAAACATTTGGTAATTGTATTATATCAGTTGCATCCTTAACAATGCCACTTCTACTGTATATTCCGTATTCGTTGATTTCGATAACAATATAAGGTTATAACAATCTTGAAATTATTTATATGAGTAAAAACAATGGGTGAAAGCAGTCATACAAAGCATGTAGGACATGATTTTTTTTAAATGACATATTCTTAATTCATTTCGTAACCTCGGCAGTCTATTTTTGTACACGAAATGAGATACACATGCACAACATATCATGTCCTGGCTAAATGACATAATTACATTCTTGATTGTCAGTGTGACAATGCTATTCATGAATTTGTTTTTCTGTATTCCGAAGATGACGACGATGATGAAATCGTCAACGTCGGTCTCGGTAACAGAAATAAGAAAAAGAAGCGAGGAGGAAAAGGCAAGAGGAAGAACAAGAAAGGTATGATGAACGTATACACTTTAATAGGAGACGAATTGAAAAGTACTCTTTGAAAAGCATGCAACTACACAATTTCTTTTTTTTTTAACAGAAATATTCTTTATTCATTTCTTAAATTCGGCAGTGCACTCTGTACCTGAACTTAGATACACATGCACAACATAACATGTCATGGCTAAATGACATACATTCTTGCGAAATAAGTTCATAAGGATGGTTGATAAATATAGGTTAAGAGTTTTCTTAAGACATCCAAAAGTTGTATTTACCTGTGACAGTTTCGACGACGGGCTGTCATCTTTCTCAAACGATGGCTAATTCGCAACTGGTGATATGGCGCCAATCAGCAATCACCCAGGTGTGACATGCGAGTGATTACGCCATCATAAATGTCAGACAGTTGGTATGCACCCCCATCCCGGTTCAAGACACCTGTAAATGTGGCCTTAACTGTCATAAAACAGAGACTGGACAATGACGCAGCTCTCCATGAAAGAACAAACCTCACTCCAGAGGACATCATCGACCTACTAGAACTGGTTCTCACGTCCACCTACTTCTTTCGAGGAACCATCTACCAGCAGACCTTCGGCGCAGCTATGGGGAGTCCTGTATCCCCCACTGCTGGAAATTTGTACATGGAACACTTAGAACAAAGAGCATTAGACACATCTCCTTCTGGATGCAAGCCACGCGTATGGAAACGTTACGTCGATGACATCGTGGAGATTGTAGACAAAGACTCGGTGTCTCTCCTCACAGATCACCTGAATCAAGTGGACCCAACAGACAGCATAAAGTTCACTGTCGAACTGGAAACAGAAGGATCAATCCCCTTGCTAGACACTCAAATCAGCAGAAAGCAAGATGGACACATAAAGTTCACGGTATACAGGAAGCCAACGCATACTAACCAATACCTCAACTTCAAGTCTCACCACCCTCTTCATCAAAAGTTAGGGGTGGTTCACACTCTCTTCCACCGTTGTGATACAGTAATATCCGACCCCAAAGACAAGGAGGAAGAAGCCACCACCATCTCTACTGCTCTGTCACAATGTGGCTATCCTCGATGGACGCTCAAACGTAAAGACAACAACAACAGAACAACCACCGAACAACAACAGAAAGATGCAACCACTCGCAAGAAGTATCCGGTAGTCATCCCCTACATCAAAGGCTTATCAAAGGCAATCAGCAGGATTTTCAAGAAACGTGGTATCTCTACAGCCATGAAGCCATGCAACAAGCTTAGAGACATACTGGTTCACCCAAAGGACAAAATCAAAGAAATGGATAAAGCACAAGGAGTGTATGTCGTCCCTTGCCGTTCTTGCCAAGCCAAATATATCGGGGAAACCAGTCGCAAATTAAGTACCCGAATTGACGAACACAAAAAGGATTGCCAAAAATTGGATGGACAATCATACACACGATCACAGAAGGCATCCGTAAACCAAACATATAACAAGTCTGCCATAACTGACCATGCTGGGAGGGAAAATCACGTCATCAACTGGGAGGGGTCGCGGTTAGTAGCGAGAGAAAGCCAGGACCTGAACAGACGCATCAGGGAGACCATCTGGATCAAAAGAACCCCCCACAACATGAACCGGGATGGGGGTGCATACCAACTGTCTGACATTTATGATGGCGCAATCACTCGCATGTCACACCTGGGTGATTGCTGATTGGCGCCATATCACCAGTTGCCAATTAGCCATCGTTTGAGAAAGATGACAGCCCGTCGTCGAAACTGTCACAGGTAAATACAACTTTTGGATGTGTTTAGAGAACTCTTAACCTAGACATATATTCTTGATTATCAATATGACAATGTTATCCATTGATTTGTTTTTCTCTATTCCGAAGATGACGACGATGATGAAATCGTCAACGTCGGTCTCGGCAACGAAAATAAGGAAAAGAAACGAGGAGGAAAAGGCAAGAGGAAGAACAAGAAAGGTATGATGAACGTATACACTTTAATAGCAGACGAGTTGAAACGTACTCTTTGAAAAAGCATGCAACTACACAATTTCTTTTTTTTTACAGAAATATTCTTCATTCATTTCTTAAACTCGGCAGTGCACTTTGCACATGAACTTAGATACACATGCACAACATAACATGTCATGGCTAAATAACATATATTTTTGATTATCAATATGACAATGTCATTCATGGATTTGTTTTTCTCTATTCCGAAGATGACGATGATGAAATCGCCAACGTTGGTCTCGGTGAAGAAAAGGAGAAAAAGAAACGAGGCGGAAAAGGCAAGAGGAAGAACAAGAAAGGTATGATGAACCCATACACTATAGTAGCAGACGGGTTGAAACGTACTCTTTGAAAAGCATGCTCCTACACAACCTTTAAAAGAAATTCTTATGTGTCTCCGGTATTGAAGAGATGTTTACCAATATATACATTTCAATGTACTGTGAACCATGCGATTTCAAGCTGTAATTTACGAACACTTTCAAATCTACATTTCTTTGGATCGGGTCGAGAACGTGAAATAATAATGAACATTCTGTAAGATGATCAACATGTATGTATATATCAAAATTACCTCATTCCTTGATGTCAAATGGTATCAAGTGTGTATTGGACATCGTTTTTTCTTTGTTTCTTGAAATCAGGTGTACAGCTAGACGGAGAGACACCAGTCGGTGATGCTGATGTCACAATAGGTGAATTCTTTTTTTTTGTACGTTTTTTCAAAATATAAAACATTTGGTAATTGGATTATATCAGTTGCACCCTTAACAATGCCACTTCTACTGTATATTCCGTATTACGGTGAGTTTCGTTGATTTCGATAACAATATAAGGTTATAACAATCTCGAAATTATTTACATGAGTAAAAACAATGGGTGAGAGCAATTATACAAAGCATGTAGGACATGATTTTTTTTTGAATGAAATATTCTTAATTCATTTCGTAACCTCGGCAGTGCATTTTTGTACACGAACTTAGATACACATGCACAACATATCATGTACTGGCTAAATGACATAATTACATTCTTGATTATCAGTTGGACAATGCTATTCATGAATTTGTTTTTCTGTATTCCGAAGATGACGACGATGATGAAATCGCCAATGTCGGTCTCGGTAATAGAAATAAGAAAAAGAAGCGAGGAGGAAAAGGCAAGAGTAAGAACAAGAAAGGTATGATGAACGTGTACACTTTAATAACAGACGAGTTGAAACGTACTCTTTGAAAAAGCATGCAACTACACAATTTCTTTTTTTTACAGAAATATTCTTCATTCATTTCTTAAACTCGGCAGTGCACTTTGAACATGAAGTTAGATACACATGCACAACATAACATGTCATGGCTAAATAACATATATTTTTGATTATCAATATAACAATGTCATTCATGGATTTGTTTTTCTCTATTCCGAAGATGACGATGATGAAATCGCCAACGTTGGTCTCGGTGAAGAAAAGGAGAAAAAGAAACGAGGCGGAAAAGGCAAGAGGAAGAACAAGAAAGGTATGATGAACCCATACACTATAGTAGCAGACGGGTTGAAACGTACTCTTTGAAAAGCATGCTCCTACACAACCTTTAAAAGAAATTCTTATGTGTCTCCGGTATTGAAGAGATGTTTACCAATATATACATTTCAATGTACTGTGAACCATGCGATTTCAAGCTGTAATTTACGAACACTTTTAAATCTACATTTCTTTGGATCGGGTCGAGAGCGTGAAATGATAATAAACATTCTGTAAGATGACCAACATGTATGTATATATCAAAATTACTTCCTTCCTTTATTTCCAATGGTATCAACAAGTGCGTGTTGGACATCGTTTTTTCTTTGTTTCTTGAAATCAGGTGTACAGCTAGACGGAGAGACACCAGTCGGTGATGCTGATGTCACAATAGGTGAATTCTTTTCTTGTACGTTTTTTTTCAAAATATAAAACATTTGGTAATTGGATTATATCAGTTGCATCCTTAACAATGCCACTTCTCCTGTATATTCCGTATTACGGTGAGTTTCGTTGATTTCGATAACAATATAAGGTTATAACAATCTCGAAATTATTTACATGAGTAAAAACAATGGGTGAGAGCAATTATACAAAGCATGTAGGACATGATTTGTTTTTTGAATGAAATATTCTTAATTCATTTCGTAACCTCGGCAGTGCATTTTTGTACACGAACTTAGATACACATGCACAACATATCATGTACTGGCTAAATGACATAATTACATTCTTGATTATCAGTATGACAATGCTATTCACGAATTTGTTTTCTGTATTCCGAAGATGACGACGATGATGAAATCGTCAACGTCGGTCTCGGTAATAGAAATAAGAAAAAGAAGCGAGGAGGAAAAGGCAAGAGGAAGAACAAGAAAGGTATGATGAACGTATACATTTTAATAGGAGACGAGTTGAAAAGTACTCTTTGAAAAGCGTGCAACTACACAATTTCTTTTTTTTAAACAGAAATATTCTTCATTCATTTCTTAAACTCGGCAGTGCATTTTGTACATGAACTTACACATGCACAACATAACATGTCCTGGCTAAATGACATATATTTTTGATTATCAATATGACGATGTCATTCATTGATTTGTTTTTCTGTATTCCGAAGATGACGACGATGATGACATCGTCAACGTTGATCTCGGTGAAGAAAAGGGGAAAAAGAAGCGAGGAGGAAAAGGCAAGAGGAAGAACAAGAAAGGTATGATGAACGTATACACTTTAATAGCAGACGAGTTGAAACGTACTCTTTGAAAAGCATGTAACTACACAATTTCTTTTTTTTTAACGGAAATATTCTTCATTCATTTCTTAAACTCGGCAGTGCATTTTGTACATGAACTTAGATACACATGCACAACATAACATGTCATGGCTAAATGACATATATTTTTGATTATCAATATGACAATGTCATTCATGGATTTGTTTTTCTCTATTCCGAAGATGACGACGATGATGAAATCGTCAACGTTGGTCTCGGTGAAGAAAAGGGGAAAAAGAAGCGAGGAGGAAAAGGCAAGAGGAAGAACAAGAAAGGTATGATGAACGTATACACTTTAATAGCAGACGAGTTGAAACGTACTCTTTGAAAAGCATGTAACTACACAATTTCTTTTTTTTTACGGAAATATTCTTCATTCATTTCTTAAAGTCGGCAGTGCATTTTGCACATGAACTTAGATACACATGCACAACATAACATGTCATGGCTAAATGACATATATTTTTGATTATCAATATGACAATGTCATTCATGGATTTGTTTTTCTCTATTCGGAAGATGACGACGATGATGAAATCGTCAACGTTGGTCTCGGTGAAGAAAGGGAGAAAAAGAAACGAGGAGGAAAAGGCAAGAGGAAGAACAAGAAAGGTATGATGAACGTATACACTATAATAGCAGACGAGTTGAAACGTACTCTTTGAAAAGCATGCAACTACACATTGTTTTTTTTTTTTTTACAGAAATATTCTTCATTCATTTAATAAACTCGGCAGTGCATTTTGTACATGAACTTAGATACACATGCACAACATAACATGTCATGGCTAAATGACATATATTTTTGATAAAAAATATGACAATGTCATTCATTGATTTGTTTTTCTGTAATCCGAAGATGACGACGATGATGAAATCGTCAACGTTGGTCTCGGGGAAGAAAAGGGGAAAAAGAAGCGAGGAGGAAAAGGCAAGAGGAAGAACAAGAAAGGTATGATGAACGTATACACTATAATAGCAGACGGGTTGAAACGTACTCTTTGAACATCATTCACCTACACAATCTTTAACAGAAATTCTTATGTGTCTCCGGTATTGAAGAGATGTAAGCCAATATATACATTTCAATGTACTGTGAACCATGCGATTTCAAGCTGTAATTTACGAACACTTTCAAATCTACATTTCTTTGGATCGGGTCGAGAACGTGAAATAATAATGAACATTCTGTAAGATGATCAACATGTATGTATATATCAAAATTACCTCATTCCTTGATGTCAAATGGTATCAAGTGTGTATTGGACATCGTTTTTTCTTTGTTTCTTGAAATCAGGTGTACAGCTAGACGGAGAGACACCAGTCGGTGATGCTGATGTCACAATAGGTGAATTCTTTTCTTGTACGTTTTTTTTTCAAAATATAAAACATTTGGTAATTGGATTATATCAGTTGCACCCTTAACAATGCCACTTCTCCTGTATATTCCGTATTACGGTGAGTTTCGTTGATTTCGATAACAATATAAGGTTATAACAATCTCGAAATTATTTACATGAGTAAAAGCAATGGGTGAGAGCAATTATACAAAGCATGTAGGACATGATTTTTTTTTTTTTTGAATGAAATATTCTTAATTCATTTCGTAACCTCGGCAGTGCATTTTTGTACACGAACTTAGATACACATGCACAACATATCATGTACTGGCTAAATGACATAATTACATTCTTGATTATCAGTATGACAATGCTATTCATGAATTTGTTTTCTGTATTCCGAAGATGACGACGATGATGAAATCGTCAACGTCGGTCTCGGTAATAGAAATAAGAAAAAGAAGCGAGGAGGAAAAGGCAAGAGGAAGAACAAGAAAGGTGTGATGAACGTGTACACTTTAATAGGAGACGAGTTGAAACGTACTCTTTGAAAAGCATGTAACTACACAATTTCTTTTTTTTTACGGAAATATTCTTCATTCATTTCTTAAACTCGGCAGTGCATTTTGTACACGAACTTAGATACACATGCACAACATAGCATGTCATGGCTAAATGACATAATTACATTCTTGATTATCAATATGACAATGCTATGCATGAATTTGTTTTTCTGTATTCCGAAGATGACGACGATGATGAAGTCGTCAACGTCGGTCTCGGTAATAGAAATAAGAAAAAGAAGCGAGGAGGAAAAGGCAAGAGGAAGAACAAGAAAGGTATGATGAACGTATACACTTTGATAGCAGACGAGTTGAAACGTACTCTTTGAAAAGCATGCACCTACACATTTTTTTTTTTTTTTTTTACAGAAATATTCTTCATTCATTTCTTAAACTCGGCAGTGCATTTTGTACATGAACTTACACATGCACAACATATCATGTCCTGGCTAAATGACATATATTCTTGATTATCAATATGACAATGTCATTCATTGATTTGTTTTTCTGTATTCCGAAGATGACGACGATGATGAAATCGTCAACGTTGGTCTCGGTGAAGAAAAGGAGAAAAAGAAACGAGGCGGAAAAGGCAAGAGGAAGAACAAGAAAGGTATGATGAACCCATACACTATAGTAGCAGACGGGTTGAAACGTACTCTTTGAAAAGCATGCACCTACACAATCTCTAACAGAAATTCTTATGTGTCTCCGGTTTTGAAGAGATACATACCAATATATACATTACAATGTACTGAGACTATATGATATCTAACTTTAAATTACGGACACTTTCAACTCTACATTTGTTCGGATTGGGTCGAGAACGTGAAATAATAATGAACATTCTGTAAGATGACCAACATGTATGTATATATCAAAATTACTTCATTCCTTGATTTCAAATGCTATCAAGTGTGTATTGGACATCGTCTTTGTTTTCTTTGTTTCTTGAAATCAGGTGTACAGCTAGATGGAGAGACACCAGTCGGTGATACTGATGTCACAATAGGTGAATTCTTTTCTTGTACAATTTTTTCAAAATATAACACATAACAAACAGCTTATTTCAATGTTAATAAAAACACAATTATCTTGAATTTACGTATTTAGCGAAATACACTCAATGAAATTATTTTAACAAAGAATATTCAACGAAATATAATTGAATAAGGGATTCCTTGTATCTCTCCTTAATTGAGCACTGCATTATCCTACACGAACAGAAAGACGCACACACATACACAAAATTTGGGCCCATTTTGATAATATACTTATAGTGATATTAGTTATTGGTTTGTGTTTTTGTGTTCCATAGACACAGACGATGACGATGAGATCGGCAACGTACGTCTCAGCGGTCTCAAGAAGAAAAATAGACCTGGACGGAAAGGCAAGAACAAGAAACAGAAAGGTATGATGAAAACAAACCATCCCATACCAGTATCATATCGGACGTTGTAACGCAAATACTTTGAAAAACATGCAACTGCATAAACTCAAACTCAAATACATAAGCATTGTTATGTCTGTCTCTCTTGTCTGCGGGTATGAAAAGATATGAACCAAACATAATTAAGTGATACACATTTATGAATGTCATGTGTTTCTGAGCTTTCAGCTACGCAGGACTTGAATTCAAATATTCAATTGAATCAAGCTCCATTTCCATGGAACGGAAGTAATACATAATTCAAAGTATAAATTTAAGGAGTCATATTCGATATATGTTATTTTTTGGGACCGAGCAATACCCAATTTCAGGGAATCTGACTGGAGCCCTATTTATCAAAGTGCTCTAACAGAACCATATTCATTCAGTGCTTTAACGAAACTGTAATAATCTGATATGCACTTTTTCAGGAATATTTGGAAAATTATCAATCTCCAAAATGTCCAAGACTATAATGAATGGGAGAACGAGCGATGGGATTATTTTGCATTTTTAACATTGAAATTTAGCGCTCTGTGTACACTTTTGGTAGAATGCTTGAAATATTTGTCAATTTCCGTTAACAAGTGCACTAAGTCTACAGAGGGACACCGATCAGGGGAGGGTTTAAGAAGGGATACCTTCCCTCTCATTATACGAGGGAGCATTTTCTTCTTTGGAACTGAAATGAAATGATCTCGTAATTTCTTTTTTTTTTACTATGTTAGAAATTGCCTATGAAAAGACTGAAATCAGTCTATGAAGGGAAACTTATCTGGGGAGGATATGTAGGAGAGGACTTTTTCATTAAACATATTGGGATAGCGAAAGAAGAAAAATAATAAGGCTGAATCAAGATATACTGTTTGAGCCCTGATTATATCTTCCCTTCTCTTCTATCATCTATCTCTTTTTCCCTTGTTTGTCTCTCTTTGTATTCAAATAAATTCATAATTATATGGAAAAGGAGGAGACACAGAAATATAGATGGATAGCAAAGTTAAAGGGAAAGAAAAAGTCTACTAGCCAAACACGTATGCTTGTAATATAGAAACAATTTTGTCATTCATGTTTTCACACATAATGTTACCTTTACGCGAAATCAAAATCTGTTGTACCGGACCATCCATTCAATCTCCACCTCAGCTAAATAAACTTTACTCATAGAAGTAACCCATGAAATGTTACAATCAGATTTCCTACACCCAAACTAATTTTGATACTATTGTTTGGTTTTGTTTTTTTTCAAAGTGACCATTCATTTCACCGACTCATCCTACTTAATCATTCTTGTAGGCAACAACAAAAGGAGAAAATCAGGTCTCTTGGGAAGTGTACCCCTCATTAAGCCGGGAGAATCCCCTGATGGCATCGTCAGTGGCCGGGATGTCGGTGGTATCCTCGATAGCGGGGCTGAAGTTGCAGAGACAGTTACGGATACAAGCCTGCTCGGGGCCAACGACAATGGCAAGGCTCTGGACGGGTCTTCCGTGGAACCTCTCGTTGATGATGTAACAGCACCAGCAGTCGATACTGTTGATGACGTCTCTGCTGCCATTGGCCAGGTCTCCAACATTCCCGGAATTGGACGGACGGATGCTTTAGGTTAGAAATTCAAATTATTACGGAGGAGAGGAAAAGATGATGGAAACTCGACATGTCACACGTATCACCACTGACACCAAACATATCACCACTATACCAAACTTTCTCAAAGTAACAACAAGAAAACTTTATTCCCCCCCCCCCCCCCCCCGCCATAGTCCCCAAGTGTCTCGAATCTTCCTCTGCCCCACGTGGGCTGAACAGGTTATAATACTTACCTTATGAATAATATTCATGACAAAATTGTTATGTATATTGATATGATATGAAGAAAAAAATTCACTCCTTTCTTCCTGAGACACTTTTCATGAATTGAGTAATGTACATCAACACTTTTTTGTTTTCAGTGATCTTTTTATTAATTCCATTTCCTTTGAGAATATAACAATTCAAAAAAAAATTACACACATTCTACATAACATCTGTCATAAATCATGTAGATATTCCTACAGTTATGAGACAATTATGAGACACAACACATGCATGAATATCACCCACACACACCCACACACACACTCATATGTGTGTATGTCTCCCGTCATATTCATATATGGGTGTCTGGAAATGAAATGGGTTAATAATTAAGGTTTGTGGAGAATAATCTTAACAAATATTTTGAACTTCGATTTTTACTGGCGTCGTGGTGACGGGTCGGCAACAAACTCGCCTATACACTACACAAACATGTCTCTGCCTGAATTTATGTGTTATAGGTAATAATAACACGAATTATGCTCGATACTGACGTCATCTCACTATTTGTGCAGACCTATATACCTTATTGACTTCTTTTCACGTGATTTATATGATAGAGAGTGGTGCTCTGCAGTAGAATCAGATAGTATTAGCACAGATTGTATTTGAGCAATGGACAGAGCTGTCCGTTAGGGTGCTGAAGAAGTTACCATGGGGTGTTTTTTTGTTGTTGTTGTTGTAAAGACGAACTTTCAGAACTGTAAAATCCTTTACACTTGTTATTCACATTAACGTGTTAGTGAACTAGTTGAAGAGTACAAAATGTACAAATTATTTGCTTTATACATGATTTAACTTACTAGTAAATATCAAAGTTATCGAGTTTTAATGAGTATTTTTTTTTTTTTGGTTGCCCAATCAAATTTGATTGTGAATTTGTAATGCCATGTTGTGGATATATTGTTTTTATTTTTTATATTTCATTGCAGGGGCGTTTCCTGATATTACGGAGTTCAGGGAATTTCCTGGTATGATAACTAAAATATTTTTGTATTATCTTCGATAATTCTTTATATAAAATCGTGTCACTCCCACTGGAATTTCTGGTGCACACAACTATTTCAGATGAGGTGCCTGTCATAAAGATAGGTTATGTTAGAAGAATATTTCACATTCAAAAGGAAAAGGAAATCAAAATCAGCATTTTCCCTGAATCATGGGATATTATCATGCATGTACAAAATACATAAAATGAGCAGTTTTAAATTTAAAAAAGAAATCTTTTTGAAGATGGAACTTTGTCTTCTGTCTGTCAGTTCTCTTGTTTGGCTTCCAGTGCACAAAACAGTCTGACGCATAGGTTGCGATAACCGGCAATGAATTTTGTGTTTGTGGAATGCAGTTTCCAGGGAATTACTGCAATATACAACAAAATCATATAGCATTTCATGTTTTCAGGTTCAATGACATTTATTTCCAGCAAATACGAATATAATAATATATAAGTACGAGTAACATGCTGTCAATTTGAAAATGCTAGAGCACATCCCTAAAAGTACGAAAAAAAAGCCCAACAACTCGTGACAAGAGTTATAGAAGTTATAGCAGCATTCCAACGTGAAATTAACATGTTACTATTTTCGCAAACAATTTTACACTGTTTTTGTTTCCCATGCAGCTCAATTGTCTGAAGTTGTTAGCTTTGGTGATGGTTCGTTCGATTTCTTCGGCCAGCGGTTCTCTCTGGGGAGAGCTTTACAGTTCGACGTTTACGCAGACTCACTTGATGGATTTTCAATCGCACTAACGCCGGAGCAAGTTATCAGTGGGAAATATTACTCCATTGGTAATATTTTGCAACCATTGACTTATTCTTTATCTTTGTTTAGTTACTCATCTACTTGCTTCATCGACCAATTATGAACAAGCACATAATAATGTTTGTTTGTTTTCATCAACGCATGTATTGCATATGCATTTGCCAGTTCACGAAACATTTCTTTCCATTTACCAAATCACCTATAGTGTTTGTAGCTAAGTGATCATTCTTTATCTTTATACATTTGCTCCCTTTGTACACTTTTCCGTTACTTTACGCATACCGTCACTCCAAAACAAATTTCTTGAAAAAAAAAAGATGTAACAGTGCGTACCTATTTCAAAAATATTCACAGGAACAGATGAAATATACTATAATATCAAGGCAAATTTTCTGTTAACCTGGCGCCAGTTTCCAAGGAAACAAGAAATGTAAACAATTACATAATAAAATCGTGACTTTGGTGTCCCAACGCTGGGATGATTTAAAAATATTGGCCATATTGATTAAACTTACGTCTACTTCCATTTACTAGAAATTTAACATTAATGTGTCAAGAAGAAAATAACTTAACACGATCAGAATCAGTAATGAGTAGCAAACAACTGGCAAAGCATACATTTTCCATGTGTTTCACCTATTTTGTCAATCAATTCAAGGACTCAACTTAATTAGCGGCGTAGATTTAAGATCATTAAAAAGTCTTATGAAATCTGTTGTATCATATTTTTGGGTATCCACGAAACAAGGAAAATATAAGGATGGTAGAATGATTAAATCAAACCGTTAATCAAATATTTATAATTGACTCTATCACTTTTCATTTTGATTAAGGTATCAACGGAGACGAGTTTTACATCAAGAAATGCGATAAGGACGCTGGGGATTTATGTACAGAGCTGGTGACGAGCACAGTGAACCCCTCGGTATGAATCATTGTTATTCTTTATTCATCTAGAGTCTTATCAAGACTATAAGCGTGTAACAGATCTAATTAATGATTCAACAGAATTACTTAAATGCCGTTTTCATATTTTCTTTGTTTCAAATTATATTTGCTCACAGATTTATGCAACGCGTGTATTCACCGTCAGCCTGCAGAAACTCGATAAGCCCAACGCAAAGGTTGCAGCTTGCCTCGAGCTCGGCTTGCTCTACGAAGGCGTGCCCTTGTCGCAGCCGGCTAGGGATTGTGACCCCCTCTCCGTACACTACATTGGCTGCGCGTCGACTACGACTGCAATTAATGAGATCGTCTGGAGACTCTTCCCATTCGTGACTGAAGGTAGACAAAAACGTACACGAAAGGGCCCGTTAATTTGGGCCCTTGGGGACTTGGTTTTGGTACATCTTGATGCGCTATCGCACTCCATTGATATTGTAATAGCAATAAAACAAGACTTTAAATCAAGACTCAAGACATTATTTTTTTCATTTGATTGTCCATTATCATCAAGTATTATATTATCAGAGTCTCTTGCGACGCTGAAGTATGTAGGCCTACACAGGTTTTGTTCTTTATAAATTGATATTATTATTATTATTATTATCATTATTATTATTATTATCATTATCATCATTATTATTATTATCATTATTATTATTAGTTTGCTATAAAGAAAGATAATGGGATCTGTATGTGCTGTGCGATACTTTTGGTATTCTGATGGTAAGGATTGTTGTGGAGTGAGGAGGAACGTGCTAGAATTTTGACTTTTTTCTGGTGATACACTTTTCGGTGAATCATTTTCGCCTCGTTTCTTGTCCTTTTTTTTTGGGGGGGGGGGGGGGTTGACGTGATAGGCTAACTCCCGGGAATATCATTGCTAACATTATTAGTATGTACTATTGTATGGATGATTGCTTTAATGGAGTATAAATAGAATAAAATAAGAGAATGTAACAATGAATATAGTAATCACTATACAATCGTCACATCGTCAGTTGGGTAAATACTATCAGGGCTATGCTTAAAGGCACACGGACCCTGGATTTGTGAGGGCGCTGTTCAGTGATCGTTTCATTTCGAAGATTGACCATGTAAAGGTAGCTAAAAGTGTGAAAAAGTAGATAGCGGGGCGTATTGCGTGCGCTCTCGTTTGTACAGCTTCAAAAGTCATTGGTAATTAGTTGTACTTAACATGAGTATTATGGTAGCCTTCGTGTAGATCGAAATCTAGTCTTATAAACTTCATGAAATTCAAAAAGGGACCTAGCAATCAATCCGTCGACTACAATGTATCTGATAGACATATTTACACGCAAGTTACCGTGGCTGGCTAAAAAGCAAATTTCATCTTTGAAGAATCCGCATTAAAGTAGGCGGAACCATTTGAAACAACGGAAACTTGAAATGAAATAAAATTGTATTGTTTCTCATATCGACACAAAGGCTCAATCGTGCGTTCCAATGACCTCATTCTGGGTGATCTGGTCCAAGAAAGGGCACTGGCGTCAGTACAGACAGCCGACAAGCAGATCGTTTTCGATGCGTCTGGAGTAGGCAGACTCATCGTCCGCCTCTTTGATGAAAAGAGCGGGAACACCTACGAAATAAGTACGTATATAGAATATCGGAGTTCGACTGTAGTGTGATCATCTCCGAGCTATCTTTAATTTTTTTTCAACATTAATTCTGCTCTTACAGATCATAAATTGTTTCTTTTTTTGTGGCAGTTTCTTGTACGACCGAACTTAAATAACATAAAGACTTGGATATTCTGTACTTGTGACATTTAAAGAAATGTAGATGTTTTGAGAACTACAGCCACTCCTAGCTGTTGAGTGGTTATGCTGATTATGGATCGTATTTGTCGCTAAGCATGAGTAAGTGAACAAATTCGTTACACGCGTTGAGCCAAGATTCGGTTCAGATCATGTCTACATGTAGTAGAAACTTTCTGGATTTCACTGCTATTTGTCTCACAGCCCTCGAACAGTAGACCCCTCCCCCCCCCCCCCTCCCCAATATGGAACTGACTTAGGTCCTACATAATTTTGTGTGTGATACAGTTCTCGGAGACGGTGAGAATGACCGGATAACGGGCAAAATAAACGGCGATTCGCCCATCTCCCAGGGAAACGGGCGAGAGATTCTCTCCACGCAGGCCCGAAAGTTCTTCATCTCCTGGAGAAACGAACGGATCACCGTCGGCGAGTTCAACCAGGATCCTATTTTCGTATGGGACATAGATCAAGACCTCAGTGTCTCCGATATCCTGTTCCGTGCCGGTTTGGATGATGTTCTGTACAAGATTCACGTGTACAAGTTCTACTTCTTGAATGGTAAGCGCACATATTGACTCATCCCAGGGATGGTGACGGTTGCCATAGCGATAGGCTTTACGCCCATCAGGCCTTGCGTACTCGTTTCCTGTTGACTTCCAGATCAATAATTGATTTTAAGTATAAAGATAATATATAAATCTTATTTGTGTGTATAAACTTTCGTCTATATGTATGTGTGTGTGTGTGTGTGTGTGTAGGCATGTTTGTGTGTGTGTTTTAATAATCGGAAAGGATCTACTTTGTGGAGATGTACACACTCTTATTTCTGCCGAGTCAAAATTTCAACTCTGAATCCAAGTCAAAAAATTTTCACTCCGATCCGTGTAAATTTAACACCAACCGTGTACTTCGGACTTTTTACACCTGCGCAGAGTCACATCAGAAATACCCAGCGCGGTGTACATGACATACGCGCACTACAATTGGACAAAACATGTCATGTGTCCTATGTGACGTAGTACCCCCGCGAAAAAAAAAAGCGTCATTTCTCGACGATCCGTCGCGGCCGCAAGATGTCTTGCAACTTTTTGTCTTCAAGATGAACAATTTTGTGTGCACTTTTCTAGAGGAATGCAGAATGGAGGAATACATAGGAGTTTTCATCGGTGATTACCCACCTCATTCAGAACACTCATATAAATAATTGCCTGAAACATAGTCTAAACAGTCAGTTTTATTTAGGGCAAAATGAACTTTCGACACGGACACATTGACTGGTAATGGCGTAGCCGTAGGCGGACGTACGGTAGCTCGTACCTTTTGTACGTAGCCCTGGGCTATATTGCTATACGTTAGAACCAATCTACAATAGATGTGAACCTACCTAGCTACACCTCCACTGTACATGCATATAAATACACAAACGATCTTGATTGCTAATTCGAGCTACCGTACGGCTGCGCCATTACCAGTCAATGTGTCCGTGTCGAAAGTTCATTTTGCCCTAAATAAAACTGACTGTTTAGACCATGTTTCAGGCAATTATTTATATGAGTGTTGTGAATGAGGTGGGTACTCGCTGATGAAAACTCCTAAGTATTCCTCCATTCCGCATTCCTCTAGAAAAGTGCACACCAAATCCGAGTCATTACTACACCAAAATGAGTTACTTACAATGCGGGAAACGACACCGTATCAGAGTGAAATTGTGATCTTTTGATTCGGAAATCCGTGTCATTTTGCTGGAATAGATTGCACCTAACTGACCCCATTTCCGAGTCAAATTTGACACTTTCCGAGTTAATCTGACGCCACAGAAATGACTCGGAAAGTGACTCGGAATCCGAGTGAAATCATTTGACTCGGAAGTCCGAGTAGCTTTCACTCGGAAGGAGTTGACTCCCAGCTGGCGCCATTTCCGAGTCACATTTCACACTTTCCGGGTTATTTTTGACGCCGCAGAAATAAATAAGAGTGTATATCTAAGCAAATAAAGCTGAGCTCAACTTGAAATCCTGCAACTAAAACGCTAAACTTTGTTATGAGATGTGGCCATTTTGATAGATGGCTGTTATCATTTCGCTGTTGACTTGTATTATGTAATCTACATTGTAGTCTGTCCATCTTTTTCTCCCCCTCTCACTACTCATTTCACTTTATTTTCTCTCTTTTGGTGTGAAACAGGGGGCGCACTGCAATTCACGCATGATCCCATCAGAGCCACATTGGTTACCCTGTTTGACGTTCGTAGAGAAGACAACGAAATATATGTAGAGTTCAGGGCGCAGGCTGACGGGCCAATCCTGGCTCTACTTACAACGGACAAACACAGCCCTGAAGACAACATGGTACTGTTCAGTAAGTGCTCTTCACCAAAAGATACATTATTATACAAGTAATAATACAAGGGTGTGAGGGTACAAAGTACTTCTTATTGGAGATGCAGCGCGCTTGAGGTTATGGTGCCAGGTGCAACTTGATGCACACGGGCGCAGTCGAGTGCATATTGCATGACATTGTGAATACCAGAGAATGTGCTATATACATCTCCGCTAACATCACGGACTTTTAAAAACTTGTGCATCATTTGTTTTATAGAATGGGTTTATGAACTATGATGTCTGCGGGGGAATCTTTGTGTTTCGATACAATAGGGCCGCTCTGATCTTCGATGGTGCTGCAGCAAACGACCGTGTTTTATAAACAAAGGTCCGTGACGCGCTCCCAACTGGCAGCACTGAGCAATCCTCAATCTGCCAAAGGTGCGCACAGTGCAGATTTTGTACTCCTGTGCGTTAGCGATAACAATGAAGATAGCTCACGTGACTTATTTCAGAGCCTCTGATTGGCTTTACTTTTTAAGTGATTTTACAATAGTTAACACAGCACATGCTAACACCATTACTACTTGATAGAGGCAAGACGTGAGCAGTTATAGCTTTGGAGGAATTTTGAGATGGCGGTAGCTAGTATTGGCGATGTTCAGCATTCAAATTTAGGAAGCATATACGTTTGAATTGAAATGGGAATCTCAGTGAACACTGAAATCTTGTGTGTGTGGGGGGGGGGGGCATTCCTTCAGTTAAGAATGACCACTGTCGCAATGTTGATGGGCGAGTCGACATCGGGAGCTCTTTGTATCAGTATAGCATAGAAAGGCAAGGGTACAATTTCCATCAGGGTGTCACGTGAGCAGTGGCGTATTTAGGGAAAACGGCGCCCGGGGTAAGCGCGAAAACTGCGCCCCTATCAATTTCTGAAAAAGTGTTCAACCCCAACCCCATCCCTGTAGGATCTTTAAAAGAACTCCACATGATGTGCTTTTTCAAGCACTTAAAAGGAGTTTTTGGAGGGTGATTTAAATATGATAAATTTTGATAAATTTTGGCGAGCGAGCGCAGCGAATTCTTATCATTTTTTGGTTATCAAATCTTACAGTTCTAATCAAGATATAGTGACGGCCATATAGATAACAATTTATACCAACAAACTGAAGACTTGAAAAAATACTCTAAATTAGTACGAGCAAGTGAGCTGAAATTTGTATATTTCCGCGTCATCATTACGTTTTGTTCTTATATTGTTTGATTTGTTCCCCCCCCCCCCCCACCCCGTACGTTCGAAACCGTCGGCGTCTTCTTTTGATCCATTCGGCGATCGCTTCAGAACGAAAGAAATTGCAGCCGCTGCTCTGTGTAACATTTTGCCTGCCAAATATAAAATGACATGTGTGAACACAATAGACATTGTCATTTTGTCCGCGTCATCATCACGTTTTGTTCTTATCTTCTTTTTCTTTTATATAAATTGAAGTAAGCGAGCCGAAAATTTTTGGATTTCAGCTTACAAAACATGGAATTCTTGTCATTTTTTGGTTATTCAATCTTACAATTCTTGCTAATCAGGATATAGTGACGGCCTTACAGATAACGGTTTATACCAGAGGATTTCAAAAATACTCTAAGTTAGTACGCGCGAGTGAGCCGAAATTTGTATATTTCTGCGTCATCATCACGTTTTGTTCTTAACTTTTTTGGATAGATTTTGGCGAGCGAGCGCAGCGAGCGAGCCGAAAAATTTTGTATTTCACCTTAAAACCATGGAAATCAAGATATAGTGACGGCCTTATAGATAACGATTTATACCAACAAACTGGGGACTTGAAAAAAATACTCTAAATTAGTAAGAGCGAGTGAGCCGAAATTTGTATATTTCCGTGTCATCATTACGTTTTGTTCTTATCTTGTTTGATTTTTTTTTGCGCCCCCCCCCCCTGCTTCAGAACGAAAGAAATTGTAGTCGCTGCTCCGTTTAATATTTTTCCTGCTTAATATAAAATGACATGTGTGAACACATAGACATTGTCATTTTGCCGGTGTCATCATTACGTTTTGTTCTGATCATTTATATATATATATATATATATATATATATATATATATATATATAAATTTTGGTGAGCGAGCTCAGCGAGCGAGCCGGAAATTTTTGTATTTCAGCTTACAAAACGTGGAATTCTTGTGTGAACACAATAAATATTGTCATTTTGTCCCCCCCCCTCCCCTATCCGGGCGAGGTTTTTTTTTTTCTTCTTCTTCTTTTTTCAGCCCGTTTTTGTCCCCGCCGAACGAGTTCGAGCAGGGGACTATGAAACGGGCTCCGTACGTGTGTGTGTCCGTGTGTCCGTGTGTCCGTGTGTCCGTCCGTCCGTCCGTCCGTGTGTCCGTCCGTGTGTGCGTCCGTGTGTGATCAAAACGTTCAAAATGCTACTCCTTCGCCATTTCTAACCCAATTTTGATTCTGTTTGCTTTATATGATAGCACTACATGGGAGCTTTGAAACTTCTATACAGAATTTCAATTGTGACCTTTGACCTTGACCTTTGACCTATATTGTACATTTTGCTTCAAAATGCTACTCCTTCGCCATTTCTAACCCGATTTTGATTCCGTTTGCTTTATATGATGGCACTAGGTGAGGGCTTCAAAACTTCTACACAGAATTTTGACCTTTGACTTCTTTGACCTTTGACCTTGATTTTTGACCTATATTGTACATTTTGCTACAAAATGCTACTCCTTTGCCATTTGTAACCCGATTTCAATTCCGTTTGCTTTAAGTGATGGCACTAGGTGAGGGCTTCAAAACTTCTACACAGAATTTTGACCTTTGACTTCTTTGACCTTTGACCTTGATTTTTGACCTATATTGCACATTGCCTACAAAATGCTACTCCTTCGCCATTTCTAACCCGATTTTGATTCCGTTTGCTTTATGTGATGGCACTAGGTGAGGGCTTCAAAACTTCTACACAGAATTTTGACCTTTGACTTCTTTGACCTTTGACCTTGATTTTTGACCTATATTGTACATTTTGCTACAAAATGCTACTCCTTTGCCATTTGTAACCCGATTTCAATTCCGTTTGCTTTAAGTGATGGCACTAGGTGAGGGCTTCAAAACTTCGACACAGAATTTTGACCTTGACTTCTTTGACCTTTGACCTTGATTTTTGACCTATATTGCACATTGCCTACAAAATGCTACTCCTTCGCCATTTCTAACCCGATTTCGATTCCGTTTGCTTTATGTGATGGCACTAGGTGAGGGCTTCAAAACTTCTACATAGAATTTTGACCTTTGACTTCTTTGACCTTTGACCTTCATCTTTTTACCTATATTGTGCATATTGCTACTAAATGCTACTTCCGGCGGGGACATATATTACGCACCGCGTAATTTCTACTTTTCCTTGTTTCGTTTTTGGCGCCCCCGGGGAGTGGCGCCCGGGGCACGTGCCCCCCTTGCCCCCCCCCCCCCCCCCCCCTCCCCCTAGATACGCCACTGCACGTGAGGCACACGTCACGTCGGGGAAAGTTCGTTACTTACCACTAGAGAGCAGCTAGATTTTGTCCTGGATCAGATGTATACATACAGTGCACTCCCGATATAACGAAGTCGTCGGGACCAGAGATTATAATTCTTTCGTTACATTAAAATTTCGGTTTGTCCGAACAGTAAAGTTCATTCAGTATATAGCTCATGTGGACCTAAATTTCTACTTCGTTGTTAACGAGAATTTCGTTATAACCGCGTTCGTTTTTAACGGGAGTGCACGGGATATGTATAATTTATCCTCGCACCCCAAACCAAACTGTTTCGACAACTTTTTGTGTTTGATCACTGCGACAGAAATCGACAAGCGGCGAGTCTCAGTCTCGTCATGTCTCGGCTGTGACGTACTGAAAACGTACCTGGTACCCGATGGTGAACCCGATCTCCTCCAGGCTTCCTTATTCACGGATTTTTGGATCACAACCGATGGCTCCACCATCAACTTCTTCTACAAGCAAAGACAGGTACCGCTCTTCTCTTTCACTCCCTCGTCAGCGCTGACCTTTGTAGCAGATGGTTTCGGTGGCGTGATGGGTACTAAGTACCACATCAAAGTCAACAAAGGTAACTTTTCAAACGTTTTCATTATTAGATTAATAAGAGTTTTATAAAACGTTGGCAAACTTAATTTTTCTTGCAAGGAAATTATCTTTAAAAATATATGTGCAACTTGACGGCATATGAAGAGAAAAAGAAGAAAAAGTAAGAAAATATAAATCAATATATGATTCCTCTTTCATTGTTTTTTTCATTTCGTGAAGGGACTGTGATCAATGTCTCTGTGGTCCTTTAAAATTTCCTTCAATGACCAAGAATAGCAAACTCCTTGGCATTGCATGTATTTGAAACTCAGAGCACACTGTTTACTAAACACTTAAAATATTTGGGGAAAATTGTGGTTTTACATAATGCGTGACCATTACGGGACCATTACTGCGCAAGATAAACAAGTGGACCTCTTCCAACTTCAAGATCCGTATGGAGTATGGACTCACTAAAAGCCAGGATTTTCCGGAAGTATGCTTGGTTATGCCCTTAAACCCCACCAGGAGCAGTTATCAAAAGAAAGAAAAAAAAGGAGCCCCCCCCCCCCCCCCCAATGCGATCACTGAAAATTACGTATTCATCACAATTTCCCTTTGATACTTACAGTTTAGCATTGTTGCTTTGCCCTCAAGGTTCTACCCAGAGAGGAAGACGACGTGTGCTGGAGTACCTCAATAATGGCAAGAAGAACGTGCGTATCACCCACTCCGACCAACTCATTAACCTCATGGATGTGAATGGTCAGCTCATCACTGAAATAAGTAAGTCGTTATTATTCATCCCTCCAAGTGGGTTTCTTTGAGCGCTCTCCTAAAGCGTACGGTACCGTACTATACCCGATATATAGAAACGCTTCCAATATGGCATGGTTAATGGTACGATACGGTTAGTCTGGTTCGCTTTCACTTCGCTTTTTTTAAGCACTCCAACGAGGCCTACTGTGTGTTGTTGTCTTCTTTCTAATGCTTATAGGAGGCAACCTATACAACTGCTTGGTAAAACTTTGAGACCCAAGCTCCTATTCCTTTTTTCACACGGCCCAGACCGTTCACAGTCCACACTTGTAGATGACGCCAAGCCTATCATGTAATGGGAGCTCACATCACAGTTTGGTATAGCTAAATGTAAAAATGAAATTACCAGAATTTAAAGCATTTAATTCCGGTGCTGCTGTCTGTCGCCAGAGAAAAGTATTAGGCCTACTGAAAAAAAAAAAAGATGACTAGCAGAAAATGTCGCATTTTCTTGCTTTGTACGTATTTGAATTGCAATCCTCCTTTATGAGAGCTATTATTAATCTTAATAAAAAAAGAACACACAAAACATATATATATATACATTTCCATTCCGAGTTATCATAAACAGCAAAGTAACATTTGTGCATGTCACAATACTTCTTTTTTTTTAATATTGTTCAACCAAGCACTAGCAGTAAAACTCTTTTTTCGCTTTTCTAACTGCAAAGTGTACGACAAACTGCCTGCACTATCGAGAACTTGATTAACATTAATTTCGGCAATGAAACCACGATTTTGAAATGTGAAATGCAATACATGAAGTAGTTTGTGTGACTGAATGATCCGTGGTTGATATTCCTGCTCGTCGCTGTCTACAAAACTCGTCTGCTTCTCCGTTTCAGCATGGGAAGGCGATCTGATGGAGATGCGTGGGTCTCGTGGAGGAGCGGCGATTTCAAGCACGTCGGACCCCAGGTGCCTCTTCCGGGATCCCTCCATCCTCGTCTGGTTCGATTTCGGCGACGACAGAATCATTGTCGGCACCGTCGGCAAGACAGGACGCTACCCATGTCTGGAGGTGCCGCTGCTCCCGAACCAGGTTGTGGAGAGTATTTCGTTTGGGCGACAACACATCCCGTGGGAGCTCGCTGTGGCCGCCAAGCCCGACTCTCTGTTGTATCAGAACAGCGTCACGTATCTCCTCAGATACTGAACTCGATATTTTTGTTGAATCGAAGCCATTGCCATGGTATGCACAAATGTCATAAAGTCATTCTTATCCATTAGTTGTATAGTTTTACTGCAAATGCAATGACCTGCTGTGCGAGTCTGGTCATAGCAGCTCAAAGAAATGATTAATCAATTACTGTTTACATGAACAGAGGTCTACCAGTCAGCCCACTTCTTTTTACTCTCCGTTTGCCACATTTATTGTAGGTTTGTGTGTGGTTTTGGTTTTTTTGTGTAGGTTTGTTTGTGCATATTTAAGTCATTGGCATAGAAAGGGTTAACAAGATGTTGTAATCCCCGGGGTTGCAATCCACAGCATAGATTCCATCTATGTACAGCTCTCAATATCATTCTCTTTCAAGAGTAGTCCTTGATCTGTGCGTTTATGATGTATATGACTGATGTAACAAAGAAATAAGTAGGCCAACTGGTAATCTGTTCCTTAAAAAGATCAGTCTAATTGTCAAGATTTTATCTCCCCCACCATGCAATAATTGTTACCCAAAGTAGAATGTCCTCTTCCAGTCATGATATATACAACTTAACTTGCGTGAAAGGCGACCTCACGTCTCTTCGTTCGTTGTGATATATTCTGGGGATTTACAAACTAATCTTCATATTTTGCATTGGCTTCATATGCAGGATTGTGGTTCAAAGAATGGACCAAGAATGTGTGGTTTACCATTGTCTTGCTATTACACCAATATATTGCTGATGACTTTGAAACATTTTCTATGATTGACATGAAAAAAAAAAGTACTTTGATTTGATCAGAAAGAGGACTGGCAGAATAAAATAACCTCAACACAAGCTAATGACACAGTACAAACCAGATGAGAAGAAATTTGACATTTAACATGCCGTGGCACCGACCTGGAATGTTGACGACTACGGATCTTATGTAAGTGTAGTGTATTCCTACAAGAGTTTGAGTAGCTGGCATTAACTGTGAATCTTGTTTAAGGTAGCGTGTAATTGATGATTGCCAGCGCATTCATCTGGTAGTCACACCTTCTTGATAACTGTTTTAAAATATGAATTATGGCATATCTATATCCTTTCATTGTATTTGTTATGTATAATCTAAGGACTCGATTGTGTTCATAATGTGCAATCTGTGGAGGATAACCAGCTTTCTAATCAATACTCAAAGCTTCTTTGCCTACTTCTTCTTCTTCTTCTCTCTCTCTCTCTCTCTCTTTTGAGACAATGTATGACATAATTTTAAAAGATATGTGGTATTACATGTATTTTAAACTATATATATACATGATATTGTTTTAAGCAGGTGAAATTTTAAAAAAAAATTCTTTGCACTTGCACTATCTATTTACAATGTAGCTCTCACTCAGCTTCTTTCGAAGGTGATATGTAGGAATAAAAGCATTTGGTTTGAATGGATGAAGTTGTCAAGTCTGTCATTTTGCACTCTGTGATTTCCACTGTTGATTATGACACTCAAGATACGTTTGGCTCCATCCTTTGAAGAACCAATTCTTGAAAACAAACAAACACAAACTAATACAAACAAATTACAAATAAACAAAACTCATCTGGTATCAAGTACATGTCATATATTTTCAACATGTCACGTAAATTTAATTAAAAGTTGTTGAAGTCTTACAGTGCTAAAGCAAAACTGTACAAGTTATATCGATATCGGGCCTCAAACAATAAAGTTCTTAAATTTTCCAAATTTCATGAAACACTGACAACAGTTCCAATCACATACAATGTAGAAAAGGTGACATGAAGTGAGTTTTTTGCTGTTGGTTTGTACTGTAAAATTTCACGAAAATCATAATACTTGTGGACACTCAGCAACCTCTCACCTTTAATCCCATCATTGATAAGCTCTTACCACTATTATTTCATAAAATGAATACATGTACAATGAATACTCACAATTTACACTTTTTGACAATTACAATACTTATTAACACTTCAGACACTTCATTTCAGATCTTCTAAATTATATTGGATGGTTGTAACTAGTATTAACGCTTAAAAAAAAAAACACTCAAAGCTTTAATATTCTACAACAATCTTTTTTAACATCTAATCTTAATGAGACTTTTACTCTCCTGTTTCATATACATGTAATTCCTTTAGGGTTAAAAAAAGCAATATGAAATAGAGTTTCAGTTTAAGTAAATAATTATCATAATTATTCCCACTTGTCAAAGTCTACAATGCAAGCATTACACCCAAGATAATTAGGTAACCACTGGATTCAATACATCCATAAAAACATTTCCATCATCCTAATCTTGGTACAGTGTATACTGTTACAGCACATTTTGGTAAATTACCAAAATGTGCCATAACATGTTATGGCACATTTTGGTACCTGCTCATTTTGGTTAATTTACCAAAATGTGCCAGACATTGACAGCCCACTTTGGTAACTTTCTGCTCCTCCACAATCATCACAGAAACCAAGCAAATTTTAAGTGCAGTCGGTTTTTGTCCTCACCGAATGAGTTCAGTAGCCTAAAGGACTATGAAACGACATGTTTGTGTGCGTGTATGTGTATGTGTATGTATATATGTGCTCGAAATGATAAGATTTGCTTCCTCTCTGTCATTTCTGGGCCGATTTTGCTTCTGATTGCTTTGACTTACGGAGATAGGTAGGGCTCTGAAACTTTAAAAAGGAATTCTGAAATTCATTAATTATGCAAATTTGTGATTTTTTCCGGAATTAAAATTAACGAAAATGTTACTTCTACGTTTAAAAGTGGGTTTTGATTCTGCTTCTTTAATCTATAGGGCATGGTTGGGACTACCAAAGTTCAATAAAGAATGCTAAAATTTACAAATTATGCAAATGTATGCATATTTTTGCATTTTCCCAAAAAATAAGCGAAAATGCTACTTCTCCATTTTACAGTGCATTTTTATTCTGCTCGTTTAATCTGCTAGGGTTTGATTGGGACAACCAGAGTTCAACACAGAATTCTGAAATGTATTAATTATGCAAATTTATGCCTTTTTAAAAAGAAATTTACAAAAATGCTTCTTTGACTTTTTACAATGGATTTTGAATTTCTTCGGGGTTTTTTTTTCTGATGGCTTGTTTGGGACTACGAAACTTCAACACCAAATTCTGAAATTCATTAATTATGCATAAGCAAATGTATTTAAAAAATTTCAGAAATTAATGGAAATGATACATCTCCTTCATTAAACAGTGGATTTTGATTCTGGTTAATTCATCTGATGGGGCTTAATTACCGGTAGTCAAGACTTCCAAGCCTCAACACAGAATTTTGAAATTCATTAATAATGCCTAGACAAAATGACCAAGTGTCAATTATGAGCTCGATGAAGACCCCTCCCCCTTTCCCCTGGGGAAAATAATTGATCCAAAAGATTGGTTTTACTCATGGGTGACGCTACAATTGGCAGGGGCGTGTCAAATGATAAAAACAAAACGGGAGGGAAAAAGGAGACAAGGGAAAAACGAAGAGGGTGGGGGAAAGAGACGCCTGTTCATTTAATGCTTCAATAAATTCACTTATGAGTCATCTTGCCCACCCTCTCTTTAAAATACACTGGTGCTGGCCCCGTTTTAAATTTTGCCTCTATCTTTTTTTCTTTTCTTTTTTAAATCTGGTGACTTCCCTCCTAACAAAATCTGAGTAACTCCCCCCACCCCCCGTGTTTCTATAGTTTCAAGTATAGGGCCTATAGAACTATTTCTTGGTAAACCAAGGCCGCATCACAAGAACGGGCCCTACCAAAAGCCGAGAAGAACAGGCCCCCCCCCCCCCCCCCAAAGAGAACTACAAGCAAAAAATATGCTTAGTCTAATGAGACTAATTATGATGGTGATTTAAAAGCATACAGAGTATAATTTTATGTAAAAGCACTGATTTCAAAGGAAATATGGTGATTAGCAGCTATATCGTCCATCGATCCGATGAATATCATCATTTACAATGCGAAAGTGTAATTATACATATCGCGGGTACTGCTTATCACGATTACCAGAGACTCCAACCCCAAACATCTCTTCAGTGGGAGATTCTCCCATCAAGACCACCTTGCAAACGCCCTAACGGGAGGCGCATTTGCGTTTTACAATCTTGTCTGGGCATTTCCTCCAAAAATTGCAATGAAGCGGCTAGAGTTCACTCTAGGCAAGTCCGCATCGCAGTCAACCAAGGCAAGGTTGCTGCAGCTTAAATTGGTATAAGGTAGAGGCGCTCCATATTTCTTGCGAACCAAGCATGTCAGCTGGCTGAACTCTATCAAAAGCACCCGAATTCCTTCGGTGCAGTAAAAGTGTTTTTTCGAACTAATGTGTACCAGTGAATTCATCTAATCATGGATCATGGCAATGAAAAGAGAATCTTGAAAACACCCTCTTTCCTTGGAAAACTAGATATATCACTACGGCGACTGATATGCCTCCGCCATAATGCATGGTTCTCCTAATAGGTCTATAGTACAATGTCTTGACAATGTGTGATGACAGTTTCACACAATTGGCAAAATATTAAAATGACAGGTTTGCCAAAAATGTGCTGAATGTTCACTTTCCTAGAACTAGGTTCAATTGGATGAATGATTAAAATGTCAGAGTGCAGGTATTTGGGGAACTGATGATTTTTACTTGACTTTTGACCCTTTTATAAGTTTATGCATTGAGTAATTTTCAAGGTATTGAGAAAAAGTATAATTTCAGTATCAAATGGGACAATAGCATTACCTACACCTGGCCTTTGACCTTTGACCTCACAGTTCCAAAGAGAATCACTGTTAGGTTGAACATGCATAAATATGTAAGTTTCATGATGATACCTTGAGTTACTTTTTAGATATGGAGGAAAAAGTGCAATTAAACACTTTCACTTGACCTTTGACCTTTTGACCTTTGACCTTTTGGCAAGAAACTTCCCACAGAATATATATCGGGTAATACATGCATATACATCCAGTTTAAAAAAAAACAACCTTCAGGCATTGCATAAATATAAGGAAAGTAGTGATATTTTGAGGAGGTGACCTTGACCTTTGACCCCTGACCTTTGAACCATGACCCCCAACTTCCCTAGATAATCACTGTCCATTGGAACAAGCATATATACTAAGTTCCATGAAGATACCTTGAACCATTTGCAAGATATGGAGAAAAACATGAATTTTCAACCTTTTTTTTCACAAAATAACCTGTGACCTTTGACCTTTGACCCCGTGACCCTAAAATCCAAACAAAGTATCATCCCCCCAGGATATACCCTCATACCAAGTTTGATGTAAAACCACCACACGGTTCTTGAGATATCGACAAAAACAAAACGGGACGGACGGACGTATGGACATACGGACGGACGGACGGACGACCCGAAAACATAATGCCTCCGGCCACTTCGTTGGCGGAGGCAGAAAAACACACAAGACAGATGGGGATAGTAAGAAACCTCGTGCCCTAGATTCTACACAGCATGCGCCTGGTAATGAACCCCTCTCCCGGCCCGATGAGATGGACATGTGTTCGCCGACTGCGAGTAAAAGTGACGGCCTGAATCAATGTGGTATGGAACGCCCGTTGTACTCGGAGGTGACAGAGGGAGAATCTCCCCCAGTTTGGTTCACTAGGTTCTTTGAAGGTTTTGAGTCCCGCCTCGAGAAACACATTGAGGCTCTCACGATAGCAAAGGTGAGTGAGCTTTCTATCTGTATCTCCGAACAAGAAGAGAAGATCCTAGCATGCACAATCCAGATCGCTGATATGGAAGGGGAAATAAAGAAACTGACGAAGGACAACATGTATCTGCTAGACAAAGTGGATGATCTAGAGAATAGGGTGAGGAGGAACAACCTGATACTCCACGGCGTTCCTGAAAAAGAGGGCCCAGCTTCCAAGGAGGATACAACAACTTTTCCTCTGCCCTCTACACTCTGGCCTCAAAACATAAGGTTCTGGCTCAAAGTAAGAACAAGGTTTTGATTTACATTTCAAATTGTTTCTCTTATGTACTGTACCAGAATAGGGGAAATGCTGGAGGTGTTGTACATGGTCTGCGGAATATTATTTCTCATATGCATGGGAAACATGAGGCCTGTGGAAAGTGGTGTAAGGCTGAACAAAAAGGTGAAGCATACAGATACAGTCGCCTCTCAAGAGGAAAGCTTCTCTCCAATCCTGAACTGCAGGAAGACCTCACCAATCTCTTGGAAATCCATGTGCGAAATGCTGAACGACTAGCTCCTTGTGGTTCAACTAAAGTCAATGAATCATTCAACAATCAAGTGGCTCAAAAGGCACCAAAGAGATGCCATTACTCAAGTTCTGAAAGCCTTCCTTACAGGCTTGGAGCAGCCGTTTCCCAGAAAAAACTGTGGGCACTCTTACATGCAAAATGTGTTCCAGCATGTCCTAATCTCTCCTGGCAGCACGCATGATGTTCGTCTCAGGAACATTGCAAACAAGGCTAGAAAGAGGAAAATATATATAATAATATAATATATCAATTTATAAAGCGCAAAACCTATAGACATATATTCTTCTGTGCTGCAAAAACTTCTGATGTGCTTGATAATAATGAACAATAAAATGAAAAGATGTGTCTTTAGCCTTGATTTAAAAACTGCTATGGTTGGGGATTTCCGGACTTGTAATGGTAGATCATTCCAGAGTTTGGGAGCTGCACAGGCAAATGCTGTCTCCCAAAGTTACTTTTGTTTTACATGTTGGAATTTGTAAAAGAAGAGTGTCCTTAGAACTGCGCAATTTGTGAGTGTGTCTATGAGATTTAAATACTAATAATTAGGATATGTACCTGGGGGCTTGACCGATGAGTGACTTATATACAATCAACAAAATCTTAAACAATATTCGTTTACGAATCGGAAGCCAGTGTAAGTCTTTCAGAAGAGGAGTAATCCTTGAAAACCTGGGTTTATAGCAGATAAGCCTTGGGCAGGAGTTTTGGACTCGCTGCAGGCACCCAACTTGAGAATCAGAGAGTTCGTATAATAACATTGAAGACTTCACTACAAGACGTTCAGACAAGGGGACAGCTGTTGGAACAGACAAACCTTGTGAGTGGACGAAACCTCGTCGAACTTCTATTCCAGTAAAAATTGAAGAGATAGATTACAGGCGAAACAAGACAACACCAACGAAGCCTGGTCCAACTCCAAAAGACTATACCCCTATGAAAGATATTGGACCAAATGTGATCTTGAACATCCAGCAGAATCTTTAAAAAGTAAGTCTCATTCTGTTTTGTACATACGGGAAATCTCGGCCCCCTTAGTAAACTCGGCCCCCACAACATTTAGCTCAATGAATTTCAATTTTTTCTTGCTTTGGCAAGAACAAACAGCTTCAAAAATTCGTAGATGGATTTCTGTAAGCTGATGATTATTCTTACAATACTAACTTAGCAAGAAAAATTGAATTTCATTGAGCTAAATGTTATGGGGGTTGAGTTCTCCCGTATGTACGGTACTTCTTTTCAGTTTTGTTTTCTAGGATCATTATCTTATTTCGCGTTAATTTGATATGCCACTCGAATAATAATTCTTGTTTTGAGGTACAATCACAAAGGAAAGTGCTAATTAAACTAAGCACGAATTTCATTTTAAAAACATATATCAGCTCTATGCATGTACCAAGCACAGTTGTGTACATGAATGTACGGAAAATGGTTTATTTGATAGAATCAGTTCCACCCCCCCCCCCCCCCACCATAAGTGCCACTTATCAAAATTTTGATCAGCAAATACTTGTAATCCAGGTAACTTGATCATCAAACCCATCATTAAAGGACTGAAAAGGGCCCTTGGTGCATATTCCAGTGCAGAAGGTATAAGAAATCCAAAACTATGAAGTAAAAACTTGAGTGATTATCTTTAAAAAAAATTCTTTGTCCTGTTTTCTCATTTTCTCATTTGCTACCAGTCGCACATCGCATTGCTTTCAAGATCTTAACAACTGTATACAAGTGTCTTCAAGGGAAAGCTCCAACTTATCTTAGATCTCTGATCATTCCATACTGTTCTGCTCGCCCTGGACTACACTCAAGTGCAGATAGCACCTTACTCCATGTACCCAAAACAATCAGTAGAGCGAGGGCAATGCTTTTGTGACGGCTGCACAGCGATTGTGGAATGATTTACCTCGGTTCGTCCGCATTTCCCCATCCCTTGATGTCTTCAAGAAGAATCTTAAGACTTTCCTTTTTGATGCCAATCTGTAACTGAATGTTGTTGTAAAGTGCTGTGAAACCAGTCATTGACTGTGTGAGGGCACGATATAAATGATCTGATTGTATTGTATTGTATTGTATTTTTAGATCTGTGAAGAGACTCACCCTGGGGCATTGTTTCTCAAACTTATTTCATCACCACCAGAGAACCCATCGCACGTACCTTATACACTCCCTGTATCAAGAGTACAAGCAAATGCCATGGTCAATCGCATTCGAGGAGTATTTGGTGCTAAACACCACTGATGAACATTTAGACTTCATGAAAGATCTTGACTAACGTGACCCAGCATGGTTACAAGCCAGAAAGGGATGCATCACTGCAAGTCTTGCTAATGCTGGAACGCACTGTGAAAGATCCTTAAAATCCATTGAAGACCCTGAAGGATCGCATTCTTGGTACATCCAAGCCCTTTAATAGCGCTTCTACTGAATTTGTAAAAGAGAAAGAGGAAGGGGCAAGGCAACTGCATTCTGTTGAAGAAGGGTCGAAACACAAGAATATTAAAGTTCAGGAATGTGGATTGTTTTGCATCAAGGACAAACCTTACATCGGTGCTTCTCCTGATGGGATCATCTCAGGCAGTTGCTATGACACACCTAAATTGTTAGAAATTTACTAAGTGTTCTTTCAAGCACCGTAACATTGAACCAGAGAGGATTCCCCTCCAAGATCCTAACTATCATCTTGAAGTACTTGACGGTATATTATCATAGAAAAACTCGTCTTCACGGTATAGTCAGATTCAGTTTCAAATGGGTGTGACTGGATTGACAAAATGTGACATAGTGATATACACACAAAGAGGAATTCATGTTATTCACCCTGCCATACCTCCCCGCGGATCACATTCCTGCAATCTTCCTCAATCTTTCGAGGATGGCAGCAACACCCAACTTGGCTGAGTTCACAGAGTACGTCCGCACCACATGGATCGATGGCACACTGTGGACACCGAGCATGTGGTCAGTGTTCAATGAAGCAGTGAGGACAAATAATGACGTCGAATGCTGGCGTGGCATGCTCAATCGACACGCCAAGAGTTCCAACCTCTCCTTCTACAAACTGGTACATCTCCTTCAAGAACAGGCAGCACTGATACACCTTCAGGTCCGTCTTCTCTCTGCGAACAAACTGAAACGTCGACAGCGCAAGCAATACAGACATGCTCAGGGACAGCTATTTGAACAGTGGGACGACTACATCGCCAGGAACAAGACCGCCAAGGAGCTGCTCAGAAGATGTTCTCACATCATGGCGCCGACTTTGGATTGATTTGATTTGCACATTCCTGCAATCTTCCTCAATCTTTCGAGGAAGGCAGCAACACCCAACTTGGCTGAGTTCGCAGAGTACGTCCGCACCACATGGATCGATGGCACACTGTGGACACCGAGCATGTGGTCAGTGTTCAACGAAGTCGTGAGGAAAAACACGACGTCGAAGGCTGGCATGGCATGCTCAATCGACACGCCAAGAGTTCCAACCTCTCCTTCTACAAACTGGTACATCTCCTTCAAGAACAGGCAACACTGATACACCTTCAGGTCCGTCTTCTCTCTGCTAACAAACTGAAACGTCAACAGCGCAAGCAATACAGACATGCTCAGGGACAGCTATTTGAACTGTGGGACGACTACATCGCCGGGAACAAGACCGCCAAGGAGCTGCTCAGAAGATGTTCTCACATCATGGCGCCGACTTTGGATTGATTTGATTTGCACATTCCTGCAATCTTCCTCAATCTTTCGAGGAAGGCAGCAACACCCAACTTGGCTGAGTTCGCAGAGTACGTCCGCACCACATGGATCGATGGCACACTGTGGACACCGAGCACATGGTCAGTTTTCAACGAAGCAGTGAGGAAAAACACAACGTCGAAGGCTGGCATGGCATGCTTAATCGACACACCAAGAGTTCCAACCTCTCCTTCTACAAACTGGTACATCTCCTTCAAGAACAGGCAACATTGATACACCTTCAGGTCCGTCTTCTCTCTGCGAACAAACTGAAACGTCGACAGCGCAAGCAATACAGACAGGCTCAGGGACAGCTATTTGAACTGTGGGACGACTATATCGTATATAACATATAATAATTGTTCATTGTCATACATAGTCATCTTGTATTAATTGTGTCCATAGAAATGTAAATGAAATAAAAATCATTAAAGGAATTCAATGAGTTGCGTATTTTTTGTGTCATTAAAGGAATTAAATGAATTTAGATGGGAGAGAAACAGCAAGAGAAAGAATGAGTGAGTGAGAAGCAGAGAGAAAGATTTGTACTTTTAAAATAATGTTAATACTGTATTGATTAATTGAGTGAAAAATTCACCAGGGAACAAGTGAAATCATAAATCGTAAATCACCTTGGAAACGCCTAAAATAGATGAGTTGAGTTTCATATAAATGTAAGAATGACCCAAGTCCAGGACTTGGGTCATTCTTACATTCATATGTAGCGCCCTCTCTCATCACTTATTGTCCAACCCCATATTTATAATACATATGATGCAGTTGCATCACACACCCACACACACACACACGCATAATATGAGCACACATGCCCCGCATTCAACACAACACACACACACACACACACACACTCACATACACACGCGTACAGACATATACACACATGCACACATGCACACATACACACACATATGCACGCATTCTAAAACAAATGTTACAGAGTTACTAATTTAATAATGGAGTAAATGAACACAAATCATTGTAAATAATTATGAACTTATTATGAATTATGATTTATCCAATTTATTAAGTAAGAGAGTAATCTTAAAGAACAGCCGGTGACTATGGGGTCTCAGCACGGGGGGCTGTGAACCCCATCCACCAACCAACGGTACTCCACTGCTGGTGCGGAATATTTATAGCATTATTCAAATAAAACTTTACCTGATACTGAGCAAGGCAATAACATAATACATCATTAATTTTAACATTTTCGTCTTAAAAAGGTGTAATATTTTTGTTTTATTTCAACAACTTGCGAGTCAGGGAGGGTAAGTTCAGCACGGGGGGGGGGGGGGGGGGGGGTTTCAGCCACCTTGGCAAATTTTGCCCTCTATCTTCGTTCAAACTAAATGAATATCAATCGCCTGTGTTACATCCATAGCCACAACTACCAGGCTCTTTGTTGCAAAGATTTAGTGTCGAAGATCAATACTTCCCAGCAGTACACTATATAGTGGCTGAAAACTCGCCCAGGTGGCCAAAAACTCCCTCCAAGTAAGCTTGTCTTATCCATGTTGCCATGGTCATATCTCGCACAGTTGAGGTTTTAAACTGTTTTTTACAAAATCCAGAAGACATTTACCAACACTAAGTAAACATTTCAATGATGTTAAACCAGAAAAAAAAGTGGAATTGGGTCTTGAATACTAGCTATTGTACACTTTTAGGGGCGGCTGAAAACTCACCCGGGGGGCCGAAAACTCCCTCCAAATAAGCCTTTGTTTCTATCCATGTTGCCATGGTAAATACCTCGTACAGTTATAGGTTTAATATACGATATGCTAAGGTACTAAGTACTTGAACAATTCATAAAAAGGTACTAAATACAATTCATGTGTTGTTCAATTCGGTTTTGTTGTCTTGTTCAACAAAATCTGCAAAAAAACCCTTAAGTGGCTGAAAACTCCCTCCTTTACTCTATATGTTACTGTAATTATTCTAATGGTAAAAGAGCACGATATCAATGCACATGAGCAAAAATATTAAAGGCTAAATATACATAAGATCCAGGTTCGGCTCTGGCCGATACATTTTAGTTCAATTAATACAGGTGTAGTTGAATAACTTGAATTGGAACAAAGCAATGAATGGTCAACAATACTCTCAGGCCTCAGCACATAATTTTTATTCCATGCTCACTATTTTTCCCCCAAAGGCCGCCATTATTTTCAAACATTTCTGCTTACAACTGTGGTCTTCTGCACCTCCCCCGACACATCTCAGTGTTCGTATTTTATTCATTATATTTCTTCATAAATTACACATGTACATTAAAATCTTATGTACACTGTAGTACTCAAGGTTTTGTATGGGAGACCTGCAGCTGCAAGAAGTGGGTAGCGCGGCGCCAGCACAGCTGTCAACTCAAGCTCAGTGAACTGCGGTGCACGAGAATAAGATGAAATTCTTCTTGGAAATCGTTCAGTTTGTAGCCCCAAAAACTACATGAAAGAATGACAGAATTCATATAATCGAAAAAGAATATTTTATGTCTACATAAATGATATTAAAAAAATGTGTTGATAAGGTAAAAGTGAAAACTCCTGATGAAAGCCAGTGCACGGCGACGGCTTCAGCTTCCTCAACCCCCGACGACGCAGACCCGTACCGCCGGGTGCGACGGCAGGGGTGGCAAAGGCCAGCGAGCCGAGCCGCGCAACATTAGGCATTACAGCTCGCAACTCGGTGAAGTCACCCAGATTTTGTTGTTTTGCTTTCACTAAATCTTTTTTTTTTTTCAAATGGGTATGAATCGTTCTGTTTAAATATGACCTTACATCACATTCTCCATGATCTAATTATTTATTTTGATGTGAACAAAGTGACAATTATTACGCAAAGGGCACAAATTCTACTCACGTTTCGCCATGGTCGAGCTCAGTTTGTTGTTGACAATTCTATCTCGCGTACGTATTCTCATCACAAGACTCTAGAAATATGCTGGCTTGCTGCTCTAAATAACAAAATTTCTTCACATTTACCGTTATGAATTGATAAGTGATACTTGTATGAACATTTCAATTCATAGATTTTATTAAAAATTCATGACATAGAACATTTTGACCTGAGGACGTCTTGGTGCCAGCTGGGCCCGGGGACGTTTTGGTCGTACCCGAGGACGTTTTGGCTCGGGGACGTTTTGACGTGGGGACGTTATGACAGGTAAGCGTTAGAGCAGAGCTACTGAAGAAGTACACTGGCAGTGGTAATTCTGAAAATGAAGAGCAAAGAGAGGAAGATCTGGAAACAGAGCGAGAACAAGGTCAGAGCAAAGAACAAAATGAGGGAGATATGGAAACGGACAGAGACCAAATTATGCAGAACAAAGAGCAAAGTGAGGATGATCACGAAATGAACAGAGACCAAGAGCAGCCTAAAGAGCAAAGATCTCGAGACGAAGGTTAATCTCATGCACGTGGCATACATTGTCACATATCAATGCTGATGTAGCACTATGGCTAATAAAATGGTACAAATTTACCCCATATGACCATAGGGAAAGCTTTCCATTATATATTCTTTCATGGTTTTCCCACATAGTTATTACTTCTACTAGAAAACTCTTGTGTATAATAGTGGGCAGCGATGCCAGAAGACACTTTGGAACCATAACCATTGTTTCTACATGCATCTCATGATCACAAGCCAGTCATATTGAATATAACAACTGTGGCAGATCCAGAATTTCATGGCGGGGGCACACAAAGTTCCAAAGGGGCGACTTGCGAAAATACTGAGAAATGTGTGCCAACATCACACACGCGCAGTGCCAACATCACACACGCGCAGTCCCTTGCAGCAGGGGTCCAGGGCCCTGGAAGCTCAGGGGTACTAGATGCTCTCTGGTGCAATCTGGGCCTTATTTGGGGAGGATTTAATTCCAGAAACTAATAAGACATAAAAAATGGGAAGGTCGATGTGGAAAAAGGCTCATCCCTTCCACAAGGTGTATCTCCACCCACATCATCCGTGAAAGTTGACTTGGAAAGAAGCTCATCAACTCCACAAGCTGTATCTCCACCAACATCACCCATGAATGTTGACTTGGAAAGAAGCTCATCAACTACACGAGCTGTACAGTGTATCTCCACCAACACCACATGTGAATGTCGAGTTGGAAAGAAGCTCATCCCCTCCACAAGCTGTATCTCCACAAACATCAAACGTAAATGTCGCATCAGAAGGAAGCCCCTCCCCTCCCCTTCCCTAATGTGGATTTGGAAAGAAGCATCTTCTCTTCTGCCAATTTAAAACTAGAAATGTCGCTATGGCGACTGGTATGCCTCCGCCATAATGCATGATTCTCCTAATAGGTCTAAATAGTACATGTGGACAATGTGTGATTACATTTTCACAAAATTGGCAAATGTTAAAATGACAGGTTTGTCACAAATGTGTTGAATGCTCACCTTCCATCACCTAGGTTTAATTGGATGAATAGGAGAGCATGTATTTGGGATTTACGGACTTTAACTTGACTTTGACCCATTCATACATTTATGCATTGAGTAATTTTCAAGGTATGGAGAAAAAGTGCAATTTCTGTATTGAATAGTAAATTGTTACCATTTTCATCTGGCCTTTGACCCTAAAATTCGTAAGATAATCACTGTCAGGCAGAAGATGCATAAATATGTAGCACGTTTCAAGATAACTTGAGCCACTTCCGAGATATGGAGGAAAAACTTAGTTCAGCACTTTCACTTGATCTTTGACCTTTTGACCTTTGAGGCAAAAACAAAAGAAAAAAAAAACTTTCCAGAGAATCTCTATTAGGTTAAACATGCATACACCTAGTGTAAAAAAAAAAAATCCTGCTGGCATTGCACAAACATGAGGGAAATATTTAGTAAAATTTTAAAGTGTTGCCCTTGACCTTTGACCCCATGAACCCTAAATTCTCTAGATAATCACTGCCAGTCAGTACATGTATATATATACTATGTTCCATGAAGAGACCTTGAACAATTTCCAAGATACAGAGAAAAAAGGTGAAGTTTTGATATTTTTACTTGACCTTTTGACCTTTGACCTTTGACCTCATGACCCAAACTTTCACCAGAGAATCTTAATTGGGTAATACATGTATACACTAAGTTTCAAGAAAATATCTTCAGGCATTGCATAGATATGAGGGAAATAGTGAGATTTTATGTATTTGACCTTGACCTTGAGCATGTGCACCCAAAAGTTGATAGGCACAACTTCACCCCCTAATACACATACATGCCAAGTTTCATTAGGATATCTCAAAAGCTTTTGATAGTTACCTTGTCCACAAAAAATTCATTACGGACGGAAGGACGGACGGAAGGACGGACGGACGGACGGACGGACGGACGGACAACCCGAAAACATAATGCCTCCGGCACCACTTCGTGGCGGAGGCATAAAAAAGGTAAGGTAGAGCTTGTAGAACAGTTCTGCGCATGGAAAAGCCACAAAAATGACAGTTTTTCTTTGAATAATTTACATCGGTTCTTCCAATCAAATCCAAATTTATAGAGTAGATAGCTTAAAGATTATAATCAGGTAATATCGAAAAAGGCAATATGCCATCCGTAATACTAATCAGATGGATATTTTTTCTTTACTAGAAGAATTTTCTTCTAACTAATCCTGGATTATGTATGCTGATTGCACAGTCTTTAGTGTTTACCTTTGGGCAGTTACATGTTAGTGCAGGAACATCATTAACTTCTACTCATGCCAGTTACACCTGTGCAGTGTGATTATGAGGAGTCACTAACTTTCTCTCTCTGCATGTACTGTGTGTGTAAATAAAAATTGAGCATTGAGAATTTAGGGTTTCTGGGACGAACACTGAACTAGGGCTTTCTATAGCTCAGTCGGTAGAGCACCGGGCTAGCATCCGGAGATCTCCGGTTCAAATCCCGATGGAATCCCATTTTCTTTGCTCATTTTTCCACTAATAAATAAAAATTAACTACATTCGTTCATCTTTGTTTTGCTATGTCTTGTCTGTCTGTTTGTTTGCTCATAAAAAGACATGATGATTTCTTCGTATTGAATGTAAAGTGTTCACCATAATCAAGCCATTAAGCGCAGATGCGGCACATTTGATCCATCGAACTTGCAGTAGCCACAAACATGGCGCATTCCTAAACTTGAAAGTGAAACCACGTCGTGTTTTGCACATTGGCACATCCACACACAGTGTAGCATTTAGACTTTCTGATTTCAGTCAGGGGAAAAGAAACTGGAATACTTAGGTGAAATATCCAACCACCCAACTACCCATGTTATGTCTACCATGTTATGTCCATACTACAGTGTTTCATAAATATGTCCACCACTTCATGCTTCAGTCTCACTGTCCAGTGTCCTTCACCGTCTAGTATTTTATGCGAGAGGAAAATCTTGCATATACTGTAGCAAGCCTAACCACTTTGCGAGGAAATGTCGATCCAGGAAAGCCTGCAGACCCCCAATTCACAACAACACGGACAGCTCGAACCCGCAGTCGCACCAACGTGATCGGGACGGATCATCTTCATCCCATGATCATCGTCGTCGACAGCAGTCTGCCAAACATAACAGGTATTCGCAAAGGAATCGCCGCGACGCGCACCACATTTCTCACGATGAATCATCGGATGATTACGCAGACAGCGATGCATCTGAGGTGCCCATCTTCCATGTTCATGCTCTGAATGGTAATCGACGTCTACCATGGGCTGACGAGAAATTGGAGGACAGAACATGTCCCTCACACTCGATACTGGGGCGAGTGTGAACATACTTCGAGAAGAAGACTTCGATCGGCTATCCCTAAGGCCAAAGTTGCACAGATCCAGAATACGTTTATTTGCATATGGATCCCGTGACCCTCTTCGCATCATCGGCAAATTTCGCACACTCGTGTCCCATGTCGATGACCACGCAAAGCTTGTGACAACAGAATTCTATGTGGTATCTGGCAACTTCTCTACGTCATTGCTCAGCTACACGACCGCCACAGAGATCGGATTGATAACAGTTCACGGATCAGTGAACAATGTGAAATCCTTGGAATGTGTAAGTGACCGTGATCGTGCTAAATTTCATCACAGCATCGTGAGTGCTTATCCGTCTCTCTTTGAAGGGATTGGAAAACTGAAAGGAAGACCTGTTCGTCTTCAAGTTGATAAAAACGTCACACCGGTTGCACAACCGCCGCGTCGTCTTCCTTTTCACTTGAGAAAGAACGTCGAGAAGGAACTCCACGACCTCGAAAAAGCGGACATCATCACACGTGAATGGCCCTACGCCTTTGATATCGCCCATCGTTGTGACCCCTAAACCGCACAAGCCTGAGCAAATACGATTGTGTGTGGACATGCGTGTCCCCAATAAAGCGATTACGCGATCACGCATATGCACACCGACGGTCGACGACATCATTCATCGTCTCAATGGGGCCGTCGTATTCTTGAAGCTAGACCTTAATAAAGGATACCACCAGCTTGAGCTGCACCCCTCATCACGCGAAATCACTGCATTTGCCACCCACAAGGGAACCTTTCGTTACAAACGCCTCAGTTTCGGAATAAATAGTGCAGCGGAAGTTTTTCAGGAGACAATTCGACTGCTCATTTGTGACATCGATGGCGTGATCAACATCAGTGACGACGTGCTGGTCTTTGGTCTGACGCAAAAAGACCATGATATCGCTCTTCATGCGGTTCTTACTCGACTCCGTGAGTACAACCTCACGCTCAACAGAGACAAATGCGAGTTTCGCACCGAGAAACTCGAATTCTTCAGGTACGTGTTCTCACGCGATGGAATATCGCCCGATCCGAAGAAAGTTGACTCGATCGTCAACATGGCACCACCGCAGAATGCCAGTGAAGTACGCAGCCTACTCGGCATGACAAACTTCTGTGCTTGGTTCGTTCCCGATTACTCCAAGACAACCGAACCGCTTCGCCGTCTCATTAAGCATGATGCTGAGTGGTGAAGGACACTGGACAGTGAAACTGAAGCATGAAGTGGTGGACATATTTATGAAACACTGTGGTATGGACATAACATGGTAGACATAACATGGATAGTTGGGTGGTTGGATATTACATTAGGGAAATGATGATTGTTTGAAATCCAATAAAATGAAACAGCCTGAAAACAACGCATGGCTATATTTTATAGTAGGGACTAATTGAAAACACCCAACGAATAAGCATTCACTTTTACAAAAGCTCTCTTGAGAAGATGAGAATATTCCCCCACTCGTGTAAAGTAGTGGGAGTGTCCATTATAACAGCAGCAAGCTTTAGGAGGTACATTTAATTGTACACGTACTTGTATATATTTTTTAAAATTCAAATTATTATAATTTTATTCATTTACCAGTACTTACTAATTTATTCATTCTTAGTATATACGTAATCAATCAACGCTGAACATTGCATATTATAGTTCGGCATCTTTATTGTGTGGGTGACCAGCATGTGCCGTACCTGTTTATGTTTTCATTTGTTTTGTTTTGTTTGTTTGTTTGTTTGTTTGTTTTTTAACCTCTAGGCCTCATACGTCAGTGAGTTTATTTTAAAGGGATTGTATGGTTTTGGCTGAGATCTAATTTCATGTTTCTAACATTTTTTTTTTGTGAGATAATGAGAATACCTGAAGTATGAAAAAGCATGTAATTTCATGAGAGAAGCCCACGTAAATTTTGAGCAGCGGAATTTCCGTGAACATGGTATACTGAATATGCCGAATATTTCGTGAGGTTTTTATTTTTCGTGAATTTCGAGTCAGCTGCTATTCACGAAATTAAAGATACGCAAAAATACTGACTCTACGGTCGATATGAATGGGAAGTACGTGTATACATTTCTCCGTTCAGTACAGGACTCCACGATCGCGAATTTAACCACTCACAAAATTGCGGGAAGTCCCGATTCGTGAAAATTGAGACTCGCGAAATATATGGCGCATACAGTAATATGGTGCTCACTATGCACACGCAGGTGCTGGCAAGTATAAAGGTGGAATCAGGAAGCAGGGGAAACGGGGTTCTGACTTTTTAAAAAAAAAACTTCAGGAACTGATGTTTTTCCCCGTTGTTCCCCTTTTTGGCCCGCGGGGGGATGTGCCCCCCCCCCCCTTCCTTTTGGCTCCGTCACTGAACAAGGTGTGGTAGTGACAACTAGAAATGTCGCTACAGCGACTGGTTATACCCCCGTCAAACATCATTTCATAAGCTTTGGTCAAAACAACATTTGATAAGCTTTGGTCAAAAAACTGAGGAAGTAGTTAAATCCGCAAGATCTTTCCTTGATCTTCTGCCATTAATATGCCGTTACCATGGCAACGTACTTTCGGGTACTGTCGAAAAATGCGTTTTGCACATCTACAACCAAAGGCACACGTCTGTACCAAGTTTCATGGAAATTGGGCACAAACTGAGGAAGTAGTTTGCAACACAAAATTTTCCATCATTTTGGCTCATAATACGTGAGCTGTTACCATGGCAACATACTTTTTGTCACTGTCAAGAAATGTGTCATGCTGACCTATATCCTAAGACAAACATTCAATATGAATTCCATGAGAATTGGAAGAACACTGATGAAGCAGTTTTGCCATGAAGCATTTTGCCCTATATTTTACCAATAACATGCCGTTACCATGGCAACGCACTTTTTGTCACTGCGGAAATATGTGTCTTGCACATTAACATATTCAGATGAACATCTGTACCTAATTTCATAAAAATTGATCAAAAACTGTGGGAGGAGTTCGCGACGCAAGATTTGTACCCATTTTTGCCCATAATATGCCGTTACCATGGCAACGTACTTTTGGGTACTGTCAAAAAATACGTCTTGCACATCTACAACCCAAGGCACACATCTGTGCCAAGTTTTATGGGAATCGGTTGAAAACTGAGGAAGTAGTTCGCGACGCAAGATTTGTACCCATTTTTGCCCATAATATGCCGTTACCATGGCAACGTACTTTTGGGTACTGTCAAAAAATACGTCTTGCACATCTACAACCCAAGGCACACATCTGTGCCAAGTTTTATGGGAATCGGTTGAAAACTGAGGAAGTAGTTCGCGACGCAAGATTTGCAACGGACCGACCGCCCGACCGCCCGACCGCCCGACCGACCGCCCGACCGACCGTCCGCTGATTCCTATATACCCCCTTCAAACTTCGTTTGGCGGGGGTATAATGATGATAAAAACAAGATTGCACAGAAGCAATTCCACAAAGGAACTGTAATATATGTGTAGTGCAGTCTGCAAACTCAGACCAGCATATTAGATGCAGTTGCTAGGCACCTATTATGTAACATGTACCCCTGTGAGGACCCAAGAGAACCCTCTCATGTACGCTGCAATATAAGCAGTTAACTTCACTTGCACTCCAGAAGCTGAGGAATAAAGAAGCACTGAACATATATCTGCTTGTGTCCACGTGTCTTGGTTGTATGGCTGTCTGAATCCACACATATATTATATAGAGACAATCTTTACATGGTGTCAGGAAAAGCTGGCAGTCATCACGCAAGCACTAAAACCACCAGGGGAATTACTAACAAGAGGAAACCCTGCAGACAACTGGAAATCGTGGAAACAACAATTCAGCATCTACAAGATTGCTAGTGGCTTGGGAAACAAAGGAAGAAATGTGCAAGTCAACACATTATTGCATGTGGCAGGTCCAGAAGCTCTTCGCATCTACAATACTTTCGATTATGCTGAGGATGAGGACCGTGAGGATGTGGATCTCCTGATCAAAAAATTTGATGGACACTTCCTCCAACAAAAGAACATAACATATGAACGACACATATTTCATACAAGGATACAACAACCCAGAGAAACATTTGATGATTTCTTGACGGATTTGAAGCAGAAAGCTGCGACGTGTGAGATTGGGAACTTGAATGATAGTCTCGTTAAAGATAGAATTATCATCGGTATAAGAGATGCATCGCTTCGCACAAAACTCTTGGAGAAGAGCGATTTGACATTGCAACAAACTATTGATGCTTGTCGAACAGCGGAGGTCACCAATGCTCAAACGGCTAATCTCACTGCAAGTGCATCGGCAGTGCAAGAGGTGCATGCAGTCAAGAAATCTCAACGAGGCAAGAACTCTAATTTTAAACCAGGAAAAAAGCCTCCACAACAACAGCAGACATCGAGAACATTTTCATGTCCGAAATGCGGTAACAAACACGGACCCCGCAGCTGTCCGGCATATGGCAAAACGTGCTCATATTGTGAAGGCCCAAATCATTTTGCCACTGTCTGCAAAAAGAAACAAGCTGGCGTCCACCATCTGACTACATCGCCAAAAACTGGGAATCCCGTGGATGAGGCGGAGGAGACATTCCATGATGAGGATGATGACTTTATGATGGATCACCTCTCTGATGCTAACAGCTCTAAGAAGAAGGAGTGGAACATTCATCTCAACATAGGGAGACGGCGTGTAAAATTATAAGTCGACACAGGAACCCAATGCGACGTCCTGTCAGAAGAAGCATATAATGGACTGGATAGTCGTAAGAAAACATCCCTCAGATCAAGTAGGGTGACTTTAACTTCTTTCAGTGGTCATAAGATTAGACCAGTAGGGCAATGTACACTCCTCTGTGAATACAAGAATCAGTACCATACCATTGACTTTCAGATAGTCAGAGGAAAGAATGTAAATGAAATCCTAGGACTACAAAGTTGTGAAGATCTAAATCTTGTCAATGTGGTTCAGGAAGTAGGCATAAAAAGCCAAACAAATGTAGACAATCTGACGACAGAATATCGTAATGTGTTTGAAGGAATTGGGTGTATGCCAGGCAAACAAACACTGCAAGTCAAACCAGAGGCTACACCAGTAGTGCATGTCCCCCAAAGAGTCCCAAGTAGCACTAAGAGAAAAAGTAAAAGATAAACTTGATCGAATGGAAAATGAAGGTGTAATAAACAAAGTAACAGACCCAGGTAGAGGTTGGGTCAGTAGCATGTGTACTGTAGTAAAGCCCTCAGGCAAAGTACGAATCTGTCTTGATCCAGCTGATCTAAATCGCGCACTAAAACGGGAACACTATCCCATGAAAACATTGGATGCGATTTGTGATCGTTTGGCAGGCACAAAAGTGTTTTCAACACTAGATGCAAATTGCGGCTACTGGATGAAGACAGTTCGGACTTGTGTGTCTTCAACACTGAGTTTGGAAGATACAAGTTCCAGAGATTGCCTTTTGGCATCAATGTTGCACATGAAATGTTCCAGAGAATTATGACAGAAACATTCTCTGACATAGGAGTTGAAGTGATCATGGATGATACATTGGTATTTGCACTAAATCAAGAAGAGCATGACAGAATCCTAGAAAAGATTCTGCAAAAGGGCACAGAAAAAAATGTCATGCTAAACAAAGAAAAATGCAAATTCAATAGAACCGAAGTCAAGTACATGTGTCACATCATAACTGCTGATGGTCTCAAACCAGACCCAAGCAAAACAGAGGCAATTAGGAACATACAAACACCCACAGACAAAAGTGGTATTCAACAGTTCCTTGGCATGATCACATACCCTTGTAAGTTCAAACCAAATCTATCAGAAAAGACAGCACCTCTGCGAGAACTTTTTGACAAAAATGCCAAATGGAATTGGACAGAAAAACAAGAAAAAAGCTTTCAAGAATTTAAATTTATGATCACTCAAGTTCCAACTCTGCAATTCTTTGATGTAAACAAAGATGTAACTCTAAGTGTAGACAGCTCTCAGTCAGGAACAGGAGCAGTGCTCCTTCAAGATGAGTTACCGATTGCCTATGCATCCAAAGCATTCACGCACACGCAGAAAAATTGGGCCCAAATCGAAAAGGAGTTGGCAGCAATAGTGTTTGGATGTAGAAAATTCCACAACTACATTTTTGTTAGGACAATTACTTTGCACACAGACCATCTTCCTCTAGAGGCGATCTTCAAAAAGCCACTCTACACAGCACCAATGCGGCTACAGAAAATGTTACTGCAACTGCAGAAGTACAGCTTGACTGTTGTGTATGTCAAGGGCAAATACCTGTATGTAGCTGATGCTTTGAGCAGGAACTATCTTGATGTAACAGAACCTGTGACTATTAAGATGTACCAGTGTGTATCTTAGACTACTTACCAATCACATCTGCAAAGTTGGTTGAACTCAAACAAGAAACAGAAAAAGATGATAACTTCCAAGTCTTGAAAAGAACAATTCAAAATGGTTGGCCTGCAAAAATTAGCCAAACAGATCCAAAAATCAGGCAATACTGGACAATAAGAGAAGAACTAAAGTAGAAAATGATCTGCTTTTCAAGTCAAATAGGGTCATAATCCCTCAATCAATGAGAGCATATGTACTAGAAAAAGTGCACCAGTCTCATCAAGGCATAGAAAAAACCAAATGCCTTGCAAAAGATGTAATCCACTGGCCAGTAATGAACAAACAAATCACAGACTTGGTTGAGAAATGTAGTACATGTGCTGAATTCAGTCTAAAACAATCAAATGAACCAATGCTTGGACACCCAAAACCAGAACGTCCATGGCAAAAAGTGGGAATGGACTTGCTTGAAGTTGAAGGAAAGACATACATGCTGATCGTTGATTACTATTCCAGCTTTTTTTAAAACAACCAGCTTAGTTCAATTTCAAGTGCCAGAGTGATTGAAGTTTGCAAACAACACTTTGCACGTCATGGAATCCCTGAGATTGTAGCTTCTGACAATGGTACGCAATTCAGTAGTGAGCAATTTCAACAGTTTGCTCAACTGTATCAATTCAGACATGTCACATCTTCACCTCACTTTCCCCAAAGCAATGGGAAGGTTGAAAAAACAGTGCAAATTGAAAAGAACCTCATGAAACTAGAAATATCACTTAAGGTGATTAATACCCCCGCCCCGTGACGACAGTCTTACCCAAGGAATGATCTTTCCTTGATCTTCTGCCATTTAAATGCCGTTACCATGGCAACGCAGCTTCCGACACGTCCGAAAAATATGTCTTGCACATCTTCCCACCAAGACTATTGTGTGTGCCACATTTCATAAGCTTTTGTCAAAAACTGAGGAAGTAGTTCAATCCACAAGATCTTTCCTTGATCTTCCACCATTAATATGCCGTTACCATGGCAACGCAGCTTCCGACATGTCCAAAAAATGTGTCTTGCACATCTTCCCACCAAGACCAATGTGTGTGCCACATTTCATGAGCTTCAGTCGAATACAGAGGAAGTAGTTAAATCCGCAAGATCTTTCCTTGATCTTCTGCCATTAATATGCCGTTACCATGGCAACGTACTTTCGGGTACTGTCGAAAAATGCGTCTTGCACATCTACAACCAAAGGCACACATCTGTACCAAGTTTCATGGAAATTGGGCAAAAACTGAGGAAGTAGTTTGCAACACAAAATTTTCCATCATTTTGGCTCATAATATGTGAGCTGTTACCATGGCAACATACTATTTGTCACTGTCAAGAAATGTGTCATACTGACCTATATCCTAAGACAAACATTCAATATGGATTCCATGAGAATTGGAAGAACACTGATGAAGCAGTTTTGCCATGAAGCATTTTGCCCTATATTTTACCAATAACATGCCGTTACCATGGCAACGCACTTTTTGCCACTGCGGAAATATGTGTCTTGCACATTAACATATTCAGATGAACATCTGTACCTAATTTCATAAAAATTGATCAAAAACTGTGGGAGGAGTTCGCGACGCAAGATTTCTACCCATTTTTGCCCATAATATGCCGTTACCATGGCAACGTACTTTTGGGTACTGTCAAAAAATACGTCTTGCACATCTACAACCCAAGGCACACATCTGTGCCAAGTTTTATGGGAATCGGTTGAAAACTGAGGAAGTAGTTCGCGACGCAAGATTTGCAACGGACCGACCGCCCGACCGCCCGACCGCCCGACCGCCCGACCGACCGCCCGACCGACCGCCCGACCGCCCGACCGTCCGCTGATTCCTATATACCCCCTTCAAACTTCGTTTGGCGGGGGTATAAAAAGCAAAGAAAGATGGCACAGATCCATATCTGGCATTGTTAGATTATCGTAACACGCCAATTGATGGACTAGATGCCAGCCCAACACAAATGCTTTTCCAAAGGAGAACAAGAACTACCCTTCCAACATCTAGAAAATTGTTAATGCCAAAGGTTGTAAAAAATGTCCAAGAGAAATTGGAAGTGAAACAACAAGCACAGAAAAAGTACTTTGATAGAGGTACAAAACAGCTCCCACCACTCAAAGGAGAGAAAGTGAAGATGAGAATGCCAAACAAACTTTGGAAAGATTTAACAGTAGTAAAGAAAAGTACATTTCCTAGAAGCTATGTGGTAGAATGTGAAGGTAAACAATACCGTCGAAACAGAAGTGACGTGCGAACATTTGCTGGTCACAGTAAGTATAAACCACAGAGTATGAGGAACAATGCTTCATATGACAATTCATACTCTGCAATGCGATCTGGTTGAAGATATGGGTCAGATTAATGTATTTCAAATTGTCGCAATAATGATTGAACATGAAATTGACCTGGAACGAAATGACTATGATTTGGTTTTATTTTAATGTAAATACATGTAGAATACATAGTAGGTTTAAGTTTAAGATTGTTTAACTGTAAAAGAATAATGAAGTAATATCAGTTGTAATGATACGAATAGTGAACAGGTACATTAATGAAGAGTGATACTTATGATTACTTGTCAGTAACTTTATAATACTTTGGACAAGAAGTTACATGTAGTGAACAATACAAAAATTCCAAATAGTAACCCTTTCAGAATTTTGAGATATAATGTGAAAATTTAAAAAGTGAAAAAAAAAAATAGAAGTCAATAGCAATTGCAGTAAGTTGAAAACAGTAGTATTTTACACATGATACAATGCCATTCAGTTCATGAGAATTTAAGTAGTGTTGAGTTTAATAATGTCAATAGTTAAATACATACAACTGAGATATTGATTAATTATTTCTGCTTAAACATTTATGACAGTGTGTATTTTGAAAAGGTAACTCATTATATTGTTATCACTTTGTGTAAATCTAAATTGGCACTTAGAAAATGTTTTATATCATTTTGCAAAAATGAAACTTGAAAAGAAACAAGTTTGCTTTTCCAAAAAAGGGAGATGTAATATATGTGTAGCGCAGTCTGCAAACCCAGACCAGCATAGCCCCAGCAACAATGCACATCTCTAGGAGATGCCCAATCACAGTTTATCAGTGCCAAATTAGATGCAGTTGCTAGGCACCTATTATGTAACATGTACCCCTGTGAGGAACCAAGAGAACCCTCTCATGTAGGCTGCAACATAAGCAGTTAACTTCACTTGCACTCCAGAAGTTGAGGAATATAGAAGCACTGAACATATATCTGCTTGTGTCCACGTGTCTTGGTTGTATGGCTGTCTGAACCCACATATATATTATATAGAGACAATCTTAATAGGAACCAAGTCATTACCCTCCAAAAAAACATGCAAACCCACCTACATCAAACTCAATCGTAATGAACAGCCTCCAAGATGATATTAAAGTCTGATTCAGAAAAGGTGGCAGTCCTCAAACTGCTGGGGTCATCCCTGTCAATCACTCAGCCGCTCATTGCTTGGGATTCCGTCTGGGGCTGAACAGTCCCTGTCCGTGGTATATAGTCCTGCCTGGTGGGTTGTTCAGCCGACACCCGCTTCTCTGTAGTCTTGCACAACTTCAGCCAATGTGGAAAATGCCTCCTCAAAGTCAGGCTTCATAAGAGAACAGAGAAATACACATGTTGAATAGACTGGATTACATGTGTTTTCAAAGAGACATTTTCCCTCTATGGACTTGGCAACTGCATTTTCCATCCATCTGTACATACTTAATACTCAACATATTTCAATAATAGGAATGCACTTTGCATGCATCAGTTGTTGCTGTGTTGGGCCAGTCTTGGGCAAGCTCTCTAGCCGTCTGGAAAAGCCTCTGTTATAAAAGTATGCCTAAAATTTGTTGGTAAACTGGTCTACTTGGCTAACAATGATACAGAAAAAAAAAAAAGTGAATAGCATCATTGGATGTGACAGTTTTACTATGTGTGGGGTAGGGGAGAGTATGGAGAGGGGTTTGGAAAGTAATATGGTGTGGGTAGGAGAGGCTACTGAAAGACAGGCATAGAATGTAGATTGTGCTTAGACAGTGATATTATAATTGGTGTGTAAAGAACACAACAGTAATCTTTGGGAATTTGCAGCTGCCACATACTGTATACAAGCATGTTCTCGCCGTTCTCAAGGGAATGCAACTTCAATCTCTTGCCTACCACACTGTGGGTATGAGATGTTGATTCACTTTGTAGCTTGTAAGTAATACATCTATTTAATATCATATCATATACCGGATGTCCCCAAAAAAGCGGAATGGTAGATTTTCAGTATCTTGCATCCTAAATGTGATATATTTTGGACATCATTAGAAAGAGCATCTTCCGCAGAAGACAATGATACCAAAATCATTAAATTTGGTTCAGTGCTTTTTATTCTACGCCAATTTCTGTAAATGCAGTCATTTTCAAATTTCGCCGGATTTTTCGCGACTTATGAGATAATAATTTGAGTGCGACACGCGATCCACACGGTGAGTATTGCGTAAGCTCGGTGATCCGTGTCAACAAAAGATACAGCTTTCACATTGGGCGTGGGCCAGGAAAAAAAATAGTGTGTGTGTGTGTCTGTGCGCGCCAAATGTGAAAGCTGTATCTTTTGTTGACATGGATCAATGAGCTTACATAATTCATCGTATGGAACGCGTGTCCCACCCAGATTATTATCTCATAAGTTGCAAAACTCCAGCAAAATTTGAAAATGACTGCATTTACAGAAATTGGCGTAGAATAAAAAGCACTGAACCAAATTTAATGATTTTGGTATCATTGTCTTCTGCGGAAGATGCTCTTTCTAATGATGTCCAAAATATATCACTTTTAGGATGCAAGATACTGACAATCCACCGTTCCGCTTTTTTGGGGACATCCGGTATATGATATGATATTAAATAGATGTATTACTTACAAGCTACAAAGTGAATCAACATCTCATACCCACAGTGTGGTAGGCAAGAGATTGAAGTTGCATTCCCTTGAGAACGGTGAGAACATGCTTGTATACAGTATGTAGCAGTTGCAAATTCCCAAAGATTACTGTTGTGTTCTTTACACACCAATTATAATATCACTGTCTAAGCACAATCTACAGTATGCCTGTCTTTCAGTTGCCTCTCCTACCCACACCATATTACTTTCCAAACCCCTCTCCATACTCTCCCCCACCCCACACATAGTAAAACTGTCACATCCAATGATGCTATTCACATTTTTTTTTTTCTGTATCATGCTTGCCAAGAACATGCTTGCCGAAACGGCGGGATTGGGTAGGCCCTTTTCAGGGCCACTCACATACTCCAGAAAGAATACGTGGTGCACCGTGAAGCCTTCTACCACCCATTGCATAGTCACCCTAAAATAACTGTGTTATCAAGATTATTTCATTACCATAGCTGAAGAAGATAAAATTAAGGAGCAATAGATCACCTCTTCACAGTTGTAGCGATGATACCAGTGGAGAAATGCCTTGGCTTCGTACATGGCTCTCGCTCTGTCTGTTACTCTCTGCATGAAGTCTGTGATATGTGTCGTGTTCATACATGTTGTCATCGACGAGGAATCCTTACTCAAAATACCCTGTCTGTTGCCTAGACAACACAAAAACGTTATAACAGATGATGAATAGATGACATCCTTGGATTTAAAAGAAAAAAAAAACAATCACTGCTAAAAGAATTCTTGATTACGGCAATATTTTACATCACCACAAATGTATTGTGACAAGGGAAAATATGCTAATGTGCACTAAGACAGTAAAAAGTACCATTGTATGTTGCATACTGCTAAATCCAAGGCCTATTTTAAAATTCTCTCTCTCTTTTACACATTAATGGTCACACAGTGTAGTAATACAAACAGCTGACTACTGATGGAAGACAGTTTTATAATGCATTGGAGGTATTGGTATAATGTATCATGCTATGAAAGAGGAAAAACCAGTCCAAGTATATACTAGTCTGATAAGAAAGAGAAAAATATTATGAGTTTGACGGTAAAAATTTGATAAAAATTGGGTGAAAAATAAGAAGTTATGGCATTTTGAAAATTCGCTCATTTTTCAGGCAACTGTTCCTGAACGGACAATACGAATATGCAAATGGAAACGTGAGTATGTCATACCCTCACAACTTGCCATGTGTTTGTGCATAAATTTTGACATTTCCTGTTTTTCATTCAAACGCAATAATGCCCAAGGCTCAAATCCTGGTATATCCAACTGCTCACTATTTTGAAGTTATTCAATCAGGAATAACATCATGTTTCATATTTTAATGACAGAGACATTGAATTTTCGTCATTTTTGGTACAGGATCAATGGAAAATTGTGAGGTTATGACATGGTTGACCCATTCATTTGCATATTCATATCCACTGTACAAGAACTGTTTTGCAGAAATTAGCAAAACTTCAAAATGTCATAACTTCCTCATTTTTCACCCAATACCAATCCAATTTTTACTGTTGAACTTGCAAGATTTTACTCTTCTTTATTAGACTAACTTGTATTTGGACTGGATTTCCCCTTTAAAATTACAATACAATGCATTGAGACTGATATGTTTCCATACAGACACAGAAAAAGAGATGAGAGACAGATGCATACATATATCAATGACTGGCAGAATCGCTTCGAAACATACTAAAATAAGCCAAAGACATTAAGATTGTGATATGTTCATGTCCTGCAGTCTGCATGAAGTACTAAACCTTCCACAGCACTCCCAGTAGCTCACCTATCCAGAAATCAATGGGGAATGGATTCCACTTGACATAATTGAAGGCCCCTCTCAGCTTCTTCTCCACAACTTGAAGGCTGCCAGCGAAAGAGTTGGATGTGTCTCCACGCACAGCAACCAGTGAAGAGAGGGCTGACAACTGGAGTCCGAATCAACAGTAATGTCAAGGCAAAATTAATAGCAGCACAAAGGAAAACATCTGTATGCACACAGGTGAAACGGTTTAGTCTACGATGCCCAAGCTTTCTTTTCAACTGAAATAGTTGCTCACTGTATGTAATGAAAAATATAATTTATGCATTGCACACTTACTATGCATGCATTGCATCTAAAGATATATTTGTTAGCTTTCGGATTGCCTCATTGAGAATAAATCATGCATCCAGCCATTATATCTGTGTGCTTCAGCCTTCAGTGAGTTTGGATGGAATGAAGCTGATACTGAAGTCACTTTCTGAGAGTAAAAACTGTATAAAGATCATCAGTCTCATAATAAGAATTCTGTCATCATAATCTTTACTTACTGGTACTACAACAGTTGGTCATCTCCTGCATATCAAATAGAAAATGCATAAATAAATAAAGGTGTAGGATTTTGTGAAAACACTAGTTTCTTATTCAACTTTTTTATACCTTTTCACATATGGGCTTACATTCACATTAATTTGTGAATAACCCAAACCTAGAATTAAAGAAGACTTCTCATTAAGAATAGAATCAAACAAAAAATGAAAGATTAATTGCATTCTCTCTATACTTAATTCATTATGTCTGACCATGTGTGGGAATCTTGTCCTAACAAAAAAAAAAAAATGATTATTCAGTAAACTTGTGCATATGAAACCTAAAATATCTGCAAAAGGCTCTTTAAAAGGATACAGGCTTTCCGTCAGCATTGTAACGAGCTGTATTCTGGATCAGGTTGGAGGCCATGGATTCCCATGTGGATTTGCTGGATGAGAATATACAAAGAGGGAAAAAAATTAATCTAATGCACAACTATAAAACAACTTGTATAGACATTATACAAAAGTAATGTACATCCAAGTACCAAAATATGGCAAGAATACTTTTTTTTCTCTGATTTATAGCCTATCTATATGAAGAATTTCTATTTGAGACATCAATACTCAATATAAGAATACTTGAGACATGAATACTCACAATAAAAATACTCTCCACATTACGTTAAACTGATCTAGATTACCAATCCTAGTTAAACATTACATCAAAGGGTTCCTGATCAAAGGATACTGTATTCCTGATATTGTCATGTGTACATGCAACATCATTACATCTTTGGGTTTGTTTTTCACTTGTTTAATCAATTCTTACTTAATAAAAAGAAGAACATGAACACATGTCACAACTATCACATGTTAGGGAAAAAAATTATTTCTAATCACGATTCGTTTGTGAATTGCCCTTGAGCAATCCAAACAGGGCTAACCTACCTCTTTGTTATGTGGTTGACATGAAGGAACTTATACACAGGCATAGGTGCAACAGATCTCAGTAGCTCCCATGCCTCGGTCCCACACGAAATACCACTGGAAAAAATATCACACTGAAATTGTAAAATTTTCACGATGAAATGTTTGCTAAATTCACAAGGTCCTGACTTGAAAATATTGAATAATGTACTATTGAATAATGTACATGATCAGAAATTGACAGAAGTGGCAAAAAAAAAAGAGAGAGAGAGAGAGAAACCTACATTGCATTGCACATCAGACAGTTGTCTAAGCAAAAAAACATCAACATCGCTAGCCAATACACCTCTGCTTCTACACCATGATTATTGGAGTCGTTGTGTATTGTGCTGCTGATTACAACCATATTTTGTCCAAAATTTGATAAATCAGCTTTCCTGAAATACTGCATAGATACATGTTGTACCTTGATTCAATCATGCAATGTCTAATTGTAAAAACTTTTGAATTCAAATAAGACTCTTAGAATTTAAGCACTACACATATGCATGGACCTTGTACTTTCAATATTTGCTACTGGACAGCTACCAATTGATGAACTGTCAAACTGCTCTCAACAGACTGGAGTGTGGCAATTCATTCATTCAAGCGTATGGCACAGTGTGCCTGGCTGATACCATTTACTGACTATACATAGAATCCTATACACATCTTCAAACACTGCTGGCAGAAAGACTCTATACCTGGTTGTCATGTTACTGGAGATGGGACACAAAAGCCCTGCCAGTGAGTTTGAGATGTATCCATTCATCATCTGGATGTTGACATTGGCTGCATCACGGGTTGCCTTGGTGACGTTCATGCCCTGCAACTGATGCAAGACTTCATCGTTGTGGAACAGAATGACACCATCTGCAAACCTGAAAGAAAGACAGTTTGTCTTACGACATGACTGCACATATCATATAGTCAGAAAAATTATCTTCTGTCCCCGGTAAGTTACAAAAATCAATGAAATTTTGTAGAGTCTGCTTACTGAACATACCAATGTTTTTTTCCTCACAGAAAGATTTAAAATTTGTATCTTGCTACAGTGTATAGAGTTCAGCCAGAGAGGAAGCACCTGCACAGTAAAAACTGCCACCAAATATCATTCAAATTCTAGTCAATTGCTTCCAGTAATACATACAATGCAGCAAGCTGCATACAGAATAAACAACTGCAAAGATGAAAGCTACAGTTGATATACTGGTAAATGCAGTATGTTGATTTTCTGTATTGACTGCTACAGGAAAACATGAAAATCTACGACATGTGTCGGACGAGTGACAATTTGACTTACTTCTGCATCCAGGAAAGGCACATGAGGTTGTTGTAATGCTGTAAGGGGCTCTCCCCGTGGCTGTGTGGGGCTACTGAAATGTCGAGGAGGTATGCCATTGGGTAGGCATCTCGAATCCCCTCACACAGCCGGGAACCAAAACCTGGGAAGCAGAAGAAACATTCAAAATTAAGCAATGCTCTCATTCAATAGAATACACCCATCATAGCAAACCATAACTCGACACATCACACCTTGTACATTTCTTTGCTTTGAATTTTTCCCCATATCATCTCTTCAACCCATTTAGCACGAGTTCCGAGTATACTCCGGCAGGTGTCTATGTGAAATGTGTGTTGCAGCAAAATTAAACTGCCCTCAATGGGTTAATATGTACCTATCTAACTTTTAAAATAAACCTTTTTTAGCTCTTATCCTCACATAATGACACACGAGCACAGGACATGAAGATTTGAAACCTCCCCAAACAAAAAAGAAACTGCACTTTGATATTTCACATGCAGCATCTTATACATTAATTTCAGCTCCATTTTTTTCTCTTTTACTTCTTTATGTATCATTGTCACGTGACAGCACAGGTTAAACATACACTTTTTTTGTATAAGCTACATGTAAGCACAAAGTGCTAACCTCATCCTGTGCATCCTTCTTGAGGTAGGCAAATCCCCACCATCATCAATTCCATCCTTTTGTACTGCTACATTGATTACTGTAAACCATCAATATTTTTGCATGATTAATTTTTCACGCTGAGTGGTCAAAAACTATTCGCAGGTTGTTAAATTCGCACTGTGCAATTGTCAACCCATTCACAATGTGCAGGCAAAATTGTGAATATATTTTCGCGGGTTTTTAGAATTTGCACTAGCCAAAAGTAGCGCGATATATGAGAAAATAGATGTACAGCGAAAATTTCTGCATTTACAGTATCATCATTTTCTGTGGAACCTCTTCGCAATCTCCACAAATCACATTACAACGACTGCTAACCTGAACCCGTTCCACCACTCAAACTGTGCATAATGACGGATCCACAGAAGCAGTCACATCGTTCTATCTCTCTCCTCATAGTCTCCAATGTCTGCTCCACAAGGGCTGTGCTGGGATTTCTGGCTGTACCATGGTAACCTACACACAACAAACACATCCAAGTACATGTCATTTGATTTATTTCATTTTTTTCTCGACAAGATTGGACCCTGTCCCTCGGATAGGACATAAAATGGAGGTCCTGTGTATGAGAGAGTAACAACTCATGCACGTAAAAGATCCCCCTTCATTCATTCATCGCAAAGAGCAGGGTGTTTAACCTGGTGAAGTGGTCCCACCTCACATCCAACTGGACCCCATGGAAGACCAGCTTAACGTAGCTGAATATGGGCTATCCAGCCATCTTCTCAGATGGAAGTGAACAAACAAACAAACAAAAAAAACAAACCCAATGTCACCAAGTGACAGTTATCATTGATTGTGAGATCAATGATAACTCTGATCCACTTATAATCCATTCAACTAAAAGTTCTGGTTTTAAAAAGAGACTTAGAACTGATTTGAAGTTATAATTGACTTATCAACTTATGACTGATTTGGGAGAGGTATCATTGATTTCTGGGACTTTAATCAATTTGATAAAACGGGACCCTGATGAGTCCTTGTGGCTTGGTGGATAAAACAGAGATCCTCAATCTTGAGGCCTCTGGTTCAAGTCCACCAGCAGAAGTGGTAGTGTATAAAAGTCAAGCTATATCATTCCCATGAGGTTAATTCTTCCTAAGCTTAGCAGCCCCTTGAGTTTTACAGGGAAAGTATGTTGCCCAGATGTAAGAAATATTATTCCAAGAGTTCAGTTCCCTAACTTTCAGATTACTGCACTAACAATTAATAGCAAAATATCTAGGTTTTATCTAGACTTTCGTGGTATTTTGCTAATGATGAAATCTGATATCAAAGCATATCTGTCAAATTTTGCACAAGAAATAATATCGATACTGAAATAACATATTATTATGATGGGAACTATGCCTTTAGAAAGCACTATCAAATTGCCTCAAGGCAATATAGTTAGGCATGATGGACTGACAGAAAGAGAAGCCCAAACCCCTGACCTCATTCATGTACACCTCAGCATAGAGGCATACCATGTAACTGATATAATTACAGATCTATGGAAAAGAGAGAGGGAGAGACAGACAGAAAGAAAAAAAAATCACAGTAAAAAGGGATCACTTCATTAGTACCTTCCATTAAACTAATAGATAAATACATATATAAATGAATTAATAAATTGATATATGAATAAATTAATACTGGCTTGATGTCTTAATGGAATGAGCCAAGCATGCAAGTGAGTTTGTACCTCATAATCAAATCGGTGAAATCTACCAGGATGAAGGGATTGTGACTTACCCATTGCCCAGTTCATTCCTCTTCCCTGCTTGCTCAAGACTACATTGGTATCTCTGACAGGTAATCTGGGCACAATGGGGAATATGAAAATTATGAGGTTTTGTTCAGGTTGTGTAATCACCTTCCTTTACTTCACAGTGAATTCTTATTCATGAGGTAATTTCTAGAAATGTTTGTTATGACCTGGTAGAATAATAATGATAATAATAATAATGACAATAATAATAATAATAATAATAATAATAATAATAATAATAATAATAATAATAATAATAACAACAACAACAAAGGATTATAGTTCACATTGCACTCATCTCAAAACACTATTTTTCTAAGCTGGTAACCTAAGCCCTAAAAACTGAACATGCATCATGGTAATCTCTGGATATTCTTATTCTCTCAAGTAAACTTGAAACTAAAATGCCAAATAGTAGTCATGGTAATGTTCGTATGTATACTCAAGATGAGATGCTCTAATTAATAACATGTGATCATATTATGATAATCAAAAACAAAATCCAATGAAATATATACTGAAATTTTCAGCATGTCTCTGTTCATTCAATGAGGATGCAAAAACAACCATGAATTCTTATTTGCTAACCTACTGGAGACAGGTAGGATTTTGATATAATCCATCATGCTCAAGAAACCACATAATTGTGGTTTGGCACTTTATCTTTTTAATATAATTTTTACTCTTCACTGCTAATGTTATCACATATTGTAAGAGAAAAAAAAATAATTTGAATTGTATGTTGTTTTCATATGATCATTTGTTAAGTTGCAAAATTAAAAAAAAATAGCATAAATTGCTACAGCTAAAAGTTATTCTCAAATTTGCAACATATTAAGATGATCAAAGTTCCCATTTTCTTTTTGTGCAATATCTAAACAGTTCCATCCAGTCTTTCTTGATATTAATCAGACATGCATTGAAATTCACGTGCAAAAAATTAAAGAACAAGATTAGTCACAATTTTGACCAAAATATCCCCATGGACATGATGGTTTAACATTCTCCATGACAACCCCTCCCCCCTCCCCATTTAATTAACACTTTTTGTGCGATGCCAAGACCTTTGGACAGTGTGTTAAAGGGGCATTCCAGACGATTTTCATAATTTCACATCATGTAATACATAAATCGACACCTACAGGTATAGATTCATGGAATTTATGGTTTTCCTTGAGCAGAAAAACCAATAAACTGAAATCTTCAACAAATTACACTGAACAGTGTTAATGACATCAGAGCCTCACATATTTCAGAAATGTAGCAGTGTAATTCCATTACAATACCACCTGCTAAACAAGTTTGACTGTGAAGAATCTATGCATGCCTTATCATTTTGTTCTGCTTCCTTGAGCCCCAACTCATGCATTATTATGGCGAGGCTGCCATGTCATCCTTGCTCATTACAATTCGTTATACATTTTGAAAATATTCTCATTCCTCATCCAAATCACTATCAATTCTGAAACTCCTCACTCAGTTTAACTAATTTATAGTTGTTCAAATGTATAAGTCTGAAAATCATCTGGAGGTCCCCTTTAAACTTGTGTGTGTGTGTGTGTGTGTGTGTGTGTGTGTGTGTGTGTGTTGAACAGCACTCCTCAAAGCACACAAAGGATCAAGTAAAGGAGTAGCTCTGTGCAGGTTGACATCATGATCATTCCATTCACTCACATTTTGCTGTTTCTCACAAGGGATGTAATAACCTTCTTCTCGGTGTCCACATGGATGGATGGGAGCTTGTTGTCTCTCCTCCATAATGTTCTCCTGAAAATAAAACACAAACATACTCCACCTGATGGTCTGATGTAATCACACTTTGAGCTATGAACCTTTTTACATGCTTGAATGTAAACAACAACAACAACAACAAAACAGCCCTTTCAGATCGTTATAAAATAATCTCTCTTGTAATGGTGTTTGAAATCTTGATTTGAGTTTTGGAGGTATAAGCTTCTTTTGCCCGACAATCATACTCACAAAGCATGTGATACAGCGCAGTGAAAGCAGATCAAATAATGCTTTGCACAGTCTGTGGGCCGAAGTAACTGTAGTGTTAAGCTTACAATGTACATGTAAGCTCTGTGTCCTTTGAAATCATGTTTTGGAGGTTAAGCCTGGGAGGCTTGAAGTGCAAACAATGAATTGAGCAAATCAAGATTTGAAATCACCTCGTGACCTTTATTTGCAGATTGAGATTCTCAAATTGTGATGACAATAAATTGCCTTCAGGCACACAAAATATGGTAAGATTGGTGTCTTGGTCACAATCACTATTGTTCTAAAAGAGAATATAATTGTGATTACCAGAGATATTTTTCTACTGTCTGAAAGGGGGGTCAAGTCAATTGAGATATAACTCTATTATAACTTACTCATGATCAAAGTGCTGAATGACCACAAATAAAATACTGGGAGGCAGTCAGACCGCAGCACGTATGCTAATGAGCCGATCCGGCAAGATTTATTCAGCACTCTATTATAACTTACTCATGATCAAATTGCTGAATGACCACAAATAAAATACTGGGAGGCAGTCAGACCGCAGCACGTATGCTAATGAGCCGATCCGGCAAGATTTATTCAGCACTCTCGTTGACGATCTTTGCGTTCGAAAGGTGTCTCGTCGTACGAGATTTTGCGAGAGTTTGACAGGGCTATGGTTTTCACAGTGTAGCGACTTGTGCATACATTTGTCATGGCTACAAGTCACGGTAAATTGTTCTGCAGACTTTGATCTTTATTTTGATACTAAATTTGCGTATAATATCGGATCTTATCATGACGATATAATCAGTTGAATTTGCGTAAATTTAACCTGCTTTTCACGGAAGATTTTGTCGTCTAAAGTTCGTTTTTGGTTCCTGACCGGTTTAAGAAACTGTTGTTTCTGATTTTGGCTTTTTTGTAGAAAGGAAACTTAGATACTCATCACATATTGGAGTCAAGGAGATGCAAACATGATTTATACTAGTTTTTCTGTTTTGAAATGTCTGTAAAATTCACTCCTTAGCCGGAAGTATGCTCCACACAAAGTGTACAGTGGCGCGAAAGAGCTCTCTCATTGGACAGCGCTTGCATCCAGCACTTGAACTTGGCTTGAACTACACGCGTGCCAAGAACTGCAAGTGGCATCTAACCGTTATGTAGCAGCGTAATGACGTAATGCAAGTGCTGAATGCAAGCGCTGTCCAATGAGAGAGCTTACTCTTGAGATTGCACGGTTTCAAGCTGATCAGCACTGACATCGATGTATATTTTACTGGTTCCTGACCGGTTTAAGCAACAAATTGTCAAGATATTTACATCGATAGAAAGATTAAGAGATAGACTACCAAATAATGCATTTTCATTGAGATGCAAAGTAAATTTGGTATTCTTTTGATGTCTTGAACGTGTACTGCACGAATTACTTTTTTCATCATTTTTCAAGCTCAAATTACCAGGGGCGTCACCAGCTTTTTTTTAAGGGGGGTGCGTTTTGACCCTAATGTAACGAAATTTTTTTTTTGGACAGACATTTGGAATATAGGAAGCTCTCAATCCCCAGACTTTTACTGTTGTTGAGGGAAACCAAGCGGGGAAAGGGCACCGGCGTAGCTAGGATTTCATCTTGGGGGGGGGGGGGGGGGGGTGTGTTAGTATGCGAGGGAGCGAGCAGGGGGGGGGGGAGAGGGTGTGGAAGTGCCTGTTGTCCCCCCCCCCCTCCCACGGTGAGAAACTTTTTGCATTTTGATGTTGTAAATGGTGCAATTTGATGCAGGCTTTCTGCGTGTTTTTATCGACTTGAAACAGTCCCACTTGTTTAAGGTAGCAGTACATTTTGATGGAATTTGTTGTTGAACAATGTACCTATAAACTACATTGTATATCATTTCAATAAACTTCTTGTATTGATTCTTACACGGATGTCATGAACGCGACCGAGCCCGAGCAAGCGGAGAGAGCGAGGGAGGATTTGATGCATGTTTTACTTGTTTTATCGACTTGAAACAGTCCCACTTGTTTAAAGTAAAGCAGTATATTTTGATGTAGATTATTATCGAACAATTTGCCTATAAAATAGTATCATCCAAATAAACTTCCTGTTTTAATATTTACACTGAATATCATGAACGCGACCAAGCAAGAGCGAGAGGAGTGAGCGAGGGAGAGGATGTGGGAGGGGAGTGTCCCCCTCCCACGGTGAGCACTTTTTGCATTTTTATGTTGTAAATGGTGCAATTTGATGAAGGTTTTTTGCGTGTTTTATCGACTTGAAACAGTCCTACTTGTTTAAGGTATCAGTACATTTAGAAGTAAATTGTTATTGAACAATTTGCCTATAAATGGTATAATTCAAATAAACTTCTAGTAATAATTCTTACACTGATGTCATGAACGCAACCGAGCCCGAACAAGCGGAACGAGCAAGGGGGGAGGTTGTGGGAGGGGGTTGTCCCCCTATAAATGGATTATGGAATGACGGTGTGAAACGACAAATTACTGGCAGCAATATCGGGAGAATGGCTTAACGATTACATGCGAGCGAGCTTTAAAATCTTGACATTTTACATTCCGAAAACTGCCGTTTGTAGCCATATTTTTTTGCTTTGGAAATCAAGGGGGGCGCACCGGGCACAACTGCTGGCAATTACTGGCAGCAACATCAGGTGAATGGCATAACGATTAAATGCAAGTAAGCGAAGAGAGCGAGCTTGAAAATTTTGACATTTTACGGTAAAAAAACTACCATTTAGAGCTATATTTTTTCACTTTGGAAATAAAGGGGGAGGGCACACCGGGCGCAACTGCCGGCAATTACTGGCAGCAACATCAGGAGAAAGGCATAACAATTAAATGCGAGCGAGCTTGAATATTTTGATATTTTACGGTAAAAAAAAAAACCTGCCGTTTTTTGTTATATTTTTTCCCTTTGGAATTTAAGGGGGCGCATCGGGCGCAACTCCTAGCAATTACTAGCAGCAATATCAGGAGAGCATAACGATTACATGCGAGCGAGCGGAGTGAGCGAGCTTGAAAATTTTACATTTAACAGTCCAAAAGCTGCCGTTCTTAGCCATATTTTTTCGCTTTGGAAATAAAGGGGGGGGGGGGGAGGAGCGCATGCCACCGGGCGGAACTGCTGGTAATTACTGGCAGCAACATCAGGTGAATTGCATAACGATTCAATGCGAGCGAGCGAAGAGAGCGAGCTTGAAAATTTTGACATTCTACAATAGAAAAACTGCCGTTTGTAGCAATATTTTTTCGCTTTGGAAATTAAGGGGGGGCGCACCGGGCGCAACTGCAGACAATTACTGGCAGTAAAATCAGGGGAATTGCATAAAGATTAAATGCGAGCGAGCTTGAAAAATTTGACATTTTACAGTCCAAAAACTGCCGTTTGAAGCTATACCTTTTTTGCTTTCGAAATTAAGGGGGGCGCACCGGGCGCAACTGCTGGCAATTACTGGCAGCAATATCAGGAGAATTTAAATGCGAGTCCCCAAACTGCCGTTTGTAGCTATATCTTTTTGCAGTAACGGGGTGGGGGCGCACCGGGTGGAACTGCCGGCAATTACTGGCAGCAACTTCAGGAGAATGGCATTACGACTAAATGCCAGCGAGCGGAGCGAGCGAGCTTGAAAATTTTGACATTTTACAGTCCAAAAACTGCCGTTTGTAGCTATACTTTTTCGCTTTGGAAATTAAGAGGGGGCGGGGGGGGGGGGGGGGGGGAACGCCCTGTGCGCCCCTCCCCCTGGATCCGCCACTGGTAGTCAAGGGTGTCGGTTTATGTTCATGACTGGGGGAGGTATGACCAGCGAGGTGGCGTCGAAGTGACCAAGCATGGGAAGGGTGTCCAAAATCTATCTAAATAGTAAACACTGTATAGAATACACTTGTACTAGTAGATATGTATAAAATCAGTGCTGCCAGAACCAGGGGAGCGAAGTGTTTTTGCCCACGATTTTTTTTTCTTTTTTTGTCCCCGATGCAAAATGTCAAAAAAAAATAAATAGATAAAAAATAATTATCATTTCCGGTCCGGCGTTGAGGTCGCTCGCAGACTGAAGTTTTTTTTTTTTTTTTTTTTTTTTTTTAGGGCCTGAAGGGAGGTGCGTTCGCACCCAACGCATCCCCCCTGGTGACGCCCATGATTACGCTATGATATTTTTCATTTACAATAATTTGGGTAACACGTGACAATAGTTTACATATTTTCCTTGAATTTGATACCAAATTTGTGAAAATAAGGTGTATTTTTGTTGCCAAAAGCCAAAGGACAAAATCCCCTTACTCAGCTCATTAGTATGCAAGCCTCGAGCGGGCTTGCGTACGAGTTGAATAAATACAAGCGAATTATCTGGTGCTGCGGTCTGACTGGAGGGGTGCATTCTCCTTTATGTGGTTTGCCCTGGTCTCAAGTCATGCAAACAAGCCGACTGGCTGACGTACACATTCTATTTACACTAGTCCAGGGCAGGTCCATACCATGGTCAGCTTGACTTTTTAGGGTGTGTACAGTTCTGGTCGAGGTGAGGGTTTAGCATTTAACGTTTTGAGAGAAATTCAGAAACCACTCTATGGGATGTCACAGAGCATGCTATTCTAAGGGGTATCAAAAGTTTATTTGATGAAAATGGGTTTTGAAATGGCTGAGATATCCAAAAACAAGGTGAAACAAGGAGATCCTAATAAAAAGCGTGGCCTGTCACCTTTATTATTACTATCACTTTTTTGGATATCTCAGCCATTTCAAAACCGATTTTCATCAAATAAACGTTGAATCCTTCTTAAAATAACATGCTCTTTCAGAAAAAAATTTTCATAAGAGGTTTCTCATTATCTCAATTAGGAATGTTCAAAACATGAATCCCCACCTCAACCAGTACTGTACAGTCTCTTTGAATAATGGAGTGAACTCAAGACATATAGAATGGCTAAAGTGTTACTGACATTTGGGCATAGATGATAAGGAAAGTGTGACATTTCAAAGCTATACCTTTTTTTTTCACAAGAAAGTGATAATGGTCTCAATACATGCACATGAAATAATTTATCAACACTGAACACTCCGTTTGCTTTGTGTACACACACAAAAAAATAAAAAACAAACAATCTTACTTATTTATGTTTTGTTGAGTAAAATAACTATAACACTTCCCTACCTCCCCCCTGCCCTCCCCCCCCCCCCCCACAAAAAAAAGTGTTGTTGCTAGGTTATCACAGCACTAAAAGACAAAAACTGATGCCAAGTTGATGGTTGCATTAACAACTAGAAAAGTACTCTGAGAGTGCAGACCTCCACAAAGCAGCTACTTTCTGTGCACTGATGATCTTGCTCTTCCATAGAGATCAGTGATTTACACCCATGGCCATACCTATATGCATGCTGAAAAATCATCCGATTTCCCAGAAGCCTTTGTTACGTCATAAACTCTCAGATGCGCGGCGCGCCTCGCTCAAGCAGAAACTAGAGCACGCACTTTAGTGCGCATATGAAAACCTCAAAAATGCGCAGCTTGAACTCCCAAGTTCATTGACCCTACCTGCCAAAATATAGAAAATCCTTTAAAAAATCCATAAAAATTTCCGGATCACTACCAAAATTTAATCATCTGTTTCTTGTGTCATTCTAAACCTTCCCTGAAAGTTTCATCCAAGTCTGTGCACAACTTTTTGAGTTATTTTGCACACGAACAAACTATAAACAAACCAACGGTAGGCCTAATGAAACCATAACCTTCCTTGGCGGAGGTAATGAAACATGTAGCACTGTTTGTCTACCAATTCTAAAAAGCTGGCATTATCCTGAAATAGGTCCCCACTCGATCCCCATGATCGCCATTCATTTTGTCCTATAGCCGGTGACTGCTATTCACCTCCATAGTACGTATATACTTTGCACATCGAATAGTGAAGATGCACACGCAGAACAAGAGGGGACCGATATCACGATTTAGCCAAGAACTTATGCACTAGTCTATTACCAGCACAACTGATGACTTACTTAGCTTCTTCATCTCTCAAAACTGTCTGCCAGAACTGCTGACCGAGTTGGTTCCCACACTGACCAATGTGAAGAAAGACAGTAGACATCATACAAAGATTGACCTCACTTTCTGACCTGTGTAAAAAAAAGCAGTAATACATGAATATGAACACATTAGTTCATTACATATTAAATTGCACAATTGTTCATTGTTCAATAATATATTTTTAAAAAAAGAAAAAACATATACAGTGTATTTGCTGTTGTTGTTATTAATACTGATTTGCATATTAAATTTACATTTTGTTGCAGCGTAAACGGGCCCTCGCCTCGGTCAACATTGCAAATCCTGCATCAACTTCATCCCATCAGTAGCATGGGCACATGGCTGGATGGCATCCGCAGTTCCATTAACCCTGGGACGCTGCGGTTACAGAACTTTCCATCAACGAGGTCTAGACTACATACAATTAATAATCAATTAACTTAGATTCTTAATTAAACTACAATTAAATTTAACCATCTTATCTGGCATTTTGATTTATACATACAGGCAAAATACATATAACTTTAGACATGTGCCATTGTGTGAACTGCACCTGATTACAATAACGATACTAGGTTGGTGCCCGGCCCCTTGTAGTTGTAGTACCCTCTGCGGTCTAGTAAATTCATGTTACAGTCAATTATGCCGTATCGAGTTCCATTCTGTCCGATATGGGACTACCTGCTGTACGGGCGAGCGCCGGCGACGCGACGGAGTGTACCGGTACTGCATGCCAAAAAGAGAATTATACTGTGGAAGGAAGCCCCACTGCCCACCGCCGTGCTGTACCTACCGATGAACGCCACACGGTGGGGCTGAATTCACGAGTATAAGTAGGCGAGCAGCCGTATGCCAAAAGAGAATCTTTGCCGAATCTTTCTACCACTCGAAGAAAATAAATATTTGAGCAATACAGAAAAAGGGGATATGATAGTTAATCCTGTAGCAAAATCACCACAATCGTCAACAATGCTCAGCCAATGGCAATGCTCAACATGATAAAGAAATCAATGGCAACGGATAATTACCCATCTAACGTACAGTACACGTAAGTTGTATTTTGCTAACGACGCGACGCGACGGTGTCCCTCTTGCTCAAGTGCTTCCTCACCTTTTAGTCAGGTCGCTTAGTGAAAACCGTTACACGGCGGATAAAAGCATCAAATTTGGCATACGGATTCCTCTTGGACTATTAAACAATATTAGAGTAGGAGCCCTCTGGAATTTTTCGATTTTTGGGGTGAAAATGCTGAATTTTGATATTTCTTTATAATGTTATGATAGTAATATACTGTACTGCGTAAGTTTTAGTGAAATTACCATTACACGACGGATAAAAGCATCACATTTTTTTTTCACACGGATTCCTTCAGGACTATTAAACAATATTAGAGTAGGAGCCCTCCGGGATTTTTTTTAGAAAAACACTAAAAATATCAAATTTCATAATGGCCGACACTTAATTGGCAAAACCCTCACTTTTCATGTCATATGGGTGATACGATGACAATATATTACATTTGTTTTTTGTTATTTTGGTTTGCTTTAGAACCTTGGCTTGAACATTACGTTAGGAGCATCATATTCTTGCGTAGTCTCTGAACTACTTTGGGAGAGATATGGGGGAAAAGGGGCGGGACCCCCCCCCCCCCCCCCGATCTTCCTTAAAAAAAAAAAAGGTGGTTCGCTTGTTCTTTTGCGTGTTTTTTTTTTCTCGTTTTGCTCCATACATGGGGGATACAAACATAAAATTTGGCGCACGGATTCCTTGATGACTAGGAAACAATATTAGACTAACCACACACACACATACACACACACACACACACACACACACACACACACACACACACAAACAAGATCAAATTTCAAAATGGCCGACACTTATGGCAAACCCCTCACTTTTTATGTGATATTACTTATAGAATGGTTGATACGATGACAATATCGGTTATTTTTGGTTTGGCCTAAAACCTGAATTTGGACATTGCGGTATGAGCATTGTTCATATTTTTGCGTAATGTATCACAAGTCTCTGAATGTCTGGGGAGGGGCAGGGCAAAGGGGGGCGGCCCTCAACTTAAAGGCCCGAATTCACGAAGGTGGTCTAAATTTAAACCATGGTTTAAGTTTAAACCACCTTCGTGAATTCGGGCCATTGAGTGGTGGTTCGCTTGTTCTGTTGCGTACTTTTTTCTCCGTCTTGCTTTAACACGGCGGAAACTAAAAGCATCAACTTTGGCGCACGGATTCCTCATTAGAGTCCTGCAATCTTTAAAGAAAACACACACACACACACACACACACATACACACACACGAAATCAAATTTCAAAATGAATCAATTCACAACAGATCTGAACTTATAATGTTATCACATTCCCTTAGTCAGGTCGCCCTAATGTCAACATTTGGGATTGCCGTATAGTATAAGAGCTGATAAAAACACCAAAGGTGATCCGGGATCTATTCATTGATATTAAAATAGGAGCCCTTTGGAATTTTTCGATTTTTAGATTGAAAATGCTGAATTTTGACATTTCTTTATAATATCATTATACTGTATTGCGTAAGTAAGGGAATGTGATAACATGTAAGTTCAGATCTGTTGTGAATTGATTTATTTGTCATGGAACAGAAAACATAAACCCAAACTTGAGACCATGATTAACATCAAAGCATCTGAAACATGGAGCTGGTAGAATTAATTTCTGATCAAATATTATATACATATATAACATACTAATATATATGTATACAGTTTAAACAGACAGAAGATAGTTTCTAAAATAAACAGTCAGTGGCGGATCTGGGTGCATCAATGAGGCGCACCGGGCACGCCCCTTCTATAGTCTTTGTTAAAACAAAGAAATAAAATGAAAAAAAAATGGAGGGGGAGGGCATGCGCCCCCTTTAACTTTGTAAAGGCGCCCCTCCCCCTCACGGAATTTCTTGATTCACCCCCTGCTACTCCCATGCTCTGAGACTCTAAGAATTATTTTACACTGAAATAATTTTTCAGTGCAGTAAGATTTATTTGTGGATACAGTGCACTCCCGTTATGACAAACGCGGTAAGAATTTTCGTAATTACTAAGTGAAAATCAGCTCCCAAAACTCTCCTCTATCTTATATTACTGTTCTGTTTATAATAAATCGAATTGTCGAAATAACAGGGAAAACCTCTGCCGGTCCCGACGACGTATGTTATGATAACGGGGGTGCATATACTTTCTTCTTGTGCCTCTGATTTGTGTCTAAGTATACCAGAAAATTTCCCTTCTGAGATTATGGGTGAGCTTTATCTATTGCCAGGAATTTTAATGATAATTGTACCAAAAAGAGGACAGAAAGATAGCCACGATGACTTAGTTGAGCTGGCCATGCGTTTGCATGTTGAGGGAGGTTTTATATTTTGCAGAATGTGTCATTAGACGAAAGGAACTATCTGACTTATCATAGTCGCTTTACAAGAAACTGTAATAATGTCCTTTTTCCCCCCAGAGGATTACCTTTATCATGTACATGTGCTTTCTGCTGTAACATTCCAAAGCAATATTATACGAGCACATACTTGATAGAGATCAATTTTTTACCAGAAATGTCTTCTCTGACAAATGCATAACAACATTACTCCAATCCACCGTATCTAAGTGAAATGATGCGATGGAAATCAAAGTTTTTACAATAATTGGATTAAATTCCAATACTTTTGCTTTTAAGAATGTGATCCATCATGCTAAGTGCGTGCGGGATCGTTGTGTGATTTGCCAGCAAGACACCGCTCAACCCTTAAAGTGTCTCTTGAAGAGTTCAAGGGCAAGTGGTGACAAGACAGATGCCTACAAGTCATTCATGTCTAATGCTGAACATTTCCGAGCCATTAATGCTGTTCCAGTTTAACTCTGCTTTGGGAGTGAAGAAACTGTTGAAAGCTTTGTTCACACTCAGCTCAATGGCACAAATCTTACCATTTGAAAATTCATTGATTCTACATTGGAGAGAAAAAAAAAAGAGAGTTGACACCAAAATTGAAGATCAGAAAAGGCTCACTAAGCGCAGAGCATTAGATATAAAAAAAAAAAAATGTTTCTTCTGTGAGAAAGGAGGAGAGGCTGGAGGATGTCCTTCATGAAGTGTCAACATCCGACGCAGATAAAGATATTCGGGACATGATCACAAGGCTCAAAGTCATCTTACTAATGGCCAGTACAAGTGCAATTGACATTCGCAAGGCAAGACAGATGCCAGAAAACATAGATGAGAGGGCTCCTTATACTCTCATATTGTTTCATGATCTCAAGGAATCCGTGTGCCGAATTTGAAACTTTTATCCACCGTGTAAGAGCAAAACGGAAAAAAAAAAGCATTCAAAAGAACAAGCAAGCAACATTTTTTTCTACGGAGGTCCGATCCCTTTTGCCTACCCCCCCCCCCGAGTTCAGACACTCATTATTACGCAAAAATGTAAACAATGCTCCTACCACAATGTCAAAATTAAAGTTCTAATCGCACCCATATATGGCATGAAAAGCGGGGAGTTTGCCATATAAGTGATGCTATCCCTAGTCATTTTGGAATTTGATTACGTGTGTGTGTGTGTGTGTGTGTTTTCCTTAAAAATTGCAAGAGGACTCTCACTCTAATGAGGAATAAAACAAGACGACAAAAAAAAGTGCGCAACAGAACAGGGCCGCCCCCTTTGCCCTATACAGTACCCCATCCCCCAGCCGTTCAGAGACTTTACATTATACGCAAGAATAATGCTCCTCCCTATACCGCAATGTCTAAATTCAGGTTTTTTATAGGCCAAACCAAAAATAAAGATATATATTAGCCCGTTGAGGACGAGTCCAGAGTATACTCGGACAGGTGTCTATGGGAAATGCGTGTTGTAGCAAAATCAAACCGTCCTCAACGGGCTAATATTGTCATCGTATCACGTAAAAAGTAATATCACATGAAAAGTGAGGGGTTTGCCATAAGTGTCGGCCATTTTGAAATTTGATGTGTGTGTGTGTGTGTGTGTGTGTGTGTGTGTGTTGTTAGTCTAGTATTTTTCCTAGTCCTCAAGGAATCCGTGCGCCAAATTATATGTTTTTATCCCCCGTGTATAGAACAAAACGAGAAAAAAAAAGCACGCAAAAGAACAAGCGAACAACCATTTTTTTCAAGGAAGAGGAGGGGGGGGGGGGGGTCCCGCCCCTTTTGCCCTACCCCTCCCCCAGCAGTTCAGAGACTATACATTACACAAGAATATACTGCTCCTAACGCAATGTTCAAGCCAAGGTTCTTAAGCAAACCAGAAATACAAAAACAAATGTAGTATATTGTCATCGTATCACCCAAATGACATGAAAAGTGAGGGTTTTGCCAATGAAGTGTCAGCCATTTTGAAATTTGATCTTTTTAGTGTTTTTCTAAAAAAATCCCGGAGGGCTCCTACTCTAATATTGTTTAATAGTACTAAAGGAATCCTTGTGAAAAAAAAAATGATGCTTTTATCCGCCGTGTAATGGTAATCTCGCTGAGCGACCTGACTATTACTTACGCAATACAGTATCTATATCATATTATAAAGAAATATCAAAATTCAGCATTTTCACCCTAAAAATCGAAAAATTCCAGAGGGCTCCTATACTCTAATATCAATGAGTAGGTCCTAGGGGATCACCTCTCCAAATTTGGTGCTTTTATCCGCTCTGTAACGGTAAGCCCAAATTTTGACATTAAGCGACCTGACTATTTAGACCGTATATTATCAAAGATTGTAACGATCTTTGGTATTATCAGCAAAGAAAATAGAAGCTAGCGTTAGCTTCTACAAAGAACGAAATATAAACGAAGAAATTCCTTTTATTATTTCAATCTGTAGTCCTTCAAAGTTCGAGGTAATTAATGACTTAATGATAGGGAGTTTATTATCCAAACCATGGTGACTGTTTGACATGCATGAGATTGCTCAAAGCTTCAGCAGAGCCCTCCCTCTCTCCCTCTCTCAACTCTTCTCCTGGGGGGGGGGGGGGGGAGGGGATTTTTCATAAAGGAACTTGTCGGATAAAATATCTGACAAGTCAATTCTTATTATATCCGACAAGTTTTGAGAAATTCTTTAGTCTGATCGGCTGATTTCTCTGAACTTGTCGGATATAATTGACTTGTCAGATATTTTATCCGACAAGTTCCTTCATGAAATGCCCCCCCCCCCCCTTAACGATGTAGGCTAATATACAATGATTTTCCCTTGAACAACCAATAGAAATCATTGTAGGCGGTCAATGAAATTATCATTTCTCGCGTATAGTCTTTTACAGAAAAGCTGCAGAACATCTTTAATCTTCATAATATATCTATTTTTTGGTGGGGGGAGGGTACCGTGGAAGGGACTTCTCCATTCTACACGAGGGAACTTTTGTATTCTCAGTCTTGACGATTAATTGGTGCACACTTTGGTGGAATATTTGCATTTTTTTTAAATAAAAAAGAGCCGGAGGAAATGTTAAAAAAAATGTGAATGGCTAAATTCGTTAATATTCGTGACTTCTTTATCCCACGGTAAGGAGATTTTTCATATTTATGTTGGTCATCGTGCGATTTCATGCATACTGTCGGTAGATTTTTAATGATTTTGTAACTCTGAATAATTCTGGAAAATGGAATGGAAATATTGTTTTACTCGAGGAATGTGAAATATATGAATGCAGTATAGAATTATATAAACATAGTTTCTGCGCTCATTAAATAAATGATTGATTGATTGATTGATTGATTATGGTGATGGTGATGATGATGGTTATCATTAAAATGTACCTACATAATCCCAATATTGTATTAATTATAAATTATCAATTATGATCATGTTCTTCACTACGAAATTATAGATGCGCGAGCGAGCGCTCTGTAATAGAATATTTATAATGAAAGAGATCTTGTTACCCAGGACGTGGAGCTCCAATCTCTTATTGCAGGATATAACTGCTGGCATTGCTGATAATTTATTGCGAATACCTTATAACAATACCCTTTAAAGTCATTCCATATATCCAGAATCATCATTCACGAGCGAAAGCGAGCCAGCGCCTGAAGAAACATGTTCTTTTCATGTGTCTTGAATACATAAAATTACGTTATCATTTTTACCCAATAAATATCTTCCCGAAAGATATAAGTTCCATGGTGCAAAAACTCCTATCTTTCTTGTCGGTGCAATGTATGTTACATCATGTTAACAGTTTTCCTTACATCGATTATGGAATGACGGTGTGAAACGACAAATTACTGGCAGCAACATCAGGAGAATTGCATAACAATTACATGCAAGCGAGCGAGCTTAAAAATTTTGACATTTTACAGTAAAAAAACTGCCGTTTGTAGCTATATTTTTTCGCTTTGGAAATTAGGGGGGCGCACCGGGCGCAACTGCTGGCAATTACTGGCAGCAACATCACGAGATTGCATAACAATTAAATGCGAGCGAGCGGAGCGAGCGAGCTTGAAAATTTTGACATTTTACAGTCCAAAACTGCCGTTTGTAGCTATATATTTTTTTCACTTTGGAAATTAAGGGGGGGGGGGGCGCCCGGTGCGCGACTTTCTTCACTATTGCTTGTTTGTGAGGCTATCACATTATGGGGACTTGTTTGTCTTGAGGTTATTGATTATCAATATTACCTCCTCTTCCGTATACTGGAATCAAAAAACATGTTTCAGAATTCGGACTTTCTAAAAAGTCAAAAAATTTATTTGTGCTGTTTGGAACATTTTCTGACAACCTTTTCCCTACATTCACAAAGTATTCATTGAATGATTCGCTAATAATTAATTTGTCTCAAGTTTGGTGACCATTAATCGTAAGTTTTGTGGGTCCTGTGAGTTTTGATTTTGTATTATGTAATTGTCTTAAAAGTTCCTTTCATGTCGTTAGATGTAGCTTTGAATTGGTTACAAAAAAAAAACTCTCTCTTATACGCAAAGTATAAAGTACAGTAAGAATATTCCTATATCGAGTATACTTTTCCTTTGATTCTGGTGTTTTTTACACTTATATTGATAAAAAAGCCTATTTTTCTTATTTATTGATTTCAATAAAGAACGTGTAATCCATAAGGCATACGAGGAGTTTTCTTAGAATTACAGGATTTCTTTTCTAACACAGGGAAATTTTTATTGAATAACAAAGTTATTATCTGCATGAAATTATCAAAAGACTTGTTCACATCAGTTTCACTCAAAACAGAGGTCCATTCTTCCGCAGCTAAGCCTTAAATTTCTGTTCATTCTCAGGGCTGAAACTTCGTACATATTCTTTGCATATGCTTTATTCATACCGTTTAATCTTTAGAGATAAACTAGCAAAACAGGAGAGCGATCTGAAATGTCACTTACTAGAATCCCTGCCGCTGGAAGCGGCTGTAAATTTGTAAAGATATTATCTATCAAGGTTGAGGTGGTATCAGTGATTCTGGTTGGTTTATTAATGAGTGGGAACAAAGCAAATTAAATAAGAGTATTCAAGAAAGTATTCACATAAATATTTTCTCCAAATTGTAGGAGGTTTACGTTGAAATCTCCCATTAAAAACAACGTTTTGTTATTCAATAAAGGGCTCGAGATAATTTCATCCTGTAATTCATTAATACAGACTTCAGTACTATATACTCTGTGGCGGTCTATTAATTTTTTCCAATTACAATATTTTTGTGGCCGGGAATAACCAATCATTCAGCGAATAGAGTCTCTAAAGCTTCACTCATAACAGTAAATTCTGGTTTAAGCTTATACATGTATTAAAAATTAGAGGAGATAAAGCTACACCGCCACCTGTTCTATTCAGCCTGCTATTCGTAATTGGACTATGATAGCCAGAAAGAGCAAACATGCCGTTGCAATCGTGAGAGGTCCATGTCTCAGTAAGTCCGACAACAGAAAATTGTTTGTTTAGGTTATTTCAACTGATCAAAAAAAAAATTAATGCTACGAATATTCAAGTGAAAAAGGGAAAAATCATCATTCGCATTTTGATTTTCACAAACGTGTTTTTCAGTTTGGTAAAAAGAATGTGGTAAATATTGTTTCAGAACCTTCATCGATACAGTATTCAAAGGACATTGTGGTAGAATTTAGCCTTTCAGCAACTGTGTCTGCTTCCTGGCTATATGATGAATATTATGGTTATTAATGTGGATAAACTTTTCTGTTTCGTTTTCAATAGCATTGAATCTTAACATTGTATTATAAAATTAATAGTTAGAAATTAAAATTGATGGGAATATTTACTTGCGTTTAGACAATGTCGTCTTTGCGGTGGATTATGATCGGGAAGGCCTTCTCGTTCTTCTTTACGTAGATCTTTCCATTATTGTGTCCAGAGGAACTTGTAGCCTGCGTCCTTCCTATCCTTGTTCACGTCGCTCAGTAGTTCCTTGGTGGATGCCACCAGGTTCTCGTTGATGAAGATCTGGCCTCGACCCCTGGTAGCCGAAGTCTTGGACCGTCACGCCCTTCATCTTTCTCCTGTCGTCATACACGGCATTCCTCGATAGCTCTCGATCGCTGGTTGCTGAATCGTACGATGATAGACCGTGGTCGTCGCTCTTCCTTCTCCTTTAACGCTCCGAAGGCGGTGCGCGATGTCGATGTCGCTGGCAGTGATGGCGGGATTGATCCTCTGGGCTATTTGTAGAGCGATTTTCGCCGGCTCCTCTCCCTTCTTTTCCGGCACCCCGCTTATTTCAAGATTCATCCTGCGTGTTGATAAGAGAACAATAACAAAATTTTGTTATTGTTCTCTCAGTATCAACACTTGAGAAAGGGCGGCGAGACGCTCGAAAATTTGTGTGAAGAAATAAACCGTTGGTGAATACAGCATGAACTTTGTTGCAGTTTTGTTACATCTTTTTATCTTGCCAACACGTGGACTACCTTATCAACATTAAAGACACTCAGTCGTGGCGAGTGGTTTGTGCGGCACGGAGACGAACGCAACACGCTGCCTCCCCCATTCTGTATCAAATGTAGTGACCCCCGAATGAGAATAGCGCTGGCTCAATGGGTCAGCGAAAATACGGTAGGCTACAAGAGAGCTCCCTGTGCTTATCTCCTAACCCAAAATGGCTGTCCCGAGAGCTTCCGAATGGACGCACACTCTCAGTGGGCATGCGCATGAAGAGAGGCCAAAAGAGTCACGCGTCTTCTGGCCTCTCTCCTCCAATCACCGCAGCTCGCGGTGACAATATTTGTGTATGATGCGTACACACACACGCACACACACACACACACACACACACGCCGCAGCGTCTTCTGGCCTCTCTCCTCCAATCACCGCAGCTCGCGGTGACAATGTTTGTGTATGATGCGTACACACACACGCACACACACACACTTGTCTCAGTGGTAGCATTGTCCCACACGTTTATGGATATAGCACCGAGTCTGCCATTGCGCAATTGCACGCACAAACTTCGGTCGTTCGGAGTTTACGTACCATTAGGGATGGCGATCGGCTGCCTTTAAGTATTGGAACAAGTTCACTCGGTTGACAGCAGGTTCATCCGTATTTATCGCTACTCGGAGTTTCATGCCATGCACCTCCATGAGGCGCCATCATCAGGCAATCCATTGCCTGATGATTGCGCCTCATGGAGGTGGCATGAAAGTCCGAGTAGCAATAAATACGGATGAACCTGCTGTCAACCGAGGCAATCCATTGCCTGATGATTGCGCCTCATGGAGGTGGCATGAAACTCCGAGTAGCAATAAATACGGATGAACCTGCTGTCAACCGAGTGAACTTGTTCCAATACTTCTGTCTAAAGCTCTTCCTTTGAGGATATCGAGCACTCTTCATAGAAGGATAGAATCACCAAGTATACATATATATATATATATATATATATATATATATATATATATATTTATATATATATATATATATATATATATATATGTATGTATATTCAGAAACAGAATGCCAACCAGGGGACCGTTTCATGAAACTTTTTGTCAGTGATTTACACTGTCAACTGTTAAAAGCTACGGAAATCCTTGCGTCTGATTGGCTGATAGCAAATTTGTCGGTGAAAACCTCCGACGAACTCGTTGATGAAACACCCCCCAGGAATCACGCTGAATCACAATCTTTCGTCTGCGCCGGGCTTTTTGAACAATGTTTCACACTACCTCTTTATGGTTGAAAAAAAAAACTTCGAAAAATATCTAATTTCTTGATCACTTTCATGTCGACTTCAAAAGCAGTTTAATAACCCTTGAATTACCATTTTCGTGATTTTTTTTTTTATTACCAGCGGATGGGGGGGGGGGGCACGTGCCCCCCCCCCCCGTAGTTACGCCACTGTATACCGCTGTTTACCCCCTTAAAATGGAGAAAATTAAAGGGAAGCAGAATTCACTCACATACAGGTCACGTATTACCAGTACATACGCTCGCAATAATCCAGCGGGTTGCTTCCTAAAATGGCCGCCGTTGGGCTCCACGGCGTAAAAAGAGAAACACGTGGGCGCAGCATGCATAATAAACACACAGCAGCATAAGCGTACCGGTACCGTGCAACGAGCCTAGGGTTTTAGTCGCAGTAGGATCGTGTGTATGTAGCATTCCCGTTGTTCGACCAATCTCGACATTGTGTTGATCGTTCAGCTGCTGCTGCTTGTTACGCAAGAAGATTAGCAACCTCGGTTCACATCAAGTTAAAGAACATAAATTAACATGTCCAAACAAGCAATTTTCCCTTGGAAGGATCGCGATGAGTTTTGCCAAATATTTGATGCGCTGTTTTCTCGCGATACAACGAGACAAAAACAAGCTCTTGAAAGGATACGAGTGTGGGCTGCACGGTGAGTGAGTCGGTACCGTACGTACTGTAGTGTGTTATATCCCTTAGTAAGTACAAAGTAGACTCTACTCTAAGCCTACCACTACTCACATCTGCGAAACACAGCCCGAACGCCGAACGCGAAGCTTCTTCTTTGCTTGAATTCCTCCTGTCAGGAGAACTGCCAAAGTTGCAGAGTTGTTTAAAATGTGAGGTCTATGAATGAATAGTAAGGTCATCACATGATATTCAACAACAGGATAACATTACTAATACAGGCAGCTGTACGTTTGGTATGGTGTATGTCGAAAAGAAAGCTCAGATGAGATAGGGTTTGAAACAGAGGGGGTTTCTCCAGTCAGATAGATCTAATAAACACTGGTTAGTGGAGTTGCAGTAAGATCCAAGAAGAGTGAGCAGGGAGGTGGAAGAAAGATGGAGTGTGCTCTTTTGAGTTTCCTTTGAAGTCATGCGTGGCCCCGACAGCATTTTTTTTCCCCTCCCGTAATCCCATTATTACTCACGCTCGGCGCACTGCAAGTCGTAAATCTTGTGGCGGAAACTCACGACGCGAAATGCATTGTGGTCGGGGAATAAAATGGCGTCCTACGGTGTGAGCACGGAACTCTAGAGTGTAAGCAGTGGTGTAAGCAGTGGTGGTGGTTCTGGCGATCGTCATTTTGACGGAGACGAGTTTGTTGAGGAGGAATTGCTTCTTTAGCAAATTCAAAATCACATTGACACAACAACTTAACTAAATTTGATTTACAATTGAAACTGAAACTCAGAAAGTTAGTTGGGCCTTGTCTTGGAAATTGGAGGCCAAGGCAAGGGCAAGGCTCAGGACACTGTTTAATAGCGCAGCGTCACCTCAGGTATGCTGCCTAGCAAAAGCATACCTAACGTTAGTCCTAGCTAGTAGACTCTAGTATTTCACAAACTAGAATCTAACCACTGTTAAACGTTAGATTCTACTAGCTCCAGAGGTGTACTCTACTACTTTTTAATTCAATTTTTCGTAACGTTAGCATGGGGTAGAGTCAAGCCGATTACCGGTATTTACCGATGAATGATCGAGGGAGAGCGAGGCGAAACACTGTATACTAAGCTCTGTTTTCCCCCCTAAAATATACTTACAGCATCATACATCTAGGCTTTTATAGATATCATCTTTAATTCTCTACGGAAAATTATTATAATCAAGGCTGATATGTCTAATTTACACTTTTTAACACTCAACTTTCCATTCCAATATGTATTCACTAGTAACTCAAATTCAACGAAACAACGGCAACGAACGCTGTCCCGACGCCTACGCGGCGGCCCTACAACAACCCGACGAGTACGCTGAAAAGCCCCAGCTCGCTCGGGTGCAGACGAATGAAATCCCGCTTCGGTCTCTATGAAGCACTACTTTTACACTCGAACTGTTTGAAAACACGCTCGAACACGCTCATATAACTTATATCATTTTGAAGATCAAGGTCAGGCCTACCTCTCTAACTATAAAAAAATTGCGGAAATGTGCGGAATTTCTCATAATCGATACAGAAACAATATGATGACATCTCTAGCGCACAAAACTAACTGCTCAGTAACTCCGCTGTTTGTGTACCGATTTCGCTGGTTCAAACGGCAATCTCCTCAGCACAGTCTGCTGAACCAGCGAAAGGTATAGACATACCACGCTACCCAATTTTTGAGCCATAAGTTGTAGCTTTCGAAGGGGGACGTCTTTCACTGAATGTAATAGACTGCCAAAATGTTGAATATGACGTCATTTTGTCGGTGCCACGCATCGCTTCAAAGCCCGATTTTTACGAGCGTGTGTTTATGGAAGGCCTGGAAAGGACATCATGTTGCGTCACTCTAGTGCGCCGGAGGGTGATGGGTGGACCGATAAGGCCAGATTTTGACATATTTATCACAGAATGAGGGTTGGATTTCAAGACGTTAATCGGTGTAAGACCACTTGATTTTTTCTCTGAGGGAAGCTCTCAGAGTGCCATCTCCATCTTTCTTCCACCTCCCTGGAGTGAGTCTGGTAAACATGGTAAAGCATTGGTGTTGCAGTTTTGGTGAGGTGTGTTTTCCATTGCTTTGGCCACTTGGTGCACTGCCAGTGGTGAGGGTCTCTGAGGGTTTTGTACTGTGAGCATTCACCCACCAGGCCAGGTCCGGTGTGAGATGGGTCACTGTTTCATCAGTGCAGCCACAAAGGCATCCTGGGCTTGTTTTGCCTCTTTCTTATGGTCATGATGGTGTGAAGCCAGGCGAGAGTTGGTTGGGTATACCCAGCTGAGCAGTTGAGCTTTGATGGGTACTGCTGGTCGGAGATGTTGTGAGGAAATGATGGAGGGCAGGAGTTCATGTTCATGAACCAGGACGGTGGAGAGTATAAGTAGGTGCAGTGATAGACAGAAAGATCCGTCTGTCCGGAGGAGTCTTTTATTCTTTTGACGTTATCCCTCTCCTCCGTAGACAGATGGAAGTTATTAGTAACCATCGCTGTGTGGATGTTCTTAACCACTGTCTCTATGGAAAATTGGGTGAGGTACCTCACCCTTCTCGATTGCGTCTAATTCACGGCCCTAGGCCTAGGTCGGCAAATTTAAGCTTGTATTGCAAAATCAACATTTCAAGAATGCACTACACTCACCAGATTAATGAATAATCAAACATGTTGGTAGAATTTTCAACGTAAAACACACATCAACCAGCCCGTCCCGTCGTCACGTTCAAACTGCAGAAACATATGAATCCGTTCGCCAATCACATGCGAGGTAGTTTCTGCGTGTTTTTTTAATTCAAACACGTACCTCGCATGTGATTGGCTAACAGATTCAAAATGGCGACTTACAGCGAGCGAACGACGAAGTTGCGATATGGATAAAATTTCTGCGTTATAACCTAGTTATTGTGAGTATTTCGATTGCACAATGTGAGAAATTTACCCCAAATATTGCTGCATAATGTGTCATGTCATGTCAAACTTGTTTGAATGCAAAAAAACTGTCTGAAATTTGGTTTATCGTAACGTTTGATCTGTGCGCGACCGCTCCACACAGTAGCAGGCATCAATGACTTCGGTCTGTATAAGGAGGGGATCCGTGAAGGCAGACCCAGTCTCCGTGGAACATTTCCCCGACGACCAGATACAGACTGATCTTTCTGTCAAGTGCGGTGATGGCTTTGTGCTGACTGCCTTCCTGGTGATGTCCCTGTGATGCTCTTCCATGGCACATCGATTTCCAGGTGTGTGGAGGGGGTGGTGGTGAAGTGACGAGTTCATCGATGGAAGGGAGTTCGTACAAAGCGAGCTTGGTTTTGAGGTCCTTCACAGTGTGACTAGTAGGTACCTGGCAGATGGAATTCATAAGCAATCTCCTTTCGATTCTGTCATGAGGGAGCAGGACTTTTCCAAGGAGTCTGAGAAACTGTTTGTCAGCTTCAACACTGACTGGGGGGAGCTTGGCAAGTATGGAGGCCGCCTCATTTAGTGTTCTGCGGGGAAGGCCAAGGATTACAGCTGTACTTTGAACAGACTGCACTGCATTCTGGGCTGTTTAGGGAAGGATATTGAGTCACGGTAGAGAGTAGATTTGTGGGTAAATTCCAAATTAAGTTCTTAAAATTTCTTCAATTTAAATACTTACAGATTTGGTCCAATTGTTGATAATACTTGCCTTGGTACGTTTTGCTCCTCCAGTGGTCCGTTTCTGTATATGGAGACTTTAAATGACCCGGTCAAGAGGAATCTGTGAGGATGACAACATGCTCTGTTCGAAGGATTTGAAACCTGTGCGCATGCGCCAACAAGAATGCAATGTAGCCTTTCCTCAAGGCCTTCTCACTGTATTGTGTTGCTTTCTGGGCGAATGAAGAAGTGATATCCCAGGCGAGCGCACAGCATGAGAGCGAAAGGGCCTTGTCCAAAGGGGAAAAAAAAAATTGTGTCGTTCATGCATATTCATATCGCCAATGCACTATGTGCCTTCGCAAAGTTTCTTTCAAAAGACAAAGGGAGGAATGGGGAGAATGGAGATGGACTCGTAGAAAAACGTCTTTTCAATACCGTAGAATCAGTTTCAAAGTGTGCAAGTGAACGGCAAGTATGAATTAGATAAGAGACATATTTAGAGGATACAAAACAGTGAAAGTAAGGCTTTTTCTGGTGAAATACGTAAATTATAGAGCCGCGAAAATTTGGGGTTGTCTTCGAACGTTCAGTGACAGTGTGTACAAGGAGCGCCCCGTGGTCAGGATTAGCCCAGTGCCGTATATAAAGAGAGTCTGGTCAACTCGGTTTTCGACTCATGAGTTTTGAAGCCTGTGATTGGTCAAAAGTGGTCCCACGATCTTTGAGGAGCCATGTCGTTACCCAAGTGCGCTCATACGCAGTGCCCATTGTTCACAACACCTTATTTGGTAGGTTTTCATTATTACGACTGAGCGTACACGTTAACCCTGTAACGTGTAATACGCTGGGCACAACGTGGCGTCCACTTTACTAGTTGGCCAGACTCTCTTTATATACGGAACTGGATTAGCCTAACCATGGGGAGCTCCTCAACACAGTTATACTGTGGGAGCATCGCGTTGGGGCTGGTTACAGTTAGCCTAATCCCAGTTCTTTTTGGTTTTAATTTATACAATAAGAATGTAGCTCTAGCTCACCACAAATATGTGAAATGACTTTGGAATATTTAGGGCCTAGGTGTACTTTACAACACTCGGCTCACAGACAGCTGTCTGTTAATTAGAGACAGATAGAGAAATCCGTCTGTCCGGAGGAGTTTATATTTTTAGATGTAGAGTCTAGTCTCCGCTTAACCCCCGGGGCGCTCCTTGTACACAGTTACACTGTGTTCGCGTTCGGCATTCGGGCTGTGTTTAGCAGTTAGTTTCTGCGGAACATATCCCCGACGTCAGACATTGACCGAAAGATCGGTCTGTATCTGGTCGTCGGGGATATGTTCCGCGGAGACTGCGTCTGGCTTCATGTCTACGGATGAGAGTGATAACGTCAAAAAAATAAAAGACTCCTCCGGACAGACGGATCTTTCTGTCTAACACAGACAGTGCTACCAAATTGTATTTGTTTGTTTGTTTGTTTGTTTGTTTAAATGGTGAGCGTCTGATTGTTGCTTCAATTGTGACATCATGTGTGAAGTGTGTAGACTCCATACCAACAGTATACTGTTACTGTTAGTGTTAGCAGTTAGCCCCTGTAGATGTTTAACAAATTAGACAGTCTACTAGTATTATAGAATGGGTAGCGAGAATCCTACAATCTCATTGGTCGAGAGCTATGTGTTTATTTATACTGGCCGCACGCTGAGTCACAGTGGTAAACATGTTATCGCGCACTTGTAGCAAGAGTACGCGCACTTGTAACAAAGGTTCGCGCATTAAGCAAACGTTCGCGCACTCAGTACGAGACGCCTATTGGCTAAAACAACCATGCATCAGTATACAAATGACGCACAGGTCTGAGTGCGTCAGTCGGAATTGTGTGCATAAGGTAGCTATGGAATGCTTAATCTATGGAATGCTTAATCCACAAGGCGAAGCCGAGTAGGTTTAGGCTAAATTCCATAGTTAATGTACCACATGCACACTATATTCCGACTGACGCATGAAAAGACATGTGCGTCATCTGATTTATAGAATGGGTAATTTTCTTGCCAAAAACCCATTTTTCTATCGTGTTACCCAATGACAAAATTACTGGATGCATTTCCTTTTGGCTTGGCATAGACGAGAGCTCGAAAACCATGCATCAGTTTTTACTGGACGCATGGTTTCTCTTCAGAACCATGCATCAGTACCATGCATCAGTAAAAACTGATGCATGGCTGTTTTAGCCAATAGGCGTCTCGTACATTTGTTGTACTGAGTGCGCGAACCTTTGTTACAAGTACGCGTACTCTTGCTACAAGTGCGCGATAACATGTTTACCACTGTGACTCAGCGTGCGGCCAGTAAAAATCAACACATAGCTCTCGACCAATGAGGTCGCAGGATTCTCGCTACCTATTCTATAATTTTTACTGATGCATGGTACTGATTCATGGTTCTGAAGAGAAACCATGCGTCCAGTAAAAACTGATGCATGGTTTTCGGGCTCTCGTCTATGGCAAGCCAAAAGGAAATGCATCCAGTAAATTTGTCATCGGGTAACACGATAGAAAAAGGGGTTTTTGGCAAGGAAATTGCCCATTCTATAAAACGGATGACGCACATGTCTTTTCGTGCTCAGTCGGAATATAGTGTGCATGCGGTAACTATGGAATTTAGCCTGAACCTGCTCGGCTTCGCCTCGTGGGTTAAGCATTCCATAGTTACCTTATGCACACAATTCCGACTGACGCACTCAGACCTGTGCGTCATTTGTATGCTATTAAATATATCCCAGTCAGCAGCACATTAGAATTCTCGGCAATACGTGCATTTACGGTTCTTGCGTCGCAAGGCATAATGGGACGGAATTCTAGTATGCTAGCACAGCGACAATTGGAACGCAGTGTCAACTCTCATCAATCTCACGCTCGAGCTCAGCAAAGTATACTCGTACAAAGTGCATCAATATCAAATCACTTTCTTACCTTCCAAATACAATAAACTTGTCTGAAAATGAGTTGGCCAGTACTAAATAAATCTCCGCCGAAAATTTTGAGTTGCATGCGTCACGTTGTTCACATGTACAATGTAGGTTGCACAACCGATTGCCCTCCATACGGCCGTGCAAGCTCACCCCTTGCACGGCCATACGGAGGGCAATCGGTTTTGCAACATACATGTTAACAACGCATGCAACTCATATTGGATGTAAGGTGGCCAGCTGGGCCACCTGGTCAGCAATTTCAGGTGGACCAGCACAATTTTTAGGTGGCCAATGGCACCAGGACCACCGCTAAGGTCAAGCCGTGTAATTATGAAATAACAAAAACATCTTTGTATGCACATTGTGTTTTATGCACAAATGCATGTTATGAATATGTATGTGGTTATATTGTAATAGCAATTATAAAATGGGTTCAAGAATGTAGCCAATTGGAAGCGCTGACATGAGTCACATGCGCGTGCATGATTTCTTACTATTGCACGGCCGTGCAAAAAAGCGTAAAGTCACTGACGTCACAATGTTTACACTAGCAGTGCACGCTCAATCAGTTGTTACAAGTGCGTCGCGGGCTACTATACGCGCTGTCAATCCTGTAAACAACTTCTAGTTCAGGCTGCCAGCCGGCCTTTCTTGTGCATAACATGTGGTGTACGTACACGCTTATACGTACAGTACTTATATGTACGGGATTTCCGAGTGCGACGTTCGTAAATGTTTGGAACGAACATCTTCGGACATCTTGACTTTTGAGCGAGTGCTACATGTAGCTGACTGGTATTGACCCACAAAGGTACGTGAAAAATGCTGTTAGTTTTCGACCCATTTTATAAATCAAATAATACACAGGTTTGAGTTCATGACGTTAGTGGAGATGCAGCTCACTCTCGGGTATTTACAATGTAGTGCATGTTTCACAATTGTAAATACCCTCGAGTGCACTACATCTCCAAAAATGCACTCTCACCTGTGTATTATTTGTATACTAACATGGAAAGTACTAATTTTTTTGTTTGTTTTACAATTTTGTTGTTGTTTTATGGTAACAGGTTTTAGAATAATAATAAAAAAGGTTATGGTTCATTTGTAGAATGTAGTTACCCTTGTTGTTTTCTTCTTTTTTTTCTTTTTAATGCAGGAAAAATAAGCTGCCCATTGCAATCGAAAGCACCAGAGACCTTGTGGCAGCACAGCTAGCAGGCAGTCCCGAAGCTGTTTGGTCACAAAGCACACTAGCCATCATCAGGTAATGCTGTTATTGGGTGCAGACCCTTCTCAATATTTCAAGACTTCACATTTTGTGATATATTCTACCCATTGCTGTAACACATTGATGATCTTCTTCTTCTTCTGCATCTTCTTCTATGTACATCCTCTGATTATAGTAATGATTGATAGTACGTACAATGTTGCACACTGGCACTGGTCCGTTAGTCCCAGACTGGTAAAAATCACTGTCGGCCGGCAATTTTTCAGGGATTGCTAGATTTACTGGTCAGACATGACAGGTAAAATAACCAAAAATTACATTGTAGGGGTCAGTTGAAAATAAAAAAGGTACAGCACCACAGGACCATTACATTTAAGGTTTGAACCAGTAGGGAAAATATGATAGTCTGGAGCCCTGACTGATAGATCAATGATAATGCTGAGCAAGAGTAAGAACATGTAGAAGTAATAGTTTCAGCAGCAATATCTATAAAAATGATTACTTCTTGTACAATTTACATGGACTGCAATGCTGTCACCTTGATGCACAGTGCTAGCAGAGATTCCAACTGAATGCATCTCTTAAACAGGAGATTTGATGAAGATATTTCATTACAGATTGGATGTTCAGTGAAATTTGTCAACAGGAACAGATCCATCTCCTTGAATATGTTTGCACATGTGCACCCATATGTTTTCAAGTACTGTATACGCTGAAATATTGCACAAGGTTTTTATATATTTGAAAATTTTGTGAGTCGCGTGCTATTCGCAAATTAAAAAACCCATGACAATATTAACTCTGTTCCCAATGTGACATGTATGTACTTTTCTCCGTTTAGTAATATACTCCGCAATCACAAAATTAACCACTTGCAAAATTGTCAGGAAGTTCTGATGTGCAAAATATTCGACTCGCTACTATATATATGGGTTATACAGTAGATCCTCACCCTCTCTTTACAGAGAGTGGAAGATTTGTCCTGCTTGTTTGTGTGTTTGCTGATATGTGCCTCTACTCATCATCATTTGATGTCTTTATGTCATAGAATGGTGAACATCCATACCGAACCACTGCAGAAGGGTCTAAAATCAGCAAAAGTACATGAGCTGGCAGAAAAGGCAAGTACAATACGCAGTCGCCATCTTTAAAGGCATAATTTACCATTTACAAATGAAACAAAAACCCAGCATTAGTGCTTTAAAATAGTTCTAAAATGTGAGTTTGTGATAGAAACAGCCACTTTAAAAATTTGAATCCGTATGTTAAGTATTCTCAAATACACAAAAAGTGAACAATAGTTACAATAAAAATGTTTCCAGACTTAACCGGCTACAGTTATGGTTTAATGTGAAAAATACTGATATCTCCTTATATTTTAGGCTTTATTGCAATAATGTCATATGTGTAGGATGTTCTGTGATACAGCAGACCTACACATATGCATCAAATGTGATATCTTTTTTAAATTTTTAAATTTTTTAAATCACTGTCTCAAAGGTAAACAGGACCTTTTAAGTCTGAACCCAGTTACTGTACATGTAAATGGGATCGGTGCTTGAATAGAACAGAATCTTGGCAATTTAAAAATTTTCCAAGCCACATCACTACTACGCTCTCACCTAGATGAGAAGTCCTTTTACCTAGACACTTTTTTTTCCCACCATTTAATTGTGTAACTATAAATTTTGTATGAGTTTTATCTTACGTAAAGACAAGTACACATGTATTCAATAAATGGACATGACAAAATTCATCTGTGAGAATATAGTTTTCTATCTGATTTGACACTTTGCTGCAATTTCAGATCAACATTGAAAAATGGGTCGTGAATATCCGCCATGAGGGCACTCACAATGAGCAACCTGCTGCCTCGCTAGTGGAAGGGGCGGTGCGATTTTGCTTAAACTGGCTGAAGGAAAAATTCTGGCTTCCACAAATGAAGGCAATGGAGAATAGCTACACTGAAGGTGACCTGGACAGTAGCACCAGGAGTGAGTATGAGGGATCCTACATTTAACTCTTAATGTGCCAGGCCCAAAACCCCTAACGTGCCAGAAGTTTTTACCTAAAGCTAGAATGTTTCGAAATTGGACCGACAATGAAATTTAAAACCGCCATATCTCTGAAACTATTGACTGTTTTGAATTGAGTTCTACACAACATATATCAAGAAATGTTTGTTCTTTCATGTCATGTAGTCAGTTTGCCATAATTTCTATCTGAACCTGAAATATTGCAGAAGTAATTGATACATCAAAAAAATTATTAGAAATTTTTGTGTAGTATGGAAAAAAAGAGTCAGTCGCAGTTTTTCTTCAATAGAACGCTCCCTTGACTCTGTGAGAAAGTTTTAGAGCAACATCTCCTCTTTCAAATGATAACAAAATTGCCTTCTAGAATTGTATGATTCCAAAGATACTAGCAGTTAATTTTGTCTTAGCAATTTCTCTTTCTGCCTCAGTAATTCATTCCCAAATGTGACTTCTTTAGTCCCAGATCCTGTATTTGCAACTGAAGTAATGTCCCTGGCCCTGGAAGAGTGTCTTTTGTCCACTTGAGAAGGAAGAACCTACTAATCCTCCTTTTGTCTCAGCGGACAGGGGGCGGGCGTATTCTATTGAAATCGGCTGGCCTTTGTCCGCGCGTAATTCCTATGCTAGCGTGGGGGACGATTAGTGACGTTTACCAAAACAAAAGGATGAAAGACTTGACCACCGAACGAAAGCTGACCCTCTTTCAGGGACAAAATCAAAGCAGCTTCCCGCAGGACAGCATCCAAGTGGAACAATGCGAGTGGAACCGCATAGACAATACACGCAGATTCAATAGCATACACACGCGTGGTTTACCAATGAGACTTTTGGTCCATACACATCTTGCGGAGGGTGCGCTCACTGCGGATTTTCCCGACGTGAAAAAAATACATCTAGCTGAAAAATCATGTATTTACTCAAAAATTTCCAATGTAAACATGGTCATATTTTCAGTGGAAACGATGGTTATACTAATCAGCTACCAGTACATATCATTGGCAGTTTCTTGGTGTAACACATTACGGTACCACAATAACTTAAATGATCAATGCTTTTCTCGCTCTTCTTAGTCGCCGATCGGCGACCATGGCACGTCAGGACTAAGGTCGCCGTTCGGCGACCATGGCACGTTAAGAGTTAATAGGTATTTGTGGATTTGCTGTTGTTAGCTCACCTCAGCCAAAGGCTGAGGTGCATCATCTAATGTGCTTTGTCCGTCTTCCATAGACTTGTTAGCATTTTTAGTTTCTTCTTGAAAACCCCATGGCAAATTTTCATCAAACTTTGTTGGTATCATCCCTTTAGTAGGTGATATAATGTATAATTGTATGAATGAGCACCATGGCCTAATGGACACCCAGGAGCACAATGCCCCAAGGGGTGGGGTTTGAGCCAAAGTCCCCAAATTAGGAAATCTTTACAAAGTCTGTTCTCAACAGCCACAAGTGATGGAGGTAAGTTTAATAGTGTTATGAAGTTAGTAAATTGGTGACTGTGGTATCGGCAGTATGGTACAATGAAGAAATGGACACCATGCCCCCCATTTCATTTGGAAATTGTCCAATGAGTTTTCATTATAAGGTTTCCCTAGCCAAGAGCTATTGTGAGTTATATTCCACATACAGTGAAACCCCGTTATAACGAGGTCCGTGGGACCGGCGATATTACCTCGTTATAACCGGTACCTCGTTATAACCGTACGCATCAAAAACAAAGAAAAACATAGGCACGACATCATATACCGGTACCCATCAACGAAACTTAAGAACATCCTTTGCGTTGTTATTACACAATTATGGATCATTATTATTGAGAGAATAAAGGGAAATTATTTGTGAATTAGACGAAGAAATAGGGGTTGAAATGAGTTAATTCTTTATTTTTATGCTTGTTTGTTAAGTTTTTTCTAAACACCAGCGCAAATAGAGTAACATACAAACATTGTTTACCGTAACTTGCGAGGTATTTTTATGCTGTTGGTGCTCAGCGGGAATGCGATGATTTCATGAGTGATTTCGGCTGTAATCTTGTATAATGTACGATCGTTGCGCCTGAATGGATTAAAAATGCGTTCTTTATTTTCCTCCGAAAAATCTCTTCGGGTTTTGTACAACCGTTCTTGAAGAATATGCGACAGGATTGAATGTGGAAGGTTGTCATCCTTTTACGCAAATCTGTACCTGGTAGACCATTCTGAAAGAAAGAAAATCTTCATTGTGAAATGCAGTGTTAAAATTGTGAAAATGAACAAACCCAGATCTATTCAAACTAATAAATGCGTTTGTTTCTTTTTCTGATTTAGGTTATTTATGCATCATTCAACTTTTTGTCCCCGCCGAACGAGTTCGAGCAGGGGACTATGAAACGGGCTCCGTACGTGTGTGTGTCCGTCCGTCAGGTCTTCCGTCCGTCCGTCCGTCCGTGCGTCCGTGTGTCCGTCCGTGTGTGCGTCCATGTGTGATCAAAATCTTCAATTTGCTACTTCTCTGTCATTTATGAGCCAATTTTGATTCTGTTTGCTTTATATGATAGCACTACATGGGAGCTTTGAAACTTCTACACAGAATTTCAGTCATGACCTTTGACCTTGACCTTTGACCTATATTGTACATTTTGCTACAAAATGCTACTCCTTCGCCATTTCTAACCCGATTTCGATTCCGTTTGCTTTATGTGATGGCACTAGGTGAGGGCTTCAAAACTTCTACACAGAATTTTGACCTTTGACTTCTTTGACCTTTGACCTTGATTTTTGACCTGTATTGTACATTTTGCTACAAAATGCTACTCCTTCGCCATTTCTAACCCGATTTCGATTCCGTTTGCTTTATATGATGGCACTAGGTGAGGGCTTCAAAACTTCTACACAGAATTTTGACCTTTGACTTCTTTGAACTTTGACCTTGATTTTTTGACCTATATTGTACATTTTGCTACAAAATGCTACTCCTTCGCCATTTCTAACCCGATTTCGATTCCGTTTGCTTTATGTGATGGCACTAGGTGAGGGCTTCAAAACTTCTACACAGAATTTTGACCTTTGACTTCTTTGACCTTTGACCTTGATTTTTGACCTGTATTGTTCATTTTGCTACAAAATGCTACTCCTTCACCATTTCTAACCCGATTTCACTTCCGTTTGCTTTATGTGATGGCACTAGGTGAGGGCTTCAAAACTTCTACACAGAATTTTGACCTTTGACTTCTTTGACCTCTGACCTTGATTTTTGACCTATATTGTACATTTGCTACAAAATGCTACTCCTTCGCCATTTCTAACCCGATTTCGATTCTGTTTCCTTTATGTGATGGCACTAGGTGAGGGCTTCAAAACTTCTACACAGAATTTTGACCTTTGACTTCTTTGACCTTTGACCTTGATTTTTAACCTATATTGTACATTTTGCTACTAAATGCTACTTCTGGCGGGGACATATATTACGCACCGCGTAATTTCTACTTTTCCTTGTTACGCTACTGTCACCTGGCGAGATCGCGATGATTTCAGAGTAACATACAGGCGTTGTTTACCGTAACTTTTGAGGTATTTTAAGCTGTTGGTGCCCAGCGGGAATTCGATAATTTCATGAAGCATTTCGGCTGTAATTTTATACAATGAATGATCGTTTCGTCCGAAGGCTTTAAAAATGCGTTCTTTATTTTCTTCCGAAAATCTCATTCGCGTTTTGTACATCCGTTTCTTGAACTGTTGAATGCGTTTGTTTCTTTTTCCGAACACCGATTAATTAGGTTAACATGCGTTATTCAACTATTTTTACCCTACTGTCACCCGGCGAGATCGAGATGATTTTATCAATTATTTCAGCTTTAATCATACACACTCATATTCAAATTATCATTTGTTAAATGATAATTAACAAATCCAGATCTATTCAAACTAATAAATGCGTTTGTTTCTTTTTCTGAACACCGATTAAGTAGGTTAACATGCGTTATTTATTAAAATATTTTTACGCTACTGTCACCCGGCGGGATCGCGATGATTTCACTAATTATTTCTGCTTAATTATGCACACTCATATTTATACCCCCGCCAAACGAAGTTTGAATGGGGTATATAGGAATCAGCGGACGGTCGGGCGGTCGGTCGGGCGGTCGGTCGGGCGGTCGGTCGGTCCGTTGCAAATCTTGCGTCGCGAACTACTTCCTCAGTTTTCAACCGATTCCCATAAAACTTGGCACAGATGTGTGCCTTGGGTTGTAGATGTGCAAGACGTATTTTTTGACAGTACCCAAAAGTACGTTGCCATGGTAACGGCATATTATGGGCAAAAATGGGTACAAATCTTGCGTCGCGAACTCCTCCCACAGTTTTTGATCAATTTTCATGAAATTAGGTACAGATGTTCATCTGAATATGTTAATGTGCAAGACACATATTTCCGCAGTGGCAAAAAGTGCGTTGCCATGGTAACGGCATGTTGGTAAAATATAGGGCAAAATGCTTCATGGCAAAACTGCTTCATCAGTGTTCTTCCAATTCTCATGGAATTCATATTGAATGTTTGTCTTAGGATATAGGTCAGCATGACACATTTCTTGACAGTGACAAAAAGTATGTTGCCATGGTAATAGCTCACGTATTATGAGCCAAAATGATGGAAAATTTTGTGTTGCAAACTACTTCCTCAGTTTTTGCCCAATTTCCATGAAACTTGGTACAGATGTGTGCCTTTGGTTGTAGATGTGCAAGACGCATTTTTCGACAGTACCCGAAAGTACGTTGCCATGGTAACGGCATATTAATGGCAGAAGATCAAGGAAAGATCTTGCGGATTGAACTACTTCCTCAGTTTTTTGACCAAAGCTTATGAAATGTTGTTTGGCGGGGGTATAACCAGTCGCTGTAGCGACATTTCTAGTTAAATTAGCATTTGTTAAATGATAATGAACAAATCCAGATCTATTCAAACTAATAAATGCGTTTGTTTCTTTTTCTGAACACCGATTAAGTAGGTAAACATGCGTTATTCAACAATTTTAACGCTACTGTCACCCGGCGGGATCGTGATGATTTCATTATTTCGGCTTTAATCATCCAAACTCATATTTGCTAACCAGCAAAAGAACTGGAAGTCGGAACTAAATCTGGAAAGGATATAATGATGAGTTTCACACGCTTTCCAATTGTCCATATTTGGCCACAAGTGTCGCTACATGAAAAGTTTTTGAATGTGTTATCTAATTTTTTTTTTCTCGTTGCACCTTGGTCTGATGTAATATCATGCTCGCGAAAAAGAAAATCGAATGATTATGTTTAATAATCTAGTAGGAACATCGGAAGGTATTCCTGTGTCTTATCGCGTGATTTAGAAGAAAACACGGAAGGAACGGTTCTCTGCAAAACGGGAAAAGACGTGGATAGCGTGAATTCCGTTTTCAATGTTTTGTTTGTCGCATGTTTGAAAGCGGCAATTAAGTCAAGAAAAGGAACCTCGTTATATCCGATCAAATTGCATATGTTTTTCTTTCTCATGATTTACCGAAATTGTGCTCGTTATAACCGGAATCTCGTTATAACCGAACTCGTTATAACCGATTCGTTCTGCCATAGGTTTACACGCAAAGGAAAACGGGACCGACGTGATCACCTCGTAATAAGCGGTTCCTCGTTATAACCGAACTCGTTATAACGGGGTTTCACTGTACTAAGAATCTTGCTATAGGATTGGTCAAGAGCTGTTCACGTGATAAAGCGTAGTTTTGCCCATCACATCACCTGAGAAGAAAAGTTTGTTACACTCTATGATGATAGTCATTTTATTTCGCTGATCTCTTTAACAGTCCACACAGTCCTAACACGTGATGTAACTTACAATTTTGAGTACGTATGAAATAAAAGTGTGTTGCACTGTGGTCTATCATTTGACCTTGGTCAAGTGATAGGGCACCAGACAACTCGCCCTCGAGACAAGTCGCCCGAAGACAGCTCGCCCTCGTTTTTCGAGGGCGAGATGTCTTGGGTCCGAGGGCGAGTTGTCTTAAGTGGCGAAGGAATATATCCCGAATTATTGATTTAATCTCAGACAAAATAAAAGCTGCCTCAAACTAATTTTGCATTTATCTGCCTAAGTTAAATATCAGAATGCACACAGTTTTGATTTTCTCCGATTAAAATCATTTTTAAAATGAAAATTATGGGTATGAGTTAACAAGAACACAATGTAGCCTCCAATGCATGCCGCGCCAGCGGGAGAAAAAAAAAGGCGAGGGCGAGATCGTATCTTCTTCTTCTTTTGCTGAATAGACGAAGACAGTAAAATATTAATCGAATATAACCTACTATCTAGCATCATTAATCAATAATACAAACCTGAATCATAAATGAAGTCTAAGAGGTGCATTCAAAGTCGAAATATTTACTGAGTTTGCCGATAAGAATCGGGGGGCGAGCACAAATTGGGCATGGATGATTCGGCAATTCTAGCGATCTCAGGGCTGGGAAAATGCGAGAACAAAATGCCATAATTTTCATTTTAAAAATGATTTTAATCAGAGAAAATAGAAACTGTGTGCACTCTGAAATTCAATTTAGGCAGATAAATGCAAAATCATTTTTAAGCAGCTTTTATTTTGTCTGAAATTAAATCAAACATCCGGGGTATATTCCTTCACCACTTGAGACAACTCGCCCTCGAAAATCGAGGGTGAGCTGTCTCCGGGGCGACCTGTCTTGAGGGCGAGTTGTCCTGGATCCAAGTGATAGACCACAGTGCAACGCACTTCTATTTTGGTGCCACGCGTGGGGCGCGGAGCAAATTAGTTGTTTTGTCATCTACGCGCGTATGTCTGAAGTAAACTACATAGCCTAAGCCCTGAGGACAGTGAAGACGGTTTCAGATGTGGAATAAAATGCGAATATATAGGACCCTAGATGTAGAATGTAAAGCATGTAATCAACTTTTGGTTTCTGGCAATGAGACAAACTATCACTTCCTCGGCGATCTGAATGTGTACGCTATCTTTCCTCAGCTGCGCTTTGGAAAGATAGCTACTTTGTACATCCAGATCGCCTCAGAAGTGATAGTTTGTCCCATCACCCTCACCAACATTGATTATTTGCTTACTATTGTGATCACATTTTGTGTAGTCCATACATGCATTACATTGTGGATACCTTTTTGACATTTGAAGATACATTGAGCCCTGAAGGAGAGGCTTGCAACTAAGTCAGTGACATACAATTGTGGTGCACAAAGACATCATCTTGGAGCTAGGATGAGCATTGAGCCCTCACCCCCACCCACCCCCGCAAAAAAAAAAAAAGAGCAATAGTTAACACCAGCTTGAATTTGTATTGTTTTTTCCACCTATTGATATCCACAGAAAAAATAATGGATGCCGTGAAAAGTTACCTTGAAGCAAAATATTCAACGGTATGTACACTGTAGCATTCTTCACAAAACATTTATAAACTTTTTTTTTTGTCTTATTGTAATTTTGCTCTGTGTTTATGCACCTCGACCACTTTACGGTGGATTTGGTGCAATCATTATCTAGTAGTATTTCTGTTTTGCCTAAGTTATACTTATGTTGAGAAGACAGTAATTAGCATGTGATGTTGATGTACTGTATGACTTGCTAGGGCAGATCCAGGAATTTCGTAAAGAGGGGGTGCCTTTACAAAATACAAAAATTAAAGGGGAGTGCATGCACCCCTCCCCATTCTTTTCTTGCTATTTCTTTTGTTTAAAAAAAAAAAATAAAGAGGGGCGCCCCCTATGTGCTCCCCCCTGGATCTGACACTGACTTGTATGTTTTGGTTTTTGTGTGACAAACATGGCAGTTGGATGAATGTGTACAACTGATGATTATGGGAGGATTTGACCACATTTTTTTTTAAAATTTTTTGCTTTGCTCTTTCTGAAATACGATTTATAAGTTAATTCGTAACTGATTCTTGTTCTTCAATGTTAGATTGTCTGTGCCTTTGCTGGAGTGTAGTGTGCTCTCTTCAGAGACTTACTTCAGAATCCATAATGCCTAGAGAATGTCTTTAATCTCCAAACTTGAAATATAATTTCTTTCACAGAGTCTTTGAGGAGTTTCTTCTAATGATTTACTCGCCTCCCCTTCTGTTTGCACTTTGTTCATATACCAGGTGCCAAATGGAGAGCACATGGAGACTGCTACTGAGCCTGAGAAGCCGGAGCAAGTCTTTCAACAGCTGAAGAAGAAACTCAGGCAAACTGCTGCCATGTAAGATTGTTATGTTTAACAATCAGGTTTTCTTGATGTGTGAGGTTATAAAGAGTAAGATCATATATGTGACCGTGCATCAACAAAACCAACAAAAAGTCGTGTGCGTTGATTTTGTTTGAGGAATGAAAATAGGTAAAATGAGTCAACCCAGCCAGTCTTGAGTTTTGTATATTTTCTGAAAGAGCAAGTCTTCTTCTACATTATACTTAAGTCTGCTCTTTCAGAATCTGCTCAAAACTAAAAATCCATGTCTGGCGACTTTTTGTTGGTTTTGTGATGCAGGTTCATGTATGAAAGGTTCAGAGAAAAGACGTAAGAATATCAAATACCGGTAATTATGATATGGTCTTTTTTTTACCAAGGGTAGCTAGCCTCTTCAGTGTTGCCACTACTCTACCAGAGGACTTTTCCATTTAACATAGCATTGGCAGGTACCAATTTATACACCTCGGTTGATCACAGAGGGACATGATAGGTAAAAGTATCTTGTCCAAAGATGTAGGCACTTGAACACATTGAAGGGATTTGAACTTGACCTCAGACTGAAAATCAAAAAGTCGTATTCACTCTGCCGCAGTGCGCCCTGTAAGACATAGGAAATGACATACAATTTTGTGGGTACAGCAGATCATACTCATCACTTGGGATGATGTGTTGTACACAGAAGACTTTATCTATGGGTGCATTGAGCGCTCTCCTAAAGCATACCGTACCGTACCGTACTGTACCGTACCTTACCCGCACCAGAGGAACGCTCGAATGCTCCTATAAGTGTACCATACTGTACTGTACTGAGCCAAAAGTGGGCCACTTCCCGATGTGCTCCAAAAGTGTACCAAAAGTTCGCTGTAAAGCATGCGCGTATCATGCGCATATGTCACAATGCAAGAACATTATTCTCTCTGTTTGGGACAGCTGTAAGTAGTTCAAGCGCCAGGTGGATGACATTCTTCCTACAAAAATGTGTGACATTTTCTAAAAATAACTTGTGAGGTACGCTTTCTCAACAGAGCGATGGAACGCTCCCAAATTGGCATGGTACGTTACGGTATGCTATGGTTCAGTTCTCTTTGGTTCGCTTTAGAGCGCTCAAATGTACCCTTTGTGTGTTTTCTCTTTCCCCTTCCACTAGTAAGGTACATTTCATTATTTCACTATTACCAGATACTTACAATGCTCAACATTTTGGCACTTTATTTTGATTGCTTTGATTGAGTAGAATGACACTCGTGTATGAACCTTTTTCTGCCAACATTTACCTTTCTACAGGGAATATCTTGCCTACCTTCTGGTGTCCTCGTATGGCTATCTCATACCAAACACGGAACAAAGACAGAAGCTTGGAGTGGTTGATAGTATGTATCAATTATTGATGAGGGTGCTTTTGACTATCCTTTGAGCTGTGCAGTGGAACTATATTTTCCTCTGTACATGCACAGTGTACATTTGGCTGGATGTGTTAAGTTTCCTGGAGGCATTATGTTCCGGGTTGTCCATCCATCCATCCATCCATCCGTCCATCCATCCCTACACATTGTGTACGTCTTTCTGTCTGTAATCTATTTTGTGGACAGGGCAACTTACGGAGCGCCATTTGAGTTGACATAGCTGTGCCTATCAACTTTTGTGTGCACATGCACAAGGTCGTATGTCTAAGAAAAAAAAGAGTAATTATTTTCCTCTGTATCTCTGCAATGTCTGAAGGTTTTTCCATGAAACTGAGTGTTTGGATTTTACGTGTATTACAAGATAAAGATTCTGTAGGAAAAAAATTTTAGCCTTGGAGTCAAAGGTCAGAGGTCAAGTGAAAATGTTAATTTTTTTCCCCCTCCATATCTCTGAATTGGCTCAAGGTGTCTACAGGAAACTTATTATTATTATGCATGTACCACCAGAGAGTGGTTTTTGTTGGAATTTGGGGTCACATGGTCTAAGATCAAGGATAAAAAGTCAGGTTAAAATGCTGAAATTCTACTATTCAATGCTGAAATTACAACTATGTTCTCCATACCTAGGAGATTATTCAGTGCATACCCTTAATTAAACTAGGTATGTACATTCATTAATGCACAATGATACTGTTGGGAAAGATATGGGCCATTTGATGAAAGGTCAAATATAAATATTTAAAAATATCACATTTCTTCCTGTATTTTGAAAATTGCTCAAAGAATTGTGAAAATTTGATATTGCCAGTTGGTGACTATTTGAAGTAGTGGGCCAGGGGTCAAAGGGCAAGGGACAAAGGTCGAGTGAAAATGCCCAAATTCGTAACTACTTGCTCTGTAAAAACAATTCAGCCATCCGAATGGTACCTGGTTCAAGGATGTTTACAAACACTCAACACATTTGAGGTTATGCCAAACTTTCAAATATGTCATTTCAATTTTTTTTGCCAATCTTGTGAAACCATTTTCTCAGATTGTCAAGATGCACTATAGACCTATTGGGAGAACCATGTGATATGGCAGAAACAGTACCCATTGCCATAGTAACATTTCTAATTAGTTGTTTAGTTGTTGTTGTTTTTTTTATGATAAATTATGTTGATATTTAGTACATTTGTGAACAGTCTTTGTTACAATTTGACAAAATGCATCATAAATGACTTTCTCAGACCTGAAAAGGCAAGAAAATAAGATCTCACAACTCACCATCTCATCTTCTCTGGCCCCAGGAGGTCGATTAGACAGGATCTCATACTGTAAAAGCTGTTATTTTTCACAAACTTTGCAAAACACTGTTAGGCCACGGATTTAAACAATATGCAAAAATATTGCAAACAGATATTAGTACACCTTGTGACAACCTCAGCGTCAAGTTTGCGAAAAGAACATCTCGCAAATTATATATGTGTGTGAAAATGACATCTTTTACAGTATCTTACCTTGTGATCAGTTGCACTTAAATACTAGTTTTGGGAGCTGTCATTCATATATACAATGTACATGTATGTGGCCCTCTGTGAATGAGCTTTATCAATTTAACATTGCTTTCACAGATAACTTCAATGGTGAAAAGGGTATTCCTGGCCCAGTCCCTAGCTGTGTGGACACCCGTGCTCCATTACCTGTGCAACACCATCAATTTGGACTTTGTTCCTGTGCTGGTGAACAGCATTGTGGAGAAGCTCAACACCTTAGCCAAGCGCCAAGGACCTGAATCTGAGGATGCTGTGTTCATCAGCTATCTGAAAGGCTGGGCTAAGGAGCTAATCAAAAGAGAGCAGAGCCCAGCAGAAGGTATGTCAGAAAACAAAACCAAGACCCTGTTGGACAAAAAAGTAAAGGGAAACGAGATATGAAACTCGTCACTGAAGACGAGTTGGTGATACGCTGGGTTGATATTAGATACCGGTCATCCGTGGTTGACAACGAAAAGAATGTGAATATGAAACGTTATCTGAAAAGAGTTAAACAATAATAAAAAACAAAAGTGTCCTGCGAACATCGATCCCTCAAATGCGTGCATGCAAAACTGTTGCTTTAACCGCTCGGCCACGGAACATCCACGGAAATGGTAAGACGACAAAAAACAATGTGCAGATATAACAGGGGGAAAAGTAAATGCCCACGCAACAAACATGGCCGCATGAACATGTATTGTATTGCTAGACAGAAATGCGGCCTTGTAAGGACTGATGGCGGTTTGCCATTTCTGGCAACTGGGGAAAAATACGTCCTGTAAACATAACATGTAAAATCGGCTGATTTTGATACCTTGCCTTTAATCACAATTTTCAGTGTGATGACGTCATTAAATGACAAAACAATGACATGGACTTGACAGACAATTGTTTAAAGTACAACTTATTCATCGTACATCGTCATTATATACTATGATAAGTTTGACAAACACAGCCTGCAAAATTTTGCAGCAGTCTATAAGCAATGTGGTCTCCAACACAAAACAAAGGGATATTGTGTGTGTGTGTGTGTGTGTGTGTGTGTGTGTGTGTGCGTATAGGTGCGTTTACATGAAAACGTGATTTCTACATGGACGAAGGTGTAATAAAAAGGTGTAAAAAAAAAGTAAAAGATACAAGTATTTTGTTTCGTGCTCTTGTGGGGTTCGAACCCGCTTGTGTGCACCTCACGTCTCTGAGACTCGCCTTTAACCTCTCAGCCATGCGTCTCGACGAGAAAATATGAGGAACGTAAGCTTGTATGTCAAAGATGAATCAGGAATCGTTTCGTCCACATTCCATTCTCATTTTCAGTTTTAAAGGGATAGTACAGTATTGGTTGAGATGAGAATTTGGGCTTTTAAATTTTTGCAAGATACCAGAAAACACTTATGATATAGCACAGAGCATACCATTTTAAGAGCATTTCAAAGTTTATTTGGTGAAAATCGGGTTTGTAATAACTGAAACATCCAAAAACAAAGTAAAACAAAGCGATCGTTACAAAGTGTGGGTCCCACACTTTATTAGAATCGCTCTTTTTTGGATATCTCAGCCATTTCAAAACCAATTTTTATCAAATAAACATTGAATTTCTCATAGAATTGCATGCTCTTTCATATTTCGAATGAGATTTCTTATTATCTCACCTAAAAATGTTAAAAACCTGAAATTAGGTCTCAACCAGTACTGTACAGTCCCTTTAAGCTGCAAAATTGTCAACCTGATGAGGAGATTTGAGAAAATAAAATGCATAATTACTGCAGCTGATTGTCTCAGCTACAACATACTTAAGTTTCAGAGGAAATGGAGCAAATTCAGCCGAGGTAAAGGTGCTTAAACATTGTCAAGTCAATGCATGGTTTAAAAAAAAAATCACCTCCCATAGACATAACACGTAAACATGTCAGATTTTGAGTCTTTACCTTTAATCACAATTTAAAGTATGATGACGTCATCAAATTTCAGAACCATGACATGGACTCGAAAGGCAAATGTTCAAAGTACAACATAGCTGAATTTGGGATAATATTGAGCTAAAACAACAGAGATACGAGCAAATGAATGTCAGAAACAGTACCTTAAAAAAATTGATTCCACTTTTTTGATATTAGATGACGATATGATGACGTCATAAGGAATTAATGGAAATATGGATACTTGAAATGTTATTTACAATTCATATGCTTTTGTAATATGCAATAAAAACACGATTTAAAGAGCTATGGCGAAATAAACAAAGACATGTTTTTTCACTATATTTGCACATAGACGCGCACGCGGAATTTCAACTTTGACGCCAGTGCATTCCTTTGTTATAGGTCAAAATCGTTCGGAAATCTTTCGGAATTCATTTTGAGCATTTTAAAATTTTATACGCGCGCGTCATGGTGTCCTGGGTAATTAGCATACGTTATGATGTTATGTTCGATCACGTGACATTGTCCGAAAATCACAAAATGGTGCCCAGATGACGTCAGAGATATGTTATTGTCATGAAAATGTTATTGTGGCTAGATATTGTCATGAGATATGTTGACTGAAAATTTCATGTAATTCCGTCATGTTGAGATATAGACGACAGAAAGAAAGAAAGAAGAATAAAAAAAATAAAGGAAGATTTTAGCAAACACAATAGGTGATACGTTGATAGCGTATCACCTAATTAACCCCAAATATACATGTGGATTGAGTGAATGCAGCAATATTAGTAGAACACATCAGTGAAAATTTGTGGAAAATCAGACAATCCATTCAAAAGATATGAATTTTTGAAATTTCGTGACGAGACTGCTGGATCAGAAGACTACTGCAGATCCATGACATCACATATGTACTACGATATGAATAAAGTATAAAGCAAATTCCACAAAATATCATTTCATATGAAAAGTACACATTCCCTAGACTTGTTACTGACATATGTCAAGGGTAATATTTTCCCCCTGCTTTCTGAAAGAGGTAAGTCTAGTGCTCTTTCATTATGCTAGAAAAGTGAAAAATGTTTAATTTTTGTTAATATTTTCTTTATATGGTAGTCCATATGTGATGTCATGGTCCATAGTAGTCTCCTGATCCAGCGGTCTCATCACCTAAACTTCAAAAATTCATAATTTTGAAACGGATTGTCCGATTTTCCTCAAACTTCCACCGATGTATTCTACTAATATTGCTCCATTCAGTCAATCAACATGTATTTTGTGGGTTAATTCCCCTTTAATATCAACCATGAGTCAGAAAATCAAACGTAAGTCTTTAATAAGTTTTCAATTCTGATTAGCTGATACCTGACTTATGCTGGACTTTCAGACATATGTTTGATTGCATCTGTTGTGCAACAGCGTCCTGGTATCACCAGTGAACCCTAAAATTAGTACTGCTGGTACTGCTTTGTTTAAAGAATGATCATGCAAGATCTTCCATGTGAAGTGTGTATCACATAAATCACTTTGTATTTTTTCCCCATTGGTAGTTGAATAGCATAATAGACAAATCAGGGGACTTTACCACCATTGCATTTTATCTAATTTAGGGTACTTGCAAAGGTAATGGCTTAATGCCCTGTTTAGTTACTCTGGGCTAAAATTGTAGTAAAAGATGAATCGTCCTTTATTGCAAGCATAACATGTTTGCATGATGTAAAGAATAGATTCACTATCTGCAATCAAGGAAGGAAACAAATACATAGGCAATATTTTGAATGGTCAGTAACTTTACTGTTTGAAGGTTGGTAGTAACACTCATTTGCGATTTGTCTTACAGGGTACTCTCAAACAAATGTTATTTTATATTCCACAGTGGGGCATTATGCAGTCAGTCTGTATGCTCCATTCATGTTCATGGTTTGATGTGAAATTTAGCTTTATTACAATAAAGATAAAAATGTAATGCAGCCTGGAAACTCCACAGGTGTTCAAAGAATATTTTAAATTCTTTTTTTTTTTTTATGCATCTACAAATTCCTGGAGCTAAAATTCATAGAAATGCCACAGGGGGGAAAAAAAAAAGATGTGTTCAGAGATCATGCAAATGAGAGCTGATATCATGGATATAGCTTGCAAAATTGCAACCACTCATCATGTGAACTCACAGGATTTGTTTTTTATGCTCCTCTTTGGTGTTCGATGGAGGCATTTTGCTTGTAGGTTTGTTTATTGTGTGATTTTTTTTGGTATTCACAATTCTTTATCTTCCTCCTTTACTAGAAAACGACGGTCCAGAGAAAAGAGGAGAGAAATTCAGAAGGGGGAAACGCCTGTGGAAGACTGCATTTAAGAGCTGTCTTCAACATCCCCATGAGCAGACAGAGGATATTTTGAAAAGGTAATATGAGCTACTCACAGGTAAATCAAGCAGATTTTGTGGTATGTTGCAAATAGTTTAGCAATCTTGTCAAGCAAGTATTTTGTTCTTTTTTTCCAAAGGTTAATATCATATTCTAAATCACAAAATGGAGATGTTAGTGTTATGCAACACTCTGTGCATCAAGATACATTTTGCTCCAATATACCTGATTGTAGGCCTTGAAAACTTGTATCAGTAAAAAGGTAAACAAAATGATTAACTGAGCTGTTCAGCACTTGAGACCTCGTCAAACTTTACAGCTAAGATGGACAGAAGTGCATATGACGTCTACTTTTGCTTTTCATGCAGCCTCTTGCCACTGGCAACCGACTCCTGTGCCAACGGCTCTGGCCAGAAGTTTGTGGACCTCTTTGCCCTCAAGACCGGGGGACTAAATGGATCTACCCAACTGCAGAACAGTGCTAACGGGATTGACATTGAGAGGCTCTTGGAGGCCAGGGGTCCCACCTACCTCAACGGACAAAGCGCCGAGCCACCGGTGCTGAGGAAGAGAGAGACTTAAAGCCTTGGAGCGTCAGTACAGGTGAGAGAGATGTCGGTCCCTTTTGCTGTAGAGGAGCGACTGGGATCTGTTTCATGAAGTCATCACATAAAAGTCTTGACATACATGTAAATCTCGCAATGCCCGAGTTGCTCATGTGTAGCTTTGAGAGACTTTCAAAGAGAAGTCAAATGCATTTCATGAAGTCTCTCATAATTGTGTCTTAGGAGCAATAAGTCTCTCATGAGACTTTCATGAAACAGACCCGGGGCATCTTTTCATGAAAGTTGTCAGCCTTGACTGTCAGCCCTGACAAGATGTCAGTCTTGACAGTCACCATAGTAACAGTCAGTGCCCAGAGCCATTTAGCCAATAAAAACCAAGAATTTGACTAAAATTGTCAGAGGCTGATGACATGACAGAGCTGACAGCTATCATGAAATGGTGCCCAGGGCCTTGTTTTATCGAAACATAAAATCGCTTTCTGAATTTCCTTACCACACAGTCTGCCATAGACTGATGGTTGAAATCAACTATATAATCAATTTTAACCCTAACTAGGCCGGGGGGGGCCTCCCTCGACGTTCCGCGCGATGTATCGCTAACGCGAGAAGCTATCGCCGCGACGTTTCATGACTTTTGTCTTTCGAATCTCCCGCATCTTTTGACACCAAATTTGCGATGCCTGGGCGTGCAGTTCCAAAGTTGCGCATAAATATGTATGTGCATGTCAGACCAAAAATTGCTCAAACGCGTGAATTCGTGTACAATTTCAATGCAAACTGTGCTTACAGGCAAATTTCATAAAAGCATGATTATTTTGGGGTTTTATTGATTAAAATCAATTAATAACATATTTCCTTGTTAGGAACAATGTCGCGCACAAGTTTCTTCGAAAAAACAATGAAAAACATAAAGTCCAAAAAATAAAGAAATACATAAGAAATTAAAAAAAAACAATAAAATATTTAAGAAATTTTTTCTGATGGCACAATTTTTTTCTCTTATATTTGCTCAGGACACTAAAAAGAATATTTACACAAAAAATGTGCCCATTTTGAGCTTTATTTAGTGATTTATACCAAATTGTCTGATTTTATGCATGAATTAGCATAATTTACCTTAAATGATAAATTTCTTTTAAATTTAACTTCGTGATACTTTAGAGTACATCATAGGCAATGTGTGTGCCAATTTTTGTCGTGATTGCGCGGTCGACGGCCGAGATCTGCAGGGAGGGCCTGGGAGGCCCCCCCCCGGCTCTATGATTTACCTAAATAGGCCGGCCTAGTTAGGGTTAACTCTTCAAAAAAACAGGGCCCTGGTCTCCTTCCCCAGCCCATGTGGACTCTTTTATCTACAATTGTTTTCCTCCAGTGTGCCTGGTTTTCAGTAAAAGGTTTTCATGAATGGATGTCTGTGCTGGTTAACACCCTCAGCTTATATCAGAGCAGTGCGAGATGATGTTTATCTGGCCACAATGAACTGTCATTGTAAACTGTACCACCTATAGAGATCTGGAAATACAAAATGTCACAAATTATAGTGCAGGTGATGATGGTGACCTAGAGCTCAAAATGACCATAATTGTGTGTCTTGCACCCTCTCCTTTGACCATGTGTGTATTTTGGTAGATAGTACGGTATACTGTGTGCTACAGACATACACTGCCCTATGAATGTTACCTTTCCATGTGACAAGGTGGCATGTGTACCACATATTTGTGTGCATGTAGTGTGTACTGTATTTGTGTGTTGGTTGTGTATCTAGCGTGTATTATCGGTATTTTTTGGACCCATTTTTCGATCTTGTAATGGACAAATATAGGAAAAAAGACTTGTTTTTTTTTTCACAGAATAATCTTCTTACTTATGAAATTAGCCCTCTGTATTGGATGAATTGTGTCATAAACATGTGTGTTTAAAAGAAAAAAAATATGTACAGGGAAAATGTCCTTGCAATAATGAATACTCATATCCATGTTCATTATAACAGGGTGAACCTGCTTGCATGAAAGATGCTGAAGAGCATGCTGGTAGCCTTTGTATGACAGATAAGAATTTCATAATGTGTCACACACTAAGAAAGAGATGCTTAATACAGAAAACACAATGAATTCATATTAACTAAGCTAAAGAGATCATGTCCAGTACATGAAGCAGAATATTTTTTTCAACCAGTGTTTTTGGATTAACATGTAATCCTGTGTTTCCACAGCTCCGTTGGACTGGAGTAGGGTTCCACTTGGTGCTGAGTTGAAAAGGCAGTGCAATCCCAACTTCTTCCGTCGTAGTAAGGAGCCACCAGAAAAAAAGCAGAGAAGAGAGTCACCATCAGAAGTACCAGGGAGTCTTCAAAATGGCGTACTGTAAAAGTGGAAATTTTCGCGCATTTTTTCGCAAGCAGACGCTAACACGAAAATAAAAGCACACGAATATTTTTTCCGTGCCATATGTTCCAGTAGTTGATGTCTTGATTCTGCGGAATTAAAAACATGCAAAATTCTTCTTACCCGGCCAAGTGCGAAAAATTAGTCGCGCAAAAATATCCTTTTTTACTTTATTCTAACCTTGTATGTGTCAATCCAGTGTCTTGCTCCATTGCTTGTTGCTGAAACTTGTTGCTGAAACTTGTGATCTCAAAACATGAACAATTCAATATCCTTGCAAATCTTACCAACCAGACAAGTCAGTGTCTTAGTACAGCTTTTCAATATCTAGCAAGCAAATTCTAAATGGTGGAAAATGATTTTTGAGTCCTGGTGAGTATTACATTGTATGTGATAGAACCTGTTGTAGGTTGCATTTCTGTTCATGGTTACTTCCAATGTCCGATGTGTTTCTGTATTTGGAGTACTGCAGTGAAATGACAAGAGAGGGAGGTTATGAGTTTTCAAGAAGTTTGTAGCAATGGCTGATAATGGCAGCTTTCCACTTACAAGGTATTGTCATCTTTTAAGCTTGCATGTGACGGAGCTTTTAATTTTTCTGACCTGTTCTCATTATTTTTTTTTTTTTTTTTTTTTTTTTTGCAAATCAGTTGTTCTGGTAAAAGTCTGAACTCAAGTGTTGCTATGATGCCCACCAAAACCCATGGTGCCCCAAGTTTTGGATCCTACATGGGAAGAGAGGGTGTATTATAATAACTGCCTCTAGACATGTTCTACCTGACAATGGCTGCTCAAAACTTGGACCTTCCCCTGCTCTCTGTTTTAATGCAAGACAGTAAAAAGCTCAGGAACTGAGTGAGTTCCTGAGCAGCTACAAAGAGAACTGCTCCATTGAGTGATGTATTGCGCTCTGTAGTAACTTGTGTGCTTAATATTACATTCGTGATGGAAAACTAGTCACTCATTCAGTGTTTAACACACCACTCAACCTAAAAAGGTGGAAAACAAAAACAAGTTTTAGTGGGTTTTGTAGAAATCAACTAAAGGTCACATTATATGATGTCATGAAATTGGCTGTCCACTGCAGTACATTGCCAGATTTTTATTGTTGTTGTTTGTAAAGTCAGATGTATAAGATGTCGTTTCATGATATGGTGTGACAGGTGGGTCATCACCTCAAGTATAAGCATTAATATTATGAAATGCTTCACAGTATTGTAAACTTGAGTAGGAAAGAATGTTGACCTTATACACTCGAAACCTGCAGTACCAACCACCTGTCTGCGAAAAACAACTGTCCATGGAGACTAGCATGTTTGTTCTGATGAGCATTCTGCATGTATATGAACTTGTTAATGAAAACCACCCACTCAGAATGGTTTGCCATTTCTGTCTTTCATGGGTGATCTTGATGTAAACTTTTGTAGATGTATTACTAAGGAGAACATGTTCGTCTTCTAAAACTTTAGTGACTTCCTAAAAATAAAATGAAAACAAGTAAAATTGATGATTTGTTGGACTGACAGGCACTGGACGTACAAAGGTGTGAAACAGTATTACATTTCAGTATATTTCAGTATTTTTCCAAAGGGTATTTATAGCTTTCAGGTGCAGTTGATGAAACTGTAAAACAAGGAATGTTCGCGTGCATTTTACGCCATTGGCAATTCACGAAAATTTCATGCCGCGAGAAAGGCCGTCGGCTCCAATTCGCGAAATTTTCATGCCACGAATAGATTGGGTTTTACAGTACATCCTTTTTGAAAGCTTGTGATATTTTGGTATTTGGAGGATTAACTGGTAAAATAAGGAATGTTGAATATCTAAATGAGTTAATCAAATTTGCAAAGTTGTCTGACATGTCATCTTTCAGAAAAATGAGCTTAAAAAGGGCAGTTGAATTCACATAAACTAGTTGCTAGAAGCTGCATTTCTCGTGATTTTGAAAGCTTTATGATGTACTAAGTTCATATGCATTAATTTATGTTTGTATATTTTCCAGTACATTTCATGAATTGGGACTTGTAAGATACTTTAGCAAGTGGTGTATTCCCAATCAAGAATTGTATGGACAGAATGAGAAATAAGTGCATTGTATTCCCTCTTTTTAGGGGAAAAATAGTTATTTTCATTTTGGGAAACCATCAATTTGGAAATATCAGTTGACTTGTTTGAACTTTGCAGAACACTGTGTTTGCAACTGTAAGACTAAGTTTTGCATGCATAGAGTTTGGCATTACTCTCTGGCCAGTAAAATGCAGAACATATGAAGTACTCTTTGGAATGCGAGAGTTGACTGTGTGTATTAAAAGTTGAGTGCTCCCTTTAACAGATCTGTTTTGGCACAAGAATGACTGAAGCACAACCGTGGCTGAAAGTTTAAAAGTGGTTGAGAATGAGGTCCGTTTGTAAGTTGGGTAACAGTAAAAACTAACTTTCCATTCATTGTAATTGTACCCTTCCACTGGACATAAATGTGTGTATTCCAGCATTTGAAGCATTGTCGCTGACAATGTAAATTCAGTCGTTTAATTCTAGGTGTGTCAAGCTGTCACGCTGATGATACTATGATTATTAATCCTTTCAGGACCATGTAGTCAACGTGCCATTAAAAAGTGTGTGACAGCGCCATGTCAGTGGTAATGAGAGACTTAATTCAAATCAAAACCAAAATGTATTTCTTGTATGCCAGCTAAAGTGTTGATAATTGCTCTGAAAATGTACATGTATGCTTAAGAAATGTTTGATATAATGCTATAGCATGATTTCAGTTGAGTAACAACGAATATGTGAAATATTACCTGAAAAGGCGCACTGGGAGTCCACAATCTCAGAGCTTGCCCCTTCATGATGTCTACGAAATTTTTTCATGATTGATTATTGGTAAATTGACAAATCAGGCCAGAATGGTATCCATCGATCTTCCGTTGTATAGTGAATCGCATGCAGCTTGTTGGAAAACATGTTTACCAGGGCACAATTGATCGTCACATTTTGTTCTACCTTCCCACAATGCTGAACGCAAGGTTAAAGGGGAGAGATCTCCGGGAATAAAAGTTGTGTACTACGATCGAAATTGTTCCACACATTTAATCTCAAAACACTTCAACAAAGCAACTCATCATCCTTGCGAATCGCGTCAGCCAGGTATCAAAGTTTCTTGGTAGACCCTTTTGATGTATTGGTAGTAGAATCCCAGGGATGGAAGATTAATTTTGAGCCCTTTGCAAAAACTATGTTTTGAGGGCTGTTCAAGTGTGATGTTTGATCACAGTGACATTTTTCTTATGTGCTAAATTGCACAGGGAGCCCTCCCAGTCACGTCACCTTGCAGCATTATTAGTAGGATTAGAGGGTTTGACCCGTTTCTGTGGTTTGGTGGACGATTTGCTCAGTGATGACTGGAGACCATCACCTATTCCTATCCAAAGACAAAATGTAAGATACCAAAAATCAGAATGAGACAAAATTAACCCATTTTTTTTTTTTTTTTTAATAGTCATGTATACTTTGTTGTATGTTGGCATGAATTTGAATTCTGTATGTTGTTTTCCCTGTAAAACAGTAGTTATGGATGAGTGTTCAGTAACAGTGATAAACAAATTTGTGTGAAATGCAGACTATGGTTTTCAAACTGGTCCAGTGATGTAATCAAGTGTTCTTCCTGTGGCTGGTGCTACATTATTTTTTGTTTTTCCCTCCACAGTGTGTCATGTCCTTGTCTTTGGTCTGCCAGTCTTAACCATGTATACGCATTCTTGCCTTGTGAGGAAAGCCAGTGAGACCTGTTAAATTATCCATTTGACTCTGGCAGAAACCAACTAGGATTGTCTTGGTGGTTTTTGTTTATTTTGTTTGTTTTTTCCATTCCTTATGCTTTTTATGCCTCCGCCACGAAGTGTCGCCGAAGGCATTATTTGTTTCTTATGTTGCAGTAAATATTTATGCAATAAATATTTATATGCAGTATTGACATTCATGCATTACACTTTACAATGTACTTCATGGAGTGTGTAATAGTTCTTTATGATGATGTCAAATGGTTTGAAGTCTTTCTGAAGGCCAAAGGAATGATAGTGATGGTGATGGTAGTGATGTAAGGGGTCAGGATGTTGATGATGATGACAACAGTGATGGTGAACAGGCAAGATGAGCTGTGTAAATAAGTGAAGCAGGTATAGTGGTATCCTAGCAACGCTATTCCTTCATGTGGTATGTGGGTCATTGTACTTATTCATTTTTAAGGATTTTATGTACACACACACACACACACACACACACACACACACAAACACACAAACACACAGACTGTTGCCAGAAATAATCAAATATTAATGAACCTGAACATCCTGACCTTTCACTTCTCAAATGAGTGGGAAAATTAAGCTCAGTGAGTAGATCTGCTCAGTCGTGGAATTGTGCATATTTTGTGCAGGAACAACAAAGAAAAATTATCCACAGACTACTCAATTTTGACATCCCCAAATTTTTTAATGGGATGGTCTTGGTTACCACCTCACGACAAAGAATTAGTTAAATCCCGAAATGCTCGAAACGGTTTTTGGTTTTTCACATTGATTTAATCTTCATGACATGAAATTGCAACTTCTCTTATCTTTGATCTCTTACCTTTGATACATGTTAGCTGGAATAATGCTCAAGGTAATTCACACGATAAATCTAGTTTTATCCATTTATTAAGAAATGTCTCTATTTACAAAAGTTGGATGAAAGGATGAAATACAATTGTACATTTTAAAGAACAAGTTCACCTTCATTGACATGTGGGTTGAGTGAATGCAGTAATATTAGTAGAACACATCAGTGAGAGTGTGACGGAAATCTGACTATCCATTCAAAAGTTATGAATTTTTAAAGTTTCTGCTCAGTCACTGCTGGATGAGAAGACTACTGCAGCTTTTCATGTCACATGTGTAGAACGCTATAAAAAATATAAAGAAAATCGAACATATTTCCACTTTTCTTGCATAATTAAAGAACATTTGATTTGCCTCTTTCAAAAAGCAAGGGGAATTATATAATGCTTATATTGTCAGTGACAAGCCAAGGAAATATGCCCTTATTTCAAAAATACACTGTATCAATAAAAATTTTGCCTTCCTTACATCGTTCTATGCATGTGACATACACTATAGAAGTCTTCTCATCCAGCAGTGACTGGCAGATATTTTACAAATTCATAACTTTTGAACAGATTATCTGATTTTTCCCTAAACTTTCACTGATGTGTTCTACTAATATTGCTGCATACACTCAATCCATATGTATGCAGACTCCAACTCTCCCGTTTTCAACGGGAGATCTCCCGCCGAAAACCAATTTTTGCAAAATCTCCCGTTCTCCCGCTTGAGATTTAATTTCTCCCGCCCTGGCTCTGTGTCTCCCGTTGGAAAGGATTTCTTACTTATTGCTTTTGTTTGTTGAAAAAAAAAGCCTTTAATAGCACCAGAGAGCATCAAGAACCCTAGGAACTTCGCGCTTCGCACACATCAACTTGGAGTCTCCCGTTTGCTAGGGGTTTCAGGCGGGAGAATCTCCAGATCAGAAGGTGCTTGGGGTTGGAGTCTCTGTGTATGGGAAGGTGAACTTGTCCTTCAACTTCACAGTGCAGAATGCATGCATACACATTATGCATACATTTTGCTTTCACAATGATGGTATTCATATGCACTATACAAGTCTTACATATAAATGCAGTACATCTTGGATTTTTAAATACACAGCTACATGGGTCACTATCAGCAATGTTTTAGGTTTTCATCATTGTTTTGCTTGAGGTAGTTGCCTCTTGTTCTTGTTTGTTTGTTTGGTGGTTTTTTGTTTGTTTGTTTGTTTTTTTGTTGGTTTTTTTTTTGGGGGGGAGATGGGTCCACCTCTCTTTCATTCATATACACACACACACAACCAGTGCTGCAAAATGTCCTCAACACTGTAGGGGGCTAGCCAAAAATCTTTGTTCTTCATTCAATTGGCAAAAATAATAATGCACATAGGCACTAACATGTACAAACAGGAATGGAAGATGTCAATTACCTTAGTTGGTTTTCATGGTTGGAAGGGGAATAATGCATTGATCTAAAAAGAAGTGTGCACTATGCCCTCCCCCCCCCCCCCCCTCAATTTTTTTCTCTCTCTCTTGTTGGAGGAGTGGGGGTATTGGGGGTACACAACAACTGGTTGTCAGAATCAAGGCTTTAAAATGATGTACAATAAGCATTATTCATAATCACCTAAACATCTTTAAGCCATAGAACTATTTTTTGATGGTCCCTTTGCCAGTTTTGCAGCACAATTCATACATTTTTGGATCAACATTCCATTACATACAAAACTTCCACAAGAAACTGTGGCCAGAAGTATAGTAGCACTTACCAAAAAGTTTGCCATCATATGGATTAGAGAACCACGCAAACAAGCTTTCTTACCTGTGACATAATGATATCACTGGGGCTAAAAAACCTTCTTGTTGAACTATATGAAGAGAAAACAAGTTTTCTATCAGAAATGATATAAATGAATCAACTTCCTCTGTGCTATAAGGGTTAAGACTTTCACTTCACGACAAGACATTATAGTTGAACTGATTGACAATTTCTCTCCATCAAAGTAAAGAAGCACCAATTATTCAGTGTTTCAGTAGTAGCTGTGATAAGAAGTCACTGGCATTGGTGAACAAATAATCTCCTATTACCCGACAGGTGTCCTATCCATGAGAGTGATCAGGCTATCAAGCTTCCGCCCGACAGCTCGTGTTGTCAATCAGTTGCAATAAAGAACAACTCGATGTGAGAATTAATCTATCTGAAGAAATGACTGACCTGGTTTACTCATCACATCTGAGAGCAACTGCTGGAATAAAGTTATTCGTATCTTGCGACCAACTGCAATCTAAATAATCTTCATGTACGTTTCCAAGACAACATCTCTAGGATTCATCAAGAATGAACTGAGCACAGCCACAAAATGACACTTAACCTTTCCCTGGTGTAGAAGACTGACATACTTTGTGGTCTCATGTCAGATATGCCAAATTTCATCACAAGTGATTAGCATCCTACTACCACATGTAATAGTAGATAAACAAATGGATGTATTAATCAGTTGCAATAAAATGGGTGTAATGTACAAAGCACTCCCGTTATAACGAACACGGTTATAATGAAATTCTGGTTATAACGAAGTAAAAATTTGGGCTGCAATGTCATCCACTCTATGTATTTCTATTGTTTATTTGTTCGGTTATAACGAAATTCCGATATAACACAAGAAAACTGCCGGTCCCGAGGACTTTGTTATAACAGGAGTCCACTGTACATAAGTTTGCTGAAAACTTGCCTAGCTATCAGTAGAGACTCCTGATAATAACAAACACAAAACCAAATCCAAGAAAGAAATGCTGGTCTTTGCTACTTCTTGGTGGGCAGTCTATGTTTTATATCTGGCTTGGCTCGTCATGTTACAGAATACAGCTCCAAACTTCGGGTACAGTCCTGTAGTCTTCAGCCTTACAGAGTACCATCCAAGTCTCCTTTGGGTGAAACGCTGTATGAGTGGGCAGACTAGAATTCCATCTGACGATCTTGGATGGAGGAAACGAAAGGCAAAGAGAGAACCCAAGTTACAGTCTATCAAAGAGGAAGAACTTTTTTCCACACTGGCTGTTTACATAGCTTCCATGTGCTCTCTGCTCACTGAAATGAGGTTTATGAGAAACATATACTTATCTTTTGATTGTCCTCAATATCATACCAAAAAACTGTGACTTTGCTGAGAGATTATGTATAAATGCAGCTTGCTGTACAACTGCACATCACCACAAATTATAAGAAGTGTAAAGTGAATAGATCTGCATGTTAAAGTATTAGCGAATAGTTAACATGTTTTTTAATGAAAGTCATAGAGCCATGTCATTATTTCACTTGATGACATCAATACATAGAATCAACAGGAAATTTCATATTCAGGTTAAAATTGTAGGGTGGGATGCTGAAAGCCTGTAAAATATCACTGTAGTCTACAGTCACCATTTTCGCCCCTGTTATTTCCATTTCCTTCATCACAATGACCATAAAATCTTCTCCAATGTCCCATTTCTAATCCCCTGAAGAAGAAAGCTTTCGCATGACGTCCAGATAAAGGATACACATCAGGCAGTGCTCAACAATGCTCTGAATGAGATACATTAATGAAAGAGTGTCAAATGTCAACAGATGTAAATCTGAGATGTGCACTGGCCTATGAGTAGCTTTGCATATGATATAGAGCCAGAGTAGGAAACATGAATATAAAACAATGTAATATCACTTGATATTCTGGAAAAAATGTTTTCATGAATAAAATCTGCCAGGCCAGAGTCAAACCATTTGGGGAAAGAAGAGACTTAGACCACAATACTATAATAGCAGCTGATATTTTTATTTTTTCCCACTGGAAACAAAGCACTGTGAGATGCCATCCCTGGTCACCATGGGAGATAACCAGGCAGTGACAGTACCAGTCAAGTGCATACATAGCACTTTCAGAATAAGTAGGTCTTCAGATTGTGTTTCCTGTGTTGGTAATAATTTCAGAGAAGGAGAGAGAGCCTATTCCATAGCCTGGATGCAGTAGAGGAGAAAGCTGCATTGCCAGCTAGTTTATTTGTGCGTAGTTGAGTGAGAGTAACTGATGATGAAATACTGTGTGTTATACATTCATTGATCAGGATTTATGATTATGATTATGATTACAATTACGATTACGATTACGATTACGATTACGATTATGATTATGATGATCATTATCATTATCTTTATTATCATTATTTGCTTGTTTCTTTGTTTTGGTGAAGTTTGGAAATTATCAAATCTTACCACTCTGTTCTTGAAGCTTTCCTTTCCATGTTTTCTCCATACCAGCCACAAATCTCTCAAACACTTCCACATTCTTCAGCAGACTGGTCTTCTTGTAGTCTGGGAGGAATCAAAGCACAAACACAGTTTTCTCATGCAACACCAAACTTTTTGTGTAGAGACAATTCCCATGCAAGATCCACAATATTTCAAACTTTGCTACCATTTACAAACCACCAGACACATACTCATTAAAATCTGCTTTGAACTCAATGGCCCGAATTCACGAACGTGGAACAAATGAAACCATGGTCTAAACCATGGACAAAAACCATGGAGCGCCAAGTGTCGCACGGAATATTTCGTTGCGAAATTGGTCATTTCGTCGACAAAATGACCGTTTTGTTAACGAAATTATAGTTTCGTTAACGAAATTATCATTTTGTGGACAAAATGTTATTTAGTTTAAAAATGTTGTCATTTTGTTACAAAATAATCATTTCATTGACGAAATGACTGATTTCGTAACGAAATATTCCATGCGACATTTGGCGCTCCATAGTTTTTGCCCATGGTTTAAACCATGGTTTCATTTGTACCACCTTCGTAAATTTGGGCCATGTTGTTTTTCTCTTTTCATGTTCTGAAATACAGCTACACAGTTACCAACCTCTGCAGACCAAAAGAGGCACTGATGCACAGTGGCAACAATTTTGAGGACAAACATCATATTTCATGAAAGACTGCCCAAATTGCTAATAGTGGCCATGCTCAATCAAACTTCAGCAAAGAAGCACATTGTAAAACTAAGCTAATTGGCATATCTGCAGCTAAGAATGTTTTCAACTGTAAATCTTACACTGGCAAAATGTTTTGGTACTTGTCATATGTTCACAATTGATGCAAACTGTTCTCATAAAAGTTTTTTTCCCATGATCAATACACTACATGAGAGGCATGTGTTGCATATATGCTGTAACATAAACCACTGTCCATCCAAAACACATATCAGGTGCTTCTGACAGGTCTGAACACAATGAATTCATTCCACCTTGCACTGATATTGAATTTTTTTTTTTTGCATTGCACGTGACAATTGAAGTTGTCTTCAGACCACACAAACTTTCCAATTTTAATAGACATTATAACATTTGTACGCATGTCTTTTATTTCACTAGAACAAGGTGCCTAGAAAAGCAAAAGGTAATTGTTTAAACAAATGAAAAGAAAAGATGAATTCCTTACCCTTGATTCTCTTCTTGGTCGGTGGCTGATTCTCGTCGTTGTTTTCTGTGGGATTATTCCTACGGTCAAAGTCATCGATTTCATAGCACAGTTGACTGTACAAAACAAAACAAGGAAACAGACAAGTATGGGTGAAGTCTTCCTTTTGTTTTATGTTGGCAGAAATATTCAACTCATTCTCATTACAGTCATTATTTTATCAGTAAAATCAACATGCGGGTTGGTTGAACAGCTAACAAATTTAATGTTATAAAAAAAAATGTTCAAAGAGTAAAAACGGATCAAAAATATGCAAAAACATTCAAAGAGCAAAGAAAGATACAATATATCAACAGTATGTGCATGTCACATACACATGTTCTTTGAAGACTAGAAAACACTATGATGCTAAATAGTATGCTCCCACAACACACCTAATTACATGGTTAGTCAGATGCAGACTTCACCATATTCTATCACAAAGTGAATTATTTAACTTCCCTATAGTTCTTTATCCATATGCCTATTAAAAGCTCAAAGACACAAATTTTACTGCATGGCCAGTGTAGTAGCTGAGAATTTACTTTTAATCTTCGAACCCAACTCTATCATACTTTGCTAAAAAATGATTTAACATGCAGACGTACCAGCATTACAATGGTCATAGATATCTTGGTGAAGGTGAAAATGCTTATATAGACCTCACCTAATATCGGGGACCTTCATGGGGTCAAACAGATCCAGCTCAGTGGTGTCCATGGGAACACAGACCCGCCCTGTCTTCGGATGGATGCAGAATGGACTCTTGAGCAGATGGTTGACCCCCTTGCTGACGTTGACGTCCAGTCGTGGGTAGCAGTACTGGAAGGCTATCTCGGCCACCAGTTGGCCACATCGCTTGGCTCGCCCCTACAGAGGTCAGAGATGAAAGTTGACTTTTGGGATGCCATTACAGAAGCAAGTATAAAGGAATACTGAAATTTTCATCGTTCAGATTTAAATCTTGCGTGAAAGATGACTTGTGAGATAAGACGTTACAAAAGCAGGTATAAAGATAAAGATATACATATCTCATGATGATACTTCTTATTGTATGAAGTAAATAGCACACAGCACAGCAAGCAGCATTCTTTTAAATTATTCCCTACAAGTTGAAGTCAGACTATAAAGGAAAGATATTTACATACAGTAGTATCTGAGATTAGGGACATCTAAAACACTCAGTGTTCCTTGCTTTGCAAAATGTCTGAAAAAAGTAGCATTGACAAAACAAACACAAAAATAAAATGCTTTTGAGAAAGTAACATAACGAATATGATAGTGAAAGACAAAATGAACCTAATGCAAGTAAATTACAACATGCATGCACTGCATCCCCTACCCAACATGTATAGCTGGGAGGGCTTGATGAGTTGCCATGACAACAAAGCATACAGCATACTCACGGCTGAGACCTCTCTGTTGATTCTCTCTCGTAGTAGCTTCCATCTCTCCGTTGAGTTTGAGCCTTTGGTCATGTCATGCTCAAGATGACCTCGCAGATGTAAGCATGTCAAAGGTCAGTCAAGGACTATCGTGGGGTTACTTGTGCCATCCAAATTGTATTTACAGAAGCACAAACTGGTCGAATTTTTGCATGTTTAAGTATGCATGCGTACATTATAAATATTACATGGCTTATGCCCAGATAAAGTTGTTTTTTTTTATGTCCACATAAAAATAAGAAATCATGTTGTGTCACTACGAACATAAGCAGAGATATTTAACAAAAAAAAGTATGACATTTTGTGCAACACTTATCAGCTAGATTTGTGTTTTGGAGAATTGGTTAAGAAAGTTGATTGTTGTTAGGCTTAATTATATGATGAGGAAAACAGCTGCCAACATTCTCAATGACTGACAAGATGCTGCACAAAACCATATACCAGCCAGAGTTTGTGGCTTGTTGATGTGTCCCAACCCAAGTTGTGACTATTAACCTGTTCTTTACGGGAACCTGGTATACCATGTTCATGTGGTGTCAACTGATATACGGGAACCAGGTATACCAGGTTCCCAAAATGTAGACACAAGTGCCTGCAGTCATGGCCTAAATTCATGTTTAATTGTGCTGTGCTGCCCAGAAAAAATGGCTTTAATAGAAAGAGACTTTTTTTCCCCCTATCAATATAAGTATTCTTTTTAAGTTAAAACTGTGTGTATCGCAGTATAATTTGCATTTTTCCAAAGTAGCGTGCACTTAATTTGCTATAACACTCATATGAAGATGTACAAGTTGTACATAGTGATCAGGACTGAGCTTAGTAGACATTCGCTTTGGCTGATCCCATTCAGGTGGCTCTTTTGTGCAGAACAATAAGAGTTTTTGAGCCCATCAGCACAAGCTCTATTCACTCCTCTCGCCCGATCAATATTTTGCATTGTTAGACATCACATGTAGTTGACCATGGAAAGGGGATACATGTTACCGCTTGACTGCTTTCGCAAAGGTGGATTACCAACCTGTCCATTCTCTGTGGACAGGTACAAAGAATCTCATTTGGGGGCATTGGAGGCTCTAGGAGAATAAGCCAGTTCGTACTTAGCTCATGGGCATGTTGGTACAAATGACCTTTCTTTTTTCTCAGTTGGTTAGGCACTTTAATCGTTTTCAAAGAGACATTATGCGTACCAGTAAGCTTGCCTGACCTAACAATTCATGGAATTTGTGTTCAAACAATGCATAAACTTGCATAGACCTGCAGTGACCAGAATGGTTCGTCAATCACCCGTAGGGGAAGCATCCATTTCATTGTTTCGCGATAAATGCATTAAAAACTGTTTTAAATTCATATTGCCAAATACCAGGCTTGCTGTCAGGTGGATGTACTGGCAAGCAACATTTACAAGGATTGCATGAATAATCATTATATGACAGATGCTTATCTCAGTGAATTTAAAAACCAACGTGCCTCTTGGTACAAATGACCTTTTTCTGCTCATGCGCAAAGTGGAACTACGAACTGGCTTATTGCGGGGTGGAACGGATTAAAAGGATATCATCATCTGGAACCAAGACTAGCACCTTCTTCCAGGATTCCTTGTCACCCAGGATGTCCTGCTTGTTCAATGCATAGTCCTCAAAGTAGCTGACAATCACCTGCTTGGCTCTCCTGTAAAGAAACGATGACAGGTAATATGGGTGGACCTCAGGATCTTGACCATTACTTGTTTTTGTTAATAGAATACATTTTACAAATAGGAATATGTCTTCCTTTAACACCTTTTAAAAAAAGTTTCCAAAATGAATTGTATCATTTAATCAATTGACTTGTATGTTTTCCATTTTTGGTATCTCATCCATTTCAAATGACCAAAAGAAAAAAAAAAAGTTCTTTACAGCTGAGGTAATAACTCAATGAAAGTTATGTCAAGTACAAACACACATACAAATGCAGATAAATGCTTCACATTGCGGGCAATTTATGATGGACTCAAACTATTCACCACATGAATACAAATGGCTTGTAGACAGTAGCTCACAAAATAGGATGCATGTAGCTGGTATTGAGAGGACATTGATGTATCTTTCTATATAGATTGTGTGTGTGTGTGTGTGTGTGTGTGTGTGTGTGTGTGTGTGTGTGTGTGTGTTTGTCAAACTAGCATTTATAACAGCTCACAGTACACAGGGTCACTACTCACTCTATGGAGGGATGCAGTTGTTCGCCAAGGAGGACTTTCTTGATCTGGTTTTCACCACCCTAAGATTTTGAGGAGACATAATGCATTACATCAATGAAATTTATCAATTGGTGTCTAAATTACTCTATCTGAAGTCACTTTTTCCTCTTTTAAACTGGTGAAGATTAAGCATCAAGGTATTTTTTCAGGAGTCAAAAGGGGACTGACCTCTCAGTCCTTGCAGAATCTTCATCAGAGGCAAAATGACAAACATGTAGGGTTAGTAAACATCTACATATGTCATACACAACGAGGAAAGTATGAGGAGGGCTAGGGACATAGATGTACTAAGGTTGGAAGTCACAGTCAGGAAGCCAAACAGGTATAAATGGAGGGAGATTAAAGCAAGGGGTGAGCAGACAAAAGGCTGGGGTGGGCCAGTGATGATCCCAAGGATCATAGGAGGGCAACCAGTGAAGAATAAGGAAGAATAGGGAGGCAACATCAAACAAGATAAGAAAAAAGAGAGGACTAAAGAAAAGCGTGAACATAGCAACAGCATGAGTGAAGTGGGGGTGGGGGTGAACAAACAAAAGGCAGAGGTGGACCAGGGAAGATCCCAAGGATCAAAGGGGCAACCTGTGAGGGACAATGATGAATAGGGAGGCAGCATCAAAGAAGATATTTAAGGAACAACAAAAGGGGAAAGAATAGAAAAGAAGTGAAATAACAGCAGGAGTGAAGGGGGGGGGGGGGGGGTAACAGGTAACAAGCCCTAAACTTGGAGTACAAAGGTATGGCAAAGATAAAAGTGAGAGCCAACCAATGAATTCATAGTACATCAACGCATAAAAAATGCAATATATACGATATAGGAGTAGATTATGATGGCATACAATCACATTGCTTTCCTCGTTTTGTGTAACTAGCCCTCCTCAGACTTTGCTTGTTGTGTATGTGTGTTTGCCTACCCTACATGTTTGTCATTTTGCCTCTGACAAAAATTCTGCTGAGATCAAAAGCTCAAGCCCCTTTTGATTCCACTTTGCTCCAGTGGCTCGCAACTATTGGATTGGAAAAGCAGTTCTCAGCAGCCTTTTTTTTTTTTTGGCTACAAAGTTTTTCAGGGACAAAATCAAATTGCAGTCCCGAGGGAGATGCTTTTTGACATAACATTATATGGGGAAACCCAATACAATGCAACAAATGCATAATGTGCAAAACCATAGCCATACTGCCACAGACCTGCTCAAAATATCTCAAACACATTGCTGCACTGGTAGCTGCGAATAGTTATCACATGATTTGGTAATTAAGACTTTAAATTATTGCATAAACTATTCAGTTATTGCATGGCTCGATACTAAATTTTTTGTTTGGTGGTCCGATTTGGTGTCCCCCCAAAAAAACAATAAAAAACATTACAAGTCCTTTGTTTTAATGAGTCAAATATCTAAGTTTTATGATAGTAAGAATTAGAAGTTGGACATATCTACTCATAAATAAACTTCAACTTGCAACCCTCACTCTCAGGCACTCATTCAGTCCTTTTCATCCATCCTTTAAACAAATTTAACTGCTAATAAACTGTTAAGTTACGAACTTATTGACATACTTTTCAAAGAATTTTGGTGGCCCGAGGTGGGCCACGAAATTTGCCCTTTTTTTAAATTTGGTGGCCGACTTTCATTTTTGGTGGCCCTGGGCCACCGGGCCACCGTTAGTGTCGAGCCCTGGTTATTGGCAGTGGCTTCTAAGGCAGTTTGCTATATAGCATTTTGTAATTTCTAAAGTGAAATTGAATTATATTCTACTTGAGTTATATAAACTACATGTACCATAATTTGATCTTGAATCAAAACCCAGATCTTCACTAAATATACTCTGAAGTAATCCACCGAATTGCACTGCTTTGAACATATATTCATCAAATTGGACTGACCTTAGATGAAAACTTATGAATATTTCTTGTGCTTTAACATTTTACTCTTAAGCATATTGACTCAAAATATTGTACAGTCATTTTTAAGCAACCATCACACACATGAAATAGAAAGACAGGCAACTTGCTGACATAATAATGCTAGTTCCATCACATTGCATAGGTATAACAACAACAAGTACAGGAGTGAAAAGGCGCACCTTGACTATGCTGAGGTATTCTGCGATTGCCGACCTTGCATTCTGGGAGAGTTTTCTTGCCGCCTCGTCACAAACCCAACAATGGACGCCTCGACGACCGGAGTACACCCACAGACGGTGATCGAAACCAAAGTCATCTTTACATAAGGAAAGAAGTCGATCAAGGTGAACATGGTAGAAGAAAAAGGATAATATACACACACACACACACACATGAACAAATGAATAAACAATACTATTTAAAAAACTGAACATGATTAAAAATATATAAATCATACAGCCACACATTTTCTCTTTCTGAATGCGACATGTAACAAATTCATAGAACATCAAGTATACAGCATGGTCTAATCATGCAGATTTGTACACTGCAAGCTCTGATCAAGTTTCAAAATTAACAGAGATCCTTCAGAGACCTGGATATAAACATGTACAATGTATGTCTTAAAGATAACATAAAGTTTTGGTACCTCAAAAGTTTCCCTGAGTTTCCTTGTCTTAGTTTGTGTTTCAGGTTAAAGTACCTTTTATATAAATAACACTGTGAGACTTACTCGCCCCAAAGTTTCGTACAATACATGTATATTGATTGTGTCGAGTCAAACTAACGGCTCGTTCGAATTTTTCAGAGCCCGCTCTGCTCTGGTACGAAACCATTATTGCATGATTACTAAGACATGAGAGCACTTTGGGGCGAGTAAGTCTCACAGTGTTAGTTATATGAAAGGTACTTTAACCTGAAACACAAACTAAGACAAGGAAACTCAGGGAAACTTTTGAGGTACGGTACCAAAACTTTATATTATCTTTAAATCTGTGCATTATTTGTTTTATTATCTTTAAATGAAGTAAAAAGGATGCAACATTGAGGTCTTGTCACAGCATTACAGAGAACGTGTTCAAGCCCTTGGTGACACAGGATGAATTTATTCTGGCATGCAATTTAGAAGCAATCCTTAGTGCTGCTCCTCATTTTACAGGACTTCTTACTGAATAGTCCATGGGTTGTAGAGAGTTATGAAAAAAAAAGAACTATCAAGGGAAGTGGAGATGAAGAAAATACGGTAGAGAGAGACCTATGATAAGATCAACTTCCATCACAGAATCCTGTTTAAATCACAACAATGCAAGACAATTTAAGTTCAGTCTTACAGATAATGTACAATACAAGCTCATTTCATCACCTGCAACTTTTGGGAGAAAAATGCACACAGCAGTTGTGCATACATTTGTATATCATTCTTGTGTATGACTGAGTTTTGGATGGTGTTATGTGATGCTTATGTTCATTAGTGATGATTAATGTGGTCACTAAAGGGGGATATCTTTTACGGCCCATTTAGTGCCACCTGTATTGAAAACTAACTCCATCTTAATATCTTTATTAAATGACTACATGTTTATTATTACTAATCTGCACTACTTATAGTGCAGATTAAACATAAAATATAAAAAGCTGAAGTATGCACACAGGTTAAAAACAACAAACAGTGCATTTCTCTTCACAACTATTGGATAGACTCATCTCAGTTTATAGCATTTTGATAAGGGTAGATTTATTTTTCTTACCACACAGGGCACTGTCGACAATCTTGATGGCTATCGTCATAAGTGGCCAGCACTTCGAGCAGATATCAGCCCCCCTAGAGTGAAATACAAAATAATTATGACACAGCATTTTATTGAAATACATAAAAGGCAAATAATGTTTAAATACACGACAGTGCTCCCCTCTCTCTTTGTTTTCAATCATCTACAGTATGCACAAAAATTCTTCCAACTATGTGTCTGTTGCACAAAGGAATCTCAATTTATTATATCAACACCGTTTTACAGAATTAGAAATTCTGAAGGTAAGGGGGGTTGGGGATGAAAATCAAATCTGTCTCAGAGGATACAGTGCCGTCCCATTATAACAAACATGATTATAATGAAATTACAATGAAGTAAAGATGCAGAGCCCAACATTATCCACTCTATGTTTTTATTGTTTATTTGTTTGATTAAAATGAAAATTCAATATAATGAAAGAAATCTGCTGGTCCAGAGGACTTCAGTAATGGGAGTCCACTGCATTTGGACACAAAAGTGATAAAGAAAAAGATGAGGGCTATCCAAATCAAACAAGAGACTAGTGTTACTCACTGGCAGCAGCTTCTGACATCATCGTAATCTGTCATGTCGATATCAAAGACAAGTTCCTTCTCTTGGGCTTGGAATGCTGCTGCCTTCAATGTTCGATGATCTTTTGGCTGAGTGAAGTAGAGTAAAGTTCCACCCAACATTCAAGATGACTTCAGTATAGACAGTCAAATCAGTGTTGCCAGTTTTCTTCATGTGCAAATGCTGGCACTCTCACAATAGCTCCTAGTATTGAATCACTCAATATGTTGCTTCTTCAGATATGACACAAAATACCTTCTACATTTAATATAATTCAATTTGAAATACTTTCAAGAATCACAAGTATCTATTTCTTGCTTCCACATATGGCACAATTCATTTTTTTTCCCCCAGAGTCACATATTGTAACTTGCCCATAATCTATTCACAATTTAGTTAACCATTTTTGGTGTGATGATTGAAACACTTTCACTGCCAAGACTTTATCAATGTGTAAACACTTATGACAACGCCCGTTTTCTGAAGACGTATCATTCCTTCAAAGAAATGATTGAGCATCTTACCACAGCAAGATATGAAATGAACTTCCTGCAGGCTCCAAGAAACCTGAAACCTACGACTTCTGTCTAATCATGAATGAGATTGGAGACTTTGACATCGATCCAGCTTTTCCCAAGATTAGACAATATGTTAATGCTATATTGAACAGCTAACTTATGACTGATGTTGGTCAACTCTACGTTTGTACCTTGTGAGTGAAGACAGCCCCAATGTCGATCTTGTAGGGACAACGTTTCTGTATCTCTTTCTCCATCTCGCTTTGGTCGGCAAATGATTGATAGCGGATGTAGATGTCATTTTCCAGTGTGAAGGAGAACTCGCGATGAGGAAAGTAGGTTTTTGGCACTGAATGGTATAGGAGAGCAACATCACAGACACAAAATAATAGCACAATGCAACAAATGGTGTATCTAGTTTGAAGAGAAGAGCATTCAATCTTACAAAACAAAAATGTGTGGGAGTTATTCTGAAAATCAAAATGCTCTAACAAATCTCTGTGTACTGTACATACATTGTACAGTGTACATGTCATCAGCGAATTCATGACTCAACCTAACCCCAGCCCAGAGCCCTCCCTTGTAATTGTAGAGGCTGTAGTGCTGTACAAGTCAGTTGCAAACTGTGGGAGTGCACTAAGTTAACAGGGTGTTTGCTTTGTATACATTGTAGTCAGAAAAATAACATAACGTCATGAGGTACCTCTAAAAGTGTTCTATATCACCAGTAATGCCCACATACCGTCACTGGACTTCATGTTGTGTGGTTTGCAAGGAGAAAAACTTGTCTCCTGACCCTCGGTCTATACTATCCCCAGCCTGATGCCATGGCAGTGAGGCTTCGCGTTCTGGCTGGTTGCAGTAAGATTCAACCTTTTGACATGTCATAAAATTAAAATCTATTAAGACCAGTGGCCCAGCCAGGCCTTTGTTTCACATCACTTGTTCTTTTGTAACTGTGACTGTGTCATAGACTCATACATTCATAAACATGACAAAGAAAGTAGATCTACTGCATGATATTCAGCAAAAATTGATACCGGTATGCGAGTTGTGACACCTGGCTATTATTAATGTCCTATGATACTCCACTTTTTTATCAACTGAAATTAAAGTTTCCACACTTTTCCACACATGCACGATACTCAACCCTTACCAACCGCATCAGCAACCCCAAACCGTACCCGCGTACCGAGCTGTTAATTTAGTCATGTTAGTGTTAGTTAAATTAGTGTTTTAGGCCCTAACAATTTACTGGTTACAGCACAGGGCCACCCCCACACAGGCACAGCACAGCGCCCCGCGCGCCGCGCCGGGGTAAACTAACCGTTCCAAACATTCCTACATTTCACGTACCATCAAGGATCTAGAACCACCCAACATCCAGAGCATAGTCAACAACGACAAACTACAAGCAACAAACTTTTTTTTTCCCCGTACGACTGAGCTGAGACGAGTCTCTGATTGACCGCAACTAGAAACTCTAGTTGTCTAACAGTTAGTCTACGACTCTAGATCTATCTAACGTTAGTGCTAATGCCTTGTGCAACATCGAAGTGAACGTATGGGACTGTACTTTCACCGGCAATGCGAAAAGTGTTCTACTTGAGCATAACTTACCTCCACCATAATTCAACCACCTGTAGTATGGTCCGAACGGAAATAATCTCTTGTAATATACAGGTAAAAGCTCTGGTAGTGAATCTGGCGAGTAAGTGGGTGTAGAAGATATGCTCTTCTTCGTTTCTTGAGCCATTTTTCTTCACTTCACAATTTTGTCTAAACGCGGGAAAACAATGTATATATTTTGACGCAGATGGCGTCCTTCGGGACAAATCAGAGCGATAGCTCTGGACAAAAAAAAAAAAAGATTAATGCTCTCTTATCTTATAAATGGGCTCCCACGGGTAAATAATTCCCCATAGAGACGTGTGTCAAAATTCGAAATTCAAAAATTTCTGTGAAATCGCTTGGAAAAATGAGGTGTTTCTGCTTCACTAACCTAAAAAAAAAAGTGAGATTGATTCATCTATCAAATTTCCAAGGGGGGTTCTTAAGCTCAAACTCTGTCCAAGGGTTTGCAAAGCCAGACTACGAGTTCTTGTCACTCAAAAAATCACATATTTTCTGTACAGGCACCCAATCAAATAATAAATCCCTTAAAATTTCATGAGAAAAGCTTTAATCTTCCAACCAAAATGCAGCTTGTAGAGAAATTCCTACTCAATATCTGCAGCTATTCGGGGTTTTGTTTTTGTGTTTGTTTTTGTTTGTTTGTTTGTTTTGTTTTGTTTTGGTTTGGTTTTTTGCCAAACTGCATTTCTGACTTGTAAATGATTTTTTTTTTTCGATTTTGTGATGCGGTCAGGAACATTCCATTCTATTTAGAGGTGTGAGGCCTATAGATAATTTCATAATAATCAGTGGCTCAACCTGGAATATTTCGGAAAGTTTCTTGTCAAAACTATGGGCAGAGGTGACTCCGAAATACTACGAGCTCCAGTGAGTAAACAGTACTTTTGGAGGCACCCAGGCCTATCAAGAACCACAAGAAAGTCGAAATTTAGCCTAAAAAGAGAAGTCAGCTTTAAAATAGTATACTACGGAGTGTCAAACATGCCAACGTTCTGAAATAGTATACAGGTACAGATCTAAGAGTTTGTGGTTAAAACTATGAGCATTTCAGAATTCCAGAATTGTTTTGTGATGTCCCATTGTAACATTTCAGGGACCCGTTGCATAAAACTTACCGTTTAATTTCAATGGTAACTACCGTCAAAATTAGGCGTCACAGCCAATCAGCATCAAGGATTATAAAATTTACCGCTAGAAAGGAGCGGTAATTCCAGCGGTAAGGGTTTTATGCAACAGGGCCCAGAAGGTGTACGAAGCGGTGCGTGCGATGTTAGAATTGCCTTGTGATGTCACAATACTTGTTCTTGTATCACTGTGACCGTACGAAGCAGCGCGCGATATCAGAATTACTTTATGATGTCACAATAATGAATAATCTTTTATAACATTTCACGCAGTGACCGCACGAAGCAGCGCGCGATGTCAGAATTGCTTTGTGATGTCACAATTGTTTTTTCAATATGTCACAAAGAGACCGTACGAAGCAACGCATTAAACTCTTTGTGATGTCACAATTACTTTGTGATATCATTTTACTAACTACTGTAGTAGTAGTGAACATACCAGTTGTATACATGTATTACATTTTGGAAAATGTAATGAAAAGTAACGTCATGAGTGTCAAATATGCCAACATTCTGAAATCATCGAAAATGCACTTACTCGCGTGACGTGAAGCTTTTCCAACCAATCACTAGAGTGCATAGCTTTGATCCAAAATGTAACTTGCGACATACACCGGGACTGCCATAAAGAACATAAATGTGGTAATAGTTAAGGAGATGAGAACAAAAAGAAAGTGGAAAAATACAAATCATGCTCTGCGGATGTCATCGCTGCCCATCTCAGCGTGCTTTTCGCGTATGAAAAGGAATGAACCAGCTCGAAGAAAGCACAATTTGATACACTGTATCACACTTTGTTTAGTTTAGCTTTGTTATTAAAGGCAAGGTGCGTTAGATTCATGCTAACGTTGTAAGAATATTGTGTGATATGGGAGGTATCTTAACATAGTAATCATAAGAAGATAAGACACATTTTATGAGATGATCAAAGTGACGTTCTCTATTCACTGATTTGCATAATTAGTTGAAAACTTCCTTGACAAGTTGAATGAGCGCAAAAGTTAGTGGGGTATGTGCTGCGTATACTTCCTCAGCACTTTTACTATACGACAGGCATCACAAAAGCGCGCGTATACATAATCCCCATAAGCAATACAAACACGGTCTACACAGCAAATCGAATAGGATGGTATAGAAGTGGGCCCTAGGCCTACTGTATATATGACACAGTGATCGGACACTTAGCAACAGACAGAGCCATTTTGCAGGTTAGCATATTATTCTTCTCATACCATTCTCGGTTAAATGAAGTATAGACGAATGTGTAATGCCATGGAGCACTGTTTGCGATTTAAATAAAGCGTCTTTACACTGTTAAGGGATAAGATGCAATGGTAAATCAATATACAGGGACTGTGCGATCAAAGGCTAATGGTCCAACTTTACATTGAAGGAGAATTACAATTATTTCGATAACTCTGATTTATAAAATTCCTTTGACCTCATGCAAGGAAATAACAATATTAACGCTTCTAGAATTCCCCTTTTGGCCAGATAAGAGTGCAAGGAAAGAAACGCATTTTATGTCTAGATTTATTGTTTTTCTAGTGTACGTCGTCAAGCAAATCCTTTTATTTCATTTTTAAAGAAGATATCTAATATGTTCCGCAATGGAAAAAAAAAAGCACGACGGGGTCTATGAACTCCTGGAAATTGACAAGAACAGATTCTTAAAATAATGTAGACGAAAGGTAGACGAAATAACGCTTTATTCAACCACCCGTCAAACACGGGAATGGCATAGTTGTATCGCTAGGTAAATTGTTTTTAGGTGAGTGAAATTTTGGACGGGTTTTTCTTCAACATATGAGAATGGTGGATGCTCTCAAACAAACCCAAGTAACCCTACTCTAGACTATCCTTCGACTTTGACCGACTTAAGCTGCTCTTCATCCGGTTATGAACCCCTTATTGTGACAGGAATCCATACGCACGCCACACGGCAGCGCGTCCTGTCAGTCGTGACAACCACGGGGAGACCAGCGGCGGGCACATGGCGCCTCGACCTGGTCGTCTATCGTGAGTACACTCTCGCGAGCTGTTTGCCAACTTCCACCTACCTGTCCATCAAATTAAGATGAATCGAGCTATTATATCTGGCAGTCCGAGACCAACAAAAGGGGAATTTCTTTTATTGGCGAACTCAAGGAGGGTCAATATCTGCTAATAAGTATACCTCTGGTCGCTGAGCAAAGAATTTTTCATAGCATACGGTGTCGATGAAAAATGCGTCCGTTCAATCAAAAAGCACTACCCCTCTTATTTATACTTTTTTACTTTTGGGACGTCAAAATTAAGTATTGTTAGAAGTGATTTCAATATAGTTCATACTCGTTTGAATTGTTAGATCTTTTGATTCAAACATTGTGTTTACTTTCTAATTTATGCCAAATGGTTGGAGCTGCCTTGTAGCAAAATAGACAAAGCCCCCCCCCCCCCAAAAAAAAAAAATATATATATATATATATTACAGTCACTAGCTCATCAAGAACCACTCTTTGAAAGCAAAAATGCAAATATCTGTAATAAACCTGGAATCCTTTCAGAGGTACATATTTTTGTGTTGAAACATAAAACTGAACTATGCCTTGTGGGACAATATCTTCTAAGACATCGACAGTATTTGCTAGACGATTACACGACAGCTGAACACACGCTTAGATTCGCACTGTTTGTTATCTACCCCGCAAAACGAAATCTTATTGTACTGGTGCACAGTTAAGTCTTAATTTACAACAACCGCCAGTCAAATTTTAAATACGTCTTCATCAAAACAAATCTTATATTTGGCAATATAATATTCTATGGTATAGAGTTTGTACCCGTAATATTTGAGCTTTGACTGCGTGGCTAACTGTGTTAATAATCATCAGTTTCTTTCATAACCTTTTTCTTCCTTTGCTCTTTTTTTTTCTCGAAAAGAGCAGATGGAAGACCAGCATTAATTACGTCATTACTCTAGGTATCTCCAGTGGCAAAAAAGAAAGAAAGAAAGAAAGCGCAAGTTATTGCTCGTCTAACAAACCATAAAGCACAATAAAGTACAGTGTACATGCTGTAATCAGTTGAAATAGTATTCATTTTGTCTGACAAATAGATAACGTAGCGCCTGAATGTACCACGTCTATTATAAACACCCAAATCAACTGAAATTCTTTTTATACTATAATGGTGTTTTTCTTTTTGTTATTATGTTAACTTTGTACTGTAAGTTCTGTTGGTTCTGTCTGCATTGCAATAACTGATGTAATGTTTGCCATGACTATAATGAAATAATTATTTTTGACATTAAATTAGACTTTCAGTACAATATACACACAGCGGATATGAGCGTTGGAACATAAAAGATAGACATTTTTAGACATATACATGTTTTATTCTCTTCCATCTGGGAATCTACACCCTAAAAGGCAATGCTTTTTAGTAGATTCTTCATAATTCACCTGTTCAGTATTCGACAATATTCATCCATGCAATTTTTTGTTACGTTTCTGGTTTATTCTTTGAAACGTGGGGTATGGAACAATAAGAACAAAAAACAAACAAACAAACAAACATAATACCACATAATACCACGAAATGAACAAAAAACAATCAGGGTCGAGAGCTTATTCTGTCTTGACTTACTATTATAGAGTAGTATCATGATGACTATTGTATGGAGTTATAGTCCTATAAACGCCTAATTTTACCATTATCATTATATTTCAAAATTCCTGGAGTAAATCCCCAACCGACGAAACAAAAAGAACCAGCATTTCTTCAAGCCACTTTGTTTCGAGAGGAATTCTGATTAATGCTATGAAATTAACATTGGCTATATTGTATAGTATTACCCAAGTTATGTGAAATACGCAGGCAAGACAGTCAGCCATTGTTTGTTTGTTTGTTTGTTCGTCAGTGTGTGTGTGTGTGTGTGTGTATGTTTTGAACAAATGGAATGAGTGAAGGGATTTTCGTCTGTATTGCTACAGACTATAGACGTTCACAATTCCGTTTATTGCAATAATCATTCAACTTAACAGTTCCCTCTCTTAAACCCTGAGAAATATCAATTTTTAAGGCATATGCCTGCGATCTACTTCACATGCTATAAACAGCAATGAAACGAGGATGAAAGAATCAAATCGCATGGCTGCGTGAGGTAATACGTTTTATGGCTAATCATTATCATTAGGGTGATTTCCTCTTTCTGTCTTTTCGAGGAGCAAAATGTATCTATGTAAATTCTCTATTATTGTAATGTGTGTGTGTGTGTGCGCACGCGCTCGTGTATGTGTGTGTGTGTATGCGTGTGTGTGTGTGTGGAAGGGATGGGGCGGTATGATGACTTGGAGGAGGGGGGAGGTCAGAAATAATATATTCAAAAGGATAACTGCACACGATCATAACAGTGTGCATAAAAGGGTGGACCTGCGTAAAATAGGACTCAGAACGTACATAAGTAAGTTACAATTTGAAAACGCAATCTTATGATGAGCATGATTATGTTCATTGTGTAAGCCCACGGAGACTCTCTTTAGTGATAAAACATATTTTTGACCTATAGGCCCTATATGCAACAGTGAATGACGGGCGTGAATTAGAATACTTTAGGTAGGTCTATCTCTTTATATCGGCCAAAAAAAAAAAAAAAAAATCCCTCTGCACTTATAATAATCTGTCATTAATATTGTGTGTAATCGTATTTTCTTATTTACCAGTGAGGGTCTAGTCACTAGAGAGAGGCTCGGATAGAGACAGAGAGACAAACAAACAGACAAACAGACAGACAGAAAGAAGAAAGAAAGAAAGAAGGAAAGAAAGAAAGAGAGAAAGAAAAGGGGGCGGCGACCTGTTCTCATCGGCACACGTCACGTGGCAACGAACATTCCCCTTTGGTCACCCCACGTCTTGCCGCGTGGCCTCACAGCGAGATGGCCAGGGAGAGCTTTTAATTTACGAACTCTGGCCCGATGCGCCTCGCGCTGGCGCCGTGCGAGTGACGCTCTAGCTCCCCTACGAAGCTATCCGACGGAGCGCAATGCCCAAGTGCGCTCATGGGTACACGCACGCAGCTCGCTATATCCAGTTCTAGCTTTTTATAAAGAAAAGCTGCATTTTGCCACTGCATCGGTCTCCAGTCATGCCCCTTTCTAATTACGCGACAGAAGGTCTTCCGAAACAGGATGCCGCTGTATATTACGTGCATTTGCGCAAGACCGAACATTATACTTTGGAACCCCCTTGTTGAGTGTCTGATTTAAAAAAAGAAAAAAAAAAAGAGAAAAAAGTGATTTTATGAAGAAGTGGGAAAGAAAGAGAGGAAGGGAAGGGGAAGGTTAAAATCTTTCAGTGGGGGTGGCAGGTTATTGACCCATCAAATCTGCAAAATTATTCCCGTCTTCCACACTGCTGAATCCAATAACACTTACGTGTCACGTAGTAACTGTCGAAAAAAAAAAAGAAACAGGACAGTATAAAAGAAAAACATTAAAAAAACGTTTCTCAACATTTTCGTGAGTTTTGTGATTATATATCTATGTGAGTGTGTGTGTGTGTGTGTGTGTGTGTGCGTGCGTGCGTGCGTGTGTGTGTGTGTATTCTTGATGTCTACCTTTAATGGCCTGTGGTCGCTATGCAGTCCTTTCTTTTTTTCTTTTTCTTTTCTGCAAAGAGGTACGACTCGTCGGGTGGCCATCTAGACAAATTTTCTTTTATGAGAGCGAATTACATTGCAGCTCCTTGCAAACAGTGCAGCGATACTGCAGGGTTAGATATGAACAGGCCGCCCGAGAAATTAGACGCAGAGGTTGTGTTACTATTTACTCGTAATGAAGAAAGACGGCGTTCGTCCGCTGTGGCGCCTATCAACATATAAAAAAAGTCCTCACTGTTACGACCATGACCCAGCTTCTATCAAGGTCTTATCTTACTCTCCGGACGAACTGCGGAATTGGCAGCAGCGTCTTCTTTTTGTGTACATCTTCCTAGATTTCAGTCGATACGGAGCGCCATGTATAGTTGCCGCGCAAGATGCGATAATAACGCATGCCCCCCTGACTAACGGGAGATCAGTGTAACAGATACCTGGCCTTGATGACGAAAAAGACATCCAAGGTTCATGTAGAGTAGAGTGATATTCCAGCTTCACAGATTCTTGAAAACCAAGTTTGCTCATTTCGGCATACTGTCTTGTGACTACGGCTATCTATAGCTTTATCACAGGACAACTTCTGTGAGACTCTTAATTGGGAAAGATGTTTTAAGCTTGAAAGCAATTTGGAGATTCGGAAAGATTTTATAATGGCAAAATTATCTTGCAGACGTTATTGTAGTCTCATGACTAGAGTGTTGATTTTATTCACTAGCGCTCCGGAAGCAGCTCATGCTGCTAATATCCTACCCGCAAAAGAGTGGAAGTGCCTTAGGACGGATGTTCCTTTGGGTCTTACTTGTGTAAAAACAAACAAACAAACAAACATATATTTTAAAGGGACACTACACATGCCCTAGATGGCGTTTTACAGGAGTGAAAGGACGGATAGATTAGTAGATACAATTATCAGTGAAATCCGACGAAAATATGAAACTTGTGGAAATGTAAGATTTGCCACGTTTCATTGATATCAACGACAAAGATATAGCAGTAATGTCATTATGCAAATTAGACGAGTTCTTATGGACGACGATATCTTAGCCTTTATCCAAATTCGAACATTGGTTTGTCGATGCTAACGTTATAGAATCATTCTGCGTGTCAATAACTCAGTGAAGTCAATCTCTACCCGTCATTTTTAAGTCATCATTGTTCAATTTAACAACTCTTCAGTATAATATGACATTTCTTCTTCTCTTTGTTAAAAAAGTATGGTGACCATAAATATGTACATGTAAAAGTGAATAACTTTGTCTCTTCATATAACTCGCAAGAAATTATAACAGTATAATGCGACATAAGGGTGACTAATATTTCTGTTCTGGTAAAATGATACTTGATACTTCGAAATAATACATTTTTCTTCATTTTAGTGTTCTCTTCACATGCTGTATTTCTCAAAATTCACCTAGAACATTTTATATATCTTTCACTTCATCCCATGCTAATTCACAGCTGTCACAGAAAGGGGAGGTCAAATAATTTATCATAAATCATTGGAACATGCATGACTCACTTTTAAAGCGTTATAAATCACCGTATTCTATTCATGAAGATAAAACTGGTTGTAACGATCACTATGTACATGATGTAAGAAGTATAACAGCAAAAGGGGAGAGAGAGAGAGGAAAAAAAGAATAGAATGATGAAACAGGAAAAAAGACCAACGGAAAAGGGAAGCGTTAGAGAGATGGACGAAGCTTTGGAGAGACAGACATGCAGAAAGTTAGAATTTCCTCACATTTTAAGGAACGGAAAAACCAGACTGGTTTGGACGGGCGACTCCATTACATGAAATCTCAACTCGGCACTTGTACTCGCAGGACAGCTGATATTTTCCTTCCTGTAAACAATCCCCGTCCTTTAACCTCGTCCTGAGGTGCAAATTGCTTCGTGGCTTCTCAGTGCATGGCTGGCCAGAGAACATCATGGCTATAGTGTGAGCGTGAGAGATTTTGTAGCCTACTGCATGACGATTACTGAATGTTACATATGTTTCGAAATTTCAGTTACAAAATTAAGACTTTAGAGATAATATAGCTATTGACATCGATGTGTTTTCAGCGCATCTCCTTATAAGCACATTTTGCAATTATATCAAAAGATAACAGAGCAAGCACACCAGCCTTGTCAGTATGAAGATATCACAAAATTGTGACAGAAAAAAAGAAAACAAAGCAAAAAAGCACCAAAAATGTGTGTGACCATTTAACGTTTCTTCAAGTCAAATCAATTCAAATTCAATTCAATTCAAATGATTTTATTTCCATATAAAGTAATACAAAGCAATAATACATAACGCATACATGAGTACATACTATTTTAAGGAACTTTGAATCGCATAAGTTTCAACAAAACATGGATACAATATCATAATGATATCAACTTTGGTTTTTAGATAAATAAACAAGTAAGCGATACAATCTTATTTTGTAACTCTATATGGAAAAGAGTAATTCACAAGAAAAGCATAGCTTGTAAAATTTGTCAATTACTCTTGGAGATGAAGGCATCTCAAGATCCGTCAAGGTCTCCATGTATGAACATTTTGATATCCTGACGTCAGGCGAAACAAACATTCATGTTCCGCTTTAAAGGGACTGTACAGTACTGGTTGAGGTGAAGATTCATGTTTTGAACATTCCTAAGTGAGATAATGAGAAACATCTAATGAAATATGAAAGAGCATGTAATTTTAAGAAGGATTCAACGTTCATTTGATGAAAATTGTTTTTCAAATGGCTGAGATAACCAAGAAAGTGATAATGATAAAAGGCGACTGGCCACACCTTTTATTAGGATCTCTTTGTTTCACCTTGTTTTGGGATATTTCAGCCATTTCGAAACGGATTTCATCAAATAAACTTTTGATACCCCCAAGACATGTCAGAATTGCATGCTCTTCGACATCTCATAGAGTGGTTTCTGAATATCTGGCAAAACGTTAAAAGCTAAATCCTCACCTTAACCAGAACTGTACACACCCTTTAATAAGTTGGCTCCAAAATAAGTTGCGATCTGTTGAATGCAGGCAATGTGTTAATAATGAGATCTTAGAAGCCCTAGAAGAACTATCTATTAGCGACACATCTTAGCAATGCAAAATGAGGAAATTTCCCCCTTTTAGCTGAACCGGACTTGCGTTCTCTTGAGCCTTCTCAAGTTTTCTCTGACATTACGTAAATGTAAACTTGCACCACGGCAAATGAGTACCCGCACTTTACACATCGAACTGCCTCTGGGCTTTGCTGTGCGAAATCACGATGTTTGGGGATATTTTTTTTAGTTTCTTCCGGGGTTTCTGTTGTCTACTTCTTATCATTTTATTTGTCGGACTGCTCTTAGTTGTCCTGTATCCTACATTAAAGCTTATCCAGTGTAAATGATATGGTGTAGCTAGGAATCAAACACAAATGTATGTTTCTTTTCTTCCCATCCTGTGCCGATTGGGATGACGTTCTTAATTTTTTTTTTTCAGCCATCGAATTCCGACCATGATGATGCATGCACGGGTCTATGAGGAAATAGTGGTAAAACGTCGAGTGTGACGAGAGGACACTTGAATCATGTTCTCAAATGGTTAAATGCTCATGTTACAGTCGTGGACTATCAATTTGAAGTATGGACAGGTGTTTTTGCGGGCTGCATGTTGGATCCCCCTAATCTCACAATGGCTACTCTGCCCAACATTGAAAGAGCACACTGTACAATGATATAGCTTGAATGTATGCCTGTCGTAAAAGCGATCATGTAAGCTGAACAGGCAGGTTTCTGGTCGGCCCAGGGGGCATGGAAGGCGGGGATGGAGGCTGGGGGCTGTAATTTTTAAGTTTGCATAATATGCAGCAAATAGCACCTGCTCGTCTTCATTTTGTATCATCATGGAATAATGTCATACTTTACTTGAATGTTTCAACTGTTAGATTCAAACAATGTTCGCAATAACTTTGACTCGTCTTTGTGTAACATCCATCTATGGAAAAGAAATGCAGAAATTAAATGAGTCATCATAAATCAATCAATCCATCAATCCATCAATCAATCAATCAATCAATCAATCAATCAATCAATCAATCAATCTATCAATCAATCAATCAATCATTGTTAAAAGACTGGATGATGAATGGAATATAGAAATATTGTAGACTTCCTCGTGTTAGCACCAAGACACTTCTTAATTCACATCAATCATTTGACTTTATGAACGTGGTTATCATTGACAGCAGACACACAAGACTTGTGACCGTAGCGTGTGAATAGGATCCGTTTTCCAGTGGGGGCGGGGGAGATGTCAGGGGTGGTGGGCTTTTTTTGTTTTCGAGGGGTAGTGCTGGTCTCCCCCCCCCCCCCCCCCACCCCACCCCCCACTTTCGCTTGGGCACAGTTGGGAGAATCTCAGTGGGGAACCTTCGCCCAGTCAAGCACTTTCATACATTTCGTTTTGATTTTCTCCCCCTTTTTTTTTTTACATTTTAGAGAGAGCCAAAACATTGTAAGAGTCTGCGCGCGCGTGTGTGTGTGTGCGTGTGTAGGGGGGAGGGGGAGTAGCTAGGACTGAAAAGGGTTTTTCCCCTTTAAGAATTATGCAGGTTGTTGAGTATGAGTACACTGTCAACCGGCTCCTGAGACCATGAACTTCTCCGATTAATTATTGATGTGTGCATGCGTGAGCCTGCATGTTTAGAAAAAAGCTTTGTGTGCGCCCTCATTTTTGTGTAGAAAAAAAGAAGAAGTTGTAAGTGTCTTTTTTTTTTTGGTTTCTTCAATGTTATCAGGGTGTTTTGGAGACGGCGAGTAGTAACAGTGCAAGATGATGGCATTGCGTCTGTGATGTAAGTCCGACAAGGCAATACAACTTTCTTGTGAGTGATGGTATATTAAATGTTATGTGTATTATGGACACAATATAAACACAATGTTTTCCAATAGCTCAAAGCACTGTAGGTAGCTCCCTTCCGTGGAGGATAGCTCTGTTAATAATATTTCAGACCCTCTCTGAGGACCAGGAGCCTTCGAGTGGTGTCTTCTGCTGGACTAAGGGTAGTAAACAGGAAGATGATGAAGTGGAGTGTCCATAAATAGATCTCTAAAAAAAAACGGAGAACAGAAAACACGAGGTAGATAAGCACATGGAAAGGCATAAAATGGTTAAAAAGCGCAGACTCTCAGGACAGAGTCAAATTAACGTAGACAGGCAACAACATGAGCTCATTCAGGCGCAACATTCCTCAGGATACATTTAAAAACAATCATTAGGGCCCTATTTTATTCCATATTTGCAACCGTCAGTCTCAAATATAATCAGAAAAAAAAAACCCTGAAGCAATAAACAAGCGAGTTACACTTTTCTCCATATGCATACTCGCCAAGAAAAAAAAAAAAAAACTCGCATGCATTCTTGAGCATGAATCTGTCAAAATTCCTTTTATGTGTGGAAAAATCTCTAATTTATAACTTGCAGACATAAAAACTAGCATGGAAACTGTTCATATTTCCGTGTATGCATTCTAATCTATCCTTAAACAATCATAATAATAATTGTCAAGATAAGGAACAGGAGCGGCTAACAAATTACATTCTAATTCTGTGAAATTCTTGGTAGTTGGAGAAAGCCAAAAAGTGGACGATTAGAGAATAGATGATAATTATAGCTGTAGCCGATGTCCCCTCTTTCAACTTAAAAAAAAATATATATTTTCTTTTAACAGAAGCAAAATTAGTTTAGCCTTCGTTGGCCAGGGCTAGATCTGAACTGAAAAAAAACCCCAGTATATGAAGCTTAACATTTATGAACATTACGCACATACAACACACACACAAACACACACACACACACACACACACACACACACACACACACACACACACACACACACACACACACACACACACACACACACACACACACACACACACACACACACACACACACACAAGATCTTTTTAGTAGCTCAAGTGAGGAGCGACTGATTAGCAAGAATAGTTCGTTACATCACGAGACTTGCCAAATACAGCAGAAAAAGATTTGAGTGTTCTAAGGAGAGCGCCATCTGTTGATGGCTTTTTATCCTTCGCTCGCTGATCGTCACGTTGACAACTGCGGTCGCACATCCTTGGCCAGTGCTGGAAGGAAGTTGCTTTGGATGTCGTTTTTGTTGTCGTTTTTTATCTTTGGCCTTCCATGTTTTTTTTTTTCTTTTTGTTTATGTCCTTCTTAGAATGACACTGCTTTTATTGGTGTGTTTTTTTTGTTAACTGCTACTTTGCTTTGTTCTTATTATCAAATTTTGATGCAATTATCTGTCATTCCCTAGAAATGGAGGGGGAAAAAAGCGGAAGAATGAACGTGTTGTTTGGAATGATATCATTTGAATGGGCATGAGCGCTCATTTCTACAGCATGTAATTATTTGACTTTTAACACACTCATCAGCGGAACAATGACTAGCATAATTAACATGCGTCTGAAATAATAGCTATGCCTTCGCACGTGCAGACACAAGGACGCAGCATGGGCATAGAGTGTGTGTGAATGTGCGAGCATGAGTGTTGATGTCGATGTGTGGTGTGCTTTTGATCGCTTTTGCCGTTCTCCGTTTGCTGCGTCATACTATCATGAATATTCATCGAAATGTTTTGATAATCCTAAAAAATCAATCAGGCTACAAAATAAGTAAGTCTTTCACCTCATCATTTTGTGAACTATGTCCCTCGTTCGTTACTCCTTGTTTGTTTGTTTGTAGCGCTTCATGGTATTTTCGTTTCCTGTTGACTACAATGGAGGAGAATAATGCATTTAAATGTACTCCCCTCGTAAATTAGAACGAATACATAAACGCTCTCTTCAGTCAGATCTTACTTACTTCACGACATAAATAAATGTAATAATGTAAATTAAATTAACGGTGTTGTAAAGTTGGTTGGAATGAAAGTGACGAAATCTAAGCAACATTGTAATACGCTGTACTTTTTCCCCTCCTTGAACTTGTCTCAACAAAAAATGTGCTGTTGGAAATAAATTTTCATTTGAATTGAATTGAACGTGGCAGAGAAAGAGAGAAAAAAGAGAGAGAAAAGGTTTTTGATGAAATTGAAAAAAAAATAATATTATTCAGAAATAATGACGAGTTAAATTTATGTAGTCGTCACTTAAGTAACATGGCATTCAGTGGGAATGGGTCTTTGGTCCCTATGACCATGATATCAAACTTGCTACTTTTTGTTGACATGATTAGGATAAAAAAATTATATTACAATGACTTTGAATCAAGTTTCGTCTGTAAAGAAATTTTATAACATAACCTTGTTTAAAGCAGCATGCTGAATGTATTGCTATCCATTTAAATTCATCTAGCTGATTGATTAAAATGCATTTGAAGTTGAAACTGATTTGGGAAATTACCCTACACTAACAAGCGTTTCCAGTTTTGTCTAATAACGAAGTGGGAAAATCTGTTACGATACATTATTCTTGAATCTAACATAGCAGCATATATCTATTTTCATATTTCACAAGTATTGCTTTCTAGTACCATCATCCTGATTATTTTGTCAGATTGACATGTGAATAAAATTAAACTTATAGACTTGCTACTTTGTCAGCTCCACAGATAGAATGAGAGTTGCTTCGTGTCATTTTAGACTGTGTTGTGAGAAAAGGCATTTTATTGATGTTTACGATCTTTGCATTTTCATGTGATGTTCTATGAAAACTGATGATAATAATATCTAATTTTTTAATTCGTTATCCTTGATGAATCTTGAAGAACATCTCTCAATAAAATGCAAATCATACCAATTTACCCGTAGAACAAAAGAAAATTATAATTTAAGCGACATCACACAGTCTGCCTTCGTCGACAGCCATGTACTCATACTTCAAATTGAGATGATCATCGAATGCAGCAGTGTATATCAGCCATTTACCGATTCACCGATGCTGTCAACTTCACTATCTTAAAAGAGCAGGCATTGAATGATCAAACATCAATTCTCACAGAAAATTATTAATGTGTCAGTAAAAACAAAGCAACAACAGCAAAAAACGAGTACACCAAACTTACAAATCATGGAGAAATCGAGAAAATTAGCTGTATATTTCTTTGTCTACTGTTAGCGGTATATAACAATTATCAGCAACCTCTTATAATGCAAATATGCAGACATCAAGTAACTAGTATCCATCCGTAGCACAGCACCCTTCTTTCTGAATCTCATCAAAAGTATTGAAATTTTTACAAATGAACAAATGAGAAAATAAGTTAATGATAGCGAAACAGCTACTGATATGCAATGTCTCCATTTTCAAGGTGAATTTCATAAACATATCAATAACAAACAGACTGGAAAGTTTCATTAGATACGGACGTGGATGGAGACCAGCATTTAAAAATAAACTAGCAAATAAGTAGATAGTTATTAAAACGGTAAAAGACAAAAGCAAGGTTTGTTTGTTGTTGCTTTGTTTTTGCAAAACTTGTCTTGACTTAACGTCGACTTCGATAAACACATTAAAATCAAAACAGATTGATGAGCCTTAATGAATTCGGACGGAAAGAAGGAATGTTTGGGACATGGAGTTTAACATGGTTTTGCTGATGTGTAATACTTGCCACACTACACATCATGCAGACTAGATGATAATGATGCCATATAATGATAAAAAAAAAAAGGATCAGACGCCTGGTAATTTTACTATCATTGAATGCTATCAAATGTTTGTTTTGTGATGTCAAAAATGTAAATGTCATATGATTTATGAAAAAGCACAATGTTTTTGATCTGATCAATAAAATCCAGAAATACAAAAAATAATGATGCCATCGTTTTGCAAGTCTTATTGGTGCATTGCTGCACACAACTTTCCACTGAATTTCGGGGGGGGGGGGGGGGGGGTAATCAATAAAAAAGCCGGATCAGCTTCTGTGCGATTTATTGTAGTGTTTTATTAACCATGGTTATAGTTACTAAATTCCTGAACTTCACGATCATGTATAATTATTATTTTGTTTTTATTGCTAACATGTCGAAGTGTTGTTTTTTTTTTAGTAACGGTTTCGCATGCACGATGTTGAGAGATCGATGCTCGGAGCAGACCTTTGTGTGTGTGTGTGTGTGTGTGTGTGTGTGTGTGTGTGTGTTTGTGTGGATGTTCCGTGGCCGAGTGGATAGACTGTATTTAGTTGCTGACATTAAAATCTCATCTGATTTACGTATCTGGTTGTGGTCATTCCTGCGTAAGGAGAATATTATCTGAATCCTAAACAACAACAACAACAACAACAACAACAACAACAACAACAACAACAGTAACTTTTTTAAGGTTCGATTGTAAGGACGCTTCTGCCATTTTGTTTGATTAATAGTATTATATAAATATCTTTAAAAAAAGCAACCATAGAACTGTTTTGTTATGCTCGATTGTACAAGGACACTTAATGTGTGCCATTTTGTTTGATCAATATCATTGGAATCCCTAAAAATATAGAACTTTCTTGCTATGTTCGATTCTAAGAACACTTCTGTCAATTTGCTTGTTTGTTCAATATACCTAAAACTCTAGATATCATAGAATTTTCTTGTTCTGTCGATTGTAATGACACTCCTGCCTCTATGTTTGCTTTTATTAATGCTACCGCATGAATCATTGGTATAGACATTTCTTGTTATGTTCGATTGTAAGGAAATTTCTACCGTTTTGTTTGATTGATAGATATTATTATGTTTATTAGATTTGTGAATCTATATATGATAAAAAAAGTAAATTACTCTAAATATTCGTTTTTCCGAAAATTTAAGAGAGAGAGAAAAAAAAAGTTTCATTATTCTGAAGGTATTTTTTTTTTTCATTTTCGGATTAACGAACCCTGTTGTCGACGATGATGACAATAATGATTGTTGTCATTATCCTTATCAGAATCAGCATCATTATCATCATTATCGCTATCAGCATCAAGGTTACAATTCTTTATTCCATATGTCAATTGAATTGTTGAAAACCAGCAGCAACAACAACAACAACGACAACAAAAGACTGGTTATTCCGAAGGTTAGTTAATTTGAAAATAATATGAGGTTCCTTATTCCACAGGTTCGTTAATCCGAAAATGCAAATGATAGGGCTTGCAAATCTGAAAATAAAATTAAAAACAGTTAATTTTTTGGATTTTTTTTTTTTAAATTGGGAACAAAAAAAAAAAAGGTTTCATGGGCAATTCCGCAATTAGATGGACATGACATGGATAAAAGAAATGTGCCTCTTTATCTTACTCTTTAATTTAGGTATCAACTAATGCCATGGATGTTCACCAATCACTAAGGTCTTTCAAATTCAGTAGATTTTATTTTTCGTATTTATTGATTTTGCGAGATCTAAAACCATCATTTAAAATGAACATGTGGGACTGGGGATGCTGAAATTCACTTAAATGCAAATTACAGTGGGTTGCTTTGAGATTTTTTTCCTAAAATTTTTGCTGAAAGGTAAAAGATGAATACGTTTAAATACTCCAGAAGTCATGTTAAATTTTTTCAATTACAAAAGGGTGAAATGACCTGCGGAATTACTCCGGACAAATGTAACGTTACTAACCGTAACGTTACTAACCATGCATTTGGGGGTCTAGCTAATAAATTATCGGTCGAACTGCTAAAAATATTTGCGTGAACGTTTGTCATGATGCTATAATTGAAATTAATGCAACACTTTGTTTCAAGTAACTTGAAATTTTGCACACTTTTTGTTACAAGACACTGATTTTTTGGTCATGTCCTTGTTTCGTAACGTTACTAACCAGCCCTTTTAGTTGCCATAGCAATTCTAATATATCATTGGATTGTGCTCATTCTTTTCTATATCATAGACCTGGGAAGGATGAACATGTTTTACGATGATTTTGACTTGAAATGAATAAATGGTGATTTAGTAGTAAAAATAAATATCTACATTTCTTTAAATGTAACGTTACTAACCGCGGAATTGCCCTCATAATCCCAAAGGTTCGTTAGTAAAAGGCAACTTCTTTACATTTTCGGAATAACGAACCTTATTTTATTTTTTGGATTAATGATCTTCCTAATAACGAACCCTTGGAATAACGCAATAAGTATTCAGAATAAGGAACCCTACTTCACTTTCTGATTAACGAACATGTAGGACCTATAGGTAAAGGGATTTTGTGTGTTTCGGAATGACGAAACTTTGGAACAAGTGAACATATTTCTATTTTGATTTAACGAATTTTGGAATAATGAATCTTCGAAATAACGAACATCAGCCGACATCAATATCCGACATCATCATCCCAACACCTGCTGCGATCACACACACGGCACGGAGTAGGCTTACTGGTGGCACGTTTTCAATATTTCCATGTATGAAGGAATCATTGTATGAGGTTTGGGTCTGTGTCAACAAAAAGCTGATACAGTCCTCGAGCAAGACTATCCCCAGGCGGAATGTACATTATTGATATCATTATGATTAAACATGTTGATCTATAGACCTATAGGGAATTTCGAAAATGACATGCTTGAAATATCATCGCAGAGCTGCCAATGTATTTCTGTGATATCAAGTTTTTTTTTCTCTTAAAAAGTATACATAAAAAAAAATTCCCTTGAAATTTGATCGCACATGGAATGTGAAGTTGCTGCCGTTAAGATGTTCTAAAAATATGATTTTTGCTTTCAAAATAATTATGTGTTCTGATGTGCCTCATTATGTGTTTTGTTTTGTTTTTTTTTTTCATTTGCAGTGGTCGGCAAGTTTTTTTTTTATTATTCTGTTAAACATTGAAAAAAAATAGAGAAGCAGTTTTTTTTTAAATTGCATTAAGCATTGAAAAAAATAGAAAAAAAAGTTTGTTCTTCTTGTGACTTTTTTATTTTTATCAAATTTCAACCTTAATACTCACAATGGGGATATAATCTGCGATAAGCATCTCTGAGACCCGGGAGACAGAACATAATATCAATGTATTTGTATACCGGTATAGGTCATGTTCTCTACTTGGAAAACTAAATTTCCTTGATCGACATATAATCGTTTTCTATTACAGACATTGACAATGGTAGAAGCATTAGATAGCGAGGAATGCGATACTAACTTGTGAAATAAACTGCATAGGAGAATATAAAAGTATGAAATTTGAAATCAGTCTGAGAAATAATGCCTAATCATTGAAAAAAATTAAAAAAATGCATGTTTGATATTTTTGTCCGCTATAAACTTTAAACTATAAATGAAGTCCTAAAAAACGCATTTCTGTGATTTGATGCTGCCCTTACTTGATTTCTACAATTAGTGTTTTATAAGTTAGAATAAGAATTTATCTTTGAGATGAATCCTTTTTAGTCATGTACCATTCTTTTTCTCTTTTCAGGGGCAGAATTACCAAAAGCCAATAATTCCCTGAATTTGAACTGACTTTTCAATTTCAAAAATACATTTTCGAAGATTACAGTTAATGTCTCTGTCGAATATCTATTTATTTGTGACTTTGTGCAAACCTGATAAATTAACCAGCTAAGTGTATTTTGTTTTTGTTTTTCCAATATAAAACATGCAATAAAACTCAAAGCTGCTAATCTAATGACGTCAAGATGATAATGTCTGCAGCAAAATTCCAGCAGGACTTGACAGATTACATCACAGTATTCTCAGAATAATAGGCAACTGGCAGAAAAATCAGATTGACCAATGAAATTAACAGCAAAAGTATAATACACAATAAAAACAATTATCTCCTTGACAAGACCAATTAATGTCATCCACCTATAACGGATTTACCTTCGCCAATTAAGGGGGAATCATTTGTCAGATCAATTAGCAATTGTGAAATCCGCAATGCAAAAAGAAGGTTTTTTTTTTTCTAAACATGAAAAATTATATTTCTTCAAATTGAAAGTTTGAGATGTACATGGTCTCCTGTCCGAATGTCTTAAGGTTAATGGCTATTCCGGCTATGCCCTCTACCGGGAATAAAAGTGAGAAAGAAGAGTACAATAAGCAGGCCAAAAGTACATATTACATCACCCAGTCAGCTTCTTTAACAATAAGTTCATCGCTTTCATTGCTACCAAGATGACAATATGGCAAAGACAAGCGTATAATGATTAAAGGGGAAATCCAGTCCAAATACTTTAGTCTGATAAGAAAGAGTAAAATATTACGAGTTCAGCGGCAAAAATTTGATTGAATTTTTCAAGAAACAGTTCTTGAACGGTCAATATGAATATGCAAATGGCAAATTGAGCATGTCATACCCTCACAACTTACCATATTATAGTTTGTACATAAAATTTTGAAATTTCCAGTCTTTCATTCCAACGTAAATATGCCCGAGGCTAAAATCCTGATGTATCTAACTGATCACTATTCTAAAGTTATTCAACTGGAAATAATATCACGTTTTAGACTTCGATGACAGAAACATTGAATTTTCGTAATTTTTTCTACACAATCAATGGAAAACTGTAAGGTTATGACTTGGTCATCTCACTCATTTCAATATTCATATCCACTGTACAAGAAACATAATGTTTTGCAGAAATAAGCAAAATTTCAAAATTTCATAATTTCCTTATTTTTCATCCGATTTCAGTCAAATATTTACCATTGAATTCGTAAGATTTTATTCTTTTTTATCAGACTAACTTGTTTTTGGACTTGATTTTCCCTTTAAGAAGACAGGACATTATATTCGGAAAAGGGTCATCAGTTGCATGTAATCTTTATAGCACAAAGAAAATTGTCGTTTGATAAACGTTTAAGCAACGGCGGAAACTATTTAAAAACCATAATTCAAAATAATGATAGCTATCATATACTTTTCAAATACAGCTTGTACAAAGAAAAACAAACAGACAAGCCAAATAAAAGTCAACTTCGCGTATACGCAACATCGACAAACTGCTTCAGTATAAGCAAGGTCTGATATATCATTGTTTCCTTTGTGTTGCGCAAGCGACAATTATACTGTTACTTAAAGGACGTGCAGTTATCCCTTCGAGAGAGTTACGTTTAGCGGATACAATGTCTGAACACAAGACAACAAATCAGATAAGAAATAGTGAGCAAAAGCGAGCAGCTGAAGAAACAGACATCATTATGCGAAATCGATGAATAGTCAGAGGGTGCCTAGAGGGAAGCTATACAATTTCTAGAGTAAACGTAACTCCAGTGGTTTAACCCAAATTCAAATTTCTTAGATTTTGTTGAAAATATATACAGTGCATATAATATATATGTATATGTATATATATATACATATATATATATATATATATATATGTGTGTGTGTGTGTGTGTGTGTGTGTAATGATCATTATTATTATTATCATTATTATTATCATTGTTATTATTATTATTGCCGTTATTGTTATCATTAACCGCAAGTCATGAAGACAATGTTGCTTCTGGGGAAACTTCAGCTATTTGCAAGAAGAGAGCCGAATTTCAAAAAAATCAGTGACATATACGTATATCACACGTGGTGCCTTATACATAATTCATTATCATTATAGTTTTTCAACTTTTTCAGAAACAAGAATTCCCGGAGAGTTGGGAAAATAATCTCAGAGTTGGTGTCTTAACTTGTCTGCATTTACTCCAATTTCACAAACTATGTGGTGATTTCTTTTTTGTACACCTTAGATGGGCAAATCAGGCAAAATGCTTCCATGACGTGCTATGTGTAATGGATATCGTCACTGTCAAGTAAAAAAAAATACAATGAAAGAAAAGAAAAAAATACATATTAATATGAATCAAATTAACTATTCTCGTATGCGGCTTCTTGCATAGAATCGGAATATTACAGACGGATAGACATACATTGCAAACACAAACACAAGCCTATAGACAAGAACCTACACAAGGATGTACACACGAGATCACTCAACTGCGCACGCACCTAACGTTCCGGAGGACAGAACAATCGCCATCTACATTAATTCCGCTTTGAAAGCTCTTTACACCTGATAATAATCGCTCAAAATGCAAGATTATTGCTGATTATACCTTGTTACACTTTCTCCCAGAAACTTTGCCCTCAGAAATGCATCATAGAAATCATGATGAAGGTTTATTTTGGTTTTAAAAAGTGACCGCCGCATGCAGGAAATGATTAAATCTAGAACGATCTGAGTGCCCATACATTTTGCTGTTGTTTTTATTGAATTGTCTTTGTTAAATTCAGGTCAACAAAGGATAGACGGCGAAGATATGTGTATGATGCGCATGAGAAACTCATGATGTCATTATAAGCGTTTATCATCCCATCTTTCATTTCATTTTCTTTCCAAATTCTATCAAGAAGCAAAGAACAAAATAGAGATCATAACATTGCATGGGATATATATATATATATATATATATATATATATATATATATATGCATGTGAGCTGTATATTGTTTTAGCATAATCGTAGAATTTCCATAGTTTCATTTTAAGAAATTCCTTAATTTTTCGATACCAGTGAATCTTTCTCTGTTTTTTTTTATTAGATATTACTTTAGTTATAAACATTGAATTACACACTTTTAGATAGACATTCACACAAGCAGACTCTGTCATCCAAAGACTTATGAATTTTAACACAGAGATAAGCCTCGACAGTATCAAGCTACAGGAAGTGTGACCAACGAATAGCAAACATAGCAATGGTAAAGAAAGAAAGAAAGTTTGAGGCTTTCTGTCAAATATTTCATGTATAAATGCTTTCACGTGAAAAAATAAAAACCAAGAAAAAAAGAACAAAAAAAAAGTAAAAGAGAGGAAGATATAATTCGACCAACTTGATGTGATTATGTATGTGTAAATCTGTCATCGTCGCTAAGAAACTTTTTTGTACTTTTTTCATATGAAAATGCATTAGTGTAAACAAATTAAAGCGAGACACATTACATAAGGAAAAAAGAAATAATGAAGACATAAATCCCATCAACTTCAAGTAATATGTATCTTTTTATTGTCTCAAAGAAAAATAAAGATCGAAATTGGTCTTTGATGGCAGATTCTTAAAGAATTTCTATAAACATGAAGGAAACAGTTCAGACATTTAGATCAAGCGGCGAAGTAGACCAAGGTATATGGGCATGCAGCCGAGTACAAAAATTCCTACGGGTAATGAAATGAAATACTTTTATGCATGCACTCTAAACATTCACATCACACAAAAGGATGAACAAATATTTAAAAAGCAAATAAGTGCGTGAAGTAATGGCTATCAACATTCACTCATATCACCTTGTATCAAAATCATGATAAACACATTACAATTTTAATTTTGTACAACCGAAAATTTTCACAAGTTTACTTAAAAGTTATATTTGAAGGGACAGCACAAAGCTTTCGTAGAAATGGCATTCTCATTTTTCACACCCTTTGGACCAATCCATTGATAATGACCCGATATATATGTATATAATATACACTTAATGTTGGTTTTGCTTATACGCTTTTGTTTGTTTATTTACAGCAGTGTTTTTGTTGCTGTTTTTTTCACAGAGTGAAATATCTATGAGGGTCCGGATATATCATACTCAGTAAACAGTGTATTATCCTGGTTACATTTGTTCATATACCGGTGCATTCTTTTTATTAATCGAATACAACTATCTATCAAAACGTTTGATTGTTCTTGATTGCTAAATCAGCAAAGGTTGGCGCGTTACATAGATTTGGAAACCACAGTGTTTAGCAGTGTCTTTAAACGTTCCAAGTTCACACAGAATTGATAAAAACTTTTTAGCGTTAGTCAGGGTTATAGTTTGCATTTTACAACACATTTCCCGCAATGTCAACGCTCCTGTTAGTACCAAATTAATTATCACTGTGTTATGCAATGTAGTTGTATTGGTCATTCGAAGCCCGTCTACTGTACGATATTACTCCAGTACTTAACACGCGTCCAGTGCTCACACCCTTTCAGGCCTAGATTTTTCCCTGTTTTGGACATGATGACAAAAGTGGACCTTACGCGGTCCCCCATCGCTCTCGATCCCTCTTATTCGGTGCGGTCAGTGTCCCGAAATGAACCCCATGAGGACACAACATTCAAAACTACCGGATTACGGCAATCGATGTCAAATTACGTGACGTCACTGAAAGCTAGACCTGTCTACTAGGAAAATAGGGGGGTCAAAATGCCATCAAACTAATGTGTGATTACTTTAGTCCAGTCTACAGATAAATAAACTGTTCAGGATTCAATAAATATTATTGAATAAATGTTTCAGTATAAGATATTAAGAAAATAAGTTTAGTGCGAAACAGAAATAAAAATCGTAACGAAGTAGCAAACCTAAGAAGAAGTCGAGTCGTTCAAGGAGCGAACACATTCACTAAGCACAGCGAACGTTCGCTAGTGTAGTATCGGGATCACCCGTGCATGAATCGAGCCTGGACGTGAAATAACAGCAAAAAGTTCCTGCGTACGGTTTGTGTAGGGTTTGGGAATCGTACGAACGGGAACGGAAGCTGTGTGCTGTGCATAGCTTTGTATTGGTCGGTCTCGTATGTTTTTGTCGTAATTTATGAGTTAATTTGGGTATCACAGACTCTATTACATCATTATTCTGAAGTAAGCATTCGGACAGCAAGGACGATTTTGAGGAATTTTGTCGTCGGCACGTTCTACAAGACCTACGTAAATTGTTTTCGGAGACACTGTCGATCACAGGTCGGTAACTACCCGTGTGCGTACGGAGGTCACGGCCAGGTTTCACGATACATGGTTCGGAGAGAATCTAGCGCAGAGTAGCCTACATTTCCACGGATAAACGGTGTACATAGCTGTGCACAAACTGACAGTACCACCTAGATACATTACCTTTTTTCTCGACCAAGCCTGCTATGGCTACGTCGCAGAATTTACGGGAAGATTCATACTCATCTAGTGGCATTGGTTCAATAGCACAGGGTAGCGTGCAACCCATTCATTCCCAGCAGAGTGCTATGAATTTTGCGGGAATAAACAGCACTACACGAAGCCCTGGTGAAGCCAAACCGTCCGGACTAACCGCAGCAGGAATGAAACCCAACAAGCAGCGGTACAAAGGTAGGAGTATAAGATAGATTCACAAGAGCGGGTCAACTGTTTCATGACTGCAGTCTATGTGTTTAGTACACAATTGTTTGTTTTTCCTTACATAGTACCGGTATATCTGATTCAGTTTGTCAATTCTAAACCTGAGATTCAAGAATCATTTTGAATCAGTTATGAAGAATGACACTTGACTTGTAAATTTTAATATTTCTATTTGTGGTTTGTGTACAGATTATAGAACTCGACTAAGAATGTAGAGGTCTATGTAATAGGCCTATGTTTAGATTCTTGGGGTCAGAAAAGTCTGAAATAAATTTTCAGTTTGTTGTAACTTGAACTGTTCTATATGAATGATGTGACACATACTCAGTACTTGACTGTAATAATATACTGTGTCTACTAGACTAGGCATGTTATTTAACCAGACAAGAGCCTTCTTTCAGGTGCCGCTTTCTCTCTCATAGTAGAGTCATACACTGATACAGTGTGAAATCATAAATGTTGAAATAAGGTCTGCAAAAAGTACATTCACTTGATGTACAAATGCAAACCACATTGTGCAATATTATGATTTTGTGGTGTTCAAAAACAAGCAAACTTGGTAACATTATGCCCTGATGATATCCTACAAAAAGTTAAAAGCCCTATGTCTATCAGTTAAATCCCATGTGTCAGTTGGCAACTATAAACCCGTTTAGAATGGGCTGATCAGTGATATTGCTACAACACAATTTCCCTTGACACCTTCCTGAATATACTCAGGACTTGTCTTCAATGGGTTAATACCACTACTTTTTTCAAGGAAAACAGGGAAAGTAGTGTCTAGATGATCTGACGTCTCTTCTCATTCATCATGTCGTAGAAGATAATGCCGTTCATGTAAATGTTATCTAAATTTAGTTTTCAAACATGAAACAATTATAAAAAGGCATACAATGCATATTGCATTGTCAAATATCCTTCCATTGACTATGACCTTAGAACTCTAAAAGCAAAACAAACCAGCGTTTTGGTCGGATATTTTTCTGACAAACTGTTACAAGCTACTGAAATCCTTTCATCTGATTGGTTAAGAGCATTTTTGTCCGACAACTTTGTCGGACAAAATGTTTCATGAAATGCCCCCCAGAACTGCCATTATCCAATCAGTGAAATACTGTACCCAGTCAAGATCACTAAGTGTAGGATGAAATGATGCTAGTTCCAAGATTAATCCATAGACAACAATGACTGAATGTTTTTGAATTGTACTTGATACATTCAATATATTCTTAGTAGAATTCAGTTTGTACAAGTTGAGAATTCAATGCATAAGACACAACACAATTCAAAATTGTAACTCTGTAGGTGATTGAATGATGTGGATGATCTCAAATGACATACAAAGTGTAACAGAACACTTCAGATGATGAGATATTTTATGAACAAATATGTATCTGGACATAAATTTTGATGAAATGAAATCACAATTTTCTTTAGTATATTTGGGAATTTCAGGTGTTTTATTTGTCACAAATATCTAAGTATCAAATTCAGATTTTGTGAAATTGGGAACACAGGGCTTTCTTGTTAGGATCAGTATGGAATATAGGTGACAGGTAGAAGTTGATAGTTTAATTTTTATGTTGTGTAGAAAATATGAAATATGCAACAAATTATGTCACATCTGGTTAGAGCAAAGACCGTAACTGACAGAGCAAGTGATGAAGGTGAGTGATAGTAGATTGTAGAAGGTCATAGATCAACAGTCAAGGTCAAGTTTTAAGATTACATTGTCTCAGAGCAGAATGCATGTGGAACATTCAACAACCTGTAGACATTCTAAAAACAAAATGTGACAGAGTATCATACAGTGTAGGTTAATCACTGTGATCAAATACAGTGCTGGTTGTGGAACATTATCTTGATGTTCAGAACTCTGCAGTCAAAATGAAACATATGAATGACTCCGTAATCAGAGGTTAATAAAGAAATGAAATGAAATTATTGAATTAGCCACCTTTCTGTTTAAGAACTATAAAGAACTTTACACAAATATAAAAACTGCTCCAGCCAAAATTTAAGGAATTTGACATTGCAAGGGAATGGTAAAATTTAAGCAAAATAATATAATTCCAAGAAAGATACCATTTGTATACCAGAATATGATATCCAATTGGGCCCAAGAGTAACTGACCTGGTGATGAAACTATATTAAGTTGGCTCTTGCAGTAGAGAGGTCTCCTCATTTGCATTTTGCACACACAACAGATGGAAAAAAAAAAAACATGTTTTTTCTTGATTCCAAATGATATACTTGACTTCCTTTATAATAGATGACTGTGTAACCTTTATATCCCCAGGCACTTAGCTTAACTTGCTGAAGATTTTCATCAGCACTCAGTAATCCATCTAGACTTTGACCTAGTTGTGAAGTTAACAAGCCCACTCAGGTGTAGCAGTGTGCCTCTGAGTCCAACAGGTAGGCCATGGTGACACAATACGGATTAGGGGGATTAGGTAATTCATTAGCCATTCATTGGAATTGGCTTCAAGACATCTGTGCCAATCAGTGAAGAAAGTACTCCAGCATGATATACAAAATGTGTACATGCCAGTCAGCAAACAAAGTGCACAAAGGGGTACAAAGACCCTCAGTATACACCTGAGTTGACTAATGAAGATAATTTATGTGATGTCTCATGTTACCAAGTAGGCCTACAGTGTGTGTGAGATGTCACATTCATGTGACCTAAACAGTTCTGAGGATGAGAAGTTACAAAACATAGTGATATTAAAATGACTACTGGTATGGCTTCTGAGTAATGTATGTTTTATTTTTCTTGTTATGTTTCCTTATAATTATTCAAATGGCTTTCACTGACTGAGGGATGTATTTTCTAGGGCATGACTTTAATCAATCAATCCTAGGGGAACGTGGTTCAGAAATCATGTGGATCATCCTTGGTTAATCACTATATTGGCACCTCTGAATTTCACTACATACATGTGAAAAATATTGGTTAAATTGATAATATTTGCATAAATTCAAAAGATATGAAAAACTTTTTGAGGTTTGGATAAAAGATGTTAAAATCTTTAAAAACATATTGCTAATTTAAGGATCATTTTTTACTGTAGCCATTTTAAGGCTTTTTGATGATTCAGCAACTACTATAAACAGTGGTGTATGAGCAAAACAGAAATGAAAAAGAAGGGAAGTTTTTATTCTACTATTGATATGAAAGAGGAATATTTACAATCAAGACATTATGTTCCTATATCTAGCACTTCACTTCAGAAATGGGATTTCTAGTGCTTGATGGGTTAGATAAAACATTAAACAAATACCAGTCAATTCAAGGGAAAGTTTATTTGTAACTCTTCTAGTACTAATTTTTCAATCCTTTCTTGTGGTTCTTGAAGCACAAATACAACCACTTGCAAAATTGTCTTTCCAAGTCCCATTTTGAGAAACACATTACTTGTACTAATATATTATAAGGTATATCCTGAGTATTCAATTGGTTTGCAGAAGTTAAACTATTCAGACTGCAAGTGGACTTGCATTGGGAATTTGGCGAAACTCGATTTGAAAACAACTCCGGGCAAAGATTGAATTGTCAATAAAAGTGAAATGAAAATGAAAGAATCACATTTGGATGAAGTGTAAATCAAACTTGCTTTAATATAGCCACATTAAAATCAGTTGATTAACCATGGCACATATTTCTGAAACATATATATATGAGTTCTCCTTTCTAAGTCTGAAATCTCCTCTTGTATGTTGGCATGTATTTATAATCACAAATAAAAATTGTGACAAGAGGGAACATGGTGGATCCATATGAATTACTCTTGCATTGCAGGAGTTATGTGGTTACATCCCACATTACTATAATTACATTTGGGATGTGAATTTGGATTGGTTTGCTATGTATTATTCATGTGACGTACAACACTTGTATCAAATGCATTATGTGTGCACATAATGATTGTTATTTTTCACGAAGATACTGTCAGTAATATACAAAATGATTGATGGTAAACAGAAGAATCCAATGTATTTTTGTAGTCTGTGGAAAAACATTGGTTTAATTTGTGTTTTGCTTATAAATAAAACATAGTAAAATAGACTTGCCATTCTCATTGAAATTAGTAGCTGATTTTGTTTGTCTCTCAAAATAGAATTCTTGGGGGTGTTTCATCAACGTTTGTCAGCGCCGACAATTTCAGCGAAATCCTTAGTTTTGATTGGCTGAGATGCTCTGGTCACTGACTGTTACTATGGTGATTCAAGTTGTCAGTGCTGACAAACGTTGATGAAACACCCCCCAGATTTATTGTGTAATGTTTATTGACTTACACAAGATAGATACTAGTATTTGATACTGAAAGTGTGCATTGTAGACATTAGGTATTGTAGCTCGTACAGCTTAGCATATATGCACACAGGCAATGCATTACACTCTCAAAAATGACTCTAATGGTTATGTGTTGTGATTAAAGCCTTTTATCCTACAGCTCTTGAATTGATTCATGCCCTATTTCATCAGTGATCCAAACAAATTAAAGAATGGTAATATATGGTCTGTCATTAGGAATGTTGACATTATTCATTGTTTGTATTGTTGATGTATAAAAAGAGCAAAAACAACTAAATTCTTTTCCTTGTTGTTTGTATGCTGTGGGCATGGCTGTTTGTAACTCATACTAGATATCTACACTGTTTTGTGAAATGTTTTTCACCATATAAGCTGTAAGTATCGTGATGCCGGAAGTTGCAAGATTCAATTTACCCTTGAATGTGTCATCAATGCATTAGCACAGAATTTAGGTTATCTGTGTTACTTTCAATCCAGTTCAAAAAAAAGTGTGATTATGAGATCAGTTGCCATGGAAAGTTGCAAGTTTCATATCTCATTAACCCACTTTTGTGACTCAGTTACACTTGAATATTCATATACATATTTTTGATGTGTCAGTATACCTAGAGTGCTGAAGGCATAATGTTTTAGAGTGTGGGTATTTGTCCATCAGCCTGTTCTTTTTATGCAATTACTGAAATATTATTATTTTTTTTTTTTTTTTGGTCATGCCAATTTTGTGAAAGATAAAAATCTACTTGCTTTTGATATATTCTGACATGTGGTATCCAGCTCTAACTTTACATGTAAATGTTTCCATATTCATGCAATGTAATTTGTTAACAAGAGATGTGGATGATGTATATTTTAGTCTTGGGTATAGTACTCTTTCTAGGGCAGGAAAGGAGATAAAAGCGATTAGATTACACAGACTGACATGCACAGATGCACAATATGATGCATTTCCATTGAAATCTAATCGAGTATCGACTATATTCACCAAGTTGAAGGCTTCCACATCACTTACAAAGTGAAAAGAGAAGAAGTAATGCAATGTTTGCACAAAAGCCCTGATGACCTACATCATAAAACAGCAATTTTTAGCATTTCATGGCTATAAAGCTGTTGGCTTCAAGCTTCAGCAAATATTCCAAACTGAAGAGCACTTTTCTCTTCAGCATGATAACCCAAGTTGAACCATTAACACCCACAAGTCTTCAAAAGAGATGGTGAGACACATAGACAGAGAGAGAGAGAGAGAGAGAGAGAGAGAGAGAGAGAGGAGGGAGGGAGAGAAAAGATACATGAATAGAAAATGACAAAAGTAGAAATACAGAGAGGAAGTGATATATCACTTGGTACAGTGCATTTCTTCCATTTCTGAGCACTACAATGTGTATGCAGTGCAGTGGTTGTTCTTTTTCATAGATTCTTTGTCATCCATGCCAACACATAATAAATACATATTCTTCTGTGCAGAGAGAGAGGGAGAGAGAGAGAGGAAGGGAGGGATAGCTAGGAGAGAAAGAGGGAGAGAGAGGGAGAGAGAGAGAGGTAGAGGTGACTGAAAATGTATGAAATACAATTCAAGATGAACCTTATAACATTTGTACATCAATGGATATTGCTGAAATCAAATTATTTCTGCCATTTTAAGTCTGAAGGTATAAAAAAACTGCATTCTTTTAATGTGGAGAGCAATTTTCCATTTCAGTTTTTTTTCTTTTGTTGGTTGTACAGTCCAGATTGAATTAGTCTGATATGTTTTGTGGACAAAGATTATAAAACCAGAAATGTGTCTCTCTAGATACTGTTTATATTTTATGCATAAGTGATTTTATTTCTCGCCCCCTTTAAGAATGAAAATGAAATCAGACCTATTACATTATGTGGAAAGTTTAAAGCAGCGACATGTTTATTTCTACTCTAATGTAATATGGTCCAGCAACATCATCCTCTTGCAGACTTAATTTGGGGAATCACATTTGGTGCAAGTCAAATACCAGAATATTGTATTCAGTTCTTCCATAGATATTCTGTTGAAATACTTTCACATCTGCCAATTAAAGGTGCATAGTCCTGGTAGTGTAGAGGGCGCTGTTGATGATACTGCCGATCACCGTTTATGTTAGCATTAATGCGAAGATTACCGAAGTTGAGCTGTCATCAAGAGTAAAGTGCGTACAATTGTAGGTGTTGCTAAGTAACGTTGCCTTCGTTGTCTCCTCTGCGCATCTTGCAGTCTGTAGTAATGCCAGGGTGCATGCATATAATGATGTGCTTGTTATTATGACATCACAAAAGAAGTTTGCTTAAGCTGTCTTCTCCCTCAGCTGAATCATGAACCGAACTGTGATCTGACCACTGACTACAGTGAATCCGACTTCTTCGGACTCGGGAAAGTGGGCCATAGCGTAAGCGCCAAAGAGGAGTCGATAGTATACTGTAGGTCTCTACAGGAAACTTGCGCTGTGCGCCCACGTACGCATTTGACTAAAACACCGGGACCATGCACCTTTAAACTTTCAATATGTTCCTCTATCTCAATATTCCTTCTATCTTTCTCTTAGTCTTTCAATTCCTTTCATCTCTCACTTCAATCCTTATAACCTTGCTGTTCTAACATGCAGACTAATCATGCTTTGACTATCATGGAGGAAAAACTATAAATGGTGGAGTGTAATAATGCAGAAAACCATTTGTACATGATGCTCTCATACATGCGACCTAGGGATTGGTTGGTGTAGGTCACCTCATTCTGTGGTATTTGCATCTCATGGGCAGGAGAGACACAGATGAAATTGGTGTATTGATTGCACTGACTACTTCTTTCAAGGGTGCCCCACAGTAGACGTATATTACACTCTTATATTCCTTGTATTGATCACGCTGCATTTATTACCCAGTGAGGCACAGCGACAATATCATTGGGTAAACATACCCACAAACTCTTGTTTATCCAATCTTGCATACAGAACTTAATTGCTCCTCTGCACGATTGCATGCAGCATTAATGTGGAACAGATAGTGGATATAAGCACATTTGTTATATTTAAACTGTCTTGAAGACAGTGTGCAATTTCTGCCCAGAATGTCACGTTCCAAAAAATAAACATTCAAGAGGCCAAAGGAATCAATATAAACATACAATATTATGTTATGCACATGTGCATGTGTATGCACATGTGCATGTATAAATGTGTTTGTATACATGTATGTTTGTATCATATTTGTGTGTGTGTGTGTGTGTGTGTGTGTGTTTGTTTGTTTGTGTGTGTGTGTTTTGTGTGTGTGTGTGTGTGTATAAACATGCTAACCTGACTGCTCTGAAATACTTTCTTGGCTGTTTTGTCATGTTGTAAGTAATTATAAACAATTTTCATTCGTGTAATATGAAGAGTTTGGACAAACGCTGCTGAAAACAAGAGTGCAACGTGTTGAATCAGTCAGATATTCTTTGCTTGTATAGAAAACCAGGCACATGCAGGGGGTACTGCACATCATTGTGTGAATACCATGCTAAAAAGCTCTTTCCTGAGAGGCTTTCAAGTTGCACACACATCAACAAAAGAAAGGGATTTGTCGGCCCATATTGTGAACATATGGCCAAGAAACAATCAGTAGTTGGGTGATTTAATTGTCAGCAGTAAATCTGGCATGAAAACTTAACATATTTATATAAAAAAAGAGGACATCTAGACATATCGAATAATAGTCTTCTGGGATAATTTTCTATAATAGGGTTTGTCAGTCACATATTAGTGTTACTTAGAGATGCAAAGTTTTGTTATGTTAGGTTATGGATGGATATACGAGCATGCACTAATATAACAACAGATAAGAAATACTGGTTTGAAAAAAAGAAGAGATGCTAGAAATGAGTGAACCTCATATGTACATAAGAGTTGCATCATTCAAATTAGAGCATGATGAAATCAATATTGTACATCATTGATGTGGACAATATTTGAGGGCGGATATTCATCTAAAGAGAACAATGTCAGTATGCCCAGAAATTCCTACAGACATGTTTCTATGTAAATATCATACAATCATGTTAACACAAATGATATATAGTGTGAAAATTTATTAGGAAAGTTAAGTAGTACACTTTTGGTAGTATTAGATGACTTTGTTGAAGTTCAACAGTTTAATAATCAATGTGTGAAGCTGCAAAAACTTCAGAAGACCAGTATTCAACACTATGTGCTGAAGAATTACTATTTTTCTGTACTTGATATTGATGAAAATATGATAGGCAAAATAATCCAACTCTGAATAAAATTGATTGAATTGAATCCATGATGAAATATCAGTTACTGTATATGCCATATACACTGTATTTCGCGAGTCTAAATTTTCGCGAATCGGCAATTCACGACGATTTCGCAAGTGGTTAAATTCGCGATCGTGGAGTCCTGTACTAAACAGAGAAATGTACATTGTACATGTGTATGTCACATTCACATCGGGATTAGAGTCGATATTTTTGCGTATCTTTAATTTCGCGAATAGCACCCGACTCGCGAAATTCGCAAAAATCAAAACCAAAAATATTTGGCGTATACGGTATTACAAAGTCTACCCCAAAGCTGCTTGTTCAAGTTCTTCATTTGTTGTAGTGACAGTAGTGACAGGATGAGAGCAAAAACAGGGGAAAAAATATTCACTGACATTTTTCCCCTTTGTATGGCTTAGAATTAATATAATGTACTTTAATTCATTTTTTTTTCTGCAGATTTGAAAAATTAACTTCTAACAGAGTATATATGTTAATATGAATTGCAAGAATGTATGAAATGAACATCCTTTGCTGTGGCACTGGTACTGTGGTAGTCAATCTGATGCAGCATAATTTCATCCTTACAAGTTCACCTTCATAGACATGTGGGTTGAGTGAATGCAGCAATATTAGTAAAACACATCAGTGAGAGTTTGAGGAAAATCAGACAAATCGTTCAAAAGTTATGAATATTTGAAGTTTCTGCTCAGTCAAGACTGGATGAAAAGACTACTATTGCTTGTGATGTCACATGTGTACAAGGATATAAAGAAAGAATAAAGAAAATTCAACATATTTTCACTTTTCTCGCATAACAAATGAACACTTGACTTCTCTCTTTCAGAAGGCAGGGGGAATAATATTACCCTTAATGTATGTCAGTAGCAAGTCGAAGAAATTTGCACTTTATTCAAAAAGTGAAGTTTTGTGAAATTCTCTTTATATCTTCTTTATATCGTTGTACGCATATGACATCATACACTGTAGTAGTCTTCTCATCCAGCAGTGACTACGCAGATACTTTAAAAATTCATAACTTTTGAGCGGATTGTCCGATTTTCCCCAAACTTTCACAGATGTGTTCTACTAGTATTGCTGCATTCACTCAATCCATATGTACACGTATATGAAGGTGGACTTGTCCTTTAACCCTATAAAGCCCAAGCTATTTTGACCCCTTCCAGGCCCAAAAGGGGGGCACATTGTGCCCCCCCTATTTAACTTCTTTATTATATGATATATGACCGTCATATTTGGTACATGGGTAGAGCAACTCATACTCTACATGACCCGACATTTGAAATTTCTCAAGGTCATCCACTGAGGGTGCTATTTACCAAAATATAAAGAAATACATAGGAAATATATGCTGAAATCATGTTTTTTTCTTTTTATTTCTTTATCCCCAGTATATATATTTCTGTTTTATATCAATCATTGTCATATTTACCATAAAGGAAAAGCAAGTTAACCTTCACTATTTGTAATGGTTGAAATTTCTCAAGGTCAACATGTGGAGGCGCTATTTATTACAATATGAAGAAATATATGAAACCTATGATGTATTACTTGGAATGGGTACATTATATTGGTATCACATTTCATATTTCCAAAATGTTGAAATTTTGAATTTGCAGATTGATAATATGATAAACAAAAGATATTGCAGGCAAAGCTTGTGTGAAAATAACCCAAAATAAAAGGGTAGTCTTCGAAAAATGCTGTATTTTCGATTATTTCTATTATATCTATTGTTTGATGCCTACATGTATGTCATATGAAAATAAAGGAAATAATAAGGAGAGCATTTCAGGGTAATTCACAACCATTATTACTTCACATTTTGGTCCTTCAGCAAATTACAGCCAAGAAAACCCCCATTTCATCCATTATTATACTGTTAACTGAAATTGGAACAGAAAATCATGCAAAATTTGACGAACATGGTTGTCAGTTTATGGTTGCCATGGCAACCAGCAATATCGGACATAGCTAAATTATATATCAAAATGTTTGCAATAAGATTCTAGGAAAAGTCACCAAATTTGGTTGAAATCGAGTAAAGGGTGTGGGAGTGGCAAACGAAAATATGGTAGGGGGCACTATGTGCCCCCCCCCCCCCTTGGGCTTTATAGGGTTAATATTTATGGAGTCATGTAAACCAGAACTTTGAAATCCATACCATCATGCATTGTACAGTTGAACCTCTATTATCCGGCCTCCCTTTATCCGGATCTCTATTATCCGGACGCAATCTCGCCGTGATTTTTTTTAATAATTACGGGAAGAAAGGGGGATTCCCAACTCCTTGAGAACCCCTACCCAAACACACATGAATTACATATTACTTCCAATATGATTAACATACATTGCATCAAATTTCCTTCCAAATTGCTTACCTTCAGACATTTCAACATCCCGAAACATCCCCAAATGTAACAATGAAAAGGTTGCAGTATACACATTACTACATGTGGTACTACAATGGGCTACATCAGTACATGTGTATGTTTATGTACATGTATAAAGCGTTGAGTCTCCCGTATCCAGCCAAATCCCTTATCCGGATGAGCCCCGGTCCCGACTTGTCCGGATACGAGAGGTTCAACTGTATCTCATTCTGTTTTCTTTTCTCTAGCAATCTATTTTTTGAGAATGTGCACATGTGTACTTTTATTCATGGTCATCTTTTTTTAGTATGCATAGTATCCTGCTTTGAAGTGCAGCTGGTTTCTATGCTTGCACAGTGAAAGAAGCATGTTAGTAATTAGAATCAGTGCATAGTGGCCTTGGTCTCAGCTGAAAGTACAGTGTGGAGGATCTCTAGTGTCAATTGTGAGGCTCTGAATGAGATACAGTGTACATCAATGTGAAAGCTTTATTGAAATAATGTGCACATTTTAATGTCACAAGGACTTTTCTGACAAACAGAGAGCTGGTATAAGTTTTGGTTGGGCTTTTACCATGTGCCAAAAGTGGATCACAGTCAATGTACTTCTTGTAGCTTGGTTGCAAAGATTTCAGTTGCCCATGTGCTGTAAAGCAGTTCAGCGGATAACTTGTCACAGTGTTGATAGGAGCTTCAGAATAACATCCATAAATTGCAATACACTGTGAAACAAGCACAGTGCACGACTACCAAAGTTGGCTACATCATACATGTTTAATACACAATTCTCAGTGATCCCGAAACTTGAATCTTACTGAGCCTTAGTCCATCAAAAGAAATAAAGATAGTGGAATTACACCAATACACCTGTCTATAATTGGGAACTTTATAACAACAAATGGAGAAGATTTCTCTTCTGCTGCACCACACCTAAGTGGACACAACGGAAGCAAGGTAAATCACAAAGTCCACACACATTCAGGTCATTGTACCACATGTTTGTATGGCAAAGTTCAAGGAATTCAACCTTTTCTGACAGACTCATTTGCCCTCTTATCATGTGGCTTACAATGTGGTTGACTCCTAGTGAACTCATAAGATAGCATATTTGACTTTTAGGATGTCATGTAAGGAACAATTTACCTGGGATGTTGTTAAAAACAAGTGCCACATTTTCTTTGATATGGATCATAGATACTTAAGCACTTACAGGTATGTGACATACATTTACATTGTACATGTTTTGTCCATGTAATGCTCTTTTCAATCATAATTATTTTTTTTTTTTGCGTAATGATAATGACTTCAAAAGAGAGTAAAAGTGATACTATGCCATATTTCTGCCATTATAATTCAATTTAGAATCACAGGCAGAGAACAAATGGGGTGGGGGAGAACCCCAAAATATGCCCATTCATACACACAAGTGATTGGTTTTTTTTTTTATCATGATGCAAGACTCAATTTCAATTACCCCAGTTTAAACATACATGCAGCCCCCCTCCCCCCCCAAAAAAAACAAACAAACAAACAAACAAACAAAAACATAGCAATAGCAAAAAAAAACAACACCACACCACCACCACCACCACCACCAACAACAACAACAACCCTACCACCACTACCACCCACCACCATCAACAACAACAATAGGAACAAAAAAACTCCATTGGCTACAAGTAAACTGCACATGCCTAAACAATGACCAGAGCATGAACCCATGCAGGCACATTCACCCCTGGCCTAGAATGCCATCCATGAGGGATTTGAGCATGTGGCTGCAACATGCTCAAATTCTTGTGCAACATCCTCAAAGGCCGGCAACATGCTATACAACATCCTTGAATATTGGCAACATGCTCAGAATAATACGTAATCAACATGTGAAAGACATGTGCAAAATGTGAGAAAAACATCAAACTACTGCAAAATTTGTGCCCAAAACATGAGACAAAACATTGAATATAAGCAGCACAACAAGAAATATTTAAATTGCAAAATGTTGTGTGCTAAGCGCACTTACAGTTTCTGTGCAATTTTCTCATATTCAGAGCTTGGAACATGCTCAAATTTCAAGTTGTCGACCACCCTGTGATATAAATCAAATTTAGCCGTGTGAATTATAAGAGATCACTGCAATAATATATTGGGTTTTTTTAATGCCCATCAACTAACTGTTTATATTTTTGCCAAGGTCCATTCATCATTCACATGCATAATACTTACATTTGTACGTGAACTGTGTAGCAAATTTCGAACTTTTTGCAACTTGATTCTTGATGCATTTTTGCTGGAATAGAACTTTATGAAAGAAATATATGAAAGAAGTAAACTTCTGTTTTGAAAATGATGAAAAAGAATATAACAGGGTGTAGTCATTTGCTTCCCCCCCCCCCCTTTATTATGCTAACATGGCACAAAATTTGGTATGGATATCATCATGATATTCTGATATGTATCATAATTGTGAAATGGTTACTCTCATTTGACTATTAAAGGAATGGACAAAAATAGTGAAAAATGCTGGGAATGTCAACATGCATACCTTATCATACAGTCGATAAGAGGGGCACCGTATGGTTTTTGAGGATTCTCAGACGCAGCATGAAGCCTGTGGACTTTTATGTACTCTGTTGTTGGGTCAGGTTTATCTCATTGGCATGCCTGCTGCGTGTTGAAACCTTACCTGCATATCAGTAAGCAATAAACTGCATAATGCGCTGGCACCTGCTGGTCTGTTTTCTTCATTTCTTTTAATATTAAATGTTCAAACCAAGCGCTTATTGCATACTTTCTTTCAATGTGCAACTACTGGTAGTGGTTTCACCGAGAGATAATGCACATAGATTTACTTGTAAGTTTGTCTTTTAAAGTGCAGTTTAGCTGTGGATAGTATTCAGGGAAGTATTGCACATCAACTTCAACCTAGGGTATGTATCTCTCTCTCTATGGTATACAGCTGTATGTGTATGTATGTTTATGTGTTCTGATGCAAAATGGAAAAGTTACATTTGAACTGACATATTGTTACCAAAACTACAGTTCTGTAGTGAGGCTCTTAACTTAGGTTTAGGGAACAATCTAACCCCCCCCCCCCCCATCAAAATTTTATTTGGTCCGTTATTTCTGTATTTCTGTGTTTACTGAATGAAAGTTTTTCTTTGGAATAGATTTTCTTGTAATTTTAAATCATGATAGTTCTCTAAAATTAATGCTTTTTTTTAATCAACTTTTCATCCCCAAATAATATTCAAGTTTGGGCAAATACAACAGAGTTCATACGTAGTTTGATAGATGATTCACACAATAATCAAAGCATGCCACAAGAGTGAGGATTGGGGTGAATGACTGTTTTTAATTGTGTGTGTGTATGGTAGTTATGTACAATGTATACCAGGTGATATATAATGTGGTTGAATGCGCATGATCAACTAGTCATTATTAACTGCTAAAATGTGATATGTAGTATGTGGTACATATCATAACAAGACACAGTCATATGTGGGAGAGGAAGCGTTTAGTGCTTTAAGCTGACTATTTAAAATCTAACTCTTACTTATAGTGCAAACGTGCACATTGTTCAGGTTGACTTGTAATGGATGAAACTGGTTTATTATAATTTATTATAGTATTATTATAATTTCAACAAACTTGGATATGAAATAGGAAAGTAATGGAATGAGATCTGTTCATGTGATTTTGTGGAATATTTACTGGTTGCAACAAGAAAGGCAATGGAAGAGGTGGTGATGCCACAACTCTTTCATTGGTTTGTACAGAACAACATGAAAATAATGTTTTTGGTGGCTTTTCCAAATGGAAATTTCCTCACTAAGTAAAAAGATTAATTTAAAAGAAATTAATAGTATTACCAAGGTTTGTGGCTGTTTCATTATTGCCTGCTGTGTTATTTGTATTCTTCATGCATCTTTCATCTGGTTTTTTTTTGTTTGTTTTTTTGTCAGTCACATCTGCCTGTTGGCATTGTACTTGATAGTGTTTCACTGGATGACTGATGTGTATATTGTCATGTCACTAGTGATGGTTGATGAACTAAATGTGTAAACTTGTTTAATGTGCACTCAAATTTTCATACCCCTAAGACATAGCTCATTTGACTTAAAGTGATGAAATGATATTACACAGCTCATTTGACTTAAAGTGATGAAATGATATTACTCTGACTCAGATATTTTTATTGTTTTCCTGATAAGTCTGAAAAGGCTTATATATATATAGCCTAGGAAAAGCAAAAAAAAAAAAAAAAAACCAACCCCCCCAAAAAAACAACAACAAAAAAAGCTCAAGGGCTGTCATCTGGCAATTAACCGTTTTAGTAGTATCATCAGACGGATCAGACATGTATTGCGTGTCCTTTGCTGATGGTCATGTAGAGGTATCATAGCTCTAGTGGACAGTCACCATTAAAGGTTTTATATACCATTTGCAGATGAAACAAAAACCCAGCTTTAGTGCTTCAAAATACATAGTTCTAAAATGTGAGTCAGGGATAGAAACAACCAGTGTAAAAATTAAATCGGTTTAATCAATGTTAAGTATTGTTTAATATACCGGTACAAAATGTGAACAATAGTTATGTTAAATTGTTTCTAGACTAAATCGTAAACAGTCATGGTGTATTGAGAAAAGTAGTGATATCTCACTATATTTTAGGCTTTATTGCAAGATTTTTATTATGGTATTGGTAGGATGTTTTGTGATACGACTGACCTTCACATATGCATCAAATGTGATAACACAAACATTTTTTAAATCGTTGCTCCCAATGGTAAACACTACATTTAAATATCATTATTACTATGTGCTTAAGCCTCTGAGAGTGCATGTTGCCCATTTACCATCCAAGTGCTAAATTTTAGTCCCTTCCCCCCCCCCCCCCCCCATAATGTAAAATGATTTTCCGGTTTAACTACTCATATTATTGCGGCAAACCTTTTTTTCTCTCAAATGCATGGAAGGCGAAGGAAAAAAAAAAGAAGAAGAAAAACACCCATAATATCCAAGTAGTGCAGAGATTAAATATCCAGTTAGTTATTTTGCCCAAGCCATTACTGTAATCCTATGGCATCTGCAGATCTGCTTACCGGGAAGTAGGGATCAAGTTGGAGTAAGAACTGAGCTATTACTCGGGCTAAACATGTATTGCTGTAGGATATCTTAAAATGTTACACCATGCCATTCAGTCTCAGCAGTATGCAACATACATTGTAGACATTGCTGGAAACCTTGTTGCAGCGGTCAGTGGCTTGCATTCTGTATCTAACTTGAGATTACTGGCAATACATGTCAGAGATACAGACCAGTGATTCCTGTGACAAGTTGTGCTCTAGATTGTTGCTGGATTTATGTACACAATGTACTAAAACTGCAGCTTGAACTTTTATCCCCTGTGCAGATATGCATCCCATTCATTTTCAGATTTATGACAGTTCAGAAAACATAGTCAGTTGTACTTTTTGTGCTGATGATATCAATTTTTCATTAAAAATCCCTTAGTTTTATTTACAGGCCTTAAATGGACATTAGATATGAGGAATCTCATTTTTTTCTTTTTGTAGTTGGAAACTTTTGTTATAATTTGTATGTAAACCTGCAGCTACTGTGGTTGATACAAATTTGGGAGTACCGGTACTATGTTCACTGTATATAGCTGTAGTTGGGGCCAGAGGCTGTAATCCACGCCAAGCAGCATGTTGACAAGAAAATGTAATCAACTTTTTTTTTTTAAAAGGCAGCCATTTAATAGATGCATTCTAGGATGTTCAAACTTTACAGGGATACCCCCCCCCCCTTCCTTCCGAAAGGTATTGAAATAAATCTGTTCATCAAGAAAGAAATATGTGGGGCAGCACAGACCAATAAATGTGCAGCAAAGTGAGCTCTACTTGAGAGATTCAGATTAAGTTCTGATGAGAATATCCATTTGCATGTTAGCTGAGAGTTTTTGGCTTGCCAGTAGTACCTTTTTAGTTTTCAGACTGGTGGATTATCCAGACTATGATTGCATTTTCCTAGACTGAATGATTGGAGTAGATGACCGACTTACGTCTCTCATCCCAAATTCCGTGCTCTTGCAGATTTTTACATAATGAGAGACTTTAGGACATGCACTCTGTCATATTTCTATGATACTACAGTGTAGGTATTTACCGACAGATTTTTGTAACCCATTACCTATCTTTATTTTGTTGCACTATGCTAACACATTTCCATATATAAATAATGTTTTTGTCCTAAATGTTCACAATGATATTTGTAGATGGCATCTTTTCTTTCTTTTATTTTAAAGGATCAAACAGTACATACACGTATGTGTATATGTGTGTGTGTGTGTGTGTGTGCATGGCCAGTCACTTGTAATTCACAAGGGAAAAAAGCAAACGAACACACAAGCAATATGATGGCAGGAAGACTATACTACTAGCCAAGGACCGGATGAACACAAAAGAGTAGATTTCCACAGACAAAGTGATTTTGACCTACAAATTGTACATGTATTGTTGTGCACAGATGATAAAGTGTGTCGTCTCAATGCCTAGTAAATATCATCTGAGGTAGTAGTAATGATGAGGGTCATATACTGATCACAGTGAAATATCATAACATTACAAAATAAAAAGAAGAAAATCCTACATAATTTAAATGGTTCAAAGTTGTTTTGGCAACTGCCAAAATCTGCCTCCAAAATAATGCCAGAAAGTGTGCATGGGAATTGGATTTTTCTGTCACAATATCTCTGCCAGAACAGAACTCCATCTCTTCTCATGTGACTTCCTCACAATTGATATATAAATGACTTCTTACAGCCAAATGCAAATCTGAAGCTGGCCGGCCAGGCTATTGTTACATTGGTTTGGTAATGAAGCACACTGAAGAGCCAATTGCACATGAGCAGTTACAATCCAGAAATTCAGAATTTTCCCCTTGTGTCAAAATATGACACATTTCTTGACATTGCAGTGTGAATGGAAAGGTAAAAATTGTAATTTTAGTGTTGCAATGGATTTCAATGGAAATTGGCCTTTTGTACAATATATGCTCCCATATTATCGGTCTCATGGACTCAAAGTATAATTGAAGTTAACTTAGAGGCAAGATTTTGACATTGTGTAGAGGACAGTGAAAGTGTTGTTTCTAATGATGAAATAAAAGTAGGGAGCACTTTCAACTCTTGAAGTCTTGCCAATAGAACAAATTCTGTTCATAAGAAAACAATCACACATTGTGGTCATGGTTGCTCTATGCTGATTTGAACATGTGAAAAGTAAATGCATTGTAAAGGGGTATTTCAGTTGATCCTTTGGTGAAGACAGTCTATATACATATGTGTGGATGATTATAATTTTGATCACAGACTTCTATCAAGACATGCTGACAACATAGGTAATCACATCTTTGATGGTTGATTATAAGTTGTGTAAGGAGGTTTGATACTGTCATATGATATATTAGTGTACATTTTCTGTAGGTGTAAAGTGCTATTCTTTATCAAGTATAGAGAGAATGTCATGTTCATTGTCTCGATGACACTCTGCATTTGAACACTCTAATAATATCTAGGCAGGTTTGTGGCTGATTCTGTCCATTGTGTTCTGGTTTGCATACCGAGATAACTGCAAGTATGTGAATAAGTTAACTTGGTAACAAAATTAAGATTGTTTCAGAAAGAGTAAGTGCTGATGGTATGTTGGCAGTTTGTCTGGAAAGAGAGTGATTTCCTGACAACAGTCGACTTGGCAAGTGGTCTACTCATCCAGCAGCCTTATGGGAGCATTCTTGTGTGGGCTAGCCTGCAACGCGGGACTTGATGAACCAGGCAGCAACCAGTGGTCATTGCGAACTTTCTCTTTGGGACTGATGTCGGAGAATGACGCACTTTCGGAATGACGTTTGAGAACGACGTACTTTGGGAAAGACAGCGGGGAATGATGTACAACATGTACTTTGGAAACGACGTCAGGAATAACAGTGTGACTGCAATACTTGTTTGAGGAGTGATAGATGTTATATGCATGAGTAAGTCAAATTGTACATCTGAGTTGGATGCCCTGATGTACATGGTGCAAATTGGTGACTTGCAGAGTGGCATGAGAGTCTAGGAGTTCTCATCCACTTCACACCAGTCGTATACTTCGACTAAATGGACAGTTAGCTTGCTTGGTGTAAGTACCAAGGCCCAGTTTGTTACAGTATTGTTACTGTATGAGTGCATTTCATTAAGTCATTGCACAAATTGACTAATTATGCACCCTTGTGTATCACTTGTGATTAGTAGATATTCAGAAGCTTAGAGATGCTTATATTTGTGTGTCATATGGTGTGATACAGTTTTAGTTTCCTACACTTGTAATTAAAAAGAATAATTCTGTTGACAGTTCTCAAAAGAGACTATTAAGACTGATCATAAAGTGTTGTCAGAATGCAAGTATTTTCTGAATAGTATTCTGTACAAGAGAATACAGAGTAGTTACTATACTAATGATGAAGCCATAATAGTGAATGCAGTAAAGAGCATTAAAAAACTTTACTAATACAGAATTTTACCAACATTTAAATAGCTTTCAACACATATACTGTACATTGCGAAGACCTTCACAGAAGTTCCAGAGTCATGGGTAGTGTCAGTGTGAAATATAAGAATAATGCTGTTTCCAAGGGATAAAAAGTTTACTATATGGAAGTGGAGGCTTGATTTCATGCCATAGTAAGTCCTCTCTCTGTAATGTTTCACAACTAAAACAAATTAACTTTAGTAAATATGCTTGTAAGATCTTGCGTTATAGGTGAAAGGAACATTGAACATTCAAAAGTTGGAAAGGATAGCTGCAGCTTGTAGAATTCATCATCTATGGATTGGAATTAATGTTTACAGTTTCAAGTCCATGGATTGACTGTGTACAGGAGGCCATGTATATTTCACATTTCTCATTCCATTACTATCATTTCTGATGTTGAATTCATCCAAACTTTGAGATTAGATAAATTTGAAATTGAGAATCATATTAATGGAATGAGGAGTAAGTATCATCTGTTTTTAAAAGAAGAGTGTGAGATTCCCCACCTCAGAGACAATGCACAGCACATTTGTGTTATTGTAGGCAATGATTTTGCGAGTTGTTGATATTGCCAATATCAGTTGTCTTGTGAAATTTGCAAAAAATAAAAACGCCACAAAATATATTGCGTATAAATACAGTAGATGCCATCTCATGATTTATAAGCAGTGGTTAAGTATTGTATTGACACTTGTCCCCACTACAACAAATTGTAAGACATTTGCAAAGTAGTTTATGCTTTAAGAAAGTCTTGAGTGAACAGGGTGCGCAAGAGGTATCCATCTAGCAGGGAGTGAATGCTCCAATTCAACCATCCTAATGGACTCGAATGTTTATTTTTGTGATGCAGTGAAATTGTCATCAGAAGGCAATTTATGGGGCATTATTGGGTGCTACTGAGTAATGAATTCAATCACAGTTTCAGTCTCTATCTCTGTCTTTTATCAGTCCTTTCCCCTGTGCAAGTGGTTGTAAGCGTTTCACTGCTGAGTGTACTGGAATGGGATGAGATGGCAGAGAGAGGGGGATGATGTTTATATTTACGATAATGGAATAGAGAGTGAGGGGGATGAAATAAGGCAAAAATGCTCCCAGCAGTTTTGTACATAATATTATGTAAAAGGTATTATGTTTGGATGAGAATATTTATAAAAAAAGTGATCAAACAGATGAACAACAAATTGCTTTGCTACTTATACAGTGGAAATTTTGAACTGTTTTGTATAATTTTAAAGCAGCAAAATAGATGTATTTTTTTTAATGATGAGTTGTAGTCGGGTGTTTGTTAGCTCTGCAGCCCTTGCAGAGACTTAAACAAATAGAAACCTTTCTTGTTATTGTTTTTTTTTTGTAGAGAGGTATGCACACGAACTGCAGAATGTATTTCTGTGAGGAAGTGTATTTATTGTTGAGGGAAATATGTAGGGATTATGAACACAATTTCACTAAAAGGTCGGGTGGATTTATGTGAAGGTCCTTCTGCATTGATAATTTTCTGTGTTATTAAGGAGAGCTTGTGCAAGCATAGTTGCTAAATGTTACAAAGGTCTTCTTTAATATTGGTGCGAACCAGGAATACGAGAACCCCTTTGTCAGAAAAAGAAAAAAAAAGCAACAACAAAATACAGGACAGCTAAATGCTCGGGAAGTGTTTTTTTTTCTTTCTCTTTAGTATATGAACTGAAAAAAAAAAATTGCAAGGCTGTTTAGGCATGTAGATGAGTAAATTCCGTAAAGAGATGAAATTAGATAAAGAATACTTTATGGTAAAGAAGGGAAATGGTACAACTGTTAATGCCATTATTATTAAAGGTCCTGTTAACCTTTGAGAGCAGTGATTTTAAAAATGTTCAAGATATCATATTTGATGCATATGCATTGTTGTACCACAAAACATCCTACCATATAAAATTTTCGCAATAAAGCCTAAAATATAAAGGAGATATCAGCATTTTTCTCAATAAACCGTAACTGTAGACAGTTAAGTCTGGAAACATTTTTATTATAGGTATTGTTCACATTGCGTATATTTAACAAAACTTAACATCAATTTTACCGATTTAAATTTTTACAATGGTTGTTTCTATCCCTAACGCACATTTTAGAACTATTTTAAAGCACTAATGCTGGGTTTTTGTTTCATCTGCAAATGGTAAATTATGCCTTTAAGGTAATACATGTAATACCAGAGAGAAGACAGTATTAGTTTACCACTCTATTAAAGATAACAGAGACAAGCAAGTCACGCTGAGTGCTTGGATACTGAAAATACGGAGTGGTATTATGGTACATATTACTTGTAGGATAGAGAAATTTTATATGGCAGATGGATTTTATGCAAATATGGAAAAAAAGGTGTGCACACTAGACTTAGCAAACTAACAAATTGCACATTGGATATCATGAAGGACTCCAAAAGGAAATACAGGGGAGGGAGAAGAAGATGTAGTAGGAATGAAGGATAGGGGGAGGGGGAGGGAGAGAGAGAGAGAGAGAGAAGGTGGGAGAGAGATGGGGGAGAGAGTGAGAGAAGGAGGGAGAGTTTGATGTAAACATAGAAAGAGAGGGAGGAAATACTGATAGCCAAATCCATTAAGACAGGTATAGAATGAAAAGTGCATAATATGAATGTCAAGGCTAAGTGACATTCAGGTTTCAGGCTCTGATCAATCCCACAGTATGCTGCAGGATAGGTGCTGGAAGGGCCTGGGCTAAGAGGCTTGATCAAAGGTATAAATAAATAAATGATTGATTTGAATATTTTTGCCTCATCGCTGTGAATATCGATTGCAGGAAAATCATTGAACCACAAGGGTGAAAAATTCCCGTGGGTCCCCGTGAGCCATAGAGAGCCGTTGTGTGCATTGAGAGTGACTGGCGCAACTTGCCCTGCCCCCCACTCTAGAAAAATATGGGTTGAAGCATGGGCGTTCTACATGTTTGTAATCAAGTTATGCATTGATGTGAACGATTTTAGCCTGTAATTGATAATTACAGAATGATTGCTCCTAGCCCCTTTGTGAGTGGGTTCTATACAGGAAACTGTCTTGGTTCAAGCACTGCAGGCCTTAATTCTAATTGCTTGTTATCACTCATTCAGTCACATCATTTGTATTGTCTCTACAAGTAGTTGTAGTTTTGTCTTTGGTCCATGATGTTTTACCACAGATCATGGGTTGACTTGTCATATTACCAGTATTTCTATATATATATATTTTTTTAATCTGATGTCATCATAAAGTAAACATCACTGTTGGTACGTAAATCATTTTCATATTTCACAGAGTCCAACACATCTCACAAAAATCTTTGATTTTTTAGTTTAAAAAAAACACCTTGTGAAGAATCTTTGAAATAGTTATATTGGTCTTGTGTCTTGGGTTATATGACCTAAAAAACCCCGACTAATCAGAATAATAACTAGAAAAGCACTCAGAGAGCACAGACCTCCGCCAAGCTAGCAACTCATTACGACCCTTACACGCATGCAATTTCCCAAAATACCAGTGGAAGCATTTTGTTTTAATACGTCATTGCATGGCGTTCATTGACCTTATATGCCAAAAGATTAAAAATCATTCAAAAATCCATAAAAATTCCCGGATCGCTATCAAAATTGAATAGTGTTCCTTGTGTCAATATCAACTTTTTATGCAAGTTTCATTTTACTCCCTACTCAACTTTTTAATTATTTTGCAAACAGACAAACCAACACCGATGATCACTCAACTTCCTTCCTTGGCGGAGGTAATAATAATAAGTAACAGGATACTTATAATGCACCAATTCCACATAACTAATGTGCTCAAGGTGCAGTAGGATAAGTGAATTATGAAATACAAAATTCATTATACACACACATGTACATGAAAATGAATGAAACACGAATGAAACTAATGAGATTGAAATGAACCTGAAATTGAGAAGAATACAGGAAGTGCATTTTCAGTGCCTCATATCTATTCAAATATATGTACAACTTGTACTCGGGATCGAATCCCGATGGAATTCCATTCTCTTTGCTCAATTTTCCACTATTATATATCTTGTAATATTGGATGTTAGTTTTTGGGCATTCATTTTCTCTGAATGAGTGATGTCTGTGTATCATTATGCCGTCAATGTTACTTTTGCTGGTAGTGTTGAATTTCTTATACTTAGTATCTTATTCTTATTCTTTTTGCACCAAAATTTTGTGGAAAGCTACTAGCATAGGACTTCAACTTCTACATCTCTGTCCAGAAAACCCACAAGGATATAAAGAATGAACTAATAATAACAATGACAACAGTAGCACTTACATTGTACATACATGTTGTATTGACAGGCATGCAAAGTAAATGTGCCATGCTGTATTCGAAACAGATTTTTTTTTTTCTCTCTCTCTCTTCCCTAGCAAACAATGGCTTGGATAGCATACAACATATTGATTTAGTGCCTGACACTGTATGAATTTACCAATAATGCAGTGTGAACATGATTTAATTCTTCTTCAGTAGGCTACCATCAAGTGGAATGCTTCATTCCCCTACTTGTGGGGTCCACTAGTGAACTAATGTACAGTACTTTTGGCCTAGCCAGTCAAGACCTGTGAATGGATTACAGCCAGTTACAGAAACTAGGGCTTGGACCTTCCTCTTGTGGTTCAAACCTGCCTTTAATCTGAAATGGAGTCCCATCTCATGCTTTCTACATCCAGTAGTCTGTTACTATTAAACCAGAAACATTTGCTGCATGAAACTTTCACGAATTGGAGATGCAGCCTTTTTTGCAATAATATCAAAACTTTTCCGAATTGCTGCTGGTATTCAGTGCATTGCGTAGACCAAAACTTTTGTCTGCATTTTACTTTTCGCAAATCTTGGCTTCTTGTGAAATTCACGCAAGTTTCGTGCACGCAAAAATTTGTGGTGTTACAGTGTATGTTCTAACAACTATAAATTGCTATCAAATTTCAATTCCTTGTGCTCAATGATGAATGGAAGTATCTCATTCAGTTGTTAACATGGTATAAACTTTTTGCTGTCCATGTTCACATTTTGTAATTGTTAAAGTATGTAAAGTACTCAATATTCTTTTATGGATGTTTCTCCACACTTGCTGATGAAATAAAGTGATCCTGAAAGATTAAACGAAACTGTCTTCAATATATTTGTGTGTTCTGGATGTATACAGATACAGTGTGAACACAATGCAAACACTGTAATTCAACTTTGTGTACAAACATTATTAATAAAGCTAGGCATGTCAAATACTGCTTCTATGTTCAGGGTAAAATGATTACATATCTTACCAGATTGGTAAAGGATGAACAGGTCATTCTAAAGTATGAAGTAATTTTCTTTCGTGTAATGTTTCTAGACCATGTAAGGTTTAAAGCATTGATCAGCATGCATACAAATAATTGGGTACAGACTGTATGATACATGTCAATTTTTTTCTTCTTCTTGAATAGTGTCATGCATATAAAGCTCATGATCAATGTGAGCCTAGATCATCAGGAAATTCTTGGTATTTCAGCACTTATCAACATTCATCCCCGTGTTTGATACAGCCGTTGTTTACATGTAGTGGTTTGTCAATTAACAATACCTGTTTTGCTGTACATCACTCTGGGTATAGTATTGATTTGTTTGACACAAATGCAACAAAAGAAATACATTTGTGAACACATGATTTATTTTGTATTGAGGATACAGAATTAGATTTACTTGCATTTTTCATGTGATTAGCCATTTTGTCCATTTGTGTTATTTTGAATGCTTTATGTTTTGTGTATTGATTGGTCATAAAGCTTAACGATGACAAGGAAAAAAATGACACAAAAAACTTGGTACTCCATTCATGTTTAATTTGGAAATACCTGCTTTTTTGTAACCCTAGGTGGGAATCAATATCAAGGCGGTTACTACGGTGTCCCGGAATATCAACAAAGACCATGGAAAGGTTCAGAAAAAGGTAAGATCAAAACAATTCCACAACTTTTTGATGAGAGCTCATTCCATTTTTTGTTAATCATGATCACATTTGCCCCTTTTCAGGTTTGAGCGACAATTTTCTGCCAAGGAAATATGCACTGTTGTGTGCTTGTTTGCTCATTTAGTTTACCACTAAATTTTGCTGAATATATTTAAAGGAGGTTCAAATTTTGAGGTATTTGCCATGGTCAGAACATTTTCTGGACTGCGAATGCCTGACCGACCGCTGTCCCAAAGGGGAAGAAAGCCAGTGATACAACAGTGCATTGGTGTGCTAACATTAAAAGCTATGGACTGTCTTTTGAACATAGTTTTCAGGATGGTGAAGTCATGTACACTGCCTGCCATGGACAAGGGTTATACTCCTACGAATAGTCTCCTCAGTAGGCACTAAGACCAACATTGTGCATAAAACTATTATTTCCAAGTCATGCTTACATACTTGACAACCCTCCAAAATATGACCTACAGGTACTTTTGCATTGTTCAGTATTACAAAGAGCATATTCCAGAAGGAATTGATAAGTGTTCAAGACAGTAATGAAATGGTTTGAACAGGGACATGTTTTCTCAATAAGTTCAAGGTGTGTGCATTTGGTATATCATTGAAAGTGAGTGACATAAGCATGTACAGTGTTGTCACATAGTAATTACAGTATACCAAAGCATTAGTATCAGTTTCCTTGCAGAAACATGTAGGCCTTACACATTTTTCCCCATTCTTTCATCATGATTTTTCAGATTTCCCCATTGAAGCATAATCAAACATATCTGATAGCCCACATTTATAATTTTATCTCAAGTTTGGGATATCAGATCAAGATATACTTGTGAAGTCCATCTTTTTTTAAGACCAGGACAGGGAATGCATATATGTATCTTGATTTGTTTTGCAAAGGTTGATCTATACACATATAGCTACATGTAGGAGTGTAGGCAAATATCATCTGGTTTACAATGTTAGTAGGAGTAATTCAGTGGACTCACAACTTGGCCTCAGGCCAGCGGCTAGCGACCACAGACCTGATTATACCAGGATGAAAGACTTATTAGTCCAGCGATAGAAAGTTGATAGAAATTTGAATGCAATGAATTAGGACCATTTATTTAAAGCTATTGTTAAAGTCGGTTGTTCCTTTGATCACTTTTCTTTGTGGTTTCTCTCTCTGATATTTTTCCCCCACTAAAAACCTACATTTCAGGGGCTATGAAAAAAAGAAAATCAAACAATGTACAAAAGCTGCTCAAGAAGTTAGACCTTGCCAGTGTGATCTCCTACAGTTTGTGTATAATTAATGTTTTCATTCATTTTGTGATATCAAGCAAGACAATGCATGTCTTTAAACTCTATGATTTTTCCTTTGTATATTCATGTTATACACAAACCTGTAGAGAACACATGTAAAATTGCAGTATTTGAAGTAGAAAAAGTACAAAAAACACATGAGATAATGGAGATCACTTAAACTAATTTAAGTATGATTTGCCTGCTTCTTTCATTAGATATCATCTCAATGGATTTTCCCTGCTTTTGTATGTAAACAGCACACTCCCGATACATTTTGATAATTCGTCCAAGCTAAGGCTTCTACCTTTGCATTTGAGTCATATTTCAACAGTTACAGTCTTTGGGAACCACTGCCCATTGTGTTTATTGTTTACATGCATGGGCATTTGGGGACAAAGGAACAGTACACTCCCATCTGCAGTCCTGCAGCTTCCTTGTTGAATGACCTCCAGGCAGGGAAAAAATAGGGCTCTATACAGAGAGGGAAAGGATGAGGAGGAAGAGGAGGAGGTGAAGGGGAAATGATAAAGGAATGGAAAGAATTGAAAATGAGAAAATGGAAGAATTATATGATGTGGAAATGATATGAATGTTGATTCATTTGTACAGGCCAGTAGCTGTTTTCAGGCTTTGGAAATATCATATTATAATGACCAATTTGCTTGACCCAAACCAGGTCTGAGTAGCCTCAGCCACCCTCTGCCAGCCAGACCTCCACTATCTCAAAAAAAAAAGAGAGAAGATTTTTATGATCTTTGTCATCATTGCTACTCTTTGACTGCTGTACCCAAACTGCTGTAATGGAAACCACACCACTTGCTGCTAAATCAATTTGTGAGAAAGAAGAGTTTGTCAGTTAATGTAATAATACTTGTCATCTTCACTCTCATTCTCTATCTATGCTTCTCTTCTTTCTTTCTTCAAGATTGTTCCTTTTTAACATTTTCTTTGTACGTGTCTATTTTCCTTTATCTGCTTTAGTGACATTGTTAGTGCACTGTTTGACGTGTCACTTTTTCCAGTCTTCATATTTCACATTGATATCATCTTCTTTGCCTCTTGATACTTTTTACTTCTTCCATTTCATTTGCTGCTGAGCTCTTCTTTTGCTGCCCCTACCTTCTTGTCTTGTATCCCATCCCTTGTCTTTCTTTGAAACATTTTCCCCTTTGTTAATACACTGTTTCAGAGTTTAAGGTTATAAAGAACTGTCTCTCTTTAAGCAGCAAGCTGGTAATAGGCTTAACAAAGTGAGACACTGAGTTTTTATTACTACGGTTCTTTTGGCCATTGTATCCAGTGCATTATGCAAAGTAATGATTATATTAGTGTAGTTTGATAGTTAAATGCAAAGGATAATTAATATTTTTCTTATATTTTTTTTTCTTCAACATGTCACACTCTAGATGTTCACCATAATATGGAACCAAAAAAAATCTTATCTTATATCTGAAGTTCCTGATTTTGACTATTGGTTTCATACCTTGCTCAACACACGTGTAATTTTTGTTTAAAACTATTGCTATTGTTGATGTATCCATACTTAATACTGACTTTTGATTGGAGGACAATGTACAAGCATAATATGTCAGAATAACTACCAGTTTGTATATCATCCTATTTGTACACTCAAATATACTTTGACAAGAATCCTATCATAAAAAGTGTTCTCCATAAACAAGTTATTATGATCGTTATTATTCTTATGATTGTCGCAAAATATTATTGATGATAGATTAGATAGTATATGCTATATCAGGTCAGCTTAAAGATGGGATAATCATGTCCACAACATAATTTTTACTGAATAATTTCTGATCTGCTCTGTCTAGCCAGGAATATGACTCGCTCAGCTTTAAATGAAGAATGGCATTTCACAGACATCTCACGTTGCTTTCAGTGGATTGCACATGAGTTGATTGAAGATCAGATATTCACTGCCTTATAGTTTGGTAACAGGTCTTTTGTCTCCACTCTGACAAAACTGGTCAACTTGACATTTACAAGGACAAAGTGTCAGTGTCTTCCTTATCCTTCTCTTTTTCTCTCACTCTCCTTATCCTAAGATCATTCACGTGGAAGAGAATTTCTGTCCATGATGCCGAATTCTTCCTTCAGTCATCTAAGATTTAAATCATTCCCATTTGATTAATTAAGCAAATTAAGGTGACTAATGGTGGGTAAGTCCCATCAGTTTAAGCCCCTTGCAGATTGTGCATGGTGGCCTGTAAGGATCCATTAAGGTGATGGAAGTTGGAAAGAAGATATGGAGCTGATTGCAGCTTTCTCAATGTGCCTGATGATGACATGAAGCCATCTGGATGATGCTATGTATTGTCCGAGACACCAAAGCTATGTCATTTGTAGCTTGCTCCTGAGAATGAAGACATGTTCACATAATTTGCAGCCTATAGAGCATATTTATCCAGCAGCCATTTGAAATTTTGTTCACGAGTCTCCAATAAATTCTACTCTGTGTAAGCACTCCTAATAATGTATTAAGCTTTGATTGGTCAAATCCTAGCCTTTCGATAGAGTTTGATATCATGGGTATTGCATATTGACCATATAAGGAAGAAGTCCTTTGCTTCAGTTCTGATAATTTTGGATTGTCTAAATACATTTTGAAGTATTTTTCCCATTAGAAATCACTTGTAGATCATTGCATACAGAAGATGAAAGGCTTTTTTTTTTAAATTGCCAAGAGGGGTATGAGAGACACTGTCCAACTTTATGCAGTATGCAATCACTTTGGATTGATATACTCCCTCCTATGTGTATCTAGCATATATATGCATATTTTTACAGCCAAAACTAGATAAGACAGTATTTACTGATGCGTTTGTCATACAACCAATTTTATTTGGCAGATAGTGGCTATAGCTTATCAGTTTTGATCCTGCCAAAGTACCCGTGATATGCCTGCCAATCATTTGTAAAGCTCCCTCACTTTAAAGCAGCTTAGCTTTGTACACCTTCTTTGAAAATATGCATGATTTACTGATCATAAACAACTCTACAAAAAAAGATACTAACAACAAGCAAATGCAGGATTTTAAGTGTAGTTCTTTTACCTACAAACATAGGACCTTGATGACTTGGCTTTACAAATTTTAAAAGTTTGTAACCAGTGACATTTTGAAGCTTATATTGTCATGAATAATACCCAAAGTGTACTCAACTAGATGAAACTATAAAAGAGAGTTAGTTGCATTAAAGAAAATAACTAGGTATCTGACAGTTTGCCTCAAGTTCTTTCATTTGGTTGACAAAGATTGGTGGTGGAGTTGGCATATTATTTACTCCCCATATAAGAACAATAGTGTGGGAGTATTTTTTTTTTTTTGTTGGTCATATTTTCAAGTTTACAAGGACAAGGTCATTGACTTGATGAACTTAAACCTTGTCAGTGTTCTTCCTGTTGTATAACTTTGAATCTGTTCTTATCTTGTGCAAGGTTAGATTCGTACCAATGCTGGAGGAAGATTTGTGATAGGAGTGTGAAGGTTACAATCCTACTTTTTTTTCCCCCCTCTCACTTTTGTTTGATTACAAGGCAAGCTGATCTTCATTTAAAATTTGTGTGCTCTGCATAAACATGCATGAAAATCAGTTCTAATGTGTTTTTGAGGTACAGACTCCACAGGCAGGCTCCCACCAGAACTATGATATTGCAGCATGCTCTATGTCTGATCGTCAAATAAAACCCAAGATCTGGAAGCTCAGCTGCCTCTGAATCGCACAAGAAATGGAAACTGCCATTTCAGAAGAGATGCCAAACAGATGGAAGTAGGAAAAGAATAGGAGAGGTGGGAGAAATGGGGAGAGAAAATGGGACCATTTTGCCCGAGAAAAGAAAAAAAAGCAAGGGGAAAAGGATCCTGTGGAAAAGCTGGGCAGCTAACTAGGGCATGGTCATATTACCATTGTATATACTCACTGCTCTGGGGTATGGCAAAATATGGGCAGATTGCATTTGAATACACAAACTGTGTACAGTGTCGCTTTGAGAGCGAGTCGAACTAAAGAAAACCAGTTTACCAGTATTTCTGCCCCTGTTTTGTGCGCCACATCCAGGGTGCTGGCTTGTTGGTGGTTCACTGACTGCCGTAAATACACTGCATTCTCCTTTGTGTAGTAGACATGAACATACTTCGTCTCGGTTTTTGTGTATCTGTCATCCATATAATGTATTTTTGTACAAACTTCTACAAAATCTGTATTCTTGTGAAATTATGTACAGAATTCTGTCTTTATAGCAGGTGTTCCATTTACTTGTAAGTGTTTGTAATCATAGTGATATCAGATCATATAATTGGTCTTCGCATAATGTACAAAGCGAAAAGGGATAAAATGAAAGGGACCATCATCCCATAGTCAAGATTTCAATTTTCATGTGGCTATTAAATGCATTCAATATGCAAAGGTGTTATATAGCAAGTTAAGATTTGAGATCGTATTTACTAATATTTGTTATTGACTCATCAATCTGCGGCACACAACATGGCAAAAGATATATACATACCAGAATCTCCTAACTGTGTTGTAAAAACAGGGCCCTCTTCTATGAAGAGTTATAATTGATTACATAGTTGATTTCTGTCATAAGTCTATGGCAGCCTGTGTGGTAAGGGAATTTACAATAGATTATATCTTTTGATAAAACGGGGCCCAGATTTATAATGTAATATTCTATCCACCATTGCTATTTTAACTGTTTGAATATCATGTTTGGGAACCACAGTTGTGTTGATAATGCTTGCGATAGCTTTGTTAGAAAGCCTGCAAATATCTTCACTTTGATAGCTCTCCATATTACCATCAGTCACTAGCACTAAAAAGGGCCATTGTGATTATTCATTGTCTACCATGTTTGTGCAGTGCTGTGTGAATGCATTGATCTCAAGTGTAAAGTAAACATGTGATTTGTTTCATGACTGTGTTACTGATCATTGAGTGAGAGGCAACCCCATTCAAAATGCATTGTGGCATATCATTCTACCTAAAGTTGAGCAACGATTGTACATCTTTCATTTCATTCATTCCATCCATGACCTTAGATACAAGGTAAATTGCAGGGCAACAATTTTTGTGTCAACTGTGAATATTTTGTTATTGCATGACCCATCAATGTAGCATACAAGTGACCTTTAGCATCTGTACATTAATTTTGTCTTTGCTTAGAACTATGAGTGTTTACTCGATCTGTAAAGATAATGGGAAAGACATATGAAGGAGATAGTGGAGCTTTTCAGTTGCATTAAGGACTATTGACTTTTTGTGTGTTTTTGTGATTTAGTTTTCCATTTTTGAGAGTTATCAATAGTCATCAACAAAGTTTCACCTTATTTTGCATCAGTGGGTTTAGATAAACATTCTCATTTTTAGTCAAGAACTGAAAACAAAAAATGAATGAAACCTAGAAGGGACAGTAATATTTTTGAGACCAAAGTTCGATGCCAATCAACTCTTACGTACACACAAAATGTTGTATGTGTTTATTTAAAAGGACCATTAGTTTTTATGGTACCCACTTCTACTGCTGTGCAGGATCTCATTGAAAGAAAAAGTGAGGTAAACTCATTCCCTGCCTAATCGTGTGAAATGGGCTTGACCTAAGCAACAGCCTTCAGAGACAAAACAAACTCTGCCAGCATGGTAATATCATGAATTATTTTGCAAGCTATTTATCGCCTCCTGATGCTCCATATATAGATGTTTGTCTTGAGAGTGGTATGGTCATAGACCCTGGGAGGGCAGGAAGGGAGAAAGATGGGGGAAAAAAAAGGGGGGGGGAAGCATACATTTCAAAAAATGAGAGAAAAGAATTGAGGACAATTGAGTTTATGTGCCAGTTATCTTCAGAGACAATCTTTTATCTGTGACAAACAGTCAATAGGCAAATAGTCATTGTATACTGTCATGAATTGCAGATGTCGACCTCATCCTTCTTTAACTATTTTATTGTATTTTTGAAAAACTTACAATGACTATTACAGTCACAACTGTCATAATACCTTTTAAAAATATTCAGAACAAGTCTCATATACTTCATATGCCAAATATTTTGTGTGTATGTGTGTGTGTGTTTTATTGGTATTGCTCTTTTAGGAGCCATGATCATGGACATTGCTTATGATTTATGAGTGTCACAACATATCGTGGCATGTCTTGAAATGATGAAACACAGATACATTGTACCATGTCTTTTAACATGGCAATGAATGGATCAGGGAGTGTGAATTCTGTAGATCTATTTGTTTACAGGTTTTTCACATGCTACATGCAGGAGTCACAAACAAATAAAACAAAAAACAAAGCGGCAAAACAACTGCAACTCACAGAGTGGGTTTGGTTGGATATAAAGTGGGCTGAGTCAGAATTCAGTACCTGGGTCTGAGGAGCCATGCCAGTGCTGTGAATTGAAAATTGGATTGTGGTGAATGGTCACAGTCTAAATAGAACTGAACAGATCATTTTTTCAGCTAATCATTGTGGTAGCTCAGCAGGGAGTTGATTGCACTTTTCATACCCTTCTCCCTGTCCCCAACCTCTGTGTTATTTTTGTTAAACCTTGTTTTCCTAAAGAGGTTTGGTAGTGTCTGAAAAAGAAAATGATTGTCCATGCTGAAAACATTCACTCAATGAATAAAGAATCGGAGAGGGAACTTTATGCAAGGAGTATGTGTAAAATTCCCAAGTATATGACACATTGTGTTTGATTGCAATGTTGATTTATGGACTAAGGAGGAAAAAGAGCTTGAAGAAAACTAGATTGGTTAGTCCATAACATCATGGTGAAGTTTAGCAAGTCAGAGCAATCTGTATTAAAGGGAGAGTATAGTATTGGTGGAGATGAGGGTTGTGCTTTTAACTTTTTGCGAGATACCAAGAAACCACTTTGTATTTATGAAGTAGTACAGAGCATACCATTCTAAGAGGAATTCAAAGTTTATTCAATGAAAATTGGTTTCGGAATGGCTGAGACATCTAAAAACAAAGTAAAACAAATCGATCGTAATAAAAGGTGGGTGTGAAGTCCTCTTGGAATTGCATGTTCTTTCATATTTCATTAGAGGTTCCTCATTATCTCACCAAAAAAAAATTAGGTCTTGATGAAAACTATACGATCCCTTTAGATTGCAAGATACAGAATGCCTGATCTTTAAAGAGATTCAGTCTGACTTTCAATTGAGGAAGAGTAAGTGAAAAGAGATGTCTGAGGAACTATAGCTTGATCATTCATTAGAAAACGAACAAGTCATTGGAAAATTAAGGGTGAGTACATAGCCGCAAAGAACATAGGTACAATTTTTATCCAAGAGCTTATTGTTGAATGGAAAATAATCTAGGAATATTCTACATTGCAATTGTTATCACAATGTACCTCCGCCAAGGGAGGAGGTCATGTTTTCATCGCCGTTTGTTTGTTTGTTTGTTTGTCCGTGTGTAAAATGACTCAAAAAGTTGTTAATGGATTTGGATAAAACTTACAAGAAAGGTTGAGAATGACACAAGGAACAGATGTGAAAATGATGAATTATCTTTGTAGTTAAATTACCACATTAATAATTTGATGTCTTTGAGGCTTCTTTAACTAGAACTGTCATTTAAATAGTCAGAGCTATCTTCACACTTGCCTGCTTTCATTCCAGTTTTTAGCATTATATTGCTTTCATGCCCCTACACCTCCAAACGGTTCCAGAGGCCTTATTTGATAAGGTTATCATTCCAAGCAAGTGGTCTTGTGCTAAATTTTTCCTTGAAAGTGCTGCATGACAGTTTTTCTTCAAGATCACCAATGCCTTAAAAAAAAAACCTAGACTTATTATTGGTCCAGTGTAATACTCGTTGTCATGCAAGTTGCATGGAGAAAACTTGAAAGCAGGCTCAGTGAGTCTACTTCCTCGGCTGATACTTACTACGCGACTGGATGTCTCCTCTCCCCTTCTTCCCTGCCCCCTCTGTTTGATAATCGCTTGAAATTGCCTAGCGGCGGGGGAATTGCACATTGCGTTGGGTATTTTTTCCCCCTCTTCTTTTTGGCGGTAGCCGCTTCCAAGGATGGTCTGCTTTCTCATTTTTATTTTGTGTGTTGGTTTGGTGTGGTGGGCAATACAGCCAGTGACTTGGATGCAAGGGGGTCTTGGTCTGTGTTGTGTACAGAGTACATACCACAGGCGTGTGCGATACGTGACGAGCCTGGTGTTCGCTCCTTGTGCAAAGACTCGTCTTAGGCAAGTGCTGAGCAAATCGGTGGCACGCTAGCTCTTTTGAAAGTGATCTAGCTGTTTAAGAGAGTTGCCGAATGTGGCATAGCGTTTTTCGTGTGTGAACAGGGAAACCTATCACAGGCGTGAGGGAAATGACAAATCACAAATTCCCAGGCTATTGGAACTGTAATGTGTAATATTATTGGTTCCAACATTGTTTCCGTATTCATTTTCACCAAATGCACAATCCCAGTGTATTGTATTCTGTGTTAAGAAAGTCACAGTCCGATTTGACGTGTGCACATGAGCCCAAAGGTAGCAACGCAATTTTTTTCAAGGTCCATATCAAAATTGGTTTAATGTTAATGAGCTGATAATCCAAACTTAAAGTGTATCTGTTCCTGTCACACTGAGGATTATATAACTGTAATCCATAATGTTCAGAACAATTGTGTGATTTCTGTGGTATATGCTTGCTTGTTGTTGGTTATTCATTTCCCTTTTATCTTTTCATTCTTTGAAGCACCATGAGTACCGAAAGGTAGACCTGTATGCTATACAAAAAGCCACCATCATTATCATTATGATTATTATAAGATATTATATAAATTGCTTGTTCACTGTGGATGGATTGAGTGAAACTAAAAGATGAAAGGCCAATATCAAATTGTTCAAGTTTTATATTTTGCCATTATCCACAAAGCGTGTCATCACACTTTTTGCACTCATTCGGCTATGGGCTACAAAAGGGCACTTATCATTTTGTATAATTTTAGGATGCAGGCCTATATGGTCAGACATCCAAGATAAGTGGAGGGTTGATCGGAAATTCATGCTTATTCAAGGATATATGTATATTATATAATATAAATTTGCTGCTAGTGAGATGCTACACCATCTACAGTGTCATAAAAATTATGTAACCCTTGAAATTGGTAGATAGACAGTGCTGTTTCAAATATGTAAGCATCCTCTGATCGTTTAAAAGTGTCAGTTGCACTGGAAAACTAATTATCAAGTAGTCTCCTTTACGTTTTACTTTATACATCATGCCTGTATTGGCCTCCTGGTCAAAGTCATATCTGGGGGCTTGCCTTACTATATCATGTTTTAGCCCGTGGTATTGGCTTCATGATTTATATCCATTGCATTTCAAATACTGCTTCTAATTTTGTGTGATTAGTACTCCTATTGAGCTGCAACCCCTCATGATATAAATCACTAGCTGGGAACACACAGGACTGGCCAGGCTGTCAGCCCCAGTCCACAATATGTCCTCTCTTGAAGGCCAATGATATATATTTGCAATTAGCGATTCTAAATCTTCAGGGCTTGTACGGTAGAGGGACATTAGGGAAACTATAGTTTGGGAAATGACTTGGAGGAATTACTGTTCTTATATTGGGAGTTGTTTATAAGAGAGTGCAGTGAACCACATGTTACCTATGATCTTGACCTCTGGCCTCTTGCTTTCATGTATTTCTTTATCATTTTATTGTTATTATTATTATTATTATCATTTTTTTTTGGGGGGGGGTGGTCGAGTCAAAAGAAGAAGAAGAGATTTCAATACTGTAAAAGCAGATATTTTCACGTGAGTAATTTTTCTTGCTCGGCTGGGTATTTAAAGATGAGTTTCACATGTTTTTAATTCCGCGGAATCAAGACATCAACTGCTGGAACAAATTGTAAGCAAAAATATTTGTGTGCTTTTGTTTTTGTGCTAGTTTCTGGTTGCGTGAAATACGCGAAAATTTTAACACCGCAAATATTTCCACCTTTTACAGTAAGTCTTGTTTTGCACAACATTTAAATTGTATAAGCCTATCAGCTGGTTACATAAAAAGCAGATTTTTGTTTTGTTGCAGTTCTGGTGAATCTTGAAGTACATTGTACTTGAATTCAGAGTCATGCTTCATACAGGACTACAGCTATATAATGTTTAGCTTTAGATAGTGCTGGGTTGTACACATTAACTGCTCAGCCCTGTACACGCTGTAGTATTGGACAGCAATGACTGCAAAATTACGATGAGATTTTGACCTTCCTGTGTCTAAATTAGGAATCAAAATAAAAAGGTCATAACCACGGCTGAGTAACTAGGACCTAATCATAAAAGATGGGTAAGTACATTGTACTCTGTGATGCTGGTGTTCTTAATATGGAGTCAAGGATGGGCTAGTGGGAAAAAAAAGAACACATTAGTCCCCTGGCTTTTGTATCAGTGAACTAATTTTGTCAATGAAGTATAATTTCAGGGGCCAATTTAGGTTTTCATCACATCCTTCTCTTAATCAGAACAGTTTTGGATACATAAATAATTGTACCCAAACACAGGAATTAAGTGCTTCAGTTGCTTGTCACTAATGTGCTGTTGTTCCCGCCTTACTGTGATTTCAAGCTAGTCCTAACTGACCTACTGATTTTTTAGCCTTGGCCTGCATTGGTGTCTCCATTGGGCAGGAAGGTCAGGTTTTTTTTTTTTCTCTCTCTCTCTGTGGTAGAGAATACTAATTTCGTCCGGTCCTTGTGGTCTGTCCGCACATGAACAAAAATCTCCAGATGACCTGCCTTGTTCTCTTTACTCACTTCTGGAGCCTGTGCTTTCCACATTTAGCAAGAAGCTATAATCGTAATGTTCGCTTTTCATCGCTTCCACAAAGCATTGATTAATTTTGCATTTCACCATGCAACAGGCGGCTCAAGGCACACGGTTAACTTCTCTTCTGTGCTACAGTGTTAATGCTACATCAGCAACTGTACATACTTTTTTGTTCGTACTCAGACTAAGATACTGTAGTGAATGCTGTCCTGTTACTGAAAAAGCATTAACCTGAAAGTTACAATTGCTTGAAATGAGACATAGTGAAAGAAAAGGAGGAGGGCCTACATCAATTTAGTGGGACAAATTTTATAAAAGTTATGACTATTTGAATATGCCATGACCTATCTACTCAGTAGTTCACTGGGGCTTTGGTGTAACAGTCTCATGATTTTGTTGTGAATTGCTAAGATCTTGATGTTAACAATAATGATGGTAATGATCTCATAAAAGTATAAATAGTATAATCAAAATTATATGATAATCTTAATGATACCACCACTACTACGATTACTGCACTTTTTATGCATTTTCAGAGACCACCATCATGATTAAGAAACAACTTAAAGGAAAAGTTTCCCTAAATATACATGTAATAGAATTCTAATTTTGTGCAGATATGGGTAATATACAGTGGAGCCCTACCTAGGCAGAGTTGTTTTAGTGTTTTTGGAGTGAATGATGGGGCATTTGCCCTTGTTATTATGTTAGAATGATTGGTGGGGAGCTTACCTTAGTCGATAAATCTGTATTTGATTCTTTTTTCTTTCAAAAGTGGCACCCGGCCCGTTATCTCAAATTATTGTGAATGCTTTTCCCTGTTATTGTGCGATTTCAACACATGTAATTATCATTTTATAGAACGTAATTTATTTCCATAGCTCTTGTTATGGTGGGACTCCACTGCATATGCAGGAGACATTTTCGTTGTGTTGTGTTGTGTTGTATTGTATTGTATTGTGTTGTCTTGGTTGTGTGTTCATTTATGCTCCATTGAGCATTATACTTTCACAGGTATGATATGTACTTTGTTTCATGGCAAATGTTATTGTTTTCAATAAAAACAGAAATACAAAAATATATATTATATATACATGTAATAGAAAAAAGGCCTATATAGAGAATTCCACAAAATTTCATTTCATTTTTTTTTAAATGAAAAGTATGCATTCCTTTGACTTGTTACCAACATGCGTTATAGGGTAATATCATTCCCCCTGCTTTCTAAAAGAGGTATTAAGTCAGTTGCTCTTTCATTGTGCTAGAAAAATTAGATTTTGCGGAATTCTCTATATTTTCTTTATATTGCTGTTCTGAAGTGACACCGCAAACTGTTCTAGTCTTCTCATTCAGTGACAGGGGTACCCAAATTTCACACATTTATAACTTTTAAATTGATCATCTGATTTTCCTCAAAATTTCACTGAGGTGTTCTGCTACTATTGTTGCAAATAAGTACAATCACTCAATCCACATATAGATGGCCCATTGAAGGAAACCTCCCCTTTAACTCCTTGAAAACTACATGGTCTCGGGTATACTTCGGCAGGTGTTTATAGGAAATCAACTTCTCCTCAATGGGTTAAGATGTTGGTCCCCCACATTTTCCTGCTTAAAACTATTCATTTTTCTCATCATGATTTTTGCATGAGTATCTTGTTGAAATACTCTATGTGTATTGATATGTGCCTTGCTATTTTTTCTTTGTGCAAATTGTTCCACAAGCTTCATTTCTTTTCAAGCACATATTTGAAATGACATAAAATTGAGATATTATATTCTAAAGCTTTTTGTGCACAAATGTCACCAGGTCACCATGCTATACATTAACTTTGTAATTTCCTATCACAGTGTAATGTACTTATAATGCTTTTTAATAACAGCCAGAGCTGATCAGTATGAGGAGTCATGATTTTGAAGCTTTGTGTACAAAACCGATGAGCAGTTTTATGTCAGCTACGTGACTACTGCGCCTATTCTGAACTGCTCATAATACATCATGCCTTTTTATCCGCATATAACTCTCACAACAAATGATATATGAGATTTTGCAGAATTGACACCAATATGTGCTCCTGGATCAGTTCCCCTGTGAGGGCAGCATGCACCTGTGTCCTCATTCCCCGTAGTTTGCATGTACAGACCTATCATTTAGAAGTAGGCATGCTCACAAAGTAAACATTTTGTTGGATTTTTTTAACATAACTCTAGCCTTTATGTCTTTTGTATACATTCTGTGTAGTATAGGTCCCCCATAAGCAGCACACAGTGTTGTGGTTTCAATCATAAGAACATGGTCTTAGCCACAACTATGAAAAAAATGTATGCCATATGTATCAAGTGAGTCTATCAATGCCTTTCTGGGTCAGTATGTGTCATTTACCACTCAGGGTTTCAGTGTGAACTACCTGTTGATGTACCAGGACAAACCACAGTATACGTCATGTAGCGAGCCACTTTCCAGGTGCATAATGCACAGTGTTCACTGTAAACCCTGAACCCGCCTTGCATGTATCTACTGGAGCATGCTCTACAGCAATCAAGAACCAACTATTGTTGCATTATATCTCAAGTCTAAACATTTGTGTGCTCAAAACAGACTAGATTCTCAAGTGTGATTTCTACATGCCGATGGTTTTTTCTGTGGCCCATGCTGAAATGTTGTTTTACTTCAACTGAGAGGATGTTCTGAGTTTATTTTGGAATATTTTGTGTAAGATGTTGGGATTTAATTTACTGCAGAAAAAAAAAAGCTGATGGAAAAGTAACATATTTATGCAGTGATGCTGGGATGATTTAACCACTAAGTACTGGGGTAGAGGTGGTATCTCCTTTATGGGCTGCTAGTCTCAAGATAACTGCCAAGGTCAGATACATTGAATGTTATATTGAGCTATTTTTAAACCTGAAGAAGATGAGTAGAAATACGGAAAGGAGAGCAGAGTAGCTGACTGCTATTCTAAAAAAATGTGACCAGATACCATGTATGTTACCCATGTCTGTCTCTCTGTTTGGTGTGGTTTTTGTATCAGTGAGAAGGACGAGAAATGTGCACATCAGGGTGGCATGTGTCAAGCAGGGCCTGGAAGAGAGACTACCACTTGCCCTACTTATAATGTGAGTTCAATCTTGTGACGCAGATGTGCTTCATATCCCACTGGGCTGGCTGGGCAAAAGTGGGATTGGATGCTGTAGACTACAGAAGGGAGGAAGAGAGAGAAAGAGAGATGTTATAGAGAAGAAGGAGTAGAATTAGAAGGAAAGAATCAAAGAGAAATATAAGAGGATAACATGAGAAAGAGGGAGAGGGAGAGAGGGGTGGAGGGAGGTCAATGTTCATGGTCTTATTGTGTCATCTTGCATGCATCTATAGTCTCCCTTTCATGTTTCTCTGATGTTTGTTCATGACATGATATCAGCGCAGCACATCTGAATGGCAGATTGATTCAGGTCTTCTGGTGCATAGAAATCTGGCTGATAGTTGTATCGTTGACAAGCATTCTTAGCCTCACTTCAGAAGACACCGTAATAATGTAAATACGAGCTGTGCTGCTATTATGTGTTTTGTTGAATGCGCTCCATGCCAGTGTGTGGGTAGTCATTTGTACAGGCAATGAGGCCCCTGCCATGTGCGCTCGGAGGCAAGTTGTGCGGTTTTCTATGTGGTGGTATGTAAAGTGTATGCGTGATTGTCGAGAGGCGATACAGCGAGCCTGTGTGTTGAAAAGGGGGTCAACATTCATGCCGTTCACATAAGCAGCTAATAACCTCCTTGCCACAACACAAGTGAGCCTGCCCCGCTGGTCTCTGCTGTTGTGGATTAATTAGACCAAGACATTCACGTGGTGTTGCAATTTGTCCAGTGGGACAGAGATGTATTCCCTGGCATGTTTGCAAGCTTCTCCTTGAGACTTAAGCTTGATAGAGCTATATAGCAGTGATAAAAGATTGAAAATCTCCTACATCTTACTGTTTCATCAGCAGAGAAATCAAGATCAATGACAAACCCTGAGTGTATATATGTCACATAGCTCACTAATCTTTTCCTCTGCAATGATGACATCTCACAGTTTTGTCTACCTACAATGAAATGTAGTCCACAATATTTGAGATTGCCAATTAAATGGAGATATTGATATTTCACTTTTTCCTTTACTCGTAGCATTCTTTCTTCTTCTTTCTAGGAGAGTGGGATGAAATTTAAATAATTGAAAAGACTACAATCTGAGAACTTGAAACTTCCAAAATAACGAAAAAAACTGGTGACTTGTCAAACATGGCATGGACTTTCCTTAATTGTGAAAGTGTCAAATAAAGCCTGAGACCAGAAGAAAAGATGTAATTATCATTTATTTGAACATCTTCCCAATTCAAAGAAGATATCATCTTTCAGCTGACATTAATTACTATGCATACTCATCAAAATTTAAAATGTAATCATCATCTTGTTTGTAAGAGGGCATGAAGCTCCTTAGAATTTTCTTGTCTTTGTGGTAAGTGAATAAAGCCTCAATTAGTTGCTGTGTGAGAAAGGGGAACAATTATGGCCATTAGATAGGGTCAAAGTCTACTCGTTCTGTCATCATCTTTCAATGGATGGTCTAACATCCATCAAATTTCATATAAAGCTGCACTGCTTTCCAAATCAACGCAATAGTCCTTATCTGACAGCTAACCATATATTACAATGTGCCTATCTCTAGGAGTGCAAGATTTGTGTATTACACACCAAGAGGTGATTACCATACAGGTTGTCTTGGGGGTACATCCATTTGATTATTAACTCCCTGGGAATTTGTGTGCCTCAAATGTCTAAAACTCATTGCGCCATTCATTTGTCAACTTCAAAGCTGTCCACAGGGCTGTACCTCGCAGAGATGCCCCTTCCACTGGCAAGGCTGTAAAGAGAAAAGGACATAGCATGAGTCGAGGAAAGTCTTAAGAACTGGGCAGCAGGAACACTGTACTTTGTCTTTGAGAGAACAAGTTTCAGATGTTATTATGTATGCGGCTTATGTCTCTGGCTTCCAATTCAGCATTCCCATACAAACAAGGGGTATTTTGAATAGACAAGCAAGGAGCCAGTAATCCCCCACTTATGCCAAATGCAGATACACTTCAGGAAAATATCCCGGCCCTCTCATCAAGCAAATATTTGACCACGGTATGCATCCCCCCACCCTTCCTTTTCGCTCTCCATCTCTCTTTGATGTAATTCTTTTACAAGACATCTCTTAGAGAGTCTGTACATCTTCTTGCAAAGCCAAAGGTACGCAAAATTCCCCATTACATGTCAGCTGGATGCTCTCTTACCATAGTTCTTCTTTCTCTTTGTTCCAGCCACAAGTACCCTGTGCAAATGTTTCTACATCCTAAAGATGGCCATTCTGCACATGCACTGCATTTGTAGTTTTCATTGCAGTTGCTAAGCAAGAAACCTGTTTGGGTTGCTGAACTGTAGACGTGAGAAGATTAGGCAAGATATCACAACTTTGGGCACTTTCTGCTTTTAAAAGTTTGTGTCGTCAGTTGCTTTCTTTTAGTGCCCACTATCCTTTCTATATACATGTATTCTCTGGGATTTAACCAAGCTCTGTTTTGGTCAGACTAATAATGTTGCAACAACTATAGCAAATGATAATGTTGCAACAACTATAGCAAATCAGAATATAAACAACACAGGGCTCTTACAAAACAAAAAATTTGGTAAACTCTACTGTACCTAGTGAAACATTAACTATGAATAATAATGATTTTAAAAAAAATATGAAAACAAGATATACCACAGAATCATGCAAATGTTGTTTTGGGTCTAAATGGGTTAAGAATGTATAACGCTTCATCATGAGGTACAAAGGGATAGCATCGGCCACTTCAGCACTTCCCGTTCTCAGAGACCTGTTAATCACATCATCAAATCCCTTTGTATATGGTGGCATTGGTGTTGCAGATAGCAGAATATCATTCCTGTGGTAAATATTTTGAACAAATATAGGCTAATATCCATACCAAATGTTGCTGCGGCCTCAAGTGACGGCAAACAAAGCTTGCACCAATGTCATAGCTATCCCTTGAGATTGCAGTGGTCACTTTATATACCAGTTTAATCCCTTGGTCATTTTTTTTGGGGGGGGGGGTAGCAGGGTTAAGACAGGGAAAGAAGGAGGCAGGAGAGAAAAAAAATGGAAAGTGAGAAACATGAGGTAATTGTTTGTGTTCAACAGAAATTATATATGAAAAATTTAGAGATTGAAGAGAATGTATTGCAGGGGTAAATTGATATTTCTTCTGATGAACAAATTGACAAATGGAAAATCAGAGTGTTGTAAAAAAATGTATTCAGGAAGTTTGTATAAAAGTTGCCATTTAAAGGGTAGTTAACTCATTTAATATGCTGTTCAATCTCAAGAAGTTGTCCCATCTATGCGGCTGTGATGCCATTTGCAAAATAATGTTCTGTTCTATTTTGTAATACCAGTAATTGCAGTGTTATCTTGAAAACATGTTGATACATATCTTTAAGCAATAAGTCAAGAATGTCTCACTATCATGACTCTTCCACAGCAAAGCAAGAGTAATTCTATTGTACATATTAAGGAAAATTTGTGGAATTTTTTTTTTCATTATTCATATCTTTAGGGGGCATATATGTAATTCAGCTGAAGTTACAAGGTTTGTGCATTGCAGTGTTATTCTCAGATGCATATCTATTGCTTTTCTGCCATGCAAACTGTAAGTAACTTTTTTTGATATGCCAGATCAAGCTCAAACTGTCACTTAATGTCGGCACCTCACATGATTTGAAAAAACAAGGAAGAAGAGAGAAGCATTTAAGACTTTCTTGCAACCAGTGGTCATGGAATGCCATATTCTCAGAGAATCATGGAAAATAGGACCTTGATTCCTACGTCAAGCATTTCTCTTTCCAGAGCTTGCATTCACCCTTTCAAGAAAAATCCTGTCAAATACAGAGATTGGTGAGTTTAGACACAGAAAAACGCTAGCTGCCAGATATCCACTTTCCACTTGACCTTCACATTGGTTTGAAAGGAATGCATGGATGGTACTTCACCTCTTTGAATGGGCACTTCATGTGTGTCTTGAGCTAAGAGATATCAAGTACAAGAGTGTTTCATGTCAGGGACTAAAAAAAAAATAGAACATTCAATTAGTACTGTGGCCTCAATGAGCAAATATTCATAGTTTTACCACTTGATTGATGTCCTTTTAAAGGCATAATTTGCCATTTGCAGATGAAACAAAGACCCAGCATTAGTGCTTTATAGTAGTTCCAAAATGTGAGTTTTGAATCACTTTAAAAATTTGAATCCGTTTAATCAATTTTAAGTATTGTTACATAGACAAAATGTGAACAATAGTTATGATAAAAATGTTGCTAGACTAAACCGTCTACAGTTATGGTTTAATGAGAAAATTACTGATATCTCCTTATATTTTAGGCTTTAGTGCAAAAATTTTATATTGTAAGGGTGTTTTGTGATACAACAGAACTACACATATGCATCAAATGTGATATCTTGAACATTTTTTAAATCACTGTTCCCAAAGGTAAACAGGACCTTTAAAGTATGAGTTCTGTTCCTGTTTTCCAATTGTAAAAGTAGTTTTGTTTAGCAGTTTATATGTTCATTGAGCTGATTATATCTGTATGATTGTTTTTTTCTTTTTGCAATATTTTTCATGGACACTTCTCTGAAACTGGACCAGATACTTGTACAAATTGGTCCATCAAGTTGCTGAAAATATGGTGTGTCCTCGCATGCATATGTGAGCACAGTGCCAGGAAGCGGAAATACATTACTGCTCAAACAACCTTGATTAAAGTTTTGCCAGGAAGTGAATCACTTAATAATATCATACACAGGTAGCAGCAATGCAGTAGGTAGCAATGAGTGCACGGAGCACATGATTTCAAATAATTTTAAACTTGAGCATTGCAGCAAACCAGCAGTTTTGTGCGGCATTAAACATACCAAACTACACTCAAACAGAATTCTGCATAGTGAAACATACAATGTGTATAAAAAGAAATTTTAGACATGGTGAAAACATGTCAGTTTCTTCTCTGCCAAAGTTTCCAATATGGGAAAGTAAATGAAATTCAAGCTTTAGAATCACTTTTGGCCAGCACTTTTTAGCATGATGGGATATTTGATATTTTGCAACTTCTGTATAGATGCACAATGATACAGATGACTTAGAAGAGTTGCCCAATGTTCTTGTCGGGTCTGTGCTATATGGTTTTATTTGACTACTGAACTCCTCATTAGCTTCTAGTGTCATTAAAACAACATACAATACTAGAATGTTAGCTTATGTATTCAGCAGCACTTACCACATCCTTGGACACAAAGGGTATATATGTTTTCTGTGAAAAGCTTTAAACAAAAATTTTACAGATTTGTTTGTAACGAGCGTTATTCGAAATCATGAAGCTACAAGACATTTTCTGATATCATCTGATCCCAATTAGTAGTTGTGAAGATGGGGAAATTCATACAACTGAAGATTTGGGCAGTCTATAGCCGCATTCACATGTACAAGACAGCGGGATGGCGAGCGCGCTCTGAATCTCGAGTAGTTTTTTGCTAGTGTTTACACACTCAGAATTAGCAGGTTAGCGATCGAATCTCGAGTTGTTTTGCAAGCATGGACGAAAATAGTCTGCTAGTTGCCGATCGATAAATTGATAAATCTATTGTTCTTGTACCTCACAGTGGTATGGTACTCACACTGTTGTGATGTGCACTTTGAATGATGTGATATAAAATCTCGAGCTTATTTGGTTGAGCGTTCACACCATCACCGCAGGGCAAATTAGCGCACTAATTCAGAAATAAGTGCAAGATTTCTTGGGTTTAGCATCGCACTGCTGATTGCGCTAATCTGCATGTAGTTTTTTTTTCCAACCATGCAAAAATCTTGAGCTTGGGATCGCACTCCAAATCTCTAGATTTGTAACCCGCTAATTTGTATATGTGTGAATCCCCCTTAAATTGATCAATGGATTAGCAGCTGTGATGTCAATGAACTGACTTGTCAAAAAAGGTAGCAATTCCCTCTAGCCAATGAAAGATGGTGAATATCATGAATGAATTGCACATATCCAAGCCGATAATCCTGTGCGTAGATGTTTGCACCAGTCATATTCGAGAGCAATACATTGTTACTTGTTGGTCTTCTGAGTCCACTCAGACGAGTCAGAGATAGTGCCAGACCAGCCTTGGATAGCAATTGGCTCAGCCTCATTTCTCGAATAATGACTGTATCTGCTAATTAGATGTGAGTGAAATAGTTCGCTGACCCTCAAACGCCAGCGTGAATTAACACTCACCTGATGGACGCTCGATTTGGAACCTGTTTCGGCCATGAGAGGCGACGAAGAGGATGGGTGGTCCAGAGAACCAGACGAGTGACGTTGTCTTGATTCGTTTGTGACGCAGCAAACAAGAGTCTTGTCCTGAGACTAGAGAGTGCTGCCCAGCCGTGGCCACGACCTCTCTTCACCCCCACTGCTGAGAATGAAATTTAGAAGTACCTTTATTCCTGACATGCTCCCTCTACTTTGGATAGATTTACAAGGAGGATGAGGCTCCTGCCAGGAGGGCCTCTATTCTAATGAGTGTGCTAGTGATTAATTCACAGTTGCCGTAATCAGTGCAAATAATCTGCCAAAAAAATCTGAGAAAGGATGAAAATCTTAAAGAACCCTAAAATAGTTTATATCTTTAAAGGCATTTTTCTTTTTTTCTTGCATTAATTAAGTGGTGTCAAGTATAGCATCTCTGACTTTTGCTGTGACTTAAAGTCATGATGTTTAGAGGTGATGTATGTAATGAAATTAGTTGTTTGTGAATGAAAACAAGAGAAACAACAATGTCAGCATGATCGGGATTGGAGTGAAAATGACTGACATCAGACCATTGCTACCAGTTGAGTATGAAGATGTCACCTGGGGCCTGTTGTATAAAACGTTTTACCCGAGAAAAACTCAGGTTGATTTTGAACAGGATTTTTCCCCATGTAAAGTCAATGGTAGAATCATAGTAACCTGAGTTTTTCTCAGAGTAAACATTTTAGGGAACAGGCCCCTGGTGTGTCTCAGTGATATTTTAGTGTCCCCCCCCCCCCCCCCCCCCCCAAGTCAGATGACCATGATATCATTTGAGTAATTCTCCTCACTTTGTACCTGCATTACATCTCACCAATTTCACATCTTCTCAAGAGAAACATGGAGTGCGCTTCATGATATTGAATGTAGGAAATATATAAGATTGTTTTCAGTAAAACAAAACCTGTATCACAAAATTACTTTTGTATGGAGGAAATGGCAGGGAGTTGTGTTAGAAATGTTATATCATTACTGTTAGACCAAGAGGCTACTTTATTCAGCACCATATATGATGGCATGAGAAAAAAAAAAGATGTTATATGTGTTATTTTGTTTGGATTCCACTAGTCTGCTATCTAATCACCATACTCGTTCATCTCGATGTTTTTTCCATTTGAAATCAATTTTCCTGTGCAGAGTGCAGTTTATGATATGTACCTTCATAATCATGATATGATAAATTTGATAGTATATGTCCTTCTATATGTCTCAATATGTGGTGATGAAAAAGAGTGATGTATTAGTTGGATTTTGTCTTATTAAAAAATGTGGTTTTTGCATCACTCCTTCATTTTGAATCGAGTCTCCATTTCCAAACAGCAGGCCAATCAATAGACCACGCTGTTAGAGGTGGCGGCTTTGATATATATGCATGTCTCGGCTAAATTATAGTGATATGTGTTCATTATGTTTATTTTGATATTACTGGCCGTGGAGTACTTGAATTTATGATCGGTTCTTTTGATGAGTTATGTTCCCTTGAGTGCAGACAGACTACTTTATAGACTTGCTCTTATGGGCCTCATCTATTTTCCTGTCAAAGTTGGTTAACTGCACATTCGCAGTCACAGAACTAGACATATGTGTTATGAAGCTCATCAATTATTGCAAGATAGAGTATTAAATTGTTATACCCAACTTGCAGCAGGCCCACATTCACTGGGGTACAAATCTTGCTATACACATTTGTCAGCTAATTCAAGTTGTTGGGTTTTTGCATTCATTTCTTCATTTGTTTCCTGACATATTGTGTTTGTCACTTGTCAGAAGGATTGGAGATCACCAAAATTTTGAAGGGAGAAGTTATATGGTGGAGCCATTTGCTGCACTTTGCAATCATGGTTCACCATGTTTGAGTCTTGAATGTAGACTATTTCTATGGGAGATTTTTGGAGCTACCAGACAATACCATCACATATTGAGGATTATGTGTGCAGACCAGTGCATTCCTGAGATATTACAGATTTACTGATTTGAGGAATGACTGGACTTGTCATTCTCCGTGGTAAATCTAGACGGGCCCAACAGGTATCTAAACTAAGAGTCTGTTCTCTGAGCCAAAGGGCAGTACATTTTATATCTAACGAGCTCAAATATGTAATTATCTGTTTGTCAACCCAAAAGTATAGTGAGTATGCAAATTGAATTGTTGACCCCATTGCTCAGTTTGCTTGTAAATAAATACAGGGTCATTATAGAATTATGCGATGATTCAATAAGCTGACGTTAATGCTGAATTAATTAGTATGAATTAAATGTGAATCCCTTTATGACTGCATCAGGTTAAGCAGACTTGCAACAAGTGAATGAAACATTCAAAGTGATGTGAACTAATATTACTCTCTATAGATGATTGAAAGTTGGCTGAAATATTATTCATGAGTTATTCATTTACACGCTCCCACACACATACACACATATAGTAATACATGTTTTGAAATCACAAATGATTCATCAGAAGAGGACAATGGAAATAGGTCATTGTAGAAATACATGGTGGTTAAATAAAGCTGCTGTTGTTCGAAATAAATTATTGTAACTTTTGTGTCAATCCCTTTATAATTCCATTGGTTTTGGCAGACTTTCAACGAATGAATAAAACATTTAAGATATTGTGAACTAAGATGTTGATAGGATGTGGTGGGCTGAAGTGTTATTTATGAATTTTTTTTTATTTGCACACTCCCACATGCACTTAGACAGATTTTGAAATCACCAAGGATTTGTAATTGAATCTATTTTTATCATCAATATAACATTCACACCCAAAAAGTTGTACAAAGAAAATATAGCAAGGACTGAGAAGCAAGTTGTATTTTGTTTGTTCTTCTTTCATTATTAGTGAATCCTTCAGGACCTGAAGATTAATCATACTGCAGTGTGGTGCACACGCATTAATCAAAGTAAAAAAGTTTTGAAACCACCTTTTTTTTTTTTGAATGCTTAAACCCACAAATAATCAAAGTGTGCTCTTGAAATGATTGTGTTTTAATAAGCCCTTGACTTATACATGATTTTCTATATCACTTTCTTATATATCTGGATGGGATTGACTTATGTTTTATATGTTTTTGCCTCGGGTAAAATTTCTTTGCATTTCATGGATAAACAGTCAAAATATACTCAAAATTGTGTTAAAGTTCAAAATGAATCTTCAGATTGCTCAGAAAGATAGTGGCATCAGTGTCATGTATCTGATCATCAAAGGCATAAATCCACCTGCAGCATTTTTTTGTGCATCCCTAGAAATGACAGCAGTTTGAATGATTATAGGGTGCATTTGTCAACTTAGTTCTGGTGCAGAATTAAGGTTTCCAAACAACTTTCAGGGAGTTTTGGGCAGTTGATAAGGTTAGAAATGCACAAACATACAAAAAGTGCGATGGCAAATGCATTCGAGTCAGAAAGGTGTTTCTGTAGATTGATAAACGCAAAGTCATTTTGAAATACGTTTACAGCTTGGACCTGCCCACGCTGACCACTGCCAACTATGGACACATTTCCATTCCTCAGGTCAAACTGCGGGATGGAACTGCACATTGACAAGTCCTACATACCAATTGACTCATAATTTGAGAAACACAATCCGAAAGGCATTTGCAAATGCATTTTGATAGGGGGTATTGAAACACGTTTCAAACATGGCAACATTGATAAATGCAGCCGTAACCAGTCGGAACTCCAGCTCTTGAACCTTCTTGGTTATACCAAGATAAATCTTCTACCTTATGTCACCCAGGCCCTCAATACGCATATCAGAGAATTTGTGCATACTGTATTGACCCAAACATTGGCACTTTGTAATTACCATAGATGCACAACCTGTAAGAAGATGCCACAGGAACCTGCAAAAGGCTCATAGTTTTGCAGAAAATAAGTCCATGTCTTGTTGAAGACTACATACTAGCTGCGTTGAAGTTACTCCCATACTTGACATCATCTGACTGTTGTGCACAACAATCTATACTGTTGTCAGAAAAGGTAGACAAAATATCGCTGTGTAGTTGATTTGCTAGTTTTTATTTTGCAAGCGCTGAAAGATGTGGTACTAAGAATTTCATACTTGATCTCTCATTCCATCTCACCCAGATGCTTGATTTCAGGTTAATGAAGATGACTAACAAAACTAGACATAACTTGGCAATAACTGTTGTAGTGGAACTTATGTATGCAGCATTTGTGCCTTTCCATGTGGGGCAACTTTAGAGATGAAAATTACCCTGTTGTGCCATCTACTGCTCAGTAGAAGGTTTAGACACAGCACCAAACAATTCCTTGCCCTATGCTGCAACCTGTTGCCAAACACTGCCAACTTCGTGCAGGGGGTGAAAACTTTTTTCATCTGGAACAGCCCGCCATGGATTGGGTGGTCTTTTAGAAGTATGCATTCACTAGATCATATTGAGTGACTGATGATTTGATGATTGTGGCTTATGTGCAGTGAAAGTTACACATAGAAGCATATGACATTTGTAGAGTATAACGGAGGTTCTTACACCTGACTGTGACAATCCACCTAGTTTTTCATGTTTCTCTTTGCTGTTAAAATTCTTTGCCGTGCACAACCCAATTTTGCTCCCTGCCTGTTCAATCAGAGTGTGAATATTCACTTGTTTGCCCCACCCCTACTCTGGCTACTGATCCTGTGACCCTCCAATGCAGCGAGGTGTCTGTCGTAGTAGGCGGATGCAGTAGGTGACAAGCTTTCCGCACCGAGGTGCCAAACTATGTCTACTTGAGCCTCCTTTTCGTGGGGTCAGAGATGTCATGCTTCTTTGGGGGAGAGCTGGAGATTGCCTGTGACTTGTATCTAGCCTTCTCCCCAGGCCTCTTACAACACCACTCAACGCATTTGACAATCTGCACTTTTCTCTCAAGGTTTGCAGGAAGTTGTTCACATCCTCAAAATGCTAACACCCTGTATTCTGCCAAATGGTATTACTTGAAGATACGGCCGTCAGCTGGAAGTTGATTATGCCTGCATTCACACTTCATTTACGTAGACAATTCACCAATTTAGAACAGGGTTCTTTCAGTTTCCCTAACGATAAAAACAAACAAACAAACAAACAAACATGAACATAATGCTGAACTCCAAAGTTAAAGATTTTAGTGATCCAAGTCTCATTGCGTTGTTGGCCTAAACTCTAATGTGTTTCAATGTAGAATTATCATAGTGTCTTTGAATCATAATTTTGATCAAGCTACACATATGCACAACACCAAAAGTTCTTGTTGACTGCTATTTAACATATTAAGCAATTTTCCCATGATGCTATCAAATAACTAGGTGGTATTAAAGTCCTCCATACGAGACGTTTTGTTTTTTCAGTGTGTTATGTCAGTTGTTTACTAAAACAGTAAAAAAATACATACTCTTCCCCATCTCAATAGCCATCATACTGTATGCGCACATGAATATTTTACAAGATTTTTTTGTGTGTTTGTGTGTGCGGTAGTCAACATTAATACTCTGAAATAATCATTAAAAGTATGTACTCAAAAGAATGTGCCAAGTTTCATGATAACCTGAAATTCCCTTCATAGTGGTGGCTTTGGTGTTTAAGAATCTTTCTTTGTTTACAGTATAGAAAGTCAGAACACTCTACAGTAGACCATAAGGTTATGATTTTCTGCCACTTATTTCAACTGGTCAAAAGATCTACCTTTAATGACTTTTATTGACCATTTCAATGACAGACTTGTTCAAAGGATTTCATCTGTGTGTTGAAGGCAATAGAATAATTGATCAAGCTGCTTGGGTCAATGTTTTGTATAGATTTAGCTCCTTGTGTTTTGTGGGCTGATTCATTTTTGGATTTTGACATTGTGTATTATTGATTGGTAAAAATATGTGTGTCTTCTCTTTGCAGTAAAGACAGAATCAGTACATGTAGATTCGCATTGAAATGTTATAATGCAGTTGGAATAATAACAATATGGGAAATTTCCTCCTCATTCTGAGCCAATATTTACATTAGGGTTTTATGTTATCAAAAGGTATCTATAGTGTGAATGTAGGTGCCTGCCTGAAAATCCATCAGAATTTCAGTGCATCATTGCATTTGGGTGACCTGTGATAAAAGAGAATGAATGCAAACGGGATTATTATGACATTAACATTGAGAACATGACATGAACATGAGAGACCGTAATTTCATCCTGATGTATTCAGCTGTGTTTGTTCCTCCAATTCATTTTGATTCATCATGATAAAGTGATTATGAAGAGAGATCCCTCAAAACAACCAGAATATTGCTTTTAGGTCCTTTTTTTTATGTGTGTAGCTTGCCATGCACGTTGAGTGAATATATACGGAGCATGTATTCCATTTTTGTCGAGACAAAGCAGATTGATTTCCTTGCAGATATCGTCATTCACAACCAAGTTGGCTTATCGCAGCGTTCCCATTGATAGATGGGGAGAGTATGGTTTATGGATGATACCATTTATATGCTTCTTGTTAAATCACATAGTACCGTCCGGACTGTGAAGCCATCAATGAATATAAATTGGACGGCAGTCTCTATGAAGAATAAGCTCTGCTCCTGTTAACAATTCATGAGTGGAGATTTAGGGTATATTCTGTGAGTGCTACAGAGGAGCTTCCGTGTAGTAGTATACATGCTAAAGGTTTTGTCAGATAGGAAATTGCATGCAAATCTGCTCCTGATATCGAGAAAGTGAATGCCAGGCAAAATCATTTCTTTATCAGTGGTAGTCTATTCATAGTCGGTAAAATAGTGGTACAGTGCATCTGTTCTTGTGTGATGGATATGGACAGTCACAAATACGATTCCTATTCTAAATTCATTTCACACTGCATTCTTTTATAAGTGTCGAAAATTCATGAGATTGATACTATTGGAAACAAGTTTTAAACTTTGTACAATTCTGTAAAAGCCGAAAAGTTTGCTTACTCAAATACACACGTGTAGAAATCATGCTGCAGAAGGTAATGCCTATGGACTCTTAATGGTTAAGTCATATTCTATTCAATCTTGGGCATAATTATTACATCCTTGATTGTTACAGTGTGATGTTTACCATTCTTTTCATCTAGAGTGAATGTATAGTGAATGTCAGATTTATTGTAAGTATTCATCTGGCTGTATTTGGGTTTAGTACGTGTCTCATTCCAAAATGATTGTAAGACTTGAATCTTAACTGCCATCCCCCTATAAAGTTGAAATCAATAAAACATATGAAGAAAAAAAAAAGAAGAAAAAGAAAAAAAAAAGGAACTGTTTGTTATACCTCCTTGCTTCTACATTGTTTCCTGAGGATCATCTAGGTCCCTCTCTTTAATATGAATCTTAACCACCAAGTTGAATGCCACACACTTTGTGCTGATTGAGGATACCTCTCTCCCTGCCCCACCCCCTTTCCTTTTGGAATCAGTCACTCCATAAATCACATTTTCCAATTTGGGATTGTTGTTGGTGTAGGTCAGGCTACCATGTTTGTTTCAAAAATGAGATTTTGTTTACAAAGTCAACAACACAATGTCTGGCAGAGAGCAGTTTATCCACTCTGACTGGCTGGAAAACTGAAATAATGACTTTTCCCCCTGCTGTGTTTGTGAAATCATACACACTGGCCCTATACTTGCGCTGTACTGGGCTCTTGCTGATTTGACAGCCATTGTTGCCTGCTGATGTACTGTAGCCTCTTGATGCTGGACTGTAAATGTCTCAACCCGACCACAAATTGTTCCTCAACCTGATCTCTACCCCTTGTGGCTGATGCAGCCTTCCCAGTTAGAATTCATGTGGTTTCAATCCGAATGTATTTGGGATATTTGCAAGGCTGGGGTCAATACCAGCTGATTATGAGAAAGCATAATGTACTTGTAATGCAGATTTATGGTCTTGCTTCATAAGCTTTGACATGCTTATTCCTTCGGTGCACTTGCTTGCATCTCAGCTCTCTTGTTGTTCCTCTGTTCATTCATCTTGTCAAAAATTTCACAAATATTACTTTTCCATCTCTCTGCTTATTGCACTCATACTGACATGTATAGCCCTTTATACAAACTCACATCCAGACAATTTTGCACACTCAGATTTCAAGCATTTTGCTGTCTTGGAAGTGTTATACTGTGATAATGCTATTGTGTATCAATATAAACAGTATAAACTCACATTCCGTCTTTGAAGTTGGTTTGCAACATCTGTGCTTTTTTTTTCATAAATATTTGCCAGTTGACTCTTAGCTATAGTAGTCTGTCATACTTCATCAAAGCTGTCTCTGCCTTTCACAATTGTAACCGCCATAATGATTCTTCAGTTGATAACCTTGACAGCATAAGGCATAGGTAATGTTCCTTGCTTGTCATTTTTTTGTTGTTGTTGTCAAATTAGGCTAAGCATGTGTAGCTGTAGAGATGACTGTTCTGATCTGAAATGCCAGACAGATTGTGCTAAAAATTTCATGTCCTGTGTGCTTTGCTCCGCTGTGCTTTAAACTCCCAGATTAGCCCTGTTGACTCACCTGGCAGCGTGTTGAGCCACATTAGACCCATTCACATTTGCAGTGAAATACCGTGGTATTTTGTAATGTGAATGCAACAAATACCGTACAAAATACCCCGCGAAATCCCCCCGTGAAAAATGCTGTGGTATTTAGGTTGGTCATTCAAAATTCGCGCAAAATATGCACGCGAGCTTTGAGTGTTAATCGTGTCACGAACTACCACCCATCACACTGCAGTATATTTCTCGCGTTACCTGATGCACTTCCTGTCTCTTCCACATAGATGATATATACAATGTGTATGTGCATGCAGAGAAATATATGCTTTTGGGCCAGAAGTACCACACTATTTTGTGAATGAGGATGATAGTGACCAACTGAAATACTGTGGAACTACTGTATATGCCATATATCTAGCGAGTCTAAATTTTCGCAAATCGGGACTTCCCGACAATTTTGCAAGTGGTTAAATTTGCGATCATGGAGTTCTGTACTGAATGGAGAACTGTATATAATGTGTCCATCACATTCATATCGGGATCAGAGTCATTATATTTGCGTGTCTTTAATTTCGCGAATAACACCTGACTCATGAAATTTGTGAAAATAAAAACCTTGCAAAATATTCGCTGTATGCAATATTACGGCATGGTATCTTGCTAATGAAAATGGTGACAACAGATTAATACCGTGGTGTATATACCACAGTGATTCTAATGTGAACGCACCAAGTGGCGCACCATTGCTTGTCAAGGTCTGAAACATCACCCTTTATAGCATATTCAAACACTGATGGTTTTCCCCAAGTTAATGGATATGGGTGCAAATTTTTAGTGTAAATTATTCGTGAAGAGTATGATTGACAAAGCACTCACAAAATCAACAAATGTTTCTGATGTTTTTAGAAACCTTGTCAATGTAGTCATCATGCTCTTCTCCTCAAGAAACACCACTTATGATACAACATTCTCACACTTGATTTGAAATTCTGGAGTGATACCTGCATAAAGATGTTGAACTTATTGACAATGCTTTTCATCTTCATGTCAAAATATGGCACAAGTTATGTATACTTATGTGGCTAGAATTTCTGTGATAGATCCGGTGACTCCAGCCATGTTAATGGTATCATTGTGCTTGCGCGATTTCCAAACATTAAAGGATATTCAATTTCAAGGCAGCTGAAATTTCTGCCCCAAATACTGCCCTTAACTTTTAAGACTAGGGAGGGTTCTAAATAACCACCTGCACTCTGACCTTACTATTATGTTCTACTTTACCTTTAAGGAGAGTAAAATATATATCAAGTAACATTTAAATTGTAGGTAATGTTTCATGGGTTTATAACCCAAATACCTGAATACTAGAAGCCAGTGGAACCAATATTGTTCCTTTAAAAAGCAACAACACGACGCAAGAATTAATAGGCATTTAAAACATCGTGCCCCACACACCGGGCCGTTGGTGGCCTGTAGAGTAAAGGGTACTGTGAAACTAGAAACATTCGTGACATGAAACTTTCGTGAATGGGAACTGTTCTTTTTGTTTGTGATGGCCCATTTTGCGGCATGAATCTTTCGCCAATTGCCAAAGGCATTCAGTGCATTGTATAGACAAAAACTTTAGCATGCATTTTGCTGCATTTTGTCACTGCAATTGTCACTGGCATTTAGTGAATATAGTGTAGACAAGAACTTTCGCTTGCATTTTACTTTCGTGAATCTTGGCTCTTGCAAAATTTGTCAAATTAAAATGCACGTTAACATTTCTGGTTTTACAGTTTACAAATATATGTAAACTCTCCTCTTGTATTCTTGTTTCCGTTGAGTATTTTATTCCAATACAATTATGTGTTGCAACACAGATAGTTTAATAGGAAACAGCTATGGTTGATACTGGGAAAAAAATACATGCAGGTGTTTCTGTTATAGTGAACAAGGATACACGAAGATAATTACCCACGCCGATGAAAATCGGCAGGGGGTTATGTAAAGGGTTCCGTATGTTTGTTTGTTTGTTTGTTTGTTTGTGTTTGTGTTTTTTGTTTGTTTGTTTGTTTGTTTGTTTGTTTGTTTGTTTGTTTGTTTGTGTACAAGATAACAAGAGAACGGGTAAACGGATTTGCACGAAATGTTCAGGGAATGTTTGGATAATGACAGGAAAGAATCGATTAGATTTTGGTGATAATCAGTTGACCCTTGCAAATTCTGTGTGACCTTGAAGTTTTGACCCCATGGTATAGTGACCATTCCGAAAATTTCCCGTTTCTCACTTTGCGATTTTCCGCTACCATACGAACACATAAACTCCCCAACGATCCGACTTCGCTGCTCAAATGTTCGTAAGAATTCCGAAATTTACGTTTAGGCCTATTTGAGGGACTATGTCCTTCTAGATTTATGAAAGTTCGTTCTCCGTCATCACAAACTGGCCCGTATTTTGATGATTTTTCAAATTAACATTGATTGTTTTTTTCGTTGGAGGAGCATTTTGCTCGGTCGCAGTCACACTGCACGATATGCGTGCTCAATATCAATGCGTGTGCAAGGCCGCTGAAAATGCATCGCGCTCTACACTGTTGGTGCAAAATTGCACCGGGGACGTTGCGGCGCTCGTTGGTGGCCGAATACTGGTGCAGTAGACATTTGCATTCAACCCTTGCATTGAATAATTCCCGTAGACACTAATCATAGGGGTAATTGCCTAGGGGGTACGTAAATTTTGTTTTTCTTTTTTGCTTTTGTGGATACCATCAAAGATCGTACACTCATACGACCTTTGATATTTGATGATTTTTCAAATTAACATTGATTGTTTTTTTCGTTGGAGGAGCATTTTGCTCGGTCGCAGTCACACTGCACGATATGCGTGCTCAATGTCAATGCGTGTGCAAGGCCGCTGAAAATGCATCGCGCTCTACACTGTTGGTGCAAAATTGCACCGGGGACGTTGCGGCGCTCGTTGGTGGCCGAATACTGGTGCAGTAGACATTTGCATTCAACCCTTGCATTGAATAATTCCCGTAGACACTAATCATAGGGGTAATTGCCTAGGGGGTACGTAAATTTTGTTTTTCTTTTTTGCTTTTGTGGATACCATCAAAGATCGTACACTCATACGACCTTTGATATTTGATGATTTTTCAAATTAACATTGATTGTTTTTTTCGTTGGAGGAGCATTTTGCTCGGTCGCAGTCACACTGCACGATATGCGTGCTCAATGTCAATGCGTGTGCAAGGCCGCTGAAAATGCATCGCGCTCTACACTATTGGTGCAAAATTGCACCGGGGACGTTGCGGCGCTCGTTGGTGGCCAAATACTGGTGCAGTAGACATTTGCATTCAACCCTTGCATTGAATAATTCCCGTAGACACTAATCATAGGGGTAATTGCCTAGGGGGTACGTAAATTTTGTTTTTCTTTTTTGCTTTTGTGGATACCATCAAAGATCGTACACTCATACGACCTTTGATATCATCACACTCTCGGCTTGCTATAATCAAAATATCCCGCAAGAAAACAGCGTATTTCTCGATTTTTAGCGCTTTTTCCGTGACCCGTCGCGTAGACAATACTCTTAAAACTGGACTTAATTCGCGCGCGCTTGGAAAAGTTCCGATTCTGCACTTTTGACGGTGGAATTTGGGATTTTCGATGGATTTTTGGAGGAGACTTAAGGACTTTCCTGTACGTGAATGAGTGTTAATACCGTATGTGTAATGATGTGATTTGCGTGTGATGTGACTGTAGAACCAAAGATCGTACACTTCAGTGTACGATCTTTGGTAGAACTCACTGGCTGGTGATAAAGCACACTGGCAATTAAGTGGCCGAATTCTGGTAGATGACCGAATGCACATTATGTTTACCCCGACTTTGTACTTAGGCGTGGGTCTGCCGCCTTTGACGGCCCCTCTCTAGTTGTTATTGTGAGTACCTTTTCCGTGTTGTGGCCTTTTTAAAATGCATGTCTATGGCACAAGTCACTCAATATGATCTAATTTTGGAAACTAAAAATGAGATTTTGTGAGTACGAGAAGATACATTTAGAAAATTCATCAGTCACCTTGTTTGTTTAATGCATATTAAAAAGAGTGAAAATGGGCAAAACTGATTGACTTCCAAATACTTTCAAAAGGAGATACAATCGGGCACAAATCGTGTACACACGTCAGGCACAAACTTCTCAACACTTAACACTTCTCCACACTTTCGTGAGTAGTTAAATTCGCAATTGCCGAGTACAGTCCAGAATGGAAAAATGTATGTTGGCATGTCACATTCACGTCGGGATCAGAGTTAATATTTTCACATATTTTAAGATTCACGAATAGCACCTAACTCACGAAATTTGCGAAAATAAAACCTTGTGAAATTTTCAGCATATACAGTACTATTCACGTGATAGAAACTATGCTCTCACCTGCATGTGAGGCTTAATGTGTTGTGATCATCTGTAGTGACTAGTCATACCCATTTGTATTTCATGTAGCAACCTAAGGCATCCAAGATGTTGTTTAAACACCCAGAAATTATCTGAGTTTCTTGTGGAAATAACATGAGGTTTGTCTGTGCAATAGAAGGATTCTCTCAATTCAGTATCATGTACATTTATGAGTTTCGTGTGTACAATTCATTCAATGAAAGAGATTCATGGCTCTTATATTTTGAACCCATTCTTACAATTCCACAAAGTGAAATCGAGCAATCAGCATTCATAATCTGTTCCATCGCAACTAGTAGTGCAAATCTGAACTAGCATTCATTTTGAAAATGATTCTAGAATATATTGCCTCCCTGTGACATCATATAACATTGGAAGTGCATGATGTTTGTTTGTCGTCATTCTTATTCTCTGTATTCATATTTTGTGTGAACTTAATCCAAAGTTCTGGTTTACATGACCTGAACTGCAGTGATGTTGATCCAAGCTCCCATTTTTTCTGTGCCTATCTTGGTGCCCCCCAACACCCCATCAGCTCCCAGGGGTGGCATTATCTGGTCTGGAGGTTCACAAAATGATTGCAGTCTATGCATTGATAGCCAGCCAGCCCAGGATCTTCTCTCCCTTGTTGATGATGTATTGAGGGTAGGTGGAGCTGTAGCTGATTGTTCAGCCCCTGTGAGGAAGGGAGGGTGGATCACTACTAATGATATTTCCACTGGGTAGGTTGTAGTGTATCAAAAAGTGATTTTTAAAGCTGACTGAAGGGAACAGAAGGGATTATCCATTTTAGTGCACTGTCCCTGTAGTTTATTTATAACACCAATCAAGCTTCAGAACCCAAGGGAGGGATTTTTAAAAGTGTGAAAACATCTGAGGAAGTGAAAACATAAAGATCAAGAATGTGGTTGAGCTACTCACTTTTATCCTTTTCATATGAGTGTTAGAAGGAAATTCAGCAGATAGAAAGTGTTGTGATGAATGCAAAATGGTGCTAAAGTAATATATGAGTAAAAACGAATGGGATTTAGTATATGATATGAAATTTATTACAATTCTCAAAAATTAGTATTTTGATGCATTTGAGGTGTTCTGCTTGTAGCATTGGGATCACAAAAATAAAAATCTGTTGAATTCTGTGTGTATTTTCTTTATATTGTTGTCCTGCAGTGATACTGGAACTTTAAACATTCATAAATTTTGAATGGATTGTCTGATTTTCCATCAAACTTCACTAATGTGTTCTCTTGATATTACTGCATTCGCTCAATCCACTTATATATGGAGGAATAATTCCACACTGTAGTCTGCAGCCGTAGATATTGATCTTTCTGTTATGAATGCATGAATGCATCACAGATATTTTATAGCATTCATTTTAATTCCTGCCATCCCTCGATTTGGGTTAATCACTGGAAAGGCGTCACTTGAAAATATTTTGCCAATGAAGCCATGCTCAGTTTACCTATTTGGTTTATATATATTTGAAAAGCAGATGTTGTTCTTGTGCCATAAATGGAGTTTGAATTGTGTAACTGCTCTCTTAGATAATTTTTATGGTAAGGTCAAAGTCATTATTGGTGGTACATGTTGGGTGAGGGTGGGGGAGTAGGGGACTTTTAAAGACATATTGGAGTCTTGTGGAGAGGCATCCTCTTTAATAGTTTTGTGACATATTAGGGTTTGTAGTTACCATTCACATGAGAATTTATCAATGGCCATTACTTGGTGGGTGGAAGTCACTCATAGAAGATCAAATAGAAATGCATTTTGTTTGCATTGTCTCTTGATTTTCGACATGCTAACCAAACAAAAACAAAACACAAAACTAGCAAGGGGATTTTGTATTAATGATAATGCCTCAAATGGAAATTATATAGCTGCAAGAGTTGTACAGATTACTGTATACACCACATATTTAGCGAGTCTAAATTTTCGCGAATTGGGACTTCCCGACGATTTCGCGAGTGGTTAAATTCGCGATCGTGGAGTACTGAACTGAACGGAGAAATGTAAACGTGTACGTCACATTCATATCGAGATCAGAGTCAGTTTTTTCGTATGTCTTTAATTTCGTGAATAACACCTGACTGTGAAATTCGCGAAATATTCTGCATATTAGCTTTCACTGAGCAAGAGCAATGGACAAGAGACAATGTTAGTGAAATGTGAATTATATGAATATAACTATGTGGACATTTTGTATTAAAGTCATTTACTGTGAGGTTTGATGAACATTTTGAAAAAGTTTCAGTGACAGATCGAATTTGTTTGCTTTTACCTGTTGAAGTACAGACTTGCTGGTTACCCTCCATCTCAGAGATAGGGATGGCAGAGACACTGAAGGTATTCACACTTCAGAGAGCTTGCTTGTTGTAATGTTTCTGAAACACTTTTCTAAATGCGTTCAGAATTGCTTTGCATTAAACTCACATACAGAACGTAGTCATTTTCATGGACTGCTCACTGCAGAAGACATTACCACACACAGTGGCTGTGTCACATAAACCATAACCTGTCAATCAAACACTGCTATCAGTGTACTCACATTTATGAAGGCATACATGTGTGCATGCATCATTGCAGAGTGTTTGCAAGGTCAAGCTAGACGCCACCTCTTTGATAGTGCTGTAGAGGGCAAACTGTGCACGTTATGAAGTGCGCTTAAAAGCGTACCAAGAATTAGAGCAAAACACCATTGGAAAACACCTTGAGATGATGATATGGCCGTGCATGATTTAGGAAATGTTATGTATAATTTGGGAGAAACACAATTTAAACAGACATGAAACAAATTGCTGGATTGGCATGAGACATTTATAAAACCTTTTTTTTTAACATGTTAATTACAAGTATCAAAGCCATCTGTAGTATGCATAGGTTTTACATTAAAGGAGCATTCTAGACGATTTTCATAATTCCACATCATATAGTACATAAATCAACAGCTTCATGTATAGATTTGTGGAATATACTGTGGTTCTTGAGCAGAGAAACAATACTTTGAAAAACCAAATCACAAATTACACTGAACAAGGATGATGACATAGAGGCTCACATATTTCAGAAATGTAGCAGTGCAATTCCATTACAATACCGCTTGCTTGCGAGTTCACCGGTCTATAATCTATGCATGCATTCTTCTTTGTTCTGCTTCCTTGAGCCCCAACTCATGCATTCTTATGGTAACCCTGCCATGTCATCATCCTTGTCCATTGCAATTTTGTAATAAATTTCTAAATCATTCTTATTCTTCATCCCATTTGTCATAAATTCTGAAACTCAGTATAACTAATTTATAGTTGTTCAAATGTAAAAATCTGAAAATCATCCGGAGGTCTCCTTTAAATGTCTTCTCCTCAATCCTTCCTTACTACCCAACCATTCCTTCTGTTTTGTGTGTGTGTGCATCTCTTTTCCCTTCTCCTCTTTTCTTCTGTCCTTCCCTCTCCTATCTCTCCCTGCTCTCTCCTTCTAGCCCTTGTTTCTCTTTCCTTGCTCTCTCCTTCTCTCAATTTGAATACCTTTACCAGCATGCTACTGGACTGGCGCTTGCTGGGTTGCAGGCAAACAGTAAACTTGAAAAAGGCGCAATGTTTGTTCGAGTGTCCAAAACCATTTCCCTTCCCAAACTTTGTGCTCACCAAGAGTTCCCTTCACCCGCAGATCAAACATGAGCCCTAACCGCTCAGGCTAACTCCTAGTCCAGAGAACCAGTGTATTAAGATGAATTCTTACTGGTATGGGATGTAGGGCACCTCCTGTGCCTTTGAATTTGTGTGTCATGCCACATTAAAAGATGTAGAAGGAAAAAAAAAGAGAAATCTGTTCAAAATGTACCTTTGGTGGGAAACAGAAAGAACGGTAACAGGGATATCAGAGACAGAGTCAGGCAAGCAATCTAGAAAACCTGTCAACATATGTAAACATTTTTGTTTATATGTAATTTGAGCAAAACTAGTGCCATTCTCATTACAAAAATTTCAAAATTTGGGTCGTGATGAGGGACATGTCTTTTTGATTCACCATTCTCATTGTGTTAAATTTTGTAGCTTTTTGGGTTGTGATTATTTGCGAAGAGCTGACTTGCACATGTACATGAATGGTATGCTCACTATGTCACAATTCAGAATCAATATGCATTGGTGCACCATAGCTCTTAGAAATAGCAAGGAGCAACACGCATGGTGCATTGTGGGATGTAAAATTTAAAAAAGAAATGTTTGGATGCAGTGAGCGTTTGTTTACAAAAAAAAAAAAAAATCATGCACAGTATTGCGATTTGCATTGCAACCAAATTCTCACAAAATAATGCATTATTTCTGTTCACACTGTAAAAATTCTGCAATTTGGATCACAATCCTGGTCCCCGTTTCATAAAACTTGTTCTCAGTGACAAGTTCTGATAGTCGTTATAAGCTACAGAAATCCTTGCATCTGATTGGCTGAGAGCAAATTTGTCACAGAAATGTGGCAGTTGTCACTGATAACAAGCATTATGACACGGGACCCTGATTGTGACCTGAAATAAAGCGTTATTTTGAATACAAGGAGAATGATACTATTATGTTTTGTTTTTCATTCATGCGATGCAAACATTTATAGTTTGAATTGTTGATTTATGTTTATTTGCAAACATTTGTGAGTAATAAACAAAATTGCATCACAAGAGCATCGATAGATTTGATTATATTTGATCTTCATCTCTGATGATTTCTAAACCATTTTTTTATTTTTGTTGAGAGCAAATATATTGTCCAAATCCAGACATTCATTCTTACAAGTCTCTTGCTTATGTTTTTATATTGATTTAAACTGATACAAAATTCAGTCTTTCTTTAATGTTGGGAGGTAAGTTTAATTCCTTTTTCTGATATGAGAGATTTTTCAGGCTTCTATGTTTCATAGATCCAGTAATATCGGTTTTTTCTAAATTATTCAAACAAAATATCATAGAAATATGTGCATGTCAAACATCTTGAGCTTGACATCAGAGCAAAGTAATATTAATTTTGTCATTTTTTAAAAAGTCAGTATGTCATATAGAATGCTAGCTGCTGAGTGTATGATACTAGGCTACATTTAGATTTGTGGCTCACCCTGTCTTGTCTGTAGCCATTTCAGTACTATAGTCTCACTTCAGGTCATAAATTATGCTGTCACACAGCAGTTGAAAATGTCACATCAAAATTGTAAATGACGGCATTGAATTCAATGACATTTAGCAATAAATCCAGACAAAACTTTCCTAACTTAGTTCATCGTCCATTCTGTGCAAATGGGGACTGCGCCACTCCTACAAGAACAAAAGCATCTGACCGTGGTATTATTTCCTGGTGCAGAATGGGACATTTGCTAAAATCAATAGGCAGGCGGAAAGCGATTGAATATGCACACACTACACAACGGCAAGTGCATTTCTCCACATTGAACAAACATTATGCGTCGCGTCCACGGCGTCATTATATTACCCATTCAGGCTGGCCTTGAGTTACCTACATATGCTGGCTATATAGCCCCATTTCCACTCTGCAGTGAATGCAGTGTACAGTGAACATTTGAGTGTGTGTTTTCTGACCTATCTTTCTTCACTATCTATCCATCTCTCTTCACTATCTATCCATCTATCTATTATCTATGTATTTTTCTATCTTCAGTCTACCTATCTGTCTATCTACGTACAAAATGCACAAATGTTTACTAGTCTGTATGTGTTTGACTAGTCTGTGTGTGTGTGTGTGTATGTGTGTGTGTGTATTTATGTGTGTATGGTTTTTCAATCAGTGCAAGTAGAAAATAACATACTGTATTTTTCTTATATTTCTGTTTCTAACCTTCATTTTGCCTTCTCTGCTATTTGTGATGGTAAGCCTTAATGGTGTTCAGGTCAGTGTAAATAGATAGGGAAAACATGTTGGTAGAGCGAAGAGACTGATGACCTGTTCTCCTCCCTTCACTCTAAAGTACAATGGTCCCTGATTCTACAATGCCAGGGTATTCGTCTCCTACTGTGTATGCTTGTTATAATGCCATTATGGCTCCTTACAATGTGCCCGCAAGGCCCTGGCCATGTTTGTGCTCAGTCGCTCTCTTTCCATTTTTTTTTTCCTATCTGAAGAAGAGTTATCAATGTACTGAGGCTCCTTCTTTTATGATGCCAGGCAGACTCCGGGGCGAAGTGCATTTGCAAAGATAGGTCTTGAAGACCAGCAGAATGGTAAATATATGTGAGCCCTCTTTTTTTTTTCCATCTCTTTCTCTCACTGCCATTTAGCATGACAAGACATTTGACGCAATTTCCCCAAGAATGGCTAGAAATCATGGTATTCTTCTGTAAATGTGATTGCCAAACAGTGAGGGAAGAGCTAGAAGCGATGGCTGTTATGAAGAAGTACAGAAAAAGAGAGGGAAAGAGAGAGAAAAAAAAAGGTGCACTAGTGCGTTATCTGATTATCAGACCTTAGGAAGAAACACAGACAGATTATTTGCTCGCTCTCTCTCCATCTCTCTTTCTGCAGAGGAACGCAAGACCCTGATAGAAAAGTACCAATGCAACGAGCAGAACTCAGATCATGAGGTTCATTGTGCCCACGTCTCCACTGCAATTGTGCTCTGTCTGCGTTTGTGCATTTTCTGCTTTTCAAATGTCATTTCCCTCTCTTTATCTCGGCCTCTTGTTCCATCTCTCTGCCTTCTCTTGCTCCTTTCCTCCGTCTCCTCCTCCTCCTCCCTCCTCCTCCTCTCCGCGTTTCTCGTCCAGACTCTCTTGAACCTTGTCTCTCTCTCCAGCCGCTCTCTCCCCGGCCTCCCAAAGGAGCTGTCAACTGCACAAAAACTCAGCGGTACTCCTTTACATTCATGTGCCGGACTGGTGTGAAAATCACGTGTGCTGAACAATGACCCTGTATGTTGAAACCAAACCGATTTCCCTGATGTGCTAATCAATGGTTTAACACAGCTTGAAGGAGGCGAGCGTTCACAGCAGGGGACGTGAACACACTCGTATGTGAGATGGAGAAATTTAGAGGCACTCATCTATTCACTCTATTTGCATCTGCATATATAGAGCTTTTCTATGGTGATATACAAAAAAAAAATAGTACATTGACTTATTTTGCTATTTATTCTTTCCTCCTGTGTTCATTTCCCATTGAAAGCAGTGTATCCCTCTACCCACCCCCTTTTGATGTCATAATCCAATCAGTGAGCAAGAGGAGAGGAACAAGATTAGGAATAGTGAAAGCATACAGCTGTGAGATTTTTTCCTTTTTGTGTGTGTGTGTGTGTGTGTATGTGTTGTGTTATCTGCTGCCAAAGCAAAATTAAAACCAGTTCAGGGTTAACAACCTTCGTGGTGGTGATAGAGCGCTAAAAGTAATTCATTTGCTGTCGTAGGTGCACAAAAACTATTTGAATACATGGTCCGGTCGGGGCATACGAGCTATGGTCATATGTTGGTGGAATGATCATTGCATGTGCACAGATACAATTTGTTTGTACATGCTCTATAGAAGTTACATTAGGTTCACACGACATTTCCTATCTTGTAGATTAACATGAACTTCTACACTTTGATGATTAGCTCGTAGTTTGAACTACAATGCACATCCACGTAACACCCAATCTGTAAGATTAAACTTTAGAGAGAGTCTCACTTGATGATTAAACCACAAAACCAGAAGAAAAAAAATACACACAGTGCTAGCGATGAACCTGCAATCGACGACGTTACAGCAGTATGCAACACGCGCTGGAGGTTGATCCGGAAGCTAAGGGAGGAATAGCGTTCCTGGAGAACTCACGCTAACTTTCAAGTTTGTTGATTGTCATGTCCACACCAATGCTAAACTACTTTGCGGCAGGTGGATAGAGCATAAATCCTGAGATGTCGTGTGGTTCTAATCATCAACTAATCATTAAGAATGCTATCCTTCAAGTTCGTCTACATGGTGCTAAACTACAAGTTAATTATTGAAGTCTATAACTACAAGTGTATCTTTAAGATTAGAAACGTACAAGTGTATCTTTAAGATTAGAAACGTAGTGCAAATCTAACTAGAGTCTATGGAAATCATAGAAAGTTTGTGATGGATTTTATGAATCATTTTTAGATCTTGAAATCAGTGCTACACAATTCCCCATGTTGAATAGTAGTGTAGAGCAGTATCGATGACATCTACTATTAGCTATATAATATAAACGACAACAACAGCAACAACAAAATAAGCTCAGGTTGGCTTCCTTCAGAGTGATGTACCTTATTTGGCCTGTCAATTTCACTATTTGTATTTAATGAATCTGCCCCTGTAAAGTATAATTCAATGTTGGTTTTGTTTGAAGGAACCATTTTTTTTAAACCATTGTTATCTTCCCTGACACAGAAAGAAGGATGTTTCAACCTTTGGCACACAAGGTGGTTTTTATCAACAGTGATCCTGCAAAATTTTGATAGAATTTTCTCCATGTACTCGTCATACAGTTATAACCAGTAGTGATAATTCATAAATAAACAGGGTATATTCTATTTCATAATGATAGTAATAACAGTGACATTGAAAATGATATTTTCCACCAACTTATTTTTGGTTTGTATGGTTGAATTCTGCCATCAAAAGTGACGAAGTTCAGTTGTTTTAATATTGAAATGCTCAATGGCATTGCATTGCATCGATAGCTCTGGCAAAGATATGCTCAGATGTACAGTACAACAGGGCATGTGACACCTAACACCCAGAATTACCTATCACCTGTCATGCATTTCATATTTCAGAAATACGCAATGAAAATCAGCCTTTATGGTCCCTCTGTAACAGGTGGATTAGTTTGTGCTGAGTAGATTTGCTAGTGCTGCATTGTACTTCTCTTGCTTCTTGCGTGTATCTGTGACATCTATACTGGTAGGTTTCCTGCCAGTAATGCATTTTGCACTCATGTGCTGTTCTTGAACACACCTATTACCTTTATTCAGAAAGGGGAATCAGAAAGTAAACCACAATGAAAAAAAATGAATTAGCAAGAATTTTAAAGTCTTTTTCCTATGAAATTTGAGTATGTATGTCCCATTTAGCATAGTTTACCAAAGGATACCAGCTATGATACATTCCGCTTATTTTTTTTCTTTTTTCTTGAGATAGTGGAATATTACCAGGAATTGACTTTTTTTTTTCTTAGAGAATGTTTTACATCTATGTTGTCCAACTTCTATTTCAGAATGTTTGACAACTATACTGGTGTGTTTCCTGCCAGTAATGCATGTTGCACTCGTTTGCTGTCCTTGAGGGCACATTGTATCACCATTATTTAGATAGGGAAATTTGAAAGTAAACTACATTGAGACAAAAAAAAAAATGAATTAGCAAGAATTTAAAGTCTTTTTCCTATAAAATTTGAGTATGTATGTCCCTTTTAGCACAGTTTACCAAAGGTCATGATACTAGCCATGATACATTCTGCTTATTTTCTTCTTTTTTTTCCTGAGAAAGTGGAATATTACCAGGAAATGATTATTTTCGCTCAAAATGTTCTACACAGTGAGTACAGGCGACTCCCATTATAAACATAACAAAGTCCTGGGAACCAGCAGTTTTGTTTCATTGTATTGAAATGTGAGTATAACTGAGTTTGTAGTAGTGTGAGCACCCTGTGTAGAGTAGTATGGATTCTTCTCTCCATGGGCAAAAAAGATATTATGTGTACTTATATATGTGGGTGGTTTTTTTTTTTATTATGCACACATGAAATACCAAAGAATGGCCAAAATGGAACAAGACTCCGTCAGGAGTTTCCAAAACTTTACTGAATTGTTTTCGAACCTTATACAGTTGTATGAGAGAGAATATGATATGGGAGAAAATGACAATTAATTGAGTACATTTTTACCATGCAGAGTTTTGTGTTTCAAATACTGAACATGTTGGTTTGCATGGTTATGATAGATGTAGTGAATTTAATGCAAATCTTGTCTGTGCCGATCGTTTGCTTGACCTTGACATTTTACCTTCATTTCAAATTAGCTCCTGCCATGCATGTATCCTCTCCCAAATTTTGTGTCGATATGAATTAGATGGTGCGCTTTAGGAATCTGAATTTGGAGCTGCAATGAGTTCAAGACTTTGTGTGTCATACAGTTTGACATGCTTGTCTTGGTGCAAGTGCTGGTGGTTACTGCAACGTTGTGCAAAGATTTGGCTGTGTAGCTCCTTCATTCTAGTGGTGTTCAGAATCAGGTCTTTAATGTCCATATAATGTGAAACATTCTCCCCATAAAACTTGTGAATTCGAGCCGACGGCTTTTTTCACTACGTGAGACGTTCATGAATTGCCACTGGCATGCAATGTATTAGGTACTCTCTAAAAAAAATCGAGTGAAAATTTTCTCTCTAAAAAAAATCGAGTGAAAATTTTCACTCTAAAAAGAGTGAATACAAAAAAGAGTGAATTTCGAGTGAAATTGGAGTGAATTTTGAGTGAAAATGCTCATTTTCACTCATTTTGGAGTGACGTCAGGGATCACTCCAAAATCTTCGAGTGATCCCTGACGTCACTCCAAAATGAGTGAAAATGAGCATTTTCACTCAAAATTCACTCCAATTTCACTCGAAATTCACTCTTTTTTGTATTCACTCTTTTTAGAGTGAAAATTTTCACTCGATTTTTTTTAGAGAGTAGGGGAAAAAAATCAACAAAAACTTTCATGTGCATTTTACCTTGCAAAAGTTTCATGCACCGGAAAATTTCTGGTTTTACAGTTTAATGGAACATCTTACAATGGAATATACCAGGAGCTATGGGATGGTTGGAAGGGGATTGTGGAGGGGGAATCTAAAACTTTCCTTGAATTTCAATAGAAATAGTGAAGAAACAACGTGGTTGTGTGCACGTCAAGTCTTTCACAGGGGCATCGGTCTGCAGTACATGCTGCATATATTCAGCCCAGTGACACAGTGTCACTACAAGTCAATAGTTGCCTACAGCAAGTCTCCAGGAATGCTAATAAGAGTGTTTTAGAAAGCCAACAGCAAAACAGCGTTCAAGTCACAGGTCGCTCTTGGCAAGTTTGCATGAATGCTCAACCTGATTCGTGTCGTGGGCCGCACAATGGTGCTCGTAGCACATTTTTCTTGGCATGTTGAGTGCAATTGTTACAGATTGCACATTTTTTCGATACTTTTTCACCGATTCCTCAAATTCCGCTCATTGTATTTGAAATGAAGGATGTTCAGTGCAGGTTTACTATGATAGTGGGCATAAATTAAGAATTACCTTTGGTGTATAATGATAATACTTAATGACTGAGTAATGTTTCAAATGGCAATGAGTGACAGCTTCCTAATCCTACATCGTGGAATCTTTCATGAGAATAATGCAGCTTCATGACTTTCACATTTATATGTTTTGATATAATAATGCATACATGTATATCATATGGTCATGATGATGTCTTGTTTGTTCATATTTTGTTGCACAGTAGGAAACAATCCAAGATAAAATGGATGCACCATTTAGGTGTGATACGAGCAGCAGGCCAAAGCAGGTCAAATTGTGTGAATAGGTCATATACAAAAAATGTGTACATATTATTGACACATCCATCAATCATATATCTTTTGGTTCTCTTTTTCTTTAGATTTTGGGTTGTCAAGAACATTGTATCAGTAGCTCCATAGATGTCAAGGAATACATTATCATTGCTTTTGTTTTTCTGAACACCTCCTTTTTTTCTTTTTTTTTTGGTGTGTGTGTGTGTGTGTGTGTGTGTGAAAATGGCGTCACAGAATAGTTTGTGTAGACAAGGATAATCCCATGCATTCAGGCATTGTATTGCACATTCCTGTCTACAATGAAATGTTTCATGTATGATTGCCTTGATCTACATGCTGTAACAAACCATGGATTCTAAAAGGGTTTTTTAAGATTACACAGTTTGTTATTTAAAAGAAACATGTTGTAGGAAGCACTGCAAAGTCATGGAGATAAAATCGTGAACACTTATTAAATAGAAGGACATGGATTTCCCATCTGACTTTGCTTCATTGAGAATACATCATGTTCTATATGGAGTTCCAACTGATATCAAAATTGTATACTTCACAAAATGGCCTTTTATGTTTACAGGTGTGATTGAAAGAATCAAACACCTTCCATTTTTTGTAATTTTTTTTTAAACTCAGAAATTCATTTCCTTCATTGTATGACTAGAAAGCACTCACAATGTGTGGCTTATTGGGGATACTGGCTGTCTTTATGATGTCATTGAACTTCACTCTGTCAGAATATTCAATGTGAAATATTTTTTAGGCATAAGAAGAAGAAAGAAAATCATAATACATCAGTTTAACCTTCTTGGTAGACATTGTGAGAAAGGTATGGGCAAATGCAATTTTAGGGCACATTTTGATTTTTTTTTTGGTTTTTTTTTTCCTAATTCGGATCAAACTGACATGATTCCATGAGAATCAACCAAGGCTCTTTCAAAGATGAAAATTTCAAGTGTTTCATCCTATGATAGAAATGCTGCTCCCTTCTTGTAGCTGTGTGCCAACAAAGAAGCAATTCTGTTTTTTTTTTTTTCATAGCAAACCCATATTTGAAGACTGTATTGGAAGTGTAAACAGAGTGCCACAAAAATGGGAAGCATGGAGCAGCAGAGAAAAAAAAGAAATGCAGGTGGAAATGTGAATCCAGTTCTTCTTTGAGTATAGGAAACATAGTTTGCATCAGCTTTGTATGGTGATGTTTATTGTTTGCATTTACAGGAAATGGGGGAAAAAAATCATCATTTACAATATCACCTTTGTGTTCCTCCCTAAACTGTGTCCCTGAAAAGAGTGGGAGTTTGCTGAGAAGAATATATGGAATGGCTTGTTGAAAAAAGAAATGGGGGGGGGGGGGGTAGAGAGGGGGAGATTAAAAAGCAGAAAGGGCGGGCAAGAGAAAATGGTTGCATTCCGCTTCCATAACCCTGCTCAGCGTGAGCCCTGTTTGAGGGTGTGCGTCTTGGCCATGGGAGAATTATTGGAAGTGGCAGTCCCGCACAAACCAAGCCCATTGCTATGCCCAGCTGTGCATGTGAGACGACTGGAAAAGAATAACATCTTTTTTTCTTCTTCTTCTTCTTTTTCTCCTCCAGAGAAGAAGAAAGGGAAAAACTATAATGAAATTGGAGTTAGAGGTTCAATGGACGGACATATCAAAGATCATATACCGCATACAGGGAAAGGCAGAGGGCGGGACCCAAGGAGGGGACTGAGGGAATTATGAACCTCCCAGGAGGTTTTTAAGTTTGAATATTTATAGAGTATAAGTGCGTTTCCTAAGCAAATCTATATCCGGAGAGAATGTAGAAACTATAACAACTACCGAAATCTTCACAGTTTGTTATTTTTTTGCAAATATTTGTGCTTTCTATGCATTCTAGTATATAATGCCTTGATTCCACGTGATTTAAAAAAAACACACAAAATTAATCCTACCTGGCCAAGCAAGAAACATTGCTCACAGCAAAAATATCCACTTTTCCAGAACACTTTTTATATTGGTCAAATGCAAAAAGACTGCAATTAGTCCATCGATCAAATCATAGACCTGGACCCCGCTTTATCAAAAGATGTAATCAATTGTAAATTCCCTTACCACACAGGCTGCCATAGACTTATGATACAAATGAACTATATCCTGTATACGCCGAATATTTTGCGAAGTTTGTATTTTCGTGAATTTTATGAGTCAACTGCTATTCACAAAATTAAAAACATACGAAAATATCAGGCCCCCACAATCAGTTCCATAAACGTCATCACAAATGATGGATCCTTTCATATCTTGTTACTCCTATGTTTACAGAAATTGTAAGCATGATTATGAATAAGAAATCATAGATATATTTAAATACAGATTGTACTTAGATCATATGCAGATTTTTTTTTTTCAATCTGACAATACAATGTTTAGAAATTTTGATATCCTGTTTTATAATTGAAATGAATAAAAATCAAATGTCACCATGAATCACATACATGTAGTCAGCATTTCTGAAATCAAGAAGCTCTAACTTTCACTCCAGACTGTTTTGTTGTTGTTGCTGTTGTTGTTTGTGGTGGTGCTGTTCAAAAGACTGCTCCCACTCAGACGGGATCACAAGACACAATAATAATATGACTTATTTCTTTCCTGTACTCCTGATGGTAGCTTAGCACATCAGAAACATTTTACAGTAGCTATGTAACTTTAATGCACCAATGCTTGTCCCACTGAGAAAATGTTAAAATAACCCCCACAAATGGCTGATATGAATTGAAGAATCTGAAAGTACAGATCTATGTTTTGATCTCTTATAATTTTGTTGCATCCTGATAATTTGAAAGATTTTTGAATATGAAGTTGGTGTTAAACTTTTGATATCAATACAAGATATTTACCTCCAGAATTTTCAGCTATTCAACGCTACAGCCTACCTCAGTGGAATTTCAATACAGATGAGCTTCTTCTTTAATATTTTTCAAAATAATGTATGAAAGGGATGTATCATAACTTTTTTTTTAGTGGTTGTGATCCCAAGGATTCCTTTGATATCTTTTAGAAATACATTCAGTGAGAAATACAAATCATATCCTAATTTTTGTTTAGCCTGGTGCTAAACATCTATGCATCTAGTCTCTTCACTGCCAAACTTGTAGTCATCAAATACTGACTGCATTCATGTTATGATATGAAACGAAATATTATTTCAAAAAAAATCATGCCAATTTTTGATACTGTTGAGTGTCAGATATTTATAAGGAAGTGTAATTCATTTAAATAACTTTCAGGCAACACACAATTCAAAGAGGGATATAAGAAAGAAGATAAGAGCTTGTTTAGTATGCACTCAGCCCCAAATACTGCAAAAATTATGCTGTAGCAAACACAGGCCAGACAGATGCTCTATGTTGAGAGCACAGGCAAAGTTTCATTACCGAATGTGAGTTCCAATAACATCCACTCAAAATATATCAACAATGTTTCGTTTGCGCCCTGGGGCTTTTATAGGCAGCCCGGGAGAAGATCGAGGACATTTTGACTAGCTCTAAGTTGATTTGTAATGTGAAATTATTTTTCTTCCTCTTGTGTGTATATATAATTTCGCATTGTTGTGATAAGAAAAAAAGGAAAGAAGTATGTTCTCCAACTTGCCAAGGGGCTTAGATGTGGATGTGAATGTAATAAAAAACTTGTGCTTTCTTGTATGAAGAGGATATATTTTGTTACATGTTTCATGTGTAAGAAAGAAAAAAAAGCCCCAAAGTGTACATATGCTTTCAATATTTTTCTTGATCACAATAAGATCCTGCCTCGATATGTTGACTGCCCATAGCTGTTTGTGTATGTGTGAGTGTGTGTGTGTGTAGTTTTGTCTTTGTGTGTCAGTGTCCTCTTCTAGTCTGCAAAACACATTTGAGACATTGATTGTGCCTACATAAGAGGATGAACATTGTTTTTTTTTTTAAGTATGAGTGTTAAGAGATTGATTTCAATATTAGTTAATGAATGGCATTCATGGCACTGTATGATTATGATCATTGTGTTTTATATGTGCCAACAAACTGAGCAGGAGTGGGCGATATCCTTTTATCCCCATCAAAGAAATGGGCAAAAAATTGATCAGAGAGAGAGAGAGAAGAGAATGAGGAGAACATGATTTGTGCATGAAAACAAAAAGAAGTGGTTAAGAGTAACCAAACCAAAAAAGGTTGAGAAGGAACATGAAGTTCCTATCTGAAACAATGGTAAAGAGGGAAGATTTCTGCCTAGAACAGGAAATGCCAGAGAATATCGAGCGAGAGGCTGAAAAGGAGGTCTAAAAGGAATGCAAAGCTGAAGAGAAATGATCCAGGAATTAAGGAAAGACTGAAATAGGGAGAGGAAGACATAGAGAAAGAGGGAGGGAATGAGTTTGTGCACTTCACTGGCCTGTGTTGTCGGTTTTTGTGTCAAAAGTTTCCATAACCGCAGGCAAAAAGTCGGCAGGTGGCCCCAATAGCTGGGCCCGAACTCAGCCGTGCGTAAACAAACGTGTTACTGTATGGACCGTAGTCCAAACTTTCTAAGCCTGATTCTGGTGCATTCTTCTAGCACAAATGTATACAAAGTGCATGCTATAAACACATTTGTATTGTGGATGAAACCCACTATGAAAGCAAACCAGATTGAAAAATGCTTTGTAGTTCAAAAGTGAGTGGTAATTTGGATATTTAGTAAAAAGAAAATACAACAGCAACACAAACAAATGCACACACACACATAAACACACACACATACATACACACAAACACAACAAAAGGCACAAGTGCCTACCTTTTCTACTTGTTTTCTCTGTTTCAGTGAAGAAGACATTGGATTGGGGTTGTACTCCTGTGACCAAACTCTCCTTACTTGTCATTGAGACTTCTTGGCAATACTCAAGAAGAAGTGAACATGCTTTGCATAGATAGAATTAGCATTGGCTGAGAATTGTGTCAAATTCATGCATTAAACATGTTCATAGGCTATTGGTTTACAAATCTAGGGTGTGAAAATAGCCGTTAGGATATGCCAAGAGGGTTTGAATTGCACTGAACTTGGAATGTTGTGCCCTCGCTCTTGAATAAGGGTCTACTCAAGACTGCGCGTTGGAAGTTGCAAGTGTCGGGGAAAACGTGTTGATATGAATATGATCTCATAAACCTTCTCTTCAACACTTCTGTGCCTTCTGATTAGCAATGAATTATATTGAATATACAAGTCCTTATTGCATTCCATTTGCAAGGTATTAAAGGCCTTGGGAGCCAGGAGTAAAATGTAGCTAGACTGCTGCCTAGAAGCGTTATCTTGGTCAGTTGCTTATAATGAAGATAAAGCATAATTATTACAACTGTACTGGGACTATGATGATTGGAACAAGCCCATGGACTGGTTACCTTTAAGGAAAAGTTGATAGATCAGTGACAAAATTTCCTGTCGATATTTGCGTGTATGATGACATCGTTTTGCTTCATGTCATATCTTTAAGTTCTGTGTACTTATTTTTTTTTTCATACCTATCCCCTCCCCCCATGATTTGAGTAAGAATAGTGGCATATATTTTGCACAAAACTGTATAGTCCATATTGTTGCTTTCAGCACTGTGGAGTAAAGTTTTGTATACAAGTGGCAAAAGTAATTACCACTAATGCACTCAATGTACTCCTTGTCAAATGTGTGAATTAATTGAATAGAGCAATAAGATATGTTCTTACAGTCAGCAGGCAGAATGCATACTCAAGCCATCAGGTAACACAAATTATTTTTTTGCCTAATGAATCACACTGACGTGATGACCACAGATTATACTCATCATTGTTGTTGTATCTTAATGAATTCATAGAAATCATGCAAAGCTTTGAAGTCAAGCATGTCAGACAATATGTCATCATATACTAGATAAGCTGTTATTTTCGCGTACAGATATTTTCGCGAATGAGGAGGTCATTTTTGCGAGATGTTGTTTTCGCAAATTGACACCAGTGATTAATGCTAATTAATGTACTATTAACCCTAGGCATGGTGACATTTTCGTGGGTTGTTTATTTTGCGATCCAACTATGATTCGTGAAATTTGCGAAAATTAAACCCTTGCAAAAATAATAGCTTATGCAGTAGGGCAAAGCTTTAATAGTATAAGAATTGGCATGCATAATGTTTGTGGGCACTTTGTGCGAGATGAAAATAAGGCAGAGGATGATGGTGAAACAGCATTTATATAGTGTCATATATCTGTAGAAACATTCAAAGGGGCCTGGCTCCCACAATGTGTCACACATCATTCACAAAGTTGCTGGAAAAGCTAGGTCTTCAGTTCAGATTTGAAGGAACAGGAAGATATGATGAAAAAGCAAGAAAGGGAGGGGGAGGAGGAGAGGAGAGAAAGAGAGAGAGAGATAGAGAGAGGCTCTTATTTTTCTGATTGATGTTTACTGCAAAAGATGGGTCAGCTTGCACATATATATTTCCCAATACCAGTGAGTGCACCCAGGAGAATAATAGTGTCTGTTATAATCCTCAGCAATGATGTAGTGCATTAGTAGCATTAGCTCTGAAAGGTATATCTCCTTGTCAATTTCTCTTTTTCTTAGATATGAGACTCCCCCTCCCTCGATTGATTGCAATGTTTGCAGTTAGCTGGAGTTTAAAAAAAAGAAAGAATAAAATAATGGAAAAAATATCCTAAACCACTGTCACTCTGTAGACATGTTTTAGTGTAAGCTGCCTTTCTTGACAAATTAGTAATGTCATGCTTGTCGTCTTCAGTTATTCAAGAGGGACCATTTGTTTGTGTATATTTTTGGTGTCACAATTTCTAAATTGATGGCTGTGGGTTACATACAGAGAGAGAGAGAGAGAGGGCGAAAAAGATGACAGGAGATTTGTTCATATAATGTACAAGTGGTTGTATACAATGCATTGTATGGGACAATGCCTTGTGGAGAAAACGCTTGGAAATGAAAGAATGCGGGAGACATATGCAGGAAATTGTACGAAAAACATCTATCCGTGGCCGGCTGCCTAGCTGCTGCTGCCTGTCATGTTTGTAGGTCAGTGACAAAGAAATAGAACTGATTAGTATTGTCGTTATTACAGGCTGCACCTCTCCGGAGGAAAAAAGCTAATTCACCAATGCATGTTGTGTGCTTTGTGGGTGAGATACTGGAGGCACTTACTCTCCCAGTCGTATGGTATCTTGATGCCTGGATATACAGCCACCACCCCCCCCCCCCCACACATTTCTTTCACAATAAAATTCAACAGATGCATTGCATGGGAGTAAAAATGACTTTGTGAGAAGATGTCAATGCAACAAGTGTGACTGCATTCTTTCTTACATTTTCCCTTGTGTGAAGTAGAACCTTCCCAGACAAGTTTCTTGTTTGGTTCAGTTTGAATTGGTATCTTATACATAATATAATACCCAGAGGTTAATTTCTAGTTGGTAAAATACTAGAATAATTTGATGTGGCAGATAAGAGTATTTTCCTTGTTTCATATCACTTTGATGTTTAATGGTTATTGAAATATTCATGCCAATTTAATTTTTGACAGAAATTAAAATATTATGTGAGACTCTGCATATATCTGTGTTCTTTTTATTAGAGTAAGACATATGCTCAATTGATGATTAAAGTTGGTGGTTTTTTGTTTGTAAACCCTTACTGCACTTTGTTTGCCAATCAGGATGCATGCTAGAGTGCTTTCACTGATTGTGACAATGATAATAATAACAACACTAACAATAATAATAATAATGATAATAGTAATAATAATGATGAATTATTACTTCAGTTATTATTAATATTGATATTATTATTATTATTATTATTGATATTATTATTATTGTTATTGTTATTATTATTATTATTATTATTACTATTATTATTATTATGAAATAATGGTAATAACAATAATATCTTCTTAGAACACATAATACTGTAGTGTAGTCTCTATGTGTGTATGCATGGAAACAAAATCGTCCAAACATTCCTGTGTTTGGAACTAATGTTTGAAACTAAGTGTTAGTGACTAGAGATTAATGAATGGCCCTAATCCCCATTGTGTCACTATGGCCATCCTGTTGGAGTGATGGCCATTGCTACACCTGAATGGGCTTGCTCCTCTTACAGCTAGGTCAAGTTTTGAGGGATTATTGATTGCTGATGAAAAAGCGTGGCAAGTTCAGTTTCATGCCTGGGATCATAAACGGTTAAAGGAGACCTCCGGATGATTTTCAGACTTTTACATTTGAACGACTATAAATTGGTTACTCTGAGTACAGAGTTTCAGAATTTATAGTGATTGGGTTGAGGAATAATAATGTTTTCAAAATTTACAACAAATTGTAGTGAACAAGGATGATGACATGGCAGCCTCACCATAAGAATGCATGAGTTTGGGCTCAAGGAAGCAGAACAAAAGAAGATGGCATGCATACATTCTACACAGATGAACTTGTTAAGCAAGGGGTATTGTAATGGAATTACACTCACTACATTTCTGAAATATGTGAGGCTCGTATGTCATCAACACTGTTCAGTGTAATTTGTTTAAGATTTTTCAGAGTATTGTTTCTCTGCTCAAGGGCCACAATAAATTCAACAAACCTATGCATGGAGCTGTTGATTTATGTACTACATGATGTGACATCATGGAAATCATTTGGAATGCCCCTTTAAATGAGAGACTTTTAAACAGTGTTCTAAGTGCAACAGATTGCTGGAAATGTTAGCAGCATCAGACTGTGAATCAACCATATAATGTATGATTCCCATAATGAGTTATCTTTTGCCCCTTCTAGAGAGCTCAATTTTCAAAGACTCCACCCAGATGCACCCATTGAAAGTAGAAGACACAGAAAAATTTGTTGTGCCATCTGAGATTATCATTTTTGAAGTGTTGTTGGTACTCGATGTCACAGAATTTGCTGTAGAGAATGCTGCACTTCCAGAGAGCTCAATTGCCCGTTGTATTGCTTAATAGTCCTGACCTGAATGATAATAGAAAAACGTGTCTGTTATGGATAATTAATGCAATATAAACTGACTTATACTTTGACAGATACTTGCCATGTGATCCTTAAGCATCATCCAACACCAAAGCTACAGTTGTGTATGCATGACTCTATTTTTCCTTTCCAATGAATAAGCTCAAAGAGTTTGACTTGAAATGCTTCATAGTAGCTGTACTTAATTTTGTAGAGGATGCCAATATGTCTCTGATGTTAAGTGAGTGACGGACTAATCTTCAGAAGATGTGAACGTAATGAGGCAAACTATGTGCACTAAGCCTCCTACACTGTCAGCCTGATGGAGGTAATTAGTAAGCTGTGTAAACAAATATGGACAACTGTTCATGCAAAATGCAATGAGTCCACTCACGCAAAGCAGAAGATGTGTCCAAATTCTTGGCTTTTCTTCACACATGAACCCAAATATGGGAAGAGGTGCTCACCATCTGCCCTTCATCATCATCATCATCAATGTCGTAGTCATATTTGTCATCGTAATCGTTACGACTAGGGCTATTTATATTAGCTGTCCTTCATAGTACTGCCACAACTGAGACCTGTTCAATGTACATTCATGTCATGCAGCCCTAAAAATTTCACACTTCATGCCAGTAGATTTAGAAAACTGCATGTTTGTAGGCAGTAGTCAGTAAATTTGAAGGTATCACCACTGATGAATTGTGGATCCTTTCTGTGGACTGAAGAAAGGGGCAAAAGGCATCTTATCTTGTACCTTTGAAGTTAGAAAGTCAAAGACATTCTTGATATTACCTTCTGACTCATGATGACATTCATAGATTTTTATGATTCAAATGAAAGTGTGTTATGTGTGTGAAAGTAGTGTGGAATTACACCTTGTGATAGGAATACAATTAGAAGATTAGTATCATTTTTAAGTGTTTCCTGTCTTACTGAGTCCAGTTGTGATGGACAATAAGTAAACTAAAGGATATGATAAGTTGTGTTCACCATCTTTGGAAAAGTATCCGATAAGACAGCTTATGCTAAATCAAAACAGAGCTTGAGAAGTGCTTACCAAGAAGAAGAAAAGCAGGACATCCTTCCAGAGTGATCACAATAACGGCAGCTCAAAGTTATACTACTTGTAGATTGTTTCACAATGTGAATGTTATATGAAATATAATTATAACATGACTGATGTGGATTGTCTCAGATGATGAGTTACACCACATCTCCAAACCCTCTCTAAACTTAAATGCCGTAGTGATCTCTGTTACCTTTCTACTTGTCTCAAAGCCTATTTTGATACCCTACTCTTGGGTGTTAAGTTGAAAAGCTCATCTCAGGAATTTTGAATTCATAGATCACAGATGCTGACTTACCTGTCCTTTATCAGTGTAATTCTGACCTGCATTGAAAAGAAAACCAGCTCAATATTACCCGCACTATAGATACCAGTATATGACATACAAGCCCTGTATTATGTCATATTTTAGAAGGCATCCCAGGTATGTACGCAGTGGGCAAGTGCATTTGTCGCCGGCCTTCTGTGCAGTTAATGCTGGTGTTGGGCTTGAACAAACAGACTTCCAGTGCAGCACACTGTGGATCTCACCTCGGGTTGGGTGGGGGAAGAATGGTAGGTGGGGTACCTGAGCCGACATTGAGGCAAGAGGAAGGGTGTTAATGTATGGAACATTGTGATGGGGGAGGCCTGGCTTCTGAACCCGAAGGCTATAGCTAGCTGCTTGCAATCTGTCTGGTATAACCATTGACATTGATAAGTCAAAGCTAAGTGCGTCACAGCAGCAAGAACTAGTACCATGACCTTGGATAGGCAGTCATGGCAAATGTTAGGACACTGAAAGACTCATTTGTGGAAGATATGATGAATACAGGCTCAAGTGGTGTAGGACCTAGACCTTGCTGCTGTGTATTATATAGAGATATTCACATTGGCATTACTTTGTGGCATAATCTCACTCTATCACATTCGTCAGTACGTAAAACCGCAAGCACTGGACTTAGGAAGGTCATTGATTCGGTGTGCATTCACACAAATTCTATCTCACTTTTCTAATATGCCTATAAAAACTTCATGTGAAAAATCATAATTATGGTGCAAGATTTTTTTTCTTTCTGTTAAGAGTTACAGCAGGGCTCAAGATTGGCAGTGGCCCAGTGGCCTGGTGGCTTAAGGCCACTAATGATGAAGGTTGGACCACTAAACTTTCAAAAAAACATATCTTTTGGTGGCTTGATTAGGCAACTACTGTAAAAGTGGATATTTTCGTGCAACTAATTTTTCGCGCTTGGCCGAGTAAGAAGAGTTTCGCGTGTTTTTAATTCCGCGGAATCAAGACATCAACTACTGGAATATATGGCACACAAAAATATTCACGTGCTTTTATTTTTGCGCTAGCTTCTGGTTGCGCGAAATACGTGAAAATTTCAACACCGCGAAAATTTCCACTTTTACAGTATAAGATTAAAAATAGATTACCTTGGGTGCTATTTTTCCTGTCGTTTAGCCCCACTGCATGTCTTTTTCGGGTCATCAACATTTCAGCTTTAATGGTTTTAGTGGCCTGAACTGGCCACCACAGAAAAAAAGTTAGTGCCAAAGCCCTGGTTAAAGGGATTTTCTCTATAAAACCATGAAAATACAAAGTATGGTTCACATTCTATACTACACACAACACACTCCTTGTCCCTGTGCTACATACATACGATTTGATGGAGTCAAAAGACCAGCTGTTGTACCAATAAAAGAAGTGCGTACATTTGGTATGATGGGGGGGGGGGGGAGGGGAGGAGTGGGAGGTGGGGGAACATTAAGTACTTAGTATAAGGTCGAAAGAATGTCTGTGCTGTTCTATTAGGAACAAGTAACAACATCGTTTGGTAAAGGACAAGTCAGAAGTATGTCTTCTTTGGAGAGTTTATAGAAGAAGTGTAGCAGTATGTTCTATTGCAAAAAGGCCTATTCTGTAAATTTCTCTCTTTAATATTCATGTCTGCACTCATTACAACTGTCCCACTCTGCTGGTTTGTAATATTTAATTCTCTGTAATTGAACAATAGTAGAGTCAACTTAGGCTTTTACTTATCATGAGTTACTCTCATTTTGAATGTTCTCTAAAATTCCACCAAAGTTTGTAAAATAAGGCAGTTGGAGTCAATATCATTTCAGTAAAGTAGCGTCTCTATTTCAGCAGTTTTTGAGTGTGTTCAGAAAAAAAAACTACCACAAAACAAAGGAGGGACATAATTGGGCAAGGGATGAACATTAGTTTATGCTGCCAGATAATTCTGTTATCAGTTGCAACAGGTAGAGTGCAGTTTTGACCCACAATTGGTAATCTTCTTCTAGGTGGTAAGCTGTGCATAAAAAAATCTAAATCTTTCTCTATCTATTTGTCTGTCTCTGTATGTCTGTCAGTCTGTTTGATGTCTAACAGAAAGGAGTAAGGCTGTGGTGCTACACAAGAAGAATTTGTTTGCAAAAACCGATAAGTCCATATTTGCCAAATGGAGATATTTGCGATTAAAGGTTAAAAAAATAAAGAGAATAATAAGAATTTTTTTGCTTCTTTTGACCATAACTTCGTGAATTTACCTTTATATGTAGTGACCAATATATCATTTAAAAGGTATTATTTTGTACTTTATGACATAGATCGTACTTCAAAATCTTCAAAAATGGACTTATCGGTTTTTGCAAACAAACCATGTGATTCATTTGCATCCAGAGCAAAAGGATCAGATCTTTTATGAGAGACATCATTGTTTACAAGGCCCAAATATGAATACAATGAATTTACTTGCTGTTTATGAAAATCACAAGAAAGAGCATATCTTTAGTTACTATTTATGCAAGTTTTCAAAAGGCTTGAGTTCAATCTATCATGATTTCTCTTTATTCAGCTCACTTAATGTAGCTTTATCACATGTGTCAGATGGCTTACAGTTTGAATGACATGTAAATGACTTTATGAACTGGGACAGGGATTCATAAGCACATATCATGATCTGTACATGGTTGAGCTGAAAAAAGTAGATGTCTTAGTGTTTTGCTACTTCCATCACAGATAATCCCCTGTAGTGCAATTTTGAAATTCAGTAAATCTGGGCTTAGCAGTGAGTGCTAGGTAGAATGAAGGATGAGTAGAGAGATATGCCAGGATCTTAACGAAGAAAAAAAATTAAAGAGGAGACTAAGATTTCAAGATCTTGTCATTCAGAAGTTAAGTCCTCTGCAGGATTTCAAGTGTTTATCTTTAGACATGAGTTTATGGAGTTCCTACAAAGCGCTCTGAGAAGATGAACTGTTTGGGAGAAAAGGAGGACATTACAGCTGTTTATAGTGTTCACACCATATTCAAGCTCGAAATGCCAGAAGTGAAATTTGGAGGGGCACACAAATTCAGAGGAAAGGAAGGACATGGTAAAAGAGAGAGAATGAGAGAAAGGAAGAAAGAAAAAAGCAGACGAGTCTAAAAACTCTCGGGACTCACATGTCTACCGACTGCCCAAAGTGAAGAGGAGAAAGGAAAATCTTTGCATATTGATAACGTCACTGTCTCTGCAGCTCTCTCTGTCTCCTTGCCTCTTGCCCCATCCTCTGCCTAGTCTCCGCCGGACAGGCTTTTATCCGCAGCGGAGAAGTATGCTGACCTAATTTGATAGTGCCTAGCTTTTCAGACTAGGCTCGGGGTCCTCTACATCTGTGTCACGGGCGCAGCAAAAATAGTTTTTGCACATGTCACGCTTAGTCTACCTTTTCAGACCAATGATTCGAGTCATCTGTGCCAGGGACGCATCAAAATCGTTTTTGCACCTGTCAAGTTTTGTCTTACATTTTCAGACCAGTGATTTTCGCCATCTTAGTTGTTGTATCCATAGACGGTCACTCCATATTATTATGCCTCCCTGTAAGCGCCATTATGAAGGAAAGACAACAAATGTTTGTGTGTATTCTTGGCAAAGGTGTATGGGAGCATGTGGTTTGTAGCTTTGTAGTGGAAAATGATACCTTCACCTCAGTGAATGTGAATCTATAGAACCTGTTTCCCCGATATAAAGCCATCACAGTGTCTATATTCACCCAGGAGACCTTCAAATGCCAGGAAACTCGTATTCTCACCTACATTGTGCTGCATGTTGTGTATGGGGGCAATTTTTGAATGCCTGGAATGCTTGTATATCATTGCAACACTTATGCATTGAGGAAATGGTAGACAAAATGAGGATGTATGAATGATAAATAATGCCTGCAAAAGTAATGATCATTTTTTTGTATCTTCTGCCATAATCATAGTGAAAATCTAAGTATTGATGGTGTGGTATTTGAGTGTTGTGCCCTGCTGCTGAATATATGAAATTTCCTATGAATTCTGTGTGCCTATGCATGTCATATGACATTAGAATAACATTAGGCGTTTTCACATCAGCCCGATGTTTCGAAATAGCGTGCTATTTTCTGACTTGGGAAATTAACCCGATCACGAAATAGCACGCTATTTGATAATGTGAGCACAAATTAGCGCGCTAATTGTGTTGCTCTGTTCGAGAAATTTCCTCGAGTCCAACTCGGGAAATTTCTGAAATAGCGGGATAGTAGCGCGCTATTTGATAATGTAAAAACGACTCAAGAAATTAGCGCGATGCATCCCATTATGCCTAGTGTGTGTGACCCGATCGATCGAGGCAAACTGCACACAAATCATGAGGAATTTTTGAAATTGCACACATTAATGATGCTGTTTGCACATGCTCAGCTGTCGAATTAGCTCGAAAAAAATTCGGGCTAATTCTCTTCGGGCTGATGTGAATAAGAAATGAAATAGCGCGCTAATTCGCAATCGCGAAAAATATCTCGAGCTTGGATTTTTATCGGGCTGATGTGAAAACGCTTACTATCACTTGGCAAAGAGATAGAAATCTCTGCCACATGTTTTTACTAATTCTCAGTGTCTTTATGGCTGCCACAAGAACAAGGCATCTAAGTATATGATCCAGACCCCATTGCATTCCACTGCATGAATTTACAATTAATGGTAATTGTGCAATCAATGGTAACTACCCAAGCAGCACTATTCCATGGCCAATCAAAAACCAAGAACTCACTGATGATGCCCACTGATTGCAGAGTTACCATTAATTGTCAAGTTACCATATTTAGTTTTATGCAAAGGGGCCCTGATGTCTTGATTCATTTTATCATGAATTTGGTATCATAACATGTTCAATTCATAATTAGATGTTTTCAGTACATCATTAAAAGAAAAAAGACTCTCCTACTTGTTTACAAATGAGGTCATTGTCACGGCAAGGTTCTTTGAATATTTTCCACTTGTTATGGAAGGCAGAAAGTTAATCCTACTTTTAATATTTTTGTATATAATGTCAATATGCAAATAAAGGGTTTTAATTAACCAGTAAGTCCTTGGCTTTGTTTGTTAATTTTATTTCCTTCTCTAGAATCACAATATTACCTGTTCTGCACAAATGTTTGGTATTGGAATCTTGCACAAATGCTGTAGTAGGTTATCCCACATTTTTTGAATTAGAGGGCAGTATTGACGATTGGGAAAAAAGGGTTATAGGCAAGAAAGTCTAATTACTCAATTAGTATGATCCTTTTGGAGAGACAGGTCTTGATCAGAATGCTCAAGCGTAATTGCTCTTTATCCAGGCATCTCTCTTTTCAATCCCCTTTGGACACAATTAGTGTGCACTATAGTGGATTGAAGCAAATGAAAGAAAATATACAACTATACTTATTCAAAGCATGACAGTAAATTCAGATATATTTTACCTCAAAGAAATGTTAGCAAATTTCACCTGTGGGAAATTCAATCCAATTAATCCTGAAGTTATAATATGTATATATGTGGATGTATGAATACACTGTTTATAAGTCTCCCCTTTTTCTAGTGTTTGGCTTCGTAATTTGTATTGAAATATGTGCATATGTGTGTATGTGTATGCGTATGTGTATGTTATGAGAGCAAGGAAAAATATATATTGACAATGTGATTAAAAAAAGAAATAAGGAAAAAGATATCTTCTCCATTTTATGCAGGATTTTGAAGATTATGTCACGTGTTTTGACATTTCATTGTCTTATTCAGAACAAAATTATAAGATCTGCGAAGAATGTCAGCTTACTCGCGATTCCCCTTTGAGAAGTCGAGAGCCCCGCGTTTTATTTGAGACATTAACAGTGCGCTGGAATTTGCATTGGCCCTGGCGCTGGTTGCCTGAGGAAGGGATATTACTATGAGAGCGTTTGGCTCATCAAATATGTAATACAGTTATGATCTCATCTACACTGTCCCAGTGTAATGAGCTGGGCTGTCAGGGCCGCATCAAGGTTGTATTTTCTGACTTTCCCAAGTCAAGTTGAATCAGTGTATCTAAATATATCAACCTGAAACCACCAAGTTGCTATCTACTGTGAAATAAGGCTGCATAAAAGCCAGCCATGTATTTTTTTTTTTTTTTGTCAGGCATAGCTAGGCAGTAATTAGAGTGTGTACATGCCTTTTTCTTTTCTGGGGGAAAAAAATGCAACAGCTACGCACCAACTGTGCTGTCGCTCGTGGTGTCACCTTTCTACGTCATGTTGATGTAGCACCGCTTTTAAACGGATGTTCAGGGCTCGCTAATGACATGCACCCTGTCGCAAAATAGCAACCTCATTTCCATATCTAGATACAGGGGGGAAATCTCACCGTGGAGAGTTTCTGTGTGAGAGATGATGCGTAGCTACAGATATATTACCCTACAAAGACAGGAATGAGATGACTGAGGGGAAAAAATGTTCCGTCTTAATGACGAACGCGCCGAAATATGACTGTGTGGAGAAAGTCAGTCATGTAGAAAAGTTGGTGGTTTCTCCCTACAAGAGGTACTCACAGTGTTGAAGTGACCGCAGCAGGCAATGTGACAATCACAGGCAATGGGAAAGAGAGTGTGAAATAAAGGACAGGAGATGGAGAGTATGGTTAGTGGCTAGCACTCAAAAGTGGATCAGTGAATATAAGCCAGGTGTGCCTCAGTACACACACAATGTGTCAGACTCGTGATATGATGTTAACCTGATCATATACTTATATACCATGCTCACTTTGCCAGCTCTTGAAAAAAAAAAGTTGAATTGTGCAGCCTTGCATGCATCAATGAAAAACTCTTCAGAGAGTGCTGTTTGGACTGTGCAGTGAGTTAGGACTGTTGCTAAGCTGTGCACTCAGTAAAAAGAATAAGGTTCTGAAGCAGTACATACACATACCAAATTACAATACATGACTACTCTACTGAATGTAAGCAAGCTTTATGCTCAGACTAATGGTGTAATACCTGTTGTCACAGTGCATACAGTGTCATTTTAAATACATCATCATAGAGTTATCTTTGTTTTTATCATAGGTTGTTTGATTTATCATAGACATCTTCAGCATCTTAAAATGTTCCATCACCTTGGTATCCTGATTAAGTCCAAGAAAACTATGAACACTAAAAGTTGTTTGGTTGAAAGATGTAAAGTTTTATATTTTTATAAAAAGTATCAAAAGTATGGTATCTTAAATACCTCTATAAGTCTAAGATGTTTTGACTTTCTAAGATTATTGTAGGGCATGATATGTTGTCCTATAAATTGACAAACTGTGTTTAAATGCATCATTTTCTGCATGCGCAGATGCATCCAATCTTCACTGTTGAAATTTTAAAAAGTGATAGTATTTTATGACTGATTTGGGTTATTTTTTATAAGGCTTTTGGAAATGAATTAAACAAATAATATATCAATGAAATCTTTAAGTCTAGAAAACAAATAATTGCATATTGTCACAGCCAGTTTCATGGAAACATCAAAGATTCTGCAAGACATCTAAGTGACATTTGAAGCCAGAATACTTTGTTTGTTTGATGTACAGTACCGTTCATTAAAAGATATTGATACAAAAAGTGGAGCTAATCACCTTCCTCCTAGTGTTATGTCTGTAAAACTTACATTCATTAGAATCTACAGCGTGTTTGATTGTGTTTGTTCGTGAAGTTCATTAATATGATATCAATGTAGTTACTGTAAACCAGAAATTTTCATGTGCATAAAATTTTTGCGAATTTCATGAGGAGCCAAAGTTTGTGAAAATAAAATGTGTGCAAAGTTGTTTTTTTTTCCCCCATGCAATGCATGGCATGCCAGTGGCAATTAGTGAAAATTTCATGCCACAAAAAAAGGTTGTCGGCTCTAGTTCATGAAAGTTTCATGCCATGAATGTTTTGGGTTTTACTGTAATGCATTATACTGCTGTGCATAAACTAATACAATATGCCATGTGGACCAGAATTCACAAAGAGAGTTTAAGTCTAGTCCGTAGATTATTTAAGTTTTAATTGCCTAAATGTGTGTAACACATTTTGTGTGCCAGTGTACATCCAATAATGAATGCATGCTGAGGCATACATATGCAAGGTTTTGCACCTGTTTTAGCCCATGAACTACATTCTAAACCAGGGATTTGATGCTTGTGAATTCAGGCTCCAGGGTCTGTAAGTAGTTTTCTTGCCTTTACCCCAAAATAAGTGAAGGAAACAGGAACACATAAGGAAACATATTCCATCAAAGAACTCCAGCATTCACTTCCTGAGGTCACATCTCAACTCCTTCCTGAGGTTGCACCAAGTAATAAAGTCAAGATCCTGTTAAAATATAATTGTCATTTGCTTGTGAGATAAGAGGCAGAATACTGGAGTGTTTATGATGTTGAATAGAAGAATGTCATGAGCAGTTTGGTCTCTACTCCATTTATTGGGCCCCAGATTCTTACCTGCTCTACATTTTATCTTCTTTAAAATATTATTTTGCAGTTAACAGTAATGGAAATAACACTCTTCAATGGCAGAGATGTCACAAAATAAAAAAAAAGAATAAATGCTCATATGCTCACACAAGACAGATGAATACTCTAAGTATCTTGCAAGTCTCTGGATAGAACGATTTTACATGCAACCAGAATTTTTTCTTGGTAATTTGTGACACTGCTGCAGCATGCACAATTCCCCCCCTCCCACGCTGCAGTCAGGTGGGTAGAGTAATGTCTTCACATCCAGTGATTTTTGCAATTCTAGCCACATACATTTCACACCACTCACCATTCATCAAACCTCGTAGGGAGCTTAATGCCTGATCCGCTTGATCGTTAGCTTCATCACTACTGTGCTGTTCTTCCACTATTCGACATAAAAGCTTATCTGTAGAAACCAAGTTAGTATATTCCAGAATATCACTTATTCCATAGTATGTAGGCCTGTTCTCTTTTACTGTCAAAACTTTCAATTTTTTAATCTTTAAGTGAAAATTTGAAATATTTGCCAAGTCACACTTGATAGTACAGTTTACGTAAAAAAATTGATATACATTAAATCAACTTTGGATCATGATTGGAAGCATGGAAACTCATTTGGACGAGTAACTAATCATTGTGTTGTCAGGTTCATCATGAAAGCTATGATGGTATCTTCACATTTAGAAGCATTTTAAACTTTTATTATTATTTTTACTTTTATTTATTCTTTTTTTTAAATAGCAAAACCCGGAGTAACAGGTATTTGCATCTACATATAAACAACATGGTGGTCTAAGATTTAGCAAGCCATCTTAAGATAGGGGCATTTTCATTTGTATTACACACATGGTGATGATGATGCTGATGAATAAATGACTGGCTTTAATGGTGGATTTCCTGTTTAGAACACAGTTAGTTTTGTGACATAGATTAGTGAAACTTGAGTTTAAAAGAAATGGCAAAAAAAGATGGCATATCCCTGATATGTTAGAACTAGCAGTATGACCATTGTGTCACAATTTAACACAACAAAAGTTGTTAAATCATGAATTCCAATGTACTAGTTGTCAGATGGCATACTTTGAAGACTGAGTGGCTTTGCTCCCGTAGAAACTCACATGTATACCAAAACTTGCCCATGAAGAAGTTACCCCCCTCTCACAATGGATAGAGGTCGTCAACTTGTACACTGCTTGAGGCAGATGATGAGTTAGCTGACCCAGTTTTCTGGAGAAGTTCACGGTTGGACTCTGTCTCAGCGCTAGCTTTGTTCATCCACTCCATTGATTACGAGTCATTAACCTGATAATGGCTTTGCTTCCATTCTCCCTCCCTTCGCCAGCCATTCCTTCGCTTCCTGGGCTGTCTGAATGGTCTGAATGTCAAGGAATTCATCCATATTGATGGCATTGTTGTGCTGCATAATTTGAAGGGAAAATGGAGGGACTTGAATTTGCACAGCTCTTGGCATTGATGTTCGAAGAAGATGAAGAAGAAGAAGAAGAAAAAAAACCCCAACAACCATCAAACATGACTTCAAGATCAGCCAACATCATCAGTATACAATGTGTTGTTGAATGGGATGATGTGTTGGTGAGTTTTGCCATTCCAGCAAATTGGAGATTGAAAGGCCTCACACATTCTACCTGTGTGAATAATTCCTACAACTTGTAGAAATGCAGTCACATCCCTTTTGAATTTCTTCTGGAGTAAGTTGCTTTATGATATATTGCTCCATGAAAGAATTGCTGTTGGAAAAATGATTAAATGAATTTTCCTGTTTCAAGATATATATAAGATAGCAACTTGTCCTAAGGCATGCATTTTTTGTGCCATGCAACTTAGAGTGTACTACATGAAACTCTTGCCCAATAAGTTGATGTGATCAAAAGGCAGTGTTGCAGGATGTTTTAGAGATGAGAAAAACTAAATAGACATCAGTGAGAAAATGATGACCCCAACTGGATGTCTGTTGGTCAGCTGACAACGTATGATTATGTGCATCTCACACAAGCAAGCAGCCATAGTCCTATATGACGTGGGAGAAGGCTGGGTAGAGAGATCTCCTCATATATGCATTGAACTTGAAATATGACCCATTGTATGTTCTCAAGAGAAACATACATATTCCATCATTCTTCTCCTTAGGATATACCTCAGACATAGCACATTCCCCTTGGCTGGAGTCAGTGCCCTCATGCTTTTTCGAGAAAAAAACAAAACAAAACATGGTTGGGTCATTTTTTTTTTTTTTTGCAGAAGGCAAACTATGGTACTTTTAAAAGAGAGAGCATTGCCATGTGCCAAAAATAAAAAACAAAACAAAAAACAAACCCAACAAAGACAAACTGTCATTATAATTTCTATTATTATCTATTTTTACAGCTCTTTTGTATGTAGGTGTCAGATCATAAACTTCTACCCAAATGCTCATGACTTCAATGGAAGGTAAAGAGACTATAAATCACTCGTCCAAGTTAAACCAATACTTAGACTGATCTGCTGGGTGATCATCAATGATTTCAATTAAAACCACATTCGGTTTTTCGAAAATGTCCCTTTACTTTTCATGTATAGAAGTGTATTTTGATTACAATGAATTTGCTGTGTATTAACATACTTCTAGCATGATAACTCCATCATTAGAAAAAAATGTTCAGTAATTACGTAGGAATCGTCATCCACGACTAAGAAAAATGATATCTAGCAATTATTTAAAGCATTGCCAGAGTTAATTTCATGAAGTTATAGCTCATAAGCAAAATAATAATAATGATAATAAAAATAATCATCATCATCATAAAAAAATACCAACAAACAACAAAAGACATCAACAAACCCAAGAATAACTACCTGCATGGGCCCCGTTTTATCAAAAGATAAAAATCGACTTTAAATTTCCTTACTACACAGGCTGCCATATACTTACAGTTCAAATCAACTATATAATCAACTTTAACTCTTCATAAAACAGGGCCCTAGTATCTTTGTGCCATTACATATATATCTGTATGCAGACAAAAAAAAAAAAATGACATCGTGATAAGAACGCTCCATCTGTCTGTGTGTCTGTCTGTCTGACTGTCTCTCACTGCTGTCTGTGTCTGTCTGTCTGTCTGTCTGTCTCTTTCTCTCTGTTTCTCCTGCAATGTTATTACAGGTTTTCAAGAGGATTTGGGTAATTGTATTATAAGGACTAAATTGTGAATTTCCTGTGTACTGTCATGTTTGATTGAGTGTGTTTAGGCTTACTTACAAGGCAGTGATTGGGCAGTGGTGCAACATTATCAAAACCATGTGGTAACTATGCCTTACACATTTGCTAAAGAGGCAAGATAAAAAGAAAGCTATTTGCCCCCAATTCTTTTTTATCCCCCTCCCCCAATTGGCTATCAGCTAGTTCTTTGATGAATCTCTCTTTGTTTGAATTCAATGGACCCATATCGATTTGATCATCTTATGAATATGCATTGGAATTTGAATGCACTCAATAACCACATACAAAATGAAACAGAAATACACTAACATTGATACTCTTGCAAATGCAAATACATCATGCATGCAAACTAGAACACAAACACAGCATGCATACTCAAACACTCCCTTCTCCCACAGATGTATTTACCTTGTATTTGACAGGCAGATATAAAATCCTCAAGGTATGCAGGCGCATGGATAACCGGGCTTTAGCTACTTCATGCCGTTACTGGTTTCATTGAAGGCCGAAAAGAAAAGAAAAAATACAGACACTCCATCAAATTGTTTATTTAGAGATCAGAATCTTTTCCACCTTCCAAAACCTCTGTATTTTGTCATAGTAAATAATATATTCATCAAGTTGTCATCCATACATTGTGCAACTTCCATGAGCAGTTGTCCTCATGGCCTTGTATACTTTGCACTCTCCACAAAAACAGCACATGAAATCGCCCGAAGACTACTGTATAAGCTGTTATTTTTGCGTACAGATATTTTTGCGATTAGGAGGTAAAAGACATATTTGCGATATGTTGTTCTTGAGAATTGACACCGACGCTATCCAAAATGCACATGCCGTCACTTTTTTGGATGTTGATTAATTCACAATCCAATTGTGATTCATGAAATTAGTGAAAAGTAAACCCTCGCGAGAATAACAGCTAATACAGTAATAGCTTAAAAAGATAACTGATAGCTTCCCCAATATGATTTTTTGATATTACACCCAATTTGCTCTTATGTCCCACTGGCCCAAATTGTGTTCAGTGGGTTCTCACCACCTAATACTTTAGGGGAAAAATGTATGTCACTAGTCTGTTTAAGGTCATGATATATGGGAATACATACCAACATCTTACGTATGTTTTTTAAAAAAGGGAAGAAAGATTGGGGAAAAAAAATCAATGCACTTGATATCCAATTCTTTTCCTCAAAGTTAAGTGGGGCTTTGAAAAAAAAAATTGAATATAGTGTATTTAATTGGGATTATATAGGATCTCACCATTTGTGAATGTAGAGAAAACTTAATCCCAACTGAGCTGTATTTTTTTTTTTATAATGAGGTCAAAAGGCTCCATCTTATGGTACTCTATGATTATGAAATTTTCCTAGAAGAAGACAGTTTTAGCAGGAATTGTGCTGAATATGTATAAAAATGATAATAAGTTTCTTTGTCAGTGAGCATTTATGACCCTTTGACTCTTCCTTAGGGGTTTTTTGCTTGGTCATTATGACACTTAAAAATTTTCTTTCTGTTCAAGATTACTTACAATATGCTTTGTATTTTTTAACAATCCTTAAAACACATACAGTTATGTTTTTAATGTATATTGAATGGCACGTGGAGAATTGTTGCGAATGTTTGTGTTTGATTCCAGCAGGGCTATCAAGTAGTAAGTTTAGACAACATGCAGTATGTTTTGTCATCACAAAAACATTCTTTTTCCCTATAAGAAACTCTCATTTTTCTGAAACTTTTTGTGACACTCCCAGTGTATGCAAATTTCCCTTTAAATAACAACAACAACAACAACAAAACACCCCTGAGTACAGCTTTCACATAAAATTATTTGTATTGTGCATCAGTATGTTTTTCATCTGCAGCATATGTCAGCCCTGTGAGAGGGTTTGTAATACTCGTACATTTCTGGAGATTGTAGTAGAATGTTTTCCAGAGAATCAGAAGAACAGAGATAGACACAAACACACAAAGTAGATACCTGTAGATCCAGATAGAAAACAAAAATCTATGTAGACAGAGAAGAACATAGAAGTTTTGTGAAAGACACAGTCTGCAACAGCCTTGTTAACTGTTTTTTTTTTTTTGCAGTATTTTACACTTTTTTCCACCAAAAATACTGGAAGTTTCATGGAAAATTTGTGTTTTTCCAAAATTTTATTATTACACATGTCTATAGTAGAAAAGGTTAAGATACTATTTTCCACTAAAAGTATGCCCTTTCAGCCCTAAGAATGCTGCATTGCTGTGTATGAGGTTGGCACCCCCTCATTTCATTGGATCAGTGCAGTGGTATCTGTGTGGAAGTTAAATGCAATTGAAGGGGCAAGAAATAGCACTACATACAAGTATTGGTGAGTACTGTTGTTGCCATGACGAGAAATACAGGTAAAAAGAGTTAGAGAAAGAAGAAAACAACAGACACGGAAGCTATTGTGTTGCTGATTTCCTTTGGTGTGACCCAGTTCTTAATTCCCGACACTGTCGACCTGTAGACCCCATTGCTTTACACCTTAAAGCATAGCAGCTATTCTAACCCACTGTGTACCCAAACCTACCCTCATTTTTTACTCTGATCCTGCTCGCAAACAGAGAAACGGAGACAGAGGGGGAGAAAAAAGAAGAGATGGAGACATGAAAAAGAAGAAAGAAAGAGAGATTGGCAGAGGGAAAGTGAAGAGAAGGAAAAAGAGAATTGGAGAGAGAGATGGGGGCATGCTTGGTCAAGAGACAAAAGATGAAACTGAAATACATACTCTGTGTGATAACATTCTGGTGGTTGTAGCTGAATGTCATATACCATTATAGAAAGTGATATTGTATCACTTTCACAGCCGAGATGCATGCATTTTTCAAAACATCTGAAGTAGCAAAACCAAGGTGTTGCATCCATAGTCGATGATATATCTGGAACAAAGTGTGACATGTTTCTTACAAACTTGGGCTGTGTTTATCTATAACTGAAGAGAGGGAATCACGTTGCACTTTAAAGTTGTACAGTCTAAATGGTGACAGCAAAAAAGAAAAAGAAAAAGATAAATGAATAAATAAATAAATAAAGAAAAAAATAATTATATCCCACAATGCACCGTGTGTGTTGCTAATTGCTATTTACCAGCTGTAGCGTGCAGCAGTGTATTGAATTGGCGTATTATGTGTAGTCTTGGTACTTAGTAAGAATACCTTTTTATATGTTTGCGCTGGTTAGCTCATAGCAAGAGATCATGACCACGTTTTGATATTTTTAATGTAAAGAACGATGACTTAAAAAGACAGGAGCATGATCATGACCCAGATAACAAAATTTCCAATGGAAAAAGTGCTCTATGTTACATGCTTGTGCTGTTACAGTCCATTTGCTGATTTATAGTTCCTAGATCAAAGTCATGGACAAAGACAGGTACAGTCATGTTGTCACGACCCTCTTGCACAAAAGTTGAGATCAAACATTAATCTATGAATACTGTAAAAGTGGAAATTTTCGCGGTGTTGAAATTTTCGCGCATTTCGCGCAACCAGAAACTAGCGCGAAAATAAAAGCACGCGAATATTTTTACTTGCCATGTGTTCCTGTAAGTGATGTCTTGATTCCGCGGAATTAAAAACACGCGAAATTCTTCTTACCCGGCCAAGCGCGAAAAATTAGTCGCGCGAAAATATCCACTTTTACAGTACTATATTCTGTTTGGCTGATACCTGACTTATGTTTGATTACATCTTTTCATGCAACAGGACCCCAATGTACTGTATAAGCTGATATTTTCGCGTACAGATATTTTCGCGAATTAGGAGGTCACAGACATTTTCGTGAGATTTCGTTTCTGTGAATCGACACTGACACTATCATAAATGCATTGTTACCCTAGTGCATGGCGACATTTTCGTGTGTTGTTAAATTTGCGATGTAACTGTGACTCGCGAAATTTGTGAAAATCTAACCCTCGTGAAAATGACAACTTATACAGTATATGATTTTGAAACCCATTAGTAAATTTTACAATTTTGAATGAAATATGAGCATCAGCAAATTGTTTAGTTGTGGGTACTGCTGTGAATATTGTGTTAGATCATCACTTTGACCAGTCCTGATTAAAAGTCATGATATACTTCTTACATAATTATTCTACTTTAAAATGCATACTTTAATGCATACATTCTTCAGAACCTCAGTATTTTATTTTTGTACCACCATTGTGAGTTTTAGTGTTGAGAATACTGATAAACAGCTTTGAAAGATAAAATATAGTGATTAAAAAAACCCCAAGTTTAATAATTCAAGCATAGAAGTGTGCATGTCTTGATATTCAAGATGCATATTTTGAACAGAGAATCGGAAGGAAACATCTTGCATAACATGAAACTATCCAACATTTATTAGACCTGTGAAGAAATCAATTTATAGTTCTCTGTCAGCTTCTGTATCAATCTACTTTGTCACCCATGAGACAAATACACACAGTGAAAAGTTATTGGGAAATACCTACATTGTGTGAAGGCAACAGATTTCCCAATCTGAAGCAAAACACGACATGATTACATGCACATACGGTATACGTATGTACGTACACACACACACACACACACACACCCAAACACACCCACTCACTTATGAATGCACGTAAATAGAGATGTTGTGGCTGTCAAAATATGTGAGACGGTGACAGCCACGGAGTTAGATTACAAGACTTTAAAGCCTGAGTTGGGCATCGATAGCATAGGTTTCTTTCGAGGAAAAATGTTCTATCAGCTATTGCAAGTGAAAGAAATGGGGTACATTTGTAAATACTATTCCACGCCATATTCAGGTTGACTTTAGTGGAAACAAAACCCAAATATACTATTTGGAATGAGTAAATGCAGCAATATTAGTAGAACACATCAATTAAGTATGAGGAAAATTGACGACCCATTCAAAAGTTGTTAATGTTTAAGTTTCAATACCACCATCACTGAATAAGAAGACTGCAATTATTTGTTATGTCACACATGGACAACAATATTCAAGTCAATAGTTTATTTCCATCAAGGAAAAAAAAATGATTCAAAACAGTACAAGTTGTCAATTTGACTTTCATTCATTTGATAAGGATACAATATCTAGTATATGCATTAATGATATTACAGCAGAAAAAAAGGGGGGAACAATGCGCACTTTGTCATGGTAACTAAAAAAAAAGTAATGATAATGACTGAAAAGAGTTTTCCACTAAAAAACCAAGCTTGTAGGACATGGAACACTGGAATGAAAGCAACAACAGCACCAATATACCAATAAAATATATTCATATCAAATTCATCTTTATACCATTGTACATCTAATCGTTGATACAGAATATGATGCTGATAATACAAGCATACTATAAACAATACTTCCTATGATTTATGATATATAAAGAAAGTATAAAGAGAATTCAACATTTTCATTTTTCTGGCACAATGAAAAAGCCCTTGGCTTACTTCTCTCAGAAGACAGAGGGAAAGATATTACCCTCAACAAGTCAGTAACAAGTGGAAGGATTGTGTATTTTTCATAAAATACAAAATATATAAACTATGTTTTCTTTTTATTGGTGTCTTGCTGTGACATCACAAATGGTTGTAGTTTTCTTATAATATAAATCCAGTAATTGTGGCACCAAAACTTTAAAGATTCATATTTTTTTAAATTTTTTTTAAACGGATTGTCTGATTTCCCTCAAACTTCACTGATTTGTTGTACTAATATTTCTGCAGTTATTCATTAAGTCTGCATGTACACATTATATGTATTTGTGTTTCATTCCCCTTTGAATAAAATGGAATAAAATCCAACAGACAGACTGATAAAAGTGTCATCAAAATCAGGCATCAAATCTGGTACTGTAAAAGTGGATATTTTCATGTGAGTAATTTTGTGCTCTTGGCAGGATGAGATGAGTTTAAAGTGTTTTTATTTCCTCGGAATCAAGACATAAACTTCTGGAACATGTAGCAAGCAAGAATATTTGCATGTTTTTATTTTCATGCTGGTTTCTGGTTGCGTGAAATGCCCAAAAATGTTAATAATGCGAAAATGTCTACTTTTACTTTTTTAACCTGTTGAGGACGAGTCCCGAGTATACTTGGGCAAGTGTCTATGGGAAATGCGTGTTGTAGCAAAATCAAAACCATCCTCAACAGGTTAAGAACTCTTGTTTATATGTTTATGAGAATGTTGTGGATTTATCATGATGGTTTCATTTGTACGAGTGGAGAAAGAAAGTAAACTGAAACTGGAAAAAAGATATGAAATTGATATGCAATCTGTTGTATGTGTTTGATGCAACTCTATATGCAAGTCAACTTGTCACAAGTGTTTCACTGTAAGAATGTGATTGATAGACTCCTTGAGCTCCCTGCATTGCCACTCTGATGCATCTATATCTCAGTCTGTCTTTCTCACACTCTTCCCTGGATCTCTCAAATGAAAATTACTCTTTCTGTCATCTAAAGAAAAGCCAGTAATCACCATCTGCTGGAATGGTAGAAATCATGTCTTGCTAATGCTAGTTTGTGGTAAGAATGGAGAGAGAACCTGTTCTGGTTGGTAGGGTCACTCATCCAGAGCCCTGCTAATTTGCCCGGCCTCGTGAGCTACTTCGTCTGAACGTGATGTGTCAGCCACACATTCCTTCCCCACATAATTGCGCCCCTGGCCCGGGCACACCACGAGCTGCATGCACTTGAGAGCACAAGCAAGACCTGCGCATCTACGGGCTTGCGCAGCAGCGTATACAGTGCAGTTGTTTGGGAGGCCTGCGTGGCCAAGACTAGCCCAGAGGAATTGCTTCGCTGCCTGCTGGCCCTGTGAGAGAAACTGTTATGGTTTTAGTGTGTAGGCCGAGCTCATCTCAGCCCAGTCCTTTTCTTGGACTGCAGCCAACACCTGCGAAATCGTGTCTCCTCCAATCACTTCGGCGACACTGAGGCAGACTGCGGGGTACGCCATGCTTACTGGCAGACCGTCCGTAACTCTACAGCTCTCTTAGCTCTGTATTCTTTGCTGAAAGAAACGAGTAATAAAAAAACAGAAATAGGGAGAAATGATTTTGTTAAAACAGAGAAAGGTAGCCGTGGTGCAGTGTTTACCTGCAGTGTTGACGCAGAAACGTGCTTATTGCTGTGGGGGAGGAAGGTGAGAGGGTAACCTGTGGGCCCCGTCTCCGCCAGGCTAGGCGGAGAAGGAGTGGGAAGTTAATTTCAAATGATGTTGTGTTATCCAATATTGACCATTTAATCAATCCACGTCAATCATTGTGATTGAATAGTGTGGTGCTGATGGGGGTTTTCACTGGGGAGGGATGACATATAGGAGAGATGTATCTTGTGGTTTCCTCTTCACAGCATATACTCAGCTTTGAAATATCACTGTGTAGACACCAAGAGTAAATCACTGGCCCACCAACTAGTCTATGGTAGAGATTCCTGAAATCCATTCTTTCCATAGCAAACTGCCCTTTGTGTGCTATAAACGTATAAAAATGAAAATTCCTAATTTTCATTCATTTTATGTTTCGATATAAGCAGTTATACAATACCTGCATATTCAGGAAGATATGCCTTGTGTGTTTTTATCAAACATATTTTAAGGGAACTCTCGTATAAAGTGCTCATATGTGTATTGAGGAGCCCACACACATACACATGTACCACAAGTGCATACTGTCAACTACACCTATATACATTGATAAACATGGATAGATAGATACACACACAACACATATGCGCTGAAAAGTGTCAGCAGACATTTTATGATAATGTCAGTAGCTCATCATACTTGTATGAACCTCTGATGAGAGTGAAATAGCAATGGCTGTCATGAGGCAGCACGTACAGTTGAAGGTCAACCGATGATTTCGCCTGCCCAGAGTTCCATAGATGCTTGGTAAAAATTTTGGAGGAAGTTATTCCTCCACGATTCTCATGGTAAGATGGTGCGTTGAGTATGAACAATTCTAATACTTCTTTAAAAAAAAAAAAAAAAACACTATCAAATAAGATAGGTGTTCCAAATTTGGATGATGTGTGACAAATAGCAGACAATAATTAATTCATTTGAAAGGGTACTAAAAAATGCAAAGCAAGAAATGATTGTGGCAGGAAATTTTCATGAGTTGCTTGCATTTTAATTTTGCAAATCTTGGCTTTTGCAAAATTTGTGATATTAGTATGCACATGAAAATTTCTGATTTTGCAGGACATATACCCCTATATATTGCTTCTATGGGCACCCCATAGCGGCTTGCACTTAGACCCATCCGCTCAAATTTGTTAGCTCCTTCAATAATCAAATTATATCCCATTCTTGTATAGATATTACAATCTTATCTAATTATCAAAATATTGGGTAAGAACTTTATGCATAGTCAAATGAATCTTGATGAGTTTAGAGCTAATTTGTCAAAGTCCCTTTATAAGGAAAAATAAGAATTACGTGTAGTTACAAAGTTTGGTGTTGGAGTAACTGTTGTGATATGATTGCTTGATCATTTACAATGGTGCTCTTGGGTTATTATTATTAATTTTTATTGGTATCCAGCACAATCATAAGAGAAAAAAGCTACTCTGTGACATAGAGAATGCTACCGTGTGGAATTGCTCCTCCCCTTGTTTTGTTCTGTTTTTAATGGGGTGGGTGGGGGGGGGGGGGGATTGACTGAAGACCACAGGATGCATTCTTTTGAAAGTATGATATGTCTTTCAACCATGAGGCATTCTAAGTCATAAGTCAGTTATGATTTTTAAGTATTGTGTAAAGGCATTACATCCCATACAAGTGCTTTCAAATTGGGTGCATAGAAGGAACCTGTAAGGAGGAGGGTAGAAATGTCCCATGTGTGGAGAATTCCACAGATGTATCAACTTTCCTGTGAATATGCCTCATTTGGAGAGATTTCACACCCCTTCTCATCCTGCTCTCCTGCACCGCATTAAAGGCGGCAGCCTTCTTGGGCAAACATTGGCCGGGGCGTTCGTTGGAACAGAAACCAGCTTCAACAGGCTCATCGTAATCATATGACAAATCACCCAGTAAGCTTCCTCTAAAACCAGCAGAAACACATGTCTGCACTTCACTGAGGAGACACATGCCAACTCACACGCACACTATCTCTTACTTCAAGGGGATCATTTCATAATCATGCCTCTGCCACATATCGTTGCTTGAGGCGTGACCTTGAAGGGTGACTGTCTGTATGTCTGTTATTAATTGTTTCTTGTTCACACCCTGACCGAAGAACTTCACCAAATATCTTGAGCACACTTAGTGTATTTGTCATGCAACTGCAAACAGGAAGAGCGAGTGGATTGGTTGAAAGTGTCAAAGCTCAAAGTGTGTGGTGTCAAGATCAAAGGCTGTTATCTGAATTTTGAATCACAAAATCAAAAGCCGTGGATGAAAGTCTGATAAACACGATAGAAGAACAGCCTTTGAAGAATATAGTTCACTAAGATGATTTGGCATAAATTCTGGTGATCATTTCAAGGGTATGAACTTGATTTTTGACTTATTTCTACATTGCCTCAAAATAAATGAAAAAAAAAAGCATGTGTATTAAACTGACGCAAATGTGAACTACCAGTACAATAGTCTTATTCTTTTTCAGTGTGTGATTTTGGCAGAGATTTTATATAGGGCAATATCTTAGTCGACATATGAACCTTTTTTTCTTTTGTAAGGTAACTTCAAAATTTAGTCAAAATGGCTCAGGTATAGGCTGTGACAAGCTGAAATCAAGATAGTCATTGAAATGTGTGAAATATCATGGGTCAGAGGTGAAAGCCCTATACAGTACACCATGTTGTCTGTGAGATAAAGCCAGGAGCACACATGTGATGTAATTCAATCAATCTGGCAAGTAGATAAATCACGACAGGTAAATTACCTCTGATTACATACATGGGGATTGCTGTTTGAAATGATATGTCTCTAAGAAAAAGATGAAGCTTTATCAGAGATTTTAACTTGTAACTTACAAGGAAATACAAGAACTAAAAGTGATGTGGGAAGAGATCATATACATCAGGAGATGTACTGGCTTATAAGAAGGAGGGATGGATTTCACTGTGTAACTGTTCATGCAATGGCATCAATTTTTCATTTTTTCTTGTTTTCTTACACTGTAATTGATGGTTGTCAACACTGTTTTATAGTTATTCCCGTCATCACTCTCTGGTAGGTTTACCACTGACGAAAAGAATTCCTCCTTGTGACTGTGTGACAAGAGGTTCCGCGACATTTGCTCCTGCGACAATTGCTCCCATGAAATATCTGCATGCTAAGCTAAACATAAAACTTACCCATAAACATAATCCTAATCATAATCCTCTCATTAAACTAAACCTCAAACCCTCTCACTCCCCTAACCCTAACCCAAAGTCCTTGGAGAAAATAAGACCAGAGCGCTTGTTGTAGGAGCAATGTCGTGTCAGCATGACAAGGATACCATAAATACACTCAGTTCCATTTCACACTCTGCCTTTTGTGTGAACATTTAACTGTACCATGACATACACCAGAGACATAAAACAGTACAAGATCACACTATGTTTGCTGGCAACCTGGTTGTTATCAGTCCTTGTACTGTGCAAACTGGTAAATATTTTATCACATGATGATAAAGAGAAAACATACATCAACACCAAGTTACTGAGCCTCTGCCCAGTGCCTGAGTTCTTAATACTCGTCTCCTGTGGTGAAGATATAAATGGAATTTATTTGTATGAACCGTAGAACCTCATTTCATGGTTTTATACCAATGGATTCATTAAACCTATCGAAACAATGCAGTTGTAATATGTGAGAGAAACACTACCAATGCCAAACTTGGAAAATGGCAACTAGAGGAAAGAAGAAAAGACTTCTATTAGTGAAATGTGATAGGTGTAATGGCAAGACCAATAGTTATCAAACATATCCCTCCGTGACCATTTGAAGCCAGGTAAACAATAAACCATTCAAATTTTATAGCAATTGATCAAGCTTTCCAAGATATTATCACACCCCCCCCCCCCCAAGAGACATATACAACACAATTGAACAGAGGGTCATTTTGGCCCTGACTCGGAAAGCATACAAATGTATGCTGTAGATGCAGTTGTAACTGCATCTCATTGAAAGTGATGGAAAATATACCGAACCCACACATCATGACATTTTATGACAACGCTGAAGTGTATAAAGGTTTTAAGGTAATATTATCGTACAAACACTTTGATCTTAATGACTACTCTAAGGTGCCTAGGCACTCCAGGAAATGATGAGCAAGTAATGATGGTAATAATTGTTGTTCTCCACAGTTTGTATATTGCCTTTTCACATCATGGGGATCAAAGTGCATGATACATTTTCATATCCCATTGTCTGATAAAAAGGCAACATTAGTTTCATTTGACTCCTGCTTTTAAAAGCCGTTTTCATCTGCAAACTAAGTATTGTATGATGGTCATATTTCAGTGCAATATCGTAGTGTCTTCTCTTTTATTAGTCAGACTGTGTTCTCATTTTTGGAAACATGAAAATATCAAAATTGTGCATGAAAGGAAAAATAAATGTTTGGGACGTGAAATTTCTCACCATTCTTGATATAAAATGTGCTATTGCCAAGTCTTCTGCCTTGCTTTGCTTTAATGATGTGTTTTTACCTCTCTCTTTCTTTTTTTATGCCATCTCTACCATTCACCTTCACTGCTTCTTTCTCCAATGCAGGTAAGTGGATTGTACATTGATTATATAAGATGATATATCTGAGACAAATACACATGCACACCCTGTCCACCCCCCCCCCCCCCAAAAAAAAAAAAAAAAAAAAAAAGGAAAAGAAGGAAAAGAAATCAAATATAGATTGCTTTTACTCATAAATCTGAATTGATTATAGAAAACATTGTTCAGTTTCAGGAAGGGAAAGCATACTTTTTATGGTGTATGTGCTTGAATGACTGAAAAGACATGAAATGAAGCATATGAGATCATAGCCATTGTACTGGAAAGAAGTGATTTACTTTATTTATTTAAGGACCATTACTTTTTATACACAAGTCCTAGGAAGTCTGACATGGGCAGGCATATAGGAGAAAGTCTGCTGTGCTTACCAACCTAAAACAACCCTGAATTTTGCCAACTGGAGTTTATTTGAAAATGAATGTATACTGATTGTGTGAGAGGACTGCATCTTAATCTCAATTATGATATCTGTGTCTTTAAAGAGGCCTGCACTTTACTGTATAGATGAATACAGTAGGTGATGTGTAGAATACAGCTACAACAATACTATCGATGTTAACCCATTCAATCATAGTCCTGGGTATACTCGGACAAGTATGTGTTGTAGCAAATATCAGCTTGTCCTCAACGGGTTGAAAAGTAAATTGAATGATAGACTGATCCGTTGGCAAAGATAGAAGAAATGTGCTTTATGTGTACACAATGTGATTGATTGTTTGTCTGTCTCTCTGTGTGTGTGTGTGTGTGTGTGTGTGTGTGTTTGTGTGTGTGTGTTTGAATGTAAGCGTGATTTTGTCTTCAATACCCTTCCAGATCCACTTGCTCATTGGTTACATGTAAAATGTACTAGCCAATCACAGAAGTCTGCCTGTGGATTATGTGATGAGTATTTTCAGAAAATCAGATGGAAAGGCTGATCTCATTCTTCATTCATTGGGTGAAGCCAAGGTTGATCTATCCATTCATTCCATGACCAATAGTAGTTCCTTGATGGTAAATTTACAGGTCATACTCCTCTGTCTTTTCATATGTGTATAAATACTTCTTGTTACCACAATAGGTATATAGGTAGATGTATGGACAGCCAAATGTTTTTTTTTTTTTTTTTTTTTTTTAAGTGATGCATTTTTTTTTTCATTCATTTTGGGGCAGTGTCATTGAATTAAACAATAACTTTTATAGTGTCCTACTGGAGGGGGTGTTGTGATGTCAATAGGCTTGCCTTGTGTGATTTCAAAAATCTCAGGTCAACATGAATTATAACATTTCTATGAACTTGGTCACTTAGCAACATTTGATAAGAATTAAAACAGAAATACAATAATAAGAAATGCCCACTCGAAAGATCTATGAAATCTTATTTCTGTCCTTGAAGAGCCTGGTTAAAAGTTATCTAATAGCAGTGGAAGATGAGTGGCCATGGGCTAGGCATGTTTGGACTGAGAAACATAAATTTCAAGCAGATTACAATGAGTACACTGAAATGAAAACAGACTTATAGTAGCTTCTTGATGTCAACAATTCTCTCTCAATGTTTTTGCGGCATATGTTTGTCATCTCATTGCCAAATTGCATGCAACTCTCCAGTGCATTTTGTTTTCCCTTTTTTCCCCACTGTTCAGGCAGCATTATTACAAGGATGTAAAACTCCAGCGATGGTTTCTTTGCGTTCCTAGGTTGGTGAAACGCCAAACCCTGGAGGTGCTTTCCACCGAATTAGCCTGTGACCAGGCGCATGCAAATGCATGGAGATCTAAGTCGCGCTAATGTCAAGCAGGCGAAAAACATTCAAATACTTGCAAAGTAGGTCACTGTATTAGGGGCTTGAGCTCGGCAGGGTTCTCCGAAAGTCAGTCTTCTAATTCATCAGCACAGAAAGCAATGCAAGTCCCTTTCATCTGCTGGTGTGAGTTTCACCCTGAGCACCGGGTGCTTCTGTAATCTCTTTTCTGCTATCTCTTTTGTGATCCTGCTTCCATCCATCTGTCTCCATTTCTTTTCTAAGGTTTTTCTTCTCAAACTTGCTCATCCCCCATATATCTCTCTCCCCCTCTTCTCTCTCCTTCTCTCTCTCTGACTCTCATTCATTCAATTTCTTACTCCAGTTTTCCCCTGCATTATTTACGATTCTTGGATGACTTTTTTTGGTCTCTTTTGGTCTGATAATCCTGACCTTGTTTACCCTGGGAACTTTAGAGTCAGATGTTTATCTTATGATGATGATGATGACGATGATGATGATGATGACAATGATGACGATAATGACGATGATGGTGATGATGGTGATGATGATGGTAATGATGATGATGATGATAATGATGATGAAGATGAAGACGAAGATGATGTTGTTGATGAGTAACAGTATCATCAATGGCATTGCTATTTTTATTCATTAACATCTCTTGTTTACTAAGACTACTGTGGTCGCCAGCAGTACCAACATCACTATATTTATTACCAGAATAATTTGGATGTTCATTATTTACCATTCTGTAAGAAAGATTATCATTATCATCATCATCAGCATCATAATCACCACCATAAGTTTCATCAGTTATAAACTTAGTGTATTGCTCAGGTAAGCTCCTGTGTGATCTCTTGGTGTACATAATATAGTATTTTTGATGATTATGTAGTATATTATTTGTTTGCCAAAAGTTGAATTGTTCGTAGTTTCATCATTTTTTCTTAAATAATTTTATGCATAAATTATTCTTCATTCAATAGATAGGAATGATTCTCATAGAAAGACTATTAAGAGTAACCCATATTCCCATGTGTTGCCACCAAGGGAGCTCATGCTGGTACCTTGGCAACAACAACAATGACAACAACAACAAAAACCCAACAAACAAATAAAAGCAAAAATTGAAGCCAGCAACACCATGATTAGAATCATAATTTGTGAAAATCTTTTTCTTCAGATGCAGAACTGCTGGGTAGTTTTCATGTATGAAGAAAAAAAATATTTATATGTAAGGCTGGGACATAATGGATTATAAATTTCCTTACCACACAGACTGCCATAGACTTATGATAGAAAGCAACTATATAATCAATTTTAACTTTTCATAACACAGGGCCCAGGAGTGGCAACATCAGTGAGAAAACTGATTTAATTCTAAGCCCTCTGTATACTACACGATCCAATTGGTTGCACGATTGTGGAAACAAGCTGGGTCATACGACGAGTTGCGCAACTCGACACCACACACTTGATTTGTGATCAGATTGCACAGCGAGGCTTACGACTGCGCTGGTGTCAGTCCATATACTGTAGCGTGATTGGCTGAAAGTCCATGTCTGGTCCTGAAAATATGTTGTGCCAAATCTCTACGACTGGCATGCAATCCAGTGTATGATATATTATTGCAATGAGAAATGGTAAAAATCATATTGTTTGTATGATTGTCATTTCCAAGTTGTTTATTTTTTTGGTTTGTTTTGTTTTTTATTCTTGTTGGTTTTATTTTGGGCACAGAAGCACCATTCTCAATTTAGAGAGGAGTATGGATTTAGAGCCATATGAAGGAATGTGAATGTTAGAGACAGGGTTTGTAGACTCTGCCAGGGTGTTTCATTGGTCCTATAAGTAATTGCTTATAAATGTTTTTTTTTTTTTTCAGACATTTGTCTGTGACAATGTAGCCACTGGTTGCTTATCTTTCATATCAAATGTCCTGTGGTTGTCAGTCAGCTTGTGACAAGACTTCGGCCGTGAATTAAACAATTCAGTGGTGGTCTGTGCTCACAGAAATATGCATATTTACTGGGCATTTACAACTCTTGGCAAGCTTGTCTGATGCAAATTTGAAAATCTAAGTCGCCCAAGTAGTCTGGAAGATGGATGTATTACAGAATCATCATTGGTTTACTCCGGCATTATTGGTTGCCATTCAATGGCTAGTCAATCATTTTAGCTATTATGAAAAAGAAGAATGAAAGGTGAAACCATGTACAATGTATTTGTCGATTAGGCACAACCACACATAATTTCAAAGATACAGAAATAACCACAAAACATTTTTGCTTTTTAAAGAGCAAGGTCTCTTGTAACAGCCCATTGCTTTCTTTCATCATCTCGATAAGAAATCCATTTTCCTCTTCTTAAATATCTGTTACTTCTCTGTCTATCTCTCTTACTGCATTACTTCAGTTATGTTGTTGTTGTTTTTAATCGTATGAACTGACTGCTTCCTTACATAGAAGCCAGTAATTTTGGTCCTGGGGGGAAAAAAAAGAGAGATGTATATTCAGATTAGGAAGCCAAACAAAATTCGTCTTATTTTCCCCTACCTTGTTATTTCATTCATAGTACTCGATTGGATACAAACAATATCTGTCTAAGAGATTTAGTTCATGCTGGCTGTTGCCTGTTTGCACCTATAGTCTTTCAGCATTATGTGTGAGATTGTTTAAAAAAGAATAGGGTGTAGTGATTTGCTAGACAGCTCTTACATCTCCTAATGACTGTACTTCTCTTGTTGTGTGTGTGATTGTATGTGCCTGGTGATTACGGTTTGAATTAGTACATCGATCAATCATTTCATGCAAGCGGTTTTGCTTTCTTTTATCAAATTTGCCATTTCAAAGGATCCCAATACAGTACAGGATCGCAGTAATTTGCCAAGAATATGATAATTTTTAAAGTGGGGATTTTGTTGTGTAGTGTAATACGGGTATGTCTGTTTATACATTATTGTACCTGAAAGAAAGTGTTCGGGAATGGAACAGGTTTATTGCATGATGAATTAGATAGGAGACTTGGCAAGGTGATATCATTTATACTGTAATGATGCCTGACCTGTAAGCTGATCAAACCATTTATGTGTGTATCCTTTTTTCCCCCAAGTTATAGTATGATAAACATTGACAAATGAGTGCCTTTAATAAGAGACTTTACCCCTTAAAGAAATGAGTATGATATTGGATTGGATTGGATTGGATTTATTTATTCAATACTCCATAAAAACCATACAAACAAACAGAAAAAATACACTACATATAAGTACAAGTACATTACATTTAAATTCATGTCGTCAAATTTGTATAAAATAACTGATATGACTGCAACGGATACAAAATATAAACGTCAACATAAGAAATCATGAAGCATTAGGAACTTGACAGGAAGGCGGTGCCTTATATGAAGCCAAGTCCTTTAACATGTACCAAACGAATATCATATATATTACAAAGTTACAAACAGCAGCACAAAAAAAACAAAAACAAAACAAAAACAAAAACAAAAACAAAAACAAAACAAAACATAGACACACAAACACATTAAACAAAAGTATATGAATAGTCTTATCAAAAATATTTTTTATGTTACATTTATTCTAAAGATTGTCTGTCACTTAAATACTGCTTAAGATGGGTTTTAAAAATCGTAAAAGTCTGACTTGACTTTATTTCCTCTGGTAACTCATTCCATATTTTCGGTCCATTATAAAATATTGACTTTTGATACGAGCTTAATCTTACAAATGGCAAGTGATAATTTAAAAAGTTTCTTGTTATACATGTATGCACCTGGCTATTGAGCTTAAAGTAATTAGTTAATACTCCAGGAAGCATATTATGAGAACATGAAAACATAAATATTGCACTTTGATATATATACATATTATAAATATTAAGAATTTTCAGACGATCAAATATTGGCATTGTATGAGCACGGTAATCGCTATGAGATACAATTCTGATTGCTTTCTTTTGTAATTTTAAAAGCCTCAACATATTTTGTTCACTACAGTTTGCCCAGATTTGTATACAATAATTCAAATAAGGCAGAATTAGAGAATTATACAATAATAATAAAACTTCTTTTGGATACGAATAAAATCTATACAATAAACCGATATTTTTTGCAAGTTTGTTGCAGACAACATCAGTGTGCTGGTTCCAAGACAATTTTTCATCAATTATTACACCCAAAAACTTAACATATGGAACACGTTTAATAAAAACATCATTGATTTTAATATAAACAAAATCATTGTGTACTTTTTTGTTTGAAAATAACATAAAATTTGTTTTATTTATATTAAGAACAAGCTTATTCATATCTAACCAATAAACTAGCTTTTTTAATTCATATTGAAGTGGGAGATTAGTGAAACCTGACCAGAGTCAGACAGATAGTTACAATGCTTGTTATAATGCAACATGGCTTCCCATGGGTTAGGTGTATACCACCCTCTTGGTCAAGAGACCGTGCTTTGGCCTATACAGCAAACTTTGTTATATATGTGAAATATCTCTTTTTCCGTCCAGTGCAAGATAGTAGTCATTCAAAAATTATGTCTACCTTCATAGCAGTATTCAGGTCATCTATAAGTGTATCAAGTAAATAGTAGTGTTAAATGCCTGTAGATAATTTTGCATTTGTCTTCCAGGTTAATTGTTGTCTGTTGAGGTACTCAATGGTTCTTCTGTCAAAATTTGACAAAGAATATATGTTGTATTTTGATTAAATTAGGTTTTGTAGGTTTTCCTATAAGAAAATTACTTAGTGCTCACATTTTCACCTAAAAGTCATGGTATTATCGCTCTAAGTACATACTATAATTTTATCATATTGTAGCCCGTTATGTCGTCCTCTCATCTTAAAAATGTTGACAGTGTGAATGGGATAAGTTGAACATCTGCGCCAAATTTGAGTGATTGGCAGAAAACTGTGACTGTAGCATGTGAGGGGCCTTCATCAGAGGACCTGACAGGACTAAAATTATGGCAGCTTACTGGGATTTGAGCATAGAGAGAGAGTCAGATTGATGGGGGAGGTAAACTGACAGTTTTTTTTTTTTTTTTTTTTTTTTGGGGGGGTTTATTTCATTCACTGTGTATGTTATATTATTGTTTTTATTATTGTTATTATTATTATTATTATTGTCATTATTGTTATTATTTTCATTATTAGTAGTAGTAGTGTTATTATTATTATTATTATTATTATTATCAATTTATTAATTTATTTGGCAATTCAACATAATACAAACAGAAAATTATAATTACATGATATAAAGATTGTGGTGATTCTAGGTGTATACCGCTGGTTGCCAGGAGAGGATAAGGCCGAGGCTTGAGGCCTTCCTCCCTGACCAGTGTATATATGCACCCATGCAGAATCAGCTGTATCAATGTAGCACAAACTGTACAAACAATATCAAATAATACATTACTACACACGTTATTATGAAGATATAACATCACATGAAATATTAAAGTTAAATCATTTTACCAGCAGAATGCAGTCACTAAAATATGGTAGGCAGGCAGCAGGTACAAATTACCAAGTTGTGTTAAAGATGTGAAGTGGCCCAACTACACTGGAGACCTACAGATATGGGAATGATTGGCTTTCATCAATTTCTTGCAAATATTGGAAATCTGTATTGGCAGCAAATGAAGCTCAGCTATGTTCACACTGAAACTAGGTAATCATGCTTTCATTGTTGTAGTACCAGTCAATTTTACATGATAGTGAAATAGCTGTCTAGCTATCTTGATGTATGCATACGTAGGTGATGGCTCCCTTATTGTAGTGCCTGTCAGCATCAGTATGATGACAAATTAGCCGTAGCTCAACATTTGCATACTGATGCCTGCACGTTCGCTGTGGTCCTTTGGAATGCTTTTATTCATTTCCACCGATGATTTTTCTTCCTCAGCTTTTTTTTAGACTGTGCATGATTGTGAACACCCTCTGTGTCCATTCATCATTTCAGAAGCTGTCTTCCTATTCACAAAGTGTGATTTGACTTTCATCGTGCCAGGCAAATGCCTTTTGCCAGCATCCCTCACTGAAATGAATATTTTTTCTTAACTTCTTTTTGTGCATCATGCCATGACAGCGATGTTGGTCTTGTTATGAAAATGATACCTTGCCACTATGAATACATAATCTCTGAGGATTATGTTCATGGGCTTGCAGTTAATGGATCACCACACATTATTCCTACCCCAGTTTTGGCATCAATTATGCATGAAGTTGATGTGCCGTGGTGGCGAGAATTTACTCTCTGCATTTTCCCCCATCACCCCCCTCTCCTCCGCGACATTACTACCTGAACGCTATTCATGAGATCTGCTGGTTTTTGCTCAACCTGCACATGCAGAGTGTGATCCCTTTACCCACAAAGCTGGCCACTGCTGCGGTTGGTGTACACAGTAGGTAGATCATGCCAGTCTCTTTCCCCAGTCACTTCGACAGCGGACAGATTTTCCACATGTCAGTATGACAACATGTGCCGAGGTAATTTGGTGTCGATTTGCAGGGCACACAGGGGCGAGAAGAAAGCCCCAAATCCTGCGGTACCTTCAATTTCAGAAGAGCTGTGGCTACATCCAGCGTCCAATGTCTTAGATCGCTTTCTGTTCGTAAACTTCAGACATGCCACCTCTGTATTCATTATAAATTTCACTCTATTCGTCGTGGGAAAATAAAAGGAAGACAAACAAAAATTACTGCTGTCTTTACCATATGATGTCAGGTTATTTCAACAAAAGTTGCCTGCATTTCAAAAATGAGAATAAAAAATCTGCCTAGTACAGTAATGTTGCCTGGCCTGGGAAAAAAGAAAGGGACCAAAAAAAAAGATATAGGTCACAGTGCAGACGTGATGTATGCTGAAACATTTTTATTGCTGTTGTTTTGCCAATGGTAGTGTCGCCCGTCTCAAAACTACCCACTTTTTCACCAGATTTTACTGCAGTTCATGAACTTCCTTGATCCGCACATGACCTCTCCCAAGTCCGTCCTTCCTTTGGTGGTGCAACATGAATCTGAATTCACTTTACAGCTCCTCCATCCCTAAGTTTGTGTCCAATTTTATGACCTTGCATCGATTTTCTTCCTTGTAAGTTCCCTTTGCTTCCACAGGTACTAAAAAAAAAGAAGTTGATCATTACGTAGACTATTAGACTTGAAAAGAGGCCAGAATTGAATAAGACTGAAACCTAGCAGCGTGAATGAGTCGGGAAAGCTACAGACGACATTTAGGGGGAGTGCAGATCATTCTCATACTTTGATCACTGTATGCGCATAGGAAATATCAAACAATCACATAAACAAATTCAAACATGCTCAGTTCCTGCTGTTTAAAATTTGGTGCATATATATAAGTGTTGTTTAGATTGAAGACTGAAGTTTTGAGTTTTTACAGGAATAAAGCTATTTGATAGACACATCAAGCATCCATAACTTGATATACGAATATATCTATTCAAAATTTAAATGATTTAGTTTTGTGCCATTCCTTTCGTCATAAGGCCGGGATACAACCTCCAAGCAAGAATTACACAGCAGAAAATGCAAGGTATCACACCAGAAGAGAGAGAAAATGCAGCACAGTTCGACGCAGAGAAGCCAGCTGGAATCTACACTAGAAATATTCAAGTATTTGCAAGTCGCTATTACCCCAGGCTGAGGCATAAGTGCCTGTGTGTACCCACATTGGCACCTAAGCTTGTGTGTGTGTTTGTGTGTGCATCTGGCTAGCAAAGCATGAATGGATGGATACATTGATGGTGTACAGTGGGCATATAGGTCATCTCCAAGCTCTTGACACATTTCCCTTCCTTGGAGCTCTTCTTATGCAGGAGTACACAATCATCTGTGGATGGATGTTGGTCACAAAACAGTAGCATTGGATCTCACCTTCACCTTTACTGTATATCCCATCTATCCAGTATACAGGCTGCCTATTTATATTTTTTTTTTCTCTCGTGAATCTGGACTTCCTGACATTTTTGCAAGTGGTTAACTTTGTGACAGTGAAATACAGCAATAGATGAAGAAATGTGACATTTGTGCTCATCACATTCATGTCAGGATCTGAGTTAATATATTTTTTGCATGTTATTAGATGTGCAGTCAGATAGTACCCAACTTGCAAAATTTGCAAAAAAATAAAACCCGGCGAAATATATGGCATATACTACCTCAGAAATGGAACAACTTCAAGTTTTCTCTCTTTTTACCCTAATGCTTTCTGTAGAACCAGAAATATATACCCAATAAAACTGTATTTCAGGTCAGTAGTCCAATGTGTGTGTGCGTGTGTGTGAGCATGTGTGTGTGTGTGTATTACTTTCGCAATGATTGACAGATGATGTCACTGGTAGAATCTTGATTTGAAAGTGGGGTTTTTTTTGTAGGCATATCCAAGTGATCAAAAGAAATATAGTAGAAATGTTATCATAAAATATGTGGAAATACATTTATTTAGATATTCTTTTGGCCTCATAAATGATTATCAGGGTATTATGAATCAATGCAAGTAAACGTGCATTTGCACAGCATATAGTTCCTTTAAGTTAATGTAACAGTAGCACATACATGATAGCCATGCAAATACTCTGTGCCTTAAAGCAATGTGCTTCATAATGAACAAAGACATGTAGACGTGCAGACCCAAAAGCATGCATGCATACGTAATAATCATACACAAGCACTAAGCATTCAAATTCAAGCTTGGCAGATTCAAGCAAGGAAGGCATGTTATATCTATAGAAGGTATGCCTGCCTGAAAAGCAATAGAGAGAGAAAAAAAAAATGTGTTGCCTCCATACTTTGTCACACACTGGAGCCCAAGCTTGAAGTGCACACAAACTTTGACCTTCTTTTTCTGGATTCCCTTTTCACAGTTCAAGTTCAGTATGTATTAGCTGTGGGAGCCAGTGAAGAAGTGTGTTACCTGATTTGTGTGTTACAGCATGTTCTGGCCTTCATACATTTTTATGTTTTTGATATCATGAAATGACAAGATTTCATATAACATATACTTCATGCATCGTCTATCAGGTAGTTACAGTAATATTGACATTGCTCCAGAAACATTTGGCCTGTCTATGTAATATTGTTACTTCAAATCTAGTATGAATGCCAGGAGTAAGGCAAAATAGTGGATTACCATCAACAAAGACTATAAAAGACAAGAATTTTACTTTAGTATGCAATGTATGGAGACAAGGCATTTCACACCACTTTTGTGTGTCAAAATACTTGTGTATTGATATGTATTTCTTGTGCAAACAGCGATTGTGGTATTGTTTCATACAATTATTTTATTCTTACACTCCTGTGTATCTTGTCAATACCACTTTTTATAGTCTTTTTGGGGGGTCTTTTTAAATATTCTGATAGTGCTACATGAGTAGGATAGGCTTCTTCTTGTGACATAGTGAGTTGACCCAGCCTTATCTTCATAGCTCGCATGGATCTGCTAATGTTCTAGTTGGCAAAACTTTCCTCAAGTCCATGTATATCGTGCAACAGATAGACTTGTATATATTGTCACAAATGTACACACTAGTAGTTATGTACATATATGATGTACTGCATGCATGATTGTTTTAATGTGTATGTACACAGGTGGACCAGATTAATGGAGAACATTCTATGTAGTATAGATATACACTGTAGTACAGATATACACTGTAGTACATACAGGCTGACCAGATCAGTGAAGAATTTTCTAGGTGGTATACAATGTAGCTATTACAGTACATGCATGGAATAGGAAAAACATTATAGCTCACTCAATCTAGAATGATTTCACCCATTTCCAGAATGTTCTGGGAAGTGCTTACATGTTTGGCTGAGTGAGGCACTGTCCCTGTAGCCCAATGTGATTGGTAGTTATTCTTGGTAATGATGTTTTGTACATAGTTAGGCAGTGAGTCATCCAGGTTTCCTGGAACTTGGACTGGCTAGTAGGTTGGAGAGAGTTATAGAATGTGCTAGAAGGGGGTGAATGGATAGTATATAAGCCAGAGAAATTCTGCAGTAGGCAGAGTACCCAACACCTCTGCTCTGAGAGTTACGTCACTTCTGGCTTTGAAGCGACTTGTTATAGTCAGTCCTGTGTTACCTGCTGACCTGTTATGTTTGTGGAGATACTTGGCCTGGGAGACATTTTGCCTGCAGATAATTAATTTGCCTACATTGGAGATAGACTCCATATTTTTCTGTCAGTGGACATTGCTACGGCAAAGCTGTGATGGGCTGGATTCTTAGCTGAACATTATTAAGTGAATCATCATTCAACGCATCAACTGGACGTGGTCGTCACAACGTTTGGACTCTGCACGTATCGCCGTGGACATATTTCGTGGATTTTACCCCGGATCTATAACGCGGACTATTGTAACCTGTGCCTCTGGATTTACGTCGCAGGAATCATTCATCGGTGCATCGCGGATCATTCATTTGTGCATCGAACATCGCATCTGGACACTACCAGGGAACTGTAGCGACTTTGTGATAGTTTGGATGCATGTAAGTGATTCCATTACCGATTTGTAATTGTTTCTATTGATCATTGTTGTACTGATATGACGCCGATTACCAGTCTGTACCCACAATATTACTGTTAATAAACCGCCTGAACATCAGTTGATTGTTTCTTTTGTGCGATCATTCTCGGAGTGATTTTGGTCGTAACAAAATTGGGGGCTTGTGTCCGAGAAGTGAATTTAAGCCAAAATTTAGAATTTGGAACGTTCCGGAAGCCAGAATATTGGTACAGACATAATACCAGTTGAGTTGATTGTTCAATTGTATATTGTGTGTAATACATTGTGACAATGTCAATCAGTACAATGGATGTTCAGGCATTTGTTCAGAGGACAGATTTGTCCCTCAGAGATTTGCAAAGGTTACGCAAATGTGATTTGACCGCTGTTGCACAGCATTTAAATGTTGATGTTCCACAAGGTGTAAGAAAGGCAGAAATTCTTGACTTAGTAGCTGGTCACATGGAGCTCAAAGAAGAAATTGACACTCCAGATCAAGCTCAAATTTCTGATCAGACACGGCTTGAGCTTGCTAAATTGGAAATAAAGGAGAGAGAAAGAGCAAGGGAATTAGAACTGGAGAAAGAGAAGATGAGACTAGAACTGGAAATGAAGGAAAGGGAAAAACAAAGAGAAATGGAAATGAAGAAATTCGAAATGGAGCAGCAAATGAAGTTGCGTGAGATGGAATTGACTCATGCACAGACTGTTGGAAATCGTGAAAGGGCTCCCTCTGAATTTGATTTGGCCAAGAACATTCGATTGGTGCCAAAGTTTGAAGAAAACAGAGTTGATGCATACTTTGTGTCATTTGAGAAGGTGGCTAACAGTTTGAACTGGCCACAGGAATTTTGGCCCTTGCTCCTTCAAAGTGTCTTTGTCGGCAAAGCAGCCAATGTGTACTCATCTCTCTCTGAAGAGCAATCACGTGACTATGCTACAGTCAAGAAAGCAGTGTTGAATGCTTATGAGTTGGTGCCAGAGGCGTACAGACACAAGTTCAGAAATTCGTACCGCAAACCAGGCCAGACACATGTTGAGTTTGCTCGTGAAAAAGAAATGATGTTTGATAGGTGGTACAGATCCCTGAAAGTGGATCAGGACTTTGATAACCTACGTGAGGTTGTTCTCTTGGAAGAATTCAAAAAGAGTGTTGCTTTCAGTGTGAGGTCGCATTTGAATGATCACAAAGTGACAAGTTTGCATAAAGCAGCCTTGATGGCTGATGAGTATGAGCTGACCCACAGAAATGACAACAGACCACCTTTCAGGAATTTCTCTGGAATCAAGAGAGACAAAAATCAGTCGAGCAATCCAAAGAATGCTGGTCCTGAAAAAGGCACGAGTTCTGAAACTTCATCGGTACCAAAGTCTCAATCTGACAAAGGGTCCAGTACAAGTGCAAATGTCATCAAATGTTTTCACTGTAACAAGACAGGGCATGTAAAGTCACAGTGTTGGAAGTTGCAAAACAAAACAAAGAAGGACTTGGGATTTGTCATGTCAAAAAGTGTCCTACCCGAAAACAGTGTCCCGTTCAGTGAAACACAGGCCATTGAAAGTCAATCTCCCAAATTCAAAGATAGGATGAAGCAGGTGGATGAGAGCTATCGTAGCTTTTTGTTTGATGGTGAGGTGACCCCATGTACTTCTGGTGAGGCAGGTAAGCCAGTGGTCATCCTGCGGGATACGGGGGCTTCTCAGTCATTGATGGTGGATGGTGGTATGACTTTTCCACCAGATAGTGCAGTGAATGCAAAAGTCTTGATTCAGACTGTTGATGGCAGTTATATGTCAGTGCCACTGTATAGAGTGGATTTGAAGTGTGACCTAGTTTCTGGTCCTGTTACTGTTGGAGTTGTTCCTGAGTTGCCCATGGCAGGCATTGATTTTTTGTTGGGGAATGACTTGGCTGGGGACAAGGTGGTTGCGTCTCCAGTTGTTTCGGATAAACCAGTGGTGGTTGCTGAAACTGAGCAGTTGCAGGAGGAGTTTCCTGGGATTTTCCCAGATTGTGTTGTGACTAGGTCTCAGGCTCGTAGAGCTGTTCAAGATGATACGGATTCTGTTGATGTGGAGGAGAATTCCGGTGTTTGGTTGGCAGAAACCTTTTTCAAGGATTTGAATGATGGGGTTGCTGTATTAGGCTCCGAGGCTAACAGTGATGGGCTGTTTAGCAAGTCTTCCTTGGTTGAAGCACAGCAGGCAGACTCTGAGTTGAAAGGCTTGTCTCAGACGGCGTGTTCTGAGGCTGAGGCTGAAAAGGTCCCTGAGTGCTATTATGTCAAAGATGGCATTTTGATGAGGAAGTGGAGACCTCCCCACAGGCCAGCTGATGAGGATTGGACGGTGGTCCGTCAAGTTGTTGTCCCTCCTAGTTACCGCGGTGAGATCTTGAGGATTGCTCACGAGTTACCTGTTGGCGGCCATTTAGGCGTCAGAAAGACAAAGGATCGGATCATGAGGCATTTCTATTGGCCAGGGTTGAATGTGGATGTGGCTGAGTTTTGCAAGACTTGTCACACATGTCAGGTGGCTGGTAAACCACAGCATTCAGTGAAGCCGGCGCCATTGATTCCGATACCTGCGTTTGAAGAACCATTCAGTCGGGTTCTAGTTGACTGTGTTGGACCTTTGCCTAGGACTAGGTCGGGTCATAAGTACCTCTTGACAATCATGGATATGTCTACACGGTTTCCAGAGGCTATCCCATTGAGAAATATCACTGCTAAGACTGTGGTAGATGCTCTAGTGCAGTTTTTCACTAGGTATGGGTTGCCCAAGGAAGTGCAGTCTGACCAAGGGTCAAATTTCATGTCAGGCATATTTCAAGAGGTGATGTATCGTTTGGGTGTGAAGCAGCTGAAGTCGTCAGCTTATCATCCCCAATCCCAAGGTGCGTTGGAGCGCTACCACCAGACCCTAAAGACAATGATTAGGGCATTTTGTGAGGAGTATCCCGAGGATTGGGATAAGGGCATCCCTTTCCTGCTGTTCGCAACGAGGGACTCCCCAAATGAGTCGACGGGTTTCAGCCCATTTGAGTTGGTGTACGGTCATGAAGTCAGGGGCCCACTGAAGCTCATCAAAGAGAAATTCATGACTGAGGATGATGAGGTCCACCTACTTGACTATGTGTCAAAGTTTCGTGAAAGGCTTTCAAAGGCTTGTGAGGTAGCTAGGGAACACTTGAAAGTGTCACAAGACTCTATGAAGAGAAAGGCAGACAAAAATGCCAAAGCCCGAACTTTCAACCCGGGTGACAAAGTTCTTGTACTGCTGCCCATACAAGGTGAACCACTGAAAGCCAAGTTCAGTGGCCCGTACTATGTCAAAAAGAAACTCAATGATGTGAACTATGTGATCAGTACGCCAGACAGACGCAAAGATCAGAGGGTGTGTCATGTAAACATGCTGAAAGAGTACTATGAGAGAAAGGCTGGTCAACCGGTAGGCGTAGCTCAGGTGGTAGAAGAGGAAGTAGAGGAAGAGGGAGAAGCTCAAGATGAGCATGGAAGTGAGCCCTCTAGTGCCAGGTTGTCTAACTCAGAGATGTTAGGGAAAGTAGATGAGGCACTGAACTACCTACCTGAAAATCAGAGGAAAGATGTGACTAGTCTGTTACATGAGTACAAAGAACTGTGCAAAGACAAACCAGGCTGCACCCCTCTGGCTGTACATGATGTTGATGTAGGAGATGTTGACCCTATCAAGCAAAACCCTTACAGACTAAACCCGAGCAAACTGCAAAAAGTAAGGGAAGAGGTTCAATACATGCTAGACAATGACATAATAGAACCGAGTAAAAGCAGTTGGAGCTCCCCAATCGTCATGGTGCCCAAACCGGATGGGTCTCAAAGATTCTGTATTGATTACCGCAAGGTAAACGCCGTGACGAAAACAGATTCTTTCCCCATTCCCAGACTAGAAGACTGCATTGACAGGGTCGGAAATTCTGCATATGTCAGTAAAATAGACCTTCTGAAGGGATACTGGCAGGTGCCCTTGACCGACAAAGCCAGAGAGATTTCTGCCTTTGCTACACCAGATGGCTTGTTCCAATGCAAAGTAATGCCATTCGGCATGAAAAATGCTCCGGCCACCTTCCAACGGCTGACAAACCAAATCATTGCTGGACTTGACCACTGTGTAGTATACATTGATGACATCCTAGTGTACAGTGACACGTGGGAGGAGCACATTACACACTTGCGGCAACTTTTTGATCGACTCAGGGAGGCTGGATTGGTGATTAATCTGGCAAAGAGTGAATTTGCAAAGGCCAAAGTGGTGTATCTCGGGCATGTAGTCGGTCAGGGACAAGTATTGCCAAGAGAAGCCAAGGTAGAGGCTATACTAGGCTTTCCCATCCCCCAATCCAAGAAGGAGTTGCTCAGATTTCTGGGCATGGCTGGTTTCTACAGGAAATTTGTACCGAATTTCAGCACTGTAGTCACCCCCCTAACAAACCTGCTGAAGGGCAAGGCGAAGTACACATGGACTGATGAGTGTCAAAGAGCCTTCGAGAAACTAAAGACAGTCCTTGCTAATGAGCCTGTTTTGGCAGCTCCTGACTTCGCAAAGCCATTCAAGGTGGCAATAGATGCTAGCGATGTAGGAGTGGGAGCGGTTTTGCTCCAAGAAGATGAAGAAGGCACTGAACGACCAGTTAGCTACTTCTCCAAAAAATTGAACACATACCAGAAGAAGTACTCCACAATTGAGAAGGAGGCTCTCAGTCTCATCCTTGCCCTCCAGCAATACGAAGTGTACTTGACAAATAGCAAAGGGGAGATCACGGTCTATACTGACCACAACCCCTTGGTCTTTTTAGACCGGTTCAAAATGAAGAACAACAGGTTGTTCAGATGGAGCATGATGACGCAGCCATATGCACTCAAAATCAAACATGTGGCAGGCAAAAACAATGTAATTGCCGACGCTCTGTCAAGAGTGTAACATGAAGAGAGTATCAAAGGTGAGAAGTTTTCACCGCATATCATTTCCAGTGTATGTGTTTAGCATATTCATTAATGTGTGCAAAACAGTTTGATATGATTGTATAAGCTCTGAGAATCCAAGCAATATTATTGTAAATGGTATCCACGAAAAGATAACATGGAATTAATACAGCTATCCAAAAGGCATGTGATAGTATGTGATTATTGTAGCTTGACTTGGATTTTACCTCACATTCATTGTAAATAATAAAGAGAAATTGTGAAGGTAAAAGAAACCCTTGCTACGGCAAGGCTTTCTTTTTCCCATGGGGGATGGTGTCACAAATGTACACACTAGTAGTTATGTACATATATGATGTACTGCATGCATGATTGTTTTAATGTGTATGTACACAGGTGGACCAGATTAATGGAGAACATTCTATGTAGTATAGATATACACTGTAGTACAGATATACACTGTAGTACATACAGGCTGACCAGATCAGTGAAGAATTTTCTAGGTGGTATACAATGTAGCTATTACAGTACATGCATGGAATAGGAAAAACATTATAGCTCACTCAATCTAGAATGATTTCACCCATTTCCAGAATGTTCTGGGAAGTGCTTACATGTTTGGCTGAGTGAGGCACTGTCCCTGTAGCCCAATGTGATTGGTAGTTATTCTTGGTAATGATGTTTTGTACATAGTTAGGCAGTGAGTCATCCAGGTTTCCTGGAACTTGGACTGGCTAGTAGGTTGGAGAGAGTTATAGAATGTGCTAGAAGGGGGTGAATGGATAGTATATAAGCCAGAGAAATTCTGCAGTAGGCAGAGTACCCAACACCTCTGCTCTGAGAGTTACGTCACTTCTGGCTTTGAAGCGACTTGTTATAGTCAGTCCTGTGTTACCTGCTGACCTGTTATGTTTGTGGAGATACTTGGCCTGGGAGACATTTTGCCTGCAGATAATTAATTTGCCTACATTGGAGATAGACTCCATATTTTTCTGTCAGTGGACATTGCTACGGCAAAGCTGTGATGGGCTGGATTCTTAGCTGAACATTATTAAGTGAATCATCATTCAACGCATCAACTGGACGTGGTCGTCACAACGTTTGGACTCTGCACGTATCGCCGTGGACATATTTCGTGGATTTTACCCCGGATCTATAACGCGGACTATTGTAACCTGTGCCTCTGGATTTACGTCGCAGGAATCATTCATCGGTGCATCGCGGATCATTCATTTGTGCATCGAACATCGCATCTGGACACTACCAGGGAACTGTAGCGACTTTGTGATAGTTTGGATGCATGTAAGTGATTCCATTACCGATTTGTAATTGTTTCTATTGATCATTGTTGTACTGATATGACGCCGATTACCAGTCTGTACCCACAATATTACTGTTAATAAACCGCCTGAACATCAGTTGATTGTTTCTTTTGTGCGATCATTCTCGGAGTGATTTTGGTCGTAACAATATCCCTATGAGCATTCAGTGCTGTAAGATCCTTCTACAACAGAGGACCAGGCCTTCAGATTCCTGCTTTGTGATTGGTGCATTTCAGGGAGGTGTGACTGTATGTCCTCATATTGATATATCTTATATATCCACATACATGATGTATGATAATACAATAACTCTACTTATCTGAATGGCTCTAGTTAATACCAGTCATCATCAAGAACATCTTGTTTAAAGGGAATGTACAGTTTTGGTTGAGACCTAATTTCAGGTTTCTAACATTTTTTCTTGTGTGAGATAATGAGAAACCTCCTATGAAATATGAAAGAGCATGTAATTCTATGAGGAATTCAATGTTTATTTGATGAAAATTGGCTTTGAAATGGCTGAGATATTCAAAAAAGAGTGATTCTAATAAAGTATGGGACCCACACTATATTACGATCGCTTTGATTTACTTTGTTTTTGGATGTTTCTGTCATTCCAAACTCGATTTTCATCAAATAAACTTTGAATTCCTCTTAAGATGGTATGCTCTGTACTATATCATAAATGTTTTCTTGGTATCTCGCAAAAAGTTAAAAGCCCAATTCTCATCTCCACCAATACTGTACCATCTCTTTAAATAAAGAATTACGTTGCCAGTTGGTGTTGCTTTAGTTTGGTTGTATGAAAGTTTAAACCTTGAATCTATATGTGTGTCCATGTATTAGGCCAACTTCCAGCTGGTCTTATCATGAATACAATTTCCTTTAATGTCACATGATGTGTGCACCATTTGTGTTTCACTTATTTCACCTTTTTGTGTCGAACATTTATATCACAGATGTTTCAGATTCGATCATGTTATTCCCCAGTGATAGTATGGATGTCCGTTGAACACATGACTAGGAAATGAGTGAAAGAATTTGGCCCGATTATCTCTATTTGCCACCGTTCATGCAAGATGCTCAGGACAAATGATCAAAATGTTTGTTTGTTTGTTTGTTTGTTTAAATCAGCAGTTACTAAAATGTTATCCTAGGCACACAAGTTTGCATTGTGGAATTAAAAAACTCATGTGTTCTTCTTCCTGTACTGTTCACACACATTACTCAGGAAATATTATCGCAATGTTTCAAGAAAAAAAAATCAAGTGGGATTGATGTCTTGCATCACTATTTGGATTTCAAGACAGACACCCCCCCCCCACACACACACACACACATGAATTAACGGTTTCCTCATCACATCGCAAAACTGGAGTTTCAATAGTGTTAATTTGGGTGTGTGTGTGAACGGCACTGTTGTTTCCATTATAGCAAGCTATTTCTGTTTTGCTATTTTTTATACAACTGCCTTGGATTGAAAATCATGCAGAGATTGATAAAGTAGGAAAAGAGTTTGAAACACTATAGGGCTTTTTACACTTGTGTTTCTTAACCCCGGACTTTCTCTGACCCAGGACTATCGTTAGTCCCGTACCAATTTTTTCAGCTTTTTACACTCGCCAATTAGTCCCGTACTATCTCTTGTCCGGGGCTAAGGAGAAAACTGACCTTTTTACACTCGTATTTCTTAGCCCCGGACTTTCCAAACCACATGAATATTCATAATTACGCTGTGTACTGTACACGTACACGCACGCACCGGCAGCACTTGATGACCTCGTTTCTGATTGGTCAGTGAGGGTCGGACTTCGTCTCCGTCGCTTAGCCCAGGATTATTTTTTCATTCTGTTTACACTCACTTGCTTGGCACCGCAATTGCGGTGCTAACCCCTGCTATTTTGCAGGGCCAGATAGTACCGTACTATCGGTGGGGCTAGCCCACTTTGGCAAAAACGAGTGTAAACAGAAAGTGGGCTAAGGATAGTCCCATACCAACGGTGGGGCTAAGGCCCCCCCTTAGCCCCACCGTTGGTCCGGGGCTAAGCAAAATTTTACAAGTGTAAAAAGCCCTTATGTCAACTGGTGGTTAGAAGCTCTGTGGGATTTGGCACTGCATCACCTGTGGAGTGTGTTAGGAACATTTTATCACAGTCACCTTGATGTGCTATGTTTACATCTATTCTATGTCCTGTGCATAATATGTGTTTACCTTGGCCTAGTTTACTTCCTATTTCTGGAACACCAACCGGATTATCTCTCAGGGCAAGTCACTTGCTAATTACCACAAAACACAACCCAACATTTTTGTTTACATCCCTTCTCTCTCTGAAATCAGTCCACATCCAGTTCCAATGAGGTAGCTATCTTCCACACACTACCGACCCTGGATCCAACTAAACTAGTCTAGATATTGCAGTTTGGATCGTGTTATACTTTGCCCACCTGTGGCGTAAAGTGTGTATATTATGTGTGTTCTTTAGTGAAGGATGCAAAAATTCATTCCTCGATGATGGTGCAAACTTTTGATGCATTCAAATCCAGTAACTGAAAGCAGAAAAGTGTTGGAATGTGTTTCTCTAGCTCTTCCCCCTCCCCCATCTCCATTTGAATAATACAAAGCTCTTATTTCAATGTGTCATATACAAATTGACAAAGTGTGCACTTGATGAGTAGGCTCCTTCTAGCTAGAAATCATATTTTTCTACACCATATTCTATTTGCATGTAATGTCATTAAAAAAACTGCAGATTGTCACCATTTATTTCAAATGCTTCTTTATTATTAAAATGGATATCTAATGTTGATAAGATTGTCTTCCATAATGCACCTCTGTTCTCTACTATGATAAATTAATGCATAAAAACTGAAGATCTTATTCTGAACATTTATAAAACTGAAGTCTCAGTGTGTGATTGGAGATGTAATGCCTGGGTCTGGTTGGAATAGACTAGGTACAGACTGTGACCTTATCTAAGGTCACCTCAAACTGTCTAGTTGATTAATGGATGTGTACCATCTATTCAAGTGAACTAAATGTTGGGCAAACATATAGATTCCTTCTTAATGAGCTTGACAAACTGGACAACGGAGATACTACCTGAGTAGTCTATGTATAGAGACTCTCTTGGGAATGTTTGCTGCTTAGTTTTTAGTCACTGCCCAGCAGGAGGTGGTTTGCTGAAGACCAAGACTGCCGTAGCTTGAGGCTAAGCAGTCAGCATGCCTGATAGGTCACTGCATTGCTGGAGTCTCTACTATTGGGACTGTTATAGGAGAGAGGTTTGTGCAGTGTGTAGCGTGTTGACACCTAACGGCATGATGGTTCTTTGAGACTAACTATATGAAAAGTCATGCTATGGGGTAATGTATCACAAGGAACAGGTACTTTGGTCAGCTCTGAAATCTTGAGTGGGTATGTGATCTATTCTTGTATACAGTAAGCTATAAGACATTTGACAATAGTGCCATATATGCCTGCACATGTGCCATATACCCTGAATCTTGAAGGAGTATAGAATCTGATATACTGCGCAATTTTAGCTCACCTAGTAATATAATGCCATACCTCTGCATATCCACTACTGTAAAACCAGAAATGATTTGTGGCATGAAATTTTAGTGACATGGAGCCAACAGCCTTTGCTGCAGCATAAAATTTTCAGGAATTGCCACTGGCATTCAGTGCATAGTTGTAGACAATAACTTTGATGTGTATTTTTAATTTCACAAATATTGGTTCGTCATGAAATTCAAGAGAAGTTCTTGTTTTTTACACTCTACCACTAATGGTTTAAAAAAAAAAAATCCCATAGTGCTGCATCTCTCAAACAATTGTTTTCCCTTGGACCCATGCCAGTTGTCTTGTTCTTTTTCACTTGAAAATATTATTACACACATGGATGTGATTCTTAGGTACAACAAGTTCTTGACTATTGACTTTGTAAGTCCATGCTTCTAAATTCCAACACATCCCTGTATTTTCCACCATTCCAAATACCAGCAACTCGACTTGTATCTGAGATCTCTGAATGTAGTTAGTTAGAAGGTTATTGCCTTTAATAGTTGTTGCAGATAGTCACAAAGTACCTGGGTCTGTGTTTTCAGGGACAGTCATTACAATCATCAGGGGCTTGTGGCAGGGTGCTGGCTCAAAGATAACATGCACACAACCTTGCTCATTCTCAAACACATTTGCCGCTGCTGAATACACAAGGTCAAACACTTTTTATGCCAGTCTGCGTTTTGCAATATTAAAGGCCTACTTCCTCGTTCCATTTTAAAGCTACATTTACCTATATGCCATTTAAAGGCATTGTTTACCATTAGCAGACAAAACAAAAACCCAGCTTTAGTGCTTCAAAATAGTTCTAAAATGTGAGTTAGGGATAGAAACAACCAGTGTAAAAACAGTTAAAGGGGACTTCCGGGTGATTTTCCGACTTTTGCATTTGAACAACTATAAATTAGTTAAACTGAGCACAGAGTTTCAGAATTTATAGTGATTGGGATGAGGAATGAGAATGTTTTCAAAATTTATAACAAATTGCAATGAACAAGGATGATGACATGGCAGCCTCACCATAAGAATGTATGAGCTGGGGCTCAAGGAAACAGAACAAAAGAAGAAGGCATGCATAGATTTTTCACAGGTGAACCTGTTGAGCAAGTGGTATTGTAATGGAATTACACTGCTACATTTCTGAAATATATGAGGCTCTGATGTCATCAACACTGTTCAGTGTAATTTGCTTAAGATTTTAAATTCATTGGTTTCTCTGCTCAAGGACCACAATAAATTCCACGAATCTATACATGGAGCTGTCGATTTATGTATTGCATGATGTGAAATTGTGAAAATCGTCCGGAATGCCCCTTTAATCAGTATAATCAATGATAAGTATTGTTTAATATACAAAATGTGAACAATAGTTATAATAAAATTGTTTCTAGACTAAACCATTTACAGTTATGATTTAGTGAGAAAAGTAGTGATATTTCCTTATATTTTAGGCTTTACTGCAAAATATTTATATGGTAGGATGTTTTGTGATACAACTGACCTACATATATTCATCACCTGGGATAACTCGGAGCATTTTTTAAGATTATTTAGTCCTGCATTATTTTCGATATAATGTAGTAGGACCCATGTCGAAATAGAAAAAAAAAGATCAGTGGTTGAAGAAAATTTTTATAGATTCTTCTTATTGTGCCTAGTCTTTTTGCAGACCTGTCTTTATAACATAAAGGTAATGAAGTGAGACTGAATTGTAGACTAGCTTTATGGTGACATTGATATCAATTACAAATGAAATTATGCCACTTCAGTTGAGGGAAATGTGTTAATAAGCAGCTTGCTCCCAACTGGAGTTACCGTAAATTGACAGGAGGGTGTCTGGCAGAAGTGAAACCCACACGAACCCGGCACTGGGTGTATGCGAATTTTCTCTTCTGCATTTCGCCAAAGTGTAGTCCCTGTGAGTTACCAATGCCCAGTGCTTTACCTGGAATAGCACTAAATGTCGTAACAGGTAGTGCTAAGGATGTGCTGTGTCTATAGGAGGTTCATTGCATAGTGAAAAAAGGAAGGCATAGGTATGGAAATTCCTAGCACTTTTTAAACCTGCTCTCATCATAATTTCTTGTGCATTCTATGTGTATTGACATAACATATAATTCCTTTAAAAAAACCACAATCAAATACTTGAACAAAGATGATAGCTCAGTTGTCTATTGTGGCATACTTGTATGCAAGTATTATGATGTTGCTCTCTATTGGTATGATACGATGTTAGGTATTTTAGCTTTAAGGGGTGGTAGGCCTATAGTTTTGGTTGAAATCGGGATCCAACTTTTAACTGTTTGTTAGATAATTATAAACCACTGATATGACATATTAAGGAACACACAATTCTAAGAGGAATGAAAAGGTCATTTGACAAAGATCAGTTTTGAAATGGCTGAGATATCCCAAAACAAAGTAAAACAAACTGGCCCTAATAAAAGGTAGCTTCCACTTTTTATTAGGACCTCTCAGCCACTTCAAAACCAATTTTCATGAAATAAACTTTGAATTCCTCTTAGAATTGTATGCTCTTTAATATTTCATATAAGTGGTTTCTAATTATCTCATAAAAAGTTAAAAACTTCAATCCCCATTTCAACCAAAACTATATCAACCCTTTAAAGTAAAATCTAAAAAAGATTGTTGTAATATATCTCCTAGTAGAAGCTATAATAGATAAACCTCTCTTTCTCGCTGACGAACACCTGCATGAAGTCGAGACAAAGTGAGCTGTTCTGTAATTTCATTTCCAGCTCTGCCCTGCAAAATCCAAATATTCCTGTGTGTGTACACATGCTGGTATGTACAATGTGTATTGCATGTATGTTTGAATCGGGCATTATTCTAGTTAGTATCTTTCTTCATCGGTAATAGCTTTTAATGTTGTAATAACAGTACCCGTGTTTTCTTTGCAGTCCTCAAGGTCTACTTGTCATATTAAAAAGAAGAGATAGCAGTATGATTCTATGTAATTTTTGTGCATGCACTGTGGTATGTAGTGTAATGGAATGCATTTCCACTCCTCCTGTGCGCACTGTAAACTTACCCAATGCATGAAGAAACTGATTCCAATTACATGCACTTACTGAGTGAGGCATCCCATTGTTTGTGTAATGTAAACTCCAGCTTGGTGGAATGATATGATCATATAATGTTAGGGGTGTATGAGGGTTGTGCCTGGAGCCAGCACAGCAGGGGATCCTCTCACCCCTCCTTTTCTTTTTAATCAGGTGACATGGAACAGGTGGTAGCCCCCCTGATATTCAGCAGGGACCAACATTTCACACCCCTCCTGCCAACCCCACGCTGCCTCCTCGAGCGCTTGGCTCACCGTAGTCATTGCCTGAGAGAAAGCACAAACTCTTTCCCTAGCTCTGAGATAACTTCAATAGGCATAGATGGGACTGCATAGGTGTGATGAGGAATAATTGGATTCTGGCAGTTTGAGAACCAGGGTAGCTGCCCTCTCTTGAAGTTCATGCTTATTTGCCTCTTTCGAATTTCATCAATAATACCAATAGCTACATTTTTTTTTGGCCCCTACCTTTTAGTACACAACTAGTCAAGTAAAACAACCCATATTGCGAGGGGGGGGGGGAACTTGTCACTCTCCTTCGTGTGAATGTTAGTTGATAAATACCACTAGTCCAGCAGGTCTGATATCTTGGAACATTTCTCATAAATGTCAGATATGAAATGATGTTAGAACATGATGATACATATGTTATTAGATAATCACCTTCAATGGTGTGCAGTCATTGTTCTTTATGGCGTTCCATTAATTACTGATGAGCTGTTGGCTGGCTTTTATGTAGTACTTCAGACATAGAGAAGGATGTCTCGCAAGGCGAAATATATCTTTGAAGGCATGAAACAAAAATCAAACAAGTTAATAGTCTAATGCACTTTGACGAATACCAAGAGTTGTGGATAGTTTAATGAGAGCAGGTCATGAGATAGTATCCCCAAAACACACAAAAAAATAATTTTTGGAGTCACATGGCTTACAATGTAACTTCAGTTGTGGAGCCCTTTTGTATATACATACTCACATATGCCAGCACAATGTTCGCAAACCTTTGATGTATAATCCTGATGTGTGATACATCCCTTTTATGCCAGTAATTCCATGAATTTCTGATGAAGATCACATATGCTCTGGAGATCCTAATCAAGTGGTATTGTATGTGGCAGCAAATTTACAGTGAACTTTAGGGGGTGTAGATGGAGATTTTGCAGAACATGATATGTATTTGCTCTTCCAGGTACATACTAATTTTGGTATGTGTTTGATAGAATAATTGCAGATATAAGAAGATGACATGTATTTTCAAAGAGATTGTTTAGGATAGTAGTAGCCCTGAGAAATTCAGTGAGCATCTCAAACACTTTCACTGTAGGCTTGCATGAAACTGTCTGAACATTTTCTTGTTTTATCTTTTTGGGCCAAGCAAAACCCCAGTGCAAGTACATACATGGCTGATGCTAACTTCTGAAGTTTATTTGTACAAACAAAATCTCCCCGGCATTATTTCTTGTATTTGTTTTAAAGGCCGATTGCTTCTTAGCCTGAAAATTCTGGAACAACACCTACATAATGTTTTTCTGAAACATCAGTAATCTTTTCATAGGAAGACATTTTTCTGACACATTTGCTGAAGATACTTGAGGCATAGTTTGTTTTTTTCTAAACTTGCATTACAGAGGGGAGTTGAATCTTTCATGATAAATCTTTCATAGAAATGAATTATACATTTTTTTCCTTTTGTGTGTATAATTGTATGTTGGTGTGCATATCTAACATGCAGATATATTTGACAGTTCCACCATCAGGTGTAAAAAGCTGATGTCTTTGGGGTCCACATGCGAATGCCATGCAAGATGAGTTACATTCAAACTTTGGTTAATTTCTCCCTTGATGATTGTTCAAATTATGCTGAAGCTGTCAGAGATCTGTCATTGATATTTTGCTATCCTCACCCTGGAACTGTTTTCTGTTTTGAGGTGAATTCACCTTTAAGGGTAACGGAGTGGAGGAGGGGCAGGAAGAAGAGGAGGTAGATGCTGTGAGGGAAGCGGGAATGGAGTAGAGATCAGAGGGAGAACACTGAGGAGGAGGAGGGATCAAACACAAGCAATGCAACGGAGAAGGAAAAAGGGAATAAACACAAAGGAAAAAGAATAGAAAAGATAATACCATGTCATCATGGGGAAGAGATTTATGTCTAGCTGCATGCTGGGGTGACAAGAGGGGGCACTTTTTTTTGTATAATGCAACAGAGTGACATAAGAGGCCTACTCTCCATCCCCCTTTTACATCGATTGTCGCTTACTATCATCACAGTCTCCTTTCTCTATCTCTCTCCTGCCCCCACAGGTCCCTAGCCACCAGGGCCCCTCACAGGCCCTCATTCTCACAGCAGAAGAACAGGTGACACCTGAAGAAAAGAAAAAAAGAAAAGAGAGTGAAATCAAGAGATGTAAATCACAGTGAATTTCTATCTTCTCAGTGTTTTGCCAAGGCCAAGGAGAGAGAAGGTCATAGCAAGTAGAAACAAAGTTCAAGAGTTGACCTTCAGTGGAGGGTAGCAGTGAAGGTCAACGAGTCTAACTAGGCCAATGAAACAGACAAAGGGAATGAGACAAAGCTGTTTCACTATGGTAATGTCATAAATGAGGTAACATCCCATTAAGAAAATATTTGAATCAATTCAAGGCTGCTATCATGATAATCATGTTTTTATGATTGTTATTGTGAATGTAGAACATTTTGGAGAGGAAAATTTTCTTCATTCAAAATCTAAATGAACTCTTCTTTCAGGACTAGATGTAGAAATTGTTGAAAGACAGTGTCAAACTGCAATCAGCGGGCAACATCGTAATTGCGTAATTATTCTTTTATCGACACTTGTTATGGAAAACTGAATATTGCTCCTTCATTTGGAGTAATTATGATATCCCTGAGAGAGTGTCTCAGCAGCCGTCAAGTTTGTCTCTGTTGACTGTGATTTAGGGACCCCAAAGTAGCTTGTCATAATCAGTGATAATTAGAAAGGTTAGACCTTCCAATACTTTTCCCATGAAGGGCTTCTGGTCATAAATTATTCCCGTCCAGCAGGCTGCCTTGAACTTGTGGCAACCCTTCCCTCTCCCTTCAGCCTTTCTCCACATCCAGGGCTGGGAGGGAGTTTGGGTTTTTGATGACAATCAAAACTGAGGAAAGGCCAGTGGCTTCCCTTTCAAATTTCTCCAGGAAAACTTCAGGGAAGCGGCTGTTCGATTTTGTTTCCCTATTTATATTAGCCTGATGCGGAGGGCAGCAGTTTGCTCTTGTACAGACAGACAGACAGACACACACAAGTACATACATAACCACAAACAAACACACAAACATATTGTTTTACAGCAGAGAAAAAAATATTTTGTTTGTTTGTTTGTTTGTAATTCATACCATCCCCACCACACAGGGCAAATACAGAAACAATTTTTTAGCTTCGAGTTTCGAACATCATGCATCTTAGAAATGATAAGTTGTGACATTCTGTGAGCATTTGCAGTGTCGCAGGATACGGCTAGATAATTTGCTTATGATTCTGTTGCTCATTCTGTGGGCCTGCATCAGGCAGTGCGAGATGGAGGTAGATAGAAGAGATATGGCTTGGCAGTGATTCCCCGCAACTGGAGTCTGAAAAACTGGGCTAAATTGATTGTTGCCCTCCGTTCACTGGATCAAATTTTCATCAGGATTGTTTGCGCTCGGAACAGATTCGAACAGAAGCCGAGCCATATACTTTAGGTATATTCAAACACAACACTGAGGGAAAGTTGGAACAAATACACCCATGTTGTTTCCTCAGGCAACTTGGCATGATGTCATGGATATTGCACACAACTCTCAAGTATAACCCAGCTATGGGCTTTAAAACTGAAACCCAAATGTGATGCTAGTCAGTAATGTTGTTAATACATTGTTGTTATTTTATTTATCTTTTTTTAACAGCAGTCAACCCTGTCTTTCATTCTGTTTGACCAGACAGTTGTAAAGCGTTTAATTCAACTTCCAAATGAGACAGCAAGTAGTTCTTGTTCAAGAGCATTCGTTTATTAAAGGTAAAGCATAGTTTCCAAGTGACTGCAGAAACTGTCAATTTTTGTTCTAAAAGGGAGAAGTATGCGTTAAGAAATGTTTGAAATAATGCTTTAGTAACACAATTTCAGTTGAGTAACAAAAAAAAAGTGAAATATTAGCTAAAAAGGCACACCAGGGCCCTATTTCATTAAAAAAAAAAAAATGATATGATAATGATAGCAACTCTTGCTGGAAAGCCAGTTGTCATAGTAATGACAAGAATCCAGCTTTTTGATTGGCTGTTGCCATGGGAAGTGGACATTCCAGCAGGAGTTGCTACCTTTATATTATCTTTTATGAAATAGGGCCCAGAAGTACTGCATATCAGAGCATTCCCGAACCTAATTGCTCTGTGATGTTTACAATTCAATTACATTGATTACAATATATTGGGCCATGGCAGAATTAATCACACGATAGTGAATAGCGTGTGCAGCTTGTAAGCTGCATGCCACTCAATACACATTTCAATCGTCATATACTAGTTACGTTCTATATGTACCCACTACTGAACGGGAGGGCCCATCAAGAATACAAGGCTGGTATACCGACTTTTAGTATTTCACATTTGAGATCTCAAAATACTCCAAAACAAATCACTATCCTGGCTAATTGTACCATCCAGACAAGTTTGTGGGGTGAGCCATACTAAGATAGATAGCAAGCATAACAAATGGTGGAAGTTGAATGTTGAGCCATTCTGAGAACTACGTTTTAGCTTTAAAACCTATTACGATAATGAAGAGATGTCCTTGGGACACGTACATGTATGTCTGAAGTAGAGGGATATGAAACGAGAGCTGTTCCTCTAAACAATGAGCCAGCTCTCTACCTGTAAAGCTCTTCCTATGAGCTGTGTTATTTCCCGTCTGTTTAAATCATTCATGCGAATGCTGACCTACCTCCGTTGCATGTGGGTCAACGATTTTGGAGCTAGCTATATTGGTACCAACCGTTGTGGGCATGCGTGGTTAGCACTGCAGTGTGTTGTAAGCAACTACAGCTCCAACAGAAAAGCCTCTCTGGTTAGCTGCACCTTTCGTGTGTGGCTGTGGGAGTAAGTCACCTGACAAAAATGTGAACTTTTCTGTATTCAGGGCTCATGCACTCTCCATATCTGTCATTCTTAGTGAACTTTATGTGAAGTTAGAGCGACTGGACCCCAGATGTGAAAGTTTTCTGGCAATGATATGGCTCAGATTCCTAACATTGAACCTGCGGTTGCTCAAAAGAAAAATCAAATTAAAACCGAACAAACATCAGTAGTGCTTTGAGTGTGAACGCATCTATGAATGTGAGTATATAATCATTTGGAGGGTAGAGGGAAAGAAAACTGGTAAAAAGAGAGATATAAGGCATTTTCACACCTATCGAGAAACAGAATTGTAATGCTGAATTACAAACACGATTGGAATTACAGTTCAAGTTATCTTACAGTCACACGACCAAGGAAGGCCTCGCGGAATCTGTGGTTTTGAATTTCAGAGTGAGGAGGGGGAGGTCTGGCTTCATTCCAAGTTCCCATCAATCAATCTTGAGCAGTGAGTAGCCCGCACTTTGACTGCAGTACGAGCACTTGAGGAGCGCAGTTTTTCTGCGGACGTGGTTGCAAGGTCACTGTAAGCTCCGCCCCAAAAAACCTGATTTGGAGGTCAATCCATTCACACGACTGTTTTGTTCAGTAATTCTGGCAAATCGTGATTGCAAAACACCTATGGACCGGCACATGAAACATGCTTGGAATTATGATTTAAATCACTCTCCGCGATTCCAGTTTGCAGTCACATGGCAAGAGTGCTAGAATTGAATGACAATTCTTGTGATTGGTCATTACAGTCGTGTTTCAATTCAGGCACTCGTGGTACGTGTGAAAACTAGGATTGAAGTGTATGAAAAGATAAGGCAATTGTTTTTATTCAAGTTGACTGATTAACAATTATTAGGGCTAGTTGGTTACGACAAAATTTTCTTTTGCTACCAGTTATTTTTATTTTTTTATTTTTTTGCTTGATCTGTAAAATCTAATTGATCGCTAGCTAAAGTACAGTAGACACATTTTCAGAATCTGATTCATATCAGGAGGAATGTCTTTAATCTTAAATCTGTTTTTTTTTTCATGATGAGCCTCATATCAAATTTTTCATGGATATCAATTTTCTTTAACCAAATTGAGAAATTTGGATTCAAAATACACTATTGAATTGAATTGAAATTATGCAAGAAATGAAATTAATTACTGTAAAAGTGGATATTTTTGCACGACTAATTTTTCGCTCTCGGTGGGGTAAAAAGAGTCATGTGTTTTTAATTCTGCAGAATCAAGATTTCAGCTATTGGAACATATGGGAAGCAAAAATATTAGCATGCTCTTATTTTCGCGCTAGTTTCTGGTTGCGCGAAATTGATTTCCTTTTTTAAGGTTGTAGTAGTAGTGTCCCCTTCTGAAAATCTCCCACTCGAGTGTGGCACATTGACACATTCCGTTTTCTGGTGATCAAAAGTTTGTGCACGTTTGAGAAATTGCATTTAATCAGAACGCTGATATTAAAGGCAGAAGAAGTGTGAAATGTTCATTGTTGATCTTATGCAAACTTTAAACCTGTCAACCGCAATTCTGATTGGACCGTGCTTCCCGATGTCAGATTGATAGTGATTCAAATTTGAATTCAAACTGCAGACAGAGACTGTGATTGAGATACGACTTGTGGAGTTTCCCACCAGGTGGTATATTGTGTATAAGGTTTCCTACTAGAAAAGCATGAATCATTATAACTGACATGTAGAAATTAAGTCACTATTTATACTGCAATTCGTTTTCATTTTCCAGATATTTGGTTTTTTTTTTAATGTTATCCACGTAACTTACTCTAGGCATACCATCTTGCAGTATTAAGCTTGTGAAAACATGAGTGACTTTTGGAGACAATGCACAAAAACTTTGAGGCTGTTTTCTTTAACTGTCCTATTCTTTTTTTCTTTCTTTCTTTTTTTACTGTGACTCTGGATGAAGAAAAAAATACTGACATTGTCAGTTATATTTTCTGTCATGAGGAAATACAACTCAATTTATGCTGTCTCAACTTCCAACATCTAAGACTTTTATAAGTAGCTTTTAGAATTCAGTCAGTGTCTAGGATGTTTATGACATTCACTTACAGATGTTTGTGTTCCTTTTTCTTTTCCATTATATCATTCTATTAGAGCTATGTTCTCTGCATTGATGTGTCATTTAACACAACCCTTTGATATTTCCTCTCAAAATATTCTCATGACAAAAAATCTTGCAGTTGCATTATGAAGGAAAGTAGGGAAGAGAAACAAAAACAAGATATAGCAATTAAAAAACAGTGATATTTTTTTATTTCCCTGTAAATCTTGCTTCAAGAGTGCCTATGCAAAAGTGCAATATACTCTTTTTTTGCAAGCATATAAACTCTGGAGTTCATACAGTGGAGAAAAACTGAGGGAAATAGGATGTAAAAGAAAGCAGGCAAACAAAAGGCATGATAGGAAATTGATTTCCACGCATGTCTTGCAAGAGCCCTGAAGCACAAATGCACATGGCCATTGCATGAGATGGAGACAAACACACATACACACAGACAGACACATGCAAAACATTGTACGCTACAAATTCATGTTTACTAGCATAATCACTCCTTGTAGAGACGCTCATGTCCAACATTGCTTCTCCACCCCACCCGCCACCCTATGTGTGAAAACCTAACTCGATTTCCGGTGCGCTGTTCCTGATTTTTCCCCAGCGAGCTCAGAATGGAAATAATCTTCACACTCTGGATCGGAAGATGACGGCAGGAAGAGAAGGGGAAAAAATGATGATGATGATCGCATCGTCATAACGATGACAGTTTTGAGATGAGAAACAGAGCGGGCTGCTGCATCCGATCCCAATTCAGCTTGAGTTTGTTACAAAGGCAATTCCAGAGGTCGACTGGTTTGCCTTCCGCACATTCAGAGGTAATTTCTGGTGTGTGGATGATCATCGCCCGAGAGTCTGCCGGAGGTGTCATGACAAGAACGAGACTTGGCACTTTTGGATCATGCAGCCAGGACTGGATTCAGTTTAGTCAGGAACATCCCACACTGCATGTGTTGATTCATGTTTGAGTGTAAACACTGCCTGTGAGATGAATGTTTATATGGCACTATTTGAGTTAGGGCACTAGATAAGGAGGGGAGATGGGGGTGGGGGTCACAATTTGTGTGCTGCCAAGTAATTGTTTTCATAATTGAATATATGCAAATCTTAGTGTATTTGACTATGTGAGCATTTCTAAGTTTTGCAGGATGATATGTTTGCGTTAACATAATCATTACAGGTCGTATATATTCAAATATATTCAAATTATTCAAATATATAAAATTATACTGTATGTGCTCAATTAGTTCATTCAATTGACTTTGTATTTCATTTATGTATGAAAAAGAAATTCAGAAATAAAATGAAATAAAATCAATCAATTAAATATCCCTTTTGAAAACGACACAGAATTTAGCAGGGATAAAGAAAAGTGTCTTCAATATCCTGTACGAAATCTCATGGTAATACACCCCGGAATTTGTAATAAAAAGTAATGAAAAACTAGCCCCATATCATTCGAGAATACCTTCCTCTTTTGAACCAAGAATAGCGGTAATGTTGGAATTATTTGTGGTCTGAATAAATTCACAAGAAATCTTAAATATTGTTTCTCCCTTTATCATAAAGAAGTTTTCAGTCTTGTTATTGTGAGGAAAGGTCTGAATTACCTGATTCTACAATATACCAGGATATGAAAAGAATCTAATTTTCAGGGTGCAACACTGGTACACAAACTCTAAAGAAGAGCAAAGAGGTTGCATCATAATTGTAATGGTTTTACAACCCCACCACTTTCACCAAACTTTGTTGACGATAGTTGTAATCGTTAGAACAATCTACAGTGTCTGCCTATTTAAGTCAGAGGGTGGCCAAGTTAAAGCATGGTTGGTATTTCTTGCAGTTTTTGTTTTTTATAATTTTTTTTAATTCTCAAATTTTATTTAGCTATGATATTATGTGTTTTCTCCTGGATTATAAATGTAACTAGTTGTATGATATCATCTCACTGTTGCAATGTGATTGTAGACAAGAAAAAACAAAAAGAAATGTGTCTACTCTTTGAAAACCTTCCTTAAACCCCCCCCCCCCCCAAAAAAAAACCACACCACAACAACAACAAAAAAGTGTTAGTCTAAATTTCAATAGTGTTTATGCAGTGGGATAAGTTATATAAGAGACGCTATTTTCATATATACATGTATTATAATAATTCGAATATAGTATTTAATTATTGATTGATTGATTTGATGTAATGTGCTGTGTGTAAATTGAATGTATTTTGTTATATATTGGAGTCTATGTTTAGGAAGAGAAGATTGTGAGAAAATATTTTTTTAATCAAACTGATTATTTTTGTTCTGTAAAATGTGTTGATTTGTGCTGTATAACAACATCTGTATTAATAAGTATAAACGACCGGCATGTGTTACACAATTAACATTAACTCAACTTATTTTCTGATAATCATTGAGAATAGTGATATGAGATATTGTATTTGTAATGTCTGTTTTTGTTCTGTATTATAGGTTGATCTCATTGTGCAATGGTTAAGGTGAATAAGATTGACCCTTTGTTGTTCTATGCATTTTTTTTTTCATTGCTACACTGTATTTTGTGAGTATTTTTAATGTATTCATGGCCATTTGTTAACAATGTCTGTAATTCAGCCTCCGGGCTACGATAGATATTGATGAATAAAACACCTTTTCAATTCAAATTTCAATTCAATTCAATTCAAAGAGCACAGTTGCTTCAGAGTCCCTTGAAATATTCTATCAGTGGGGGTGCTGCCTTTAGGGTCCACCATTTTATGTCTACCACTGGAAAACCTCCAATAGTAATGATAATGATATTCAGCTTTCATAAAAATATCATAAGTGTATATGAAACAATAATCAATCAATACTTATATTCATTCTGCAATTTACAGAATTCATTTATTCATCTTTGCATTTATTAGCTTTGTTGTATCAGTATGTATATATTCATGTCTTTATTTAATCCATTATCATTTGTTTACTTATTCCATCCATTATTTATTCATTTATTGTTTATTGATTTATCATTGTTTAAGAGAATTCAGTAATATTGCTGCATTGTTAGAAAAGCAGTTGAATGTTTGTTTTGTCTGCCATATCTGGTTGTACTGTAGGCTTTGACATGGCGGAGACAATTGTGTAGGAAGCAGGACCCTGTGTGGATGTAGGTGGTGATTCACCCTTTGCTACAGCTCACCTGCACTGTGGCAAAGAAAATTGTTTTATCAACAAGCTGGTGTGTGTAAGCTAGCAAACAACTTTTCTGTGATTCAGCAGACACCTGCAGATGAACAGAGTGTTGTGTGCGAATTTTGAGACTGGAGATCCGTGACAATGAACTCTGATTTCCCAGCTTCCGACTCGATGACTTATGGCAAGGTGTCGAGGTCACACGTAGTATTATAAAGGCATGGGTATTTGCTACAGTGTCATCACTCCCAAGTGTGGGATCACTTGTGACATATTTATCCTCATTACCGAGTGGAGGAATTAAAGCCGACATGTCATGTTGCAAGGCTAGATGGAACGTAATATGGGGAGTGATTTCGAACCAGGTTGCCGACATATCCCTCCGACAGTTCTGAAACGACAAGCAAACACTAAAACAAAACTGGATGTACTGTGTTGGGTGTGCAGTATTCTGGAATTCCCCAATGAAGTGCCTTTTACACTTATGTTATTTAAGATATACATACTGCTAGTGCTTAAAACATAGAAAGTGCCATGAAAAACAGACAAACAATCTTTATTGATCCATGTAGTATACCTCTGTTCTAGTTTTGATATTCTATAGAACACAAGTAGAGAATGATTGCAATAGGTATGTCCTATCATGTATGGACTTCAGCTTGCTCACCCACCACAAAAACACACTGACGCACGCAACTGCATCTACTTGCCTCTCTTTGAGTGCTCCATTCTAGTTTTGTGCGGGAGGTAATATTAGAAACAGTTGACCCTGTGAACGCGCATTTCAGCCAGAAGAGCTATCCTTTCAAGATTGACGTAATGCAATTGATGGCAATGCCCTAAGCTGCGATGTGAATGTAATATACATAATGCGGCATTGAACATATTTTATTTTATTTTTTATTTTTGTCTGTGTGTGTGTGGGGGGGGGGGGTAGAGCTGATGGAAGTTTGATGTGTATTGGTCTCATTTTCAGATGAGTTCATGTAATTTCAGGATGCATAGCCGCTGCTGCTGCTGCTGCTGCTTTCAACTATATGCCGCTGTGTATTTCAATGCTGTCAGGCAAATGAAAGGTGTTACAAGTATCTATGTCCTCAGAAAAGCAAGCAAAAACATTTTGACACACAGTCTCAATTTGTTGTTCACTCATTATGTATAGCGGTCTATTTCAGTCTACTTCGTTTTGAGTGACTCTTCGGAATACATAACTGCTTATTTATTCACCACAATAAATAAAAAACACCCTGCCATAGATTTATGTAAGTGTCAAAATGAGGTCTAAGGAAGAGGCTGCGTTCACAAACTTTGTATGTGCTGAACCGATGCAAATAACTGATAAGATCAAACACAGACTCTGGTGTCATCAAATCTTTGAAATGAAGACGTCCTTTTGCCCCATCCTTCTCAATATGTATAGGAGCAAGTATCATGATAATGTAAGAGGGATAACATGGAAATGAAGCTCTACACAGTATTTTATCACAGTGGCTTTCTTGACATCGACAGTCTCGATTAAAGATGCATCCGTTACGGCTTGAAGTTCATCTTCTCTTTTTTTCCCTTGGGGATTTTTTTGTGATGATGATAGAACATGATGAATATAACCATTATGACAAATAGCTTGTCTTTAGACATCAAATGATGATAAAAATATTCAACAAGAGATTTTCATATCCCATCGCTGAGTGGACAAGCAGCTCAGATCTTCAATTTCTTGATGATACTCCACTGCCAAATGACATTAACAGAGTTTGCACCAGTTCCTTTTCTTTCTTTCTTTTTTTAAATAGTAGAACGACTGTTTAGAGATTCATAGCATAAATATCCTTGAGATTATGTCCAGCAAAAATTTCCTGCCCTGGAGTGGGGATTTTCTCACTTGTCCAAATTGTTGCGTAGTACAGGCACGATTTGAGAATACTCCTCAGGGTAATGTGTACCCCAGCAACCCACCACTGGCCTGAACAACAGTCAAAGCACTTGCTATTGGATAACAGCTAGACGTGCACGCTAATGTCTTCCCGCGAATGTTGGGAATTTTCCGTGGTTTGAAGGAGCTTGGAGAGAGGGGATGTGAGAAGATATATGGTCACTCTTCTTGAAAACGATCTATTGGAATACGTGCCACCTGCAGTGCCAATGCAGCTCTTCTCTACTGCGGAAGTGGCGATGAAGCAGCCTGCTTTAGGAACTCTGCTAGAACACTTTTAGCTTATGTCCCCCAAAAGTTACAATGGTTCCCTCTGCAACATTGATTTAAAAAATAGTGAATCAATCCAAATACAATTTCAGGGTATGAAACTATAACTTATTACTCACATCTTACTGAAAATCTCATCTGATTTCCTTCAGTGGTTCAAAGAGAAATGAGGAACTTTGTAGAGCATGTCAGGAATCATACCCTCTAAGTTCTGTCCATTGTGTTCACACATTAATGTGCAGTTCCCAAGAGCATCCAAGTGCTAAACTTGGAAGAAACAGACAATTGACATGCTTTACAACAATCCACATTTTTCCTGTAACCACTAGACCAGATTGAATGGGATTTTCTGCAAAATATAGGCAAGATGTTATATTTTGAGACCCTGAAATAGCATTTAGACAGTTTTATCTTATTGGAAGTTATCAATGCGAAAATCCTATTATAATTTTTTTTGACATACTGTATGTAGAATGTCTATTCACTAGATGGGTTTTACAGCCCGAGAGTCTTGTTTGACACTAGATGTTTAACCCGTTGAGGACGGTTTGATTTTGCTTCAACATGCATTTCCCATAGAAACCTGCCCGAGTATACTCGGGACTCATCCTCAACGGGTTAAAACAAATGTGAATTACCTAACCTATATTTCACATTATCGCTGACTTGGCATCTCAGTTTGAAGGAGCAAAAATAGTCGCCTCTTCAAGGACCTTTGGTCACCCATAAAATTTGCATGATATCCTGTGAACCATATCAGCGTTCTGTGTCAGTGGTCTTTTCTTTTACAATGAGCATTTGATTGTAAATTGCTTTTGCTTAAGAGATAATTAACCACATGATTCCCCTTCTTTCTCATGGATATGCTGTATACACCATATATTATTTCGCGTGGTACTCTATACGCCATATATTTCGCGAGTCTAAATTTTCGCAAATCGGGAATTCCTGACGATTTCGCGAGTGGTTAAATTCGCGATTGTGGAGTCCTGTACTGAACAGAGAAGTGTACACACGTATGTCACATTCACATTGGGATCAGAGTCAATATTTTCGCGTGTCTTTAATTTCGCGAATAGCACCTGACTCGCGAAATTCGTGAAAATAAAAACCTCGCGAAATATTCGGCATATACAGTATTTATTTTCACAAATTTCGTGAATTGGGTGCTATTCACATATTTAACGACACATAAATTTTGAAACTCTAATCTGGACATGAATGCGAAGTGTACGCATACATTTCTCTGTTCATTACTGTACTCTTTACAAGACTTGCGAATTCAACCACTCTCAGAGTTGTCGGAAAGTCCCAATTCGTCAAAAATTAGACTCGCTTAACTTAACACATGGCATACACACAGTGGTTAGTCATGTGAAAGGAAAATTTATGTGACAGGAGGAAGGGTACAATTGGTCTTTGTTATTAGTATGCTCAGTCTCTGCGTGACCACCTCAGTCTCATGTCTCATTCATTATTCATGCCACCATTTTCCCCTTTTGCAATATTAATTGAAAGTGGTATCGCATGAAATACGAGCTACGATTCTCTTTGTTGACAATTCTTGCGCCTGATTGAAAAGAGCATGGGCATTACAGAATTTATAAAAAGAATGTATCAACTAGTACAATTGGTCCATGTAACTCTGAATTATGATATTTTTTAATCCCTCCCCCCAAAAAAAGATAAGAAGAGAGAGAAAATATTATGACCATGTGTGACGCTGATGATTATATGCATTGCGTACACATTAAGAATTTATGAGATTCAATTTCTGTGCAATTTAATTTGTCATTTTTCATGACCCTTGGTACTTTTGTTGTTATTTTTATTATAACAATCTTTTCTAAAGGCTTTGAAACATAACTAGCATATGTCTAATCTCAGTTCAAGGCTGAAATGGACAGAGCATCCATGTCACATTTATGATGATTTGTTAGCTTCATTTTGTTGAAGGCATTTATTTGATATGCAGAGGAAGGGTGGAAAAGGCATGGAATGATTTGTGGTAAATAGGTAACAGTTTAACCTTGTGGTGGGGTACTCTAGTAATTAGTTACTTGCCCACTAAGCTGATTGAAAATGTTTCATAGATGCTAATCAGTATATGCCTCTTTGACATACTCGATATTCAGAAAATGAATTGTGCTGTAGGTGTGGTAATCTGCCTTTGTAAGCCCATATGTGGTGGCCAATATTTTTGTTACTTGATGACAGAATTGATTACCAATATATACCAGCATTAATTTCTTAATTTCTAGGGCACAAAATTCAGTAATTCATACGATTCCATGCCTACTTTCATTAATTGTAACATATGTATAGAACAGTATTTCAAAATTTTCAATTCTGTGTTGACATATTGGATTTGTTTTTGTTTTGTTTTTATGTGATGAGCTACACTAGCCTACTGCATGTTTTTAAGGTAGTGTAGATTGTTTTAAACTGTATGTGAATAGAAAGGGAAGAAGATGGAGAGAGGAAAGGAGGAGGAAGAAGAGGAGAAGAAGGAAAGTCCACTTTCAGATGATAGATGTTAGTCAATCTCCACTTGACTGAACTGAAAATTTCACTTGGCCACTGTGCCTGGTGGTCTGTGACAGATTCAGTGTCTCTTCAAGCCATCAGCTTTACGTGGTTAAGACTTTCCCTCTTTAGCTCTTCTTTGAGGGAACACAACTGGAACAAGATGTGACCTGTTGCCCAATACAGCCGCGTTATCCTCTCCATTACTTGAAACAGTAATGAACAAGTGAGATGGAGTTTCCACTAGGCTTGATATGATACCGGAGAATTGACATAATAAACGATTGTTATCCAATTATCCCAAATCATGTGGTTTCTGCTACTGTTTATTCACATTGATTCAGAGCTCTGCAGAAAACATCTGCCTACTTTCTGCCGCTAAATTGCATTTCCCCTTCCCTTACCTCGCGTGTGCCTTTTCTTGCGATTCACCATAGATTTTTCCCCTATTATTACCATCGGGCCTGTGGCTCTTTTTACTTTACTTTGCACAGAAAAAGGAAAGCAAAACAGAACTCACCTAATTGAATAACGCCCCTCTGGAACCAAAACCGCACCGCCTGGTTGCAAATGAAAATGTGGTCTGTCTCCGCAGATTGTGTGGCTTTATCCCAGCAAGGAGACTCTTGCGCTAGAGTGGCTGTTTTATGCTTTACAAAGAGCCCAAACTTTGGAGGTGGGTCTCCAAAATTTTGTGGTGAAACTGTGATTGAAATTAAATTGTTCCTCAACTCTAAACTGCAAGTAAAGGAAATGTGTCACTTAGCACAGCTTTGACATGGAGGCACCAGCCCTTGACCTAAAAGAACTTAAGTGTATAGTAGCATGCAGGGTAGGATGCAAGTGTATTTCTTTTTTCCTGTTTAGACTTCTTGCCTTACTTTTGATACACCATTTTTTCCCAAATATGACTTTTGATATATATTTTGTCCAAACATGAAAAAAAAAAGAGAGGAAAAGACAGAGCAATGTAGCATTGAAAGTTTCTTAAGTCTTAGTGACAATCACAGAAATGAAAGTGCACTTCTGACTGCTGGAAATTCAGTTTCATGGTGCAATATGTTTAGAGGTATAGGCCTACTGTATTACTATATGCAGTATACTGTATATTACTCATATTGTGGGTTGACTGATAGTCACAAAACTAAGAATTCCCCAAAATATTGCCTCCTGTAATACTTGCACATTTTATAATGTATCTAAGGTGTGAAATTGTTCATTTTCCTCTGAAAAAGGGACGATATTTTTGTTTTCAAACCATTATGGTTCTCAAATTGCAAATTCAAGCAGATGCAAAATTGCCTTGCAAGTCCCACTTTGCAAGATAAACTTGTGAATTATGTGGCATATAGAGTAAATGTGTTTCAAGATATGCAATATTATTTCAAGCCTGTGTACATATAACCCACAAGCTTGTGAGCATGAGATGGTGAGATGGAGTCTTGATATCTTAATTTGGGCAGCACAGACAGTGTCTAGATCTCTGACATTGTGCTTTAGTGCTTGATTGACATCGTCAGCTTACCCCAACCTGATGTAAGTGGGCTTGTACCAAGGAGGTACCAAAGAGGTGTGATATCTCTTTGGTCGTACTCAGAGAAGATAGACCTGTGTTGTCCCCTTTCTATGTCTGCAACAATTCACCCCCTTCTAACAATGAATCATTTGATTGTAAATTGCTGCATAATTGCGTCAAGAAAGAGTCTAGGAAACTTGAAGTCCAACGTTTGATAGGAGAACTAATGGAAATTCATTCAGAGAAAGAGAGGCCTGATTTGCTGGCTTTACTCAAACATATGATTATATATAAATGTTAAAAAAAATAAAACCATGGCGTGGTGCTATGTGACATCTTTGATAATAAGCCATTTAGATACATTTTGTGATTAAAATGTAATATTATGTTGCTATATTATCTTTGTGAACAAAAAATTTATTATATTTCTGCCCGCACCTGCTGTTGGGTATAAAACAAAGCATCAGCAAGTTTACTATACAGTTCGTATTCGAATATTTTAGTGCCGAAACTGCAAAAGGGACATCTATATGTTACATGCATTGTAACATTATGTTCATCCCTTAAATACCACCCAATCTCAGAGACTTGTATCAAGGGTGTTGTTAGTCAGAAGTGACTAGTTTCTACTGGGATGCCAAGTTTTCAGGCCAAAGTCTGAATTCAGGCCTTGTGAAAGTATCAAAGTTCGGGTCCTTTTCGAGTGCTAAGTGGCTTCATGTAGATGTATTTCAGGCCCTCTCTTTACAGTCATTCTGTCTGGCATCCCTGCTTCTAGAATCAATGCCTAGTTCATGCTAATTTTCGTCCAAGCACTTTCCCGTAGTTCCCCCCCCCCCCCAAGTGTCAAGTGCTGGCTGCCCTTGATACAATTCAAAGCAGAGCTTTCGTGAGAGTATTCATTACTCTTTATAGAGCTGGAGAACAATGCTACCGTGATTTCAAAAAGGGGTATTTACCAGTGGTGTCAATGGATACATCCCTGATAAATGGACAGAGGTAGGGAACCATGAAGGATATGAAAATATTTGGATTTCACATAATGAGAAATCGCCCATGCCCTCTGCCGTTGTGGAAAAGCGACTGGATTGCGTGAGAAGCGGCAAATCAAAACATTCTATGTTTCCGAGTCTGCGATTTCTGAAGGTCGGGTCGGTCCCTGCACAATGATGACAAACTTCACAGGATTTTCTGGGTGCACATGTGCACCAGTGAGTAAAGTAACACTTGGGATGTTTTCATGAGGACTAATAATTACTACATCCTTTCATTTCTTATGAAATGAAGTGGTAGATTAAAGTTCTGAATGCAAAATGTCAGTTACAGCATGAAACCCTTGGCTCAAGACTAGAAATAATGCAATAGGTATGACAGCATCTTATATGTTCCTAAATCCAGGATATTGTGGAGGTACATATGTGTAAACTAAATGAGAAGAATTATATTTTGCAGAGCATTTGTGAATGTAATGATGCAATCAGCTGTTTAGCAAGGCATCTGCCATATTCTTCGGCTTTAATGGCTGCTCTTCATCGTATTCGGCTGCAAAGGACTTTCTACCAGTGCATTCTATTGTAATGCAGTCCTTACATCTTCATTAGATATGGCAGTATTATCGAATGCTTAAGTAGGGAATATGTAAAACAGAAGTTGATCTCTCCTAGTTGTTTTTGTGTTAATCAGAAACTCTCGCAACTACCCATGGTTATTCTTCATAGTGGAAGAATGGAAACTTGGCAATACTTTAATATTCAGCTCTTTTATGAAACATGCACTGGCAGGTATAGCTATCCCTGCACATGATGAATCAGCAAACTTGATTGATCTGTTATTTTGTTTTGTCATTATAAACTACTTGGTGAAGATGTTATTTATTTAAACTTTTGGCACACAATGTAAGAACTTGTTGTGAGTAAGGAGATTGATGATTTTTTTTAAATATTTCCAGTGGGCTGTCCAATTACATGCCATTGTAACTTGCTGCGTGCTCAGGATCTCGAGTGTAGCCTAAATGTGGGCTCCCCTGTTAAAGATAGCTGCCTTTAAGAGCAAGGATACCAACTGAGTTGTCTCTGTAGATATTTTTGCAACAAAGAGCATTGCCAAGATCCAGATATTGTGTTTTGACAGTCATTAGCTTTCCCTCCATAAAGGCTGAGTTATAGCCCAAACCTGTATTCTCACGTTATTCATGGGAATAGGGGCACGAGGCATACAAACAGTGCATCAGTTGTTCAAAACACACCCCAGTATCCACCTCATTTTCAGGCAGGCCTAATGTAGCATGAAATTTGCTTCTCTTCCTAACTGCGGCGATCACTTCATCTTCGATACTGACATGAACTGTATATTACCCTGCACAATGTCGGCATAAAGAAATTGAATCATGGAAAAATCAACTGTTTTTGTATGGGTTTATTCTTTTCCTTAAGAGGGCGATCATTCAACTTACAGATGGGGACCCAAACCATCAGTATGCATGTCAGGTCAGACATGGGATGGAATTGCTTTCCAGATATTCATCTCTATCCACGCTTTTATTCACTTTTGTTCAGATTATTGCTTCCACAACTCATTGAGTATATGGGTAAATGGTCCAAACATGAATCTTACGCCACGGAATAATGGGGAAATATTGTGTTTTTTTTTTCTCCCCTTTTTTTTTTGGGGGGGGGGATGGGAATGGGAATGGGGGATCCTGCAGTCTGAATGAGTTTGTGTTGGAGAATGTGCAAAATGAGGAACTGGTGCAAGCGTGTTGATTAGCTCCGTATTTAGGTGTCCTGCTTTGTGTGTGTTTGTGCCCTATACTGTACAAGCTGAAATTTTTGTGGTGGTTTTATTTATCGCCTTTGAACCGTGAAAATAACAACACGCGAAAATAACAACGCGCGAAAAAGTAAATTCAGTTAGACCCTCACAACCGCGAACACGCGAAAATGTCCTCCAAGTAGCAATTCGCGAAAATATCTGTACACGAAAATTTCAGCTCGTACAGTAATTCTTTTTTTTTTTTTAGTAATGTAGTGTGTCATGTATCTTTCTGATTCTCCTTTATTTTTCTCCTCATTGAAAGGCATGAAAGTACCTTGTTGATGTGTGCTGATGCCATGCAGATATTAGAGGGGATGATAATGTGTACCAGTAACTGCTGTGGGAAATACAATGGAATCAATACTGCAAGGTTATGTGTATTTCAAGGGCATCCCTTGCATGAGATGAGTAGTCAATTTAACATGTGGGAGAGCCTGGCCTGCAAAAGACATCAACATTTGTGGTTACTTTCTGCAGTGTGCAGACATTTGTGGTCAATTAGTGTATTGGGGCAGGCATAGCAGCATCAGAATTTGCGTTGCTAAATTTGCACAAGAGTGGTTCAGTAGTTAGAGAATATTGATGTGTTAATTAATGGTTTCTTTTTTTTTTTTTTTTTTTTTACAGAGGCAGCACTCACACAGACAGACAGACAGACAGACAGACAGACAGACAGACAGACAGACACACACACACACACACACACACACACACACACACACACACACACACACATGATCTCAAGAAAGCTTCCACTCCTTGTTTCATGCCAAACTTTACTGTCACAAGGAAGTATGTACCGTTATGTGAATATTAGAGTTTGGGTCTTAAACAGAAATTAACTCATTGCAGGCATGTAATGATGTGGTTTGCCATGACTTGACATTCGATTTCCAGCCCTATTCCTGATTTAGACCTCAGAAGAGGTGAGACTAACATCTTTGTAACCACTACGAGTAGTACAGGACAGGCTTGTGGCCTACATTAGTTTCACTCACACTGACCAAATAGCGGGATTTTGATCACAGTCAAGATACAGAGATTTTTTATTTTTTTTGCAGCTGGTCAGATGGACAGAAATATCGGGCTAATTGCTGATTGCAATAATTTGTTGACCAAACTGAGCATGCCCAAGATCTACCGGAATGGTTACCTTTGACCTTGTGGTCGAACACTGTCTTGATGTGTGTTTTTAATGACTGGATAAAAAAAATCTCCAGATTCTTTTTTTATGTCTACACAGGCAAAAATTTTGAGATTTTGACCATGATGCAAATCTTGAGATTTGTTTCCTGCAAATACATGTCAGTGTGAAATTAATATCTCATTTTGCAGTACCACTAGGCCAAGCTGTGGGGTACTTACACAACAAGCCAGTAGTCTGTGATTATTAGACCTTACATGCTTCTGCCATCTGCTGACTGATGATCCAGCCACATTGCAATGAATATTCATATCTCATTGAGCTGCATGTCAATGAATGTTTATCTCAGCTAGCACTCTGTGTGCGCTCGCACACACACACACACACACACACACACACACACACACACACACACTCATATAAGTCATAGAGCCCCCAGATGTACAGGGCTAAGATGACTGTGCCCAAGTAAAGAAAGATTAGCTCCTGTAAGCAGAGGATTAAAGACCAGCATGTGAATATAGCATTATTCATTACCTATAATGAAGAGATAAAAGAATAAATGTATTGATGGGACTGAACAGTGGAAAAGATATCACAAGAAAACAAGTTGAGAAATTCTAATCTTTGTCATTAAGGTTATAAAAGTATAAAGATTTAACAACATTTGAATTAACCCCCCCCCCCCAAAAAAAAAAAAAAAAAAAAAGAGAAAAAAAATGATGCAGGTAGTTAGAATGAGGATTTTACAGATGGTTATTTCACAGGCAGATGCTGCTGCTTTCAGCCAGAATTCAGCAAAAATGAAAATAAGGATACCCTGCAAAAGTGTGGCTTCAGTCCTTACATTTGGTAGTTTTAAATCCTTAAATAGGAAGAGACGTATGATTATGTGTCAGTGATAGGTGATGACGAAAATTCAGGGGGCCTTTATGTAACACGCTGTCCTTGAATCAATCAGGGTGATTATAGTATTCAGATTTGACAAATTTTTAATGGCAAGTTGATCGTTATGTGCAGGGCAGAAGGTCAAGCTGTGTTGTAGCCAGAAAGTTAAGACAAATTTTATTTTACTGCACTGTTTGACTGTCACTTCTTAGTGAGCTTCCGAAAGCACATTTGAACTTACAGAGCGCACACCTTACTTCAATTGAATTCTCAAAAACCTTCTCTATCAGTGAGAGTGAGGGGAAAATACTCCCATAGAAAAATAGTATCATGGCATCATGGCACTTTTTTTTATTTACAGATTCTTCTTCCTTTTTGTGAGCCATTATAGCTTTGTTTATTTTTTAGGCATCATTTTTTTCCAGCTCAGAATTTTATCATGCAGTTTTGTTTTCATTTGCTTTTTCATTTGCTTACATGTTGTTACATGTTTCCTTGTATCAGGCCTCATTGTGTGACATTAATACTGTATCTTTAGCCATATTTCCATAATCTTCCTTAATTGGTCTAATTTTTTTTGTGTGTAAAAATAAGTTTCTATAAAGTATTGTAACAGTGTGATAGTGACACAGACTGAAAGATCCTCCAGTGTGAACAAGAATTGTACACATGAAATGCAAATTCAGTTGTTTGGTTGTGGTAAGGTATGTGAAATATCACGCTATATAGCGGGACACAGCCCCAGATGTTCACAATGCATAAACTATGTAACATGCGCAGCATAGCCAGTGACACAGAAAAACGGTGAGAAATTCTTCATACTGTGCAGATATTATGGGCAAGGAGTGGTGTGGTTCCCCAACCATCTCTCCAACAAACACAAAAAGAGTTCCATGTTGTTGTTGTCTTTGAACCGCAGCATAGTGTAATTAGTGTTCATTGTTCCACTGCTGGTGCACCAGATGACTCTATTCATCTAGGGCAGTCAGCTGTATACAACCATCCAGAAAGAAAAATCATTCAGTCTATAGCCAGTGACCTTGGCCATTTGAAGTGCATTTCATTCAGTCTTGTAGGGTTCATGGAGCACTAAACAATAAGATCGTTCAAGCCGTGAAATGACAAATGTGCTGAATAATCTAAGCAACTATGATGTAGAATGATCACGTAGAAACCAAGCTCGTCGGTTACATTTCTTTTGCTTTGATTGTGTGTGCGTGTGCATGTGTTTTCAAAAGCAAACCTTCAGCCATGTCAAGAATATGTAGGTATATAACAATGTATTTGTAGTGTGCTCATGGATGCGATTTCAAATCCAATCCATCATTTGATCAATCCATCATTCAATCTATCCATCATTCCATCCATCTATCAGTCAGGCAATCATTTAATCATCAGTATCATCATTACGTGATCACATGTGCTCTTTGGAAGTGTCATCCATCATGGTAATCACCATCACTTTGTCAAGGATTTCCCTTTGAAATTCATTTTCTTCATAATATGCCTCGATGTGGAATTCTTTTCATGTTCATATGGAGCATAAACAAGATCTCTGATCAGAGCAAATTGTAGTACAATGCACTACTGAACACGGTTAAAACGAAATTCTGGTTACCATGAAGTAAAAATTCAAGCGGCAACATTATCCGCTCTATGTATTTTTATTGTTTATATGTTCGGTTATAACGAAATTTCGATATAACGGTAGAAAACTGCTGGTCCCGAGGACTTCCTTATAATGGGAGTCCACTGTACGACTGATACAGATCATCTTTTTTATACCCCCGCCAAACGAAGTTTGAAGGGGGTATATAGGAATCAGCGGACGGTCGGTCGGGCGGTCGGTCGGGCGGTCGGTCGGGCGGTCGGGCGGTCGGGCGGTCGGGCGGTCGGGCGGTCGGTCCGTTGCAAATCTTGCGTCGCGAACTACTTCCTCAGTTTTCAACCGATTCCCATAAAACTTGGCACAGATGTGTGCCTTGGGTTGTAGATGTGCAAGACGTATTTTTTGACAGTACCCAAAAGTATGTTGCCATGGTAACGGCATATTATGGGCAAAAATGGGTACAAATCTTGCGTCGCGAACTCCTCCCACAGTTTTTGATCAATTTTTATGAAATTAGGTACAGATGTTCATCTGAATATGTTAATGTGCAAGACACATATTTCTGCAGTGGCAAAAAGTGCGTTGCCATGGTAACGGCATATTATTGGTAAAATATGGGGCAAAATGCTTCATGGCAAAACTGCTTCATCAGTGTTCTTCCAATTCTCATGGAATTCATATTGAATGTTTGTCTTAGGATATAGGTCAGCATGACACATTTCTTGACAGTGACAAAAGGTATGTTGCCATGGTAACAGCTCACATATTATGAGCCAAAATGATGGAAAATTTTGTGTTGCAAACTACTTCCTCAGTTTTTGCCCAATTTCCATGAAACTTGGTACAGATGTGTGCCTTTGGTTGTAGATGTGCAAGACGCATTTTTTGACAGTACCCGAAAGTACGTTGCCATGGTAACGGCATATTAATGGCAGAAGATCAAGGAAAGATCTTGCGGATTTAACTACTTCCTCAGTTTTTTGACCAAAGCTTATGAAATGTTGTTTTGACCAAAGCTTATGAAATGTTGGTTGGCGGGGGTATAACCAGTCGCTGTAGCGACATTTCTAGTTTCTTATGAAATGTGTGTGTGTGTGTGTGTGTGTGTGTGGGTGGGTGCTTGTATGTACGCACTTGTACAATTGGCCATGCAAAAAGTGACAACTGACAAGATTGTTTTCGATAGATTGTCCTTTCCCTTTTTTTTATTCATTCTATGATTGACACTTTAGTGCACAAATATGTATTGATTATGTGTTCAAAACAGAAGGGTAGAACGAATGACTGACAATTTTTTGAGAAACATATGGAATGTCAACCTCTAGTTTCATAAAGTCAGCTTTATTTGTGTCAGTTTCATACTTGACAGAAATAACAAAATTGTAGCTAAAAGAATACAAATAATTTCCACTGTGTTAGTACACCCATTGTCTTCATGTCCTTTGATTGAAATCATGTTTGAGATACCCTTTTACAACTTTTTCAGTAACTGTGTATATTACTGCAATGATATAATTTCTCTCATTTAATACACAAGCATAAAAATGCATGTGTGTTACAGCAGAACTGATTTTTAGAGTCACCATTTGGATACATCTTGTTGATGAAAACTGGTATCTTTAATGTGTATTTTGTTTTGTTTGAAAACTGGTGGGGGGGGGGGGGGTCATGTGTGTGTTGTTATACCTCAGAAGTAAAGACAGAATGAGTTGTTGAGATATTAGCCCCCTCTCAGTTATCAATAGGCCTAGAGAGAAATAGAAACTAAAATCTGATGAGAGAATACAGAAAAGAAGAAAAAAAAAGAAACAATTTTCTGGCTTGTTGGATCAAAGTCAGGCATTTTGACACTGTATACATTTGAGTAGTTTAGCCCCAGGAAATAGACCTTGTGTGTTGTCATGATATCACCACACACAACAGCTTCTCTGCATATATCCCCCACCCCGAGAACCGTCAACACACTGCCTACACCGTGTCAGAAAAAAAAAGAAAAATTGTCAACTTGAATATGATGAGTAATAACATTGTACACAAAATGCTCACAGATTCTCTCCAAGTCTAATTTCATGATTATTCACAATTTACTGCACTAAGGAACATACAGGTGGGAAGATGGGTGATAAAAAGGTGAAGCAGAGAAGTCAGTCAGAACAGTCACATTCTATTTGCCATTTCCAAGATAACAAAACCCAGAAGTAGTGTTGAGAGTCATGCTAGTACATGTATTTTAAGGATGAGTGATTAATTGGCATTTTCTTGATTTTTACCCATTTCTTGCCAGTTGAGAAATGAAAGTTTTCTGGTGAATTCTGTCAGTAGAATATGTGCAAGAAATCTGCAAGTAGAACAAGTTTCTAAAGTGTGAGATGGAGGGTTGCCTGCTTGTGATGAGCCTGTGCCCTCTACCATCGTCATTTTCCTCCCGCAAGACTCAACCCTGACTCACTGTACGGGTCAGAGTCCAAATTCCGTAAAAAAGTATGATAACCAGGTTTAGAGTTCTTAATCACCCCTTTCCCATTTATGGTCCCCACAATACAGCCGGGGCAGCCAAGTTTATGGACCCCTCTACAGATCGGTGGCATTTTAAGAGCCGAGTGTTGTGATTTGTCCCGAAAGTTGAATGATTAGTTTTGTTTGTCTGTTGATGCAATATAATGGCCGAAGGAGACAATTCCTAACTGCGGAGGATTTCATCACCTCATTTTCGTCAGTGGCGATGTCGTATATTTGGCCATTTACGTACCCTTCATAACCCTTGTCAGACGCATACATCATACCCATCGTCTCACAAGTGAGTTATTACACTGCTGTCATGAGTAATCCCATCATTGTCAGCCAGGGTGGTATGGTGGAAAACAAAAATTCTTTGTGTGGTACTGCGTTGATTTGTGCAATCTTAATTTAATGCTGTGTAGGCAAGAATTCATACATGCATCAACAGGAACCATTCTTGGACAGGACAAAACCATGAATTGTAGCAGAGATGCCATTTTCCATTCCATCAGCATCATAAAGAGGGAGAAGAAAAGAGCCAAGAAAGGGGCTTGAAACCTTTGCCCTGCATGCCGGGTTGGAGGCAAGAAGGACACATCTCTCGTCATGTGTGTAAAAAAGTCTTATTGCTTAGATTTTGGAGAAGTCAAAAGATGTAGCCCTGAACATACACTACATGCTTTATGTCTAATGAGAATGTTGTGCCCTCTGAAGATTGCTGCCAATTTTGAAAATTTCTGAAAGTACTCTATAATAAAGCAAGTTGGTCTCCAAATTAAAGTGAAGAAGACAGTTGCATTCTGGCAGTCAAGGCTTCCCTTGATGTACAGCTCCCTCTCTTGGTTTGTTTAGAAAAGATATCATTTGATGTCAAATTATAGACAGAATTACCATTTAGCTGCATCAACATATGATTTCATATGACTTTTGTTTCAAGGCAAGCTACATGTCTTTTATACTATCCATCTGCTGTGAAGGGCTTGAAGAGGATTTCTTGACCAGTAACAAGTTAGTCCCAAAAGAAAGAATGAGATTTTACAACCACAACAGAAAAAAGGAATCTAAATTTGATTATAAGTAAAGATGTCATGAAATTTTGAAGATTTTCTAATTTCCTGCAAAACAGTTCTTTAACAGTTGATATGAATGTTAAATGAGTGAACTGGTGATGTCATGACTTTTTTGTTGTTGTTGTTGTTGTTTTGTTTTTTTTCGATGGAGGTACACATTATAGTAGGCATAAAAACAATTGTGCAGCAAGTACTAATGTACATAACCTATACAGTATGCCGAGTATAGATGAATAACTGTAATTCTGTTGGAATGTTTGTTTGTTTGTTTGTTTTTTTCAAACTGGCTAGTGCAATGAAGAGCTGATAGGATTCTGTTAGTTAACTTTTCGTTTGATATATATAAATTTTTTTCTCAGTGTCACAAAATGTACCATACTGACTTCTGTCTTGGCAATTCCTGAGACACATTAAGGATCCTGAGAATACCATTTGTTTGGTAGTCGTAGAATGACAAGGAATTATGCACACTGTAGTATTGAGGACAAATGCATCTGTTGATTAACATGTTGAAGGTGAGTCCCGAGAATACTCGGGCAGGTGTCTATGGGAAATGCATGTTATAGCAAAATCAGTCCATCCTCATTGGGTTAAGGGATGGTATAGTATTGGTGGAGATGAGGATTGGGCTTTTAACTTTTTGCAAGATACCAAGAAAGCACCTATGAAATAATATATAGCATATTATTCGGAGAGGTATTCAAAGTTTATTAGGTGAAAATTGGTTTTGGTATGGCTGAGACATCCAAAAACAAAGTATAACAAAGTGATCCTAATAAAAGGTGGGTCCCACCTTTTATGAGAATTGCTTTGTTTTGGATATCTCAACCATTTCAAAACCAACTTTCATCAAATAGACATTGAATCCTTCCTGGAATTATATGCTCTTGAATATTTCATAAGAGGTTTCTTATTATCTCACCAGAAAATGTTAGAAACCTGAAGTTAGGTCTCAACCACAACTATACGATCCCTTTAAGTTCATGTGGGCTAAACCTATATCCTGTTTATCAGCTCCAGATATGAACTGACTGCTCTGGGTTTACGGGTGACCTTTGGTAAATGTGACAGTTGTGTGTGAAGAAAACAGAATTGTGTAATCTCAGGGGGTTTTTTTTTGTGTGTAACAGTAGTAATTCTACTTGAATTCAATAACATGCTCAACTTGACTATATTAAATAATGTAAAATGTTACAAAAAGTTACATCAAAATTGGACATTAAGTAAGTCATATTTTTTTGGTTAAGTTTCCCATGTTTTTACTGATTAGTGATAAAGGATACACAATCGTGGTATGCTGAGCTGAGGTAATGATATAAATTCACAGCTTCTCCCATTGTATTCTGTGTGAAAAAAAAAATCATCTGAAGTCAAATGCTGTAAAAGATGCATGTTTTTCATTGGGAATTTATATCAACATAGTGAATTTGATTAGAGAGAGTGTGTGTGTGTGGGGGGGGGGGGGAGGGGTAGTCATTTTAAGCAAGTGAGGCCATAACATCATTTTCTTGTGTGCATATGTCCCTATTTCTAATATCAGTTTTTAAAACCATTTAGAGTTTAAAAGTTCCATAGGGCTGTTAATCCAGGTCCAGTTGCATTTTTTTCGTGATTTTTTGTCTGTACCTTTCTGTTAGTGTGATGTTAGTCTTTTCTTGAAGCAAGCATGAATCTGGAATTGGGATTTCATTTTAGAAGTGACCTCCGGTGATATGATAGCATAATTTAACAGGGTCCAAAATCTGTTTTATAAGGAACATCTGTTGATTTTTTTAATTATCATTTTATTTTCCAATAGTTCTCACTTGGGGTTTTCCTTGTTCATCTTGTATTATTGTATGCTGTGAACATTTCTTGCTTTACAGTACTCAATGTGTGATGTGTGTCTGTTACTATCTTACTCTTGCTCCTTATCTGTTCTCTGCAAAGTCTCTATCACTGCCTCTTTTCTTGAAATTTCTTTATCTGTCTATAGCTCCTTCTATCTTTCCTTTGAGTCACTCATCTCTTTCCACTATCACCCCCTCCCTCCGTCTCTTTCTCTTCACTCTCTCTTCTTCTCCTTCTCATTCTCATTCACTCCCTTCTCTCTCCCCTTCCTCTCTCTCTTTCTTTCTTTTCCTCCTTCTCTCCTGCCCACTCTACCGAGAAGCCGAGTCTGTCATGATTGAGTAAGATGCAAAGATGAAAATCTCCTGTTTCATCTTGGGGTCTCGTTTATGTCAACAGTTGCATTTTTAGGGATGTTCTCCAGAGGAGTGATTGACATTTACCACCGCCCTTCGCCACCTTCCGTGGCACTGTATCTTTTTCTGCCTAGACTCACAGAATAGACTCCTGTTATGTACCTCTCGCCTTCGCCGTTGCCATCGAATCATTTACATTGACTCATACAGCTTGCTTTATGGTAGTGAGGATCATATGTATGAATGATAATCATATAACATTGATATGATTATCACTGTCAGCAGATCTCATTAGGATTGCTTGAACTGTATTACTTGAAGCAAGAGATTTTTGTCTGCCTGCATCAAATTCGTAGTATTTTTGGAGAAGACAACATTCATAAAGACAATGTTGATCGATTGAGCAATTACTACTACAAAAGAAAGGTAATCTGCATATTGTCATTTTTCTCAACATTCTATTTCTTTATCTATCTATCTATCTATCTATCTATCTATCTATCTATCTATCTATCTACCTACCTACTTATCTATCTACCTATCTATCTATCTATCTATCTATCTATCTCTCTACCTATCTATCTATCTATCTATTGATCGATCTATGTCTGTCTGTCTGTTCTTCTATCTATTTATCTATGTACTTACCTATCTATCTAATTATCTGTCTGTCTATCTATCTATCTGTCTATTCTGTCTATCTATCTGTCTATATCTGTCTGTCTGTTCTTCTATCTATTTATCTACCTATGCACCTATCTATCTATATCTATTCTATCTATTCATATCTGTCTGTTCTTCTATATATCTATCTACGTAACTATGTATCTATCTATCTACCTATCTACCTACCTATCTATCTATCTATCTATCTATCTATCTATCTATCTATCTATCTATCTATCTATCTGTCTATCTATCTGTATCTCAAGTGCTTACAGTTCTATGTAACAGAAAGGTAGACGGCAACTCCTTGAAATAAAGTGTCTTAAGCAATGGCAATGAGAGTATAGGGTATGTTTATACTGGTAAGCTTTCAAGTACCAATAGTACTCATTCACATGTGCTTGCTTCACCATATTCAGCTTATGTTCCAAATTACGTTCTGTACTCTCTTTTTTTGTCCAAAGAGAATGTCAACCAATAAAAGTGTGAGGACTTTATTGACCAACAAAATAATGATATTAGTGAGCTTTTAATGATAATCAATTTTATCATCTAAGTCAAGCTTAGTTGATAATGATAATCAATTTCATCATCTAAGTCAAGCTTAGGTGATAAAAGAGATTTTTATCATCTAAGTCAAGCTATGATAACAAGCAGTGTCAGTATCTTCATCTCTGTGATTATGAGTATGGCAGGCTTTTTCCCCTTTGATATTGGTATCAACAGGATGATGATGATGATGATGATGATGATGATGATGATTATGATAATGCACATCATCATTGGTATCAATATTGATCATTAGTATGGTCACTATGACCATAGCTGCCAGTGAAATGAGACCTCAATTGACCAACAGTATAGCTTAAAGTGACTCGAGAGGATAGAGTTAATAGCAAAACATTGAATAATTGATCATGTTGGCTAGATATTCGCCCAAGGACTGCAAACTGTATCATTCTATTCCTAGTTTGCTGCAGTGTTCGAGTTGAAATAGAAGTGCCATTGACCTGAACAAGTGGCCTTGCATGTTGCTCTGAAGGCTGCAAGTTCCTGGCCAGCGAGCCATCCCCTGGCCACTCAAGATGCGGGGCCAAGTCTGCGGAAGCAGACCATTAGTTGCTGGACAGACACCCCCAGTCATCTCATCTTGGACAAATTCCACTCCTTTCTCAAGTACAACAGGCCTCTCTCGGCCTCTTCCCCTTGCACTTGCGGAGCTGAGCCATCAATTTTGCGCTGCAGACACTTGCGGCTTCATTGACACATTTATGGTCGTAGGTTGCAGTTTACAGTGATGGGGTGATATACACCACTTGCCACTTGCCCCCTTATCAACAGAGCTTAAAGATCTCCCACACATTTCTTCTGCGCACTATGGTGAAGAAAGGCAGAGAGGTGGGATGGATGAGGCATGTAAGTAGACACTTACCCAGAGTGGATGACACGATGACCTGCTCTGCAGCATGCAGGAGTCAGGATTGGAGCTTGGCAAGTATGCCAAAAGTGAATACACTTTTTCTCCTTCATCCTGCTGGTATGAGGCTCTGTTTCAACTATGAATTCTTGTGATATTGCCTCTTTGTCACTCGCTGTTTTTCCCATAAAAGTTGAGTACTCTCTAATGAATGTAGCTGCAAGTGATTTCCAACATACCCTGTAAAAAGTTAGTGTATTTTAAGACAAGAAGATAACAAGAAAATGTAAAACATATCAGAAATTAAGCATTAGGCCAACTAAAGCCAAGATTATAGAAAAAAAACACTTATTAAAAGGTGTTGGGAGAAACAGAATACATAAAGCTCAAGGCAGCAGTGCTTGTTCTTTTTTTTTATCTTGTTACTTGTTAGGAAAATGACCTTGTCATTTTATTTCTAATTGGGATTCCAGTTATGTTGGAGGTCATTCCATTTTGTAGAAGGAAGTCAGTGCAATTAAATTCTTGGCACATGATTTATGAGGTCATTTTAGAGCATGGATATAATGTACAGGTACCTTGTTTAACCGTTTATGTGCCCAGGCATTTAGCTTTACTTGTGAAGCTGTTTTTTATCAGCTTTTTGTAATCCATCCAAATTTGGTCTAGTTTTATAGTATGCTATCAGGTGTAGCAATCTGCCTCAGTTCAACCAGAAGGCCATGGTGACACAATGGGGATTAGGGGGATTAGGTAATCTCTATTTATTGACAATTTGTTTCCAGATATATGTGCCAATCCCCTTAAAAAAAGCACTCCAGCTTGCATGCAAAGTGGTGAGCGAAGCGCAGCAAGGGTTAATATCGAGGAAGAATGGGGGGGGGGTGGTTCTGTGTCTCACTGCAACAAAATTAATTAAACAGCAGCATCTCATTGATGAACAATCGAGCAAAATCAGACTTATATTGTAATTGATAAGAATGTGAATGCCAGTGACATATCAAACATGGCATTCTTTGGGGCATTGAAAGAGTTGTTTCGGGCGGGATACCTTAAAGCCAAATTATGACTCATGTTTTTAATTAAAAAGTCATTAATTCTACATTTGTCATGTGATGCTCCGTCTCTGTTAGTTTGCTAACTTTTATGAAGGATCTTGCAAGCGATTACATGTCACATTCTTCATTGAGCATTGGAGTGGATTCAGTGTTCGGTCATAATTCCTGGTAAAGTAAATGAGGAATACTCAGCAAAAATATCACTGCAATGCAACCAAAACAACCAAAATTTTCTGTTTTAAGTTGTCTGTGGTAATGAATGTTAAAGTGAATTGATGAAAGAGAATAAGTTAACTTTGTGTTTTGTTCAATTCATTCATATGTTTGTTAACTATTTATATTGTTTTACAGCTTTTGTTCAAAAGTGTGTGTGTGTGTGTGTGTGTGTGGGGGGGGGGGGGGGTTAACTGTCTCTCCTTTACCCACATAACTTTGCCTGTTATGAGGAGTTTGGAAATTTTGTTTTAACATAATTCCCATAAAAGTTTGCCAAGGCTAGTATTATTCTACACCGATACGATTGTACGTATAAAAGCTTATAACTCTGTGTAGAGAACATTTTGGGGATCTTGTGGAGGTTTAGAAGAGTATAACAAATTTGTTATCTGTGTGAAAGGTTTTAGGTATCCTGCATTGGTCTCTATAAGCTTCTGTAAATCCAAGTAAAATTTGTTGTGCATCAAAAAAGTATTAAAAAAAATCAAAACATCAGTTTACATTTAGTTGGTAGGGCCCTATCTGCATTGAACACAATTGTTTTTTGATTCCCTTTTGATAATGGATGTATAGGCCTATTTATTCTTCAAAGAGAAAGCTTTATTTGGATGGTATATTTGATGAGCCATTTCTATGAGTGAGTGTGTTCCTTTAATATCAACCGTGTCCTCATGGAACAACAATATATGACTGAAGGCGTTAGTGGCATGCATGCCTGTAATCTGGAGTATTAAGCGTCCTACTGTGTGCGCGATGAGGAAGTTCGCGTCACGGTACTTGAACGAGGAGTGCTACTTGAAGAGAGCCTCGGCGGAATTAATGACTGTGTCATTAGCTTCGGTGATGAAACGCATTGTCTCTTTTCCAGTTGGGGAAGGCCGGAGAATGAATGATGGATCGGTTTTAGATGCTGTCATTCAAAACTGAGAGGCGGGAGGAAGGAAGAGGAAGGGGGTAGGGGGAGGGGAAAGAAGGGGTAGCTCTGGGCCGAATGGGATGTTAAGGTATGATGATACTGTTTTGTGGCTGCTCACTCCCAGTGTTTAGTGGAACATAAACTGCCTCGGAGGGTTGTTACTCCCAAAGCTGTGAACTTGCTGAGGTCACCTCAGGGGAAACAACCCTGCCCCTTATGCCTCCTCTTCTAAAGGATGTTCTGAAGGGGAGGGGAGGAAAAAAACATCCTCTAAATGTTGAGCCTGTGCCCTGTGGATATTTTACCCAGCAATTATCCATAGGAGAAGCCTATGTTTGATTTATGCACCTCTGGGTAAACTGAATTTGTCAATCAGTCACATAAAGGCTTCCCAGAGTTGCCCTTCACCATCTCTCAGTGGCCTGGCTGGCGGCTGCCTTTCGGCATTGTCAGGAATACACGGAGAGTGCAGGTGAACACACAATCAACCCTGAACGGCAGAATATGTGCAGAATCTGTACCTAGAATATTAGTCTGTTGGAATTGCATATTGGTATTATGCAAACAATTTCCAGTGTTGAATGCTTTTATTTGATAGGTTGTGACGTAAGTGGGAAATATAACAGGTTTTGGAACTGAAGTAGTGTTAGAGTACAAAGATAATCAGAGCTTCTTTTATTCTTACATTATTACAAAGCTCTATGAGTATATCTGTTCAGTGCTTTACATGTCTTTAGACCAAAGCACTATTACACACATTGTAGATGAAATAGCACCTGTTACACTTACTTCCTCCCAGACTTTTTGTCGTGGAGAAGGTGTGATGGTCTGCAACCATTACGGGATGGTTTCAGGATCACACAAACGTGGAGCCTGGCACCAAGTCTACAGTGATGCATACAGATCTTGTCAAAGATCACTTATAGTACTAGATGGACAACAGAACTTATTCACAAGTGCCTGTACTCGCCAATGATGTGGCAAGAATCTCACATGCAGGCCGTCAGAGGAGATGTCAGAAAGACTGTGACCCTGTACGAAAACTTTGATTGTTTACCCAAACTTCATACAGTGCCCTTTTGAGTTTTGTCATCTACTTATTGGTTATATGTCACATTCTTGATTTCTGGAGACTCTCGCTGCCACTGATGGCATTTCTTCCCGTAAATTTCTGATGTATAAAAATAGTGAAGCAAAGTGTCTGTAGTGAGTTCTCCGTTAGGATTGAATTAACCTCAGATGTAATTCAACTTGCTTGAATTGGTGATACACTACACTTTAGGCCCATTCACACATTCACCAATAATCACAATTGTTTGCATCACAATTTAACACACACAAAAAAACCCCAACTTTTTCAACCCATTGAGGACGGTTTGATTTCGCTGCAACACGCATTTCCTATAGACACTTGCCCAAGTACACTCGGGACTCATCCTCAACGGGTTAGTGTGTCTGGATATGATTATCATGACAATTAATGATATTTAAATTCAAATCCGTGCACCACTAAAAGCAAGACATTTCGGAAATAGTCATGATTTTCTTTTTCTTAATAGTTACAGTTATATGCAGTGCAAAGTATATACCAACAGTGTGCAAAGTCATACTTTTTTTGTTTGTTTGTTTTTTCAATAGCCTGTAATTAGTGTTAGACAAATTCAGGCCAAACTTCATGACTTGAGTATGTGCAGTCTGGTCTTGTTGAAACCAGTGTTGTGTGGATCACAATTTTCCCTTGTCAACTGGTGGATGCAATTTACATCACTATTTTTTGTATTGTGTTCATGTGAACAAGAGTGCAAAAAAAAAATTAAATCATTCTTTTTCAGAGCGTCCTTTTATTTCTCCTTTATTTAAACCCCCATATTTTGAATGTCTTTGTCCACATTAACTCTGAAAAACAATTCAAGCTCTCTTCTGCTACAGATCCATGTACCTTATGGCACCATGAAATGTCTCTTGTTGAACTGAGAATGGGAGAAAAATGACAGTGGTGCATGTATTGATTACATTACAACAAAGATAAATAAGTGGTCCCTTCAAAGAATCTTCCCACATTTGATAATGTGCATTATTCATGCAGCAAATGCCAGCACCTACTCAATAGGCGTTTTCACATCAGCCCGATGTTTCGAAATAGCACGCTATTTTCTGACTTTGGAAATTAACCCGATCACGAAATAGCGCGTTATTTGATAATGTGAACACAAATTAGCGCACTAATTGTATCGCTCTGGTCAAGAAAATTTCTCACGTCCAACTCGGGAAATTTCTGAAATAGCGGGATAATTGGCGAACTAGTGCGCTATTTGATAATGTGAAAACGGCTCAAGAAATTAGCGCGATGCATCCCATCATGCCTAGCGTGTGTGACCCGATCGATCGAGGCAAACTGCACACAAAGCATGAGAAATTTTTGAAAGTGCACACATTACTGATGCTGTTTGCACATGCTCAGCTGTCGAATTAGCTCGAAAAAATTTCGGGCTAATTCTCTTCGGGCTGATGTGAATAAGAAATGAAATAGCGCGCTAATTCGCAATCGCGAAAAATATCTCGATCTTGGATCTTTATCGGGCTGATGTGAAAACGCCTAATGCGAATGTGCTTTGATATGAAAGTGTGTACAAATCTGCCATATTTGCACAGCCTTGGTTCAATGGCACAGCCACATGTATGTACCAGTAGAGTGTGATTGATTGCGCTGCTAATGAGCATGCAGAATTCGCCCAGATGGTTTTAAAGATGAATGTTATGGGGGATGATACAACCACCCTGTGTGAGACCATTCCAAGCATACCACGTTTGCAGACAATAAATAATATGCAGAGGATTGATTGTCTGATTAATGATATGCTAGATGATTAAACAGAATTTTGTTTTTGTATGAATATTGAAAAAAGTGTTAATTTGTGGAAGGTGATCTGATGCAAATAAGTATGCAAGTGAATTATTTAGATAAGGAAGAAATGAATACAGCTGGACGTGATTCAGGAAAAAAAAGATGAAGGATAGAAGGAATACATTATAGCCATGTTCAGACGTTATTTCTAGTCGGAGTAAAATTTATGGCGCAGCAATGAAAATTCAAATTTATACTTATCTTGCCACGACCATGTGTCCACACGACGGTCGTGGGAAGAAACTCCGACCAATTTACCACGGCCTTCGCGAGGATCACCATGGAGGGTCGGTGTAACTTCCGGAAGTGGTAGCGCCGCGCACGTCGACCATACGATTGTTTTTTACCGGCGGCATATTGTCTTCTCCATTCTTGTTGATGGAAATTTCTGAGTGCTAGGTTCTTCGTCGCGATCGACTAGGTTAGAGTTGCACTACACACGCACCTGTACTCACAAAATGTCAACATTGCGATTTGACCCCGGAAGTTTTACCTAGGTCGTAAGGTATGTAAGTTCAGAGATACTCCGAGGGCTTGTCCGCACGGGCAATTTACTCCGAGCGGCTAGTCGTGGTAGCGAGATACTCCTGAGAAAACTCAGGAGTATCTTGGTCGGAGGAAGAGGTCGTGGTAAGTTCCTCCGACTGGAGGAACTTACCACGACCTTGTTCAGACGGGCACTACTCCGACCTTTCCTCCGAAGTTACTCCGACACGCTTCCTCTGACCCTTCCTCCGAAGTTACTCTGACCAAAACTGCCCTCGTCTGAACATAGCTAATATAGATGATGCCTGGAGGAGAAGGGAACATACCGAATGTTCCACCTGAAGGATTTGAAATGCTATTGAGGGACTTATAGCCTCCCTCAATAGCATTTCAAACCCTGAGGTTGGAACGTTTGGTACATGTTCCCGACAACAAACGTCATCATCGGTTATATTATATGGGTTAGTCAAATACCATCATAGGCAGATTTATCCTATCGATTGCGTGAAAGAAATGATCGTTCAATCGTTTGGTATCATTTGTCATTTGTTACGTGAAAATGTTTTCCCATGGGAGAACATTACAAAAATGTTCTGCCCATGGGCGAACATAACCAATGTGCCTCCATCACGTGACTGTGTTTAGCCAATCACTAGCTGGTATTTGACTAACCCATTTAATATCATATCATCATGACCCCAAAAAAAAAAATCGGAGTTTCAAGGTCAATGAAATGACATGGGCTATAAATAGACAGTCATGGACATAGCTGCCATGGAAACTTGAACTGAAGGTGTGCATTTGTTAGATACATTGATGAACCTGTTTTGTATAACTGGTGACAATTTGTTTATGTCAGGAACAGTCAAACGCAAGTCAGAGAAATGTTAAACATGATCTCATGATATTAGATCATTTGTTCTGTTGAGCCATAGGCAGAACATTCTGGAAATGTTCTTCATGGGAACGCATTTTTGTATGAACAAATGACAACTACTTCTGAATACGATATGAATTCTGATTTGATATGATATCATATTTCATATTTCAAGTGAGGTCATCAGTGATGATATCAAAGTGCATGTTTCTTGAGGCTTATATTTTGCCTAATTTTGTTTTAATCCTCTGAAGATTATTGCCGAGAATGTATCAGGAGCAATGGTTCATTTATAGCAAGACCACTCACAGACTGAAAGGCCTCTGCGTGTGATTATTTGGCCTTTCTCATTAGCATTTGCCTTTTAATTCTTTGAGGAGTAATTAGCTGGCCAGGATCAATATTTGCATTGTGATATCAGAGGCAGAAAATAAGCATTGCTCCATTGAATCTGTGAAGTGTTTGCAGATGGCAGTTTATGGTTTGAATATAATGAGAAGGGAAAGCAAAAGAGGTTGGTTTATGATGATCCTCATTGAAAGCACTTGATGGACCTTGGTAGATTCTTTAGTAGTGATAAGACTGCTATTAGGAGATTCTAGAGTAGCAGTGGTTTTGTCTCAATATAACATTGAACTCTCGATCAGTTGAGGCACCCCCTCAACTGTCATACAGTGAGATACAGTGAATTATGACATCCTGCCCACATTTCTCACAATTTTTTTTTTACCCCAGTAGCCTCATCCATACACCCCAGAAGTATCAGCTTTTGAAAATGGATTTTTACGATGTGATGCAAAAACCATGAATTCATGTATATGTGGATACATACACACAAAAAAATAACTATTGCAATCCCCTTTGCAATGCAAAAATCTTTCCAGCCTTATTTAAAGAAAAAAAATTTGTTATGATTTGCTGCAGTGTGTGTGTGTGTGAATACCACGCAGAGACTTTATTTATTTTGTTAATCCATAATGCAACTCGCCGTCGTAGGTCTGCACACTCAGATGCACATGGTCACATTCTGGTCACTGTTGATTTTTTTTTCTTCAAATTCTCAAGATAATTTGTCCTGCACAACTTGTGTGATTGGTGGTAATTAACCCGTTTCCCATAGACGCCTGTGTGAGTATACTCAGGACTAATCTTCAATGGGTTAAAAGTAATTTTTGCATAGTGATGCAAACAGCAATAAATCAGTGTGGGTGAATGCGACTTGTCTTCTTCGACCTTCAGACTCCCTTAACTGTGGTAACTGTTCCTCATACCTTTAACCAGTTGAAGACGAGTCCCGAGAATACTCGGGCTTGTGCCAATAGGAAATGTGTGTTATAGCAAAATCAGTCTGTCCTCAATGGGTTAAGAGTCAATTCATTTTCAGCACATACATGCAGTTTCATATTGGGGTAACCGGTTTGAATGAAATCAGCGCATGATAGGCTCTTCAAGTTTTATAGCGCATAACCGAAAACACTGCTTTGTTGAACTCACTGTCAGTCTGTGCCTTAGAGGAGAAAGCAGGATTTACTGTATATATAATACTGACATTTTTGTGGTAGTCTTATTGTAGGGAATTTTGTTCATAGGCTTTTGATGGCAAGAATTACAACTTGTGAAAATGTTTACAACGATGAAAACAAAAATTTGTCCCGACGACAAGCACAGTCCCACGCCAACACAATTAATGTTGCTATATCAAGTGAATACTATTAGTAGAGCCCCAATACCATGCTACTAGGCCCTCTGCTCAAATCCTTCGAATACAAGCACTTTTTTTTCTGAGTGATTCGATCTCATTTCAAGCAATGTTTCAACAAAACAGTTTGTTTGAGAATTCACACTTCCTTCTGAAAGTTTATGTCATCTTACTTTGCATGTGTGTGTGTGTGCAATTATCATGAATATAAGGAGACCACAAATGTGTGAGATTAAGAACTCAAGAAAAGTGTTTATCTACTGCCATTCGCAAAAAAAAATATCTGCTCGCGAAAATATCATCGTGTACCTTTTGTGTTTGAAGACAGATGACCATTTAATAAGCAAGTAAACAGCAGTGGGAAAATGATTCTTATCAATCTCAATTGAAAATACCATGATTTTAACAATTTTTCTGATAAATTATATTGTTTGAGCATTTCTGTCCCACAGCAATGGAACATTGCACCATTATGGCATTCAAATAACATATATATATTGTTTGTTTGATGTGTTTTTTTTTTCTTTTTGTCTTTTTGCTGCTGCTACTGCAGTAATTTTCTTGCACAATTGGATCACCAGTCTGCTGCCCACAACTGTGGCTGTGACGTAAACAGTAGCCTGGCTGGCCTGACTGCATGTTTCATGTGTGGCTGAAGGGAGGACTGTGAATGTCCAGTGGACATCACATGACAATGACTCACTGTTCTTTCTGCAGTGATTGTTCTTATCCTTACCACAAATCAATGCAGCAAAGCTGTATGCAAAGTTTTATTAAGAGAAATGTTGCACTGACCTGGCCCGGGAATTCTCTAGCGATATGTTGGGTGGCTCGTGGGGCGCTGTTGCCTAGCGACTTTCACAAAAAGTGTTGGGATATTTCAAATGTAGCAATCATTCTCTGTCAGTTTGAATGGCCCTACTGTCATTATTCTTTTGCCTAAGGCACTATCTGTACAGGTTATTTGTCTCTATAGTGCCTCATTGTCCATACGTCTATGCGTGCAATATTGCCATGTGCTTAGGAGTTTAATCACCTTTTTGAAGTGGTATGATACAACAAGCTCAATGTTAGCAATGGTATTGAGCAAGCTGTAGCGATGGCCCTGAGAATTAAAGGGATGGTATAGTATTGGTTGAGATGAGGATTTAGCTTTTAACTTTTTATGAGATACTTAGAAACTACTTTATCAATTGTTACAGAGCAAACAATTCTAAGAGGAATTCAAAGTTTATTTGCTGAAAATCAGTTTTGAAATGGCTGAGATGTACAAAAACACGGTAAAACAAAGCAATCCTGATAGAATGTGGAACCCACCTCGCTTTGTTTTGGATATCTCATCCATTTCAAAACTAATTTTCATACAGTGAACTTTGAATTCCTCTTAGAATTGTGTGCTTATTTATATCTTACAAGAGGTTTCTAAGTATTTCACAAAAAGTTAAAAGCTGAATCCTCATCTCAACCAATACTATACAATCCCTTTAATTCTCAGGGCCATCACTTCAGCTTGCTCAATACCATTGCTATGTGTGAATAAAATCTCAGTTGAGAACCACCCTACTTTATAGGGGAAATTTACCATGAAAATTAGTTTGTGTGAATAGAAACAGAAGAATTAGGACAGGACAATGAACGTTTAAGTAAATTCTGAGGAAAACTGAGACAGGTATGATCGGTTAAACACAAATTAGCAATTCTGTGATGTCACACACCAACTCATCCCCCAGTTTTAGCTGAGTTATAGAAAATGAAATTTTCATTTTCCCACCTAGCAAATTTTCAATTGTACAGATACAATCATTGTGGATATTTTTCTGTACAACTCCTGCATGAATATATATATATTTCTTGATCAATAACTAAAAAGAGATATTTTATGGAATTTTATTCACAGAGCAAATGAAAGGTGAGCTTGCATGCTATATAACAGAGTTACCAATTTGTGCTTGATTGATCACAACATTGAATTAAAAAAATTATAACTTTTACTGTCCTGTTCCCTTCATTTTTCTGCTTTTATCCAAACAAACAGATTTTTAGAATGGTCCTTCCCATTTATGAGAAACAAAATGATACTGTGCCTTTAAATCAGATCAAAAGAAGCACAGTTTGTGGTTTCCCACCACTTGGCATTCATGTCAAAGGGGGGCAAAATTTCAGTTTTTGTTAAGTTTGTTGACATAAGTAGACTGGCAAAATTTGCAAAAAAAAAAAAGAAAAAAAAGAAAAGAAAAAGGAAGGCGAAGATGCCACTATGGTCTATTCTCTGTGATTTACAATAACTTTGATATTTATTGTACATATGATACTGTAATATATTTTATATCAGCATATATTCTGACATTGTAAATAGTTGCATATCAAAAGGTAGTAGCTTTGAAAACTTCTAACCATTCACAATGACAGTATTATATAGTGATTGTTATCTGTAATGTTATCCTGTGACATTAGTTTTCAATCTTAAGATTTTATCTAAACCCGAACAGAGTGAATTGTGGCCACTTCTGAATATGTGTAACTAGTGGTCAAAGTTATCATCGGCATTTAGTTTTGATAATGTGATCCTCACTGAAGACATACGATATTGTAACCCACATGCCATCCACTTTAACTGTGGTACTGTTTCAGCTCAGTGTTGGTACCATTAGGAAAATAGGACGTGCGCATGCAACTCTCCATTGGAAATGGAAGGTAAAAGAGGGAAAAAGGTTTTTGTAGAGTTTTACATCCAAGTGTCTGAGTTTGATTACCCAGCGGACGCCTGATTTTTGTTGCTCGGGGCAACAGGGCTACTGCTGTACATTACTTTCCTTGAATTCCAGCCCTTTTTTTTTCGTCGACTAGCGATGTATCATTGGAGCTAGCATCAATATTACATGGAAATTCAAGCCCAGAAGCTGGCCGAATGCATGACATTGATGAAGTCTATGAATGTTTCATAATCTCTGATAATATGCTTCTTGAAGAAAGTGTAATCCATACGATTAAAGTGACATGGCACACTTTATCTCAGGTTGCTATCATATCTGAAATCTCAGGTTCAGTCACTCACATGTGTGCTAGTGCTTCATATTTTCTCTTAAACCTGGTGGTACAATTAACCCATTGAAGACGATTCCCGAGAATACTCAGGCAGGTGTCCATGGGAAATGCATGTTACAGCAAACTCAGTCCATCCTCAATGGGATTAAAGATTGTCATTAATTTTTTATAAGATTTCATAACCAAAATCTGTTGTTACAATTTCTAGTAATTTTGTTCTATGTTTTGTTTTGTTTTTTCTTTTGTCATGGATGGGGAGAAGCTGTGCACAAGGAGTCTTAGTAAACATTATGCACTGTGATTTAACTCTAAAAATATGCTCCTGAGTGAATCTAAATGGATTAGAATTGATGTTGAATCTCCCTAGGCATTGCTGCAGCAAAATTGAATAAAACGATGCATTGTGGATTTAGTCTTTGTAATGTCGTTGAACGACAAACCCGAAAACAATTTCTCCCTAGATATCATTGCTTTGCCCAGTTGTTACTGTTTTTCTGTTTTTTATGAGCATAAACCAGATTTATGCTTGTGAATGCAATGCTTCAATTTTTCAGTGGGGAAAAACCTGCAATTCTTTCCGACATGAATGCTGATAGTACAGAAGATGTTAATCGTTGTGATGAGTAGATGAAGGGAGGGTGGGACTGGAGTAGCAGATGTGCCCGGTGTGCAGCGATTCATACTTTTCATTCATGGACATTTTTTTTAGATGTCCATTCATGGACATTTTTTTTAGATGTCCATTCTGCTAAGACAATTAAGCCAAAGAGCAAGTCATGCAGATTGGAATTAGGACATTGGAAAGTCAAAAGTAGGGGGGGAAAAAGATGAAGAATTATCATCTAACGTTGAAATGTATTCTTCTTCATCTTCTGGGTAAATGAGAACCTAGGGAAATTTCTTTAAAGAAATGTAGGAGTTTTATAAATTTTCATTTTTTTGTATTTTCTTTGAAGAACTTCTTGAACTGTATTGTAATAGCTATCTTATTCTTTCTCCAGACCCAATATAGACAGGGGTTGTACAGTGAACATGTGGACTTTAGAATGCTTGGAGAGATGCTTGGAAGAGATAGAAACAGCTAGGGAAGGTAAAGAAAGAAAATGATATTCCAAGAAAGTTTATGTCTTAGGGAAGTGGATATTGTGGGGAAAAAAAGGAGTAATCATAATTGTTACAAGAATTTGCTAAGCAAATAGATTTGATATGAAAATATACTACAGTACACCAAAGTCATTGGAGAAATGTAAGAGGTACAGGTATGGAGGGTAACATGAGATATAGAAGTATGTGGGATCTGCCAGGAGACTAAATGGGAGTAGGGTAAAAAACAGTGAATAGTTTGTAGATAGACGTGAACAGTAGACATGATATGATAGGAGGAGATGGGGGGGGGGGGGGGAGAAACGGAGAGAGCGGTAGGTATAGAGGGAGAGAGAGTGAGGTCAAGTTGGTATTCCATACATTCCTGTGGATTCTTCCAGGTGTGCTGTGGGGAGAAAACAATCGCGACCCTTGACCCCTGCCTCCTGCGCTCTGTTATCTGATGCCAATTTGCAGAGCAGCGTGACCCGGGCGACTGCGAGCATCTCGTCGCCCCAATATTTCTTGTGTGGCAATTTGCTTACCGCGTATGTGTGGGGGTTTGTATGTCTCCAGTGTTGTGTTTAGTAGACCAGGTACAAATGTATGATAGTGATATAGCCAATCATATTTTGTGGTCATGAAGACATTAGTATTAATTTTTCATACATTGATTATTGGTATTGGTATGTCACTGCATGGGATTTCTTATTCCTAGCTACACATCATAGCATGGTCTAATTCTTCACACATTTTTAGGGATTGTGGACTGTTCTCTCTCTACAATGCCAATGGGCCAGAAAATGCATTCCACCTCAATCAAAAACTGATTTGAATTATATAGTCATTGTATTGACATGACAATTAATGCAAAAATGTCGTCCTGACACCTTGCAACTTTACCCTCTGCAACCAGTATGGGCCAACATTTAAGCTGTTGTACCAAGTTGGTCATCTGCTCATTCCAGTGCATTCGGATGCAACTGTTGATTGTACATTAACCATTATCAACCAGTACATCATGTTAAGGTCACTCAATTAATAGCCAGTTGTGATTCTCTTCTATGCTTTAAATGTTACATGGTGTATCAATGATTCCTTGATATTCCACTATGTTTATAGAGTTACATGATACATACTCATATTAACATAGCCTTCAGTGATGTGGCTGCATGTGGTATAGCTATTATTTTACTCATAATATATGAAACATTGGCAAAAAAAAAATCTCAGTTTTTGTAGTGGGAGGCTATAAACCTCATAAAGGAAGGTGATGACATTAGAGCATCATACATGTACTCTTCAGTAAAAAGCATTGAGTGAGATTTGATCATTCACGAGAAAATTTATGCCCTGAATGCGTGCATCATTTTGCCATATGCAGACAGCTCACACATACAGCCGTTACGCTGATGGAATGTTAACTTTCTTGCTAAAGATTCTTCTCTGGTTAGTGTGGAAGGCAAAGAGAATATTTGAATTTATATCCCTCATGTAAAGCTTCTTGCCATAGGATTGTACAGAGCACGAACATGGTGTAGTTTTACTAGCTAGCTACGAGCAGCTGGATGCGGTGCAATTGGTTACTAGCCAGCGGGATATAGTACTTTTGGGAATCCACGATCTGCACCCAATCATGATTGTGTGATCGATATCTACATTTCCCACTTAAGAATGTACGCAGTGCGCGTAGTAGCGATACTTTTGAGCGACAGTCCTGTGCGTGGCTTGTAGCTAGCGCTAGCAGCGCTTTGGAATTGCGCGATGGCATTACAGAAATCTGTGGTGCAATGGCGTGTGTGTGTGTGTATTCGTTAGTGTGATCAATGCAGTTCAGCTCATTATTGACAAAGTGACTGCGCTTCAAGTAACAGAGGAATGATTGCAGCAGAAGGACACCATATCAGATCAGGTACGAATTAGGAATAAACTAAAAGCGAGTTTGAAGATGATGTGGGTAACCAAGCCGCTTTAGACCTACTTCTAACGTAGTCCTGAACCTCCTTGATCTTTCGGAGTTTTGCACGCTGTAGTGTAGCTCGTGTGTAGGAACCAACGGTGTCGTTCGCTACGCGCTGCACGCACTGCTGCTGCACTGCTACGGCCTAACGTTAGATTTAACGTCAGGAAACCTGCACATTTTTCCAAAAGGGAACCATCATCACTCTAGTAAAATGCTCGAGAGGGATATAAAACAAATATGGACAGCTTGGGCCATGGTAAAACTATTTGACCTCGGTGATTTCTCAACAGTGCCATGTCCCTCGACTTCGTCTCGGGACATAGCACTGTTGAGAAATCACCTCGGTGCAAATAGTTTTACCATCTCCCTCTGCAGCAGTCGATATTTGTATAATATTCCTGGAGGTAAGTTACTTTCTCAGCAGTAGATAATCCATCTGAATGTTAAATTATAGTTATAAAAGATTTCTTTTGGAATCATGGAGAATTTGTTTGTTTGTTTTTTCTGAGAAAGTGTTCATTGTATTAGGACACTGTATGCTCAAAGAGGCCCCATGTCACAGTGGAAATTGACAAAAGTTGCCAAAAATTGACAAAATTGACCAAAGTTGCACAAAATTGTACAAAATTTCATAAACTTTTCACAAAGTTGCTCAAAATTGCGCAAAGTTGTACAAAGTTGCATAAACTTTTCACAAAGTTGCACAAAATTGCGCAAAATTGTACAAAGTTGCACAAACTTTTCTCAAAGTTGCACTAAATTGCGCAAAATTGTACTAAGTTGCACAAACTTTTCTCAAAGTTGCACTAAATTGCGCAAAATTGTACAAAGTTGCACAAACTTTTCTCAAAGTTGCACTAAATTGCGCAAAATTGTACAAAGTTGCACTAAATTGCGCAAAATTGTACAAAGTTGCACTAAATTGCGCAAAATTGTACAAAGTTGCACTAAATTGCGCAAAATTGTACAAAGTTGCACTAAAAATTGCGCAAAATTGTACAAAGTTGCACTAAATTGCGCAAAATTGTACAAAGTTGCACTAAATTGCATAAACTTCTCACGAAGTTGCACAAAAATGTGCAAAGTTGTACAAAGTTGCATGACCTTCTCACAAAGTTGCAAAAAATTGCGCAAAGTTGTACAAAGTTACATTAACTTTTCACAAAGTTATGCAAAATTGCGCAAAGGTTCACAAAGTCACATAAAATTGTAGGGGCAAGCATGGTGTCACCGGACACCATGGTATTACCGGACACGCACATTTTTGCGTACTAATGACATTCTGTACGCGCGAGACTTCGTAGATTAGCCTCACAGAACTTTGTGTGGACCGAAATCGCAAAAAACGCCACATAAAAATGTAAAAAAAAACGAAAAAATTCACATTTTACCTCAAATTTATAGTTGAGTGACCCGTACCTTGTTTATAGTTAATATTTATGCATGTTTGAATCACATTTCGCGACTGAAATTCTATGAAATCCCACTCACATACAGGAAAAATGCTGAAGATTCTATTAGAACCAAAAGTTCACTGATCAATATCGGAAAAATTGTAGCTATCGTCCTCAAACGCGAACGATGCGGAATAGTTGTGCGCTAAGGGGCACGCAACTCATCACCCGCGCGTGCAGCTCCCATAGACAAAGCACGTATACTCTAACCAGTTGTCGATTTCTCACAAGGTTTTATTGCGTGAACTGTTCGAAATGGTCAAGACAGACATTTTACTGTAAAATACGAAATTTGAGCTTCATTTGCAGATTTTTTTGTGTGTCATCCGCTCGGTGAGAATGTGTATGGTGATTTGTGGGATGAATTGTGATTCTGGTGCAAGGATTAGGTGCGAAAGACCTCGATTATTCGATTACGAAAATAGCGTCCGGTAATACAATGCGATTTTGCACCGCGCAAAAAACCACTATTTTTAGAGGGGTATGTTTGAAGCATATTTTCTAAAAACTGGAACGAAGAAATGACGTAAGTTGGCTGAATTCGTAATTTCCATGAGTCTGTGAATAAGTGGTGTTGTTTTTAGCCGAAATTTCACTCTATGAGTACGGAATTCAAAGCCACAAAGAAAAGCGTCCGGTAATAGGATGTTCCACCCTACTAAGTTCCATTAACCCGTTGAAGACGAGCTGATTTTGCTATTACACGCAATTCTTATGACCCCAGCCCGATTATACCCGGGACTCGTCTTCAACGGGTTAACTTCTCACAAAATTCCACTTTAATTCTTCTCCCTTCCCCAAATGAGGTCCAAATGTGCTTGCTCCGTACATTCTGTGCGTTTTCCTATCTTGTTAACTCTAATATCTTTGGTACTATCAAAGAGTTAACAAGATAGGAAAGCGTGCAGTATGCATGGAGCAAGCACATTTGGACCGCAATCGGCAGTCAGGCACAAGATCGAAATACCGTTCTTCCCCAAAAGAACGGTTTATGGTTGTTTTGGGGCCTGATGAATAATACATAAACCTTAGTCCCGTCATGCTTTGCGATGCGTTGCGTGTTATACCTATGGCCAACAAATGTTTGGTTTGCAGTACCGTTTTTCAAAAAATATTTACGGAAAATGTCATGGCTCAATATTTTTTACAAAGCGCATGAATCATGAAGAATACATAATGATACTTCTCTGTTAATATAAAAGAAAATGAGCCATGACATTTTTGAGAATTTCCACTGGAATACGTAATTAGGCTCGATATTTTTGAAGATTTGAACGAACCGTTCCTTATAGACGTGTTCGAACAGGCGCTTTGTCAAATAACGCAATCTGGTAAGGGTATTGTTTGTTATCAGTTGGGTTGCAACTCGCTAATGTTTATCAATGTAACATCTTATCGTGAAGCTCAGAGACATAGAGTAGAAGGGGGGGGGGGTGGAGCAGAATAGATGATTTGGTAATGTAGACAAACTATGTATTCACCTGTCAAATACAACCACATCACAATAGTCAGAAGGCGAACTGCATACATTAGTATTGCCAAGTCGGACAAACATTGTAGCTTGTCAAACCTATAGCAACATTCACAGCGGGTGACGATCATTCCATCCATTACAATGTTATTGTTTGTTATCAGGTGAACAAATGTTTGCTTATCGAAATTTAACAAAGGTGTGTGCATAAAATTTGACATTACGAAACCCCTCTATTGAACCGGGGGGTAAGATTATGTAATTGTTCTTGTTTTGATTTCTTATATACCAAGATATGCAATTGAATTATGACAAACGAGCAGGGGAAAACATTCTAAAACGGTACTAAAAACATCTCCCGCTCTGCGTATGGGTCAACACCCTGTTTGGTTTTCAAATTATGGGGTTTGCTTCTCCTGCTTGACCCCCCCCCCCCCCCCCACCAAGCATGCACATCAGGCCAGGTAGTTTTTGGACCATAGTAATCGCGAAATGGAACTGCATTGTCTTAGAATAAAAGCGCTACATATTGAGACACTAAAAATATGTGTGTTTGTGTGTATGTATGTATGTATGTATGTGTGTGTGTGTGCGTGTGTGTATACTACTAATAACGTAACAAAACTGCAATACCTTCAAAAAGAAACTATACTGAGAAATATTCTGTGCATGTGTGTGTGTTTGTGTGTGTGTGTGTGTGTGTGTGTGTGAGAATGAAGTTACCATGTCACCCGTTCACGTATACGCAACTCCTATCATTCTTGCGTGCAGATCGATTAATAATTTTGATGTTTTTGGTTGTTTTGAATAAACGACTGCGTAGAGTCTATGTAGCACGATCTCTACGCCATCACGCGGCGGGTGATTGAAAACAGCCAAAAACCATTCTTTTCCATAAGATCGGTAAATCGATCTTGCGCCTGACTGATCGGGCAGAACTATAATCACAGAGCTAAGAACACAACTCAGTCCGCCCGCAAGCATTGATTATTTATAAGATAAATGGTGTTAATATTATCTTTAAAAGATTTTAAAATTATACACGATTTTTGTGATATAAAGTGCTTGAATCGTAACAAAATATTTTAGAAAAATAAGGATTAATTCGTGTACATGAAAAATAGGCAATGCCACAATACGCCAAAACACAATCAGTGACAAAAGAAATAAGCGCATCAATCACCAATCAGTTGCGTCGAATTTATTGATCACGCGCCTTGCCATGATTAAGTTTCACTGCGCAATATATGGGTGATTGCGCACGCGTCCATTTGTATTGTACATTAATTGGATTTATAAAATGGGTTCAAGAATGTAGCCAATTGGAAGCGCTGAAATGAGTCACGTGTGCGTGCATTATTTTCTTCAGGTAAGCACTAAGAAGAGTCTCTCTTCCACCTCCCTGGCCTGACGTACGTCACAATAGCCGGGTTCACACGTACACCAATTAGCGGGATACAAATCTCGAGATTTGCATCGCGATCGTCATCCCGAGTTTTTTGCACGTGTGGACAGAAAAAACCCGAAAATTAGCGGGATAAGCATCGCGATGCTAATCCCAAGAAATCTTGCGCTGGTTCGTCAATTAGCGGGATAATTGGCCGCGCGCTGGTACGTGTGAACGGTCGGGATTACAATCTCGAGTTTTTATATCCCATCATGCAATGCGCACATCACAACAGCGAGGCCTCTGCGAAGGGGTCCTTCACCTCTTTGGAGCACAACAACAACAGCGCGCGAACCACACCACTGACGCGTAAAAGACAATGGACAAAGGTAAGTGCGCGCAAGCAGTGACAGAAGCCGGGTTCACACGTACACCAATTAGCGGGATACAAATCTCGAGATTTGCATCGCGATCGTCATCCCTAGTTTTTTGCACGTGTGGACAGAAAAAACCCGAAAATTAGCGGGATAAGCATCGCGATGCTAATCCCAAGAAATCTTGCGCTGGTTCGTCAATTAGCGGGATAATTGGCCGCGCGCTGGTACGTGTGAACGGTCGGGATTACAATCTCGAGTTTTTACATCCCATCATGCAATGCGCACATCACAACAGCGAGGCCTCTGCGAAGAGGTCCTTCACCTCTTTGGAGAACAATAACAACAGCGCGCGAACCACACCACTGACGCGTAAAAGACAATGGACAAAGGTAAGTGCGCGCAAGCAGTGATAGAGAAGGGCGCTGCGTGACCCAGTTTGCAGGCTTTGTTGTTGTCTCTATCGGCACTTAGCGGGATAATTCGGTACGTGTGGACGCTCGCCAAATTAGCGGGATACCGATCGCGATCGCCATCCCGCTAATTTGGTACGTGTGGACGCTCGCCAAAAAACTCGGGATGAGCATCGCGATCGTCATCCCGCTAATTTGTACGTGTGAACCCGGCTAGAGAAGGGCGCTGTGTGACCCAGTTTGCAGGCTTTGTTGTTGTCTCTATCGGCAATTAGCGGGATAATTCGGTACGTGTGGACGCTCGCCAAATTAGCGGGATAGGCCTACCGATCGCGATCGCCATCCCGCTAATTTGGTACGTGTGGACGCTCGCCAAAAAACTCGGGATGAGCATCGCGATCGTCATCCCGCTAATTTGTACGTGTGAACCCGGCTATTGTTTTACACTAGCAGTGCGCACTCAGTTGTTACAAGTGCGTCACGCGCTACTATACGCGCTGTCAATCCTGTAAACAACTTCTAGTTCGGGCCGCGGACTGCCACAACAGCCGGTGTAGCGGCAGATAGCGTTCCGCGGCGTTTTTTTTGTTCTAAAACAGTATCCGCCGGCAGATCGTGTCCTAACACTGGCGGATACTGTTCTGAAGCGCAGGTATCGTTACTATCGTTGCTTCTCACTGTGGTTTCTTCTTTTCGCTGATTCTGCCAATGCGCCCCTGCTTGTTCGCTGCTTCCATTTCGAGTTTCACGTACAATAACTCTATATTTGCTGCTTCCGCCCCTCGCTGCTGCTGTTTCGCTGCCTCCACTTACACTCCAGACCGGTATTCCGAGGTTACAACAGCTAGCTCTGGTCCGCACGTATCTTTTTTTTTTCGTAGCCATGCGAGAAATTATCTTATAGATATATGCTTTTGAATAGCATTATGATCCCTCCCCCTCCCTCCCCCACCCCCTCCCCTCGGCTCCCCCTCAAACGAGAAAATGAAAGGGAGGCAGAATTCACTCCAGTGCACATGGTGCAGGTATCATGCCTAGGTGAATGCAGCACTTTGCCTACTAAAATGTCCGCAGATTATAAAAATATCAACAGATTATAAAAATGTCAACCGTGAGTCCCTGTAACGTATTCAAAGAGAGGAATAAGTCCGCCCTGTTGTGTATTCATAGGGAGGCAGAATTCACTCCATCTCGTGACGATTCATGCAGCATTTTGCTTACTAAAATGGCTGCAGTAGCCACTTGGAACCTAATCCGCGCAGCGCGGAACTCTTTCGACACAGTCCCTGACGAAGATCACGTGCACGCGGCAGGTTAAGCAACGCTATTACAACGTAGTAGCCTGTACGTACAAAATCCGCCGCTGTACAGTATCTGCCGTCACTAATCGCGGCAGATTTCAGCCCATGTCGGAACGATAACTGCCGATTGAAACGATAACTGCCGGCGGATACTGTTCTAGAACAAAAAACGCCGCGGAACGCTATCTGCCGCTACACCGGCGGCCTTTCTTGTGCATAACAGTACGTGGCGTACGTATACTCTTATACGTACGTACAGTACTTACAGTGTGCGGGATTTCCGAGTGCGACGTGCGTAAATGTTTGGGACGAACATCTTCGGACATCTTGACTTTTGAGCGAGTGCTACATGTAGCTGACTGGTATTGACCCACAAAGGTACGTGAATAATGCTGTTAGTTTTCGACCCATTTTATAAAACTAATGATGCACAGGATTATTTCGTGGCGTTAGTGAAGGTGCGGCTCACTCTCGAGTATTGACAACGGTTGCAAACATGCACTCGGCTGCGCCTCGTGCATGTCGCACCATTGTCAATACTCTCGAGCGCGCCGCACCTTCACTAACACACTCTATCCTGTGCATCATTAGTATATTATAAAATGGGTTCAAGAATGTAGCCAAGTGGAAGCGCTGAAATGAGTCACGTGTGCGTGCATTATTTTCTTCAGGTAAGCACTAAGAAGAGTCTCTCTTCCACCTCCCTGGCCTGACGTACGTCACAATGTTTTACACTAGCAGTGCGCACTCAATCAGTTGTTACAAGTGCGTCACGCGCTACTATACGCGCTGTCAATCCTGTAAACAACTTCTAGTTCGGGCCGCGGGCTGCCACAACAGCCGGCGGCCTTTCTTGTGCATAACAGTACGTGGCGTACGTATACTCTTATACGAACGTACAGTACTTATAGTGTGCGGGATTTCCGAGTGCGACGTGCGTAAATGTTTGGGACGAACATCTTCGGACACCGTTTGAGCGAGTGCTACATGTAGCTGACTGGTATTGACCCACAAAGGTACGTGAATAATGCTGTTAGTTTTCGACCCATTTTATAAAACTAATGATGCACAGGATTATTTCGTGGCGTTAGTGAAGGTGCGGCTCACTCTCGAGTATTGACAACGGTTGCAAACATGCACTCGGCTGCGCCTCGTGCATGTCGCACCATTGTCAACACTCTCGAGCGCGCCGCACCTTCACTAACACACTCTATCCTGTGCATCATTAGTATATTATAAAATGGGTTCAAGAATGTAGCCAAGTGGAAGCGCTGAAATGAGTCACGTGTGCGTGCATTATTTTCTTCAGGTAAGCACTAAGAAGAGTCTCTCTTCCACCTCCCTGGCCTGATGTACGTCACAATGTTTTACACTAGCAGTGCGCACTCAATCAGTTGTTACAAGTGCGTCACGCGCTACTATACGCGCTGTCAATCCTGTAAACAACTTCTAGTTCGGGCCGCGGGCTGCCACAACAGCCGGCGGCCTTTCTTGTGCATAACAGTACGTGGCGTACGTATACTCTTATACGTACGTACAGTACTTATAGTGTGCGGGATTTCCGAGTGCGACGTGCGTAAATGTTTGGGACGAACATCTTCGGACACCTTGACTTTTGAGCGAGTGCTACATGTAGCTGACTGGTATTGACCCACAAAGGTACGTGAATAATGCTGTTAGTTTTCGACCCATTTTATAAATCTAATGATGCACAGGATTATTTCGTGGCGTTAGTGAAGGTGCGGCTCACTCTCGAGTATTGACAACGGTTGCAAACATGCACTCGGCTGCGCCTCGTGCATGTCGCACCATTGTCAATACTCTCGAGCGCGCCACACCTTCACTAACACACTCTATCCTGTGCATCATTAGTATAATTGCGTACCACTATAACTGAGAAACTACCCACCAAGTGCGACTGAGTATACCCGCGTATGAATTAATTAGCACGCTTGATGACCGCGCGCTGTCCATTTGTTTTGTACATGAAAATCGCGCAGTTCCCAGTCTTTTCAATTAAGCGTCTTTGGTACTATGCTATATCCAGTGGTTAGAGATCGAAGGATAAAACCCAAACAAACTAAGAGATGACGTCATTTCGATTCATGGTGCGCCGGACGTGTCAAAACTTGAACTACTTGAAAAACGATTCTTTGCAAATTTGCGGCTGTTTCATTGGTTGAAAGTTAAAATGAGGTCTGTATCGATATTCACAAGAGATATCGATACGCCATCTTCATTCTTTTTCTCAAGTCGAATACTGTATAGTCGAGTCGAGTCAAGATACAAAAATATGTCGTCAAAAGCGAGCCCACTGCTGAAGAAACTCATGGAGTCTCATTTAGATATTAGACCAAGTGACTTGATCATTATTAATGATAAACACATAAAACAAATTATTTCTGATTTACGCGATTTCTTTAATTTTAAAGTGTTTATAATTCCATTTGATCAATTTTTTTTTTTTTTAAATCATGATGATTATAATTTCATAACCCACATGTTACCGGAACAAGATAACACAGGAAGCCATGTACATGGCATCTGATATAAAGGTAAGCCCTAAGATTTATATTACTATTAGTCTATTCGAATTTGGAACAATTTAAAAAAATATATATTTATTTATTGTTTTGTGTTTGTTTTTATTTACATTTTTTTGTGTGTTGTGGTTGTAATAGAACGTGGCTCTAAAGGCAGTTTGGATTATTTAGGAATGGGGTGGGGGTTTTTCATTGCATTAGGCAGCTTTCTAACGCCAGACCGAACGTCAAGCTTAGTACGAGGTGACGTCTCAAATTCTTACCCTCGGGTCGTCTTCTAAATCTGAGGACGGGAGTCGGTGGAGATTTCCCCGATTCCACGTCGTCGCGACTTGTAACGACGTGAGTGACACTGTATTTCTTTGTAAGGCCTAGATCTATATGATTATGGATAATAATCTAATTCTGCTAGGTTTAATCTTCACGGGCCTAAAAGATAGATTGAAGTGTTAAAATTCACATAAGTTAAAGAGAGAGAGAGAGTGAGAGGGTGGGGGGGGGGGGGTTATGAGGCATTTCCCCCATCAGAAATGTTCCCCCCCCCCCCCCCCCCAGTTAACCCAAACACTAAAAATGACCTCTAACATGTTGTTAGAGACTTTAGAGGTCACAGTCGCCAATTCCCCCGAAAATGTCAATCCAACTTAACACCCCAGGTTCTTCCTTCCCCTTGGCCTTCTTCTTCTTTCCTCTTTTTTTCTCTTTTCCTTTCCCCTTTCTCTTCTTCCATACCTAAAGAAAATTTGTGACAAATTTTAGACAAGTTGTCTGATTTTACCAACATCAGCAAAGAATAAGGGGAAAGCACGAATGACAATAAATCAGAGCGAAGAGATTGTGTTACATGCAGTCTCTTCGGCTCGATAAGAAACTTGACACCCCACCTCTCTCCCCTTGTGGAAATTTCCACAAAAGCAGGTGCCACACCCAGGTGCGTGCCAGACGAAAGAATGCGCGCGCTGGAATAAACAGCGTGTAAATATCCTGGAAATATCGATCGAAGAACCAGCTCATTAGTTGAATTAAAGGAATCATTGCAAAAATATCGTGATTCTATAGCCTTTCTTTTGGCGCATAGTAGGAAACATCAAACAGTCGAATATAGTGTACTTGATCGAATATCTTATGTTCCCTGAACACTAAAAAAAAAAAAGATCGATTAATCAGTCAATTAAAAATGCAATCACAGAAATAAAAAGGTCTCGTATGCCCAGAGAAATTCACTACGAGTAGGTTCAATGAGATGCAGTCATCACCTGGTTAGACAGCAAAATCGTGACAATTAATTTCAGTTCACGCTCATCATAACTGCTTATTACTTATCAAAGTTTTGGCCAGGGAGGTCTTTCTTCCACCTCCCTGGTTTTGGCTATCAACATTCGTTCGTACGTGTTTTTTGTTTGTTTGTTTGTTTTGTATGTTTTTCCTCAAGTGAAAGACGTAATGATTTCTTCGTATCGAACGTAGACTATGTTTACCGTTTATCCAAACAGTAGGCGCCTAGGCGTACTTTCTGAATATATTCAGAAATTTCTATCAACATTTTAAATATATTACAAGACTCCCAAATACCAGTTGAAAAAAAAATAAGAAATCGAATTTTTGAGATATGAACAACAACAAAAAATAACTAGATCTGTCGTCTTTGGGACACGATACATACATGGTATAAGTATGAACTTGATAGGCATATCACTTTCTGAGCTAACCTCTGCACAACTTTTGGGGAGAAATAAAGAAAGAAAGAAAGAAGAAGAAGAAGAAGAAGAAGAAAGAAAGAAAGAAAGAATCCGTACAGATACAGAAGGTGATTCGAGAGGATACTCGGATCACCTAAAAATGCATAGGAAAAGACCACTTCAACTTCGAATGACTTCGAATTTCTCAAAACCGTTCCCTAGTTCATGGACATCCCATAGAAACGCGTGTTTTGATATATAGGCCTACACGTTGCTATGGCATGTCCTCGAACTATTATATCTAGTTTCGCGAAACTACGGCCTGGCATGGCCACAGTAATTTTTTTCCGTAACCTCCCGCCTCCCCTTCCCCGATTCGAAAACAGCTTGATTGAAGCCCCTGCCTATATTTAAACACGAACCTTATTAAACCCTAAGTTAGGTACATGGTTTATATGGCTAGTGTTTGAATAGAATTTACTATTTTAAGTTAATAATAGACTGTCAGTATTGCAACTGATTAACAAATTGCCCTACATCGACGTAAATATTTTGTTCATAAATATGAATAAGACTCTCAGTAGTTCCATAATCGTTTGTGTGTCGATCGGCAGGTTAGGGTTACGGAAAAAATAATCGCGGCCTGGCCTCTGCTCTGCCATGCCTCGTCTTCTGTACACGTGTATGTACGCCTGTACTGTACGCCTGTACTGTATACATGTACAACACGGTCCACATCACGCACATGGTTTTGCAGCAGATTTCACGGTCGACGGTCGGTCGATGCTACACTACAGCAGTGAATGCGATTGAAGGATAGCGAGCTTCGCGATGCCGCGGGCTGTATGTGATGATTTTAATCACAAATCGTGTTTGGTAGTGTGGTTTTTTGAGCAAATTTGTGCTCAAACCTTCTGAAAAGACCTTTAGTCTGACATCAGATAGAAAAAGAAGACATACGAGAATGAAGTGAGTATCAGTATGTTATAATAAAACTGAATGAAAATTGTGTCAGTTTCGCGTTTTCAGGAGCCGGTGAATTTGCCCGGCTCGCGATCGCGAGTTTGTTTTATTCTGTTACGGAGGGATACCATGCAAGAAGCCTCGCAAAATTACATGACGGTCCTATTATAAAATGGGTTCAAGAATGTAGCCAATAGGAAGCGCTGAAATGAGACACACCTCCTTCCTTTACTTCAGTACAACTGCACTGGCGCGGCGGCTCCTTTGATGAATTGCGTGCATACGCGTACGCGCCGTCAATCCTGTAAACAACTTCTAGTTCGGGCTGCCGGCTGGCCGGCCTGTCTTCCCTTGTGCATAACATATGTGGCGTACGTACGTATACTGTACTATACGTACACTTTGTACAGTACAGTAGACCAAGCGTTATGGGACCGGACACGTACATGGAGTCACTTTGAAGAGCAAATCCAACGATTTAGCAGGTTAATTCTCACGCCGTTTTCAGAGTATGTTGTCTAGTAGGCCTATATGAGAAGTCTATATCAAGTCTTTAAGGTAAAGGGTGCATATTCTATGTAAAATAAGTAAGTTTTCATGCGGGTGTCCGGAAACCCAACCCCCCATTATACTTATACTGTATGTGCGGGACTTCCGCGAGTGCGACGTGCGTAAAAGTTTGGGACGAACATCTTCGGACGTCTTGATCCACAAAGGTACGTGAAAAAACGCTGAAAAATGATGTTAGTTTTCGAATTTTCGACCCATTTTATAAAACAAATGATGCACAGGATTATTTCGTGGCGTTAGTGTAGGCGTAGCTCACTCTCGGGTATTTACAATGTAGTGCATGTTTCCCAATTGTAAATACCCTCGAGTGCACTACGCCTACACTAACGCACTCTATCCTGTGCATCATTAGTATATTAACGAACCTTTTGACACACTCTGGTTAAATGACCGACTATGACGCACATAATGGGTCAGTATGTGACGGACATTTTGCTCCCGTGACGGTACCACGCATCATCAAATTGGTGGTACTTGACGCGACCATGACGCACTTTTCCCGGGGGTCAAGAGGTGCGTCATACAAATGACAGCTGCATAAACATATACACTCGTGGCTATCTGGTTCAATGCTCAGACACTTCTGCTTGGAGAACAGTTGCTCTAGTTTGCGTTCCTAACAAGAAATATTATCCGTAGTGTTGCTCCACATAACAAGTCATGATGTACAATTTTATTATAACTAGCGGGTACCCGTGCTTCGCAGTGGCCATGGCCACTGTGCACAGTGAACGCGTCGCCGCAGTTACCGTGCATTCGCGTCTGACGCGAGCATCACCGTCATCGCGCGTATAACATGACCCTGATGTTGCAACGCGTAATCCATGTGTAGGACCGCATAGCAACCGGCTTGTGCCGAAAGGGTGGGTTGGGTGGTGGCGCGTCGCGTTAATGGGAACACCACCCTTCGTCCAAAGCCCCCCCCCCCCCGGTTTTGCCGAAAGGGTGCGTTGGGAGCGTTGGATCGCGTCGCGTTGACTGGAACCCCACCCTTCGTCCAACCCCCCCCCCCCCCCGGTTTTGCCGAAAGGGTGCGTTGGTACTTTTTCTCTTTTTCTCATGTAACCCTATAAAGCCCAAGCTATCTTGATGTTATTGTTTGATGTTTCATCGTCACATTCGGCACATGGGTAGAGCAACTCATAGTCTACATGACCGCATACTTGATTTTTTTTTTCATGGTGACACATAGAGGGCGCTATTCACCAAAATATAAAGAAATACATAGGAAATATGCTAAAAACATGATTTTTCTGTATAATTTCTTTATCCCCACTATGTGTTATCATAGACCAATATTTTTCATATTTGCCACAAATGATTTGCAAGTCAAAGCTCATTATTTTTTATGGTCGAAATTTCTCAAGGTCACTACATGGGGGCGCTATTCATAACAAAATAAAGAAATACATTATGAGACCTGTGATGTATTGTTAGGAATAGGTACATGCATATAGTTATCATATTTCATATACCAATAATATCGGAATTTTAAGTTTGCAGATTGATAATGTGATAAACAAATGATATTAGAGGTATAACTTGGGTGGAGGAATCAAAATGACACAAAATAGAATGGCAATCTTTGGAAAATACTGTTATTTTCAAGTACCTCTATTATATCTACTGTTTTATGGCATTGTCACAGAAAAACAAAGGAAATAATAGGAAGAACATTTCAGGGCCATAATTACTTCACATTTTGCTCCTTCAGCAAATTTCAGCCAAGAAACGCCCATTTTATACATTATAATATGGGTAATTGGAATTGGAACAGAAAAATATGCAAAATCTGACTGACATGGTTGTCAGTTTTATTGTTGCCATGGCAACCAGCAATATCAAATATAGCTTAATCATATGTCAAAATGTTTGGAATAAGATTTTTAGAAAAGTCACCAAATTTGGTTAAAACTGAATTAAGGGCGAAGGAGTGGCGAATGAAAATCGGGTAGGGGGCACAATGTGCCCCCCCCCCCTTGGGCTTTATAGGGTTAAAAGACGAGTTTTGAATTCATATCTAACCAACTGATATTAAACAACAAATAGCAATTAGACCAAACAGTAATTGGACGAAATGATGACTAGACCAACTGGTATATATTAGACCAACTGATATTAAACAGTCTATTAGACCAACTGGCTGTAGACCAAGTTGTAATAGAGTGTAAACCGATCCGGACGATAGCCTCTTTGAAATGGTTGTTTGAAGGTTAAATATAAATTCAATTCTTTTGATATTACGTAAGAAAAAGTACCAACGCACCCTTTCGGCAAAACCGGGGGGGGGGGGGGGGGGGGGCTTTGGACGAAGGGTGGGGTTCCAGTCAACGCGACGCGACCCAACGCTCCCAACGCACCCTTTCGGCAAAACCGGGGGGGCTTTGGACGAAGGGTGGTGTTCCCATTAACGCGACGCGCCACCACCCAACCCACCCTTTCGGCACAAGCCATAGCAACCAAGCTGTTTATTATTCATTTTTTTTTTTGTTATTTGCATAGTAAACGATTGACCCCCTACTCTAACCTACCCATTGCACATCTTAGATACCTGTTCTATCATTGTACGGGGTCAGTTCAGTATGAAAGTACATCGTTTAGGAGCCTATTCGTGAACAGACAAAGAGAGAGTCTCTGATTTTATTAGTTTAGATTTCAAACGGGTTAAGTTTGCATCATGTTTGCTCGTCTCATATAACACAGGCGATATCAAGAACTGTGAGGCGTAGCCGAACGGTGTATGCTAAAAATAATGGAATCCGATCGCTTGTTATATGATATATAGATGCAAGTCAGCAGCTAAAAACAATACCTTTATTCTCATTCTTAAACACTTCAATTCAAGATTGGTTTTAATTTTAAAAATAGACTAACTTTTAGACTAGGCAATTTTTACATTTTTTACACAAAATATTACCTGGGCTTTAGAATCGATCAGTCCCGTTATTACTATGCGGCTCCAATTGGTTCGAGCAGCGCGTGTGCGCATTGCGTAGACGTGCACATGCTGCAGCCATGTGTATGTAACACGGCCAGGAACCAATGAAATTTCAAGAACTGACTAAAGTGTTTAAGAATGGTTGATAAAGTTTAGTGATAATGTTTGTGAGACAAATATTTCACCTTTATAAAACATTGTTAGAATTACACGCTTCATATAAACTGTGAAAAGTGTTAGTCATGATGAGAAGTACATAGGCTTAGGACATGATGATTTTGATTGGTGGGGGGGGGGGGGGTTGGGACTGAGATGCAATGAAATTTCTGTCCAATGTTATGCATTCCAGGAGGCAAAGCTACTTGGCAGGGGTTCCAGGGGGAAAGCCCCTTATTGAGGATCATGGCAAAAATGTGACCGTCCACAACGAATCACTCGTTAAGTTGGTACCAAGGTGAGTCTGGTTTCTGGGTTCTGTTCGTTTCCAGTGGAAGAATTGAACAGGTGTTCTCTACGATAATGTGATCCATGGGCGTTTGTTTGCATTGATTGAATGAAGTATGTTATACATGACCGACCCAGTTACCACCCATTGCCTTTTATCGTTCTTCGTAATCAACAATGCCCAGGGATTGCACTATGGTACAGAACACCTAATCAATTCTTCTACTGAAAACAAACAGAAACTAGTCTCAAGTCGGTGCCGACTTTACAAGCGATTTGTGGTGGATGGTCACAAATATGCTGATGCCTTAATGAGATAACGAAGGTCTAGTAGATTTGTTCATAGGGTCTTCCTTTGCATATGAAGTGATGGCTTGAGAAAACTACTGGTAACCACAGCATTTCATGTGTTTTTACTACTATGTAAAGTGTGCTTGTGCATGTCAACCAAAATCAGTATCAGGTAGCCATTGCACATAGATATACCACTATTGTTATTTATATTAGGCCATATGAGCCGACCCATTCATTTTTAACAGAATTTTTATTGGACTTTTTTTATGGGAGTATCCGCTACAGACCCTATATGCATTCCACCATGCGGAACAGCATTACAATTGAAATTGCCGCCATCGTGGAGGACATGGCTTGTCATGTACACCATTTCGCTGGTTTGCATCAGAGTTGACAACCCATTGATACCGGGAATCGGTTGACCAGGCAACATTTCAATATAACCATTGTTTTCTGGCATCTTGTAGGGGCAGAAATTCTATGCATAGGGTCTATTGCATTTGCAAATGAAAGTGAGTCAGAATTCCCAGTTACACCAGCCCAAATCAAATTATTGTCCCCTGGATTTACATTTGGAAAACTGTTTATAAACAATGTCCCTGCTGTACATGTATCACAAGCAGTGGTGTGTGTATTGTGTAAAAGTATATTTCTTATATTTAAGAATCCCTATATTCCTTAGTTTCTTTTTGTTTGTTTGTTTGTTTTGTTTATTTTTTAAAGATATCGAAATGACAAAACTGGCTCAAAGCCTGTTCACTTACTCCTTTATCTAATTTTTATTTTCTTGTGACAGCTTCTAAAATCCACCAAGAACTAGTAAGAGAACTTAAGTCTGATGGAAAATGGTCAGAAAATTGTAACAAGCTCCTCTGCAGCACAGATGCTTCGTTTCTCCTTTATGAGTTTGACCGATTCAGGAGCATGACTGGCAAAGTTTATGGCGATAAGACCTATGAAGTACTGACAATAAATCCAGTTATGTTCTGGTGTCCAGTGATGGACTGTAAATCAAAGAAAGGTATGATACAATTATCTATAATGGAGCTCTAGGGTCATTCCATGCCAATTCACCCAATGAAAGTGCAATTTTGCACCCTTCCGTCTCAGAATTTGCTCAAATTTGGTACACATAAAGTTTAACATTACCTTCCCATGAAACAAAAAAAAAGCCATTCCGAGCTATGGCCCGCCCTATTTGATTCGTTTTGGCAAAAATGGTTGTGACCTTCCATTTCAACGGCACAATGCGTCTGAACTGGTTGACCAATTTTTGTGAAACTGGTACCATTCAAAATGAAATTCAAAGAGGAATTCAAAAATGGTATCAAACATATTATTGGAGAAAGTTAAAGTGCTATGACCTTTGACCTTTCCTTTAACCTTGCTTTTGCCCCCCAGACGAATAATATTTTTACTTGATTTTTATGTATGTTAATTGTCAGTATAGTATTAACATAACATGTAAATATCTAGGATGATATTTTATTTCTTCACCTTTAAAAACTCTTTTTAATGCAATTTACAAAGTTACTGTTACCCCCACATACTGATATTTTGTTGGTAATGTGTGTACAAGACTCCATTATAAATGAATACTTTCAAACTAAAGTAACATTACAATCAAATGCAATAATGTATTCCATATCTGTTGCTGATGCTTCAAAGATCTCAAGGATGTATCCAGTTTGGGACAGTAGAGCTGACTACATGTAGGAAGCATTTTGTTTCTGTCAAAACTGCAGATTTCTGATGATTTGTATATGTATACCTATTGCACCCCAATCAAAAGGGCTAAACAAATGTCTCTCTTCATAAGCAAATGGAGTCTACGTACATGTATACATTATCATTGTGTTTAATGTTTCCTTTATTACCTGAAATGTTTAGTTTTCTGTTTTAATTGAATGTAATTTAACTTCAGTTTGGAAGTATTCAAGTAAGCCTGAAGACACGTGAAAAGAACGTCGCTGCATTATTTTTTTCGCAAAAGTTCTTAATTTTTTTAATTATTATAATTTATGCAAATGAGGTGCATCAAATTTCATAAAATTCACAAATATATCAATATTTCCTTCAAAAATTATAATTGGATTCTAATTCTTTGCAGAAAGTATCCCAGAAGCATTGTCAACAAGATTATATGGTAATATTTTCAAATTTCAAAACATTTTCTTTGTATTGTATTGTTTTCCGAATTTCTTATGTATTCTATTGTTTTTATTTCTTATGTATTTCCTTGTTTTTAAGATTTTTTTTTGTTTTCTAATCTAAAATTAGTTGATGTGAAGTCACATAACATCTTTTAAATGGCCTAGAAGATTGAAAAAGCTGTGTTTTAGAGCAATTTATGAAATATGCTGCTTTGCACACAAACGTATGGGAAAAGCAGGTTTTTGCCAAATTTTGGGCAGACATGCACTTACGAAATGTCACGTGACCTCGCGACCGGTGGTCGGATTTTCGCAAAATTTATTTCAAAAGAAAAAAAAAGTCACCAAAAATTATCACGCGATCAGCGGCGGTCGCGCGGCAGCAGAAAATTTTTGTACGGGGGGGGGGGGGGGTCAATTTGACCCCCCCAGTGGACATAGGGTTAAGGGAATCTCTTAACCATGATTAAGTTAAAGGAAGCACATAGTTTAAGGGACTCATGGCGAGTGTTTTATTACACAAGTGTTAATGGTGAAAATGGCCACAGGACAAAAGTTCCTTCTAAGTCAGCAATATTTAATTCTCCATTTTCAGTGCCACAAAAATCTTCTTAATGTGTGTAATTATGGAAGTTATATCTCACTATAATAAATGCTTTTTCCTGACCCCCCCCTACTATACTTCATGATCAATTTTGCCAAAACTGGTTTATGTCATTAAGAGACAATGCCGACGAACTGTTCAATACAGTTAGAGGAAGGGTGGTAAACAAAATCCAGCAGTCATATCACATGTATCACATTTTTAAGTATAATAAATTGTTTCTTCCATTACAAAATATTTTTGCAAGCAGGTCTTTTTATTTTGTTCACTAGTACCACATAAAATACTCCAGGCATTGCATGTCATCGTTAGATTTGCGATAGTATATTTAATTAGTTAATGCTAGAGTTCCATGTAATTATCTCCCAAAGAATTTAAAAGGTGGGTGATCCGTTCCACAGCATCATCCCCCACTTTACCGTATTGCATATATGGAGATTTTGGAACCACATGAATGTTAATATTTTCTCCATGATCCCTTTAGATATGAACAAAATATTATAGAGGGCTAGAGGATTAAAAAATTAATAAAGAAATCTTTTATATACATGCACATCTGACATTGCACCATTCTTGGTGTCCTCATACTCTGTGACTGAAGTACATGTATGAATACAGAGTTTCAAAGATGATGTTCAACTATGTGATTGTTTGGCAGAAGTGCATGACCACAGGAAAGATGCAATAGTATTATTATAAAGTCCTGATATTTGAAATCATATACAAGATAAGATTTTGAGACGAATGAAAGAGAGCAGGCACCAAAAGTCAATATATTTTGAAAACCTGCTCAAAGTGGCATTGTATTGTGTGCAGGTGCTAAAAATTGCTAAAAAATGTTTGATATTGTGCAAAGTTCCCTTAAATTGTGCAAACTTTTCCAAAGTTTCCTGAAAATGTGCTAAGTTGCACAAAATTGCTGGAAATGGCGCAAAGTTGGGCAAAATTGCCTAAAATGGCGCAAAGTTGTACAAAATTGCCTGAAATGGTGCAAAGTTGCGCAAAATTGCCCGAAATGGCGCAAAATTGCACAGAAATGCCGGAAAATGGCACGAAGTTGCGTAAAATTGCTGGACATGGCGCAAAGTTGCGCAAAATTGCCGGAAGTTGCGGAAAATTGTCAGAAATGGGCACAAAATTGCCGGAAGTTGCGGAAAATTGCCAGAAATGGGCGCAAAATTGCCGGAAATGGCGCAAGGTTGCGCAAAATTGCCGGAAATGGCGCAAGGTTGCGCAAAATTGCCGGAAATGGCGCAAGGTTGCGCAAAATTGCCGGAAATGGTGCAAGGTTGCGCAAAATTGCCGGAAGTTGCGGAAAATTGCCAGAAATGGGCGCAAAATTGCCGGAAATGGCGCAAAGTTGCGCAAGCAAATGCAAAGTTGCCTAAACTTGCATGTCAACTTTGCATAATGTTGCGCAATCTTTGTCAATTTTGTCAATTTTTGGCAACTTTTGTCAATTTCCATTGTGACATGGGGCCTGTTACTCCAGTGGTTTACATCCTGGTGTTTTTTTTTTTTTTCGTCCCAGTCATCGCACAGCCAGCACGGCTTGGTAAAGATTAAGCGCGTGGGTAGACCATGTGCTTCAGAGCCTCTTTTTTCTCAGTTCACACTTTCCCTGAGTGTGTGCTTTCTTTCCAGTAATTAAATAGGTTACGAAAGTCCATTATTTGATTTGATTTATACATCATTTAAAGCTTAAAGACCGCTCTTTCAGGATAGGCTCATACCTAAAAATCCATATCTGGCCACTTTTTGTTGGTTTTGTGATGCAGGTCACATTTATCGGATTACCCAAGTAGATGTTTAGTGCTACATCATGCCAAAGTGTTTTATACTGATGCAAGGGGAAGTGGTAGAATTGTAGATCATGAAACATTGTGAAGCGCACATCTTGTAATTTCACTGCAATAACTGCACTTTGCATTAGATGAATCAGTAAATGCTGTGCATACGCATATTAAGACAGTAGGTTTTGCTTGATAGTGTCCAAGTAATTCATATATTTCAGTCTTGTTTACCTATGTTTCACATAAATAGATGCAGTTTCAGTTTTTATTTCTCCACTTATACTAATGAAATCATGAACAAATTAAAAATTTTGCATTAAGACATGGACATAGTACAGTATGCTGTATGCTTGTGTACTGATACAGTGAAAGATTATTAGATTTTAAACACTTAAGTAACTCACTGATCTGAAACTTACGATTTGGATAAATTCTAAGAACCTCATCTGATCACACAGTACCAGATTGCAATGCATTATGATAATGTGTAGATGTGGGGTACAAAATAGGTATGATTGATGGCCTGACTTACATGAAGGTGTCCCAGAGCAAATCTGTTTTCCTACTAGTGTGCATTCCAGGTCTCTTCAAACACACAAAATAGAAAAGAAAAATGAATTCCCCATCTGTTTATATTTGTGGTTTTCTAGGGGTGTGCAATTGAGTATCATATCAAAAGCAAAAAAAAATATGCTAGTTGGGTTTCCCTTTGCCATCAACTCTAGTTATGGCAAAGTTGCCTGCTGTCACTTCAATTGAATTTTCACTAAGACCTGCAATGTTGTCGTTGATGATCGCCACAAGTTCAATTGTTTTGATTTCCCTTTTGACATGTTTGAGGCTGTAGCACATGCTGAACAGTGTACTGTACCTAAAATGACACTCAGAAAATCCCATTACCTAGACAATCAATTTTTGAGAGAGGTAAAGTTGAAAATGATAACTGAATTACATGTATAAACAAGTCCAATACTAAAATGTTAAAAGGAGAAATGTTAATTGAAGACCTCCTGCACAGTCTGTTCTGAAAATAAGGAAAATAGATATAACGATTCTTTTTTCCCCTTTCTTAATAACAGAATGATCTGATAGTGCTGTTCTTACTTTCTCCCTGAGGTCAACTGAATAAGAGAAGCAAATATATGTGACCGGGTCAACCGAGTAAATCTTGAGTTTTTCATGTTTTTTGAAAGAGATATCCTTCTTATACATTATTCTTTATAGTTTGGGATCACAACATGGATGAGAAAATGTGTTTTCAGCAGTTTATTTCTAAAACCCGTTTTTTTTTTTTTTTTGGGGGGGGGGGGAGAATAGAATGATCAGGTATGTCTTAGAGTCCCCATTTCATTTCTGAAAACCCTTTACATACTCTTCACTCTCAAGCAACTTCTGAAAGGATAACTCTACTGCTTTCAAAGTTGGCATCATAATCATGGGCAGAATGTGGTAATAGAACATTCTCAATTTCAGCTTAATCTGATAATCCTTTTATTGTTGTTGCTCTTGTGGTTTACATCCTGTTGTTTCTGATTTTGAGTTTTCGTAGAAAGGAAACTTAGATGCTCATCATAATGGAGTCAAGGAGACTCAAGCATGATTTATATTAGTTTTTCCGTTTTGAAATGTCTGTAAAATTCACTCCAAAGCCGGGAGTATGCTCCACACAAAGTGTACAGTGGCGCGAAAGAGTGTAATTTCGGCGACTGGCGCGCGCTGTGGGCCAATACCAAGCTTCTAGTCTGTCGTACACGCACAGAACTACACGCGTGCCTGTATGCAAGCATGCGCTATGCACGCACGTGGCATGAAACCGTAGCAGCGTAATGACGTAATGCAAGCGCTATCCAATGAGACAGCTTACTCTTGAGATTTCACGGTTTCAAGCTGACCTGCACTGACATTGATGTATGTGTTACTGGTTCCTGACCGGATTAAGCAACAAATTGTCCAGATATTTACATGGATTCAAAGATTAAAAGATGGACTATCAAATAATGCATTTTCATTGAGACGCAAGGTGAATTTGGTATTCTTTTGATGTCTTGAACGTGTACTACACGAACTACTTTTTTTCATCATTTTCAAGCTCAAATTACGCTATGATATTTTTCCTTTACAATAATTTTGAGTAACATGTGACGATAACTTCTATATTTTCCTTGAATTTGATACCAAATTTTGTGAATATAAGGTGTATTTTTGTTGCCGAAAGCCCAAGGACAAAATCCCCTTCCGCAGCTCATTACGTATGCAAGCCTCGAGCGGGCTTGCATACGAGTTTAATAAATATTAGCGAATTATAGGGTGCTGCGGTCTGACTGAGTAGCACTATTTTATGAGGGCCGAAGAAAATTGTGCTACTGAAGTCACCGAAAAAAAAATTGCTAGGGTTTCTTTAAGGATGATATTACAGGAACTACGGTTAGATGGTTAGATATAGGCTTAGATAGATCTAACTTACGCTAGGCCTAGATCTATCTAATACACTATTGTCAACATCTTATTATTATTTTTTTTTTTTGGGTGGGTCGCTCGAGTTAGTAAACTGCGAGACCAAATTTCAAACGGCGAACCATGAACTCCCCAAAATTAGACAGTCCTACACTGGGATAGGCATAATAAACACTACCTCGAATCTAGCATACCGTAGTTAGGAGATCATACTTTCTCATACATTGCCCCAAACCCTTGGAATGACCTTCCAATATCTCTATAGGGGGGGGGGGGGGAGGTCTACGACATGCATCTTCAAAACCCGAATGAGGCCTAACGTTAGATCTACGCTACGGTACGTCGTAGAGCCCTTGCTTAATATTGTTGTTGTCTAATTATAGTTCTACGATGTCGCTAGCTACTCTGTTGTAACGTAATATTCTATTCCACAACGCTACGAGCAACTTTTTAGGTAGAACGAGGGATTTATAAGAGTCTTTCTGAGTCTCTTAGTTTCTCTAACGCTAGGCCTACACGTATTGAGTATATTGTCTACATTGTGCGTGCCATATTTGTACGTAAATATTGACTGTGTGGTTCTTGCAAAGTGAAGGCGCCGCGATACCCATTCATTTGTACATGAAATCTCTCGCGAAGCGAAGATGCTGCGATACCCATCCATTTGCACGTGAAATCTTTCGCGTCGCGACGCGAAGCGAAGCAAAAAAGGCGCGAATTTCACCAGCGTGATATAGTTTTTTTTTACTATTTCCCTAGGGAGAATAGCGAGTCGCGGATTTGTATGGTAGAATCATGTTTTGTTGTTTTCAAGCTCTCCACCAATCAGAGGACGAGAAGCAATTTGTGAGGGATATAATAAAACCTAATGCACGGTTGGCCATGCGTCCAGTAAAAACTGATGCATGGTTTGCGGGCTCTCGTCTACTGCAAGCCAAAAGAAAATGCATCCAGTAACTTTGTCATCGGGTAACACGATAGAAAAATGGGTTTTTGGCAAGAAAATTATCCATTTCATAAGTTAGATGACGCACATGTCTTTTCGTGCGTCAGTCGGAATATAGTCAGTGCATGCGGTAACTATGGATTTTAGCCTAAACCCACTTGGCTTCGCCTCGTGGGTTAAGCATTCCATAGTTACCCTATGCACACAATTCCGACTGACACACTCAGACCTGTGCGTCATGTGTACACTGATTATCCTGTTGTATCAACTTAAGTAATTTATCATATCAACAAGTATACATGTATTGTGCAAGGGGGAATGGCAGAATTGTTGATATTGTCATTTCACTGCAATTTTAGGTTTTGCATTAGATGAATCAGTAAATATTGTACATACGCAAAGTAAGACAGTACGTTTTACTTTATAGTGCCCAAGTAATTCAAATATTTCAGGCTTGTTTAGTTATGTCCCACATAAACGGATGCAATTTAAGTTTGGTTTATTTCCCCATTCACGCTAATGAAATTATGAACAAATTAACAATTTCTGCATTAAAATAATAATAGAAACGAGTGTTTTCATAAGAAGATATGATTACATAAATAATATTACGTATAAATGAGCACATACAATATCTTATCGTATCTTAAGATATACACATGTGGAGGAGATCGACACGGACTTTGCTTGACCATAGGACGACGGCTTTTTTGTTTTTGTTTTTGTTTTTTGGTTACAGGGCAAGTCCAAGATATCGTGAACCTTATGTATGGGACATTCAGAGATTTCAATCCTATGAAAAATAGTAAAAGAGCACTTGGATTCTACTGCTTATCATCATCAGGACTGTCAACTTCAAAGTAAAGTTTAAATTAAAAAATTCTCTGACAGTACTTTACCGATCAAGTTCTGTTTAGAAGTGAAAAAAGGTACAGTGCTGAAGTGCCTTTCAGCGAAGTTTCACTGTAAAAGAATGATGCTGAGTTATTCAACGAATGTGCAACTTACGTATGGGACGTGCCTCAACTACGTATGGGACATTTGTCTTAGTGCGCAAGTGCATTCATGAAAATGATTTGAAATTTCTCCAAAGCGTCATAATCAGTTCCGCAAATAATACAACAATATGTAACAAATGAAATAAACTTGTTAGTGGGTACTTCCCTGGTTCAGGTACCAAACAAAAGCTAAAATTAAAACAAATACAAGTAATCATCAATTTACGATTAAATGTCTTAGTTTGAATTCCTTCATTCATTAACACTGTCCTCATAATGTTTATATGTACGGATACAGTATATTGACACTCTATTTCTAGCCCAGTTGTAATAGTCTTAAGTCAATGTTTTCATCAACTGGAAAAGAAATATTGAGCTAATTCTAACATGTGACCTTCATATAATCTATCATGAATAATTTGTAGTCTTGATAGTTTGAACATTAGAATCTAAATACACTATGCCATGCATTTGCAAACACAGTTTGAAACGAGTACTTTCAGTAGCTCTAGGCTTTTGCCTTGCAAGTTGTCTATAATAGAACTTTAGAATTGTTTGAAACGCAGCAAGACACACAGCAACAACGTGCAATCTTTCAAGTTATCCTGAAACTTTTAGATTTAAAAAGCTATGGTATTACAAAAGAGATAGAAGAACATAGCGTCGCTGGGGCGACAAGACCTCGTATCTACAAAATGTCAAATATTCAGGAGAGCCAAAAAACATGGTGGCCAAAGCACTATAGCGAATGAGATAGCGTTTCCTTTGACATGCTGTGGTGGCTTCATTTTTGGAGTAAGACAGTTAGGATTTGGTCAGGACATCACTTAACCCATTATTTGACTATTAATAAAAAAATTCAATTTCACCAAAATTGCAGATACAAGGTCTTGTCACCCCAGCGACGATAGGTGTACCTATGTTGTTTGTTTGTTTCTTTTTTTTCATTGCTGGCTTCAGGTATACAAAACTAAAGAAGACAAAACTTGCTTTACCTTGTACACAAGTACGTACAGTATGCTGTATGCTTGTGTACTGATACAGTGAACGATTATTAGATTTGGAACATTTTAGTAACTCACTGATCTGAAACTTACAATTTGGATGAATTATATTAATAACATAATTTAATCACACAGTACCAGATTGTAATGCATGTTATCAATGTGTAGATGTGCAGTGCAATGTAAGTATGATTCATGGCCTGACTTGACTGACCGACAGCATGAGCTCTCCTTTATTTCTTTCCACATTTATAATATATACAGTTAACAGACGAAATATAACATCACTCACAACATAATACAAAAAGGAATGACATAGGTCATCATATAATAAAGTAAAGTAACAAGTGGGACTTTAAAAAAGTCAGACTTAATACGAAAAAAGAAGAGAGAAGTGAAGTAAAATGAAAGAAATATGTGTCCCGTAAAAGCCTTAAAAGGCTTGCAGTGGTGGGATCACCTGACTATAAGGAATTTGAAAACACAAAAATGACAGAAAATGCAACGCAGTTTGGGAATACAGGGGGATCAAGTGTAAAGAAACGTGAAACTAGTAGTTGCCGAGGATAAATACTTTGAGTTGTTTTTTCAAAGGCCTGTTAAATTGTGAATTTCGAATACTGCACGGTAGTGAATTCCAAATGACCGGACCAAGGTGGCGAACTGATTTTGAATGGATGTTTGTTTTTGAAATGAAATGAAATGAAATGAAATGAATTCCGTTCATATTCCTCACATCGGACATTATCTCATAACTATCAGAGTATAGTATATACAAAATATCGTGATATTTTTAGATAAAATTACAACATGTACAAATGTGGAGGGGACTACTTAGAAGCACTGCTTGTTAAATGTAGTCCCCCTACAGATGATAGAAAAGATGATATCAAAGATCAGGCGAAGTGGAATAACGAAAACACCATATATACATTACTTACAAGGGCACCGTAAATAAATTGTGCTATGGATATACAATAAGTCATGTAATGTTACAAAGTACAGGTTTATGCACATGCATTATGGCGGAGGCATCATTCGCCATAGCGACATTTCTAGTTTTTAAATTATTACACGCTTAGGCCTATCCTGGGTTTTAGAATGCTCTCTTTTCAGTAGTAGGCATCAAAAAATGTAGATAAGAATTAAAAGACAATTAGAATGTGTCAGTACAGTCTTCTTTTAAACCAGCTGTAAGCCTTGTTGAGACTTTGAATAATCAATTACTGTGGTCAGCGTATGCAATACTGGTTCTCGATTGTGACTTGAATATGATGTAAACAGAAAGGGTATTTCCTCAATGTGGTAAGGCTGAGGCAAGATAAGAATTCACCTCAAGAACAACAACAATAGCAACATTCTTTTGCGATTTAAACCGGATCATTTAAAGTTATGAGTCGTTATGAGATATATCAAGGTACACTGATGTCAAGCATGAACTGAACAGAGGTCATCAGAAACTTATCTAGCCCCTGAATTTTAAATGTATATAAATGTTGGCTTTTGACACGCTTTCTAAATCTGTTCATTGAAATCATTGGTAGGCCCTATACGTATCATCTTCTACGTAGACATTATTAAAGTGCGTTTCTCAGTCATTATTTTTTAGAACACTTCGGTTAAATCCTAAATCAATAATGAATGTATGTTAGCAAATGTATGGCTTAAAAAAAAAAAGAAATATATGACGTCATTAGAAGTTAAAGAAAATTGATCATAAACTTTGTAGAAAATTGTTCATAGACTTTGATTCGGTGGGGCGAAAATAAACAGAGTATCAGTAATGCGATAATTCTTAAAAGGTTTTTAAAGGTAAATTCTTTATTGATGGATGACGTTAAAAACAAGAGAAAAAAGAAGGCATTCAAAACTTGGAATGTCTCTTAGAAATCAAAAGATATGAAGATCATGTCGCCCCTCAAGAATAGCTAACTCGAGCAAAAGCCAACATCATCATCTGTCGTGACTGATGTACCAAGTCATGTATTCTTGTGAATGTTAAACTGGTTCTGCTTTCACGTAATCATGCAGATGAATTTGATCATCAGTTTTAATGTAATGATGCTAAGTTAATCGGTCGCTTTATCAAATTTATATCTCGATAATTGCTTGAAATATGTTTAGAAACTAGAAAAGAAAAATACATCAAACTAATTCTGCCGTAGAATTTTTATTGAAAAGAAATGAGAACTTTTACGGTAAACCAGTGATTATGATATGTGGTTTAAAATGGTCGGAAGCAAAATTTCCAGTTCATGTGATACATGGGAAGGAGATCTTTTTGTTTTGTTTTTGTTTTTGTTTTGGTAAGATGATATAAACACTATAGAGAGAAGGGCGGCATTTGAAATCCTCACACAATAAGTTGTATATATACCAGGTTCATGGTTCATGGTATGTTTGGGATTCTCTCAATGGATTAGGATTTCTATGTGTAGTGCATGACGGGTATATGGACATGACTGAATGTGTAAGCTTAAGATTAACGTATTTTTAAATTGTATAGTGAGTTTTGTTTAAAGTATTTTCATTTATTCATTTCATTCACTTATTTGTCCTCCATTTTAACACGTAATTACAATTTTTGTTAACAAGATACAAGTGCACACATTTACATCACAAAATGTAATAAGTGAAATTCATGATATGCCAATAATAAGGGATGTGAAAAAAAAAATCTGCATATATTGGTGTATATGAAAGTGGTTAAAAATAATTCGTAATCAACCTCCTATTCTTATGCATATTAAGTGGAATTGCAAAACCGAATTACATGAATTGAAAATACAAACCTATTACCACCCCCCCCCAAAAAAAAGGCATATACAAATCACAACACTAGGACGCTTCGTTAGTAAAGAAAGGAAAGTGGGAAAGAAGAGGAAGGGAAAGCGAAGTCTGTGAAAATGAAAGTATGTCGATGGCGAAGACAACAAGTGATGGATGAACGTGGCCGCTGAGATTTCAATATCAATGTCTCGGTACTTCTGCAACCATTAACAAATCATTATCTTTATTGTCACAATTTGGATTAAAAGTTAAACAAACAAACCTATCATATTCAATGATAAATCTTAGATGATTTTTGTAAGTTTGTAACATCTATTTTGAAAGAATTCAAACCTGGGGCAAAAGTATTAGATATTACTGTTTGACAAGTATGTATGTGGGTATATGGAAGGTTCCACTGTCTTGAAGTCATGAACAAGCAGTGTGTTTTAAGCAATGCGAAATAGTAATAAATGTTCCGACACGGTGTTTTTTTTTTTTGTTTTGTGTTGTAATAACAACATAGACATGGTTCTGTTAATGCCACAGTGTCAGCATAAGCATTGCATTACAATAGGTGATAATAGCGACGTTAAATGCATTAGGAAAAAAAAAATCACTTTTTTTTGGGGGGGGGGGTTTAACATATTCTCTGTTTTGACTGTCATGACTATTTTGACTATGTTGACGATGTTTGCCAGTATATGAAAAAAAAATTCGTAGATTTTATTTCAAATATTTCATTAGTATTTTTATATTTCATATATAATCGGACCATGTGTTTTCATGTTCATCATGATAAGAATAAATGGCTATGGCAAATAAATTTGACAAAATAGTTTTAATCTACATAATATGGTTATTTTGTAAGAAACATAATCCGTCTTATCAATATTCCATAACAATTTATTACACTCTATAACAATGTTGAGACTTAATTGTAAATCAATAACTGTGGTCAGTGTATGCAAGTTTTATCAGAAGAAAATAAAAAGTGCTCGGTTGCGTTATCTGAAAACAGAATGGGCATTTCCCACGTCTATGGTGGAGAAATATTACAAGGACCCATCACCCCCCCCCCCTAAAAACACGTATTCAATTCCTTTGCGATTATATCTGGATCTTTTAGAGGCGTGAGATATATCGTGACACATTGATGTTGACCAGTGTACTTTGATGTTTATCAGAAACTAACTTAGCCTATGATTTTTTAGTGCTTGTATTTGCTTTTAACGCTGTGCATATGATTTTTTTTTATTGTTAAAATCATTGGTTCACTTCATCTTCTCCGTGGATATCGTTTGATTGAGTTTCTTAATTATGATTTTTCTTTAGTAGAGTTTACTGTGAAGATCATGAGTGAATCGTGAGTGAGTGTTATGAAATGCCAAATTTTTAGAATAGAAAAATCTGCATGTCATCTGCAATTGAAGAAAAGTGGAGGGAAAGCAAGGAATATATTGCTAATGCATATTTTCTTTAAATTGCTTTCGTATAAAATGGTATATTGGTCCATTGCATTCTAAACAAAATGAAAATAAAGCAGAGAAATAATTGATCTCTCTGAGCTATAGAATAAAATAACGATTATATAGGCCTCTACAAAATAATATCCACCTCACATAAAAGGCCACATCGTCGCGTGTTATACCTGATGTATTCAGTGATGTAGTCTTGTGATTTTTTTTCTTGCTCAGGTTCTAGATACATAATCATGCAGGTGAATGCACGAGAATTTTCTTGCGTGCGGTGCTCTTATATTCTGCTTGGGGTGTATTTATGCGCGTGTTTGTGTGTGTGTGTGTGTGTGTGTGTGTGTGTGTGTAAGAGCACTATGCCCCATTACGTTTGGAGTGTGATATCATTGGCTGAATTCAACCCGTGCTCTGCTCATGCGCACAATTTCGCGCCGACTACTTATAAAGTCCAAATATGTTCACTTCGAAGACATCAGTTCAACGAAGTGCGGATGTACGTGAACTGCTGATATTGCAAGTACTAGTAATCAGTGCTCAGGATTTCAGCTGCTTCAGGTAAGGTCTTTAAGTTGAATTTCTCAAGCACAAAATTGAATACTGGCTTAGAACAGGATCAGAATTGAATATTTCATGGTTGAAAGTTTCAATTTCTCAGACACAATATTGGTTCGTTGTCTTTTTTTCATCATAGTAGGATCGCATTATCACTGTAATGATCCTTTTTTCTTTAAATTTCATGGCATTACATATACATTATACCAACTATACTTTTGATGTAAGGAGATGATTGAAATCAGCCATAAATGTATTGTATTGTTGTTGTTATGTCAATCAGAGGAATGTATATGTGACATTTCAATTGGCACGAGAAGCTAGTACCAAAATGAAAACTCTAAACTTTACATACTCCTAAACTTATACCGAAGTTAAGAGAAGAGTGAAAACAATGGTAATAATCATTGTATATATAATGTATACATATATACATACAAACATACATACATATATGACAATCAATGTCCAAGAGAGTATCTGTGTATGGCAGTGAAATCGCATTGTGTTTTGCGAAAAATGACATAATATCTTTACGATGATTTCCTTTTAAAGATATAGTGATTTGTCATTTGGTAATAAAAAAGGACCTAAGGCGTACACATGATATCCTCTTAGTTGGTAATATTTTTTGAAACATCTTTAAAACAATTTGCGTTTCACCTCCTCATCTTATTTTGCAGTATCATAATTTTAACAGGGAGAGAACGGCAAAAATGAGGATAATGGCAATCATCGTTCTCATCATATCAGGAACGGTCTATTCTGCAGTCACAGCACTACCGGCCAACACCACAGTTGTCAACTTTGGAAGTCATTTAGACACTGAAGCTACCAACGGCAATCAGTCAACAAGCACACAAGCTGTAGACAATGATCTCGTTTCTACTCAGTTTGAACAGAGCTATGTACGTATCGAAACAACCTCGCAACACGGCAAACCCGTTCAAACAAGGACATTTCAGCTAAAGAATTTGAGTATTGTTGACATCAGCCTTAAAACTCTGACAGAAATCTACACAGAGGAAAATAGTACACCGATTTCTGTTCGGCAAAAGGATGAAAAACCTGTCTTTCCCCAACCGCATTGGAAACTACAGTCAGTAACATGGACATGGGTGACGATTCCTCAACTAGCAATGTCCATGCTGGGTATAGTGGGAAACCTGACTGTGATTATAGTGTTATTTCAAAGGCGACGCACTTGCCGGTCGACTGATGTACTGATCGGTGCTCTGGCCGTTGCGGATTTCTTGACGTCAGTGTTCATGGTCCCGCTGCCTAGGCCAATCCGGGTTCCTGAAACATGGTTAGGGGATATCTACTGCAAGTTAGTTGATTCAGCCCTCTTAAGGTGGGTTGCTACAGCTGCCTCTATCGTCATTCTGGCCTTGATTCCAATAGAGAGATACATTGCGATTGCCCACCCTCTTCATTTCAAGCGTCTTGTTACAAGGCAGAGAGTTAGCAAAGCTGTTGCCTTGACATGGCTCTATGCATTTTCCGTAAATCTGTTCATATTCTTTGTGGTAAGCGCCAAGAGCGACACGTGCACTGCCACGTTTCATTCCCGTCTTTCCCAAATTATGACGGGCTGTCTGGTTTTCATCTTTTACTTTCTGATACCGGTTGTCATCATGCTTGTAGCCCAGGCTCTGACTGCACTGGTGCTCTATCAACAATCCCACTGGAGGCTAGGTGAAGATTCAAACTGCAATAACTCAAACCTGTCGGCTAAGTACATTGTGGCTAGGAATAGTGTTCTCAAGACTCTGTTCCTTGTGGTCGTCGTTTTTCTCATCTCGTGGACACCGACACAGACGGCATACCTCTTGTATAATCTTCGTTTTGTTCCAACGTCCTATTTGTTCAGCCCCCTGTATTTCGCTCTGAATGTCCTAGCCTTCTGCAATTCTTGCGCAAATCCTATCATTTACGCTATTCAGAATCCTGCGTTCCGTGAGGCGATAGGAGAATTGTTCAAATCAACCACAGGCGCATCAGAAAGAAGTGCTCTGTTTAGCGTAAAAGTAACAGGTAATACAGATTTGACAGTTTAAAATGCGGATATCAGCGGAATTTTTTATTTCTTTAGTCTTGAAGATTTCATGTTGTATTTCAAAGACCTACATTGTATGTATGGCGTCATAAATTCATTTTATCTATTCACATCCTGTTTTATCAGCCAACTGAAGTAATTTGTGACCGTGCATAACAAAACGAACAAAAAGTCACACACACTGATTTTGTGTGAGGACCGAAAATAGGTGAAATGAGTAGACCTATAAGCAAATCTTGACGTTTTTTGTATTTTCTGAAAGAGCAAGTCTTCTTTTGCATTACGCTAAAATTTGGGATCATAAAATGAACAGGAAAGTGTGTTTTTTAGCATTTTATCTCGAATTCTTTTTTTCAAGAACAATGTAATTAGGTGCGTCTTAGAGTCCTCTTTTCATTTCTTAAAAACCGTGTACACTCTTCACTTTCAATTCTAATAACTTCAGAAAGGATATTGCTACTGCTTTGAAATCATGAACAGAATTTGTTAATGAAGTATGCTCAATTTCAACTTGATCTGATAATCCCTTCATTGTTGTTACTCCAGTGGTTTACATCCTGTTTTTGTCCCATTCATCGCACAGCCAGCACGGCTTGGGAAAGATTAAGCGCGTGAGTAGACCATGTGCTTCAGAGCCTCTTTTTTCTCAGTTCACACTTTTCCTGAGTGTGTGCTTTCTTTCCAGTATTTAGATTATTTGATTTGAGATATACATCATTTTAAAGCTTAAAGCCTGCTCTTTCAGGATAGGCTCATAACTACAAGTCCATGTCTGGCGACTTTTTGTTGGTTTTGTGATGCAGGGTGACATTTATCGCATTAACAAGTAGAGCTATTGTGCTACACCGTGCCACAGTGTTTTATACTGATGCAAGGGGAAATGGTAGAATTGTAGATCATGAAACATTGTAAAGCGTACATCTTGTAATTTTACTGCAATGACTGCACTTTGCATTAGATGAATCAGTAAATATTGTGCATACACAAATTAAGACAATACGTTTTGCTTTATAATGCCCAAGTAATTCATATATTTCAGTCTTGTTTACTTATGTTCCACATACATGGATGCAGTTTCAGTCTGTTTTATTTCTCCACTTATACTAATGAAATTATGAACAAACTAACAATTTTGCATTAAAACATAGATATAGTACAGTATGCTGTATGCTTGTGTACTGATACAGTGAAAGATTATTAGATTTTAAACACTTAAGTAACTCACTGATCTGAAACTTACAATTTGGATAAATTCTAATAACCTCATTTGATCACACAGTACCCGATTGCAATGCATGATGATAATGCGTAGATGTGGGGTACGATATAAGTATGATTCATGGCCTGACTTACATGAAGGCTTCTCAGAGCACATCTGTTTTCCTACTAGTGTACATTCCAGGTCTCTTCAAACACACAAAATAGAAAAGAAAAATGAATTCCCCATCTGTTTATATATGTGTTTTTAGCACTTTAACCTAACAACCAGTATTGATAATTTATTTTGATATTGTGATTCATGGCGAAAGTAAACTAGTCTTTATTTCACAGGAGTTCCTGACTTACATGAAGGTTTCTCAGAGCACATCTGTTTTCCTACTAGTGTGCATTCCAGGTCTCTTCAAACACACAAAATAGACAAGAAAAATGAATTCCCCATCTGTTTATATTTGTGTTTTTAGCATTTTAACCAAAGAACCAGTATTGATAATTTGATATTGTGGTTCATGGCGAAAGGAAACTAGTTTTTATTTTACAGGAGTTTCAGAAATCATGTTCATGATCTTGGTAAGTCATGCAATTGTCATGATATTGTAGGGATGTGCAATTGAACTACTATGTATCTTATCAAAAGACAACAAAAAAATGTTCTGATAGGGTTTTCCTTTGCCATCGACTCTAACAATGGCAAAGTTGCCTCACTTCAAGTGAATTTTCACTAAGACCTGCAATGTTGTCGTTGATGAGCGCCTCAAGTACAATTGTTTTGATTTCCCTTTTGAGGCTGTAGCACATGCTCCACAGTGTGCTGTACCTAAAATGACATTCAGAGAATCCCATTACCTAGACAAAATTATTTCTTTAGAGAGGTAAAGTTGAAAATGATAACTGAATTACATGTATAAACAAGTCCAATACTAAAATGTTAAAAGGAGGAATGTTAATTGATGACCCGCTGCACAGTCTGTTCTTAAAATAAGGGAAATATATATAAAACGATTCTATTTTTCCTTTCTTGATAACAGAATGATCCGATAGTGCTGTTCTTACTTTTTCCTTGAGGTCAACTGAATAGGAGAAACAAATATATGTGACCGTGCATCACCAAACAAACAAAACGTCGCAACCCTTGATTTTACAGGACTAAAAAAAAGATGAAATCGATCAACCGAGTCAATCTTGAGTTTTTCATGTTTTTTGAAAGAGCTATCTTTCTTATACATTATTCTTTATAGTTTGGAATCACAACATGGACGGGAAAATCTGTTTTCAGCAGTTTTTCTAAAATCCGTTTTTTGGGGGAGAATAGCATGATCAGGTATGTCTTAGAATCCCCTTTTCATTTCTTGAAACCCTTTACACACTCTTCACTCTCAAGTAACTTATGAAAGGATAACTCTACTGCCTTGAAAGTTGGAATTAGTAATGGGCAGAATGTGCTAATAGAACATGCTCGATTTCAGTTTAATCTGATAATCCCTTTATTGTTGTTGCTCCTGTGGTTTACATCCTGTATTTTCTCCCTTCCATTGCACAGCTAGCACGGCTTGATATTAAGATTTAGCGCTTGTATAGACCCTGTACCTCAGAGCCTCTTCTCCCAGTTCACACTTTTCCAGAGTGTGTGCTTTCTTTCTAGTATTTAGATAGGTTAGGGATGTCCATGAGTTATACATCATTTTATAGCTTAGAGTCTGCTCTTTAAGAATCTGCCTTCAACTTTAAATCCATATCTGGCGACTTTTTGTTGGTGTTGTGATGCAGGGTCACGAATATTATATTGATCCATGGCATTCCAAATAAAACGAAAAGAAATCATGAAAAATACTGGATCTCTCTGAGTAATAAAATGAAATGACGACCATCTATGATGTGCCTCTACAAATATCCACCTTATATAAAAGGCCACATCGTTGCGTCTTATACCTCATGTACTCAGTGATGTAGTCTTATGAGTGTTTTTCTTGCTCAGGTTCTATTAGATACATAATCATGCAGGTGAATGTGATGATCGGGTGTAATGTCTACTTTCATACTTGTCAATTAAGTTGGAGGCTTTACAGTAATCCAGGCTCCCGAGTGATTTTGTTCTTGCGTGAGCGGTGCTACAATATTTTGCTTGGCGTGTATTTATGCGCATGTTTGTGTGTGTGTTTGTGTGTAAGAGTACTATGTCCCATTATGTTTGGAGTGTGATATCATTGGCTGAATTCAACCCGTGCTCTGCTCATGCGCACAATTTTGTGCCGACTACTTATAAAGTCCACAGACGTGCACTTCGAATACATCATTTCAACGAAGTGGATGTACGTGAACTGCTGATATTGCAAGTAATCAGTGCTCAGGAGTTCAGCTGCTTCGGGTAAGGTTTTGAAGTTGAATTCTTAAGCACGAAATTTAATACTGGCTTAGAACAGAATGAGAATTTGATATTTTGTGGTAGAAAGTTTTATTTCCTCAGAAAAGATATTGGTTCTTTGTTCCTGTTTTCTTTAATCATAGTATGATAATCACTGTATTCAATTTCTTAAACAGGCGTCTGGAATGATGTTATTCTTTTCAATATTCATGGAATTAGATATATATTATACGACCTAGAAATACTTTTGATGTAAGGGGATGATGGAATCAGTCATAAATGTATTATATTTCTGCTGTTATTGTTGTTGTTATGTCAATGACAGTGACTTATTTGGGACATTTCAGCTAGCCCGAGAAAATAACACCAAAATGGAAATCATAAACTTTACATATTTCTAGATACATGCTGAAGTTAAGAGAAGTGAAACAATAGTAATATTCATTGTTGCAGATAACATTAAGATTATTGTCGAATGTTAAGCCTTATTATTATTTTGCTGTCACGTTGACATTAAGGTGTATCTCAAGAGATATAAGTGTTTTTCCCCTTCATTACTGTCATGTTCGCACGATTGGGTCTTCCTGGTGGGATAAGTTGTCTCCCTTAGCCACCCTGGGGCTGGTACTTTTGCAATCTCAGCAGTTGGAAAGCAAATTCTTAGTTGTGAATTAAAAAGTCAAGAATTAGACATGAAACTAGGGCAGGAGAAGGAATCGAATGTTTTACCCGTGTTCGTGGAGTAATGACAGCGTCCGTTACTACATTCGCCAATAATAACTGCAGGAATTCGATATAATGACTCCATAACTCTTCACTGGTTTGTAAACAGGAATAAGAATAAATCATACATATGGCAACTAATGTCCAAGAGGGTATCTTATCAATTTTTTATGACAAAAAAACAACACATTGTATTTTGAGACAAATGAAATAATCTTTTTCCGATGATTTCCTTGTATTAGAAACTATTGATACTTTAAAATATTTGGGGGTATATTAGACTCACAGCTATTGAGGAATGATCATATTCTGTATGTATGTTGAAAGATATCTCGAGCCATAGGATGCAGTCGCCGTGGAAGAAATGAAAATAAAACTAACAATTTTTTACCTAAAAAATGTTGAGTGATTTATATTTCGATTTTATATCCTCACACATTGATTACTGTTGTACGGCATGGGGGAGTTGTTTTAAAACCAATGTTCAAAAGCTACAAAAAGATGCAGAATGAATATGCACGATCAGTGCTTAATGTTGATTGTTATACACCCCAGTGCTTTCTGCTCATCACTTTAAACTCGCTCTCTATTGAAGAATGAATCAAGCTATAATATTGCATGATCACCTTCAAAATCATTCAGAATCTGGTACCTACTTATTTAAACTCTTTGATTATTTCTTATTCGACCTATTACTACAAAACACAGTATTCTCATACTTGCACTTTATCAATACTTTACTCGAAAACTGAATATAAGAAACTTTCCTTTCGTACACCGGTAGCTCTCTTTTCAACAAACTCCCCATTTCAGTACAACAAGTTACTGTCCTCGTCTCTTAATGTATTCAAAGCAAATTGTTTAAGATTTATTCGCATACTTTATTTTTTTTTCTCTCTAATGAATCCGATAAGATCTACTTTTTTTTTCATTGTCACACCCATTAATCATTTTTTTTTTATTTATTGTTAGATACCCTCCCCTTTTCCAAACTGCTGAGGCCGTACAACTTTTTATATATCTAGTATATAGTACGAAACAGAAATGTGGTTAATTTTTTGTTGTGTGTATTTCTGTCATTGATCTCTCACCGTGTAAATCATGTTACTATAAAATGTATTGTAAATTTATATTTTGTGTATGTACAATGCGCCATTGTAAAGCAGTTATCGATCTGAATGTGCCAACCCTGTATTTTTTAAGAAAACAATAAATAATAAACAAATAAATCTCATTTTGCGGTCTCATAATCTTTACAGGGAGATAACAGCAAAAATGAAGATAATGGCAATCATCGTTCTCATCATATCAGGAACGGTCAGTTCTGCAGTCACAGCACAACCTGCCAACACCACAGTTCTTGAACATTCTCCCCCGAACACTTCGGGGGTATCAATTGTCAACTTTGGAAGTCAAGCAGACGTTGAAGCTATCAACGGCGATCGGTCAACACACACACAAGCTGTAGACAATGATCGCGTTTCTACTCAGTTTGAACAGAGCTATTTACGTATCGAAACAACCTCGCAACACGGCACACCCGTTGAAACGAGGACACTCCAGCTAAAGGATTCGAGTACTCTTGAAATCAACCTTAAAACTCTCACAAAAATCTATACGGAAGAAATTAGTACACCAAGTTCTTTTGGGCAAAATACAGAAAAACCTGTCGTCCCCCAACCACTTTGGAAGTGGCAGTCCGTTACGTGGACATGGGTAACAATTCCGCAACTAGCGACGTCCTTGCTGGGAATAGTGGGAAACCTGATCGTGATCCTGGTGTTATTCCAAAGGCGTCACACTTGCCGGTCGACTGATATACTAATCGGTTCCCTGGCAGTTGCGGACTTCTTGACGTCAGTGTTCATGGTCCCGCTGCCTAGGCCACTCCGGGTTCCTGAAACATGGTTAGGGGATATCTACTGCAAGTTAATTGATTCAGGCGCGTTAAAGTGGATTTCTGTTTGTGCCTCCATCTTCATTCTGACCTTGATTCCAATAGAGAGATACATTGCGATTGCCCATCCTCTTCATTTCAAGCGTCTTGTTACACGGCAGAGAGTTGGTAAAGCTGTTGCCTTGACATGGCTTGCCGCATTTTTGGTAAACCTTTTCATATTCTTTGTGGTAAGCGCCAAGAACGACACGTGCTTTGACACGTTTCATTCCCGCCTTTCCCAAATTATGACGGGCTGTCTTGTTTTCATAATTGAGTTTCTGATACCGGCTGTCATTATGCTTGTAGCCCAGGCTCTGACTGCACTGGTGCTCTATCGACAATCCCGCCGGAGGATAGGAGAAAATTCAAAATGCAATAACTCAAACCTGTCAGCTAAGTACCTTGTAGCTAGGAAAAGTGTTCTCAAGATTCTGTTACTTGTGGTCATCGTCTTTCTCATCTCGTGGACACCGACACAGACAGCATACCTCTTGTACAATTTTCGTTTAGTGCCAAAGTCTTATTTGTTTAGCCCTCTAAATTTCGCTTTAAACGTCTTAGCCTTCTGCAATTCATGCGCAAATCCTGTCATTTACGCTATTCAGAATCCTGCGTTCCGTAAGGCGATAGGAGAATTGTTCACATCAACCACAAGCGCATCGCAGAGAAGGGCTCTGTTTAGCGAAAAAGTAACAGGTGATACTGATTTGGCAGTTTACAATGTAGGTACCTAAGGAATTTCTAGGTGTGGTGCATGACGAATATATGGACATGGGAGAATGTGAAAGCTTAAGATTAACGTATTTTTAATATCATAGCGAGTTTTCTTTATAGTATTTTCATAATATATTCATTTCATTCACTTACTTGCCCTTCAATTAAACACGTAAATACAATTTTTGTGAGCGATATACAAGTGGACATATTTACATCACAAAATGTAGAAAGTGAAATTCTTGATATGCCATTAATAAGGAATGTGAAAAGAAAATCAGCCCACAAACATCTGAATATATCAATGTACATGTATATGAAAACGGTGGAGATGACGAGGAATACAAAAGAGCATTGCTATTAAGGTGCAATCCTCCCACAACATAGTGAAATGATGATAAATGATCGCCTGCTATTTTATGCATAATGAGTGGAATCGCAAAACCGAATTACATGAATTTAGAATACAAACGTATTACCATCCCCCCTCCCCCCCCCCCCAAAAAAAAAAAAAAAAAAAAAAAAAACGATGGATGATCGGGGCCGCTGATAATCAATTTCATTGTCTGGGTACTCCTGCAACCATTGACATATCAACATCTTAAATTTCTCACACTTTAACATTTCTTTAGATATATTTTGAAAGAATTCAAACTTGAGGCCAAGGTACTAAATATCATCGTTTGACAAGTATGTATATGCCTATATGCAAGGTTCCATTTTCTTGAAGTCATAAACAAGCAGTCAGTGTGTGTTAAGTAATAAAAAGTAATGAAAAATAGTGAAAATATATTCCGGCACGGTGGTTTTTTTGTTGTTGTAATAACAGCACAGATATGACTTTGTTAATGCATAGTTTCAACATAATCATTATTTTAAAATAAGGACATTGAATGCATTAGAAGGAATTCAAACTTTTTGTAACATATTCTCTGTTTTGACTATGTTGACGATGTTTGTCAGGTAAATGATATTTCATAGGGTTATTTCACATTTCAGTTCATTTGTAATTTTGCAGAGGATCCCGACATTGCTTGGAATTTTGTTGTATTAACAATATATAATCGGACCAGGTTCAGCAAGAATCAAGGGCTATGCCAAATAATCTTAACACAATAGTTTCTAAGAAACGTAATCCGTCTTATCAATATTTAATGGCGCTTTATTACACTCTACAATCATATTGAGACATAATTGTTAATTGATTACTGTGGTGAGTGTACATTTGTTTTTATCAGAAGAAAAAAAAAGAAACAGAATGGGCATTTCCCACATCTATTCTGGAGACAAGACAAGAACCCTTAAAAATCGTATTCAACTCTTTTGCGATTATAACTGGATCCTTTAGAGACGTAAGATATCATGGCACAGTGATGTTGACCAGTATACTTAGATGTTTATCCGAAACTAATTTGGCATATAATTTTTAGTGTATGTGTTGGCTTATGACACTGTGCATTTGATTATTGGTTCACTTCATGTTTTGCGTGGAAATCATTAAATTGTGTTTCTGATTTTTCGTCAGTAGAATTTACAGTGAATACCGTTAGTAAATTGTGGGTGAATGTTATGGAATGCCAACTTTTCAAATAAGGAAACTCTGCATGTCATCTGCAATTGAAGAAAAATGTCATATATTGATCATAGACGTCATGTCAGTAGAGTGAAAACAAGCAATGTATTACTATGGCATATTTTCTTTAAATTGCTCTTATATAAAATGGTATACTGATCCATTGCATTCCAAATAAAATGAAAAGAAAGCATAAAAAATGCTTGATCTTTCTGAGTAATGAAATGAAATGATGATCATAATAGGCTTCTACAAAATATCCACCTCACCTAAAAAGCTACATCGTCACGTGCTCTTCCTGATGTACACACTGATGTCGTCTTGGGAGTTGTTTTTTTTTTTCTTGCTTAGGTTCTAAATACATAATCATTCAGATGAAAGTGATGATTGGGGGTATAATGTCCACTTTCATGGTTGCCAATTTAGTTGAAGGCTTACTGTAGCCGAGGCTGCACGAGTAATTTTGGTCTTGTGTGCGGTGCTATAATATTGTGCTTGGAGTGTATTATGCTCGTGTTTGTTTGTTTGTGTGTGTGTGTGTGTGTAGCGCGCGCGCGCGTGTGTGTGTTTGTGTGTATGTGTAGTAAAGAATACTACGCCCCAATATGTTTGGAGTTTCATATCATGGGCTGAATTCAACCCGTGCTCTGCTCATGCGCACAATTTCGTGTCGACTACTAATAAAGTCCAAAGACGTGCACTTCGAATACATCATTTCAACGAAGTGCGGATGTACGTGAACTGCTGATATTGGAAGTAATCAGTGCTCAAGAATTCAGCTGCTTCGGGTAAGGCTTGGAAATAGAATTGCTCAAACACGAAATTGAATAATGGCTTAGAACAGAATGAGAATTGAAAATTTCATCGCTGGAAGTTTCAGTTTATCAGAAACAATTGGGTTCGGTCTTTTTTTTCTTTCATCATAGAAGGATCGTATTAATTTAATTTCTTAAACAGGAGACGGGAATGGTGGTCACTTTGGCATTAAGGTTTATAAACAGAAATATACGTGAATTATTTTTTTTTTCTATTTCACTATGTCTTGTTCGCACGTTTGGGGTCTTCCTGGTTGGATTAATTGTCTCTCGTAGCTACCCTGTGGCTGATACTTTTGCAATAACTGCAGTTGGAAAGCAGGTACTTATATATCAATTAGAAAGTCATGAAAGAGACGTGAAACTAGGACAGGAAAGGAATGAATTTTTTACCTGTTTTCCAGGAATAATGATATTGTAAGTTATATCATTCGTCAAAAGCCATTGCATGAAGTAGATATTATGACCTCACCACTTCGTTGGTTTGCAAACAGGGATAAGTATACATACAGTGCGTATCAAAAAAAAAAAAAACGCAACAAGATTTAATTTCGAATTTGTCAAGATTGTGTTATGTTTACACCAAAGTGAGTGACAACATCTTAAAGCAACATATCTCCTCTTTCCAATGATATCTTATTTATTCTTACAAAGTCATGGATGGCTGAGTAATCATTCTTTTTGGACAATGGGTCAAAATGGACTTGGGACCAAGTTTCAATTTCTTCATTAAACTATAACGTCGATTTTCCTACAGAAAAGCTGAATGTCTGGGCTACATGGACTTTGTGAAAATGGTTTGCTCCTAGGACCCTCTTTCTTTGAAAACAACATGAAGGGAAATAGATACTTACAAATCTTAAATGAACATGTGATTCCTGAATTGATGGAAATTTTCCAGTGCAACAAAAGGGTGTGTTCAGAAGCCTATGTTGGACACAGGATGGCGCTCCAGCCCATCGACTAGTTGAAATCGATAGATTGCCTTGTATGACTGTTGTATCGTGATGTGGAGTGGCGACCACGATCTCCTAATCTGACTTGTTGTTACTCTTTTCTTTGGGGTTATCTCAAGAGCAAAGTGTTTATTACCCCTCCACCTGACATTGCAAATTTGAGACAAAGAATCACTGATGAGTTTGAAGCTCTGCGCCACCAAGCCCCAATGATTCGCAGGGCTGTGCATGAGATGGAGAAAAGAGCTAATCTCTGTGTGGAAAGGAACGGTGGCCATGTTGAGGGGCATGGGATGTAATGTCAAAAAGAGATATCCGAAAGAAGACAATGGTAAGTTGCGATTATTAATTTCATTATTCTATTCATTAAGTTCATTTCTAATAAGGTGCATTGATTCTGGCAGTGTCTAAACTTGGCCCCTAGTCCAATTTGACCCATTGTCTAAAGAGAATGGTTAGTCAGCCATCCACAACCGTGTATGAATAAATAAGATATAATTGGAAAGAGGAGATATGTGTAGATATTGCTACTCATTTTCGTGAAAGTTAACACAGTCTTCACAAATTTGAAATCAAATCTTGTTGCGTTTTTTATACGCACTGTATATATATATATATATATATATATATATGAAAAGCAATGGCCAAGAGAGTGTCTCATCAGCTTTTATGGCAGTGAAACCACATTTTGTTTTGCGAAAAATGAAATAATCTCTTTCTGATCATTTCCTTAAAATAAACAGTGATTTGTCATTTGGTCATAAATGGACCTTAGGCGTATACATGACATCCTCTCATTTGGTAATACTTTTGATACAACTTTGAAATAATTTCCGTTTCACCTTCTCATCTCATTTTCCAGTATCATAATCTTTACAGGGATCTAGAGAACAGCAAAATGAGGATAATAGCAATCATCGTTTTCATCATATCAAGAACTGTCAGTTCTGCAGTCACGACACAATCGGTCAACACCACAGTTCTTGAACATTCTCCCCCGAACACTTTGGGGGCATCAGTTACTAGTATCAACTTTGGAAGTCATTTAGACATTGAAGCTTCCAACGGCAGTCAGTCAACACACGTACAAGCTGTAGACAATGATCTCGTTTCTACTCAGTTTGAACAGAGCTATTTACGTATCGAAACAACCTCACAACACGGAAAACCCGTTCAAACAAGGACATTTCAGCTAAAGGATTCGAGTATTTTTGAAATCAAACTTAAAACTCTTGCTGAAATCTATACAGAGGAAACAAGTACTGCGATTTCTGTTGGGCAAAATAAGGAAAAACCTGTCGTCCCCCAACCGCTTTGGAAGTGGCAGTCAGTCGCATGGACATGGGTGACGATTCCACAACTAGCAATGTCTGTGCTGGGAATAGCAGGAAATCTGATCGTGATCTTGGTGTTATTACAAAGACGTCACACTTGCCGGTCGACTGATGTACTAATCGGTTCCCTGGCCGTTGCGGATTTCTTGACGTCAGTGTTCATGATCCCGTTGCCTAGGCCACTCAGGGTTCCTGAAACATGGTTAGGGGATGTGTACTGCAAGTTAGTTGATTCAGCCGTGTTAAGGTGGGTTTCTATAGGTGCCTCCATCTTCATTCTGACCTTGATTCCAATAGAGAGATACATTGCGATTGCCCATCCTCTTCATTTCAAGCGTCTCGTTACACGGCAGAGAGTTGGTAAAGCTGTTGCCTTGACATGGCTTGCCGCATTTTCGGTAAACCTTTTCATATTTTTTGTGGTAAGCGCCAAAAGCAACACATGCTCCGATACGTTTCATTCACGTCTTTCCCAAATTATGACGGGCTGTCTGGTTTTCCTCATTGAGTTTATGATACCGGGGGTCATCATGCTTGTAGCCCAGGCTCTGACTGCTCTGGTGCTCTATCGACAATCCCGTCGGAAGTTAGGAGAAGGTTTGAATTGCAACTACTCAAACCCGACATCAAAGTACCTTGTGGCTAGAAAAAGTGTTCTCAAGATTTTGTTCCTTGTTGTTATCGTTTTTCTCATCTCGTGGACACCTACACAGACGGGGTACCTCTTGCATAATCTTCGTTTTGTGCCAACGTCCTATTTTTATAGCCCTCTATATTTTGCTTTAAACGTCCTAGCCTTTTGCAATTCTTGCGCAAATCCTGTCATTTACGCAATTCAGAATCCTGCGTTCCGTAAGGCGATAGGAGAATTGTTCACATCAACTACAAACGCATCGCAGAGAAGGGCTCTGTTTAGTGAAAAAGTAACAGGCAATACAGATTTGACAGTTTCCAATGTGGATATCTGAGGAATATTGTAGACTTGAAACTTTCATGTTGTATTTCAATGACCTACGAATTGCGTAATAAATTCATTTTATCCGTTCACATCCTGTTGTATCAACTTAAGTAATTTATCAGATTAACAGGTAGGCCAACATGTATAATGCTACACTGTGTCATGGTGTTTTATAATGATGCAAGGGGGGAATGGCAGAATTGTAGATAATGAAACATTGTGAAGCCTACATCTTGTTATTTCACTGCAATCCTATGTTATGTATTCAATGAATCAGGAAATATTGTAGATACACAGATTAAGACAGTATGTTTTGCATTTATAGTGCCCAAGTAATTCATGTATTTCAGTCTTATTTTCGATACTTATGTCCCGCATAAACAGATGTAGTTTCAGTCTGTTATTTCTCCTCTTATACGAATGAAATTATGACCAAATTAACAATTTTGCATTTAGATTAAAACATGCACAAGAGTGTTTTTCCTAAGAAATTGATATGATTACGTGTATGATATACGTATATATGAACATATATATATGATATCTTATTGTATCCTAAGATAAATTATACACGTGTGGAACAGGCCGTTATCGATACGGACTTTGCTTGACTATGGGATAATGGCCTCTTTTTTTTTTCTGGTTACATACAGGTGTAAGATTATTCTCCCATAATTATGTTCAACTAGACGAACAATACACATACATCAGGGAGGTGTGTCTCTTCCACCTCTCTGCATAGACGAATATGATATTAAACAACTTGGTGTTCCGGGTATTTGCCATATCCTTAAATCGCCATTTTGGCCGAGGAGAACGACACAAGCAGACAAAGAAATATAACAGAGAAGCAAATTTAGAGGACAAAGAAATGGGATACCGTACTTGTGCAGGTTAAACTGAGAAAAAGTGATATATGCTGTGTTTAGGACGTGATTTAGTTACAATTTATTACACTTATGTCTTGTTGAGACTTTGAATAATCAATTACTGTGGGCAGCGTTATGTAATATTTGTGACCGTGCATCACAAAACTAACAAAATGTCGCACCCCTTGATCTTACGTGAGGACTCAAAATGTGTGAAATTAGTCAACCGAGTCAATGTTGACAGGGCTATCCTTCTTCTCCATTATTCTGTAGTTTGGGATCATAACAAGAATGGGAAAGTGAGTTTTCAGTGCCAGTGTTCTACAACCCTTTTTTGAGGAGAGTAGAATGATCAGGTATAGAGGCCCCTTTTCATTTCTTGCTATCCTTTGCACACTCTTCACTTTCAAGTCTAATAACTTTTGAAAGGATATTGCTACTGCTTTGAAAGTTGGCATTAATCATGGACAGAATGTGTTGATAGAACATGTTCTATATCAGCTTAATTTCATAATCTCTTCCTTGTTGTTGCTCTGGTGGTTTTCATCCTGTGTTTTGTCCCTTTCATCGCATAGCTAGCACAGCTTGGTAAAGACTAAACGTTTGAACAGATCCTTTACTTCAGAGCCTCTTTTTTCAGTTCACACTTTTCCAGAGTGTGTGCTTTGTTGGCAGTATTTAGGTAGGTTATGGGAGTTCTTTTGAATTGAGTTATACACAATTTTAAAGCATAGAGTCAGTTCTTTCAGAATCTGCCTTTAACTACAAACCCATGTGTGGTGATTTTTTGTTGGTTTTGTGATGCAGGGCCACATTTGTTTAAAAAAAAACAACGCCATAGTTCTCGATCGTGATATATGTAAACAGAGTGAGTATTCCTCAAAGTATGGTTGAGGCAAGAAGAGAATTAAACTGAAGAACGACAACGACAACATCAACATTCTCTTGCAATTTTGACGGGATCATTTAAAGTAATAAGGCGTTATAAGATATATCAAGGCACACTGTTGTCAACCATGAACTTCGAAGGTTATCAGAAACTAAACTAGCCCTTGAATTTTAAATGTATGTGCTTGCCTTTGATATTGTGCATTTGAAACTGTTGATTGAAATCATTGGTACACATCATCTTCGTAGACGTCATTAGTAATTAAAGTGCTTTTCTGAATATCATTTTTTTGAATGACAGTTCGCTTAAATTAGTAGGTAATCATGAACGAATTTAAATAAATTTTAAGAAAAGAAAAGCATTATGACGTCATCGGCAGTTGAAAAAAAAATTATCAAAAACTTTGATTCAGAGGAGCAAAAATCAACAGAGTATCAGTAATGCGATGTTTCTTAAAATTTCTTGAAGATTAAATCGTTTATTGGTCGGTGACGTTAGGAATAAGAGAAATAGAAAGCATAATAAGTTTTGATGTCTCTTACAAATCAAAAGAAATGAAGATGATTAATAATATCACATATCTAACCCACGCAAAAGGCAACATCATCGTGTGTCATGACTGATGTACTTAGTGATGTATTCTTGTGAATGTTTAATGGTTTTGCTCATACGTAATCAAGCAGATGATTTTGATGATCAGTTGTAATGTCATGATGCTGAGTTGATATCGGAGGCTTTACAGCTCTAGAGTGCGCATGTAATTTTGTTTTTACCGGCGGTGCTACAATGTGTGCATGTTGTGTCTATACGTGTGTGCGTGTGTGAGTATGTGTGTATGTGTGCATGCATATGGAAAAGTACTATGTCAAATTGTCTGGTGTATGATCTGATTCGCTGAACTAAACCTGTACTCTGCTCATGCGCATAATTTGATGCCAACTATTTAAGTCCAAAGACATGCAGTTCAAACACATTATTCCAAAAAGTGCGGATGTACGGTGACTACTGATATTGCTATCTTTCTGTGCTCGGAAACCCAGTTGCTTCTGGTAAGGGTTTTTAATTGAATTTCTCACGTCCTTAATAGATCATGGACTCTGAGCAGAATGAGAATCGAATATTGCATAGGTACTTAACCTTCCACTTTTGCACTTATTTTATTTCTAATGTAACATATTAGTACAATCTTACTAATATTGTGTTTTCTTTCTCAAAGGGGTGTCTGAAATAGAAGTAATTTGTTTAATTGCTAAAGAAGAATAAAGGTATAATACATTATGTTAAAACCATTATACGGCCTGGTTGTATCATTTTGCTTATTATATCTAAGATAATGCAAGTGACTGGCACAAAATAAAACAATCCCAAAGGTAAGATAAGTCGGAGATGAAACGGATTCATTAGACTGAAAAAATACTCATAACCATTGTAGCTTATAGAACTATATCAACGTTGAAGAAAGTCAAAGTACTATTTAGTTTTCATATTAACATGAGTAATATTAGTGCATTATCTTTTCCAGTCGAAGACGGGATGAAGACAACGCAGCTATACGTTGCCATGAAAATGACTCTTAGCGAAAATTCTATGCCTTTGGAGATGAAGTCGTTTACAGACAATTTATTGTCAAAACCAATAATTTATTCTTGCTCCTCTTGCAATTACTATTAAAGGAGAGAATTTGAAAGAGGTTTAATTGGTAACAAGGTTTTAAATCGTGCTCTGTTGGAAAGCCATCGTCCTCTTAAGCTAAGTACACAATGTGCAATACTACTCAATGTTTGTCAGTGTTAGTTGCAAAAATCTAAAGTTTAACAGTACAAAAAAAAAAGAGTCATTTTTTTTTGGGGGGGGGTGGGGGGGGGGGGGTAATAAGGAAAAGAATTGATTCTGAAATTTAACCTGCTTTTAAGACAAAGCGATATTGACTGTAACCACATTTTATCAACCTAAAAAGTATCCCGGCAATCATTAGCTAATTTTTACAGTTTTCTTTCACAATGATTTAATTGAAGAAAAATTAGTAGCCATTTGTAAGCGAGGGACAAGAATAATTTTATGGATTTCCATCACATTATCTAATGTTACAACAGATCCTAATTTCAATGAATATTCTAAGATATAACAAAAGTGAATCAATTGCATTCATCCTTTTTAACGAAATTGTGCTATTTACAGGAGGATGGGAAAAATGAGGATAACCACAACTGGAACGATTGTTCTCCTCATCCTGTCAAGAAACGTTCATCTCACAGTCACTACACAACCTGCCAGCACAGCAGCTCTTGAAGAATCTATTCCAAACACTATGGTGGTATCAGTTGTCAATGTTAAAGGTTATTCAGACATTGAGGTCCCCGGCGGCAGTCAGACGACTTATAAGCAAGGTTCGAATATTGAACCAGCCTCCACCAACTTCGAACAAGGATATTTCCATATCGAAACAACTTCAACCGTTCAAATCCAGACATTTCGTCAAAAAGATGATTTTGGAATCAACCCTAAAAATCTGACAGAAATCTATAGGCCTACAGAGATTGCAGCGATTGGTACAACGCAAAATGAGGAAGCACCCGTAGCCCCTCAACCACTTTGGAATTGGCAGTCAGTTACATGGACATGGGTGACTTCTTCGCAACTAGCAATGTCTCTTCTCGGAATAGTGGGAAACCTCACTGTGATCCTGGTGTTATTCCAAAGGCGCCACACTTGTCGATCGACTGATGCGTTGATCGGTGCTCTTGCCGTTGCAGATTTCTTGACGTCAGTGTTCATGGTCCCATTGCCTACGCCACTCAAGGTCCCTGGGACATGGTTAGGGGATATCTACTGCAAGTTAATCTATTCTACGGTGTTAATGTGGGTGTCTGTGTGTGCCTCCGTCTTCATTCTAGCCTTGATTCCTATAGAAAGATACATTGCGATTGCCCACCCTCTTCATTTCAAGCGTCTTGTAACACGACGGAGAGTTGGCAGGGCTGTTGCCTTGACATGGCTGGTCTCTTTCTTGGCCAACTTTTTCGAATTCTTTGTGGCTGGTGCGAAGAGCGACAAGTGCACTGAGACGTTTCATTCACAACTTACACAGATTATCACAGGCTGTATGCTTTTCCTCGTTCAGTTTCTCATACCGGCACTCATCATGCTTGTAGCCCAGGTTGTCACGGCACTGGTGCTCCATCGACAATCCCGCCGGAGGCTAGGAGAAGATTCAAATTGCAATAATAACTCCAACCCTTCAGCTAAGTATCTTGTGGCAAGGAAAAGTGTTCTCAAAATTCTGTTTCTTGTCGTCGTTGTTTTCTTCATCTCGTGGACACCAACGCAGACGGCATATCTCTTGTACAACCTTCGTATTCTGCCAACGTCCTATTTGTACAGCCCTCTAAGTTCCGCTCTTGTTGTCATAGCCTTCTGCAATTCTTGCGCGAATCCTGTCATTTACACGATTCAGAATCCTGCATTCCGCAAGGCCATAGGAGAATTGTTCAAATCAAACATAAGCACATCAGGAAGAACGACTTTGTTCAGCGAAAAAATAACAGATAATACAGATTCGACAATTTACAGCGTGGATGTTTAAGAAACTTTTTCACTTCTGAACTTTGTGGTAACATAGCAGGAATTAATGTGTAGAGTTAAATCCATTCATTTTAGATATTTACATGCTCCTGTATAGTTTAACTGAAGTAATGGATCCAATTATCAGTTTTTAAGTGCACAGTACCTGCTGCACATGCACAAAGAAAGAGATACCTGTATATGAAAAAGTTGAGAGAAGAGAAGCGAAAGCATGATAATATTATTTATACATTTGGAAATATATATATATATATATATATATATATATATATACATTGTATATATATATACTAGGTGTTACAAAAAAATTTCCCACTTTTGACCCTCAATAGTTCGATGGATAGATAGTTCGATCAGATAACGCTGTTATTGATATGAGTAATAGTTGAATAGTGTATAATTTAGTTGGAGATGATTTAAATATGAGAGTATGAATCCGTTTCCTTAAATCCATGATTAGTTCTAAAGTTAAGTTCCAAAATGTAACTTTACGCAAGAACCAATGATGTGCATGTGAGTGTGTGCTTACAATGACCCTGAACAATAGACATGAATACCAGGAACACTACCTTTTCAGAGCTCTGCTGACTAGGCTTCTGGACTTTGGCACCAAGGCGCATGAATGCTATATTGATGATTCATGATGGATTTCCCTATAAGCACAAATAAATATATAAATAAGCACATGTTTTCGAGTGCTTGCTTACACTTCATTTCAGGATGAATAAAAACTATCTGTGACAGTGGAATTTCTCATGAATATGTAATAGAGCATTCCAACCTTGGCAATTGTTCAAGACCATTGTCAGGGTCTTAACCACACACTCCCATACACACCAATTGACTCCTGTGCAAAATTAAAATTTTATACAGAGGGTTTAAAACAGAGCAAAACCTGAAACCTAACTTAAAAATAAATCTTCAATTTCATGAAACTGATTTATGCTATCATTTTCAAATTACCTCCAAAAAAAAATTACGATATTCAACTATTTCTAGTTGTCAATGTCTGATATATAGTTTTTGAAATATCAAAAGTGAGAAATGTTTTTGTATAAATATATATATATATATATATCTAATATATATATAAATCAAACAACTTCAACAAAGAAACAATAACGAACTTTCCGCAAGAAATTGAATTTAAAGGACATGATAATTTTACGGTAAACCAATAATCATGATTTGTGTTTTGAAATGAAACCGTGAGCAATACATTCACTTCAAACGATACATTGCCAGAATGACGATCTTGTTTGATGATTTAAAAGAATGTTCAAAAGAACTCGTCTAAGATGGTCAAACAATGACTTCCATATGTGATAAGGTTAGGATTTTCTAAATGATAGTCTTTTACATTCCGGGTAGGATATGAATGAATGTAAAAGTTCAGAATAAAAGTATTTTGGAACATTATAGGGAGCTAATTTTTAGTATATTCAAACATGAATATTGCGGTGTGCCATGCTTGCATATCGGAGACTCTAAATCATGAAAGAAAGAAGCATTAAGGATGTGCAGGTAATGACAACAGGTGATTAATGTTATCACACACTTTTGTAATGACAATTTAGATTTCATTTTGCTAATACCACAGTTTCCGGGTACAATATTAGGCCTTCAGTAGTTGATAAATGCTGGTATGAATGCACTAAAAAAGGAAGGTGTTTTTGATAACATATTCTCTATCTTTCCAGAGGAACCCGACATTTCTCGATGTTGTTCAAAGAATCGTTGTACATGATCGGACCATGTTCAGTGTAAATGCATCGATACCCCCCAAAATTAACACAAGGCTATTGATCCAATTGACTTTTGATCTACCTGTATGGTCATGTGTTCTATTGGTGAATTATTATTTTCAAAAAATTGTGCATTTCCCTCAACTATGATGGAGGCAAGACGAGAACCCATTAAAAAAACACGCATATTCACTTTATTACATGTTTATCAAAAGAATATACATGTAATTTAGCCCCTGAATTTTAAACGCGAGACTGTGTTGGTTTTTGACACTGTGCATTAGAATCTTTCGTTAACATTGGCACACATCTTCTTCACATTAATAAACATAATTGAAGGGTGTTTCTGAATCATTATTTTTAACAAGCTGTATACATAAATCATTCATGAACAAATGTTGAATAATGGCCCCTATTGAAAATAGGAAACAATGACGTCATTGGCAGTTGAACAAAATGTATAATTTTGATCATAGACTTTCAGTCAGTGGAATAAAATCAAGCAAAATCAGTGTTGCACACGATCTTCTATTGGAAAAATGAGCAATGAAAATGGGATTCCAGTGACGAACACTGTACTAGGGCTTTCTATAGCTCAGTCGGTAGAGCAGGGCTAGCAATCCTCTCGGGTCTCGGGTTCGAATCACGATGGAACCCCATTTTCTTTCCTCATTTTTCCACTTATGAATTATAATCATCTCTGGTTAATTTCCCTCTGTTTGCGTCTGTCACATAATCTTCTGCGTAGACTTCATCAAAAACGCGTTTCTGAATCAATTTTATTAGAATTCACTTTACTTGTGAGTCAATAATGAATCAATGTTAAACAGTGGCCACTTTTGAAAATAGGAAACTATTGACGTTGAAGAAGATTTATAATTATGATCAAAGACTTTCATTTAGTGGAGCGAAGAGTTTTAGTAATGCGAAGTTCATTAAATTTCTTAAAGGTTAAATGCTTTATTGATCGATGACATTACAAATAAGATAAGAAAACATGAAATATATTGTATGTCTCTGAGAAATCAAATAAAATGATGATGATGTATGCTCCTACAAATGTCATTCCCATAAAAGACGACATCATTACGTCTTATCCCTAATGAACCCAGTGATGTATTCTTGTGAGTGTATAAATGGCTTTCCTTGTACGTAATCATGCAGATAAATGTTATGATTGGATATAATATCTACTTCCAGAGTTGTTAATTCAGTCGTATGCATTACAGATCTAGGATACGCGTGCTATTTTCTTCTTGCATGCGGTGCTACAATGTTTGCATGGTGTGTGTACGTGTACGTGTGTATGTATGTGTAAGGATGTGTTTATACTTCCCCCTTCCTGGTCAAAATCAGCGTTTTGATTCGTTCAAAATAGTTCAAAACATGGTTGCGCCCTTTTTCACTCTGATATATACGCCGTTTCAAAGCGCACAAATATGTGCGTTTACAATCGGCTTTTCTGACTAATCACGTTTCATGGGAAAAGCATACACGCAATTCACATCCTCTTTCCAAGCTCCAAGAAAGTGAGCATAAACAGTGCTCCCGTGAACGGCGATTTCAATCAGCGTTTTGAATAAGCGTTTAAAAACGTTGATTGTGCCTTCGCAAATTGAGCATAAACACACCCTAAGAGTACACATCTTTATGTTATGATCTTATTGGCTGCGTCCAACCCATGCTCTGCTCATGCGCATATTTTGACGCCGGCTACTTAAGTTCAAAGACATGCTGTTCGAACATATCATTCCTGCGAAGTGCGGATGTACGTGATCTGGTGATACTGCTGTCAATCTATGCTCAGGAGTTCAGCTGCTTCTGGTAAGGTTTTCTACTTGATTTGTGCAAGCCCGCAATAGAACAGTGACATTAAACAGAACCGAATGAGAAGTGGATATTCCATAATTACCAAGGCTACCTTACATTTTTATTTCTTTTCATTATCATATCATGATACGATCGTACTATTAGTGCGTCTTGCTTGTCAAACAAGTGTCTGCAATATACTATGTTTTTATTACAACCTGGTTGTATTATTAGATATAAAGGTTAGCTTGTCACATCTGTTTTGGTAAAGTAACTGATTAGCACAAAATCAAACAAAATCTAGAATTTAACATAAATAGAACTGGGAAAAAGTGAAATCTGAATTTTTCTGTTTTCGTTGTGAAAATGTTCATAATCATAATTGATTATTAGCTTATTATAACTACATTAGCGTTTAAGATAATTAATACTATTTTGTTCTCACTTCGTTTTCATCAACGTTTTTCTTAGGAAATGCTAGTTTATTATCTTTTCCAGTGGAAAACTCGATATAAGAAAACATAGTTGGATGTTGGCATAGATATGAATTTTAGCGAAAAAAATGTATTCCTTTGAAAATAAAGGCGTTTACAGACAATTTATTGTCATAACCCATATTGTATATTTTACTTATGACATATCAAAAGACTGGTAAATGGCTCGTATTTTGACCCATAAAAATGTCCGATAAATTGACTGTAGTCTATTGCAAAAGCCATCCAATTGTTGGCCCCGACAGTCCTAAAAGAATATAGACAACCGAAGCCATACGAGTCAGGTCACCCCTCATCCCTCCTACAGTTGTCCTACTGACAAATCAAGTTACTAATTCAATTCGTCACCTTAATTAGTGAATCATCTAATGAATCATCTAGTAAGCAAGTAAGATCATGCATCAACAGCGAATATGGTTGTGACTTTTGCTACTTTACTTTTTAGAAATTCAGACAGATCTCTAATACTTCTTGTCTCTCACTGGTGGAGTATTTTCTTTTTTCATATCAACCCTTTGCTTCCTCCTCTTTCAATTACTGCTAACCTGGAGAGCACATGACAGAAAGCTTAACCTACTTTCAGGGTGATACTGGCTGTAACCACATTCATATATTTCTCATTGGTAGATAGGGTGTGTATCATGACCTCGCCAGTATCTTTCTTGTCGCTTATTAGATATTTACCATGTCATGATTTGCAACCAATTTCCCCAATGGCAATAGTTGTTTAACTTTTAAGGTTCTCTTTCACGGTGATTTCGTTAAAGAAAAAATGGTTGTAATCTGTCGGTGAGACAAAAGACAACATTTAAGCCATGACGTGATACCATGTTATTCTAATTTTGTAGTTTTCTTTAATATTTTTTTTTATTAGAACAGCTCGTATTTGTTTGACGATGTTATGTTCTTCACAGGAGAAGGACAGGAAAAATGAAGATAACCACAACCGGAACGATTGCTCTCCTCATCCTGTCAAGAACCGTTCATCTCACAGTCACTACACAACCTGCCAGCACAGCAGCTCTTGAACGTATTGTCCCAAGCACTACGGAGGTACTAGTTGTCAATGCTGAAATTCATTCAGACATTGAGGCCTCCGCACGCAATCAGACCACATCTTCAAACAATGAACCAGTTTCTACTCAGTTCGAACAGAGATATTTTCATATCGAAACAACCCCGCACCCCGATAAATCCGTTCAAGTTGAAACATTCCCTCAAAAAGGTGTTTTTGAAATGAGCTCTAAAAATCTGGGAGAAGTCTATACAGACGTTGCAGAGATTGGAACAATGAATCATATTGCGCGAAATGAGGAAGAACATGCAATCGTTCAACCACTTTGGAAGTGGCAGTCAGTCGCATGGACATGGGTGACGATTCCACAACTAGCTATGTCTCTTCTCGGAATAGTGGGAAACATGACCGTGATCTTAGTGTTATTCCAAAGGCGCCACACTTGCCGGTCGACTGATGCTCTGATCGGTGCTCTCGCCGTTGCGGATTTCTTCACGTCAGTGTTCATGGTCCCCCTGCCTACTCCTCTGAGCGTTCCCGGAACATGGTTAGGGGATATCTACTGCAAGTTGATTTATTCTACTGTGTTAAGGTGGGTCTCAGTGGGTGCCTCCGTTTTTACACTGACCTTGATTCCAATAGAAAGATACATTGCGATTGCCCACCCTCTTCATTTTAAGCGCCTCGTAACACTGCAGAGAGTTGGCAAAGTTGTTGCCGTGACATGGATGGTCGCGTTTTTGGCAAACCTTTACATGTTCTTCGTGATGAGTGTAAATGGCGGAAATTGCTCTGAAAGGTTTCATTCACGACTTTCCCAAAATATGACTGGTTGTATTTTTTACCTTGTTCAATTTGTCATACCGGCCTTCATCATGTTTGTAGCCCAGGCTGCCACGGCCCTGGTGCTCCATCGACAATCCCGCCGGAGGCTTGGGGAAACCTCATACTGCAATAACGCAAACCCGTCAGCTAATTACCTTGTGGCAAGGAAAAGCGTCCTCAAGATTCTTTTTCTTGTTGTCGTCGTTTATCTCATATCATTGACACCAGTGCAGACGGGATATCTCTTGCACAACCTTGGTTTGGTGCCGACGTCATATTTGTTCAGCCCTATAGATTCCGCTCTAACTGTTCTAGCTTTTTGTAATTCTTGTGCAAATCCTGTCATTTACACGATTCGGAATCCCGTATTTCGGAAAGCGATAGTGGAATTATTTAAATCAACCAAAAGCTATTCTCAGAAAACGTCCCTGTTCAGCGAAAAAGTAACAGATAACACAGTTTCGACAATTTACAATGTGGATATTTCAAAAAATGTTCTGACTTGAAAATTTCAGGTTGGATTGCAAAGAACTATGTATAGGAACATAGATTTACTTTACATATTGTTTTTTTATCCTCCTCTATTGGTCATCTTAAGGAGCTTAGTCAATTATCAGTTTGTAAATTAGTGCATCGTAAACCAGGTGTAAAATGGCTTTGTTGAGTGTTTTAGTGTAGTAATTTTGTAAATCATGGTTCATGTTTCTCTGGAACAACGATGTTAAAACTTCAAGATATGCTTTCAGTTAAAAGTGCTACACTGTCATCGTGACAGTGCCATGGTGTTTGATAACGATGCAAGTGTTAAAGCGGAAGATATTTATGTAGATAATGAAAATATGATGACTTGTATTCTATCAACTATTTGGACCCCTTCTCAGGTTGTAAAAGTACAAACAAACAGATTACGAAGGAAAGACTTCTGAATACAATAATGGTAGATTATACGCAATGATACAAAGACGTAAAAGATAATACAGTGTTTGAGAGTACAAACATGAGTAAAAATCAAATGACCAAAAGGAACAGAGAAACAAAGAAAGCAAAAAATTGAATAAAATCACGCATGTGACAGTAAAGCACCTACTTGTAAACGACATGAGCCTTTACAGAGACAATTTATACATGTAGAATAGTATTTTGCAAGCTAAATAAAGGAGTCTGTTTCGTTATCTCACCCCTACGAGTACGTGTAGAACCATCTGTATCTGTACCACCTACTGTTTGAGAAAACTGAAACATAAGGTGAAATGAAATATTCACCTCTTGTCACTCTGAAATATCATGTTCTGTATTGCATAATTCCTTAACTAATAGTGAAGGTGGTTTCTTTGTTTTGTTTTGGTTTGTTTTGGTTGTATAGCGCCCAAGTAATTTACATATTTCAGTTTTGTTTGTATTTCCACATAAATCAATGTGATGTCTATACACGATGTACCTTTATATGATGATGTAGCATGCTTCTGTTTCCCTTCCATATTGATTTGTTTCTCCACTTATACAAAATTATAAATGATGAAAAAATCAACAAATTTCTCATGCAAACATGAATAGAAATACACAAAAGAAATAAGTATGTACGCACATAATTTGCACATTTCAAGGAGCACCTCACTTGAGTATTAAGTAGGATAACTTTTTTTTAAACACGTTCTACCTTATTAACTAAAGGAAGAAAACACGTATGTAAAACTTTGATATAATTTTGCTTAGGAGACAAAACAAAGGGAATATATATACCTAGACAGAGACAAATTTAGAGGACAAAGAAAGGAAGTCGTGTATTATGGAAAATTGAGAGAAGAAAAGCAATAACTACAGACAGGAAACCAAAATGTAAAACAAACACCAAACTAATTTTAACCTTTGAATTTGTATTAAAAAGAAATGGGAATTGTACGATAAGGCAATAATTGCGATTTGTGGTATGTTTAATGTATCGGTGACCAAAATGTGTAATTGGAATGATAAACTGCAAGAATTCTTTTTTTTTTGGAAGATGATTGTAAACATTGTTGAAAAGGCTACCCTTATCAGTGTTTATAATCGTCAGATGATGAGAACCATATGACAAGTCTATGGTTCACTTGCAATAAGGTCAGGATTTTTCACATTACCCTTTAAAGTATGTTGCATGACGAATATAGGACATGAATGAGTGTTAAAGTTTACGATAGACTCATCTTTAAACATCATCACGATCTCAGAGTTTTTAAAGTACATTTTCTCATGAATACTGTGATTTGTCATGCATGTACGACTTTCCAAAGGAGCGCGATACTTCTGATATTGTTGAATGAGCAGTGTGTATACGACGATTGGACTATGATGTGTGCATGCACTAGTAATCCCTGCAAATTTAACGCCAGACATTTGATCTGATTTTTTTTTTCGTGGCCACATTCACGAAGAGTGTTATTTTCAGTTGACGTATGGTTATTTTCAAAAAACAACTTCAGCTGTTTTTTTTTCAATATTTACTTGATGTTGAAACTACATTGTTCAGATAATAATTATGACAAAATCATTGTTCTAAATTAATATCTGTGGCGATTGTACGAGAGCTTCTATAATGATAATGATAATAAGAAGAAAGAAAAGTGCTCCATCGTGTCATCTGCAAACAGAATGGGGTTTTAACTGGATCTCACAGAGACATAAGATATGTCCAGACACACTGATGTCAAGCATAAATTATACTATGAACAAGTTACCCTCTGTCATTTTCATTTAAACAAATTGGTTCACCTTATCTTCTGTGTGGTCTTTTTAAAAATGTGTTTAAATAATGATTCTTCATGTAGAGTTTAAATATAAAATGTCCACTATACAAAATATGAAGATTCGGCGTCATCGACAGTTAAAGAAAACGTTTAAATTTGATCATACTACTCCCTTCAGTGGACTGAAAATAAGTATAAGTATCAGCAATGCCAAAACACGAGGTAAAAGGCTTTATTGATCCATTGCATTTCAAATTAAACAAAAACAAATGGTACAAATTCCCCATCTCTTGAAGAAATAAAATGAAATGACTATCATTTTGGCTTCTACAAGTATCCCATTCATTTAAAAGGCGACATTATCAAGTGCAATGCCTGATGTACCCAGTGGTGTGTGCTTTTAAATGTTTTCCTGGCTTTGCTAATACATATTTATGTAAATGAGTTTGACGATCAGTTTAGTAAAGTCTACTCCAATGGTTAATTTAGTCGGAGGCATTATACAGACTACTAATAAAGTCCGAAGACGTGCATTTCGAATACATCATTTCAACGAAGTGGTGGATGTACGTGAACTGCTGATACACTGTATTGCTAATCTGTGCTCAGGAGTTCAGCTGCTTCAGGTAAGTTTGGAAAGTTGTTTGGCTCCAGCCTGCAATAGAATACTGACCCTGAACAGAATTGGAATTGAATTTGTCATTGTTAGCCTAACTTGTGACTTGTCACACATATACATATATTTACACACACACACACACACACACACACACACACACACACATATATATATATATATATATATATATATATCGATAGTATTCATTATCATGATACCTTGTTTCATTATCATATCATAAAAATGGATCGCACTTTTACTTTGTTTAGTTTGTCAAATAGGTTTCTAGAATATTTTAGGTTATATCATTGTTAATCAACACTTACTTTAGTGAGCAGCAAAAACAAAAGAGTAAAGTAATCATTGTAGCTTTTACAACTATGTTAACATGGATGACTCTGTTGTTCTCACTTTGCTATTAAGGTCTATCTTAAAATGTACGTCATATTTTCCAATCAAAAACGGGATTGAGCAAGCATAGCAAGATGGTATGACAAAAATAATTCTTAACGAAAAATATATCCCTTTGAAAATGAAGTCGTTTACAATCTATCGATTGTCGAACCCATGCTGTGCCTTTAACTAATAACATGTCAAAGGAGTCGTAAAAAGCTCGTATTTTGACCCGTAAAATGTTGGGCAAAGTGTAATCTATTTCAAAGGCTCCATAGTTGTTACCTACGACAATTTAAAAAAGGAACTCACCAATCCTGCTGAAAAAAAAATAGGAAGAGACTGTATTCTTGATTAGTGAATCAACTGTCAGTTCATTGTATATGTCAACAATATTATGGTGTGACTTTTGTTACCGGCTGGCTTGTGGCTAAATTCCCGCAATTCAAAGACATTAAATCAGTAATTCGGGCAGATTTCCAAAGGATTTCTCCATGCTTCTTGTCTCTCACTGGGGGGTTGGGGGTTGTATCGCTCCTTCGCTTCCTCCTCCTACAATCGCTAGAGCTCCACGGCATTTGACAGAGACTTAATTGGTAAAGGGGTTTCAATTCATGCTCTGTTGGAAAGGCAAGGTGCTCGTATAAGCCATGTAGACACAAAGTGAAATGCCACTCCATCTTCACTTGGCGGTCAACGTCAGTTGAACAAATGAGAACTTTGTATGCACGATTAATGGAGCGTTCTGAAAGTTTCAGATGTCAAAGCAGATTTCTTTATATCAGCTTAAAAAGAAAACAGTGATGTTCGTGTTTTCAAGGAATCTGGTTTTCAGTGAGGTAGAAGAATAATTTAAAGCACTGACACAATATTGTTTGATTTTGTTACAGTGTTGGATGAATCGTTTACATAACAGATCAACTGTTTTCATGTATTTCACGAAATTATGCCCTTTACAGGAGAAAGAGAGACAATGGGGATAACTACAAATGGAACGATCGTTCTCCTCATCGTAGCAAGAACCATCTATCTTACAATCACTAAACAACCATTCAGCACAGCCCCTCTTGAACATTCTATCCCAAATACTATGAACGTGTCAGTTGACCATGATAAAAGTCATTCAGAGGACATTGAGGTCCCCGGCGGCAATCCGACAACACATGCGCAAACTTCAGACAATGAACCGGTTTCTACTCAGTTCGAACAAGGACATTTTCATATCAAAACAACCTCGCAATCTTCCAAAATCATTCAAAACAAGACTTTTCATCTAAAAGATGTTTTTGAAATCAACCCTAAGAATGTAACAGAAATCTATATGGAGATTACCGAGAGTGGTACACCTAATTCTCCAGCACAAAATGAGGAAGTACCTGTAGTCCCTCAACCACTTTGGAAGTGGCAGTCAATTAGATGGACATGGGTGACGATTCCATAACTATCAATGTCTATTCTCGGAATAGTTGGAAACCTGACTGTGATCCTGGTGTTATTCCAAAGGCGCCACACTTGCTGGTCGACTGATGCTCTGATCGGTGCTCTGGCCATTGCGGATTTCTTCACGTCAGTGTTAATGGTCCCGCTGCCTACTCCACTCAAGGTTCCGGGACCATGGCTAGGGGATATCTACTGCAAGTTGATTTATTCAGCAATGTTAATGTGGGTTTCTGTAGGTGCCTCCATCTTCATTCTGACATTGATTCCAATAGAGAGATACATAGCGATTGCCCACCCTCTTCATTTCAAGCGCCTGGTAACACGGCAGAGAGTTGGCAACGTTGTTGCCGTGACATGGGTGGTTGCGTTTTCGTTGAACCTTTACATATTTTTCTATCGCTAGTGCCAAGGGCGACAAATGTTCTGAGAGGTTTCATTCATAAATTTCTCAGAATATCACGGGCTGTATGCTTTTCCTCGTTCAGTTTCTCATACCGGCTGTCATCATGCTTGTAGCCCAGGCTCTGACTGCACTGGTGCTCCATCGACAATCCCGCCGAAGGCTAGGAAAAAATTCAAACTGCAACAACTCAATCCCTTCAACTAAGTACATTGTGGCTAGCAAACGTGTTCTAAAGATTCTGTTCCTTGTTTTTACTGTTTTTCTCATCTCATGGACACCAGCACAGACGGCATATCTCTTGCACAACCTTCGAGTTCTACTAACGTCCTATTTTTACAGCCCTCTATATTTCTTTCTTACTATCCTAGCCTTTTGTAATTCTTGCGCAAATCCTGATTTTTACGCCATTCAGAATCCTGAATTCCGTAGAGCGATAGGAGTATTGATCAAACCAACCAAAACCGCGTCGCAAAGAATGTCCTTGGTCAGCGAAAGAGTAACAGGTAACAAAAGAGTCGACAGTTTACAATGTGGATATTTGAAGAAAATGTTTTTACTTGAAACGTTCATGTGGCATTCCATAGAAATGTGAAGAGAAACATAGATTAGTTTTATATTTTTTACATCCTCCTGTATTCTCAACTGGAGTGTTCAATAAAGTATTACTCAAAGTCAAATGAAAGGCAGATCTTTTTATGTGTTTGGATACATTTTGCAGGTGTCAACCTTCTAATTAGGTAAATTGTTCTTCAAGTTTCTAGGCAAAAATGGCGTTATAATATCAAAGCTTGCTTCCATCAAAAATAAAAATGATGCCTCACTTTTTGACAATGATACAAAAAGGAAGATGGCTGGAAAGTCGGTATTAACAAGTAAGATAAGTTTATTACATCATTCCATTGCAATAATCATTACGAATTGCCTTTCCTTTGACGTTGAGTAATACTTTATTTTGACAATAAATTGTATATACAATGATTAGGACATAACCTTTTTGGGGCTATATATCATTCCACTTAAAATTGTCACCTATTTCATATAGCATATGATTAGTCAATGATTTAATTCCTTCTTTCTTCCCTTCTTTCTTCAATTTCTTTCTCTCTTTTATATTTTAATTGACATCTTTCATGCCCTTTGAGCGCTCAGACTGAGTGGAAACAGGAAATATAAATACCCCCTGTTACTACTACGACTTCTACTGCTACTACTGCTACTACTACTACTACTACTACTACTACTACTACTGGTACTACTAGGTGTTACAAAAAACACTTCCCATTTTATATTCTTAATAGTTCAAAAACTATATATCATATAAAACTGTAATTGATATGAGTAATAGCTGAATAGTGTACAATTTAGTTGAAGGTGATTTGAATATGAAAGCGTATATTAGTTTCACAAAATTCATGATTTACTTCAATGTTAGGCTCCAGATTTTGTTCAAATTTTAACCCTCTGTACAAAACTTGAACTTTACACAGGGGTCAATGATGTGTTTGTGAGTGTGTGCTTGCAATGACAATGAACAATGGACATGACTACCGCGTGTTCAGAGCTCTGCTGCAGGCACACGGATGCTTTATTATTTATTATTCATGATGGATTGCCCTGAGCACTGCTAATAGTCTGAAATCATGACACAGGGTGAAATGCATGCACATGAAAAAGTAAGCACATGTTTCCATGGGCTTGCATACACCACATTTTAGAATGAATATAGACTAGCTATGATGATTGAATTCCTCATGAATATGTAATAGAGCATTCCAATCATGGTCATTGTACAGGACCATTGTCTAGGTATCCAGTACACACTCCTATACACACCAATAACCCCTGTGCAAGTGAAAGTTTTCTACAGAGGGTTGAAAATAGAGCAAATTCTGAAACCTAACTGAAAAATTAATGTTGAATTTATCGAAACTGAATCAAGCTTTAATTTCAAAATTACCTCCAACAAAATTGTACACTATTCAGCAATTGCTCATATCAACGTTAGTTTTATCTGCTATATCGTTTTTTAACTATAAAGGATAAACAGTGGAAAATGTTTTTTGTAACAACTAGTACTATATTTGAGTTATCCTTGCCAGCTAGCCGCAACTTAAAGAAAAGCATTTATATACATTTAAATGAAAATGTTAAATGTGAGATACATTAATTCAGACTGATGTCACGCATACACTGTAAAGATATCCATCACCAAGAAATTTAGCCTTTATTTCTTTCCCAACTGAAGCACGTATTTTTTTTTATCCGCTGTACATTTAAATATGTCCATTTAAATTGGTAAATTAGTTGGACCTCAATGAACACTTCATTGAAATTTGTGTCTAAATCATCATTTCATTTTTTTTCTAAGGAGAGTTCAACTATATCGTGACACGCTCATAAGCAATCTTTGCATATGACAATCAATTAGGAAAATAAAATCATCACGACTCGGCGGTTGAAAGGCATGTTTACTTTTTATCGCAGATTTACCAGAAGTCAATGGAAAAGGAGCAAAGTGGCAGTAATATATAACCTTATACAGAGTGATGTAAATTCAAGTGATTCAATGATCTTGGGCTTTGAAAATAAGACTACAAAAAAACTGGATTTCTTTAGAAAATAAATGTAGATCCGACATGACCACGTGCGGACGTTATTAATGTAAACACTGTGATCGACGTTATAAGCCTGATGTACGTTGTAATGCATTCTAGTGTTTTGACTGGCTTTTATTAATGTTATGTTCTTATTCAGACAGATTGAATAACCAGGTAACAATCAGATGTAATGTCAAATTACGAGATTACTTATTTTTATAGTCAGAAGCTTTACAGTGCTATGGTGCATGTATGATTTAGTTCTTGCGTGCTGTGCCCTTTGGTTAATGTTCGCGGAGTGCGTACGTATGTGTGCGTGTGAGTTCGTTTATTGGAGTACTATGTCAACTTTTGCTCAGCGGATGATATCATTGGCTGTATTCTACCCATACTCTGCTCATGCGCATACTTTGACGCCGCTATTTAAGCATAAAAACAGGCACTTCCAACTCATCATTTCAGCGAAGTGCGGGTGTACGTGAACTACTGATATTGCTATTAATCTGTGCTCAGGAGTTCAGCTACTTCGGGTAAGATCTGATAGAGTGATTTGCTCAAGCCTGCAATAGAATACCGTCACTGAACGGAAACTAAACTGAATATATTGTACTCAGCTCAGTTTTTGACATCCAAAAATGATATTTTCTTTTTCAATTTGTACTGCATTGCAGGATCGTATTTCTTCTGTGTTTCGTTACGTGTTGTTTGTAATATTGCGAAATCGTTAATACCTTTTAGAATTGAAACAATTTCCTCATTATACCTTCCAAGTAAAGGAACAAGGGTTAAGGCCTAAATAAATTCCATTTTAATGTCTAGAAATCTGGTTATACTATTAGTAATAAAGGTATCTCAAATCATCTGGATCAACTGCACTGGATAGCCAAAAAGAAAAAAGAAAAAAGAAGAAGAAACTATTTCAAAAGGCATCTATCAGAGGTTAAATTAAAAAGAAGGAAATTTAATATAATACGTACCATTCTTCGTAAAGAATGACTTCGGTCATTATCAATGTGGCTTGTGCCAGGAATTCATTTCTATTCTATTCTAATTTCAATTTTTACATGGATCCAAAGGAGTAATAGTAAACTTTCTCTTTGAGATATGTGAAGGGATGAAGTCAATTTAGCTAGATGTTATGGAAGGGACGTCCATGAAAATCCATGCATTTGAATATGAGTATAGTAAACACGTATTCTGTAGACGTATCAAATAATGTGACATTTAGCATTGGCTTATATCAAAATCTCTTAAAAGCTTTATGTTTTGACACAATTTCTGATAATGTATAGTCTAATGAAAGACTAAATGCTGTTGTTTGTTGGTGAATAAAAAAAAAATCTCTCGAACTGAAGCCGACAATACTCCGATATCTTCATTACCCGAGGAAACAGAATGTTTGTACTATCTGTAAAGGGAATTTTTGGATTTTTTTTTTGTATTCGAATGAACTTTTATCTGCAAAGAAAAAATAACATTTTAAAGCAAAACAGTTGAAATTTGATCAAATGGGATAATCATTAGAAAAGTTGTAAAATTGTAAGTTTGTTGGTTTCTTTAGAACAGTTCGCCAACAGTTGATATGAGTATGAAAATGAATTATCTGCTTTCATCACCTCACAAAAAAATCCCAAAACATTATGTACATATATATATATATATATATATATATATATATATATAATATTCTATGTTTGAATTATGTATGCCGTGATTATCACTTTGTAATGCGCAGTAGGGTATATAATTTAGGCGCGGTGTAATATATAAATGTCCGTTATTATTATTATCATTATCATTATTATTATTAAATAAAGTAAGTTGTGAGCCAATGATTTTATCAACTCTCTCTTTAGAATATACGTATTTGTTAGTGTTGGAGATTGCCTTACAAAATATAAATAATCAACACAAATTCATATCTTCCCCAATTCCGTTCCGATCTTGATCAATATTTCACCGATGTATTTTATGGAAAATATTCTCTTTTCCACTATGCGACGAAAAGTATAACAACGTAGGTAGATGTCATGAAGGAAATCGGAGTATTTGAAGGCAAGAAATCCAAGAGACAATTTTCATAGTCATAAACAATATCGTGTATTTTAGCATTGACATATCAAAAGACTCCCAAATGGCACGTATTTGACATGTCAAACATTTGATATTAAAAGTAAGGTCCATTTCAGAGGCTTCAAGTTCGTCGCTCGGACAGTGGTAAAAGGAAAAAAGATCTACAAAGCAATTCCATTGTGACTGCAGGTAAAACGTCGCTGTTTCTTTAAGCAGAATGTCTTTCAAAAATTCCATTGCTGTCATGCATTTTAATTATGGCAAAACTACATCTGTTTGAACAATGATTTCACCGTGTTTTCCAAGCCATAGTTAGAAATGCATGTTAATGCAGTTTTGATTCTCTGACATGATGACATCACAACCGACGAATCAACTCGTCGTACATATCCATATCACGATATTATGTTCCTTACAGGAAAAGAAGAAGAAAAATGAGGATAGTGACAACTTGGACGATCGTTCTCCTTGTTACACTTGGAACGGTCCAACACAAAGTCAGAGCACAACCAGTTAGTACTGCAGCTGTTCATTACTCTACCCTAAAACCTGTGGGACCATCAGCTGTCAACATCAAAAGTCACACACACACTGAGGACATCAACAACAATCTAACGACACGTGCGCAAGGTTTGGACAATGACAATAATCCAGCTTCTACTCAGTTTGAAAAGAGGGATATACATAACAAAACAACGCCACGACACGACAAAACCGCTCAAATCAAGTCATTTCCACAAAGGGATTCAAATGGTCCAGAAATCAACCGTGAAAATATGACACAAATCTACACAGAGACTGCGCAGACTGTAATGCAGAACTTTATCGTCCAAAATGAGAAAGAGCCTGTAGTCCCACGACAACTTTGGAAGTTTCAGGCCGTTACGTGGACATGGGTGACTATTCCACAATTAGCAATGTCCATACTTGGAATAGTGGGAAACCTGATCGTGATCCTGGTGTTATACCAAAGGCGCCACACTTGCAGGTCAACTGATGCACTGATCGGTGCTCTAGCCGCCGCAGATTTCTTCACGTCAGTGTTCATGATTCCGCTGCCTACGCCACTCAGGGTTCCTGGAACATGGCTCGGGAATATCTACTGCAAGTTAATATATTCAGCAGTATTAATTTGGGTTTCAGTGGATGCCTCCATCTTTATTCTGGCCTTGATTCCAATTGAGAGATACATTGCGATTGCCCACCCTCTTCATTTCAAGCGTCTTGTTACACGGCAGAGAGTTGGCAAAGCTGTTGCCGTGGCATGGATTTTCGCATTTTTGGCAAACGTTTTCTTATTCTTTGTGGCTGGCGCGAAAGGTGACACGTGCATCGAGACGTTTCATTCACAGCTTGCTCAGATTATGACGGGTTGTATAATTTTCCTCGTTCAGTTTCTCATACCGGCTTTGGTCATGCTTGTGGCCCAGGCTCTCACCGCACTGGTGCTCCATCAACAATCCCGGCAAAGGCTAGGAGAAGATTCAAAATTCAATAACTCCAATCCGTCAACTAAGTACCTTGTGGCTAGAAAAAGTGTTCTCAAGATTCTCTTCCTTGTAGTCGTCGTTTTTTTCATTTCATGGACACCGACACAGACGGGATATCTCTTGTATAACCTTCGTATTCTGCCAACGTCATATCTAAACAGCCCTCTATTTTCCGCTCTAAATGTCCTAGCCTTCTGCAATTCTTGCGCAAATCCAGTCATTTACATGATTAGGAATCCAGAATTCCGCAAAGCGATAAAAGAATTATTTCAGTCAACCCGTAGCACGTCGGAGAAAACGGCTCTGTTCAGCGAAAAAAGTTAATGGGTAATACAGATTTGACAATTTTAATGTCGATGTCGGGGAAATTTACAAATTTTAAAACTTTTTGTTGTATCACGAAGAAGTGTGAGTATAATTTTTGATATGTAGGACTCCCCGGTCAGATTTGTATCTTTCTCAAAATCAATTGACGGTTTCGAGAATTCGAATTCAAAAGAAATGTGATTGAGGAAAAAAGTCTGAATTGATATTCATCTTAAGCTCATCAAAACCTACAACCCAGCAAGCTCGACACCAACGAGTCATACAGCCCATGAGTCACATTGCCCTTGAGTCGCACAGCCAACTGGCTATGCAACGGCTTATACAGCTCACAAGGGATACATCTAGAACTAGCGCCGAATGAAAGTGGTCCGAGAGCTCGACATCAAATGAAATAGGTATGAGATGTATGCGCTCCACGAGATGGATGCTAGACAAATAAAACCTACGATTTAGACACTATGTGACCTTGCATCACAAAACCAACAAAAAGTGATCAAATATGGATTTTCAATTAAGGACAGATCCTGAAAGAGCAGACTTTCAGCTTTTCAATGATGAACAACTCAATTCAAAAGGACTTTCCTAACCTATCCTAACATTGGAAAGAAGACACACACTCTGTAAAGTGTGAACTGATCAAAGCGGCTTTGAGGTACAGAGTCTAATCGGTTACAGCTCGTTATTCTGAAGGTTCGTTGTTCCGAAGGTTCTTTAGTCCGAAGGTTCGTTATTCCGAAGATTCGTTATTCCGAAGGTTCGTTAATTCGAAAATGAAATAGGGTTCGTTATTCTGAAGGTTCATTAATCAATTTGCAAAATGAGTACAATACCACCATGGCCAAGTAGTGGCATTGGTAGTGATTTTCTTCTTAATGCGCATTTCATATTTTTAAGGGGTCATTGCCCTTGTCCCCTCTTATTCATTATCTTAGTGATTAGAAATATGGAACCTCAATATCAGTGATTTGTGGGCCCCTACGGGCCGGAATCGGGGAGGGGGGGGGGGGATATTGTGCCAATGCAAGGAAACTATATCCTAGCGATGTAACCTGCCAAAGTTCATGAAAATTCACATCATTTTTTTTTTTAGGAAGAGTTGAAAATGTTTTTAAGTTTACGCCCAATGCACGCCGTACGAGGAACCACACACGATGGAAGTCCGACGACATATGATTGCATGTTGCTGTTGCTCACTTGAAGCTTTGACTCATGAAGTAAACATAGAGAACGACATTAAAAGCACAGAAAAGGAAGATCTTAGAAATAAAGTACTGGGAAGGAAACAAAAAATTAACAGCAAATTATGCACGTCCGTGTGTGTATGCATGCCATACCCAAGAGGAAAAGGAAATAGTTACAGTAGAAAATCTAATTTCTGGAAAACAAGTGCTAATGCTTACACTTTCACCAGCCATGATTGCTCATATTAGTCGCAGTGCTTGAGTAATTTTGGGCACTATTAAACGTATGTGTTCCAAATTCGATTATATGTATTTTGCTTGTTATTTTGTTTATTTTCATTACATAGGCATACGAAAGGTAGTGTTGTATTTGAATGACCATATTATGAATTGTATTGGCTAAAAAATCAACGTCATCTGCATCTTCTTTTATAGGCCATATGAAATAATTCTTCTAATCACCTGTGTGTAAGCACATAAAACATATGATTGAGTGTATGATTTTGATACTTTTGGCAGGTTTCATCGCAACAATAATGTTCAAACATGCGGTTCCTGTTGTTGTTGTTGTTGTTGTTGTTGTTGTTGTTGTTTTTTTTTTTTTTTTTTGGGGGGGGGGGAACAATTGAGTTGTAACTCAAAAGCACGCTTTAGGCAAGGCGCATCTCAGCATTCAATTATTTGGTCTAGATGTAGGTTAAAGGTCCAGTTTACCTTTGGGAGCAGTGATTTGAAAATCATTCAAGATATCGCCTTTCATGCATATGTGTATTTCTGTTGCACCACAAAACACCCTCCCATATATATCCACTGAGCAAAAAAAAAAAAAAGAAAGTAAACGCTTTTTCAAGTTTATATTTCTCATAGAATGTTTGTCTGAAAGGTAAGGTGTAATATACCATATTAAAGGTAATTTAATTGGCTATCAACCTGATAGGTTAGCAAAAAAGGAAACCTTATGCATGAGTGAACATCTTTGTTTTTCTCTTCCAATGCACAAAAGTAAAAATTGCAAAACTGAACAAGTTGTCAATCAAGCCTATGTGCTCTCCCATAGAACAATAAGAACAAACAACAAATTTCATACAAAACGAAACACGAATTAAGTTGCAAAAATAAACCTTTAATCTCTATGATATCTTTAAAGCCCAAATGATCAATGAAGGCTAAAAATGATGGGGGAAAATGTCAAATCTAAATTCAAATGAAATAAGATAAGAAGTAATAATTAACAAAATGGTAGAAATTTGAACTTTTATTTTCAAATTAGGATATTGCAAATAATGTTCCTGGTCTAATGTTCTTGAATTTGTCTCATGAATTCTTAAACCACTAGATTAAAAGAAATACATAAAGAAATTCTGCTCATTTAATCATCTGTATGCTTATTTATTCCCTATTTCATTTGAAATTTGACATGACAGAAAATTCTTATTTTTTTCCTTTAGTTTCCCACGTTGCTTTTCGTAGAGGTTATAAAAAAATGAAGAGAAAGGAAACTTCATTCATGTCTCTCATTGTGTTAAACCGGTCTTTTGTTGTCAATGTTATCGTGAAGGGCATTTGCAAATAAAAGAAAACATGTCAATTTTTGCAATTTTTAATTTAGTCCCTTGGAGGACAAAAACAAATGTGCTCACTCATGCGTAAAGATTCTTTGCAATCAACCTATGAACGTAATAGCCAATTAAATTACCTTTAATATGGTATATAACACATTGGCTTTCATCAAAATCTTCTATGAAAAATATGACCTCGAAAATGTGTTTACTTTCTTTTTTTTGCTGAGTGTATAATACATATCAAATTATATATGTATATATATATATGTATGTATATATATATATATATATATATATATATATATATATTGCAATAAACCGTAAACATAAGGAGGTGTCAGTATTTTTCTCAATAAACCAAAACTGTAGACGGTTTAGTCTGGAAACATTTTTAGTATGACTATTGTTCACATTTTGCATATATTTTTGCTGCTGCAGCAATATCTAACATCAATTTTACTGATATAAATTTTCACAGTGGTTGCTTCTATCCCTAACTCACATTTTAGAAATAATTTAAAGCACTAATGCTGTTTTTGGTTTCATCTGGAAATGTTAAATCATGCCTTTAAGAACTGGTCAAAGTAGGTCATGAAAATATGAAAGATTGATAGCACAACACTTTGCTGCAGTACATGTTTGGCACTAATTGACATTTCATGCTTTCATGCTTGATTTTGTTCGATAATGAAGCGGTGTTAGATCACGCGAAAAAAATGGTAAGGTTCTTGATTATTTACACTAATGTTTCTGATATCTAAACAGCGCTGATAAATTACACAATACACATACATAAGCATAATAAAGATGTAAATATATTTGTATATGCGGTTAAAAAGTTACATAATGTAATACGTATTTCAGTTGTGCCTGTTTTCTCAAACGTAAACGGATGTGTTTATTTGCACCTTTTTCAAACGTATAGAAGTGTAGATACATTGGACTGAGAAGAGCTCATGAGCTCATTCATCTTCCACCATTTGGAATTTGCTTGCAAAACATATCAGTTTATCGGAAATGTTTACAAAGAAACTTGTCTGGCTGACGCTCTTTGCCCGGATAACGGGTTGTTTTGGAACATTTTGAGACCAAAAATTACAAAAGTCGACGTACCTGACTTTTGTTCCTGAAGAGCCCTCCTCGTTCAGTGGGTATGTCAAATGCTACGCGAACGCTACGTGAATCCCGTGTAGCTAATAAGCTGCATACAGTTCACTCTTCCGCGATGGATACTGCTATACTGCGCGATATATTGCAATCGACGAAATATATATATATATATATATATATATATATATATAAACAATGTTTATGTCTATGTATCAAATTCATAAACATTGTTTATAGACCTGTAAGACCTTGTAATCTATACTTATTTATATTATATTTAAGCATACTTAATAATAGATATCCAGAGAGGAAGAGAGAGAGAGAGTATAAAAAGTATTTGTTATCTGTATATATCTGTATGTATATATATATATATATATATATATATATATATATATATATAAATAAATATATATATATATATATATATATATATATATATATATACATAAAATCAATTAGCAACCACGATCGGGTATGCTGTCAGATTGAATTCCTCCTTTCTTATCTTTTAAAAGTAATATTTCGCATTTTCGTTTATCCGACATGATTCATGTTATCGCAGCATTATTACAATTTTTAATGCATTGATTTCCATTTCAGAACAAAAATCGAGATTGTCTGGAATCTTATGGAAATTATGTATGAACTTGAAGTTAATCTTCATACACCTGGATGTTTATGAATGCTTAGTACTTCAGTTCGCCGAACCTCTATTTCTTTCTATGCATGCATTATGTTGGCCTTTGCATAATGCATATGAATCTACAATGCATGATGTACTTGATCTACTTATTCTACTGAGTTTTCATTGAAGTGTGTGTCTGAGACCTGATGTTTTAGCGGAGTTCATGCATGTCATTACAAAATCACAACTTGTTAGAAAAGGACTATTGAAATTCAAATTGATATTATCTCCGCGGCAGTTGTAGAATCCTATAGTATATGTAATACTTTTCCACGGAAAAAAGCAACCATAAAATACAACCTAACATTGCTATAACTGTTACATTTCTTCCACGGTCCACCCAAACCTACTTTCTCGTACGTGACTTATAAGCAGCCGTTCTTATTGGAATCGTAACGTATTATTCTCACCAATTCTTTGCCGCTTCCTTTTTGCTATATGGTAAGTGGTCTTTTGATAGAACCATGAAGGGAGATGTTAGGATTAGTTTGAGTAATGTGTGCCACGTCAACTAACCATTGATATCACAATCTCTACTCCCGTCAAAATTCCACTCGGACAATGATGTCGGAGGGGGTTACTGCTTTCACTATTGAAAGGTGTGACAAATATCCTTTTTTTAAGTGACATTTCGCTTTTTGACAGCCACTCAAGTAGGCTTTATTTTGTTAGGTTTATTGACATCAGTACATTAGATATTGCATCACTTGTTTTCATATTCAATATACTGTAATTTCATCCACTGTAATTCAGACTACAACAAGGCATCAAGAAAAAAAAATGAATACCTTTCCGAATTGAATGATGGTCATTTACGAACATGTAACTTACTCACACACACAAACACACACACACAAAACCAGCATCAAGTGTTTTTCCTGGTGTACCTCGTGATGTCTTCTTGTGAGTATTTTGAATGGCTTTTCTTGAACACTATCATGCACATAAACGCAAAAACGCAAAAGCCACTTAAAACTACTGAGTGTTCATTTTAGATTGTCCGGAGCGTATCCGTGCCATGGTGCACGAGTGAGCTTGTTCGTGCGTGCGTTACAGGAATGTTTGCGTGGTGTGTGTGTGTTTGTTTGTTTGTGTGTGTGTGTCTATTTAAGAGCAATATGTCAAATTATGCTTTGCGTTTGGCATCATTGGCTGAATTGAGCCCATGGTCTGCTCATGCGCATTACTTGACGCCGACTATATAAGCATAAAGACATTCAGCTCGAATACATCATTTTACGGAAGTGCGGATGTTCCTGACCTTTTGATATTGCTACCATTCGGTGCTTGGGAGTTCAACTTCCTTCGGTAAGTTTTGCTATAGTTGATTTGCTTAAGGTTGGTATAGAATAACGGTCCTATTAAAGCTAGATATGATGTTTCATGTTTTTTAGCCTATGTTTTATTTCGTTGAAATAACAATTTCCTTTAGAATACTACAGCAAGGCAAATCTGTATTCTTGTTACTGCATCTCGTTTCTTACACAGATACTTGGAATATTTTTTTTAATCATTTTTAGTTCCATAAGAAATTTAAAATTTTATGCTCACGGTGCTTTTTAAGTAGGTAAATTAACATGGGAGAATAATATTGCTCCAAAAATAGCTTTCCAAATATATTTGAGTGTATACCATGACCTCTCAGCTTTTCCGCTGGTTGATACAAAAGACATATAAACAAATAACGTTTTACCAACAAAAGTCCAGAATAGTTATCACTAATCATTTTTTTTTTACACCTAAGAAAAGTTACTGCTTCAAAAATCAAATGTCATTCTAGAATATGATTTTATCCATTTTTGATTTTGATGATACTTTATCGGTCTGTAAGATACCACAATGTTTTCAAATTTAAAGCGAACACTGAATGAATTGTAAAGGAAACTCAAGCTTGAATAATACACGAGGATTGAGTGAAAGCAACAACATCAGTAGAACACATTAATGAAAATTAGTATGAGGAAAACCGGACAATCGATCAAAAGGGATACGAGGTTACTACAGTTCGTGACGTCATTTTAGACAATAATGGAAAGAAGATAAAGGGGCAACTCTTCAAAATTGCATTTTTCTAATGATTACATATTACAATGACTTGTTAATTCTTTCTGAAGGAGCAAAGTCAAGTGCCCTTTTATTATGCTTGATAAACGACAATTTGTTGAGTTTTTATTAGTTTTTTTTTTCTGTATTAGTATATTGTCCATAAAAACGTCAAAAAGTGTAGCAGTCTCCTTACAATCGAGCGAAATTTTTCTCAAAGTATTAGTGATGTGTTGTATCGATTTTACCGTTTTGTGTTTTTTTTTACTGAATCCATATTTATATTTGGGCTTTGGTTTCCTTTTATGATCCTCTGATATCAGAACGTCTCATACGATTGAACTCCTCGTATTCAGTTTACCTTTTTATGTGATTTACAGGAAAAAGAAGAACAGAAGTGAGGAAACTTCCTACTTGGACGATCGTTCACCAGATTACATCTAGAAATGCCCATCTTACATTCAGAGCACAACGGTTTTTTTGTGTGTTTTTTTGGAATAATTTGCCAACTTAAAAAGTTATTCAGACGTTGAGGCAATCGACATTTTGACGACACATATACCAACTTTGGCAAATTATCCAGTTTCTCCTCATTTCCTTTCCACTCAGTTCGAGAGGAGTCATTTACAAACCAAAACAACATCGCATCACGATAAGAGCATTCCAATCAAATCGTTTTCACAAAATGGTTATGATCAGCAGTGAAAATATGACAGAAATCTATACAGAGACCACAAAGATCGGTACGTCGAATTTCATCGCTCATAATGAAGAAGAACCTGTCCTCCCCCAATCGCTTTGGAAGTTTCAGTCAGTTACATGGACATGGGTGACTATTCCGCAACTAACAATGTCCATGCTGGGAATAGTAGGAAATTTGATCGTGATCTTGGTAGTATTCCAAAGGCGCCATACTTGCCGGTCAACCGATGTACTAATCGGTGCTTTGGCCGTTGCGGATTTCTTCACGTCAGTGTTCATGGTCCCACTGCCTACGCCGCTTAGGGTTCCTGAAACATGGCTAGGGAATGTCTACTGCAAGGTAATTTACACATCCATGCTCATGTGGGTTTCAGTGGATGCCTCCATCTTCATTCTGACCTTGATTCCAATAGAAAGATACATTGCGATTGCCCATCCTCTTCATTTCAAGCGTCTTGTAACACGACAGAGAGTTGGGAAAGTTGTTGCCGTGACATGGATGATTGCGTTCATGGCAAACTTTTTCTTATTCTTTGTGGCTAGTGCCAAGGGCGATATGTGCACTGAGACATTTCAGTCACAGCTTGCCCAGGTTATGACAGGCTGTATGCTTTACCTCGTTCAGTTTCTCATACCGGCTGTCATCATGCTTGTAGCCCAGGCTCTCACTGCACTGGTGCTCCATCAACAGTCCCGCCGGAGATTAGGAGAAGATTTAAAATGCAACAACTCAAACCCGTCAGCTAAATATCTCGTGGCTAGAAAAAGTGTTCTCAAGATTTTGTTCCTTGTCGTCGTCGTTTTCTTCATCTCATGGACACCAACACAGACGGGATATCTTTTGTTCAACCTTCGTATTTTACCAGCGTCCTATGTGGACACCGATCTTTATTATGCTCTAAATGTCCTAGCCTTCTGTAATTCCTGCGCAAATCCTGTCATTTACACGATTCGGAATCCTGAATTCCGTAAGGCGATAGGAGAATTGTTCAAATCAACCACCAGCACATCGGGAAAAACGGCTTTGTTCAGCGAAAAAGTAACAGGTAATACAGATTTGACCATTTCTGATGTCGATGTTTAAGACGTTTTTTCGACTTTGAATTTTAATAACACATCGCAAGAAATTATGCATCCATTTTCGTTGTTTGTTTGTACATTTTTTTTTTTGGATTATAACTTCGAAATAATGTTAGCAGAACCAATGCCATAAATGCCGAAATGAATAAATAAACAAACAAATAATACAGTGGACATCGCTATGATTGATGAAAAACCTCATTTGGTAACATAGGTACAATAAAAAATACAAAAGAAATATCATGTCGGTTAATGACAGCGAGACTAACAAGTAATTGCTTGAGGCGATAGTAACCTACTTATGGGAATGGAGAATTCACACATTGCATTACTGCTCATAATTAATGCAATGTGTACCGATGCAGCGTGCAGATCTGAAAATTTTGACCTTGCAGTGATATTGCCATTGTGAGTATTTTGTTTGGTTTAAGAAGAAAGTACAGAAGATAAAGCAAAATTTGGTCTAGACATTCAAATCAATCATTCTTGGTTGTATTACAGCAGCAAATGTCTCTTCATAATGACCTTGAAACAAAAACAGGGAAGATACAGCTTCTGTATTACATTCGGGTAATAATTGTCATATCAGGAATATTGTATCTAATGGTATTTTGTGTATGACTAGTATGGGATTGTTCAAGAGGTTATCTGAAAATTGACGATGTTATGGACACTGATGCTACAATGTATAAAGGAATCCGTTTTGAAAAGTTAAAGGGAGAGGTTGTGTCAATAATTCAACAAAAAAGTTGGCCATTTGAAATATATAAATATCGTCTACTAAAAGGCATTTGAATTTCGTGATTTAATGGATATGTACTTGAAAACTAGGAGTAAGAGCAGACTAAAACAGGGAGTTTTCTTTGTATGTTTTTTTTTTTGTCGCTTGAATTTCACGCAGCTAAATTGCTGATATATAACCATAAACTAAGGCATGCACATTCATAATTATTCTCCACGATTGAGTTTATACGCCGTGTTTTACTTTGTATCTTACGTACCCTATCTCTGTATCTGCATATAGTTAAACTACTATGAAGCGTAGAGTCCTTAAATTATGAACGTTATCATTGTCGATGCTATAGATCTTGCGAAGGCCATAAGCCCCAATGCTCATTAAACTGGTCAATGCAAACACATTAGTGTCACATCTACTCGGTTGTCAGTGTATAGATACAATTATGTGAGTGTGAGGTCTTCTGAAAATCTCTGTCAACATTGCGTGCCGTCTGTATAATAAATGCTTGAGATAAGAGTCATAATAGCCAGTGACGTTGTTATACCGTACTTAATGCACAAAGGTTTGGGCCTGTCAGCCTTTATAGTCGTGGCTGTATGAGTTTTTCTACAAGCACAATCACAATATTTCAGAATCGAACATTAAAGGGATGGTAAAGTATTGATGGTGATGAGGATAGGGCTTTTAACTTTTGGGTGCCGTCTGTATCAAAGTGCTTGAAATAAGAGCCATAATAGCCAGTGTCGTTGCTATACCACACTTAATGCACCAAGTTTTGGGCCTCACAGCCTTTATAGTCGTGGCTGTTTTAGTTTTGCTACAAGCACAATCACAATGTGTCAGAATCGTACATGAAAGGGATGGTAAAGTATTGGTGGTGATGAGGATTTGGCTTTAAACTTTTTGCGAGACACCGAGATACTATTTATGAAATGTAGGTTTTCCCGGCCAATTTCGCACTTTTGTTAGTCCATTTGATAGAAGGTTCATTCAATTTAGCAAAAACACCTCGTTATCGAATAGTGTGTCATTCAAAATTCCACTTCGTCCGTTCAATTTAGCATTTCGATTTATGAAATGTGCACATGTGGCTTTCAAATTTGTAAAAAGGGCATTCAAATAGGCTGGTAGTCTACGTTCATTCAAATTCGCCACCACTCCCCGAAAAGGGTACTTGAGTCATTCAATTTCGCGAATGAGCAGTCATGTTATTTCTTTTTTTTTTGAATAGGTGAGGACATTTAAATATATCCATTTCAATGTGACTTTTTTGTTTCTTCCACACACTGTTAAGCAGTAAAAGTATCACTTTATGACCCAATATAACTCGAGTTTCTTGTTCTGTGACTCCCCTTTTCTTTCATATAGGCCTACATGTACCAATACCACAGATTAATTTCATCTTCTTACAGTCATGAACGCACAAGTTAGATACAGACCTATATTTCAAGAAGACAGAGAAAGAATTATAGGAACATTTCGATGATCATAACCTTGACTTCCTAGAACTGGCCGACACACTCGGAGTAAAGCGCTCAACGGCCAGGTAAGTTGTGGCCACATGTACTATCTTCGGACTAGGAAACTCAATAAGCACATTGAAATAAAAAAGCTGTCGCCAAAATCTTCAAAATAAATACGAAAATATGAAGTATATCATGATGCTTACAAAAACAATAATTGTGTTATATAATATAAAGAAAGGCCAAAACATAAACATGTCTGCTAAATTGACTGCAAAAGATGTTAAATTGGATGTCCAAAACGAATTCGAATGAACGAGCGTAGCATATAGGTGATCACGTGATCATGTCATTCTAAATTGAATGAACGATTAACGAAATGGTGCTTGTTTTACGAATTTAAATTGAAAAGGTGTTAATCAGAATGAGGTTTAAGGTAATTTGAATGATCCAGAATGAATTTCAATAAAGAGATCATAAAATTGAAATATCATCTACCCTAAATTTTGCTAAATTGAATGCAGGAATAAGGAATTGGACTGGCAAAAGTGCGAAATTGTTCAGGAAAACGTGCGGTATACAGAGCATGCCACTCTGAGAAGAGTTCAAAATTTATTTGATGAAAATCGGTTTTGAATGGCTGAGACATCCAAAGACGAAGTAAAACAAAACGATCGTAATAAACCACTTTTTTCATATCTCAGGCATTTCCAAACGTAATTTCTTTGGAATTAGATGCGCTTTCACATTTCATAAGATGTTTTTCATTATCTCAACAAAAATATTAGAGACCTGTAGTTAGGTCTTTGCCAAAACTAAACAATCCCTTCAAATGACGATACAGAAACATCCTGAATTATGCTGAAATGGATACAGATAGATCATAATTATCAAAGCACGATCGGAAGTACTGAAATCCGTGAAATTCTACATACACCGGTTTACTAAGACATACAGAGAGAAAACTGATTTTAATTTATGACCATTGTAGTGTGACAGCGTGACGAATGGTGAGTAATATTACTGTGGGTGGCTCTGGTGTATGCTGTGATGGTAGGTCATGTGGTTGGTGGTGTGTGTGGGGAGTAGTGTATTCGGAATTGGCGGGCTGTTTGGTGTAGTGTGGAACGTGGGTGGATATTGGTTTGGGGAGTTGGCATTACACTGTTACATATAATACAGTGTAGTGCCTTTTTGTTCGCTTGTTTATTTTTTATTGTTGTGGTATGTAGCTGTATTGCATAGACTACAGTCACAGTTGGGTGTGTATGACGTTTCAGCAATTACGAAGAACGCAAAGTGTTACCACTTCAGCTTCGTGCTTCCCACGCTGCCGCCTGGTCGAAATACAGCAATCGCAAGTAATAACTAACGGTACGGGGGATGCAATGCAGAATTTCGATTCTATTGTATAGCTTCCTTACTGCATTGATAAAAAATGACAGAATTTATCGATTGACGAACATACTGATGTATTTCATGAAAATAATGCATACATTGAGTATGGAAAATTTATCTGTTGACTATTTCATTAAGTTAAATGTCTTCCGGAAAACGTATATTCAAAATCATTATTTATTCGAAATCAGCCTTAGTAAGTTATGCAAGCGAGCAATCAAAATCAAAGTAATCAAAAGTTATACAATATAAGATTTACAGAAAACGCTTCAAATGAGAAAGATGATAAGATTACAGGCAATGATATCATTCAACCAATATAGAGCACAAGAGAGATTCTTTCTCATTCGTGACAGGGTGTTCCCCATCCATTGACAAAGACATGTATAGAAACTACCAACACCATTATTGACAACCATCAGATTACAGATCCTGCCGCGATTGCTGACACCTTTTTAAAAAATTGTTTTGTAAATGTTCATCCCAGTTCAATATCTAATGTAGATCTAGGTACAACAGGAATGTAACCAATCATTTAGGCCTTACGATAACCTTTGCGAAAGTGAGTTACCCCCCCCCCCCCCCTCGAGTGATAGCGAAATTATTGATGGTGTCCAAAACTTTTAAAAAGTCGATTGAGCACGATTGTTTACAGTGTTAACTTAAAAAATACAAATATTTATATAGAAAACTGATGTAAAACTATAATGGATCGAGCTTTCGGGAGAAATTGTATACTCATAATATCATATTAAGGAGAAAAACGACATATAAAGGGAGAAGATTTGTGTCGTCTTAAGGTTTTCAACTGACATGCTTATGTACGCAATATCTCCCTGAAGCGGGACCAGAGTTATATATATTTATATTTAGATATATCTATATCGCTCTCTCTATATACATACATAAATATATAGACATAGTTTAATTATAGATATAGATATAAAAATGGACATACTTATCATATACATGGACTTATCACAAGCATTTGACACAACGGCACAATGGACCTGGTAATGTTAATTCATAAACTTAACATGTACGAAGAACGAGGTCAAGCCCTGTTTTGGCTTACAAATTATTTGCAAAACCGTCAGCAATACTTGACTATTCAGTTTCACGAGTCTTGGAATTCGACATTACATGCGGGTAAGGGGTGCCTCAAGATGTGAGCATTTATCAGTCAATGTTTGCATGAGTGACATTAAGTTTACCCCACTTCTTAATTTTACACATTTTGCTGACAATTAGACATCCATCATTTCCTAACATTACAAAGAAGAAACCAGTAGTAATGAACCCTAAATTATCTACATATCTCATTTGTTTGAATCAAGCTCAAATCCTTCGAATCATCTTTGAATTTTGAGTCACACGTGGATCAGACAATTTCGCTAATTACTGAAAGGTTAACTCTCGTGAATCATGGAAAGCAAACATACTGATCGATCACTTTCGTCTTTGCAGTAATCCCTAAAGTTTTTGGGCTTTACAATTAATTTTCATGGAATTCCCATGGAAGGAATATATCCTTCTCACAAAAGCCGTTATCAAATATGATCGACATACGTTTCAAGCTTACATGATATAATGTATATTATGTATAAAACATCTACGCGGTATAAATATATATATATATATACATATATATATATATATATATATATATATATATATACATACATATATGTGTATATAGTATCTGAACATGCCATTGTGATTTATACAACTGCTTGATACTGACTCTAATCTAATTGTATTCCACTTTTATGCTGGAATATTATAGCATTATTGAACTAAAAACGACATTTCAAGCTACGAGTTATTTGCAAAATCACTAATTCAAGAAAGAAAATGTCTCATTCAAAGCACATATGTAATTTTTTGAACATTTTTTAGCTCAGGAAACTTAGGGGAAAAAAGTGTTTTTGGTAATGAACATACCCAAACAATTCAACTTTCCTAAGTATTGCTTCACAACATAAATTCAATACTATAATGAATCAGTTATTTTGTGCGCTGCTATGTCATGCTCATATGATGTGTGCATGTTCGGCGTGTATCGTCATTGGCTCAATTCAACACATACTCTGCTCATGCGCACAATATGACGCCGAATATAAAGACTGAAGACATGTTGTACGAATACATCATTTCAATGAAGTGCGGATTCACGTGAACTGCAGATGATGCTAGTCTGTGCTCAGAAGGTCAGCTGCTTCGGGTAAGGTTTGCTAGTTAATTTGCTTATACTGCAACATATTACCGTACAGTAAAGAGAAACTGAAAATTGTGGTGAATTATTATTTAGTATAAAATTTCATTAAAAGATTTGACTGTACTCATAATGCCTTAAAAGTAAAGAATTAATCCAATCGGTTATCATAGATTTTGCTATAACTTTCTACAACCTTGTTTATAGTGTCTTTAGTTAAGTAATTTGTAGCATTTGATATATCGGTAGCGATATTTACTATCATTTTATTTTTATTTCAATTTTAGGAGGAATGTAAATGTATGAGAGTAGACATTTTTTTTTTCTCAATCACATGTCCAACATTATAAGAAGCAAACTAAATACCATTGAAAATTAAAATCCCCAACGGACAAGGTGTACTCTCTAAAAAAAAAATCAAGTGAAAATATTCACTCTTAAAGGAGTGAATACAAAAAAAGAGTGAATTTAGAGTGAAATTGGAGTGAATTTTGAGTGAAAATGTTCATTTTCACTCATTTTGGAGTGACCTCAGGGATCACTCGAAGATTTTGGAGTGATCCCTGAGGTCACTCTATAACGAGTGAAAATGAACATTTTCACTCAAAATTCACTCTAAATTCACTCTTTTTTGTATTCACTCCTTTAAGAGTGAATATTTTCACTCGTTTTTTTTTAGAGAGTATAGTCATAACCGATATCATGTCTTTTAATAGTATCGACACATCAAGAGTCTCGTAAAAGACCCGGTATTTTGACATGTTAAAATGCACTACCTATATCAACGGCCGTAAAGCTGTTGTTAGCTCCGACAGTTGTGAAAGAAAAGCTAGAGAAACGAAGACATGCGAGTCAGTGCACGACCCCTACTGAATAACTCAGCCAATGACTAGTTAAACTAGTCACTTTAAGCAATGAATAAGCTGTCAGTGCTTAAATTCCAGAACATGTATGTATTCTTAGCAGTGTTTTCCGTACAAGCTACCTATAGCTGGTAGACAAATCCAGCAATGAAAGGCGTAAATGTTCAGAATTCGGACTGATCTTCAAAGGCCCCTCGCTTCCCCTTGACCCTTCTCACTGATGGGTTGAATTGAATCGTAAAGACCCTCTACTCGCTAATTCTTTTGCGCTAAAAACAGCTTTATAGGAGGCATTTGACAAAGACTAAACAATGTAAGAATGAGTTCATCTATAGCTATTAATGAAGGGCACAGTTTTTGTTAGCTATACACACGCAGTTATATAACACCCAATGTTACCCAGTCCAATCGAACATCAGTGAACAGCACATATGAAATTATGCGAAGCTTCTTGAAAATCGGGGGTGAAATTAAGAGATGAATGACATTTGAAGTTTCCATTGTAGAGTTATATTGGTCGTAACCTCGGTGGACAAATATTAGTGGATGAAGTGCATATATGACCCTAGAAACTTCCCCACTTGTTCGTAAGCAAATATTCATAAAACAAAATCCCTGTGTCACAGTTATTATGCAGTCAATCAGTTTCTACCGCAAAGAAACAAATAAGTGCGAAAGTTGCCAGTCTACCTTTAATCATGAGTTAACTTCAAACAAGAAAATTCGGTTGTCATCTCTTCAGTGCAAAAGTTCTTACGAGCGTTATCATGAGAAATATCACATTATTCGCATATGTAGTTTCTGGCAACGTCACTATTTTCTTTTTTGAAACAGTTAACACAGGAATTTTATTAAAGCCTATTCCTGTCTTTGCAACTGATTGACAAATTGCCCTATACATCGACGTAAATAAGCACTGAACTGATCAGTGTTTTAGTAGTAGCCATGATAATAAAAAAAAAGTCATGGGCGTACATATTCGACATACATACATATTACGCAGTACCCGCTGCATACTATTAGGATTAGAACTAACACTTACTGTCGGGCGGAAGCTCGGTGGTCTAGTGGAGATAACGCCTGTCCGAAGATCAGGAGTTCGAAGGTTCGAATCCTGCTCGAGTATGTACGCCCATGATTTTTTTTTTTTTATCATGACTACTACTAAAACACTGATCAGTTCAGTGCTTATTTACGTCGATGTAGGGCAATTTGTCAATCAGTTGCAATGAAAACATCTCGACGGAAGAATTTCACGAATTTGAATATTCCTGTCTTGTTTCGATTTTGATGAAACTTTTGTCACGTTATTGATCCTCTGATATCATAACAGTCAAGTCAACTTTTCTTATGTATCTCATAATATTCTGTTCTTTACAGAAAAAGAAGAACAAAAATGAGGATACTGACAACTCAGGAGATCTTTTTCCTCATTATATCTGGAACGGTCCATTTTGCAGTATCAGCACCGCCGACCAACACTACACCCGTTAAATTTTCTACCCCAAATACTACGAGGGCACCTGTTGTCAACTCTAAAAGTCAGTCAGACATTAAGGACATCGAAGGCCGTTTGACGCCACATTCCCAACCTCTAGACAATGCTTCATATTTTACTCAGTTTCAAAAGAGCTACTCACAAATTAAAACAACCCCGTACTACGACGAAAGCGGTGAAATCAAGACATTTCCACGTAGGGATTTCATTGTGTATAAAACTAACAATGAAAATCTGAGAAAGGTAAATACAGATTCATTTGACATTGGTACGTCGGATTCTATCACGCAATATGATGAAGAGCCTTTAGTCTCCCAACCTCTTTGGATGTTTCAGTCAGTTACATGGACATGGGTAACGATTTCACAACTAGCAATGTCCATGCTGGGTATAGTGGGAAACCTGATCGTGATCATAGTGTTATTCCAAAGGCGCCACACTTGTCGGTCGACTGATGCACTGATCGGTGCCCTGGCCGTTGCGGATTTCTTCACATCAGTGTTCATGGTTCCGCTACCTCGATCCCTCAAGGTTCCTGGAACATGGTTAGCGAATGTCTACTGCAAAGTAGTATACACATCAATGCTAATGTGGGTTTCAGTGGATGCCTCCATTTTTACTCTGACCTTGATTCCAATGGAGAGATACATTGCAATTGCCCACCCTCTTCATTTCAAGCGTCTTGTAACACGGCAAAGGGTTGGCAAAGTTGTTGCCTTAACATGGATGTTCGCATTCATGACAAACGTCTTCTTATTATTTGTGGCTGGTGCAAAAGGCGACAAGTGCAGTGAGGCATTTCAGTCACGGCTTTCGCAGATTGTCTCAGGCTCTATGCTTTTCTTCGCTAAGTTTCTTACACCGGCTGGCATCATGCTTGTAGCCCAGGCCCTCACCGCACTAGTGCTTCATCGGCAATCCCGCCGGAAGCTAGGAGAAGATTCACACAACCATAAGTCAAACCCATCAGCTAAGTACCTTGTGGCAAGAAAAAGAGTTCTCAAGATTCTGTTTCTCGTTATCGCAGTTTTTCTCATCTCGTGGACACCAACACAGACGGCATACTTCTTGTACAACCTTCGTGTCTTGCCAAAGTCCTATTTGTACAGCCCTCTAAATTCGGCCTTTATTGTCTTAGCCTTCTGTAATTCTTGCGCAAATCCTGTAATTTACGCAATTCGAAATCCTGAATTCCGCAAGGCGATAGGCGAATTCTTCAAATCAACCACTAACACATCGGGAAGAACAGCTTTGTTCAGTGAAAAAGTAACAAATCATACAGAATCGGCAATTTACAATGTCCATGTCTAAGATCTTTTCTTTTTTACATTAGGCTTGCAGAATCTGAAGACATAAAGATGTGTAAATACACCTTAGAAATTTATATTATCTTCTCTTTGGTAGCTAAAGTAACTGCTCCCATTAAACGTTTCGTATTAGAGAGTATATGATACATATTCTGTGGCTTTTTAAAAACTATATTTAGCAGATTTTAACATTATAATCATGAAGACCGACGTACATGTTTCATTATGAATGAGGTAAAAGTGTCAAAGAATTTTCTTTAATTGTTTGACCCGGATGCAGGTAAAAATGATAGAATAGTATGCCATGAAAATTTGACAGATGTTCATTATGTCATGTCAAAAAAACATTGCATTGTGCTTGCATTAAAACTTTGATTGACAATTCTGGTATCTTAGTCCACCCGAAAAATTGTACACACCTTCACAATTCTGCATTTGCATTTATCATACCACATAAATCTCAATAACTATTTTATAGGTTTCATATATTATACTAAAATTTAAACAGAACTTGAAGCTTAACTCATTTACCAAATCATCGATAACAGGCTAAGCAAAAATAAAAAGTGAAAGATCATTACAGCTGGTGAAAAAAGAGCAATAACATGCAGGCTTCTAAAAGCCAGACCATTCACAATGAAAATCATATTACGTATTATTTGTATTTGCAATATTTCAGAAGCTTAAAATAATTATAGATATTTACAGGTTTTTATTTGGAAAACTGTAAACTTTTGTCACAAGGAGATACGTTCGTAATGATTTGCGGGGGGGGGGGGGGGGTAAGGGTTACGTGAGTCTACATTTTTTGATCAATTTGGAAACCACTCCAACTATCTGCGTATAGCATTTATATGGATCTTTTTACCAATTTCAGATTTGATTTTTGTTAACTTGTTATAAATCATGTATTAGTTGTATAGAATTGTATACACATATACAAGGCTCGACATGAGCCGGTGGCCACCAAGAGGTAGGAGTGAGGAGGGGTAGCAGAAAGAAATATTGGGCCGCTATTATCGCAGGAGTAATGTGCTTTGGTTGCCCGATGGAGCTACCTATGACTCTTGCGACTTTGTATATATTTTAAAGAAGCAAGAGCTTTGTATACAGTGCAAGAAAAACTAGCGATTCAGTAAATGCATGTATTTCAACCAGATGCCACGACTATGGCTGATTACTCCTTGTCCTCATGGGTAAACTCGGTGTATTTCAATGTCAAAGTTACCCAAGTGATTTATTTTCAAGACGAAAAAAAAATTGTATATGTAAAACAGAAATAGCTCTACACTAATGTTGAATATAATCATTGCATTTGTTTATGGTGTCATGGCAAATATTCGATTTCATAGTTCACTATTTGATATGTCACTCTTATTCAACTAAACTTATTCAAATTATTCCAGTAGGTGGTTTTTGACCCGTTACCACACCTATCAACTTTAACATGGAATTTATCGCTATAATCACTTTCTGTTTCTGATAAACATTACAAATATCTTTATTTTCTGTTGTATCTTACACTTAATTCCTCTATCGCATTTCAAAAAGAAAGAAAAAAGAGACAGAGTATAAACCTGTAAAAGACCTCTAAAGTGAATAAATGCCATATGCAGATATCTATATAACTCATATAAAAAAAACAACAACAACAGTATCATCACGTGGCATGCCTGATGTTCCCACATGTGATTTTGTGAGCGTTTTGTCTGGCTTGGCTTGTACGTTATCATAATTTGATGATCAGAGGCAATGAAAGTTTGCTAGATTCTTGATTTTTGTCCGAATCTTTACAACCCGATGGAGCATGAATGATGTTCTTGTTTACGATCGTGACGATGTTTGCGCATATTTGCGTATGTGGGTATGTGTGTGTGTGTGTGTGTGTGTGTGTGTGTGCAGGCGAAAATACTCAGTATGTATGTATAAGGGTGTTTATGTCTTATTTTGTTTAGAGCATGACAGAACTGGCTGAATTCAAGCCATAATCTGCTCATGCGCATGGTATGTCGCCGACTATTTAAGCACATAGACATGCAGTTCGAATACATCATTTTCGCGAAGTGCGGATGCACATGAACTGCTGGTATTGCTCATCTGTGCTCTGGAGTTCAACTGCTTCAGGTAGGTAATGTTGACTGTTGCTCAAGCCTGCAATATAGATTGCCGTCTCTGAATAAAACTGAAATCGAATATCTCATGATTGCTGTACATAGTTCAAGCCTTCTGAAGACAAATATGCTTACTTTTTTGCGTATTGTTATTATCAGATCATGATTATATCAATAGTATTGTTATTGTTTAATTACCATACCAGGTGGTTGTTCTTTTTTATAACTTGATACCCCAAGAAATAAAAGCAATAACTCCTGACACTTTTGAACGAAGAAACTAACAAATCAATTCTTCATACATGTCATGGGTTCTGTTGCAATGTTGTAGTTTAGTTAATCGATTTAGGTTATAACATCTCGACTAATAAAGGTTGGCAAACGTTTTTTAATGTTTTGATTCAATTTCACTTTCAAATTACAAGGAATAAGCGAGGTTTTGTGATTTATAAGTTTTTGTAATGAAATAGAAACTTGTGTGAAAGCCTTTTTGAGATATCTGTCATGACATATCACACATTTTCATGTCATGAAAGTTAATTTCGTAGTGATCCACTGGTCAAAAGAAGAATTGTTAAGCATTCACACGATAATAATATCATCTGAATTGCTTTATAAAAGTTTTGAAAAAATGTCACTGTTCCTTAAGAACCATTGTCATTAAAGGGTTCTTTGGCGTTTCGTTTTTTACTTTGATGAAATGTCATCTGTTTATAGGATTTTACAACGAGTACAATGCGTTTAAAGGCAATTGAACATCTAATTTAACTACGCTTTGATATTATTCTCTGATATTACCACAGGCGACGTGAGGAATACTCTTCATATCCATTTTACGAGAGTATATGTTTTTTTTTGTTGTTTTTACACGGAAACAGGAAGAAACATGAAGACATCAGGAACTCGGACAATCGCACTCCTTGTTATATCTATAACAGTCCGTGTTATTATAGTCTCAGCACAGCCGGTTAACTCTACACCAGTTCGATATTCAACCCTCCAAAATGTGAGGGCATCAGCTGTCAACTTTAAAAGTAATTCAGCCACTGAAGCCTTCGACAGCAATTTGACAACATATACACAACCTGTAGATAATGTTCCAGCTTCTACTCAGTTCGGAAACAGTCATTTGCGTATCGACACAAGCTTACATCACGACAAAGGCGTTCAAATCAAGTCATCTACTGGAATCTATACAGAGACTGTAGAGATGAGAATGCCTAATTTTACAGCGCAAAATGATGAAGAGCCAACCGTCCTCCAATCGCAATGGAAGTGGCAGTCAGTTACATGGACATGGGTGACGATTCCACAACTGGCAATGTCTATTCTCGGAATAGTAGGAAACCTGACAGTGATCCTGGTGTTATTCCAAAGGCGCCACACTTGCCGGTCAACTGATGCACTGATCGGTGCTCTGGCCGTTGCGGATTTCTTGACGTCAGTGTTCATGGTTCCGCTGCCTACGCCACTCAGGGTTCCTGACACATGGTTAGGGGATGTCTACTGCAAGGTAGTTTACACGTCCATGTTAATGTGGGTTTCAGTGGATGCCTCCATACTCACTCTGACTTTGATTCCATTGGAGAGATACATTGCGATTGCTCACCCTCTTCATTTCAAACGTGTTGTAACGCAGAAGAGAGTTGGCAAAGTTGTTGCAGGGGCATGGATGATTGCATTCTTGGCAAACGTTTTCTTACTATTTGTTGCTAGTGCGAAAGATGACAAGTGCACTGAGGCATTTCAGTCACGGATTTCGCAGATTATTTCAGGCTGTATGCTTTTCTTCGCTAAGTTTCTTATACCGGCTTTGATCATGCTTTTAGCCCAAGTTTTCACCGCAATAGTGCTCCATAGACAGTCCCGCCTGAGACTGGGAGAAGATTCAAAATGCAACAATTCAAACCCTTCAGCTAAGTACCTCGTGGCAAGGAAAAGTGTCCTCAAGATTCTGTTCCTTGTTGTCGCCGTTTTTCTCATTTCTTGGACACCAACACAAACGGGATATCTCTTGTACAACCTTCATGTTCTGCCACCGTCCTATTTGTACCACCCTTTAAATTCCGCCTCAGTTGTTCTGGCCTTCTGCAATTCTTGCGCAAATCCTGTGATTTACACGATTCGCAATCCTAAATTCCGCACAGCAATCGGAGAATTGTTCAAATCAACCACTAGCACAAGAGCAGCTTTGTTCAGTGAGAAATAATAGGAAATACATTGTGTACAGATTCAACAATCTACAATGCCAATGTCTAAAAACCGTTTGTTTGTTTGGGTTTTTTGACATCAAACATACATAGGAAGACAAGTCGTAGATTAACTTGAAATGTTCACATCGACCGCTGCTAATGAACTGAGGTAATTGCCACGTGCTCGACATTGAAAAAGAATGTCTAAGAATTATACAGCCAACGAGTCATACAACCCATGAGCTGGACACTAGGCAAAAAAAGTCCACGAGACTGATACCACATTAAGCACTATGATGTAATGGCTGTTGGACTCGTGGACCATGTTAGGGTTTGTCGAGATATTCAGCTGCATGACTGGTGGTATGTCGAACTCGTGACGTGTACCTGTATAGGTTTCCCCCGAATTGTAAGCACCTAGATTACGCAACAATTTTCTTTTTTTTTGCGGTTATAAGGGGCTAATCAATTGATCATAATCGGATGGTATATATATCATTTGACCACGGAACACAAAACCAATAGAAAATCGCACGCTCGATTGTCATGCAGTGATTTTTACTGAGCCACACTGAGCCATGCGTCCGGTAAAATCCGAAAGCATTGCTCAAAGATTTGTACATGTATAGTGTTGTAAGTGTACCGGACGCATGATGGGGAAAATGGTTGTATTTCATGAATTTACGAACCCACTTTACAGCAAAAATGATGCACAGGCCTATTTCGTGAATCACTGAGAATTGGATGAGCGAGTTTAACTTTGGAGCTGTTTAAACCCACGAGTGCAGCAAATGGGTTTCAGACTGTTCCAAGAACATCCGATTCTCACTGATCCACGAAATAGATCCACTCTGTCCTGCGCATCATTAGTAGAATAATATATTACCATATCAGTACTTGCATGCATTTTCGCCACGTGCTGTGACAATGATTACCAGATATCCGTTTTTCATGGTGTGTTTTACGGGCTAATTTTTCCGAGTAATTACTAATAATTACCAATAAATTCATTCTCACGGTCAAATGTCATGACTAAGTTTGTCCATCTATTAGTATGCCTAAGCTCAGTATTTCATCTGTTTGACTAATTGAACCTTAGTCACAGTTTGTGGTAGTTTAGATCGTTTATCGTGCCTGCCAATCTGGACATAATCATCATTGCATTTATTCAATTGTTTCTATGTTTTCTCTTATTATTTTGTGATGTATCTTTCTTAATATTCCCGGAACAGTGTATCTAAAGCACTCTATAATGCACGGCAAATTTAAAATATATTGTAATTCATTTTTATTTCAAAGTTATATTGCATTTATCTGGTTTGATTATCGTTGATTTCTTGATTTTTCCCTGCCACCATGAATTAAAGTCACGGGCCACCAAGTAAAAACAAAATGAGGGTAGAGGCTGTATACAATTATAGTGCACGTATGCAAAGTGTTAATGTATATCTATACACGTTGAATTTCAGATACATGAAGACACTGTCATGATATGACATATTTTGTTTTTGTCACCTAATAATTTGTCTCATTGTACTACTGTTTATCATGTAACTCATGTAAGAAATTGATGTTATCGCAATAGTTACAAAAGAAGTGCAGCTTTAAAGACAAAGGCGTGCATCAAAATAACCATATAAGGAGATTTTGCGATGCACAATCAAAGTAAAAGACAGAGATTTGGAGTTAAATGTTTTTAGAATGAGTAAACCCTATGTGACGTCAAAATAGAGGAGAGGGTTTCCTGATAGTATGCTTCATACTGTATGGAATGTGGACGTCATTCACGACGTCAAACACAGGTTTCTAGCTAGGTCAAAACAGGACCACTTCAAAGAATTTTGGTTTCCGTTGACAGGAAGTGATGACGTCAAGCAGAGGCTTGACCAATGCAAAATAAGATACTCGGGGAAAGTTTTGACAGACAGAAAATGCCAACCAATAAGAAAAGGGAGCAGGACTTCTGCAAAAACTTTCTAGGAAGTCACTTCATTTAATTTCTTTTACATGGAGACCTATTTTTCAACAAATGTATAAATATGCAACGTTTAGGCACAAAATTCAGATGCCACATGATTTGCGGAACACTCAGGACCAGGCTACGGTACTTCGAGATTGCGAAGTTAGAGAGTAGCAGAGTGTTAATTGGAATCAGTGTGATTCAGGGATTGTTGCATTTCGGCTTGGACAGCCTGATCGTTCAGAAGAGAATCTAGAAGGAATCGAGTTTAAACACCAACAACTGTTGTAAGTACACGATCACTTAATTGAAGTTGTTTGTGCCTTGTAAGTTCCTATGTAATTCCCGATATTGCATTGTATGTGTGATGTTTGAATGTTAAACCGAATTTTAATTGCATCGTGAAAGAAATAGATAATTAGAACAACGCTTAGATTTTGATGGGCTGATTAATCACCCCTATTCAACATTGAAAGATAATGATCCATGCATGGTGAAACATTATTATGGAAATTATGTGTGGCTAATCAATGTTAATATGATGGAATGTATAATTATATGGTTTTTTTTGAAGTTATATGAATAGAATCAGGAATAACCAAAGACCACAAATTGTAAGGGAGGTATCATGTTATTAAATTAACAGGGTGTTTAGGGTTCCAGAGAGGACCAGAAGTTGGGGAAGCCAACGAAACGACCAGAAAGGGGAGACGACCCGCTACTTCAGGCAGGGCATCGTCGACAGCCTAGAGCAACCAGGGAGGTGAGAGGAAAAGGAGTGGGCACTGGATTAGTGTCTTTTGAACCATCCTCGGAGCCGCACTCCCCAAGAGACCACTCCACGAACTAGATTACTGCCGCTTGGCCGCACAGTGCACATGCGCAATCCTTGTCAACAGGCTGGTGGGTCTCACCCCTCCCTGGCCAGAACCTAGATTACTCCACGTGGTACTGGTGGGTGGTGTATACTGGTGCATTACTGGTGCATTACCCATTGCTGTGCCTGCAAACAACACTGGTGCATTGTGATGTGCAGTGAACTGGTTTCATGGTCACATTTTGAATTTTGCAGCTAGTATTTAAGGTATTATAACTTATATGCATCTACATGTCCATGTACTATAAGATTTCTTGGGAACAAATGTACTTTGCATGCTATATGGTGAAATAACTTTTACATGAAATGGAAACAAATTATGATTAGAAGCACCAATATGATGATATACTGATTGTAAGAATATGAAGGAAACATGAACAGCTGAGTAGTGGAACACAGGCCCTAATGATGTCTGATGATAATAATAATTTTAATACCAAGCTAGCACAGAAAATACCAACCACAACGGCAACAACCATCATAAAGATACCCATTCAGCTTTCAAATAAGAATAAAACAAAAACAGAGAGACAGACAAAAAAAGTGCCATGGTGAATATCTTATCAGGCATACAGTGATACAGGACATGTGAGATAGTTCAGCTCTCACTGAACTCTCACATGTTTTCACCATACACCAGGCAAGGAGGCAAGTTATTTCACCAAGATTAGGTCCTATAGTAGTCTCCATCATGACCACTCTGTTGTAGATTCGAGCCCTCCTGCCTCAATATATCCCCAGCATACAACAAAAAAACATTCAAATAGTGTTTTCACCCCCTGGAGAACTAAAATTGCTCACAAAAATATGTTAGTGGGACCAGAAAAAACATGTCTTGGCGGATGTACGCAAGTTTCCCAAAAAATATGACAAGAGAACCAACACGAGCGAACAATGAAGTGATACATCAGACTAAAGAAAAACCACAACATCTGCTGATCTACAGGTGAATTTCGTCAGCACTAGTCAGGATTTACACTTGACATTGTGTCGTAATTTGATTAAGACAAGAACAAAACAATGGCTATTGTTAAACAGTTACATTGTCAAAACTCAACTTCTTCTTGGCCGATTTTCAAAATTTTTGTATCTATCGAGAGCTGAATTCTTAGACTAGCAGGTCCCAAGAGTATATGCTGTGTGAGCCTGCATAAAGAATGTAAAACCCTCATACAAGTCCTTGTGAACACACACAAGTCAACTGGCCTGTCCATACTCCTAACGATAGAGGGCCAAATCACCGCGGCCCCGAGGATCGAACATCAAACAGCAGTGATAACGATCAGACTGACCTCGTTACGTAAGAGGTCGTTTACTTGTTCGTTGGGGCACTGATCCCTTGTAATCCTGTGTTGAGTGATAGGGAAAACCCTCAGGGCAGAGTGCCCACTCCTTTTTGTCTCACCTCCCTGGAGCAACCAAGCACGTTAGCTTCTAGAATAAACCACCGAGCAGAGCAACCAAGCTCAAGATCAAGTGGAATTGGATATCTGTATTCAAGTTTGTACTATGTTATCATTGTAAACTATCACAACTTCGAACCAGTATAATAAATCGTATTGATTGTTATATTGTAAGAACCATAGGCGTACCCAGGATTTTTTAAAGGGGGGTGTTCAGTGGCGTACCGTGGGTCAAAACACTGGGGGGGGGGGGTGGCACCTCATGGAAGCAACATCAGAATTGCATAACTGTACAATTAAATGCGAGCGAGCGGAGCGAGCGAGCTTGAAAATTTTGACATTTTACAGTCCCCAAACTGCCGTTTGTAGCTATATATGATAATATATGTATATATATATATATATATATATATATTTGCTTTGGAAATTAAGGGGGTTGCACCGGGTGCAACTGCTGGCAGTTGCTGGCAGTAACATCAGGAGAATTGCATAATGATTAAATGCGAGCGAGCGAAGCGAGCGAGCTTGATAATTTTGACATTTTACAGTCCCCAAACTGCCGTTTATAGCTATATTTTTTCGCTTTGGAAATTAAGGGGAGGGGGCGCACCGGGCGCAACTGCTGGCAATTACTGACAGCAACATCAGGAGAATTGCATAACGATTAAATGCGAGCGAGCTTGAAAATTTTGACATTTTACAGTCCCCAAACTGCCGTTTGTAGCTATATTTTTTCGCTTTGGAAATTAAGGGGAGGGGGCGCACCGGGCGCAACTGCTGGCAATTATTGACAGCAACATCAGGAGAATTGCATAACGATTAAATGCGAGCGAGCGAAGCGAGCGAGCTTGAAAATTTTGACATTTTACAGTCCCAAAACTGCCGTTTGTAGCTATATTTTTTCGCTTTGGAAATTAAGGGGAGGGGGCGCACCGGGCGCAACTGCTGGCAATTATTGACAGCAACATCAGGAGAATTGCATAACGATTAAATGCGAGCGAGCGAAGCGAGCGAGCTTGATAATTTTGACATTTTACAGTCCCCAAACTGCCGTTTGTAGCTATATTTTTTCGCTTTGGAAATTAAGGGGAGGGGGCGCACCGGGCACAACTGCTGGCAATTACTGACAGCAACATCAGGAGAATTGCATAACGATTAAATGCGAGCGAGCGAAGCGAGCGAGCTTTAAAATTTTGACATTTTACAGTCCCCAAACTGCCGTTTGTAGCTATATTTTTTCGCTTTGGAAATTAAGGGGAGGGGGCGCACCGGGCGCAACTGCTGGCAATTTATTATTGACAGCAACATCAGAAGAATTGCATTACGATTAAATGCGAGCGAGCGAAGCGAGCGAGCTTGATAATTTTGACATTTTACAGTCCCAAAACTGCCGTTTGTAGCTATATTTTTTCGCTTTGGAAATTAAGGGGAGGGGGCGCACCGGGCGTAATTACTGCTGGCAATTACTGACAGCAACATCAGGAGAATTGCATAACGATTAAATGCGAGCGAGCGAAGCGAGCGAGCTTGAAAATTTTGACATTTTTACAGTCCCCAAACTGCCGTTTGTAGCTATATTTTTTCGCTTTGGAAATTCGGGGGGGGGGGGGTGCACCGGGCGCAACTGCTGGCAATCACTGGCTGTAACATCAGGAGAATGGCATATAACGGTTAAATGCGAGCGAGCGAGGCGAGCGAGCTTAAAAATTTTGACATTTTACCGTCTAAAAACTGTCGTTTGTAGCTACATGTATATTTTTTTTCGCATTGGAGGGAGGGGGCGCCCGGTGCGCCCCCTGGATCCGCCACTAGTAGTCAAGGGTGTCGGTTTATGTTCATGATTGGGGGAGGTATGACCAGCGAGGGGGCGTCGAAGTGACCAAGCGGGAGAAAGATGTCCAAAATCTGTACTTTATATAGAGCATCCTCTAATTTGTTTGTGTTTGTGAGTGTGTGTGTTTCATATAGATGGAAAAGTTGGGAAATAGCCAAGGTCAAGTCTTATTATTGGCAATGCAAGGCATTTTAATAGAGACTAGTATGTATAGCAACACTGCATAATCAATGATCAAGCTTTGATAGCAAATGTGTACAACCTATCAAACATCACATTGCGCAACATTGCAGCGACTCTTTTTGCCATTCCGATATTCTGAGTCACTGCGCACATCCTGCTTGTATTCAAAATGCCAACCAGGAATCACGCTGAATCACAATCTTTTGTCGACTCCGGGCTTTTTGAACAATGTTATACCTCTTTATTATGGTTAAAAGAAATCTTAGAAAAATATCTTTTTTTCTTGATCATTCTTTCATGTCGATTTCAAAAGCAGTTTACTAACCCTTGAATTATCATTTTCGTAGGTTTTTCCTTTTTATCCCTTGTTTTTTCTTGTTTTTCTTTTTTTTTCTTTTTTTTAAACCAGCGGATTGGGGGAGGGGGGGGGGGCACGTGCCCCCCATGCCCCCCGTAGTTACGCCACTGTTCCTAGACCTAGATATCTAGTGAATTTTAGGCGCAATAAAGTCATCCAACCACAATTTGTAGACTCACACTCAGTTATCTTTCAGTTTTAACTTTCAGTCATTGAAAAATTCATATCTACTATTACTAAAGATTACCAAGTCCATGTGCTATTACTAATTACCTTGAGTAGCAAGTAACTTGCTACTCCCAGAGCTTCCAGAGCTTGCTGCTTCCAGTAGGCTACTATACTGACTGTACTTGGTAGTCAGTGGCGTATCTAGGGAAAACGGCGCCCGGGGCAAGCGCGAAAATTGCGCCCCTAATTTCTGAAAAAGTGTTCAACCCCATCCCCATCCCGGTAGGGACTTAAAAAAAAGTCCTCATGATATGCTTTTTGAAGCACTTAAGAGGGGTCTTTTGAGGGTGATTTAAATGTAATAGGCAACCCTAAATTTTGATATATTTTGGCGAGCGAGCGCAGCAAGCTAGCCGAAAATTTTTATATTTCAGCTTTATATACATAACATGGAATTCTTGTCATTTTTGGTTATTAAATCTTCGAATTACAATTCTAACTATAGTGACGGCCTTATAGATAACGATTTATACCAACAGTGTCCAACCCCATCTCGGTAGGGACTTAACAAAAGTCCACATGATATGCTTTTTCAAGCACTTAGAAGGGGTCTTTTGAGGGTGATTTAAATGTAATAGATATTGAAGAATTTTGGCGAGCGAGTGCAGCGAGCGAGCTGACAATTTTTGTATTTCAGCTTACAAAACATGGAATTCTTGTCATTTTTGGTTATTAAATCTTCGAATGACAATTCTAATCAAGATATAGTGATGGTCTTATAGATAACGATTTATACCAGCAGTGTTCAACCCCAATCCCATCCCGGTAGGGACTTTAAAAAAGTCCACTTGGTATGCTTTTCGAGCACTTAAAAGGGTTTTTTGAGGGTGATATAAAATCTGATAAATTTTGATAAATTTTGGCGAGCGAGCGCAGCGAGCGAGCCGACAATTTTTGTATTTCACCTTGCAAAACATGGAATTCTTGTCATTTTCTGGTTATTAAATCTTACAATTCTAATCAAGATGTAGTGACGGCTTCATAGATAACGATTTATGCCAACAAACTAAGGACTAAGGACTAAATACTCTAAATTACTACGAGTGAGTATGAGCCGAAATTTTTATATTTCCACGTCATCATTACGTTTTGTTCTTCTTATTTTTTTTTTTGATAAATTTTGGCGAGCGGGCGCAGCGAGCGAGCCGAAAATTTTTATATTTCAGCGTTACAAAACATGGAATTAATGTTTTGTTTTCATCTTGTTTGATTTGGTTTTCTGCCCCCCCCCCCCCAATTCTCCTTCCCCCCGTCCGGGCGAGGGTTTTTTTTTTTTTTCTTCTTCTTCTTCTTCTTTTTCTTCGTCGTTTTTTTTTCTTCTTCTTCTTTTTCTCGTTTTTTTTTTCACGTGCCCCCCTTGCCCCCCCCCCCCCACTAGATACGCCACCATGGCCACTGTTGGTAGTTGATACTACTATGTAAACTTAGCATGCAATGTGCCTATAATAGGCTGCAGCGCAGCATGCATTGTACACACATAATATTATGCATCATATACAATTTACGGTACCGCGTACGGTATAATACCGGTAAACGCTGAACATTATGCGCAATGTACGTGTATCTCCGCGATTCGGTCAGAAAGCAAAGCAGGGATCGGGAATGTCTACTGTTTGCGCGTCAGCTTCGCGCGCGGTGCGGTAACGTAGTATTAACACGTACTGTACACGAGTTCTTTAGTGCGTATATTATGTAACTCCATAATGTGTCATCGTCCACACAAACATTAAGATAAAACAAGGAAGAGAGAGAGAGAGAGAGAAAATGAACGCAAAAGAAAGGAAAGGCGGAATTCAAAACGGAAATAAAAGCGGTAAAGACAGCTTTTGTTTCATTTGTCAACATCTAAACATTGCTGAAGAGGGGTGTTGAACAGCTCAAACACCTCCCTTTTGCCCAAGGGAGGTGTTTGAACACCTCAAACACCCCCCTTTTGGCAAAGGGGGGTGTTTGAACACCCAAAACACCCCCCCTCGGTACGCCCTTGGTAAGAACACTGTGTGATTGGCTACTTATTTCGAGGCACTTTAGTTGCGCATGTCGAAAGAGTTGATTGAATAAATGGTCTGCTAACAATCTGCTGCATTTTGAGAGAGTCAACCTTTGACTATATAGAAAAGATCCCAGTCGCAGGGAGGACTTTCGTTCCCCACATTCAGAGGAAAGTCCCCTGTGACAGACACAATTAACTCACGAACACAATTAGATAATTATTTATCATGAAGTACATACATTCTACGAGCCTTTGGGAATTCTTTGTTTAAATATTGTTGTATTTTGACATTACGCATTGGAATATCGTCATAAAATAATTGCTTCACATCGTGCTCTACTGAGACTTTATCGAAGTGTCTGAGTCAAGATGTTTCAGTAGAATTCACTTAAAATCTTGAGCCAATCATGAATCAATGTTAAAAACGTATTAACAAATGTATAAATGTATTATGCATTAATTTCCACAGATAACAACTAACATTAACAGACCCAAATATACATGTAATACATGAAATTCCTTCGTAGGAATATCGCCGCATTTCATCTATTATGTAATCATGTAACTAACCATGAACTGTCACTGTTCACCTTTACCTCGGTTAGAAATATTTTGTCATACCTTACTGATCAATAATCCAGGTGAACTAACTTTTTGTAAGCCTTTAATGAAGGCAGATAGACCCCTTCCTTCCCTTTCTGCTTTCTACTCTCCTATATCTACGCAAATCATTTCTCCCTCCTATTTCTTCTATGTGTATTATGTACGAGGGCTGTACGCAAATCAAGCCACGCTTAAGTTGTACTTAGCTTACTGTATTAGTCATTGTACGGTTGTATTTCTGACACGTTTCTGCTGTACACTGTGTAATGGCAATGATAAAAAAGTATTTTGCTAACAACTGACGTCTATGTATAATTATGTATGGCTCCAACAACGTATGTATAATTTATATGTACATGTAGGTTCATATACAATGGTAATACAGGAATCAATCAATCATATCAATCAAATCAAATCAAGTCAAATTGATATAACACATAATTGAAATGTGTCAATAAGGCATATTTAGCACAGAATGTTCAAGCGAGTTTGGACAAGAGAATCTCTCTTCGGGGAAGTTGATTAGATTTCTATTCGACTGACTGAATTCGTGTAATTACACAGGTCTTATCACGTACATGACTTATAATTGTCTTGATTTAGCACATCTTCAATTTTAATGACACATTTATCCTTATGGGAGAAAAAGAAGAAGTAAAGTGTCAATAATGACAATTTTTCAGATAATGCCGGTTTTCCTTTTCATCTTATGTGCTTACAAAAAAAAATGTATTTTCCTGTAGTTGAAAAAGACACAACCTGCTGCATTTTCAAGGGTTTGCGCAATTATTGTTGTACTTGAGTAACATACCGATCAAGTATTAAGAGAATATCAATTCTGGTCAATATTAGAATAGTACAGTCTATTTTCCATGATTTTTTTCCACCTTAATTTCTACCGATTCACAGATAGTCTTTCAGGAGAACGAGGGAACTTAATGTTGAGATTCCTTGAGGGAATAATTGCAACGCAAATTAACATTAATTCCACATTCTCTCACATTCCCCACTCGGAAGGAAAATTTTCTTTTGCTATTGAGAGTTCCTTTGAATAAGCTTGCTTTACTCTTCTCTCTTTTTCACATCTCCTCACGTACCTAAATTGAAATGGCGATCATAGCATACAATAGCACATTGGATGATGTAGTTCCTTTATTTTTTGTATTTGATGCATTATTGATTGATCCATCGCATTTAAAATAAAAGATGAAAGGATATGATATCGATTTCTTAAGGAAATGAATGGCGTTCATGTTCAAATATTTCACTGAAATAAAAAGAAGTGCTCCATGCGGTATGCCTGATGTACCTACGACGAATTCTTTGCAGTGCTGTGTCTGGCTTTGATGTTACGTTATACAATTTTATGCAGAGAGCTTTGCTAATGAGAGGTAATACTAAATTATCGGATCGTTAATTTAATAGTCCTTAGTATACCAGACGGTAAGATGCAGGAATAATTTTGTTCTTGCGTGAAGTGCTGTAATGTTTACGTGGTGTGTGTGTAAGTGTATTTGTGTATAAGTTTATCATGCAAAACTGTGTTTGGCCTATGATATCATTGGTTGAATTCAACATATATTCTGCTCATGCGCATTATTTGACGCCGACTATATAAGCCTTATGAAACGCAGGTCGTATTCATCATTTCAACGAAGAAGTGCGAATGTCTGTGATCTGCTGATCTTGCTATTAATCTGTACTTACGGAGTTCAGCTGCTTCGGGTAAGGTATTGTAGATACGTCGCTAAAGCCTGTAATAGGATACTCGCTCTGAACAGGAGATGTATTGCATATTTCACAGTTAGCCCATTTTCTTCATTTCTCAGAAATAATAGGTTTATTTTGTATTATTAGATTATAGGATCGTATTGCTACTGTGTTTCATCACTTGCAATAACATGTTCTTGGAACATTTTGAATATTTTGAATACCTCAAGGGGAAAAAAACAAGGAAACATTGCACTCATGATGCCTTTGAAGAGAGGAACTGTAGCGAATCCGCTGTAAATATATTCTGCTGGAACGGTCTACAACCTTGTTGTGGTATTGGTAATTAGGGAGCTTATTCAATTTTAAAGAATAAATGGAGATAGCTCGTTACTATTTCTTTCATTTCAATTTAAAGGGATAGTATAGTACTGGTGGAGATGAGGAATGGGCTTTTAACTTTTTGAGAAATACCATGAAACCACTTATGAAATGATACAAAGCATACCATTTTAAGAGAAATTCAAAGTTTACTAGATGAAAATCCATTTTGGAATGGCTGTGACATCCAAAAGCAAGGTAAAGCAAAGCGATCCTAATAAAAGGTAGGTTCCATCTTTTGTTAGGATTTCTCTGTTTTGAATAGCTGAGATATTTCACAATCAGTTTTCATCAAAGGAACGTTAAATCCCTCATGGAATTACATACATTTCATATTTCATAAGAGCTTTCTTATTATCTCAACCAAAACTATACGCTCCCTTGGAGGTGTATCTAATAGTATGATAGCAGACAAACATGAGACAAGAATTAAGACAACGTTTCAGAGTGTCATAAAAGGGGTCGGTGAAATTGATGGCTTTGTAAATGGTAACAGAAATTCTCTAGTCGGTTTTATAACCAATGCTATTTCTTTTTAATTTTGGCATATCAAAACTTCACATGAAAGACTCGTATCTGCATTTGTCAAAATGCTCGGTAAAGTGTAGTCTCTTTCAAAGGCCGTCAATCCATCTAACCTTTTATCTGTTTTCATGGAAGAACATATTGACTGTATGCTTACTGGCCTACTTCATATGCATATGCAGTTTTGAGCAACTGCTCTGTGAAAAAAAGGTGTCTTTTTAAAGGCCCATTGTTATCTCGTTTTGGATTTTGACGAAACTTCCTTTGTTTGTATGATTGTACCATGTCTTTGAAAGTTGAAAGTGAACCTGAGTATATAGAAATGCACGTTAATGATCGTCTGACGTGACATTAATCGAGCAACTCCTCATATCCATTTTTGATATCATATATTTTACAGAAGAAGAACAAAAATGAGGATGATGGCAGTTCGGACGATCATTCTTCTTATCATATCTGGAACGGTCCATCTGACAGTCAAAGGAGAACCGGACACAACTAAGGCTGTTCAATATTCTAACCAAAACACAGTGGGGACATCAGTTGTCAGCTTTAAGAGCGATTCAGACATTGAGGTTATCGAAAATGTTCCAGTTTCCCCTCAGTTCGAAAAGAGTTATTCATATATGGGTATAATCCCACAACTCGACAAAGGAGGTCAAATTCCGACATTTCAACAAAAGAATTTTAATATCTTTGAAATTGAATGCGAAAATCTGACAGAAATCGATACAAAGACAATTGAGATAGGTACGCCGAATTCTATAGCGGAAAATGACGAAGAATCTACTGCCCCCCTCGTGCTTTGGAAATGGCAGTCAGTTACATGGACATGGGTGACGATTCCACAACTAGCAATGTCCATTCTAGGAATAGTGGGAAACCTGATCGTGATACTGGTGCTATTTCAAAGGCGCCACACTTGCCGGTCAACTGATGCACTGATTGGTGCTCTTGCCGTTGCGGATTTCTTGACGTCGGTGTTCATGGTCCCACTGCCTACGCCTGGCAGCATTCCAAGAACGTGGTTAGGGAATGCTTACTGCAAGGTACTTTACCCTTCAATGCTCATGTGGATTTCAGTGGATGCCTCCATCTTCATTCTGACCTTGATACCGATAGAGAGATACATAGCGATTGCCCACCCTCTTCATTTCAAGCGTCTTGTAACACGGCAGAGAGTTGGCAAGGTTGCTGCAGTGATATGGATTCTAGCATTTTTGGCAAACATTTTCTTATTCTTTGTGGCTGAAGCGAAGGGTGACACGTGCACTGAGATTTTTCATTCGCAGCTTGCCCAGATTATAACAGGCATTATGCTTTACCTCGTTCAGTTCCTGATACCGGCTGTCATCATGCTTGTAGCCCAGGCTCTCACTGCACTGGTGCTCCATCAACAATCCCGCCGGAGGATAGGAGAGGAATCAAAATGCAGCAATTCAAACCCATCCACTAAGTACCTGCTAGCTCGGAAGAGGGTTCTCAAGATTCTTTTCCTTGTTGTCGTCGTTTTCCTCATCTCATGGGCACCAACACAGACGGCATATCTCTTGTACAACCTTCGTGTTCTGCCAACGTCCTATTTGTACAGCCCTATAGGTTCCGCTCTAACTGTCCTGGCCTTCTGTAATTCTTGCGCAAATCCTGTAATTTATACAATTCGGAATCCTGAATTCCGCAAGGCGATAGGAGAATTGTTCGAATCTACCACTAGCACATCGGAAAGAACGGCTTTGTTCAGCGAAAAAAATGACAAGTAATACAGGTGCAAAAATTTACATTGTCAATATCTAAAAGAAACTTCTAGCCATTAGGCCTTCGGTTTGCATTCCAATATATTATGAATACAGATTTATAATTTACGAGAAAGACGAATGACTCATATAAATATTTGTTGGTAGTTAGATTATTTTGCATAGCAAAGCAAAAACGTCCAAAATAATTAAGATTTATTAACATAATTTCAAAGAAACTCCCTCCTGCCATACTTCTTCATTTAAATCACTGATTAGCGCATTTAAATTTTCTGCTGAATCAAACTTTTGCATTCGTATTGTAATTTGCTATGTATATTCAGATCGCCATCTGTCGCACAACTGAGGCTATTGCTTCAATCAAGAGTTTCTAAATGCATGGTAGATGTATTTGGGTGTGTGTTTGTGTGTGTGTGTGTGTGTTTGTTTGTTTTGATAAATTTTGCAGGTCTTATCCACGGGTCTTGTTCTTTGATTGGATGCAGTTTGGAAAATAGAAAAGGTTTATAGGCCATGAAAATGTGAAAAATGTATGTCATGTCACTGACGAGGAGTATTTTGTTTGGCTTACATTTAAGTTCTTTTGTCAATAAAGTGTCTTAGATCACCAGAAAAACCATTAGCGCTTCAATTACCACTGTATTTTGCATTTACTATATTGCGTTTATCGATATCATTTATATTACAAATATATTTACCATATTTGCATTGTTCAACATCAACCAATGTTTATCTAATTTATGTTACGAAAACGTGGAATTTAAAGGCATTTGTTACCATTTGCAGTTGAAACAAACACCCAGGTTTAGTGCTTCAAAATAGTTTTAAAATGTGAGTCTGAGATAGAAATAACCAATGTAAAATATTTTATCATTATTTTTAATGTCAAGTATTGTTAACAATTAATGTGAACAATAGTTACAATAAAACTGTTTCTAAACTAAACCGTATACAGTTATGGTTTATTCAGAAATATAGTAATATCTTCTTTTGTTTTAAGCTTTATTGGGAAAAAAGGCCACCATAAGACAAAATTCACAGGCCACGAAGCAAAGACTAAATTAGTGCTAAGGATTTATATGAATATAAAAATTATAGATTTTTTCAAATGCATTCTACCTTTATGTAAATACGTTGGATTTGAGATACATGAAGACATGTTTAGCTCACCAATAAAATTAGATATCTTTTATTGAGTACTTAAACTATGGTTAACGAGAAAAAAGGACGATATTCAGAAACAAGGTGATTTATACATTTCTGGAAAGCTTAAGTCTCTCGGAATATGAATAATTAACTTTCAGAAGGTAAAAATGTCTTCAGAATGATGGAGAGATGGTGTTTTGAGACGCTTTTTAGACCATCTGAACCTAATCTGACGGCCAAATTTTGGTGACCAAAATTATGACGTCATGAAATGTGCAATGTGCTACGCACTCCATCCACACAGTGAGCTCCGTTTATGGAGGGCCGTTGCGGACTGGGTTCGTTTGGGGCACACGTATGGTGAGGCAGTTGCATACGCATGCCCGTTTCCATGTATGCCCCAAACGAGTTGTGTCCGCAGCGGCCTTCCATATCCGTCGCCTCTTCCTCGCTTTTTCTTCCACCCCGACTTTTCCACTGTCACTATCAGTGTCATTGTCAATGTCATCACTCAATCCACTCTCGATGTCAAACTCAAAGTCTTTCCCTACAATATAAGCTAAAAATTGGACGTTTTAATGTCTCAGCCGAGAAAGCAGATGCGACTAAAGACAGGCCAGATATTGCATCCGCTCACCGTATGCAGTTCTGATGGGAAACTGTTTCTCGAAGAACAGTTGTCATTTCAGACGCGCATTGTTCTCTCGTATTTGGTTTTGATGTAACTTCCACTGTCCTTATGATTTTGCCAAGTTTAGAAAGTGAACACTAAATAGAAATGTACTTGAATGTCCGTCTGAAGTCACAACATTAGAGTCAGCTTCTCATATCGATTTATGATATCATGTATTTTACAGGAAAAACGAACAAAAATGAGGATGATGACTATTCGGACGCCCATTCTTCTTATCATATCTGGAACGTTTCTTCTTACTGTCAAAGCACAGCCGGACACAACTACCGCTGATCAACATTCTACCCAAAACACAGTGTGGAAATCCGTTATTAAATTTCAAAGTCATTCAGACACTGAAGTAATCAACAGAAATTTGACGACACGCAGACAGCCTTCAGACAGTGTTTCAGTTTCTGCTCAGTTTGAAGAGAGCTATTCATATATCGAAACAACCTCACACCTCAATAAAAGCCTTCAAATCCAGACATCTCCACAAAAGGATTTTGACTTTTTTGAAATCAACCTCGAAAACCTGACAAAAATCCATAAAGAGAGAGAGTTGAGATTGGTACGCCGAATTCTGCAACTCAAAATGACGAAGAATATACGGTCTCCGTGGTGCTTTGGAAGTGGCAGTCAGCTGAATGGACATGGGTGACAATTCCACAACTAGCAATGTCCATGCTGGGAGTAGTGGGAAACCTGATCGTGATCTTGGTGTTGTTCCAAAGGCGCAACTATTGCCGGTCGACTGATGCACTGATCGGTGCTCTTGCCGCAGCGGATTTCTTGACGTCAGTGTTCATTGTTCCGCTGCCGACTCCACTAAAGGTTCCTGAAACATGGTTAGGGGATGTCTACTGCAAGGTAGTTTACACATCCATGTTAATGTGGGTTTCAGTGGATGCCTCCATTTTCACACTGACCTTGATTCCAGCAGAGAGATATATTGCGATTGCCCACCCTCTTCATTTCAAACGTCTTGTAACAAGGCAGAGAGTTGGCAAAGTTGTTGTATTGACATGGATTTTAGCATTTATGGCGAACATTTTCTTATTCTTTGTGGTTGGTGTGAAAGGTGACACGTGCATTGAGACGTTTCATTCACAGCTTTCTCAGATTATCACAGGCTGTATGCTTTTCCTCGTTCAGTTTCTCATACCAGCTCTCATCATGCTTGTAGCCCAAGTTCTTACCGTACTGGTGCTCCATCAACGATCCCGAGGTTGGGAGAAGATTCAGTCTTCAATAACTCAAACTCCAGGTACCTTGGGGCTATATAGGAAACGTGTTCTCAAGATTATCTTCTCATATCATGGACACCGGCACAAACGGGATATCTCTTGCACAACCTTCGTATTCTGCCAACATCCTATTTGTACAGCCCTATAGGTTCCGCTTTGACTGTCTTAGCCTTCTGTAATTCCTGCGCAAATCCAGTCATTTACACGATTCGGAATCCTGTATTCCGCAAAGCTATAAGAGGATTGTTTAAACCAACCACTGGAACATCGGGAAAAGTGACTTTGTTTAGCGAAAAAATAAGCAGTAATACAGATGCAACAATAGACATTATCGATGTCTAATAAACGTTTATACATTAAGTCCTCATTTTTTTATTGCTATCCTTTATGGGTAGAGGTCGATGATTTACGATAAAGACGAATGACTTAGACAAATTACGGTACGTAGAGTATTCTCTATGATAAAATATCGAAGTACAAAAGAGTAATCAACATCTCCATGAAAGCCATCACACCATACTTCTTCACTTAAATCATACGATGAACGCATTTTTATTTTGCTCTTATTACTCTTCTGCTTTGATGTTGTACATTTACTATGTATAATGAGAGCGTCTTCTGTCGCCCTACACACTTTAAGGCACGGTCACACTGCCCAAAAGTCGCGTAAACGCAAGAATCACGCAAGAAATTTGGTTGTGCGTGCTTTTCCGTCGAGAATTTTAGCTTATCTACGCAATGAAAATCACTGATGAATTGCGCAAGAACTACGGAAAGATCACGCAAAAATCACTAACAAGCCACGCACTTTCAGCGCATAGGCACGCAAAGGCCCCAAATAGGGCGAATTCATGTTTGTGCGCGACGACCGAGGTCCACGGAAAACCACGCATAATCCATAATCTGCGCATTATCACTAATGAACTGCGTATAAATCGCGCATGATTCGAGCATTAACGCGAAAGCGGCAACATTTTCGCGAACGATCACTGATATTCCACGCACATTTCGCGCATTGTTCGCGTAAGAACTACGCAAACTACGCAAAAAATTACGTAAAACAGCGCACTACTGCGTAAACTTTTACGCGAAGCCGAGTTTTGAGCTGCTCAAAAGCTGGAATCGCGTAAAGCGCCGATCCGGCACACACCGGCGCACAGTGGGCCAGAGAGATACCAAAGTGCGCCAAAAGTCATTTTGGGCACTTGGGATTTTTTAATTTTTGACATGCGCTCTTGAGATGAAATACTTTGAAGAATATTTCATTAAAATATTTAAATCAGATATGTACATTAAAGGGGTATATTTCCTACCTGAAGTAGCAAAATACAACATTTTAAGAGTTTCAAGGCAAATTGTAACATCTTTAATAAATAAGTAATTCTAACATGTAGTTTTTGAGATATCAACCTGTTATTTCTCCCACACATTGGTCAAAGTTTATTTTACATCACAAATGCCGTAAAAATGCAAAGAAACTTAATCTTCATGAATATTTTACTGTAAATATCCTTGAAAAGAGGCTAATTTTTGGTCTTTCAAATATATTCAAGTGAAATGTTTAGATTGCCACGGATTTCCAACTAAATTCTATTACCACCACATTTCCTGATGTCTCAGCTTTAAGCTGATACCAGATTTGGCTGCCACCTTTTGCCACTTTTTGTGTTAGAGCCGATTTTCTATGGAACTTTACGTCTGTTTTGGACCTGGCAGCTGTTTAGGAATTCTGTTATCATATACGGCGCCGCATGAGGGCGGCATTATTTTTTAATTTATTATTTCTTTTTCTTGCACGTTAAAGGCCGGAAACATGATTAACACTGAATAAGAGGTAAACAGAGTTATAAAAGATACGTATAGGGCTAATTCCAGCACCTAAAAGACCCCTTTTCCAAAGATAAAAGAGTACATAATTGCACATAGCCAAGGCCACAGCCATATTGTTCATTGTCATAGCCACTACTGTAAACAAGCTTTTCCCTCTGCGATACACTGTATGGACACCTAAATGCTTCGATCCTACTCTTGATATTATTCAGAGAGAACGTTGTACACCAAAACACATAAATTTTATTCTCATCGGTTACTCTTTGGAAGCAAAGTCTGTTGCTTTCCGGGCGTTCACCAAAGTGTATCGGATCGCAGTCTGATGAATCAGATTGTGTCGGTCGACTATCAGGTTAGTGTCAGACATTGCTCGCGTGATCCTCATCGGACGATCTTGCCTCATCGGGTCATGCCCGATCTGTCTGACATTGACCTGATAGGTGACCAATACAAGTCGGATTCATTAGAGTGTGATCCCATACACTTTGTGCTTTGTGGGTTGCTGGAAGCAAAAAAACTTTGCTTCCGACGACTGACTAATGACAAAAATATATATCCTTGTGGAACGGGGGATGAATTTACAATTTCATATGATAGTGATTCCGATAGATTTTTCACTAGAAAAAAAAAATTATAGTTTTTCAAAGTTAACTTTCATACACGGCAGACTCATTCTTAGTTGCTAAGTTATATATAACCTTTCATGCATTTATTGACTTCACAATTTCTTATCTTTCCAGTAAAATTAAACAAAATGGTTTCTTGAGTGTTGCGCTTGTATGCATTGATATGGCAAAGGCCTAAGGTTACAAAGTTGAGAGATTGATTTTATATCACACATCTATGTCCTGTTAGAATAGAGTGAAGAAATTCATCCAAAAGTATAGTGTACGTGTAAACCTATATTCTCACTCATTTACACGGACAACAGTATTACATTGCAGTACGTGTGTATGATATGGAACTTCCAGCATGAATTCTATTCTTTTAACGAAACCCGAATGTTTATACACTTTCTATGACATAATATGTAAGAGTATTGTAGGTAGTAGAGAAGTGTCAGTGAATGTGAAAAGATAAATCTACCCCTTTTCAAATTAATCTTGAAAGGAAAAGAAAACAGCCAATAAGATTTGCATTGCTTTATTCATCATTTACAGACAAATTTTTGGTAGCCAATGAAAAAACAGCGTCACAGTGACGTCATATGAGTTTGAAATTACGTTCAATCAATTCTACGCCCCAAATTACCCCTGGACACCGAATTTGAGTAAAAAGAAAAGATGGAATATAATTTTGGCGCACTTTGAGCTCATTCTGGCCCACTGTGCGGCGGTCAACTACGAAGGTTCCACGTTGGACAAACTCATGAAATGCGCAAATCACGCATGTATCGCGTAAGGCTCGAATTTCTCACGTGATTAATGCGTTTACGCGCCTTTTGGGCAGTGTGACCGGACCTTTACGTTCTTGCTGCAATCAACAATTCCTAAAAGTCTGTCTGTTTGTTGTTTTATATGATATATTGCAAGTGTTGACCACGGGTCCTGTTGTTTGATGCAAGTAGGAAACTAGCAGAATAGTTCATAGGCCATGAAAATTTGAAAGATGTTTATCATGTCACTTCACAGCAATGTTATGTTTGGCTTGAATTTAAAGGACAAGTTCACCTTCATAAACATAAGGATTGAGAGAATGTAGCAATATTAGTAGAACACATCATTGAAAGTTTGAGGAAAATCAGACAATCCGTTCAAAAGTTATGAATTTTTAAAGTTTTTTTGCAGTACCCGCTGGATGAGAAGACTACTGCAGTGTATGAATAACTTAGATGTCACATGCGTACAACAATATAAGGAAAATATAAAGAGAATTTCACAACATTCCATCTTTTGAAAAAAGTACACATTCCCCTGACTCGTTACCGATAAATGTTATGGGTAATATTATTCCCCCTGCCTTTAGAAAGAGGCAAGTCAAGTGCTCTTTTATTATGCGAAAAAAGTGAAAATATGTTGAATTTTCTTTTATATTTTCTTTATACTGTTGTACGCATATGACTCACAAGCTGTCGTAGTCTCCTCATCCAGCGGTTCCAACACAAAAATTTAAAAAATTCATAACTTTTGCATCGATTGTCCAATTTTCCTCAAACTTTCACTGATGTGTTCTACTAATATTGTTGCATTTTCTCAATCCTTATGTTTATGAAGGTGAACTTGTCCTTTAAGTTTTATTGCAAATGAGTGTGTTAGGTCCTCAGACAAAAATTAGCGCTTTGATTACTATTCCTCACTTATCAACGTTATTTATAGTACACATATTTCAGTCATGTTTTCATTCTCACAGTTTAGCCATTATGCATTTTGATCTTTGCATTACAATAATTGTTTCCGTCGTGTAATACTTAGACTTTTTTGGAGTGCCTGTCTGAGTCTTGATATTTTAGTGAGTAAAATACAAATCAACGTATCATACTCGAGTAGGATTCGAACTTGCGACTTCCTGATCACCGGACAGGCGTCATCTCTACTAGACCACCGAGATTTCGCTCGACAGCAAGTGTTGGTTGTAATCCTTATGGCATGCAGCGGGTACTGAGTAATTATTCAAATTCATGAAATTCTTCTGTCGAGATGTTTTCATTGCAATTGATTGACAAATTGCCCTACATCGACGTAAGTAGTGGAGATGACGCCTGTCCGGTGTCCGATGATCAGGTGGTCGCAGGTTCGAATCCTACTCGACTATGTACGCCCATGATTTTTTATCATGGCTACTACTAAAACACTGATCAATTCAGTGCTTATTTACGTCGATGTAGGGAAATTTGTCAATCAGTTGCAATGAAAACATCTCGACGGAAGAATTTCATGAATTGGGAAAAGTAATACTATATTACTGCATGTTATGAGGATTAGAACCAACACTTGCTGTCGGGCGAAAGCTCGGTGGTCTAGTGGAGATGACGCCTGTCCGGTGATCGATCAGGAGGTCGCAGGTTCGAATCCTACTCGAGAATGTACGCCCATGATTTTTTTTTTAAAATCATGACTACTACTAAAACACTGATCAATTTAGTGCTTATTTACGTCGATGTAGGACAATTTGTCAATCAGTTGCAATGAAAACATCTCGACGGAAGAATTTTATGAATTTGGAAAAGTAATATTGATCTAAGAAAATAATTGAAACTAGAAAACAAGTTATAATCCAACGATGGAAATTAAGCACTTAACGGTCTAGTCTCAGCAACAAAATATACCTCCAGGGAAGCAAATTAGGCTTCATTTTTACAAAATAAATACGTATATTTCGCCACAGGCCCTAGCTGGTACGTAATCAAGTACGTGATAGGGACATAATATCAAAAATTTTAATGCAAAAACCGATAAATGCCTTTTTTTCAAGTACACCGAACATCCAATTATGTATATTCATTATTTTCCAATTATATTACATTCGGTACTTAATAAGAAATGTTGTTGGAGATACAATTAAGATCATTACACATTATATTAATCATTTTTGCTTCAATGTCAAATATGTCAACTTAGTGAAAATGGATATAGGCCTATATATGTATCTGTTTTTTTTTATAATAAACTCTTCATTATACTCTTTATGTTATGCTCTATATCAAAACTTTTGATTGTTATCATTATGATTTTCTTGACTCAGTACACGTTGAATTTTGATCGTGCTTCATAGATTGTCTGGGCCAGGAACAAAGTGTCAGTATTGCGAATTTTTCATGCTATAAATGCAAGTTTTTCTCCTCATCGTAAATGTTGTAGTACAAAACTGATATCTTCTTCCCTTTGTTATACTTCTTTTTCTCCTTATCGAGAATTATCTCAGTATATTACGAGGGATGAATATCTAATTGTAATTAATGCAGTGATATTTTTTTGTAGATATTTGATAGTATTTGTGTAAGGCTAAATACCTTGGTGTATAGTCTTTGACAGATCAATGAGTATGGACAAACACACATTACATGTGATTTGTCAGTCAGCATACTACCAACTCCGTCGTGATTGCTGAGATCAGACACTGTCTAACAGGAATCGTGCAGAAAATTATCATTCACGCCCTGATATCATCTAGACTGGATTTCTGCAACTGTCTTTTTGATGCCATGCCATCATCATCAATAAAACGCATCCAGGCTGTATAGAATGCTGCGGCACGCCTTCTTGCAGGCACAAAGAAGTTTGACCATGTCTTACCAATACTTCGTGAGCTTCACTGGATGCCTGTGCAACAGAGTGCAGTGTAAGATATTACTGCTTACTTAAAAGGCTCTCCAACTTGTCTCCTGGCCACGTGTCTACGCTTAATCATTCGTGTATGTCAGCGACGACCAGGACTACGTTGCACTGGACCGTCTCTCCATACTCCCTATACCCGCCAAAAACAAACAAACAAAAAAATGTATGGGGATAGAGCTTTCTCTTTTGCGCCACATCTGTGGAAATCTCTACCAGTCCCGTTTTGGAATTGTAACATCCTCGGTACCTTCAAGTTTGAACTGAAGACTTATCTTTTCCAACAACTTTGTGGATGATGTGTGACACATTGTGGGAGCCGGGCGCCTGTTAATGTTTCTACAGATAAATGACGCCATGTAAATGCTGTTTCATCATCATTTCATTATCATCATGATATGGTATATGTGTATTGTGTGTTGTTGTAATGCAGCTCTCAACAGTTATTTTGCGAAGTTTCATTCTCATTGCCTAGGCATTATTATACAAAGTCACGATTAAACAACAATTAAACAACATTAACTATATAGATGTATGCCTCTTAACCTCTGAATTGTATGAGTATGTTTTGTCATTTGCATTTATACGTTAATTTGATTCTTCTCATTAAATTCATTTGCTCACATCATAATGTACTTGTTAGGGAAAGGCAACTATTCGAATGGGGGAAAATATCACCTCGGCCAAGATCGCCGAAGGTGAAGAAACCTGCAGTATGTGTAATACAAGATATATCGGACTATTTGAAACTCTTGTCAACAATTTAATCGATACCAGTCGTATTACGTTTAACAATCATTCACATTAGCACAAACAACGAGCATTTGTTTTTTAGAGCACGCGACTAATTTTAGTACAAACAGTATTTTAGAGAACCCAGTGACATTTTAGGGAGTCAATTTGCTACTTTTTTTCATCCAAATTAGAGTCATTAGGCACAATGTGTAGGGATAGAAGAGACATTTCAATCTAACATGCATGCATACAAATACAAACGTACATATAATTGCTTTCATAATATTATTTCGTGTTTCCTTTTTCTTTCTTTTTTCATTTTGCCTAATTCCTTGTATTTTTCCCCGAATATTTTCTATACTTCTGTTTTATTCATAATTGACTTTCTTTTATTGCTCTTTTGATTTTAGCTCGCTTCAGCTCACATACCTTTACATTAACATTATAAGTAGGTCCTACATTATTAGTAGGGGAGAACCGGGGCGTGGACACATAGTACAGGCTTCTTTGCCTGCCGCTGAGTGAAAATTTTCACTTCTTTGAATATTTGCCTTTTCTTAACCTTTAAAGATGTCTACCCAGATTTAGCATGTACAGGAGGAAAAATTTTCTGGTTATTTGCTGAATGAGCATAATATTACACTATGGCCAAGTATTGACCTTAACTGCATGGCATTCCTCAAAGCTATCGCCATATTGATTTTTTACGTGATACGAACCTCACATTTTATTGCAATCATTTCCAATATGCATGCCCCCTAATGAATTTAGATGGCTGATAAGACAAGAGGGAAACGTGTCGACTGAAATTTCGATCGACGTATACCTTTGCTCATTTGGTCAAATTGATAAAAAGAGTTTGCAATATTTGATTGGTGCGATGTGCTAAGCGGCGAACGACCAATATGAATTATGATTTGGTTTGTTTGTTTTAAACCGTGAGCGGACTTTAGGTGGAATTGCTTGCTCCATCGCAAAAAGTAAAAAAAAAAAAAATCCTATACTTGCCACAGATAGCCACAAATATGAATAGACTCAAACCAACATGTGTATATTACACAAATTAAACGTGTAAACACGTAATATACCAAGGACCAGATTTAGCTTCTTATGACCCTAGATAGTCTCGACCACAAAATATACCTTCTATAAGAAGCATATTAGATTTCGATTCGACTGAATACATACGTATATTTTCGCACATGCAGGTCATATTCTGTTCATGACAGGGTCATCTCAGGAGACCGATACCGACGAGTCACACGGCCCTGGAGTTCGACATTGAAAAAAAGAGGTCCATGAGGCCATACGGTCCACGAGTCATACGGTCCATGAGCTCGACACTAGGCAAACAAGTCCCACGAGTTCGACACCATAAGGAAATAAGGTCCGTGAGTCTTAAACTAGGCAAACAAGGTCCACGAGTCTGACATTGTAATGAGTGTCCGACTCCTGGTTCTTGTTTGCCTAGTGTCTGACTAGTGGGACCTATTTGCCTGGTGTCATACTCACGGGCTGTATGACGCGTGGCCTGTATGACTCGTTGTGGGGGTCGCACTCGTGATGGGGGGTTGTGGGGGTCGCTCTCGCAATTTAAATCATGGATTCATTGGCATTGAAGGTTAAAGAAGCAAAGTTCCAGTAATACCAAATGCTGGCATTCTTTCTCATCTCAACTGCTTACAAAAATGATGTTTTCTTTTCTACATTTGCGAAAGACGCAACCTTTTGCATTCCTATTTTTACGGTTCACGCAAATCCATATTCTTGCACCTGACTGAACTATAGAGGATGAATAAAAATAAAAAAATCCAGTCGTTATTACAATTCGCAGCCTACTCTGCATGAATTTTCTTCGTAATCAAAAATTAGTCTTACAATAGAACCAAGGAGGGAGATATTAAGTGTCTTCAAGGGGACGCTTGCCACGCCAAAGTAGCATTAATTTCACATTTCCCATATTCTTGTAAGACTCCTTCGAAGGGGATAATTTCTTTCAATCTGGATGGTTGCGTAAAATAAGCTTACTTTACTCTTCTCGCTTTTTACAGCTATCAAACTGGATTTGTAAAGTGCAATGGCCGTCTTAGCCTACATGAGCACATTGGATAAATCGATCCTTTTCTTTTGTATCTAATGCTCTATTGACCTATCTCATCTCAAATAAGACAGAACAGAGAATAAAAGGTGATGGATATCGTGCAGAAATGATTGACATTTGTGTGGAAATATCTATAACTCGTATAAAAAAAAAGAATCAGGCCTTTCGTGATGTAGCTAGTGATGTATTTTTGTAAGTGTTTTGTCTGGCTTTACTTCATATCGCACAGAAAGATTTAGTTATCAGAAGCAAAGTCAAATTCCGTTGTTGATTTAGTCCGAAGCTTTATGGCTGATTTTGTTCTTGCGTGCTTCGCTATGTTTGCGTGTTTGTGTGTGTGTGTGTGTGTGTGTGTGTGCGTGTGTGCGTGTGTGCATGTTAAAGGGTAATATGCCTCATCGCATGTTTGGCGTGTATCGTCATTGGCTGAATTCAACCTATACTCTGCTCATGCGCATCTTTTGACGCCGACTATTTAAGCCTAAAGACGTGCAGTTCGAATGCATCATTCAACGAAGTGCTGATGTATACGTGAACTGCTGATATTGCTAATCTGTGCTCAGGAATTCCACTGCTTCGGGTAAGATTTACCACATAATTTACTAAGGCATGCAAAAGAATACCAGTTCTGAACTGAAAAGGGAGTTTGATATTTTATGATATAAGCCTAGTTTTTGATTTCTCAGAAATAATGTTTCTTAATTAATCAGACAATAGCAGGAACATATTGTTACTGTTCACTGACGGAATTAGTGATATTTTACTTAATACCTTAATCATTCTTAGGAATAAAACATTGTACCCTCGATGCTTTTTATATATGAGGGACTAAGTAAATCAGTTCTAACGAAATTCTGTTCCAACGTTCTACAACGCTCCTGTAGCATCGTATAATCAATGTATCTTTCAACATCTACATTAATTGATTATTACTTTATTTCCATTCAATCTTATGGTGTATCCAAACGAATTATAGACAATTGTCTGTTTCGATCACATAAATTAGATTAAGACAATTTATGTAGCTGGGGGTTGTCATGAACGGATTCTTAATGCAATCCCTGCCTTTTGAAAATGAAACCCCGAATGTACAGTTTGCATTTATAACCGATATTGTTTCTTTTAGTATTGACATTTATCAAAATTATCGTAAAGGAGCAGTATTCTGGCATGTTAAAATGTCTGGTGAATTGTCATGATGGTAGTCTTCAAAGGCCGTCTTAAACGAAGAGCTAGGGGGCAGAAGCCATGCGAGTCAGCCCACCGATCCTGCTTATTATTTCAATTACTGACTATCTCAATTAGTCTCTTCAATCAATGAATCAGAAGTCAGTAGATATTATACAATCATGCATGACAGATTGGTTGTAATTATTACCAGCAGGCTTTAATTCAGGCCGTTATTCAGTGGCTAAATTCAGAAATTCGGCCATATCTCTGAAGGCCCTACCGGTGCGTCCTGACTTGGAAGTGTTTTTTTTTTCTTTTTGCTCGTCTTGTGATTACATCGGCAGGACAACATCTGACAAAAACTACCTAAATTTGGATCGAAACGTGTTCTGCTGAAAAGACATTGTCTTTGTAAGCTATGTAGACACAGTCAACATGCAATTATAATCCGTATGTTCAAATGTGTATCCTTGAAAAGCATAAGGTAAAACTTTATAAAACTGTATAAAATCTAAAACTGTGTAAAACTATGAGGTGAAAATGACCGAAATCTGAAGTTTTACTCATTTTTCGTGAAAGAGTACTATTGGTCATAATCTCAAAAACCAAATAGAAGTAGAAGTAATGATTACTGTGTAACCCAAAGACTCTCCCGCTGGTTGGTAGCTACATATCTGACAAAAAAGGTCCCATACATATTATTAGCAACCAAAGTCCGCAAGAGTTATGGTTTATTAATTTTTACAGCAAAGAAACAATAATGAGCGAAACATGAAAGTTTTTGTCTCATGACTTCATTAAAGAGATGTAATGCTGGTGATTCACTAATTGGTCAGAGAAGACTTGCTAAGCATTGACATACTATCCTCTGATTTTACATACATGGCAACACGAAATGTCAATGTTTCATAAAACAGTCATTATAAAAGTCCACGGCTGTCTAATTTTCGATTTTGATGTAATTTCATTTGTTTGTATTACTATAGCACGTTTTCAACGTCCAAGTGAAGATCGAATGATGGTGCACTCAAATAGTACTCACAAAAGACAAGACAACTCCACGCATGTCCATGTTTGATACCAATGTTTATCATCATGTTTTTTATAGGAAGAGAAGAACAAGCATGAGGGTACTGAAAACTTGGACGATCATTCTCTTCATCATATCTTCAAAGGTTCATCCTTCAGTTACAGCACAACCGGTCAGAACTACAGCTCCTCAATATGCTACCCCAAATACTACGGCGGCACTGCTTGTCCATTTTGAAAGAAATTCAAACACCGATGCCATCCACGGCAATTTGACGACACATGCCCAACCATTAGAAAATGATTCAGTTTCTAATCGGTTCGAAATGAGATCCTTAGGCCTGCATAACGAAACAACTCAACAGTACGACAAAATCATTCAAATCAAAACATTTCCACGAACGGATCTTAATGTGATTGAAATAAACCATGAAAATCAGACAGAAATCTACATAGAGACTGCGGACATTAGTACGCCGAATTTAACCGGGCAAAATGAGGATTCTCTACCGCTTTGGAAGTGGCAGTCAGTTACGTGGACATGGGTGACAATTCCGCAACTAGCAATGTCTGTGCTGGGAATAGTGGGAAACTTGACCGTGATCCTGGTGTTATTCCAAAGGCGCCACACTTGCAGGTCGACAGATACATTGATCGGTGCTCTGGCCGTTGCGGATTTCCTCACGTCAGTGTTCATGATTCCGCTGCCTACGCCGCTTAGGGTTCCTGGAACATGGCTAGGGAATATCTACTGCAAGGTGGTTTACACGTCCATGTTAATGTGGGTTTCAGTGGATGCCTCCATATTCACTCTGACCTTAATTCCAATAGAGAGATACATTGTGATTGCCCACCCTCTTCATTTCAAGCGTCTTGTAACACGGCAAAGGGTTGGCAGAGTTGTTGCTGTGACATGGCTGGTTGCGTTTCTTGCGAATGTATTCGAATTATTTGTGGTTGGTGCAAAGAACGACAAGTGCGCTGTGACATTTCAGTCACGGCTTTCACAGGTTACCTCAGGTTGTATGCTTTACCTTGTTCAGTTTCTGATACCAGCTGTCATCATGCTTGTAGCCCAGGCTCTCACCGCACTGGTCCTACATCGACAATCCCGCCAATGGCTGGGAGAAGATTACAACTGTAAAAACTCAAAGCCGTCAGCTAGGTACCTCGTGGCAAGGAAAAGTGTTCTCAAGATTCTATTCCTTGTTGTCGTCGTTTTCCTCATCTCTTGGGCACCAACACAGACGACATATCTCTTGTACAACTTTCGATTTTTGCCAACTTCTTATTTGTACAGCCCTCTAAGTTCTGTTTTGGTTGTCCTAGCCTTCTGCAATTCTTGCGCAAATCCTGTCATTTACACAATTCGGAATCCTGAATTCCGCCAAGCGATAGGAGAGTTGTTCAAATCAACTACTAGGACATCGAGAAGAACAGCTTTGTTCAGCGAAAAAATAACAGGTGAAACAGATTCAACAATTTTCAGTGTCGATGTCTAAGCATTTTTCGGCTTTTCAAATACATTGTAATGGGTAGAATTGTAAACGAATTGTCATGAATACGCATGGTCTGGCCTGGTATGGCCTGTTCGGTCCACGTTGGAAAGAAGATGGACTGAGACTGGGACGACGCCGTTTGAGGCGATAGAAGAATAAAGTTTTTTTGGTTACTTTAAGTTTGATATTATTGGTGGTGGTGATTCGTTTTGTTGTCAGAATGTTGTTGTGCCACCAGTATTTCCGTCCCTCCCGTAATAAAATATTCACATCCGCTTAATCGGCAAAATGAATTAATTCCTGAAACAACAGTTTCTCAATGCACGGTAATTTGTTCAAATGTTTTATTTTGTATTCATATTGATACATTTTGCAGAGTTTAACTTTATGATAATTTAATCGTGTGTTTTTTTGCAGCAATGAAGCAATAATATTAAAGTGCGTTTTGGAAAGTGCTAGATAGTGATTTATTGTTTGAAATATATTCAAGTAAGCAAATTGCACAAAAGTGAACCATAAAAATGTTTTAAAAGTATATATCATGTCACTTCAATATAACTTTTTCTTGGCCTGCAGTAAACTTTGATAACGAAAACGTGATAGATCCCTGAAATCATTGTAAGTATTTTGCATATACCGAGCTTATCTATGTTTAATATAGTATATGAAACAACATTTATATACGTATTCTCCTACCCTAAGAATTTTATGTTTTTTTAAGTATGTGTTATGTAAGTATGTGTTGTCTTCTGCCACTATGTATTTCTTTACAACCGTTTGTATGGTTGAGTGAAACACTGAGAATGAATTTTGCAAAGTATGCGTATAAATGTATTGAGTGTATGGATGAGCCTGGTGTAGGTGTGTGTGAATGCGTGGGCAGCCAGAGTGCGAGTGAAAGGACGATAATAAACACGAGTAGAAGAGTACATTCGTGTATTACTTACAATACCATAAATATCACATCGTAGTCTTGCTACATGTGTATCTACAAAAAGAAATGGGATTCCCTGTACATTGCACTGGTTCGACCTTAGCTAAACAGAAATATTGTTATCATATCATAGTAGAAGCTCATTGAAAGTGAAATGAAACAATATAAAGACAAATTATATACTACGCATGGAACAGTTTTGCATTTACTTGAATCTATGCGTGAAATAGTATACATACATGGTTTCTTTTCAAGTAGCAACTTGCTTTTCTTCGATATTAATGAGCAAATGCCAGGAGTGTATAAGCATAAGGACAAAACGAGATCGGTTGTAACGGCAAACTTCACAGATTAGATGTATGCAGAATGCAATGCAAAGAAAGAAATACGAATTGTACAACATCATAAGGCTAAGATACTTAAGGTACGAAAAAATACAAAAACGGAAGAAACATCTGAACAAAAACCACAATTACAACCAACGATATTCATATTCACGGATGCTCTAGCCTATGATACAGGCTATGGCCCACCATACTGGTGCGAGAAGGGATAGAGCTAAGTTAGTGCTGTGTGTGTGTTTCAAGATTGTTAATGACAAATCCAGGGATGCCCCTCCCGTGCCCTCCGTGCCCTGTTTGAGACTAAACTGGGGTCATTTTTTTAACATACTTATCTTCTTGTTGAAAACGTAAGTTTCATCTTGTGAGCAAACTTGGTAGGTGTTGACGATAGGTTGACAGAATATGCAAATGGACGTCATATCTCTCTGCCGATCCCCCCCCCCTCCGTTGTATTTAGCTTTGATTGTTATATATATGAAGGGTTTGTTTGCAAAAACCGATAAGTCCATTTTTGAAGATTTTGAAGTACGATCTCTGTCATAAAGTACAAAATAATACCTTTTAAATGATATATTGGTCACTACATAAAAAGGTATATTTTTGAAGTTATGGTCAAAAGAAGCAAATTTTTTCTTATTATTCTCTGTATTTTTCTTGACCTTTAATCGCAAATATCTCCATTTGGCAACTATGGACTTATCGGTTTTTGCAAACAAACTCTTCATATGTACAACAATACGTGAAAGCTGAAGTTGTGATACTCAGATAAACTCTAGATTCACTGATTCCTTGGTTTCTTGTCTTTTTCATTATCCTTTTTTGTTTGTTTGTGTTCTTTATGCTTATCATATTCTCACCTGTGGATATTTTTCCGGTAATCATGCCAACTTTCTTTACGATAGTGGATTAGTTACAAGGGAGAACATGGGCATTTATACGAAATCAAAGCCCCATTTTTACAAACGGAATCAAATTTCTAACTGAGATTGACATGAAAAATAAAAGGATAATGTTTCTGGTATTTGCCAAATGAGCATAACAACGTCATTGCCATGCACATGAACTAGCATCCCTTAAAGCCCACCCTATTATCTTTTCCTACTTCACAGGAATCTCACATTCTTAGTCTGATTGCACTCATTTCCAATATCCACGCTCATTCACGAATTTGAGTGACCGAAAAGACAAAACTATTGTCATGAATGACCGAAAGACGAAAATATAACGAATGGACGAAAACTTGAATAAGACTGCCGGATACCATTGCTCATTTTGTCAAATTGATTTACTATACGTAACTACCAATTAATTTTGTTCGGCAAGTTGTTTATTTTGAGTGGCCACAAGAACTTTCTTACTCATTTTTTTTTTTTACCAAGATCATAATTTGGGCGGGAAATAATTGTTGGACACGTTATATTGATCGGAGAGAGTTTACAATTTACCAGGAAATTCAATACTATGCCACAGAAATAACGGGCATGAACAGACTCAAACCACCATCCATATAGCACATAATTTATATGTGCACAGAAGTTTATTCAAATGACAGCAGCTTATGGCCCCACAGAGTCTTGACAACAAAATCAGATTGATTTCGATTCGACGGATTGAATTTACGTATATTTTTGCACGTGCAGACCATATCCGGTCATGCCTACTGTCATGATTACATTGAATCAGCACGCTTTGCAATCCAGCTCATAGATTTATCGTCATTGGAGGGGAAAGACACAAAATGTCTGAAATGTGAAATTATCATTCTAATGTTTGTGTTCTTTTACATCTCAATTGCTTACAAAAATTATGTCTTCATTCCTACATTTGCGAGAGATACATTTTTTTTTTGCATTTTTTTTCATGGCTCACGCAAACATAATTGTACCCTACTGTACCTCGAAAAATGAAATATTTATAACGTACGTATAGTTCCACGAAGGAAAACCTATGAGTGCAAATTAACATTAAATTTCCCAATACTCCTTCAAGATCCACCAGGAGGAAATGATTGTTTTCATATTTGAAAGTTCAGTATAATGAACTTGTTTTAGTTTTGTATCTTTTCATATCTATCGAACTAGATTTGCTAAATGCAATGCGATCTTGGAATACTTTACACATTGGGTGATTTTTTTTTCTTCGTCTTTGATGCTTTCTTGATCCCCCTCATTCACATGAGACAGAAAAGGGGCAGAAACGATGATGGATCTCTTTGAGGACTAGATAGGATTTAAATGAATCTATCTATAACCCACACAAAAACAGCAACAACATCACGTTCCGTTCCTGTTATAGCTAGCACTGTCTAGTGATGTATTTGTTTGAATGTCCAGTTTGGCTTTGCTTATTATGAGGTTAAAATTGATTATCAGAGACGCTGTCAGGTTGTCAAATTAAGGCATTGATGATTTAGTCAGTAGCTTTTCGATGGTATGGTCCATGAGTGATTTTTTTTTTCTTGCGTGCTGTGTAATATTTGTATGGAGTGTGTGTGTAAGTGTGTGTCAGTGTGTGTCAGTGTGTGTGTGTGTATCTGTCTGTATAAGGATACTGTGTCAGATTATGTTTGGCGTACGATTATCATTGGCTGAATTCAACCCATACTCTGCTCATGCGCATCATTTGACGCCGACTATTTAAGCTTGATGACATGCAGCTCGAATACACCATTTTAAGGACGCGCGGACGTACGTGACCTGCTGATATTGCTAATATTTGCTCAGGAGTCAAGCTGCTTCTCGGGTAAGTTTTGCCACATAATATCCTCAGGCATTCAAAAGAATACCGGCTCAAGAATAGTTTTTGATTCCTTATAAACAATACATTTCTTTTTAGTATTATACCCCACCCTCCTGTGCAGGATTGTGTAGTTACTGTTCACTTACAGTCGTAGGTGCCTGGAATATTTTTGTAAATAAGTTTATTGCCTCAACAAATGAAAAGCATTTTATTCTAATCAAACTTTTGAAGTAAATAATTAAATCAGCTGCAAATCATCTCTGTTGCAACATTCTTCAACCTGGTTGCTGTATTAATACTCAAGACTAAAGATTTCAATTACTGCTTTCAATTCTTATTTCAATTTTAAGGTGTCTCCAAACAAATGATAAGGAATTATCTTTTCAAATCAAATAATGTTACACTGAAAGGGATTCTTAATGAATCCTTGACTTTGAAGATAAAATTCCCAACACACAATATAATCATAATATGATTATATATTATATAGTCATATATATGTTGTCAAAACCAAAGTTCTTATTTTTCCCTGTAGTATTTGCATGATATAAAAGCATCGTCGTATGTTGACATGGCAAAACATCTCGTGAATGGCTGTCTACTTTGAAGGCAGGCGTAAAAGAAGAGTTGCAGAAGTTATGCGAGTCAGAGTCTTTGATTTTGCTGAACAACGAGTAACAGACAATTTTAATTTGCAGTTTCAATCGATGAATCAACCGTAAGGACAAGCATGTAGGACAGATTGGTTGTGAATTTTTACCACAGAGCTGGTAGGCAAAATCCGTAATTCAGAGGCTAAGTTTAGTACTATTGCATTTTCAACAGGTCTCTGAAAGTCTTCTAGGTGCGTCTTTGGGATTAATTATTTCACTTAAAGACCCTTTGTTTGCTCTCTTGCAATCTCTACGATGGAGAGCATTTGACAGAGAATACGTTGGATCAATATTTATTGTCTTGGAAAGCTATGTAGATTTAGTCAATATGCAATGCCACTCCGATGTTCCAGCGGATGTCACTAAGAGGAGTAAATAAAATGATAAAAAACTTTAAAACTCGCTGCTGAAATTGAATGATAACTGAAGTATTCGTTTTAATGGAATATATATATATATATATATATATATATGTATATATATATTGGTCGTAACCTGATTGTCCAAATACTAGAAGATGAAAGGAATACTTTAAAACCTCAAAACTCTCCCGATCGTCAGTAACTAATTTAGATATCTAAAATATCGTGTATCACCTACCAAGTTTCCTAGAGTTACGGCTCATGAATTTTACAGCAAAGAAACAATAGTGTGTGAAACGTGACAGTATATATTTTATGATGTCAATTCCCCCTCCCCCCCCCCCAAAAAAAAAACAACTTTGGTCGTACTCAATCAGTTAGTGGAAAGAAGACTGATAACACGATAAAATCAGCTTAATGTATTTGCATACGTGGTTTCACGTAATGTTACTGTTTTCTAAAAACTGTCATTTATCTAGAAATAATTTTCGATTTTGATGAGATTTTATCTGTTTGTATGATGTTACATGTACCATGTTTTCAAAGTCAAAGTTACCTTCGAATCGTACGCCTAATGTATTTCAATAATCCTCTGACATCACAAAAGACGAAGTACTCGCTGTAGCTCCAAGTAGTAGTATCACTTTCACGATTTGTTGTTATTACGTTCTTCACAGGAAAAGAAGGACAAACATGACGATACTGACAGCTTGGACGATAGCTCTCCTAATCACATCTACAACCGTCCATATTACAGCCACACCGGTCACCACTACGGCTGTTCATTACCTAGCTCCCTCAAGCACTACGGGGACACCGGATGTCAATTTTAAACGTCAACCAGACATCGAGGTCCTTCTCAGCAATTTGACGACAATCGCCCGACCTTTAGAAAATGTTTCTGTTTCTACTCATTTTCAAAAGAGGTATCTGCCTTTCGAAACAACGGGAAAAGACAACAAAAACAGTCAAATCAAGATATTTCCTCAAAGCTATTTTAACATGTCGCAAATCAACCTTGAAAATCAGACTGAAATTAATACGGAGACCGCGGTCATAAGCACGGTGAGTTTCACGGCACAAAAAGAAGAAGAACCCGACGTCCTCCAGCCGCGTTGGAAATGGCAGTCAGTTACATGGACATGGGTAACGATTCCGCAGCTAGCAATGTCCATGCTTGGAATAGTGGGAAACCTGATTGTGATCCTGGTGTTATTTCAAAGGCGCCACACTTGCCGGTCGACTGATGCACTGATCGGTGCTCTGGCCGTCGCGGATTTCTTCACGTCAGCGTTCTTGGTTCCGCTTCCTAGGCCGCTGAGAGTTCCTGAAACATGGCTAGGGAGTATCTACTGCAAGGTGGTTTACACGTCAATGCTCATGTGGGTTTCCGTGGATGCCTCCATCTTCAGTCTGGCCTTAATTCCAATAGAGAGATACATTGCGATTGCCCACCCTCTTCATTTTAAGCGTCTTGTAACACGGCAGAGGGTTGGCAAGGCTGTTGTCGTGACATGGATGATGGCATTCATGGTAAACTTTTTCTTATTCTTTGTCGCTGGTACGAAGGACGAAAAGTGTAATGCGGCATTTCAATCACGGCTTTCCCAGGTTACCTCAGGCATTATGCTTTTCCTCGTTCAGTTTCTCATACCTGCCTTCGTCATGCTTGTAGCCCAGGTTCTGACCGCGCTGGTGCTCCATCGACAATCACGTCGGAAATTAGGAGAAGATTTAAACTGCAATAACTCAAACCTGACAGCTAAGTACCTTGTGGCTAGAAAAAATGTTCTCAAGATTTTGTTCCTTGTTGTCGTCGTTTTCCTCATGTCTTGGACACCAACACAGATAGCATATCTTTTGTACAACCTTCGTGTTCTGCCAGAGTCCTATTTGTACAGCCCTATTTATTTCACTCTTGTTGTCCTAGCTTTCTGTAATTCTTGCGCAAATCCTGTCATTTACACGATTCGGAATCCAGAATTCCGTAAAGCGATAGGAGAATTGTTCAAATCAACCAGTAGCACATCGGGGAAAACGGCGTTGTTCAGCGAAAAAATAACAGGTGATCCAAGGTCCATTTTGTAAGCAAACTTGGTAGGTGTTGACTACTGTTTGACAGAATATCCAAATCGACGCCATACCCCTCTGGCGAGCAACCCCCACCCAGTCTATGTTAATCTTTCATTACTAGTCTGCAAGAATGCATGAAAGCTGATCTTGCGACACTCAGATGAACTCTAGACCCACTGACACGTTTCTTGTCATTTTCATCATTCTGTTTTGTTTTATTTTCCTTATCTTCACCTTATTCTTGCCTGTACATATTTTTCAGGTACACATGCCAACTTTCTTTACGATAGTGGATTAGTTATAACGGGGAACTGGGGCATGGACCTTTAAGAAATCAAGGCACCACTTTTACAAAAGACGTCAAATTTCTACTCAGATTTGACATGAAAAGAAGGATAATGTTTCTGGTATTTTCCAAATGAGCATGGCAACGTCCTTGCCACATGAACTAGTGTCCCACAAAACTCACCCCATTATTATCATTTTCCCACTTTACAGGAATCTCACATTCTTAATTTGATTGCACTAATTTCCAATATGCATGTCATTAACGAATTTGAGTAACCGAAAAGACGAAAATATTATTACAAATGACCGAAAGAAGAAAATATGACGAATGGACGAAACCTTGAATAAAATTGACGGATAACATTGATCATGTTGTCAAACTTGATTCAAGCAATTACCAATTTGGTTGGCGAGTTGTTTATTTTGAGCGGCCACAACAACCTTGAATACTGATATATTTTTTTCTTTTTTTTTCCGAGATCATAGTTTTGACGGAATTGTTTGAAACGTTATATTGATTGGAGAGAGTCAATTTACCAGGAAACTCCATTCTATGCCACAGAAATAACAGACATGAAAAGTCTCAAACTAACATGTATGTAGCACATAATCTAAATGTGAAAAGAAGTTTTATTCCAATGACAGCTGTTAATGGCCCCACAGAGTCTCGACAACAAAATCAGATTAGATTTCGATTCGACGGATTTAATTTACGTGCATTTTCGCACATGCAGACCATATACGGTCATGCCTACTGTCATGACCACATTGAATCAGCACGCTTGTAATCCAAGTCGTAGATTTATCGTCATTGGAGGGGAAAGAAACAAAATGTCAGTAATGCGAACTTATCTCTTTAATGTTGGTATTCTTTTACATCTCAATTGCTTACAAAAATTATGTCTCCTTTCAAACGTTTGCGACAGATACAACTTTTATACAAACCTAAGATACAAACCTAAATTGTTGTACCTGACTGTACCTCGAAAATGAAATATTTACACAGAACGTACGACTGAGACGTGTAGTTCCTTGAAGGAACACCTATGACTGCAAATTAACATTGTATTTCCCTATACTCCTTCAAGATCCACTAGGAGGAGATGATTTCTTTCATTTTCGAAAGTTCAATACATGTATAATGAACTTACTTTACTCTTCTACCTTTTCATATCTATCGACCTAGATTTGCTAAATGCAATGACTATCTTAGAGTACGTTAACACATTTAGCTAGCACTGTCTAGTGATGTATTTGTTTGAATGTTTTGTCTGGCCTTGTCTATTATGAGGATAAAATTTATTATCAGAGACGCTGTGAAATTAAGGTACACCCTGTATTGATGAATAGTCAGTAGCTTTTCAGTGGCACGGTCCATGAGTGATTTTTTTTTCTTGCGTGCTGTGTAATATTTGTATGGAGTGTGTGTGTAAGTGTGTGTCAGTGTGTGTGTGTGTGTGTGTGTATGTATCTGTCTGTCTAAGGATACTGTGTCAGATTATGTTTGGTGTACGATTATCATTGGCTGAATTCAGCCCATACTCTGCTCATGCGCATCATTTGACGCCGACTATTTAAGCTTGAGGACATGCAGCTCGAATACATCATTTTAAGGACGTGCGGATGTACGTGACAAGCTGATATTGCCAATATTTGTTCAGGAGTCAATCCGCTTCTCGGGTAAGTTTTGCCACATAATTTCCTCAGGCGTGCAAAAGAATACAGGCTCAAGCATAGTTTTTGATTCCTTATAAACAACTGTTCGCCTACAGTAGCAGGTGCCTGGAATATTTCATAAATACCTTTATTTCCTCAACAAACAAAAACACTCTATACTATTGATACTTTTGAAGAAAATATGTCAGCTGCAAATCATCTCTGTTGCAACCTTCTTCAACCTGGTTGCAGTGTCAATTCTCAAGACTAAAGATTTCTATAACTGATTTCAATTCTTATTTCAGTTTTAAGGTGTACACGAAAAAAAAATGATAATGAATTATCTTTTCATATCACATAATGTTACAATAAAAGGGATTCTTAACGAACCCCCTTCTTTGAAGATGAAGTCTCTATTCCATAATTTCGGTTATAGTCATATATAGTAATAACCAATGTTCTTTTTTTTCTTGCAGTATTGACATGATATGTAAGTTGTTAAAAAGTCGTATATTGACATGGCAAAATATCTCGTGAATGGTAGTCTACTTTAAAGGCAGTCGTGAAAGGAGAGTTGCAGAAGTAATGCGAGCCACAGCCTTTGATTCTCCTGAATAATTGAATAACTGACAATTTCAGTTAGTAATTTCAATCGATGAATCAACCGTCAAGACAAACATGTAGGACAGATTGGTTGTAAATTTTTACCAGAGAGCTGGTAGGCAAAGTCCGTAATTCAGAGGCTAAGTTTAGTACATTTGCATTTTGAAGAAGTCTCTGAAAGCCTTCTAGGTGCGTCCTTATTTTAACTGATGGGATGAATTGTTTCACTTAAAGACCATTTGATTGCTCTCTTGCAATCTCTACGACTGGTGAGCATTTTGGCAGAGACTAAGTTGGATCAATATGTATTGTCTTAAAAAACGATGTAGATTTAGTCAACATGCAATGCCACTTCGTCTGTTCCAGCAGATATCACTGAGAAGCGTAAATGAAATAATCCAAAACTTCAAGACTCGCTGTTGAAATTGAGTGAAAGCTCAAATCTTAATCGTTTTCATGGAAAAAAATATATATATTGGTCGTAACCTAATTGTCCAAATACTAGTAGATGAAAGGAATACTTTAAAGGGATGGTACAGTATTGGTGGAGATGAGAATTGGGCCTTTAGCTTTTTGCGGGATACCAAGAAAACACTTATGAAATAGTACAGAGCATACCATTTTAAGAGAAATTCAAAGTTTATTTGATGAAAATCGGTTTTGGAATGACTGAAGCATCCAAAAATAAGGTAAAACAAAGCGATCGCAAAAAAGGTCGGTCCCACACTTTATAAGAATCACTCTGTTTTGGATATCTCAGCCATTTCAAAACCAATTTTCATCAAATGAACATTGATTTCCTCATGTAATTATATGCTCTTTTATATTTCATAAGAGGTTTCTCATTATCTCACCAAAAAATTTTAGAAACCTGAAATTAGGTCTCAACCAAAACTATACGATCCCTTTAAAACCTCAAAACTCTCCCGATTGTCGGTAACTAATTTAAATATTTAAAATATCGTATATCACCTACCAAGCTTCCAAGAGTTACGACTCATGAATATTACAGCAAATAAACAGTAGTGTGTGAAAGGTGGCAGTATATACGTCTTATGATGTCAACCCCCCCCCCAAAAAAAAAAAAAGAAGAAGAAGAAAATTTGGTGGTAATTCATCAGTTGGTCAAAAGAAGATTGATAACACGATAAAATAAGTTTAATGTATTTGCATACTTGGTTTTACGTATACGTGGTTTCACGTAATGTTACTGTTTTCTAAAAACTGTCATTGTAAAAACCCATGGCTATCTCGTTTTCGATTTTGATGAGATTTTATCTATTTGTATGATTTTACCTGTACCATGTTTTCAAAGTCAAAGTTAACTTCGAATCGTGGTCCTAATGTACTTCAATAATCCTCTGACATCACTAAAGACGAATCAGCTCCAAGTATCAATTTTACGATTAGTTGTTATCACGTTCTTTACAGCAAAAGAAGGACAAACATGAGGATACTGACAGCTTGGACGATAGCTCTCCTAATCACATCTACAACGGTCCATATTACAGCCACACCGGTCACCACTACGGCTGTTCAGTACCTAGCTCCCTCAAGCACTACGGGGACATCTGTTGTCAATTTTAAACGTCATTCAGACATCGAGGTCCTTCCCAGCGATGTGACGACAATTGCCAAACCTTTAGACAATGTTTCTGTTTCTACTCAGCTTGAAAAGAGCTATCTACGTACCGAAACAGCTGGAAAAGACAACAAAAACAGTCAAATCAAGATATTTCCACAAAGGGATCTTAACATGTCGCAAATCAACCTTGAAAATCAGACTGAAATCAATACGGAGACCGCGGTCGTTAGTACGGTGAATTTGACCATACAAAAACAAGAAGAACCCGACGTCCTCCAGCCGCGTTGGAAATGGCAGTCAGTTGCATGGACATGGGTGACGATTCCACAACTGGCAATGTCCATGCTTGGGATAGTGGGAAACCTGACAGTGATCCTGGTGTTATTCCAAAGACGCCACACTTGCCGGTCGACTGATGCACTGATCGGTGCTCTTGCCGCTGCGGATTTCTTCACGTCAGTGTTCTTGGTTCCGCTGCCTAGGGCACTGAAGGTTCCTGAAACATGGCTAGGAGATATCTACTGCAAGGTAGTTTACACGTCAATGCTCATGTGGGTTTCAGTGGATGCCTCCATCTTCATTCTGGCATTGATTCCACTAGAGAGATACATAGCGATTGCCCACCCTCTTCATTTCAAGCGGCTTGTAACACGGCAGAGAGTTTTCAACGCTGTTGCCATGGCATGGCTTACCGCGTTTTTGTTAAACCTTTTCACATTATTTGTGGCTAGGGCCAAGGGCGGCACATGCACTGACAAGTTTCACTCACAATTTTCCCAAATTATGACAGGCTGTATGGTTTTCCTCATTGAGTTTCTAATACCTTGTTCCGTCATGCTTGTAGCTCAGGCTCTCACTGCACTGGTACTCCATCGACAATCCCGTCGGAAGTTAGGAGAAGATTTAAATTGCAATTACTCAAACCCGACAGCTAAGTACCTTGTGGCTAGAAAAAGTGTTCTCAAGATTTTGTTCCTTGTTGTCGCCGTTTTCCTCATGTCTTGGACACCAACACAGATAGGATATCTTTTGTACAACCTTCGTGTCCTGCCAGAGTCGTATTTGTACAGCCCTATCTATTTCGCTCTTGTTGTCCTAGCTTTCTGTAATTCTTGCGCAAATCCTGTCATTTACACGATTCGGAATCCAGAATTCCGTAAAGCGATAGGAGAATTGTTCAAATCAACCAGTAGCACAACGCGGAAAACGGCTTTGTTCAGCGAAAAAATAACAGGTGATACAGATTCGACAATCTACAATGTCCCTGTCTAAGAAACTTTCTGAAATTTCGCCCTCCATGTTGCATCACAGTGCAAGGGAAGAGTTGAAAATTTACCTCAAATATCTATATAATCTTCTGCCGGCCAACAGAAGTTACTGCTCCCATCAACAGTTTCAAAAGTGGACAGTAGATACATAATTATGTGACTGCACATCAAGAAACCATCAAAAAGTCGCTTGCCAGATTTTACGCGAGGACTTTAAGGAAACACCAATTGCCAAGTGGGTCAACCTGGTCCTTTTCTACGAAAATCAAGGTTTGGGATCATGAAAACATTAAGAAATTGTGATATTTGATTTGTAATAGCGCATGTTCTGATGGTTTCGTTTTATTTCTTTAAAAATCTCTGCAGTATCTTTAATTTTAATTCTAACATTTTGAAAGAATGACGCTACTGCTATGAACATTACGACGGGTCATGAATAAAGGGGCTTATAAGCTAGCAGAGTGTGTAGTTGCTATGGACTCTTAAATCTTGTTTTTTTTTTCTTGTTTCATTCAAAAACACAGTGCACAGATTGGTTAGACTAGGTACATGGATGTTTGTTCAGGTACTTAATCTTGAAGTCTCTTTCGCCTAATTCTCAAATCTTCCTTTCTCAGTAAACACTGTTGAAGAGAGTGAACCTTTTGTCCATTATCTAAATAGGTTAGGAAAGTCTATTTGTATTGAGTTATGCATTTGCTTTTTCATAATCTACCCTTGATCACAAATCCATGTTGAATGATTTTTCGTGACAGAGGGTTAAATATGTTTGATTTGTTTGTGTGTTGTCGCGTACATGTTCATGTTTCTTTCTAACAATGAGGCATTAACTTTCAGTTCAATTAAATTTCAAATAATTTCATTTCGTTTTTTTGACACAAACGTATACTTATTACTTTCTTTCGCAACAAAGAATAAGGTTGGCAAGACAATGTAACATGAAAAGACTATACAACAACAGTGGAACCTCATAATTGTACATTGACATGAACATTCAAGTGATCAAAGTTAAGTAAGCAATATGCAATGTGCAAACATGGGGACGCCCACTAAAAAGTCAAAGCTTGTAGGATATGGGCCCCTCTGGAGATGAACATCAGTCGAACAATTAATTGAATCACAGAGATACTTCAAAGCGCCTTCTCGAAAGTGCTACATGGTGTCATATTATTTTATTATTGATGCAGGTTGAAAAATGTCAGAAGCTTTTAAATCTTTTTGCAGGCGTTTAACTTTGACTGATAATAAAAGTAACATAGATCACCATAAAGACCATAAGCACTTTAACTAAAGGACACAGCATTTTGTATTTTACATTTGCAATGTGTAATTACTATGAGGTTCCTCAATTCTTGTATACTCTTCTCAGTTTGATTTAATTTGCTAATGAACCTTTATTCTCTGCTACCAAAGAAATTGAAATGTCTGTCGAAAATGAAAAACAAAATGAATTCAGTTGAATTTATTATACCGCGCTAATCAATTTTACTTCAATTGTAAGTGCATTTCCCACATATACGAATATGTTTATCTATATACGCTTATATGAACACGTAGAAACTGAGATACATATATAAGTATTCACTTTGATGTCGATTAACAAATATTCGATTTCTTTGAGACGCTGAATTTTTATCTTAGCATGTGTTATCTTTTGCCATTATATATTCTGGATCTTTTCATTAAAATCAGTTGTTCACAACATGTTTTCCTTAGGCTCCATTGAAGTGTGCGTCTGAGCCTTGATGCCAGTGATAACAACAAACATTAAATCCCAAAACTACACTGTAAAAACATCGGTGTTAGATTTAACACCACGGGTGTTAAATCTAACACCGATCAAACTTCAATAAAGGACCACACCCACAGGTGTTAAAAATGCACTGTGATGGTGTTGAAAAGTGTTCACCTGACACTTCATGGTGTTAATTTGACACTGTACCTGGTGTTATTTTGACACTGTACTGGTGTTATTTCAAAAATGACACCACATGGTGTTGATTTGATATTTATTGGTGTTAATATCAATGGTTTAACACCCGTCCAGCTTCAATAAGAGACCACACCAGCTGGTGTTACTTTGGTGTAAATTTATTTTCACATTTTTTCAAAAATCTAGTATTTTAATGTAAAATTCTTGATCGTCTTGTTTAAATTAAAGATCAACAAGAAGTGCAGTTACTAAGAAACTCTTCAAAAAACAGTTTAAAATTGGGAAATGACACCCGGAGGTGTTAATTTAACACCATAAATGAGCACCGAAAATTTAACACCTGCTCGGTGTTCACTATTTAACACCGGACTTTTTGCAGTGTAACATTACATTAAAGAAGTAATCAAATCTTGTACACATATCATATTCAACCTATATAGAATAAGCACCTATAGTGGGCACAGTTTAAACAATAGTGCTGTATCTTAGTACATGTATCTACTTCTGGGGAAGTAGTTTCAATTTCGTTTCGCCCTGACAGTGTGACGTGCATTACAACATGGATATCTTGAATCGGAAGATTGCAATTTTGATTATAGGTGTACTGACATGTGTGAAGGGAGAAGAAGCAAAGCTTAACTAATGCATAACTTTCATACTAATCCTAGTGTTTCATTACTTCTTTATTTCTTCACAAAATTTACTTATTACTTCCTACATTTGCGGAAGACACAAACTTTTGCCTTTTTTTTACGGTTCACGCGATTGAATATTCTTGTACTTGTGTTAAGCTTTGCGTCAATACCAATACAGATCTCAATCATGATCATATATATCATAACAACTATATTCCGTATTATGAAAATCACATTGTATTCTTTATGACTTTTCCTGCTTTATTTTAACCGAATCACAAAATAATCTTATATTAACACCAAGGAGAGAGATGTTAAGATTCTTTGAGGAACGTCAGAAACGCCAACGTAACATTGATTAAAAATTACCTATTGTCCGTCAAGATAACATTTGGAGAGGATAATTAATGTTATTATTTATGTTTTCCGCAGAAAAAAACAACTTACTTAACTTTTCTCGATTTTTCACAGTTACCCAATTAGACTTAATTGCTTTATACTGCAATGACGGGTTTAATGTACGTTTACACATTGAATTAATTGTTTGTTTTTTTTTTTGTATTTTCATGCTTTGTTGATTTCTCCCATTTCAAGTGTGACAAAAAAAGAACATAAACGTCAATGGATCACTTTAAGAAATGAATGACATTCATGAGAAACTACCTATAACTCAAATAAAAAAACAACGGCATCACGTATATATCATTCCTGATGTATTTTAATAGTGACAGATTTTTTTGCGAGTGTCTTGTTTCGCTTTGCTTACACATTACCCTGCGGATAAGTTTGATTTAATAGTAAAGCCATTGTCAAATTATGGAAAGCTGATTTAGTCAGAATCTTCAGAGTGCTGTGGTGTATGAGTGATTTCGTTCTTGCTGTGCTATGTTTGTATAATGTGTGTATGGTATGTCAGTGGTAATACGTATGATCATGTTTGTCATGTAACATCATTGGTTGGATTCGACCAATATTCTGCTCATGCGCATTGTTTGACGGTAACTACATGTATATATTTAAGCCTAAAGAGATTCAGTTCGAATGCATCATTTCAGCGAAGTGCGGATTTACGTGAACTGCTGATACTGCTTTTTCTGTACTGAGGGCTTCAGCTGCTTCGGGTAAGGTTTGCCACATACAATACTCAAGCCTGCTCTGAACCAAAACGGAATGAAATATGTCATAGTTAGCCTAGTTTTCCACTCCTCATAAGTAATGTATTCCTTATATCACTAGACCATAGCATGATCTGTATATATTGGTAGTGTTCACATACACTATCAGGTGTTTAGAATAGTGTTTGAAATATTTACTGCCTTAAAATCAAACTCACGGTGCTTTTGAAATGAGGAAGGAGCTAGGCATATCACCTCTAATTGAATTATGTTAAATTCTTCTATATACAACCTGGTTGTAGTGTCATTAAGGTAGTATATGACATCTATACCAGGCTCATTTTTTTTACTAATTCTAATTAGTAACTAACAATTTCTTTTCTTTTCTTTTTCCCGACAAAGAAATGTTTTGGTCCTACATGAAAGATGACATAAATTTCATGCTGAATTTAGGCTGCCCGATTGGGCCACCAAAAGATAGCTTTTTTTGGGGGGGGGGATTTGATAGCTTGATATAGATTTTTAGTAGCCTGTTCTAAATTTGGCGATAATTGATTTAAGAATATATATAGCGATTTCAATTCTAAGCTTATTTTAAAGGAGAGATTATAAAAAAAAATTGCTCTCCAAATCAAATGATAAAAATTACGACAACCTAGCCTGGGTCCCGTTGCTACAAACGTTGCGTTTAAACGTAACTCCAAAAATCAAACGCAAGTCCTTTGCAATCAAACGCAACTTTGCGTTTGGTTCAAATCAAATGCAAAGTTGCGTTGGATTCATAATGGTCAGTAAAACCGCTTATATTGTAGCAAAAAATGCATTGTCACCGCCAGTATGCTGACATTTTGTTACATTTTGATAAATGTAGCCGGTTGATAAGCTAGCCCTAACCCTACACTATCTACAGAGCGGAAACGAATGCACTAATGAAGAGCACTAATATAAAGCAATCCAAAACCTTAAAAACCTCGGAGATGAAATATAATGGAATACAAAGTTTTACAGGTATTAATGGGAGAATAGTATTTTTCGTAATACTATTTACCAAACATTAGTGGATTTGATCAATACTTTATGACCTTAAAACTCTCCCAAGGCTTGATAACTAGGTGTTAAAAACCCAAAATATTGAATTAGCAACCAAATTTCCAAAGAGTAAGAACTAATTACTTCGTACCGCAAAGAAACGATATTGTGTGGAAGATTAAGGTTTTGTCTCACCATATTTCTTCTATAATTGATCCATTAACAAAAATGATTTGTTAATGGGTCAAAAGAAGACTTGTTAGTTGTTTACATTATATCCTCTGATTTGTATACATTGTCATACTGTAACTGCATCTTAAACCAGGGAGGTGGGCGTCCCACCTCCCTGCTTAAAGTTGTCATCTTAAAATGCCATAGATGTCTCGTTTTCGATTTTGATGAAACTTCGTCTGTTTGTACAACTTAATCATATTTTCACAGTCATGTTGACAGTCATAATGCACTTTATTGATCCTCAGACAGCACAAAAGATGAATGAACTTCACATATCCATTCTACGATGTCATGTCTTTTGCAGGACAAGAAGAACAATGATGAGGATACTGACAACCCTGACGATGATATGCCTTGTCATATCTGGAACGGTTCATCTTACGGTTACAGCTCAACCAATCAGAACTAGTATAACAACGGTCAAATCCTCTACCCAAAACACTGTTGGGACATCAGTTGCTAATTCTAAACGTCATTCACATATTGAGGTCACCGACAGAAGATTGACGACGCATGCGCAGCCCTTAGACAATGATATATTCTCTACCCAGGTCAAAAAGAGCTATGTACATTTTGGAACATCTCCATGCAACGACAAAAGCCTACTTATCAAGCCATTTTCAGAAAAGGATTGTAATGTTTTAGAGATCAACTGCAAAAAACTGACCGAAATCTGTACAATAACAACTGAGATTAGTACGCAAACTTTTACCGCGCAAAAAGAAAAAGAAACAGTCGATCTTTGGAAGTGGCAGTCAGTTACATGGACATGGGTGACGATTCCGCAGCTAGTAATGTCCATGCTAGGAATAGTTGGAAACCTTGTCGTAATTTTGGTGGTACTGCAGAGGCGCCACACTTGCCGGTCAACTGATGCACTGATTGGTGCTCTGGCCGCTGCGGATTTCTTGACGTCAGTGTTCATGGTCCCGCTGCCTACGCCACTCAGGGTTCCTGAAACATGGTTAGGAGATGTCTACTGCCAGGTAGTTTACACATCGATGCCCATGTGGGTCTCAGTGGATGCCTCCATCTTCATTCTGGCCTTGATTCCAATAGAGAGATACATTGCGATTGCCCATCCTCTTCATTTCAAGCGTCTTGTTACACGGCAGAGAGTTGGCAAAGTTGTTGCCTTGACATGGATGGCCGCGTTTTTGGCAAACGTTTTCTTGTTCTTTGTGGCTAGTGCGAAGGGCAACAAATGCACTGAAGTATTTCAGTCACGAATTGCCCAGATTATCTCAGGCATTATGCTTTACCTCGTTCAGTTTCTCATACCGGCTGTCATCATGCTTGTAGTCCAGGCTCTCACTGCACTGGTCCTCCATCGACAATCCCGCCGAAGGCTGGGAGAAAATTCAAAGGGCAATAAGTTAAACCCGTCAGCAAAGTACCTTGTGGCTAGGAAAAGTGTTCTCAAGATTCTGTTCGTTGTTGTCGTCGTTTTCCTCATCTCATGGACACCAACACAGACTGGATATTTCTTGTACAACCTTCGTGTTCTGCCATCGTCATATTTGTACAGTCCTCTTTATTTTGCTGTAGTTGTTCTAGGCTTCTGCAATTCTTGCGCGAATCCTGTTATTTACACTATTCGGAATCCTGAATTCCGCAAGGCAATACGAGAATTATTCATATCGACCACTAGCACATCGAGGAGAACAGCTTTGTTCAGCGAAAAGATAACAGGGGATACAGATTCGACAATCTACAATGTCGATGTCTAAGAAACAGTAAGCTTTCACGTTTCATCGCAAGATATAATAGGAAGAGTTGAAGTTTACCTTAAATATTCATATCATATTCTGCTGGCCAACTTACATAACTTTTCCCATTAACATCTTCTAAAAGTGCACACTAGATGTTTAACTGTGATTTTGTTATTTTCTTTTATTTTGAGGAATTTAATCTGTTTCAAAGATATTGTCATGTAAAAGGGTGGTTAAGTTTCTCTGCAAAATGAGATAATCTCAAAGGGCATTAGCAAAGCTCTACAAAGTGTCCTATTGTTTAATTATGGTTGCAGATAGGAAATGGCAGAAAAATATATACATAGGTCACGAAAATGTGGAAGATGTCACACTTCATTTCACTACAAACATTACGTTTGACTTGCATTCCAGTTTGAATGGCCATGAAAGTGTGATCGATCATCCGAGAAATTGTAAGCACCTTTATTAATAACACTGCACTGAAGAAATTGATAGGAAAATGGTTTAAGTGCCATTTTCAATCCTTTGTAAGATATTTCCATCATCTAATTTCTAACAATACCTCGTTTGTTATAAAACAAGGAATATTCTTGAAGTCATGACTGAAAGTATCCCATATTTCATTTTATCTTTTTCAACATCTTTAATCTCAAATATCTCAAATTACGACAAGTGGACTTAGTTTGCTATCAAGTTCTTTATTCATATTCCTCCCCGATCAATTTATATCAAAAATATATTCCAGTCGTATTTGCATTCTCCCATGTCGAAATTAATCATGTTTATCTACCTTTATATAAATATGTAGAATTTCAGATATATCTAGACATGCTGAAATCAAGCATACACTTAAATTTTTTACCAACAAGTACTTAAATTAGGTGGGTCTCTGGATTTTTAAAGATGCAGGCCTATGTGTTGTGTGTAGTCATTATGCACTTGGATCTTTTCATTTAAATCATTGGTTCACATCATGTTTTACGTATATTTCATTGAGGGGGATCACAGGTCAATCGTGAATCAATCAAAAGACGACAACTATTAAAGACGAAAAATTATGGCAGTTGAAGAAAGTCATAGATTATGTAATACTTTGACACAGATAACATTGATATGACACTTAAAATGACATAGCAGTAATATAACACATAGTTAAAATGTGTAAAGAATTAAAAAATTTAAAGAAATTACAGTCTAAAGAAATAGATTGAGCACGTAACTCCCCAGAGTCTCGACAATGAAAATAATCTAAGTGTACTGTTGGGGAAGCCGATTGGATTCTGATTTGATTTACTGAAGACGTATATCTTCGCTGAGGCCATATCACGTATACATGACTTCATAATTAGCTTGAATCAGCGCTTATAACAGCACTGACAGGAAAAGAAGCAAAATATCAGTAAGAGAGAATGAGAATATGAGTGCAGAGGGGTGAAGATGCACATAGCTGATAATTTTTTTCGATCATTTGTCTCCGTCTGTACATATTACGTGTACACATAACCACTATGTGTTATATGTTTACAGTATTCTATGTATGTCTCCTAGTTGGACATCATGTATTATTCAATTTTGTTACATTTGATGTATTTTTTTTTATTCATTGAGAAATATGAAAATAAATGAAATGAAATATGTATCTGTTTTTTTTTTCTCCCGACATGTTTGTTAAAAAGTGGATCATCAATTCCGATCTTACAAGTACATTTTGTACTGAGAGAAAGAGTAAAATTGATTTAAAAGTCAGCCATAGCACAAGATGTCATTAACGAGAAATGCTCATACTAAATGACTACAGGCCTACTACTGCTTTTTCTTCTCATCTTAATTGCAGACAAAAAGTGTGTCTTCTTTCCTACTGTTGTAAAAGACACAGCCTTTTGAACGTTATTTTTCGTAGCTTATGGGAAGCATGAATAAGAGTACAAATAATCGCTCAGTACTCTTCTCGCTTTTTCTCATAGTCAAGCCTTCAAAGCCGAAAGCCGGCTGTCGTCTTTGTTTGGTATCTATATTTGTTATCCGTGACATCGATCAATGCCTTGAAGCAATCTGTGTTCTGTAAGTTGACTCCTTGGGAGACATCCGTAACGTGAGATTTTCTCAGCAAGATGGATGGTATACAATGTGGATGGGGGAATGTACACTAAAACCCTGCTACACTTCCGAGTTTCATATCCCTAATGCCGCCATGTCTTGCTCGCCAGGTACTGTAGTGAGCTGGTATACAAAGGTATCATTCCCTAATTCTATGTCCATTTGACATCTGATCATGAACCTTGTATTAAATCGGTCCCAATTGTTCAGATGCTGGGTACCATTTACAGAAGTTCCAGGTGTAACATCCTGCTGTATAGAAAGTCTACACGCACGAAATGTGTGAATAATTTTATCACATGATTCTATTGCTAATATTCACAACTGTATAATTTATTATACCTCCCATATTACGGTAGATTACACCAGGAACTAAAGAACTAAAGGTCGCATGCTGTAAACATATACTCAAGTGCATGGATTTTGCCTTTTCCTCAGACTTTCAATACCTTGCGGCATCAACTAATTAATACCAAAACCTATACGATAAGTAACTTTTAGTTAGTGTCCAAGTAGTGTGTTGCCATGGTAACAACATTTTGTATTCAGGTCATACAAATCTTGTGAATTAAAACCATTTTTGAGCAATTCAGTTTGTATTTCATAAAAGTAATGTATTTCTGTAATGTTTATTTATGAAAAATGCCTGCCAATGTCAAGCAATGCATTTTCATGGCAACATGTTTTTTAACAAAGATACAAAATCTTATGGATTAAAATACCCCCTCAAATTCATGAGCAATATGATATCATGATACTGTGATTTTTTGTTAGAAGTGTCAGGTACATAACAAGCGTGAGGCAGGAGTTTAATATTTATCAGTCACCTTCAGTAATGTTTATGTATGATTTTTTGAAAAACATACTGAAAAATTGTTTATAACCTCTTTCCTTTCCAAAGCAGTGCTTTGGTACTAAATACAGTGCAAAGTTTGAGATAACAGTGGTTTTGGAAACAATTGTCAACCCAATTTTTTTTTATTTTGGTTTGCTTTGAACTTGTGGGGAAACTTCTTAAGGTTTTCGTATAGGAGTCAGGGATCTTGCTGAATCAAAGAATTGGAACAATATTCATAACTAATTTGTAAAGAGAACTAAGATGTTTCACTATTAAATAGCAGTAGGAGCTCCAGCATTCTTTTCTTTGAGTGGATCATGTCCTGTATTTATATCTGGTTTTTGCTTGCATGAATTCCTATGTGAGGTCATTGAGTCATGATAGCATAATGATCTCATGAAAGAAACAGATTAATGTAAATACCGGTTTGTTTGGTTACTTTTGTTTTTGTATTGGTCTTGCTTTTGAGGAATGCTTATGTACACATTTGTTTGCAACTTCATTTTATTCTCATTGGTATTGATGCAATAAATACCGCATTTGAAGCAAAGTACTGAAAGTAAGCTAATGTTCAAAGAGTATCACTTGAGTGGTGTGCAAAGTATGACTGGATGCGTAGTGAAAATTGACAAGATGATTTAGTGATTTTTACTAAACGTATAGTCAGATCGACATAACTACGTAGATTGATCTAGTCAATTTTAGTGATTTCTAGTTGCACACAGCTGATCCTTTCATCTAAATGGGATTTGCCTTGATAATCACATAGCATAACTAGATTGGTGTAGGGAAAATCGAGCAGTTCTATTTGACTGATTATCTAATCAAAGAAGTTATTCTATCTGACTAGATAATCAGTCAGATAGAATAGTATAACTAGACTGATTTAGTCAGAATCTAATTCTATTTGACTGATAATCTAGTCAAATCTAACTAGATAACAAGTCAGATAGAATAACTAGATTGATCTTGTCAATTTGACTGGATATCTAGTTGCACCAAGCTGTTAGATTTGACTAGGAATCAGTCAGATTTTGCCATAGCTTTTTTCCTTGTTTTTTCTTTTTTGCAAGTGTGACCAACTAGAACTATTCGGTAAAGTGGGGTGGCGATTTCTGCGCGCATAGCACGTTGGGGAAAATAGCGTTATCTTTCTTCTGTATTATTTTGATTAAGTCAGGTCCTGCCACACCTTTCCGAGCAAGCCTTTCGTGCGACTTGCGTAAAACAATATTTGCTATTCGGAGGTCCTCGCAGACGACAGCATACCTAGCATATTTACCCGCAGCCAAGTTTAGGCCCTGACACACTTTTCCAGGTAAGGTACGCAGGTTTGTCGCCTGTGGGGATTTTATAGCAGGCAGGACAAATTTTGGATGCGGACTAGGATTTGGGTGAGTTTCGCCTGCTTCCTAGCCGCTAGACCCATGCTACTTACGTTCTATTTACGTGCATCCTTTGTGACCTGCGTGTCAGGTGCATGCGGTGGCGAGCGAAGGCTGACAACTCGGTGAAGGAATAATCCCACTGAAGGAATTTGATATTGCAGTAGTCCCAAATAATGACATTATTTCAGACGCAGCCTACTCTCAACTAACTAGCAGAGAGACAGTAGGCCTTAACTGACCCTCAGCATGCACGTAATTTTCTCGTATAACTCGCTCCACGCCGGCAAAACTGACCAGCAACACGGATGTTGGCAGTTTCGACACCGTTCCTTGGCAGTAAAACACCCGTATTGTGCACGTAGAATGCCCGCAGATGACACGCGCTTCCGGCGCATATAGGTATAGATCCAAAGGCAACCTACAAACTTCAAACGGGTCAACTGCTTGTGACTTCCGGCAGTTACGGGTCTCCTACTGACCGTGTTCTGCGTGGACCATTGCGAGCACTCCCCGCGACTCACCAGGAAAAAGTTTTGGTCATGCTCAAAACTTGGCTGCGGGTAAATCGGACTAGCGAGCGCACCTTCGGGGAACTACGGGCGAGATACGTGGTAAGTACTGTCATGTGCGGGCCAACTCCGTAATCAACCCGCAATGCTTCCTCAGACACGGTTTGACAAGACCTTGAGCATGCTCAAAACTTGTTCCGGGTGAGTCGCGGGGGGTTGCCCGAAGAGGTACACGCAGAACACCAGCAGGAAGCCCTTATCGGCAGCACCTCGCAGGCAACTCCCACGCAGGTACTTCGCAGCTGTAACGCAGGTACTTCGCAATCCCCGTATGTCGCCCGTAACTGAAAGCGGATCGGTTTCGAAGCTCTCACGCAGGTCAAAAGGAATACACACAAGGTAAGTAACATTCGTCTAGCAGGTAGGACGCAAGTACGGAATTCGCCAACATCCTTGCCCGCCCGCAAAAAAAAAAAAAAAAAAAAAAAAAAAATTCTGCGTGCTGGAATATTGCTACTCGCAACAAGCTCTCTTAGCTTACCCGAAAAGGTGTGCCAGGGCCTTTATCGATCCTTCGCAATTCAAACATAACAGAGCATAGACCTCTTTTATAAATAAATTACGCTTTGATTCAATTAAATTAAATTCAATTCAATTCAATTCAATTCAATTCAATTCAATTCAATTCAATTCATATGGTTTTATATGAATTGATTCAAATATTCGGGGCGTTTAAAAGTCAGCATCATTACTTGTTATGCCTGGTGTACGTAGTGATGTATTCTTGTTGGTGTTTGACATGCTTTGCTTGAATAAACGTTATCATGCAAACGAATTTAATAATCAGAGGCAGTGTCAAATTACAGGATTGTTGATAGAGTCCTTACCCTTACGGTATTATGGTAAATTAGTAATTTGCTTGAGTGCAGTCTTTTAATTTTTGCCTGGTATGTGGGTGTGTGTGTTTTCCAAAGGGTAATATGTCTAATTGTGACAGGCTTATGATATCATTGGCTGAATTCAATCAATAATCTGCTCATGCGCATTATACAATGCTGATTACCAAAACCTAAAGACATGCAGTTCGAAAACATCATTTCAACAGAGTGCGGATGTTATGCGTGAATTGCTGATATTGCAAATCCGTGGTCAAGAGTTCAGCTGCTTCGGGTAAGGTTTACTAGTTAACTCACTCAAGCCTACAATAAAATACCAGCTTTAAACAGAAGCGGTATTGAATATTTCATAGTTAGTCTTGTTTTCTATTTGTCATAATTATGCTTTAGTCACTTTGATCATCAGACCACCGCATTAGGTACTTAGTGTTGCTGTTCAGATTGTTACTGTTCAGATACAGAAATAGGTATCTGGATGTCGGTATATATATATATATATATATATATATATATATATATACCGACAGAAAAAACAAATGTACTCCTAACGCTTTGAAATAAGGAACTAAGAAATTTTTTACAGCAAAAATACATTATTGTGTATAAGTTGGTAGGTTTTGGTCTATGTTTTAATTTCAAAATTGAAAAAGTGGTAGTGATTTGTCAGTGGGTCAAAAGAAGACTTGTATAAAGGGGTTGACATGATAAGATCGTCTGATTTGAATACATAGTTACAAATAATGTAACTACTTCTGTCATTTTTAAATTCCATGGCTATGATGAAAATTCGTCTGTTTCCAAATTTAAAGTTAACAATGAATGGTGATGCACTTTAAAGATCCGTTGACACAACAACAGATGAATCAACTCCTCTTTTCCATTTTACGATGCTATGTTCTTTACAGGAAAACAAAAACAGAGACAAAATGAGGATAATGATAAACGTGACGATCGTTCTTCTTGTCATATCTGGAACGGTTCATCTTACAGTCACAGCACGACCAGTCAGCACTACAGCTGTACAAAATTCTGGCCTAAACACTGTCGGGACATTAGTCGTCAGCCTTAAAAGTCATTCAGACATTGAAGTCATCGACAGCAATTTGACGACACACTGGCAGCCTTTAGGCAATGTTTCAGATTCTACTGAGATCGTCAAGAGCTACTTATATATTGGAGCAACCCCACGCCAAGACAAAATTGTTCGAATCAAGACATTTCTAGAAAGGAATTTTAATATATCAGAAATCAGCCATGAAATTATGACAGAAATCTATACAGAGACAGTAGAGATTGGTACGCCGAATTTTACTGCGCAAAATGAGGAAGAGCCTACAAGCCCTAGGCCGATTTGGAAGTGGCAGTCAGTTGCATGGACATGGGTGACGATTCCGCAACTAGCAATGTCCATACTAGGAATAGTGGGAAACCTGACAGTGATCCTGGTGTTGTTCCAAAGGCGCCACGCTTGTCGGTCAACTGATGCACTGATTGGTGCTCTGGCCGTTGCGGATTTCTTCACATCAGTGTTCATGGTTCCGCTGCCGAGACCACTGAAGGTTCCTGGAACATGGTTAGGGGATGTCTACTGCAAGGTTGTTTACACATCATTGCTCATGTGGGTTTCAGTGGGTGCTTCCGTCTTCATTCTAACCTTGATTCCTATAGAAAGATACATTGCGATTGTCCACCCTCTTCATTTCAAGCGTCTTGTAACACGGCAGAGAGTTGCCAAAGCTGTTGCCATGTCATGGCTGGTGGCATTTTTGGTAAACTTGTACTTATTGTTTGTGGCTGGTGCCAAGGGCGGCAGGTGCACTGAGGTGTTTCAGTCATGGACTGCCCAGATCATCACCGGCTGTGTGCTTTTCCTCGTTCAGTTTCTAATACCAGCTGTCATCATGCTTGTAGCCCAGATTCTGACCGCACTGATGCTCCATCGACAGTCCCGCCGGAGGATAGGAGAAGATTCTAAATGCGATAATTCGAACCCGTCAGCGAAGTATCTTGTGGCTAGGAAAAATGTTCTCAAGATTCTGTTCCTTGTTGTTGGCGTTTATCTCATTTCGTGGACACCAACACACACGGTTTATCTATTGTACAACCTTCGTGTCCTGTCAGCGTCCTATTTATACGGCCCCCTTTTCACTGCTCTAAATGTCCTAGCCTTCTGCAATTCTTGCGCAAATCCTGTAATTTACACGATTCGGAATCCTGAATTCCGCAAAGCGATAGTAGAATTGTTCAAATCACCCACTAGCTCATCAGGAAAAGCGGCTTTGTTCAGCGAAAAAACAATAGGGAATACAGATTCAACAATCTACCATGTCGATGTCTAAGCAACTTTTTCGACGTTAATTCTACATGATCACTGGAAGTAACTATGGGTACAGATTGTTGTAAAGTTACATCAAATATGCACTGAAAATAATAATCTGGCAGTTTTACATCTTGCAGTATGCTTAAAGTCTGTATAAGCTTGTAGATCACCTTGGATTTTGATTAGAAACATTCTCAGTTTACCCTCCCAGAAAGTTTCGAACCCCCTTTTCCTTAGATTCAGATATTGGATTTTCAAACGATTAGATCAGCAAACGAAAACAGAATGAACGAGAAAAGCACTCTGAGAGCGCAGACCTCAGCCAAGTAGCTACTTTCCACCGTGCAGAATTAATGTGCGCCTATCAAGCGCCTATGAGAATATGGCGATCACGAACTGCGTATCAATAGTCAGAAATAGGGCCGAGTTGTCCCTGAGACCGAGTTAACCTGGATCCTTCTGGAATAAAAGTCGGTATACCGACTTTTACTTTTGATCTCAAAATACTCCGAAAGAACTCATCATCCCGGCAAATCGCATCAGCCAGGTAAGTTTCTTGGTAGACTCTTTTGATTATTACAAGCAAATATGAAATTGTGCCAGACGGGTTCTCAAACCCTTACCAAAACTGGCCCATCCTCAGTAAAAGCGTTCAAATACGGAATTTTGGTGTCGCCGACATTCCATGACAGTTTGCGGTTCCCTTAAACCTATTAGATACTATTTAAATGTTTATAGGCCTAATATATCACGAGGACTTTATTTGTTAAAAATAAACACGATCAAATGCGGTTGTCTGCCTTTTTGTATAAAATTTTGCTGTTGAACTTCGTGAAGACCCCAAAAACGCAGTGTCGCCGGCTATTTCAGAATTATGTTTTATTGCTCCTCTCCGTCCACAAACACACTTTCCAAATATCATTTTCATGGACGATGAGCATTATATGTGCTAATCACAATACTCAAAAGGTTCCAAAATTTTTATTGACTTCTTTTTTATAGCCTTTTGAAACCTGTCGCCAAGTTCACCGCCAGATACGTAACCAGTTTTTTTTAGTGTTACAGCATTGCGAAAATAACAAGACTATGCAATGACCCTGTGTATATGAAACCCTGAGGATATGCTTCATACATTGGAAGTACTTAGATTTTTTTGTGCAATAGCTCTTTATTGAGAATACGGTACAATGTTTGAAATATCGGTTTTCTACACTTTTATTTGGACAGATACGTTACATACTTTTCACGCCACCCACTGCGACAGATATTGCAATGTCAGACAATTGTATATTATACATTACTCCTCGGAATGACGCATCGATTCAACATTAAAGTTTAGTACAAGTAAGAAATATTTGGTAGATATCGCTCTCATAATAATATGATCGACCATATACGTTACCACAGATACGTTACCCCATATACGTGACCGAATTTTGCTCATTGGTCTTGTGCTTTCTGGGGATCAAATCTGGTCAAAATTCATCCCTACACACTACATGCTTCGTTTTGTTGGACCTCAGGATTATATTCTTACACCAAAAGGACAGAGAGGTGAAAAAGAGCAACACTTCCACATGATTTTTCTTTCTGCGTCAGTGTCTCACAACTTAATGCCAAGTTTTCCGACAGATACGTTACCACATAATCAAAATGCTGAAAAGAAATTGTAAATGTTTTTACAAACAGATCACTGTGTGCATATAAACTCCAAAGTTCTATTCTATAAAACCCAGCCACTTTCATATTCTATGCAACAACTTTGAACGTTTATTTTACAAGACGAAGCTAAGATTCAGCATATCAGTTTTTTTGCTTTTCAAATTTAGCAGATACGTTACGTATAATTCAGGGCACCCACGGTGACAAATAATGTTATGTAAAACAAAGTGTTCATAAAACAATTCTGCATAGAATGACGCTTCCATAAAGAATTAAAGTTATGTTCAAATGAAGAATATTCAGTAGAAATTGCTCTGTAACTTCACCGACAGATTCATTTACGGTACGCCAGATACGTTACCAAACTTTGAAAGAGTAAAAAGTAGTTTATGAAAGGCTTCCGAGAAAAGTTTCAGTGTTCTGTTGCATATTTATTCTAGTGTTTTTCAACATATGACGAACTACTCAAGATTCATTGATAAGTTGAACAATTATTTATTCATTTTCATTAAAAGGGATGAGCCAAATACGTTACCATAGGTCAAACAACTGTTTAGCATATCGAGTTCATAGAGACTGTACCTATTTCCTTCTAAGTGCCTGCAAAAATATATTTTTAAACCTTGTTTGCATTATCCATCAAAACTTAATGAATATTTATAGTCAGATGGATAAATACATTCAGACGTAAGATGAGAATATTCTGTGAATGAAGAACTCAGCTTTCACATTTAGGGCTCTTTTCCACTACATTTCATAGTTTGAATATTACGTACAATGTTTTAAATGGTTAATTTGGGCTTACATCATTCATTTTTACATCAATTTATGAGGTAAATAATTAAACAGGTGATATTTATTAATTCATACACAACTAAAATTATTACTTATATTTTACCAGATACGTTACCAAAGGTGATTCGATGTTTTTCAAAAGTTATTTCCCCAGGAAAGCAATTCATATTTGTTTTCTGTGGAAATTCCAGATCGGATCGTTCCCTTTGCATGATTTGTGGGATTCGAAACTTTATTTGTAAGCGAAATTTGCTAAAAATACAAAGTGAATCTTAAGGTTATATTTCATTTCAGCAAAAAGCATATTTCAACCTACCACACAGAAATAATTTCTACCAATTAGCAAGGGATGACAACATCTTTACCTCTTGAAAAACCCCAATATCTTTAGGGGGACAGATGTCTTTTCCTGAACAAAAATTGGATCAAAACAATAAATTTAATTCAGAGTCAGGAGTCCATTACAACATGTACATTTGCGGTAACGTATCTGATTGGTGATCAAAAATCATATATGATGCTCTATTTCAATTCATTTTTACTCAATGAATGGCCATCATTTAGAATGTTCCACTTTTTGTTTCGTATTTGACTGGTTTTGAAGTTTCCGAAAACACATCTTTGAATGTCTTACTTTGTGGTTGATTTTTCGGTTTTGCTCACATGGAATTGAACACTTAATCTGAGAATGGCCCAACTATGTTTTCACTTTAATTGATTCTCTTCTATCTTTGGCAGAAACTAGAGCACGCACTTTCTAGTGCGCGCATGCAAACCTCAAATACGCGCAGCCTGAACTCCAAGTTCATTTACTCTACCTGCCAAAATGTCAAAAATCCTTCATAAATTCCCCGAAAATTTTCAAATCACTACCAAATTTTAATCATCTGTTACCTGTATTATTCTTAAGCTTTCCTGTAAGTTTCATTTAAATCCGTTAACCACTTTTTGAGTTATTTTGCACACGGACAAACTAACTAACTAACTAACTAACTAAGAAACGAACACACAAACCAACGGTAACGAAAACATAACCTCCTCCCTTGGCGGAGGTAATAATACAATACACGTCAATTAGATTACTGTGTTTGCTAAGTACATTTGTGGCTATCCTAGTGTGCACATGGCAATACCGTTAACTGCAGTTTATGTTATCCTTGTCGGTGACCGTTATCAACCTTCTTAGTACACAATTATGACGCGCACCTTGGAACAAGAGGTGGCACACAGCATAATGTAACATTCATATTTTCCTTCAGTTTTTATTCTTCTTACTGTCTAGATTGACATGTTTCCAAATTCAATATTCCACCTACAGTATGCACCAGATTTATCAATTCAAATTCTAAAAATACATAAGCTCCCTCATATAATATAGGGACAACCCCTTTCAAACCTTCTACCGCCACCCACTAACACTTGATGGACCTAAAGGTTTTCAAATATTCCACAAAAAGCTGAAAAAGTCTACCAAAAGAAACTCAATTTAAACACTAAAAATGTAAAACTTCTTTGTGTGGGAGGGAAGGGGATTGAAAAATGCTAAAGCTTTCTCGCCTAGTCCACCTTCACAGACTTACAATTAGGGGATCAAATGTTCTGAAATATCACACCAAATGTGTGCAACAGGTCGTTTAATTTCAAACCTCAAATTGCTAAAGTCCCCTCTTGGGGGGAGGGGAGGGGATAACCCATCTCACACCTTCCTCTCGCTACCATCGACCTGCAAATTCCTACACTTTATAGACTGAAAAAAGCAAATAATTCAAATTGTCCAGCAGTTCAGTGACTTTTAATTCTAAAAATTCACAAGCTCTCTAGCTGATGGGGAGAAGGAGAACCCCCCCCCCCCCACACACACACACATTCTTCACTCTTCACCAAACCTTAATGGACTTTCCAGAATGGAAATTTCCAGAAAGGTGAATTTCCATTCTAAGATTTTACGTAAAAAAAAAAAAAAAATCCGCCCCGGAACCCCCGCTATTAAAGTCCACGTTCAGAGTCTTACACACTGGGAGAACGTTCAAAATATTTATCACAAATATTTCCCCCTCCCCCGCCGCTTAGCACATCCCAATATACTTGTACTTTGGGGATTGAAAAATTCCAAACATTTCACACAAAAAAGTGTATACTAGATCGCTGAATTTCAATTTCAAAATGCAGAAGCTCCCTCGTATGAGAGGGAAGGGGAATACCCCTTCTCCCCCCCCCCCCCCCCGCCTTCAGTCCGTCGTCACAGATCCCCTCCCTCCCCCACCCCCTCCGATATGTATTGCCTTGAAAGGAACTTATCAACAAGATACTTTATCAAACATACTTGGAAATGCACGTTCTGTGAGGCAACATGCAAATGATTAAAAATGAATCAATATATTACCGGAATCTATATTAATGCTGTATTTTGGCTACCATACTGCATTGTTGCTAAAAATTACAAAAATTTATTGAAATTGTATCCGAAAATATTCGAAACGGCAAACGGGCATAATAGTAACGATCACACATGTTCTTATTAAATATTCCACCTGTGTATACCTGGGCTATTAAGCTTTATCGACAAAAAATTTAGCTAATATAAATCCTTCCCATTGTAATGCTGTTATAAAACTGTATGATATTGATTTATACGAAATATTAACAAACTTTGTTTACCATCATGACAAAGTTTAGCAGCATCATTTTGATCGTAATTTTAGCAATCAAACAAGCCTTGTAGAGATGGTACTCTTTAATGTGAAGGACACTGTTCATATGAGATAGGAAGGTCGATTATATCCTGATAACTGCTTGACAATACATTGACGAGTCTATAGTTTGAAACTGCAATTTGTGAAAATCTTGTGGGAAGAGAAATGTGACCTACCCCACTCCAAAAATTTGAATGTGTGTTCGTAATGACATTATGCTTGACAGAATATATAATTGGACCAGAAAATGCAGTGGAAAAATGTTTGGTGCTGGAGAGTCATGGTTAGGTTAAGATTGCGGTATGTTTGTTGAGCTACTTCACCTCATTTTGGGCATGACGAATGGGCATGGGCATGGGCATGGGCATGCATTGGGCATGCTCGGTGATGAAGAGACACTTGTGGTATCATGTATTTACACGACTATTGTTTTTTTCACATGTTACAACCGATTCTAACTCGTTGCGTTTTCTAATCTCGTTGGTAGGTAGGATGATAAAAGACGATTGCTTAGCTGCTTAGAAGCTTCCCTAGGTCTCACAGTCTAGAATGCTGAGAGTCAACCTTAAATGTCTGAACATTATAGCCATCAATTATTATGAACAGGCGAGTGCAAATTTTTTTTTTATGAATTATTGCTTTGTTTATTGATTCATTGTCTTTAAAGAGGATTGATATTGCACACGATTTTGAAATGCACTAAGCAAAGATGAGCTATTGTCCTTATTATTATTGTGATTATCAACATGGGTAGTACTTGTCACTTCTATTTTATTTCTCCATTCATTATCAATACGATGTATAAAAAATTAACAATGTGTCGGCATAGCTTTATAGGAAAATGCTTTGATATGCGTACTGATAGATACAAACGTAGGAAAATGTTAAAATCACAGTTTATAAAGTTATTTCATGTTGAATGTATACTAGGAGGAAATACATTCAAAGTAATAAGTAATATTTTGTGTTTTATATGTTAGCGTATTTGAGCTCTTTCATCAATACCTTGATTTAAACAGGTTATTTTTGTGATCAAATTCGTTGTGAGTATTTGTTCTGAACGATCTCCAAGTCAGTTTGTTGCAGTTTGAAATGCCATTTGTTTTGCATGAAACGGTGAATCTGTTTTTTGCATTATGTTCCATTTACATTGCCTTGAACTTGAATAAAGTCACGATAAAAAAAAACAAACTATGCGACTCTCAAAGAAATCATATGAAGGCTAAAAGAATAGATGGTCAATACTTCGGGATATCTAAACACTGTTTAATTCAATATGTTCGATTTCGTAGAGCCAAGAAAATGTATTTTAGCTGCCGGTCTTATTCCTATTTTGTCTGTGTGTCTGTATAGTGCATACTCAACTAAAATGATAAGCTTTCAAAGTTTGACAAGTGTACGATGCCTTCATTCCCCGTCGTTTCTTTCATTTGTGTGCATTTCCTGTCACTTATCAAGTTTCCACACAATTCACATTTGTAACATACATCAAGAGATCAATGAATACTAACAAATATCTGCATTTTAAGTGCATAATATAGACTTTTGATGATGATATTGTTTTTCAGTGTATAATGCAAACAAAATAGGCATTTTAGACACCCAACAACTGTCAACTATCACTTTATAAGTAAATGATATCATATGACTGACCACATGACTTTCTCTCGTAGCCTCACTGATTACTGACGTAAAGTGAAAACACATTATGGATCATTTTATATGAGCTCTTTATGGTATGTAGTAAATTAACATTTTCTTTTTATATTTCAGTGGCGTCCCTATATAGTGCAAAATCAATAGAAGCAAAGTATTTTCTACCAGTGCAGCAAAACTTGTCTATTCAAACAAAATCAAGCAAAGAAGTATAGCACAGTTAATACATGACAGATATGCGTAAATCCGTTCTTATGCAATATTTAAGATTCTCTTTGCTACTGAACGATGATTGTGTGACATCCATTTTTTTAAAGTCTTTTGCAAAATAAAACAGACGATTACGATTCAGCGACTCCTGCATCTGAGTATGGTGTCCATGAACTTATCAGATACTTACAAAATCAAGGTGATCTCCAGAATAATAATATTACTGAACGCACTGGCAATTGAGATAAATTCCTTTCCAACCTGTTGGAGAAGCCTTGGATCAGCGGAAATTAAATTCCAATCAACCTTGTCATTTCATTCACGACGAATGGCCGCAACCATGTCCATCGGTCTTGCACTGAAAGTAAATAACGCCCGTTTCCATTACGGCGGTTATTCATTGATATCGAATTCACGTTAATCATGTTAAAAGCCGATCAATATGAATGGATCCCGGCCACCGAATTTATTATGAGACAAAGTGGTAACAATTGTCACAGAACTTTATGCATGGCGTGTGTTACCAGACCTACACGTAACGAACTCACGCTAATAAGTTCAGGCTACCACGATCCAAGCCAACAAATAACATCCCACAAACAATAAAAATACTCCTGAAATTACTTTTCTACAATTTGATTAATTTAGTATTGAAGAATAAAATGAATTCACTGTTGTATCTGGTGGAGGAATTAACCATTACCGTGGCCCGTAATCATGATAAGATTCAGACTCCCCTGAATGATATCATTGTTGATATAGTCGTACTTTGTTGATTGCATCGCATTTTATCAACGTAAGTATAGTTATATTTCTTTTCTGTGAGTATATCTGAATGACTCATATAAATTCGAAACACATAGTTATATCGTAACATAAATTCAAATGAATCAGTTACTGTAGCTGAACTTAAAAAAGCAACAACAAAACAAAATCACCAAATTGTTTCTAGATACCCAACAAAAAATGTCAGAATGAATCTGGCAAAACTGTTACTGTATGGAATGAACTGAAGCAGAGAGAACTTACGCTATTCAAAACGGACTTTTAAAGATCCAAGAATGAATGAGTCATCTTCTCAAACATCAATGTCTATACATGTTCTTGCATTAAGAACACTTCCCTTTCCTCCTCTGTATTGTTTGTTTTTTGTAAGTTTTTTTCTGCATTTTTAAAATTTCAGCGCAGAAAAAACAAGTCATAATCATTACTGACCATACTGACACAAACAATGTAAAGTGAACTTGCAAATTTGTTATCGACGAAGACTAGTCAATGTCAATCAAAATGAGTATTTGCTGAAGTGGAAATGCAGCAGACTGCACATCGTAAGCCATATTCTCTCCTTTGTAATGTGTAGGCCTATTGTCTTGTCTAATCTTATGTCTCCCTTTTCATTTTGTAAACTTCTTTTTGTCTCTTTTGATTAAAAACAACCTTATATAGGCCTGCATGCCTCCATTGATATTACCACTCTCAGATATACGTGGGTTCATATTATTGTAATATCTGTAATCTCATTCGAGTGTTATTGCTCTCTTTTTTCTATGTTTGTTTTTTTGTTTTTTATTGTTCCATATTCCACATTTCAACAAATACATAAAACATAAACATCACAATACAAAAGCCTGGATGAATTGTCAAGTACAGCTTATAAAAAGATAAAACCTGTGAAATATGAGGAATCTACATAGAAGCATTGCTTGTAGGGTGTAGATTCCCAGATGCGGATGTGAGATTATTTCTTACTTGGTTATGTAATTAAAGGAATGACAATTTGTGAATTGGAGAAATATAAACGCCAAAAAGTAAAAAGAAAAATAAAAAAACAAAGAAAACAATGTCCGCGGCACAGACTTCTTGAGAGTTGCGTGATCACCCGAGCGAGGTACAAGTCAGATGCAGTGTACAATAGCAGAGATACCAAATGTGTACAAAGGAAGTTCAGGAGATAATACAGAAATCACGAGCGAGGCACATGTTACATAATCGATAATGTCAGTAATGAACAGAGAATGTCGAGGAGGATTGAAGAATAGCTATAAATATGAATTCAGAAAAACTCGTTTAAGTTTATGCTTAAATGAATATAGAGACTGAGATTGGATTATTTCTCTATCCAACTCATTACAAAATTTAGGTTCTGTAGTGGTTATTGTTTTTAAAGCAGATACGGTTCGTACAGGAGAAAGATGAAAAGAATCTTTTTGTCTAGTAGGGTAAGAATGAACTTAAGTTTTTTTTTACAAACATCGAAGAAAACACATCAGGGAGACCACCTGAGTTTAATTGATACATAAATGACCCGATATTAAAATGATATAAATCCTGGATCTTCAGTGTTCTACTGGAAAAGAATAAGACATTAGTGTGTTCGAAAAATGTGGCGAAGTTAATTATCCGTATAGCTCTTTTCTGTATCAATAATAAAGAATTAAGTCTAGTTTTACAGCAGTTTCTATATGCCAGGATTCCATAACCTATATAAGGCAAAAATAGAGTAGAATACAATGAATGCAGAACATGTTTAGGGAAAAACTGTTTTAACTTATATATAACACCAACATTTTTTGATAGTAATTTACGCAAAGAATCAACATGAACTTTCCATGTCAACTTACAATCAATATAAAGACCAAGGAATTTTATATATTCCACCTGGTTCAATTCTACGTCGTTTACAACCAACTTACCCGGTAAAATATAGATTATATTGCTAAAAACCATAAATTTTGTCTTGGTCAAATTCAATGACAATTTATTAGCCTGGATCCACTTAGATACTGATTTTAATTCAGTATTTATGGTATTCAGTAAAACATGAGGGTTTTGATTTGAATAAAAAATGCTGGTGTCATCGGCAAAAAGTAGAAAATAGAGCAGAGAGGACGAACTGCGAAAGTCATTCGTATAAAGAATAAACAATAACGGACCTAAAAGGGATCCTTGCGGTACCCCACAAGTTATAGGCTGTGAGCTGGACACATGGCCATTCAAACTAACAAATTGAGTTCTTCCAGTAAGGTAACTTCTAAACCACTCCAAGGCCCTCCCACGAATCCCATAGTGTTGTAATTTTTATAATGATATTTCATGGGTGATTGTGTCAAAGGCCTTGATGGAGTAGTCAAGAAAGATACCTACTGTGTGACACTTGGCATCGATCGCTTTGATAATTTTCTCTATCATGAGTAAATTAGCATGAATTGTGGAATGCTTTTTACGAAATCCAAATTGATTTTCATCTATTACATTACAGTCATTTAAGAATCGGAATACACGTGTGTACACAATCTTTTCAAGTAATTTAGAAAAAGAAGTTAAATAACGATATTGGTCGATAATTTCCCAGTTCGTCCTCTCCGCCCTTTTTATATATCGGGATAACTTTAGTGATTTTCATCCTAGTAGGCACTATACCGTTCAGTAATGACAAATTAAATATATGGGCGAGAGGTACAACAATCTCATGTACAACATATTTCAGAAGATAATTAGAAATTCCATCATAACCAGTACTTTTTTGGCTTTAAGATTATTTACAATGTCAACAATTTCGGATTCTAATACAGGCATAAAAAACAAAGATTGATTATTGCGATGACTTGAATACGTAGAAAAAGGTATATCCGTTTTCGGAATAACATCAGCTGAATTAGATCTAACCTTCACAAAATATAAATTAAACGCTTCAGAGATTTCATTATCATCTCTTAACTCGATGTCAATTACACAAATCTTATGGATATTCGATTTATTTCGTTTCTTCTGAAGAACATTATCAATAACTTTCCACGTGGATTTAATGTCCTTCTCATGGAGAAGAAACAGTGAAGAAAAATATTTCTTTTTTGCCTCACGCAACACAGAAGTAAGAACATTACGATAACTAGTATATTTGCTTTTAGCAGCATCAGTTTTTTGAGACTTGAATATATAAAAGAGCTTATTTTTCCAATTGACAGACCTCAACAAAGATTTCGATATCCAGGGGCATCGTGGTATCTTTTTATAATTTGATCTAGATTGTGATCTTATCGGAAAATGAAAAGAGAAAAGAGGAGCGATCAGATCAACAAACTTATCATATGCATCATTAGGCTCATTCGCATTGAGAACCACTGACCAATCAATATTTAACAGACTTTCCTTAAATCTTATTATATTTTGTTCAGACATTACACGAGCTGTAGAATTCATTTCCCAAGTTGCAGGCTTAAAGCGATTTAGTATAAATGGACTAGAAGCAAGCACTGGGAAATGATCAGACATATCCGAAACTATTACTGTATACCTTGATCAGTTGGATAATGAATATTAGTGAATATATTATCATTGTATACGCTGAATCAAATATTCTGGTAGGTTTAGTTATACACGGCGTAAAAGCATATGAAAACATAGTGTCCACAAAATCCTGGCAGCAGGGCTTTTCGTGATACTGCAGTAAATCAAGATTGAAATCCCCCATTAAAAAACAATGTTTATTATGCAAAGACTCAGAATTCAATACGGAATTCAGTACATCAAAAAAGCAGTATGATTACAGTTTGGTGGTCTATAAATCTCACCAATCAAAATATTCTTTCCAGCTGGTATGTCGATTTCAATAAATATGCTTTCAAAATCTTCAGTCATATGACATAAATTCTGAATCAAATCAAAATTGAATCCTTTCTGAACATAAAGAGCGACACCCCCTCCATGTTTATTTACTCTATTATTAAACACAAGAGAATATCCATCCAAATGAACTAGGGGAGATGACACGTCAGACAGCCACGTTTCGCACAAACCTATAACAGAAAAATCCACATTGTGTAAATTCAAAAATATCTTCAGTTGATCAAGTTTCTTATACAAACTTCGTATATTGAAATGAAAAATAGAAAAGTTGTTTTCCATCTTGAAAAAATAACGTGTACATATGTCCTGAGGGGAAATATAGTCGGAACCTGTACCTCGCAATAATGTATCATTGTCATCATAAGACAAGTCAAATTCTGGAGTTTGTTTGTTTAACCTTTTTATAACATCGGAATCAGAGATCTCATTATCATCACCAAAATAATGCATGCCCATACGACTGGTCATTAAGTCACTGCTCTCTCCATTAGTTACCATAATGGAGGAGTAAACCTTCGGATTTAAGAGACATTCATGATAGGTGAATCAGGGAAACAGAGCTGAATAAAGTATGAAAGTAAAATATGAAAGAAAAACGTGTGTGTGTAATTACATAACAAATGGCGTACATGGAATAACTCGCTCGGGTGACTCACGCATACCGCTAGGGATGATTGACCTTGTATATGCATAGCACTATATAATAATAATAATAATAATAATTGCATTTATATGGCGCTTCATACTGACGTTTCTAAGCGCACTTTGCTACTCATACAAATAGACTAGAAAACACAATAACATTAACAAAATCAGCGTTAACAGTAACAAAAGAAGAAGAAAGAAAACAAAACAAAACAAAAATACATGTGATACAATGGTACAATAATTGATAACTGTGTGCGCCTCCAGAAAAAAAAAATACAACTGATTAAACAGGTGAGTTTTAAGAAGAATTTTAAATAATTCAACAGATGAGGCATTCTAAATATAAAGAGGGAGTTTATTCCAAAGAGTGGGAGCAATGGAAGAGAAGGCTCGGTCACCATAACGGGTTTTTGTACGTGGGGCATGAAGTAATTGGAGAGAGGAAGATGAACGGAGGGGTCTGGCAGAAGAGGAGGAGCGGAGAGAGACTAGGTTTTGAAGATATATGGGTGCCAGATTACGTGTGATTTTGTACGTCAGAAGTAGGATCTTGAAAGTAATACGGGAATGGACTGGAAGCCAATGGAGTGAGCGGAGAACAGGAGATATATGGTCATGTCTCCTACTAAGGGAGACTAATCTAGCGGCTGAATTTTGGATACGCTGCATATATGCATTACAAACTGTGTCAAAAGGGTAAATGACATAGCTGAATTAACGGACATGTTTTGACAGGAACTGAAGCATTGATAGGAATGTGAACTTGAACATCGTTTCAAAAACGGCTACGAAACACTTAGTGCATACATATGTATGCATTGTACATTGAAAAAAATCTATTCCACGACATTACTGAGTGAACCGGAGGTTGCGCCTGAACTAACACTGCCACCACCTGTACTTTTGATTTTTGTGTTATCGTAAACAAGCACAATACAAGAAGACATACCTCTAAAAAAAAATGTCGACTTGACTAAGCTTGAACCTTAGGGCGTACAGTCAAATTTAGTACATAGAGAAATGCTATATAAGTAACCTTCGACGAAGAAATGTACGAAATGTAACCATACATACATTAAAAGATAGTATTTGTGATACATATTACAAAGTGTGGAGTACCTGCATCCTTTGTACATCATCATTATTATAATAACTAAACATCATCGGCCTATTTGTACGTCCATACGGTACAATTCAAAAATCCGGCGTCTACAAACATACAGTTTACATGAATTGTCAGATAGGTTCTGTAAATCTAATGCTCATGCATCGTTTACACTCCACATAATCCATGTATGATATAACTACATTAAACACGTATATAACTTACTCAAAAATGTGCGGTGTAATATTAAAGGTATCAAAATGTGACAGTTTTTATAATCGGTAGTACATAAGCCTAAAATCGCAAAGATCTGCAATTTTAAGACAATTTCAGGCTACAGATTAATGACAATTTCTGATGAGTTCAGACTTACGCTTTTCAGTAGCTGTGCAAGACATACATACTAGTACCAATTTCGATGGATTAATCTTTGCACAATTCCCACTTCTTTGAACCTTTCTCTTTGAAAAAGAGCACTACTTCCGTACCTGTGACAGATATTTTTGTCGACAGATTCTTCTCCCTCCTCATCTTGTAGGCCACTTTCGCTAGCTGACTGCGCTTGACTTTCAGGGCAGGTGGAAGGTCGGTTCTCACCGTCATCCGAGCCATGTCGTTTGTAGTGTTGGCGTTCTGCTTGCGAGGGGTATTGGAGTCGAATGCTAGAATGCGGTTGCGTTCAGCCATGTAGACAAACTTCGCGATAATTGGCGGGGTCTGTCATCATCGGCACGCTGTTGTAGGATGTCTTATGGATTACGTGTTTATGGATTATGTGTCTAAATACATCGTAATTCATTTAACAGTCCGCTCCGTACAGTAAATGATTTGTTGTTGTTGTTGTTGTTGTTGTTGTTGTCTTTGCTTCTTTTATAGCAATTTCTTATCAGTTTGCCTCATCTGTTTGCATAGAAATTGTAAAAGCATGAAATTTCATTGTTGGATTTATGAGATATTCAATTCAATAGTAATGACTACCGTACATTATTTTTTTTTTCAAGCAGAATATGAACTATGAGTTCGCCCGGAGGGATATGATCGCACTTCATAACTATGGCTATAAGACCATACGGTACGAATAGAACTTGAGCGTGCGACTATACACTATTAGCAGTGATAATAGATCAAGTCTATAGTGTCTTCCAATCAATTGTTTCCGCATTCGGTCTGCCAAAATTAAAAGAGATCATCTTCCGGATGATTTTCAGACTGTACATATGAACATATCTCAATTGATGAATCTAGGTACAAAGTTTCAGACTTTATATTGATAGGAATGCGGAATAAAAAATGTTTTCAAAATTTACGAATGCACGACTGGGTGTACAAGGAAGCACAACAAAAGAAGGGAGCAAACATAACTTCTACGCAGGTGAAGTTGTTAAGCAAGTGGCATTTTAATTAGATTGCTACATTACTGGGATATTTGAGCCTCTTATATCATAATCCTTCTTAAGTTTATTAGGTTTTTGGTTTTCAGAATATTGGTTTATCTGCTCAAGGACCACAATAAATTCCACAAATCTGTGCTCGGCATTTATGTAATACATAATACGGAATTATCAAAATCTGGAGTGTCCCTTTAGAATAAAGCCAGCCACAGGTAAAAAAAAAAGGGGGCCAAGCAAGCGCAGATGTAGCAATCAAATTAACTGGTTACATGTGCTATAAAACGTTATGCATGACTTGTGTGAAGACCAGTGTTAGGTACTCGCTTTAATTACTTTCTCGTACAGCCTTCAAATGAAACCATGGTCAGTGCACTTAAGACCCTACCAGCAGCACACGCTCAAATACACACATACACGCATGTATTTCTATTTTATTCATGCGCTTTGAAGCATTTTGAATGAATTGAATTGAATTGAATTGAATTGAACAGGTTTTATTAAAAATCATGTCTGGCAGCCAAAGGCTGAATTGCACGTGTTTTACAATCATAGTTATAAAAACAGACAGATTTCTTCGGTGATCTGTACAAACAATGATATAACGACATGACATAAAAAAGAACAAATATTACAGTGGTCACATGTGGTAAATCACAAGAAGTGATCAATCTATGAGGGTACCAGCCCAATCAATTCTGAAATTGCTTTTACAAAAACGAAAAAAAAAAGAGATAAAAAATATCCTGTCAACATGGCAACACTGCTCAACACTGAATAAAAAAAAATCATTACTATTACAACTGATAATGAAATCAGTGAGGGTACCAGCCCATCAATACTCAGATTACTTTTTCAAAAAGAAAAGAAAAACGGAAAAAGAAAAAATGAGGAAAAGGGGAAAAAATTCACTGTCAACATATCATTACGCAACTAGTCATTAAAAAAATTCCATAACTATTTCATCTACATATATTAATTTTGATTTAAAAAAAATCACACCTACACATCACATTAATCACGTGTGCCAAAAATTTCAATAGAATAAACAATATTTCTTTCTTTTCTTTTAAACGATTATCATCATCATGACAGCTCATCCTTCAACATAAATAAAACATATCTTTTAGGCCTACATATCAAAAAACTACATCCATCAGAAAAAAAGAAACTATATCTCAAATCAAAATCTGAAATGAAAAAGAGATCAACTCAATCCACACTCATTGTTTTTCTTTATAAAAACATCATACTTGAAAATGCTACTTTATACAATGCATAAAAACTTCTAATCTTTATTTATTCAGTAGAATAATGAAAATATGGATATAGGCACTGTCCTGAAACCGGTTTTGTTTTACATTTGTATTGCTGGTACCTTGTGGTTCGACACGCAATGTGTACTGATGCCCTTGGTGCTTGGCAGGTAGCCAGGGGATACGAGCGGGTTTTTAACCATCCGACAAGCAAATTCTAGACTCAGCTGTCTTCTCCTTTCAGCTAAAGTGCCCAACTTGCAGGTTTCAAGAGCTGTAATGTACGATGTGTAGTTTTTTCCTAATATTATTCTGCAGGCTCTTTTCTGAATTATTTCTAACTGACTTTCAAGTTTCTTTGTGAGGGAGCCACTGAACACTGGGCAGCCATACTCAAGAACAGGACGTATGTATCCTGAGTATACAGTAACTAAATCAGCTGTGGGGAGGTGGAAACGTTTGAGGGAGCGAAGAATGTATAACTTGTTGTTGCACTTTTTTAGGACCTCAGTAACATGACCATCCCATTTCAAGTTTGATTGAATCACAACACCTTATATCCTTGTCTGGGTGACAGTACCTAGTTCAACGTCTGCAATGAACAAAGCATTATGCAGAGGAGGGTTTTTACAGAAAGTTATTGTCATTGATACACACTTTGAGGGGTTCAATTTCATATTGTTGTGTCTGGTCCACTGCTTAATTTCATCCAAAGCATGCTGCATGTTGGATGGTTGAGTCATTTTCCTACTCTCAATCAAAGTCATATCATCCACATACTTTAAATTTTAATTGCTATATAATTGTTGATTAGCAGTCTCATCATTATCTTATTTTGTGTGTGTTTGTCCTTTTACTCTTTGCCTCTCTCTCTCTTTCTCTCTCTCTCTCTCTCTCTCTCTATATATATATATATATACATATATATATATATATATATATATATATATATATATATATATCGGCTTTCAATAGCTCAGTCGGTACAGCACCGGTCTAGTAATCCGGAGGTCTCGGGTTCGAATCCCGATGAAAACCCATTTTCTTTGCTCAAAGTTTTCGCTATTTATTATTACAATTGTCTCTGGTCAGTTTTTCCTTCCTTGTTTCAATATATATATATATCTATATCTATATATATATATATATATATATATTTTTTTTTTTTTTTTTTTTTTAAAGAGATGGTTTATCTCTTTTGCTATTGGCTTAGGGCTGAGTGTCGGGGCAGAGCAGTACCGTCAAATCGTAGGCCCTATAGAACAGGTGTTATGATATTTAGTGCAAGTTAGTGTATTAAAGTTTTAAAAAAAAATTGACTCTGTAGTATTCTATAGTAGTTCTGCGTAATCAAACCTCAAGGCGAAACAAGATCTTTAATTTTAAACCTTCAAAACAATAATTTTCTCTCTTGCAATCTCTATCCTTACGAGATTATTTTTACCCCTTAGGCGTCATAGAATTCACAGCGATGGTCAGCATTCAACGTCTTCACAAGAAATCCCTATCCTACTTCACTACGCTTCCTTACCCTAGGGATTTAGGTCACTTTCTAAAATAATGTTACATGAAAAGGCAAATAATTGTAATAATAAACATATAATATGAAGCCTCTTCATATTAGAGGTCGTGGTGAGCTCCGATATCCTCCCGAAGATCTTGAAAGATACAGTCAAATTGATTCAATATGAGACAGTTGTGAAGGACACAAGCTTTAGCAATTTTCACTGTTCACGGCGGAACTGCATTCTTGTACCAGAGTTTGTTTGAATAAGAATAAAGAAGCCCGTCCTTTTAAGAATCCCAGCTCATTCTCCGTTATTTTTCCAGCTTTATTTTGTCCGAATCAAAAGGCACACTCTCTTAATAGAACCACCGTTCCTATTAAGATTTCTTCATGGAACTTCTGCCTTCCATCATAATGCCCATACTCCGTCCACTCAGAGGGGTGATATCTTTCACCATTGAAAGTTCCTTGCAATAAGCTTATTTTACTCTCTTCTTTTTTCACAGCTAGCTAACTAGATTTGCTAATTGGAATGGCAATTTCGGCCTACCTTTCCACATTAAATAAATAGCTTTATATCTATATTTTATGTATCCAGCGCATATCAAACTACAGAAACAGAGCAAAAGATATATGGATCTCTGTAAGAAACGGATGATGTATATAAATACGGAAATATCTAACTAGCATAAAAACAAGAGCCTCGCGTGTTATGCCACACGAACCTTGTGATAATGTTTATATTGTTGCGAGTGCTTTGTCTGGCTTTGCTTATATACCATCATGCAGATAGATTTGGTAATCATATGTAATGTCAAATCACGGGATTGGTAAATCAGATGGCCAGTGCTATGGTGCATGAGTGATTTTTTTTTTCCTACGAGATTTGTGGTGTGAGGTGTGTGTATACGTGTAATACGTATCATTATGTTGGGCGTACGATATCATTGGCTGAATTCAACCCATACTCTGCTCATGCGCATTATTGGCGCCGACTACTTAAGCCTAGGGTAAGGACACGCAGTACGACTATTTCATGTGAACGAAATGCGGATGTACATGGCCTGGTGGTCTTGCTGGTCTGTGCTCAGGAGATTTGGGTAAGGTTTGCATGTAAATTTGTTCATGTCTGCAACAGAATGCCTTCGCTGATTACAAACGGTGTCGAGTATTTTATAATTATCTTTTTTTTTGTCTTCTAAGAAATAATGTGTGTGTGTGTGTGTGTGTGTGTGTGTGTTTAGTTACTACAGATTGTAGAAGGATCGAATTGTTACTGTTCACTTAAAGTAATAGGTGTATGGAATATTTTGTTCAACAACGTTCATGCCTTTACTATACCCAAAGAAAGACAATTTTGTAATCGCGATACTTTCGAAGTACGAATCATTTAAAGCAAATCAGCTCCAAATGAACTCACTTCACAACCTTGTTGTACATGTAGTATAATTTCATCATTTTCATCACTTGTCATTAATTGATCACTATTTCACTTTCATTTCAGTGTCAGAGTGTATGTTAGGGAATGGTAGTCACAATCACATAATGAAATTTAAGACAACATAGCTAGATGTTGTCACACAAGAGACTCTTAGCGAATTCACGCCTTTGAAGATGAAATCTCCAGTGTTCAATTTATTGTCAAAACTAAAATTGTATCTTTTAGCGGTGATGACATCAAAAGTATCCTTTGAGCTGGACTGGTATTTGGACAAATCAAACTGTCTGGTAAATTGTAAATTAGGCCTACACCAATAAAGCACTCAAATTGGCAGAGGTCTCAACAGGCCTTCCTCGTGTGTCCTATTAATTGAATCATACATTGTATATTTGGTCTGTTGTCTCGCGTAAAGACCGTTCGTTGCCTCTTCTTGAAATCATTAATGCTCGAGAGAATTTTACGTGGACTAGGAGAGTAAAATTTTTATCAATTCGTGTTCATCTGAAAAGAATTATCTCCGTGAGCTAATTCCTTTCCATGTTCAGACGGATAGCAATGCAGACAAATAAAATGATCCAACACTTAATATAATAGGTTAAATAGAGTAACTTATTAATTTTTCCCTGTTTTCACTGAGGACTGAATGATATTGGTCGCAACCTCAATGACACATATTAAGTAGATGGAAGAAATACCTCATGACCTCAAAACTTTCCTGTACGTTGGTAACCAGATATTTCCGAAATCACATATCAGTGACCAAAGTCCCTAAGAGCTAATCAGTTTTCACAACTAAGAAACAATATCTTGTGAGATATGAAACCTTTAGTCTTGTGAATGAATTGCCAATGCGTGGAAAGAGGAGCTGTTTAAGCGTTGACATAGCATAAGTATTATCATGTGACACATATCATCTAATTTCCATCCGTGGTTTTTAGGTAATCACTTTCTTGAAAACAGTTGCCATTTTAAAATTCCATGCTTGTCTCGTTTTCATTTTGAAGAAACTTTATCTGCTTGTATGACTTTACCATGTTTTCGAAGTTACGGTGAACACCCAATTTAATGCACTTCTAGTAATCCCATGACATCACAACAAAAGAACGAACTCATCGTTTCATTTATGATATCATATTCTTTGCAGGAAAATGAGAGCAAAAACGAGGACAATGACAACTCGGACTATTGTTCTCCTTATCATATTTAAAACGGTCCATACAGTCACAGTGGAGCCGGTCACCACTACGTCCATTCAATATTTCACCGCAAACACTACGGGTGCCCCTGTTGTCAATTACATTGAAGACATCGATGGCAATTTGACGACACATATGCGACCTTTGGACAATGGTTCAATTTCTACTCAGTTCGAAAAGAGTCATTTGAAAGTCGAAACTGTAACACCCAGGGATTTTAACAATTTTGAAAGCAACCGTAAATATCTAACAGAAATCCATACAGAGATTGCAGAGATAGGTACGCCGAATTTTCCGGCGCAAAATGAGGAAAAGCCTGCAGTACCCCAGCCGCTTTGGAAGTGGCAGTCAGTTACATGGACATGGGTGACTATTCTACAACTAGCGATGTCCATGCTGGGAATAGTAGGAAACCTGACCGTGATCCTGGTGGTATTCCAAAGGCGCCACAATTGTCGGTCAACTGATGCACTGATCGGTGCTCTTGCCGCTGCTGACTTCCTTACTTCAGTGTTCATTGTTCCCCTGCCGACGCCACTCAGGGTTCCTGGAACGTGGCTAGGGAATGTCTACTGCAAGGTAGTTTACACATCCATGCTCATGTGGGTTTCAGTGGATGCCTCCATCTTCATTCTGACCTTGATTCCAATAGAGAGATACATTGCGATTGCCCACCCTCTTCATTTCAAGCGTCTTGTAACACGACAGAGGGTTGGGAAAGTTGTTGCCTTGACATGGATGATCGCGTTTTTGGCAAACGTTTTCTTATTTTTTGTGGCTGGTGCTAAGGACGACGAGTGCACAGCGGCATTTCATTCAAGCGTTTCCCAGGTTACCTCAGGCATTATGCTTTTCCTCGTTCAGTTTCTCATACCCGCGTTCATCATGCTTGTAGCCCAGGCTCTCACCGCACTGGTGCTCCATCAACAGTCCCGCCGAAGGCTGGGGGAAGATTCACATTGCAACAAGTTAAAGCCGTCAGCTAAGTACCTTGTGGCTAGGAAAAGTGTTCTCAAAATTCTGTTCCTTGTTGTTGCGGTTTTTCTCATCTCGTGGACACCAACGCAGACGGGATATCTCTTGTACAATCTTCGTGTTCTGCCGGAAACCTACTTGTACAGTCCACTAAATTCAGCTCTAGTTATCCTAGCCTTCTGTAATTCTTGCGCAAATCCTGTCATTTACACGATTCGGAATCCTGAATTCCGCAAGGCGATCGGAGATTTGTTCAAATCAACGGCCAACTCAACGAGAAGAACGGCTTTGTTCAGCGATAAAGTAACAGGTGATACAGATTCGACAATCTACGATGTCCCTGTCTAAGAAGTTGTTCGACATTTTAGCCTTCATGTTGCATCGCAGTACACGGGAAGAGTTGTAAATTTACGTTGTCTGCCAACTGAAATGCAGTGTGTTATTAGGTAATTACTCCGATCAACATTCTCTAGGTGCACAATATGATAAGTATAGCATGTGTGGTTTCTTTGATCGATTTTGATTTGGATACATTTTGCGGGTTTAACGTCATGATCATGTAAAGAGCTGTTCACTTTTCTTTGCAAAAATTAAGTAATAATTTCGAAGCGCATCAGCAAAGCGCTACAGTGTCTTTGTTTGGTTATAGATCCAGGTAAGAAAATGACAGAAAAGAAGGATTCAAAGAGAGGTGCATATCACTTCACTGCAACATCATGTTTTGCTCGCCTTCAACTCTGACTGATAATGAAAGTGTAACAAATCACCCGAATTGTGGGCACTTTGCTTTTAAAAGCGCTGCATTTTGCATTAATACCGCGCTTATCAATATTACATATACAGAGTGAAAGAGAAAAAAAAAAGATGTGTGAAAATTTTACAGTTGTCTCGTTTGACGTATAGACATTTATTCATAGGCTTCACGATATTTCTTGCTAGAATTAGGCCTATCCTCTCAACATTTTCTGGTACCCTTTTCATTTGGATCTGCGTCACTGGAAAACAGGCAATCTCTGTTTGGAAGACTGCAAAATCTCACTTGCGCAACATTATTTTTATCATTTTTTTTGGGACAATGCCAGACAATGTGTTGTCATGGTAACAATATTTTTAATAAAATTATGCAAATTGATTATCAGCTCATTTGGCTAAGTCCCTCAGTTTTGAGTATCTGCTTCGGAATCCTACACATAGGATCATCGTGATTTCTTTTTTATTTGCAAAGGATTTTTTTTATGTTTCTTGCAATGTGTTGCCATTCTGACCTTTTTCATGCAAAAGATATGAAATGTATTGTCGATTGAATTATCTCCCACAGTTGTTGAGTATTTGATCTGAAATTTGGCACATGTTGCCGTTGTATCTAGTGGGCTGATGTATCAATAAATGCATGTATGTACATATTTTCTATTTCTTTTATTTCATATTACTTTTTGATGTTAAATCGGGTTTTTTTTTCTAGAAATAGAATTATATTTGTAGAAAATATAATAAGGAACATTTTTTTTTTTGGGGGGGGGATTAATGTACAAAATATTGTATTGTGTTGCTTGTATATTTACAGCAATGACACGCAATTAGCCTTAGGGATGCTATGTGTTATTCTTGTTATGATGAAATAAACCAATACTATATCTACCTATTCCGGTTGTATTCGCATTCTCCCACATAAACAAAATGTTTTATTTTTTTCTTTATACAAATACGCATAGTTTAGATGTTTAAGACATGCCGAAGTCATCTATATTCTTACATGTTTATCAACAAATGCTTAAATTCACCGAGGCTCACAACTTTTAAGTAAGTTTAAGTAATTGTGCTATATTTTGTTATTATTCATTTGGATTTTTTAATCTAAATAATTGGTTCATATCATGTTTTGCATAGAATTCACTTCAGTGTCTTTAAGTGTAAAATGTTTTGTGGATTTTATATAAAAGTCAAGAGTCAACCAAGGATCGTTATTAAAAACAACAACTGTTCAAAACTGGAAAATATCACATCAGCCGCAGTTGAAGAAACATATAGATTGTGTAATACTTAATCCCATGCAGATAGCAAAAACGATACCCCAAACAAACATTCATATAACACATCATCAAAACGTGCAAAAGAGTATCTGGTCGAAGACATCTAATAAAGGTATTATGCCCCAGAGAGTGTCGACAAGAATGACCTACCTTCGATTTACATCAATTTGATTTAATCCGATTATTATTTTCTGGGAGGCAGATTAAATTTAGCGCCAAACAACACGTACACGGACTACAAGATCATCGTGAATCAGCACGTCTTGAATGTTTAATCCTAGATTAATCGGTGTTGGAGAGAAAAGAACCAATGTGTCAAATTTGTGAAACACAAATCAAACTCAAAAGAAACAAAGCGTTGGTAATGAAAGAAAAATGTTAAAACTTTTTAGCTGCTGTTCCTTGAGATTTTTTTTTTCCTGCTATTGTGAGAGGCACAACCTTTTAGATATTTTGGATATTTTTAGTGAAAAGTAAAATTGCGAGATTCCTTGAGGGAACATCTGACACGCAAACGTAACTTTAAGTACTCATTCCTCACACTCCATTACTCGGATAAGATGATTTCTTGCACTATTTAAAGTTCCAAGTAGAATTGCTTCATACCTTAATGGTTATTTTAGCGTACATCAGCACTTCTTAAAATAACTTTTTGGTTTTCCTTGATAATGAATAATTTTTTTTTTATCCACCAAATTTCATAGAGCAAAAAAAGGGCATGAAATAAAATTTATCTATTTAAAAAAAATGAATGACGTTTACATGAAAACAATTAACTCACATAAAAACAAGAACATCATGTCTTATGCCTGATGAACCTATTGATATAATCTTGTGTGTGTTTTGTCTGGTTTCGCTTATCCATATACTTATCATGCAGATAAATTTGACAAGCATATAAAATGCCAGATTACGAGATCGGTAATAATGTCAGCTTTACAGTTCTATAATGCAAGAGTAAGTTTGTTCTTGCGTGCGGCGCTATAATGTTTGTGGAGTCTGTGTATGTGTGTGTGTGTGTGTGTGTGTGTGCGCGCGCGTGTGTATGTGCGTGTGCAGATTTGTAATTCAAAACGTAATACGTCTTGATATGATTGGCGTACGGTATCATTGGCTGAATTGAACACATACACTGCTCACGCGCATCATTAGACGACGACTATATAAGCTTAAAGACATGAATGCAGTTCCAACACATCATTTCAACGAAATGCGGAAGTACGTGACCTGCTGGTAGGGCTACTTATAATCTGTGCCACGGAGTCAGCTGCTTCGGGTAAGGTTTGCTCGTTGATTTGCTCAAGTCTGCAGTAGGATACCAACTCTAATAAGGAACGGATGATTATCTTATAATTCGCGTGTTTCAATACCTTCAGAAATACACCATACTCGCTAAAATTCTTTGCAAGTAGGGAATTAACCAAGCAAATCAACTCTACACGAATTCTGCTATAACGTTCTACAACCTGGTTGTAGTATCGTTAATCAAGTTAATATCTTTAAATATCTACACTATCGTTGGAAAAGTGTTGATCGTTAAATCATTTTCAATTTTAATTTCAATTTCAAAATTTCATATCAGTTTTATGGTGTAGCTAAAGAAGCGGTAGTAAATTATCTTTTCCAATCATATAATAGGAATTTAGACATCGTAGCTTGATGTTGTCATAGCAAGGATTATTTTATACAAATCTATGCCTTTTTAGATTAAATCCTCGATCTATAGCCTATCTATAGCCATATTGTCAATGCATTGTATGGACATAGGCCCTATTATCAAGTGTCGTAAAAGACTTTAATTTGTCATGTCCAAATGTCTAGACTCTTTCAAAGACCGCCAAGCTTTTGCCATCTCCGGTCAATCTTTAGTCATCGCAAATGCTGTGTCTTTAGTATTGATGTATCCAAAATTGTTGTGGGAGGCTCACATTAGGATATGGAAAAACAGTCTGGCAAAGTGGACACTATATCAAAGGCAATTAAATTCGCACATGTCTCCAAGGTCTTAAAAGAAATCACTAGATGGACATATTTTCTCGCGTAATGACCTTGCGCATGCTCTCTTTTACAATCACTCATGAAGAAGAGCATTTATAAATGGTTGTTAAAATAAGTTTTAATCAATTCGTTTCCTGCTGAAAAGGCATGTAATGCCACCCCAATTGTTCAAGCGGACATCAATGAAGTCAAAATAAAACAATCCAACATTTCATGAAAATCGCAGGTGAAATCGAATGACCTCTTAACTTTTACTTGTTTAATGATTTTGGTCTTACCCTTCATAATAAAATATGAGCGGACGGAATGAGTACTTCATGACCTCAAAATCTTCCTGCTAGATGGTAACCAAAGTCTTAAAAAGGTAAAGTTACTGCAAATGAAATAAGATCGTGGGAAAGACTACACTTTGTGTCGTATTATTCAATTTTAAGACAGAAAATAAACAGATTTGCAGGAGGCTCAAAGGAGGAATAGTATGTCATGGACATGGTATAATCTGATTTTACATACGTGGCTTCAAATAATATCTGTAAGAAAGAAAGTTGTCATTGTAGAATTCCATGGCTGTTTCGGAGTTTTGATGAAACTTCGCCTGTTTGTATGATTATACGAAGTTTTCAAAGTCAAAGTGAACACTGAATTATGATGCACTTTTGATAATCCTCTGTCATGCCTTGGCAACAGAATAATGAACATCGTTACAATTTTATGATGTTATATTCTTTAATACAGGAAAAGCAAGAGGAAAAATGAGGTCAACAACTCGAATGATCGTTCTCCTTATCATAACTAAAGCGGTCCGTCTTACAGTCACAGCGGAGACGGTTAGGACTACGGCTGTTCAATACTCTTCCTCAACCACTACGAGGGCACAGGTTGTTAATTCTACATGTAATTCAACCATCGAGGTCATTCACAGCAATTTGACGACATTTGCCCAATGTTTAGATAATGCTTCAGTCTCTACTCAGTTTGAAAAGAACTATTCACATATCGAAACAACCCGACAGCACAATGATAACGTCCAAATGAAAGCATTCCCACAAAACGATTTTACCATTTCTAAAATGAACCCTGGAAATCACACAGAATTAATAACGGACACTGCAGATTTTAGTCCGCCAAATTTCACCAAGCAAAATGAGGAAGAATCTGCTGTTCCCAAGGTGCTTTGGAAGTGGCAGTCAGTTACATGGACATGGGTGACGACTCTGCAACTAACAATGTCCATGCTGGGAATAGTAGGAAACCTGACCGTGATCCTCGTGTTATTCAAAAGACGTCACACTTGCCGGTCGACTGATGCAATGATCGCTGCTTTAGCCGTTGCGGATTTCTTAACATCAGTGTTCATGGTCCCACTGCCTACGGAACTCTGGGTTCCTGAAACATGGCTAGGGAATGTCTACTGCAAGGTTATTTACACATCGATGCCCATGTGGATTTCAGTGGATGCCTCCATCTTCATTCTCGCATTGATTCCAATAGAGAGATACATTGCGATTGCCCACCCTCTTCATTTCAAGCGTCTTGTAACACGGCAGAGGGTTGGCAAAGCTGTTGCCATGACATGGCTGGCCGCGTTTTTAGCGAACGTTTTCCTATTCTTTGTGGCTAGTGCTAAGGACGACAAGTGCACCGAAGTATTTCAGTCACGAATTGTCCAGATTATCTCAGGCATTATGCTTTACCTCGTTCAATTTCTCATACCAGCTTTCATCATGCTCGTAGGCCAGGCTGTCACGGCATTGGTGCTCCATCGACAATCCCGCCGGAGGCTAGGAGAAAGTTCAAACTTCAATAACTCAAACCCATCAGTAAAGTACCTTGTGGCTAGGAAGAATGCTCTAAAGCTTTTGTTCCTTGTTGTTGCGGTTTTTCTTATCTCGTGGACACCGCCTCAGACGGGATATCTCCTGTACAACCTTGGTATTTTGTCAGAGTCCTATCTGTACAGCCCTCTAAGTTCCGCTCTAGTTACCCTAGCTTTCTGTAATTCTTGCGCAAATCCTGTCATTTACACGATTCGGAATCCTGAATTCCGCAAGGCGATAGGAGAATTGTTTAAATCAACCACTAGCACATCGGGAAAAATGGCTTTGTTTGGTGGAAAGGAAATAGACGATTCAGTTTTGACAATCTCCGATGTTCCTGTCTGAGAACCATTTCGACATTAAGCAGTTGTTAAATCTTCATGTTTCACCGCGAAATATGAGAAGAGTTAGATACTTACGTTAAGTATTTATGATAATCGTCAACTGAAGTAATTGCTCCAATCAACAATTTCTAAATTCACAGTAGATGTGTGATTTTTTAAATTCCCAGTAGATATATGAGTGGTTTTGTAGATTTGCTTTTCACATGGACACATCTTGGCATGTTTTTGCGTTATGGTTATGCAAAGAGTGCAACAATGAAGTAATGAGTGTAGATTTATAGCAGATATATGAGTGGTTCATTTGGTTTGCAACAATGAGGGAATAATGTTAAAGAGCTCCAGCTGAGCGCTACAGCAACTGTCCTATCGTTTGATCATGAATGCAGATATACTTTAAGAAAAAGGGTTTAACTTTGCACATTTACGTGTGGCACAATTGTAGCACCATTACGGGTGCAACTTTGCACCTTTCTGAACAATGAGTACCTTTAATGGGGCAAAGTTTCATCCTTAACCCTTTCTGTGACAAAGAGTCAAATATGCACAAATTTCACACACATGTCTATGAATAGGAAATAAACGTGGCACAGAGAGGATTGAAGGTGCTCACTGGTCTAAACGGTGCAAAGTTGCACCTGGAAAGATGTTGTACATCACACGTAAAAGTGCAAAGTTGGACTTATTTCTCTTCTTATATCGAGTGTAGGAAACTGGCAGAAAAGAACGCCCCAGAGATGTGAAAGTTATCACCTCACGCCACTTCACTGTAACAGTATGCATAACTTATGTGCAACCTTAACTGATAATGAATGTATGTTGAATTACCTGAGATAGTGTAAGCACTCTGGCTTAAAAACGCCGCATTTATTCCACCCACTCCCATAAACAACGCGTATTTATCTTCCTTTATATGAATACAAAGGATTTGAGGTATTTCAAGAACTACTAAAGTTTCACACACACTTGTACGTTTATCATCAAGTGCTTATATTCTCTGAGCCTCTAAATTTTCAAATAAGTATACTTATTGTGATATCTTTCTATTTCGCATTTGGCTCTTTTCATTTAAATTTTTTGGTTTACTTCATGTTTTGGAGAAATGTCATTAAAGTGTTTCTCTGAGTATCCATGTTTTGTAGAGTTCATTTAGAAATCATGAGTCAAGCAGAGGTCAATGTTGAAAAACCGACAACTATTCAAAATGGGAAAATATCTCCTAGTAAGCAGATGGGGAAATCTATAGAGTGAGCAAAATCTTTAACACAGACAGCAGCGAACATACCCCTAACCCCAAACTTGTATCGATATGACACGTAATTAAGACGTGTAAACGATTAGTGACTTAATGCATATATTTTCTCCCTCACCGGTATTGGAGGGGAAAGAAGAAAAGTATCAATATTGCAAATTGTATACACTGAACTAAAAAGAAAGAAGAGTCAGTAATGTTGAAATGCTCATACTTATGTGGCCTTTCCTTCTCGTCTTAATTGCTAACACGAATTATGTTTTTTGCCTTGCTGTTTTGAAACGCACAACTCGTTGCATGTTTTAAGTTGAATGCTAAATGTTGAGATTTCTAGAGGGAACGCCTCCACGTCATCCTAACATCAATTTCTCATTCTTCACACTCTTTCAAGATTCCAATCAGACAGGAGGATTTCCTTTACTATTGAAAATTCTACGGATTTAAATTACTGTACTCTTCTCGATCTTTCACTGCTACCGAACTAGATTTGCTCACTGCTATGGTGATTTGAGGGTAAATTAGAACATTGAATAAATTCCTATTTTCATTGGTAGTGAATGCTTTACTGACCCATTGCATTCCGTAATATTGTATTCGTTAAGGTCAGAAACAGAATGTGAAATAAAGTAGATCACTTTAAGAAATGAAAGACGTTTATGTGAAATAATGCAACTCATTTTTAAAAGCAAGAACATCTTATGTTATGCGTAGTGACGTACTGATGTTTTCTTATGAGTGTTTTGCCTGGCTGTGCTTCGATGTGATTATCACATTGCAATGCCGGATTACAGATTTCTTTATATTGAGTCAACTTTACAGTGCTATGGTGCATGAGTGATTTTGTTCCGTGCGGCGCTATAGGCCTAATGTTTGTGGAGTGCGCACGCGTGTATATATGTCTGTCTGTCTGTATTGTGAAAAGGTACTACCTTTAATTATGTTTGGCGAATGAATTGGTATTATTGGCTGAACTCATTACCATCCACTACACACGGACATTATTTGACGACGACTATTTAAGTCGTAAAGAGATGCATTTCTAGTACATCACTCCAACGAAATGCGGATGTATATGTGATCTGCTGATTTTGCTAATCTTTGCTAAGGAGTCATTTGCTTCTCCGGTAAGATTTGCCACATAATTTCCGCATGTGTGCATAAGAATATTGGCCTTAATCAGAAACGGTATCGATAATTGAATAACTGTTCTATAGTCTCAATAGGGGCTTAAGAAACAGAAGCATTGAAGTTATGACGCCTTTGAGGTAAGGCACTGTATACTACTGAGTTTAATTCTTCTATAACGTCCTATAACCTGGTTGTAGTTGCATTATCGTTAATCACGATAATAGTTTATTATAACATCTACAAGTGTAGACTAAAATCGGAAGTGATCAATTACGTTATAATTTTCATGTCAGCTTCAGGTTTATATAAAGAAATGGTAGTAAATTACCTTTCCAATCACAAAATTAACACAACATAGCTCAATGCTGTGATAAGAATTTTAAACGTTTATATGATGAAAATTGGTTTTCAAATGGCTGAGATATCCAAGAAAGTGCTAATAATAAAAGGCGACATGCCACAACTATATTAGGATCTCTTTGTTTCACCTTGTTTTTGGATATCTCAGCCATTTCAAAACCGATTTTCATCTAATAAACTTTTGATACCCCTTAGAACTGCATTCCCCCTTACATCTCATAGAGTGGTTTCTGAATATCTTGCAAAATGTTAAAGGCTAAATCTACACCTCAACCAGAACTGTACACACCCTTTAATCGGTATTGGAGAGAAAAGAACCAAAGCGTCAAAAATGTGAAATATGAATTAAACTCAAAAAAATGTTAAATATGAATTAAACTCAAAAAAACAACAACAAAGCGTTGGTAATGAAAAAAAGGTGTTCAAACTTTATGTGCTGTTCCTTGAATTCTCATCTTAATTGCTTGAAAAAATGTTGTTTTTTTCTCCTGCTATTGTCAAAATCACAACCTTTTTGATGTTTTGTATATTTTTAGTTATCAAAAATGCAGAATTTCGAGATTTCTTGAGGGAACATCTGTCACGCAAACGTAACTTTAATTTCTCATTCCTCACACTCCATCGAGATTCCACTCGGATGAGAGGTTTTTTTTTTTTGCACTATTGAATGTTCCTTGGAAGGAGCTTACTGTACTCTTCTTGATCTTTCACAGCTCGCCAAGTATTTTGCTTTATACCGCAATGGTTATTTTAGTATACATTAACACTTCTAAGATGACTTTTTTCTTGGATTGAATAATTTTTGATCCATCGAATTTCACAGAGGAGAAAAATATACATGAAATATAATTGATCACTTTAAGAAATTAATGACGTTTAAGCGGGGTTCCCACTATCACGATTGGCGCCACGATTGCAATCGTGGTCTAAATCGTGAAGCAATCGTGGTGATCTTATTACATCGTATTAGATTGTATCAGATCTAATCGTGGCAATCGCGTAAATCGTAGAAAAGTTTTGGACGGTGCAAACATTTTCTGCGATTAACACGATTAATTTTTGATCGTGATCATTGCATCAGATTGTCTTGGATCGAATCAAAACGCAGAAAATCTCATCTAATCGTGCTTCTCAATCGTGTTGATCGTGTTGCCCTTATTTTACTCGCATATCGTATATAATTTGTATTTTGAGGTGGTAGCTGCATCTTTAGATTATCACTTCCAATGGTAAATTGTGTGATTGTGTAGGCATTTCGTTACATTATTTGTAAGGTATATATAATTTGTTTCTTTATAAGTTCATGAAATGAAAGTTGTATCATAAATTCTTAAATGTTTTCATACATATCATTGATCCATATTACCATTACATAGACTCACAAATTAGTTCCCAGTAATCAATTTGGGCTATTTTTTAAACAAAAGAAATGAGCAAAAATAGAATGGCAATGGTATGTCTGAACGTATTGACTAAAGGCAGTATAAAAATGAGAATAGTTTCCTGGATCGTGCATGAATGAACGCACATCAAAGGCAAATTTGATTACTTTTTAAAAGTATACTACAGTATTTGTTTATTTGTTGTTGTTTTTTTAAGGGGGCTGTAGTATTCTATTTCTTGTGTATTGTATAAATTGACTAATCATCACCCATCGTTTGCTCCCTTCACATCTATTGTGACACTTTTTTTTGTGGTTGGTTGAGCACGATTTTAGAGGAAAATTGCTGTGTCAACTGCAAAATCCATTTAGTTAAGGATTGTTGTCAGATAATGCAACCAGGATCTAGCAGCCCATGTCGAGTGAGCATAAGAAGGAGAAGCTGTTTCTATATTGAGTAAGCATGTACACTTTAAAGATAGAACAAAAATGCCAAACTGTACTCTTTATATTGAATAAGGGAGGGGTGGCACAATGAATTTTAAAACAACAACACCATTGAAACATTCACCAGAAGCAGAATGTTTCACATACCCCACAAAAGTAAATTTTGTGACTTTTGAAAAGTGACCATTGTCGTGGATGCAAGGTCACTCGTACAGGACTATAAAGATCGCTGTCGTTATTTTTCACATAAAAGTTAGTCAATAAGAGTAGCAATACCCCTACGAAATAATTTTGCTTAAAACAATGGTTTTGTTAAAAAGTGATATTATTTTAGAAAAGTTAATTTTCTGTTGTGTGCATTTCGTTTTCCTTAAACAATGTTAAATAAATCAAGCCAAACCAACTAAGCTTTCAATATCCCATGAGATTACGACACTTTGTAATAAAAAGCCATAATATGATTTTTTTTTTTTTGGGGGGGGGGGGGGTTGGGGGTGGGGGGGGGAGAGGATGAGCATGTCGATTCAATAGTCTGTTAATTTCTTTCATAGGTTAAATTAGAGGGGGGACTATCTGAGGTTGTGGCTGGCCTAGGTGCTGTTTTCTCTCTGATGATAACGTAATCGTCATTCGCAATACTGCAAAGGTCACGTTGTCATCATCCTCAACCTGTCAACCCTTGCCATCATCAATGATTGTGGATAGTATATATAGGCCTAATCACTCTGCAGAAGTTAAGGAAACAATGAAATCCATTGTCAGCCGGACTATAATATTGACATTCAGGTCCAATCGCAACTTAAATGGGGGCCGCTTTTGATGCCGATCGTGAAAGATATCGTATCTTATCTCAACAGCCCGCATTAGTTCGCAGTATTCGTATTGGAACGTATCAGAACGTAGCTGCACGCACAAGATCGGGTATTCCGATCGTAATAATCGTGTTAGGTCGGAACCAATCGTGGACTCAATCGGGACAATCCTATAGGATCGTTGTTGAACGGGAGACCAGATCGTGACAAACCGTATTCCTTGAAATAGACCAATCGTGACCATATCGCATCCAAGCGAACCAGCACGTATTGACTCGCATAACCTCGTATCCAAACGTGAAATTTCAGACGAGTTCAACTAAACTTCCACAATCAGTGAAGCGGGGTTCCCACTATCGTGCGATCCATTGCGAACGCCACGATTGGACATTCGTAACTGATCGTGGAAAATTTGTTGAACTCGTATGAAATATCACGTTTGGATACGAGGTTATGCGAGTCAATACGTGTTGGTACGCTTGAATGCGATATGGTCACGATTGGTCTATTTCAAGCGATACGATCTGTCACGATCTGGTCTGCCGTTCAAATACGATCCGACAGGATTGTCCTGATTGAGTTCACGATTGGTACCGATCTAACATGACCATTACGATCAGGATCCTCGATCTGGTACGTGCAGCAACGTACTGATACGTTCCCATACGAATACCGCGAACCAATACGGGCTGCTGAGATAAGATACGATATCTTTTACGATCGGGATCAGAAGCGACCCCCATTTAAGACGCGATTGGACCCGAATGGTAATATTATAGTCCAGCTGACGATAGATTTATTGTTTCCCTTAAATTATGCAGAGTGATTAGGCCTATTAACTTTATCCACAACCATTGATGATGGCAAGGCTTGACAGGTTGACGATGATGACAACGTAACCTTTGCAGTATTGCTAATAACGATTATGTTATCAGAAAGAAAACAGCACCCAGGCCAGCCATAACCTCAGATATTCCCTCGTCTAACATTAAGCGTAAAGAAATTAATAGATTATTAAATCGACATGCTCACCCTCCCCCCTCACAAAAAAAAAAGAATGAAATAACGAACCCAAATACATAAAATCAGATGATTGCCCCTCTTCCCCAGAAAAAAACAAACAGCAAGACAAAATGACCTTTCTCCAATACATGAAGAAAATAATTACATAATGAAATGGGAGCTAAGAAAGATGGGATCATTTTGAATATCATGTAACATAGTATTGTGTGTTATATACGCTCGATATAAGAAAGTTGGCCGAATGGATAGTATTGCTTATGTGTTCAATTTCATATTCGCAAAGTATATGTATCATATGCCTTTTTATTTCAAAATGTCGTTATCTCATGGGTTATTAAAAGTTTGGTTTATTCGGCTTGATTTAGTGTTTTACTTAACAATGTTTAACATAACTGATACACACACATAACAGAAAAGTGATTCCCTAATCAAAATGATGTCACTTTTTAACAAAAAAGGAGGTTTTACGCAAGATTATTTCGCAGGGGTATATTGCTACACTTATTGAATAACTAACTGTGAAAAATAATAAGAGTGATCTTCATTGTCATAATCATACGAGTGATCTCGCATCCACGACAATGGTCACTTTTACATTTGCAGTAATAATGAGAGTTAAATATAACCATTTTCCTCTAAAATTATGTGCTACCAAACATACAAAAAAGACATTGAAAAGTGTCAAAATAGATGTAAAGGGGTCAAACGATGGCTGATGAAACAAGAACTCTTAATTACTATGCACAATACACAAACAGCAGGATACTGCACCCCCCCCCAAAAAAAATACTCTGTAATATACTTTTAAAAATAAACCATTTGCCTTTGATATGTACCCATTCAAGCACGATTCATTAAACTATTCTCATCTTTGTACTGACTTTAGTCAATACGTGCAGACATACAATTGCCATTTTATTTTTGCTCATTTTTTGTTTTGGTTACAAAAGTTATCCCATATCCTGTTTTGTGTGTCTGTATAATGGTAATAGCAACTCATTAATGAAAACATCTAAAAATCTGTAATACAACTTTCATTTTATGAAATCATTAAAAAAATTATTTTGATAATGTACCTTAAAAATTACGACAATTAAACCCCACACCGTCATAGAATTTACCGTTTGGAAAAAATAATCTAAAGATGCAGGCGACCACCTATCAGAATACAAAATAAATCAATTTATGAGTAACATAAGGGCAAATGGGCAAAATATAATAATAATGATAAGCGGAAGTAAAGTGAAAAAGTCGTTCCCGATCAACACGATTAAGAAGCACGATTAGAAGCGATTTACTGCGTATGGATACGATCCTAGACGATCTGATGAGATGATCACGATCAAAAACTAATCGTGATAATCGTAGAAAATTTTTGAACCGTCCAAAATTTTCCTACGATTAACGCGATTGCCACGATTGACCTTAAGATCTGATACAATCTGATAAGACCATCACGCTTGCTGCACGATTAAGACCACGATTTCAATCGTGGCGCCAATCGTGATAGTGGGAACCCCGCTTCACGAATGTCCAATCGTGGCATTCGTGACGGATCATACGACAGTGGGAACCCCGCTTTAGATGAAAACGATTTACTCACATAAAAACAAGAACGTCATGTCGTATGCCTGATGGACCTAATGATATATTCTTCTGAGTGTTTTGTCTGGTTTCGCTTTTACCTTATACTTATCATGCAGATAAATTTGATAAGCATATGGAATGCCAGATTACGAGATTGGTCATATAGTCAGCTTTACAGTACTATGGTGCAGAGTAAGTTTGTTCTTGTTTGAGGAGTCTGTGTGTGTGTGTGTGTGTGTGTGTGTGTGTGTGCGCGCGCGCGCGCATGTGTGCGTGTGCCTGTTTGTAATTGGAAAGGTAATACGTCTTGATATGAATGGCGTATATGGTATTATTGGTTGACTTGAACACATACACTGCTCACGCGCATCATTTGACGACGACTATTTAAGCTTAAAGACATGCATGAAGTTCCAACACATCACTTCAACGAAATGTGGAAGTACGTGACCTGCTGGTAGGACTACTGCTAGTCTGTGCTACGGAGTCAGCTGCTTCGGGTAAGGTTTGCTCGTTGATTTGCCCAAGTCTGCAATAGAATACCGGCTCTAAACAGAAACGGTATTGGTTATTTAATAATTAGCCTTTTTTCAGTACCTTAAGAAATACATACACCGTACTCACTAAAATGCTTTGGAAGTAGGGAACCAAGCAAATCAGCTCAAAACGAATTCCGCTATAACGTTCTAGAACTTGGTTGTAGTATCGTTAATCAAGGTAATATCATTTAATGTCTAGACTACAATGTTGGAAGTGGTTGATTACTATATAAATTTCATTTCAGTTTTATGGTGTAGCCAAAGGAGTGGAAGTAAATTATCTTTTCCAATCACATAATGGGAATTTAGACCTCGTAGCTATGTCGCCATAAGAAGGATTCTTCATGAAATCTATGCCTTTGGAGATGAAATCCTCAGCAGACAATATATAGTCATTACCCATATTGTCTTTGCATTATATTGACATATTATCAGAAGTGTCGTAAAAGACTTTAATTTTGACATGTCGAAATGTCAGGCAATGTAGACTCTTTCAAAGACCGTCAAGCTTTTGCCAGCTCCGGTCAATATCTAAGTCATCGCAAATGTTGTGTCTTTAGTATTGATGTATCAAAAATTGTTGTGAGAGGCTCACATTTGGATTTGGAAAAAAAGTCTGGTAAAGTGCAGACTATTTCAAAGGCAGTTGAATTTGCGCATATCTCCAAGGCCTTTTAAACAAATTTCACTAGATTGGTCATATTTTCTCGCCTAATGACCGTCTGCATGCTCTTTTTTTTTTTTGCAATCACTCATGCAGAAGAGCATTTGAAAATGACTGTTAAAATAAGTTTGAATTGATTCGTGTTCTGCTGACAAGGCATGCAATTCCACCCCAATTGTTCAAGCGGATATCAATGAAGTTAAAATAAAACAATCCAGCACTTTATAAAAATCGCAGGTGAAATCAAATTACCTGTTAACTTTTACCTTTTTTCAATGAAGAATGATATTGGTCGTTGGCCTGCGTGTTATGTTTATGGGCATTTCAGAATTCAGTATCGAACGGGTTAATAACAAAATATTAGTGGGCGGAATGAATGCTTCATAACCTCAAAATCTCCCTACTAGATGGTAACCAAAGTCTGAGAGAGTTAACGTTAGAGCAAATGAATAAGATCGTGTGAAAGACTACACATTTTGTCTTATTATTTAATGTAAAAAAGAACTGATTTTCAGTGGGTCAAAAGACGACTTGTAAGGCGTGGATATGATATAATCTGATTTGCATACGTGGTTTCAAATGATATCACTATTTCTTTTTAAAAAAATGTTGTCATTGTAGAATTCCAATGGCTGTTTCTTTTTTCATGAAACTTCGCCTGTTTGTGTGATTTTACCAATTTTTCAAAGACAAAGTGAACACTGAATTGTAATGCACTTTTGATAATCCTCTGTCATGTCTTGACAACAGAATGAACACATCGTTACCATTTTATGATGTTATATTCTTTAATATAGGAAAAGCAAGAGGAACAATGAGGTCAACAACTCGAACGATCATTCTCCTTATCATAACTAAAACGGTTCGTCTTGCAGTCACAGCGGAGCCGGTCAGGACTATGGCTGTTCAATACTCTCCCCCACCCACTACGAGGGCACAGGTTGTTAATTATACACGTCATTCAACCCTCGAGGTCATTCACAGCAATTTGACGACATATTCCCAACGTTTGGGCAATGTTTCAGTTTCTACTCAGTTTGAAAAGAACTATTTACATATCGAAACAACCCGACAGCACAACATAAATGGTCAAATGAAGGCATTCCCAGAAAACGATTTTACCACTTTTGAAATGAACCATGAAAATCAGACAGAAATCTTTACGGAGACTGCTGAAAATAGTCCTCCAAATTTGACCGAGCAAAATGAGGAAGAATCTGCTGTTCCCAAGGTGCTTTGGAAGTGGCAGTCAGTTACATGGACATGGGTGACGACTCTGCAACTAACAATGTCCATGCTGGGAATAGTGGGAAACCTGACGGTGATCCTGGTGTTATTCCAAAGGCGCCACAATTGCCGGTCAACTGATGCAATGATCGGTGCTCTGGCCGCTGCGGATTTCTTGACATCAGTGTTCATGTTCCCACTGCCTACAGCACTAAGGGTTCCTGAAACATGGCTGGGGGATGTCTACTGCAAGGTAGTTTACACATCGATGCCCATGTGGATTTCAGTGGATGCCTCCATCTTCATTCTGGCATTGATTCCAATAGAGAGATACATTGCGATTGCCCACCCTCTTCATTTCAAGCGTCTTGTAACACGGCAGAGAGTTGGCAAGGTTGTTGCCTTGACATGGATGACTGCGTTTTTGGCAAACTTTTTCTTATTGTTTGTGGCTGATGCGAAGGACTACAAGTGCACTGAGGAATTCCAGTCACTGCTTGCCCAGGTTACCTCAGGTTGTATGCTTTTCCTCGTTCACTTTCTTATACCGGCTTTCATCATGCTTGTAGCCCAGGCTGTCACGACACTGATGCTCCATCGACAATCCCATCGGAGGCTAGGAGAAAGTTTAACCTGCAATAACTCAAACCCATCAGTAAAGTACCTTGTGGCTAGGAAGAGTGCTCTAAAGCTTTTGCTCCTTGTTGTTGCGTTTTTTCTTATCTCGTGGACACCGGCTCAGACGGGATATCTCTTGTACAACCTTCGTATTTTGCCAGAGTCCTATCTGTACAGCCCTCTAAGTTCCGCTCTAGTTATCCTAGCCTTCTGTAATTCTTGCGCAAATCCTGTCATTTACACGATTCGGAATCCTGAATTCCGCAAGGCGATAGGAGAATTGTTTAAATCAACCACTAGCACATCAGGAAAAATGGTTTTGTTTGGTGGAAAAATAATAGACGATTCAGAATCGACAATCTACGATGTTGACGTCTAAGAATCCTTTCGACATTTAGTCTTCATGTTGCATCGCGAGATATAAGAAGAGTTAAATATTTACGTTAAATATTCATGATAATGGTCTGTCGTCTGTCAACTGAGGTAATTGCTCCAATCAACAATTTCTAAATTCACAGTAGATGTATGAGTTTCTAAATTCACAGTAGATGTATGAGTGGTTTTGTATGTTTGCTTTTCATATGGATACATCTTGGCATGTTTTTACGTTATGATTATGCAAAACGCGGTACATTTTTCTTCGCAACAATGAAGTAATGAATCTAGATTAACAGCAGATATATAAGTGGTTCATTTGGTTCGCAACAATATAGGGAATAATTTCAAAGAGCTTCAGCTGAGCCCTACAGCTACTGTCCTATATTTTTTGATCATTATTGCAGAAGTACTATAAGAAAAAAAAAAGGTTTAACTTTGCACCTTTATGTGTGGCACAATTGCAGCAACTTTACGGTAGCAACTTTGCACCTTTCTGAACAATGAGCACCTTTACAGGCGCAAAGTTTCATTCTTAACCCTTTCTGTGACAAAGAGTCAAATATGCACAAATTTCACACACATATCTATGAATAGGAAATAAACGTAGCACAGAGAGGGTTGAACGTCTTCACTGGTCAAAAAAGTGCAAAGTTGCACCCGGAAAGGTGTTGTACATCATACGTAAAGGTGCAAAGTTGGACCTATTTCTCTTATTGGGCGTAGGAAACTGGCAGAAAAGAACGTCTTAAAGATGTGAAAGTTGTCACTGCACTGCAACATTATGGTTAGCTTACATGTAATGTGTGTTACATGACCCGAAATAGTATCAGCACTCTCACTTAAAACACCGCATTTATTCAACCGCACTCATCAACTCCCACATAAAGAACACGTATTTGTCTTCCTTTATATGAATACGAAGGATTTGAGGTATTTCAAGAACTACTAAAGTTTCGCATACACTTACATGTTTATCATCAAGTACTTATATTCTCTGACCCTCTAAATTTGCAAATATGCATATTTATTGTGATGTCTTTTGCTATTTCGTATTTGGATCTTTTCATTTAAATCATTGGTTCTCATCATGTTTTTGATAAACTTCATTGAAGTGTTTCTTGAAATCTCCATATTTTTGTAGAGTTCAATTAGAAATCATGAGTCAAGCATGGATCAATGTTAAAAAACCGACAACTATTCAAAATGGGAAAATATCACCTTAGCGGCAGTTGGGGAAACGTATATATTATTATGTAAAAACTTTAACAGACAGCAGTGAACATACCCCTACCTCCAAACTTACATCGATATAACACGTAATTAAGACGTGTAAACGAATTACTTTCCAAAGACATAGATTTAGCTCTTAATGCCCCAGAAAGTCTCGATAGCAGAAATAATCTTCCGTCAATTAGATTTGATTTAATTCAATTCACTTATCGTTTATCTTCGGGGAAGCAGATAAGATTTCGAAATGACCTGACTGAATGCGTATATTTTTTCCCAAGCCGTATCATGTATCTGTACACGACTACATGATTATCTTGAATCTGCACAACTGCAATTTTGATCATAGATTAACCGGTATTGGAGAGGAAAGAAGATAAGCGTCAATATTTTGAATGAATACACTGAACGAAAAAGAAAAAAAGGGCCGTTATTAAATGCGAAATGCTTATACTTATGTTATTTTTCCTTCTCATCTTAATTTCTTACAAAAAATGATGTCTTTTTTCCCTGCTGTTTTTAAAGGCATAACTCTTTGCATGTTTTAAGTTGAATGCTGAATGTTGAGATTTCTAGAGGGAACGTCCCCACGTCAACCTAACATCGATTTCTCATTCCCCACACTCCTTCAAGATTCTAATCAGAGAGGATGATTTCCTTTGCTACTAAAAATTCGACGGATTAAACTTTCTGTACGCTTCTCGATCTTTCACAGCTACCCAACTAAATTTGCTGACTGCAATGGTGATTTTAGACTAAATGAGCACATTCCTAAATTCGTATTTTTCTTTTTCATTGAATGCTCTATTCATCCATCACATTTCATTAAGGTCAGAAACAGAGCATGAAATATAGTAGATCACTTTAAGAAATAAATGACGTTTATTAGAAAACATGAAACTCATATACTTTGTAAAAGCCAGAACATCACCTGTTATGCGTGGCGACGTAAAGATGTTTTCTTATGAGTGTTTTGTCTGGCTTTGCTTCTATGGGATTACCATATTGCAATGCTGGATTACAGATTTGCTAATTGATTCAACTTTTCAGTGCTATGGTGTATGCATGATTTTGTTCTGCGTGCGGCGCTACAATATGTCTGAATTGCGCGTGTGCGTGTGTGTGTCTGTCTGTCTGTCTGTGTCAGTCTGTCTGTATTGTCAAAAGGCACTACGTCTAATTATGTTTGGCGTATGAATTGATATCATTGGCTGAACTCAACCCATGCACTACTCACGCACATTATTTGACGACGACTATTTAAGTCTTATGAGATGCATTTCTAGTACATCATTCCAACGAAATGCGGATATACGTGATCTGCTGATATTGATAATCTTTGCGAAGGAGTCAGCTGAATCTCGGGTAAGATTTGCCACATAATTTCCTCGTGCGTGCAAAAGATTATCGGCTCTGATCAGAAACGGTATTGATTATTGTATAATTAGCGCATAGTCTCAATATCCAAACAAATAGAAGCGTTGTACTCATGACGACTTTTAGGTAGGGTAATAATGAATCAAATTCTGTCAAAACGTTCTACAAACTTGTTGTAGTATCGTTAATCTAGATAATAGTTCATAACATCTGAACCAACATAACCCGGATTAAAGTGATCAATTACTATAGACCCATGTCAGTTTTAAGGTTTATCTGAAGAAATGGTGGTAAATTTACCTTTTCCAATCTCATAATTAAGGCAGCACAGCTCAATGTTGTCGTAAAAAGAATTCGTAACGAAATCCATGCCTTTGAAGATGAAATCCTCAACAGACAATCTGTCTAAACCCATATCATTCTGTATAGTATTGACGTATTATCCAAGGTAGCCTATAAGACTTTCATTTTGACAGGTTTGGCAAATCGTAGACTCTGACGAAAGACGCCAAGCTGTTATTAGCTTCCGTCATTCTTTAGTCATAGCCAATGTTGTGTGTTTTAGTATTGACATATCAAAATTCTTGTATGAAGCTCACAATTTTGGACATGCCAAAATGTCTGGTAGAGTAGCCTATTTCAAACGCAGTCAATTTCGCACAGATCTCCAAAGACTTTCTTGGTGCCTCTTGACTTTCACTAGTCTGTCTAATTTTCTTGCCTACTGACCTACTTGCTCCTCTTGCAATCACTAATGCAGGAGAGCATTATTTGGACCAAAAAAAAAAAACCCCGATGAAAGTAAAGTTTGAGATAATTCGTGTTCTGCTGTAAAGTCATCTAATGGCACCCCATATATTCAGGCCGATATCAATGAAGTCAAAATAAATCAGTGCAGCATTGAAAATCGCAGGTGAAATTTGATGACATCTACCATTTTACCTGTTTTCATTGAGGAATGTAATACTAGATGGAATGGTATATGACAGCTAAACTTGCCTGCTAGTTGGTAACCAGATAGTAACGAAAATGAAGATGTAATTAGTTTTTACAGCAAAGACGAAATATTGGGTGAGAATTACACTTTTAATTTCATAGCTTATGATTTCATTAAATAAGATGTATACTGACTGCCAGTGGGTCAAAAGAGGACTTGTTAGGCGTTGGATATAATTATCATCTGATTTGCATACGTGGTTTTTAAATGATATCACTTGTTCTGAAATAGTTGTCGATTTAAAGTTCCACGGTTGTCTTGTTTTCGATTTTGATGAAACTTCGTCTGTTTTTATGGTCTTAATTTTTCAAAGTCAAAATTAACACTGAACGATAAAGCACATTAATGATACTCTCCAAAGTGAACTCCTGTTGAAAATTTCACGATGTTATGCTCTTTAATACAGGAAAACAAGAGCAACAATGAGGACAACAACAACAACTCGGATGATCGTTCTCCTCATCATATTTAGAACAGTTTATCTTACAGTTACAAAGCAGCCAGTCACCACTACGGCTGTTCAATACCCTCCTCCAACCACTTCGGGGCCACATAAACGTTATTTAGACATCGAGGTCATTTACAACAATTTCACGACACATGCCCAACCTCTTGACAATGTGTCGGTTTCGACACAGTTTGAAAAGAGCTATTTAAATATCGAAACAACCCGACAGCACGACAATAACGTTCATGAGGAGACATTCCCACAACACGATTTCAATATTTTTGAAATGGACCGTGAAAGTCAGACAGAAATCTATACAGAGCCTGCAAAGATTATTACGCTGGATTTCACCGAGCAATATGAGGAAGAACCTGACGTCCCTCAGGTGCTTTGGAAGTGGCAGTCAGTTTCGTGGACATGGGTAACGATTCCACAACTAGCAATGTCCATGTTGGGTATAGTAGGAAACCTGACCGTGATCCTGGTGTTGTTCCAAAGGCGCCACACTTGCCGGTCAACTGATGCACTGATTGGTGCTTTGGCCGTTGCGGATTTCTTCACATCAGTGTTCATGGCTCCGCTGCCTACGCCACTCAGGGTTCCTGAAACATTGCTAGGAGATGTCTACTGCAAGGTTGTGTACACATCGATGCCCATGTGGATTTCAGTGGATGTCTCTATCTTCATTCTCGCATTGATTCCGATAGAGAGATACATTGCAATTGCCAACCCTCTTCATTTCAAGCACCTCGTAACACGGCAGAGAGTTGGCAAGGTTGTTGCCGTTACATGGATGGTTGCTTTTTTGGCAAATGTTTTCTTATTGCTTGTGGCTAGTGCGAAGGGTGACACGTGCACTGAAGCGTATCAGTCACAACTTGCACAGATTATCTCAGGCATTATGCTTTACCTCGTTCATTTTCTTATACCTGCTTTCATCATGCTTGTAGCTCAGGGTCTCACTGCACTGGTCCTCCATCGACAATCCCGCCAGAGGCTAGGAGAAGGTTCAAACTCAAACCCGTCAGTAAAGTACATTGTGGCTAGGAGGAGTGCTCTCAAGCTTCTCCTCCTTGTTATTGCTGTTTTTCTCATTTCATGGACACCTGCTCAGACGGGATATCTCTTTTACAACCTTCGTATTTTGCCAGAGTCCTATCTGTACAGCCCTCTGCATTCCTCTCTAGTTATCCTAGCCTTCTGTAATTCTTGCGCAAATCCTGTCATTTACACGATTCGGAATCCTGAATTCCGCAAGGCGGTAGGAGAATTGTTCAAATCAACCACTACCACCATGACCACATCGGGAAGAAAGGGTTTGTTCAGCGATAAAATAACAGTCGATACAGATTCAACAATGTACAATATCGATGTCTAAGAATCCTTTCGACATTGAGCCTTCATGTTCCTTCGCGAAATGCATTGTATAAGAAGAGTAGTACATTTTCGTTGAATGTTCATAACAATCGTCCCTCGTCTGCCAACTGAAGTAATTGCTCCAATCAACAGTTGATAAACGCACAGTAGATGAGTGAGTTTTCTAAATTCACTGCAGATGTATGAGTGGTTCATTTGGTTCGCAACAATAATGGAATGAACATGAATGCAGGTAGAAAAAGAAGTTCAACTCTGCTTCTTACGTGTGACACAGGACTGGTATTGCAATACCTTTCAGACCAATGAACACCTTGAAAGGTGCAAAGTTTCACCTTTAGTCCTTTCCAAAACATCGAGTAAAATGTGTACAAATTTCATATTCATACTTATGAAAACGAAATAAACGTTGCACACAGAGGGTTGAATTACCTCTCTGGTCTGCAAGGTGCCAAGTTGCACCCGTAAAATAATATGTTACAATGGTGCCACATGTAAAGGTTCAAGCTGAAATCATTTTTCTTTAGAGTGTAGAAAATCGGCAGAAAAGAACATTATAAAACTGCGAAAGATGAATGTCACGTCACTTCACTGCAACATTCTATTTTCCCTAACTTTTGCACTGTAACTTTTAACTAATTAATTTTGATTGAATTTAACTAACTATAACTTTTTGCACCTCACTTTGAATGATAAAGAAAGTGTTAGACCACTTGAGATAGTATAAGCACTTTGACTGAAAGACACTGCACTTCGCATTTATCTTTCCACGCTGATCAACTTCCACATAAGCAAGATGTGTTTATCTCCTTTAGATGAATACGAAAAGTTTGATGAATTCAAAGGTACTGTTCACCATTGGGAACAGTGATTTACATAAGTTCAAGATATCACATTTGTTGCATATGTGTAGGTCTGTTATATCGCAAAACATCCTACCATGTAAAATTTCTTTCTGCAGTATAGCATAACATATAATGAGATATCATTATATTTCTCAATAAACCATAATTGTAGACGGTTAAGTCTCGGAACATTTCTATCATAACTATTGTTCACCTACTTGACATTAATTATGCTGATTCAAATTTTTATATCGGTTGTTTCTATCCCTAGCTCAAATTTTAGAACTGTTTTGAAGCACTAAAGCTGTTTCCTTGTTTTCATATGCAAATTGCAAATTATGCCTATATCTATAAGAACTGCTGAAGTTCCGCATACACTTTGGTGTTTATCAACATGTACTTATGTTTTCTGAACCTCTATTTTTTCTACATGAGTAGGTATTCTCTTTTGCAATTTTGCATTCAGATCTTAGTATCTGAGTCTCCATGTTTTTGTAGAATCCATTTAAAATCATGAATCAATCAAAAAACAGTGATATAAAACGACAGCGATTAAAATTAGAAAATATTACCCAAGCGGCAGTTAAAGAAATATATAGATTGTATAAAACCTTTACCACAGATGGCAACTTAACATACCCATATGCCCAACGTTGATATAACACATGATTAACACGTACATACAAATTACATTGTAGAGACATAGATTAAGAACATAAGGACATAATGCCCCCAGAAAGCCTCGATAGCGAAAATAATCTACCGTCAGCTCAGTTAAATTCAGTTATAATTTATCCTCCTGGAAGCAGATGAGATTCGGATTTTACTGACTGAATACATGTATTTTCTCAAAAGCCATATTATACACTGACGGCAGGCACCAAATGAATTAATGGCTATACATGTTACTTTCTGTGTCTTACTGATCATAACAGTTTATAGTGTATATACCAAAGTAGGCTTTATGTCCAAATCATGTTCTACTCCGGAAACCAAAGATAACTCGGTCACAGTAATAGTACACATTTTAGTATTTTTTTTTTGGTACTATTAAATCACCTGGTCTTATCTTCTACCCGTTCTCCGTTTCTTTTTCACAAACACTAGTTACTTGGGGCTTACAGCCAAACAAGCTAGCTTTCATGTAGGCCCCGTCATACTTCTCTTTGTTCAACCCCATTTCGATTTGACCAGTTATCATTACAATTACTGTGTTATCACCTGTATATTGTTTGTTTTCTGCACATTGTTTACAAAGTAAAAGAACTTGTATCATTATTTCTGTTGTAATATTTATATATGAGAAGTATGAAAATAGAATGAGTTGAAATGAATTGAAACACGGGTACACGACTATACATTATCATTTTGAATCAATTCACCTGCAATTTTGTTCATAGATCAACCGGAACTGAAAGGAAGAGAAGCCAATTTTTCATAGTTTTCCAACTAGATTGGCTTACTGCAATGGCGATTAGCACATTGGATAACTTGTTCTCTTTCTTAGTGTTTTATTGATCCATCACATTTCACATAGGAAACAGAGCATAACATGGTATTATATTGGGATAATTTACGAAATGAATTAAGTTTATATAAAACCACCTAACTCACATAAAAAAGAACATAATATGTTATGCCTTATGAACCTAATGAGGTACATGTATTCTTGTGAGTGTTTTGTCTCGCTTTGGGTAAATGTTATCATGTATACAGATTTAATAATCTATGAGCAATGCCATCAGGTTACGGGTTTGGTAATAGAGTGAGCTTTACAGTACTATGGCGCAAGTGATTTGTTCCTTCGTGCGGCGTGTATGTGTGTGTGCGTGTGTGTGTGTGTGTGTTTGTAATTCAAAAGGAAAACCGTCTAAATATGTTTGGCGTATGATATTATTGGCTGACTTCAACCCATGCACTGCTCACGCGCATCATATGAGGACTATTTAAGCTTAAAGTTACAGTTCCAACACATCATTTTAACGAAGAAGTGTAATGCGGATGTACGTGACTTGCGGGTATCGCTAATCTGTGCTAAGGAGTCAACTGCTTCGGGTAAGATTTGCTAGTTAAATTTGCTCAAGCCTACAATAGAATAATCACTCTGATCAGAGACGGTATTGATATTATAATTAGCATTGTTTCAATACCTTAAGAAATGAATACATTGTACTCATTAAAACGCGTTTAAAGTAAGGAACTAAGCAAATCAGCTTCAAACAAATTAGGCTCTAACGTTCTACAATATGATTATAGTCCCGTTAATCACGATAATAGCTTATAGCATCTAGTCTAATGTTGGAAATGACTGATTACTATATCATTCTAATTTCAGTGTTGAGGTGTATCCAAAGAAATTGTAGTACAGTTATCTTTGTCATATGTTGTTGTCACAAAAGATGTCTTAATTTCGCAAAGATCTCCGAAGGCTTTCTTGGCGAGGATAAGATCTCACTAGTCGGTTTAATTTTCTTGTGTAACGACTTTCTCTTTTTTTTTCTCTTCTTGCAATCCGAGTATTTGACAAAGTAAAGTTCGAATCAATTTGTGTTCTGCTGAAAATGCATGCAGTGCCGCCCCATTCCAATGAAGTCTAAATAAAACAATCCTGCACTTCAATTATAGAGAGCAGCTGAAATCAAGTAACATCTAAACTTTTACCTGTTTTCATTGAAGAATGATGTAGGTCCTAACGTTAATGACCAAATATAAGTAGATCGGAGTGAATACTTCATGACCTCCAAACTTTCCTGCTAGTTGGTAACCAGAAATTTACGAAATTGTGTATGAGCAGTCAAAACGCCAAAGACTTGATTAGTTTTTACAGCTAAAAAACAATAATGTGCGAAAAATGACTTATGATTTCATTTCATTTCAAAAATGAAAATGTAATGGTTTATCAGTTCGTCCAAAGACGCCTTGACATTATAGATCGACCACTATGTTTATATGTTTGCAGTATTCTATGTGTATCTCCTAGCTGGATTTTATGTATAGGCCCTATTTCATTTTGTAATATTATGCCTCCTAGCTGGATATCATGTATTATTCATTTTTTTAAAACATTTGATGTATTTTTTTATTCATTGAGAAATATGAAAATAAATGAAATGAAATGAAATGAAATGAAATTATATCACCTGATTTGCATACGTGATAGCAAGTAATATCACTGTTTCTTAAAAAAAAAGAAGAAACGTTTGCCATTTTGAAATTCCATTGACGTCCAATTTGACATTTTGATGAGATTTCATCGGTTTGTATGATTTCACAAAGTTTTCAAAGTCAAAGTAAGATTTTTATGGTAATGCGCTTTCAATGATTTCCTGATATCACAAAAGACAAGTAAACTCATCCCATTTTTTTTGTTGATATTATATTCTTTACAGAATTAAAAAAAAAACGAAAATGAGGACATTGGCATCTCGGACGATCGTTCTCCTTATCATATCCAGAACAGTCAATCTTACACTCACGGCGCAGCCGGTCACAACTGTGCCTATTCAATATTTTACCCCAAACACTACGGTTGCATCAGATGTCACTTTTAAAAGTCATTCAGACAGTGAAGTTATCAATGGCAATTCGACGACACATATGCAACCTTTAGACAATTATCCAGTTTCTACCCGATTAGAAAAGATTTATTTTCACATCGAAACAACCCCATACCACGACAAAAGCGATCCAATAAAGACATTCCTACAAAGGGATTTTAACGTTTTGAGAATCAACCGTGAAAATCAAACTGAAATCTATACACAGAATGCAGAGATTACTACGCTGGATTTCACTCAGGAAAATAAGGACGAAACTGCATTTCCCCAGCTGCTTTGGAAGTGGCAGCCAGCTACATGGACATGGGTGACGATTCCGCAACTAGCAATGTCCATATTAGGAATAGTGGGCAACCTGACCGTAATTTCGGTGGTATTCCAGAGGCGAAAGAATTGCCGGTCGACTGATGCGCTGATCGGTGCTCTTGCCGCTGCGGATTTCTTGACGTCGGTGTTCATGATCCCGTTGCCTACGCCACTCAGGGTTCCTGGAACATGGCTTGGAGAAGTCTACTGCAAGGTAGTTTACACCTCCATGTTAATGTGGGTTTCAGTGGATGCCTCAATTTTCACTCTGACCTTAATTCCAGTAGAGAGATACATTGCGATTGCCCACCCTCTTCATTTTAAACGTCTTGTAACGCGTCAGAGAGTTGGCAAAGTTGTTACCTTAACATGGATGGTTTCGTTTTTGGCAAACTTTTTCTTATTTTTTGTTGCTAGCGCAAAGGACGACACGTGCATTGAGGTGTTTCAGTCACAGCTAGCCCAGGTTATGACAGGCTGTATGCTTTTCCTCGTTCAGTTTCTCATACCGGCTTTCATTATGCTAGTAGCCCAGGGTCTCACCGCACTGGTGCTCCATCGACAATCCTGCCGAAGGTTGGGAGAAGATTTGAACTGCAACAAGTTAAACCCGACATCTAAGTATCTTGTAGCTCGAAAAAGTGTTCTCAAGATTCTGTTCCTTGTTGTCGCTGTTTTTCTCATCTCGTGGACACCGGCACAGACTGGATATCTCTTGTACAACCTTCGTGTTTTGCCAGCATCCTATTTGTACAGCGCTATATTTTCTACTCTAAATGTCTTAGCCTTCTGTAATTCCTGCGCAAATCCTGTCATTTACACAATTCGAAATCCTGAATTTCGCAAGGCGATAGGAGATTTGTTCAAATCAACCACTAGCATATCAGGTAGAGCAGCTTTATTCAGCGAAAAAATAACAGTAAATACGGATCCTTCAATCTACAATGTTGATGTCTAAGAAACTTGATCGACTTTAAACGTTCATGTTGCACTAAACGTAAGTTATGAACACAAATGTAAATTCGTAATAGATATTTATCATAGTTTGGTAATCTTTAAAGCTTGGCAGTGAAAGTGAAGTCTGTAGCTTGTAGATCAACTTAGACCTTTATCATAAGCATTTATTTTAAACCCTAAAAATTTCAATAAATTCAACACACTGAAGACAAATTGTAAAATGTGTTCATTAATACGACCTAGTAAAATGTGTTTTCTGATGCAATATGCAAAATATTGTAATGTGCGTACCTGAATTTAAAATCGGACTCTAATTACTAAATTTGTGGCAGTAAATTGATTACTACTATAGTAGAAATGGTATAAGACAATCATGTAGCAATGACAAGGAATAGAGAGTGGCACATTCTATTTGGGCTTTGTTATTCGTTCTATTATGTTTTATTTGTTTTATTTGTTTTAGCACATTATTTCAAGCATTGCTAAGCAAAAATGATAAAGAACAGTTTGACGTTTCGTGTTGACATAAATAAAATCAAAACTTGGAGCAGGGCTAAAAAAAGAAGAAAAAAAACTCGATTTCGGTCTCTGGGCAAGGTCCTAGATAGAGAAACATTAACACTGTCATGGAATCACAAAGCTTTATTTTTTCCTCATTTGTTGAAACAGATAAAGTCAATGTTCAATTAAAATCTTGTTGTTTGGCATAATGAGCTCACTCGATTATAAATTAGACGATTTATTGTACATAGAAGTTTCATTTGCTTACTCGAGAATATTGAGTCACGCTCTCTTTAACATTCATATCATCAGTTATTAGGAATGCATAATGTGTGAATTAATGATTGCTCTGATTATTGATTCATTGGGTGCAGGTCATGAGTCTGACACCCACGAGTCATACAACCCACGAGCTCGATGCGAGGCAAACAAGGCCTGCGAATCCGACACTACGCAAAAAAAAAAAATAACCATGAGTCCACCAGTAAGCAAGCAAGGGTCACGAGTCCGACACTCATTTTGCATCAAGAGGCATTGTATACCCCTTTGGCTTTTTTTTTTCTTTTCGTTGCCTAGTGTTGGATTCATATACATATATATATATATATATGAGATTAAAACCTAATATATATATATATATATATATATATATATATATAATTTTATATATATATATATATATATATATATGTATAGGCCTTTTTTGTCTACTGCATTTACCTAGTGTTAAGCCATGGGTTGTATAACTCGTGGCTGTCGTGACTTTCATTTTAAGTTCAGTTGTATTTCTGCTCTCTATTATCCTTAGAATGTAAGAAAAATTAACAGAATGTCAGCGTGAACACAATACAGCAGAAGTTAATATTCTTATCATTTGATACACGCGTAAAGGACACATTGTAAATCAAACTTACAAACCAATTTCATATTGAATTTACATCGACACAATGGACGATAATACATTTAAATTACAGTTTTAGGCAAACATTTGAAAAGAAGCAGACCTTTCTAAAGCAAAGAAAGATGCAACATGAAATATGTTCATGTACATGATATTAATCTGCTGCCATTCACTCAGCAGTAGTCGTGCAGAGGACGTGATGCCATGTGTTCATTGTGCTGGAATAATGATGTTGATCTGTAGAAGTATGTGTCATATGTCAGTGTAATGCCAAGTAGGAGAAATACTGTAATATAGTGTCATGGCCGTATAAATTCATTTTTGAAGAACGTCGGGAGAAATTGTATATGAGTGTCAAATAAAGTTCATTTACGTATCGGAAGTTTTTGCGGATTTTATTTCTCCTTTGAAAATACATGTTATGTACGCTGTTTGTTTTGTTATGTTTCGTTTCTGTTGTTTTTTTGTTGGGGGGTTGGTCACCCCCCCCCCCCCACATCCGTTTTAATGTTTTAATGATTTGGGCGATTTGTTGGGGGCTGTACTCGATGATTCTAGGTTTTGAAAATAGTAGTCAGACGACTTTGACCTTGTTTATGCGCATAACACTAGTCTGTAAAGTATGATTGTCATAAATTTGCAATGTTTTTATTTGGAAGAATAAGATAGGAAGGGTATTGCTAGAGGAAATGGAATTTGTATTCAATGTTTTCGTGTTTGTGCTCTTTCCGTGATACCTGGATTCAAAATAGACATTCTTGTGATCATCTAGACATTATGAATACTTGGTCTGAATAGTCCCCAGGTGATCTTCGATAAGATTAATATACTACAAACCCAGTGGCATGTATCTCGTTTGACTTTCTTACAAACAGTTGCCTGGTAACTACGCTGCATTAAATCACTCGACGGGTGGGGGGAAACACTATTCAATACCTCATGATGTCTGTACCCTTAAGAATTCAGTGCGCTCGATTTCACAGAGAAGAAGAAATGAATTTAAACTGCCTATCAAATTCATACATTTCGATTTTGTCTGTTTGCCTTTTATGCATATCTACTCAATTAGAATGTGAGCTTCAAAACTTGACACGTGTAAGATGACTTCATTTCCCGGCATTTCTTTAGGCAATGGAAACGAAATAGGCATTTCACGACACGCAAAACCCCCAAAAATTCAACTGTAAACTATCAAGTTATAAATAAATCGTATTATATGACTGTTAACCTGACCACCGGTCGCAGCCTTATTGATTTCCGATAAAAAGTGTAAAAATTCATCTCGATTATTGTACATGAACTCCATTTTATTGATTCCTGTTTCGTCTCGATGTATTGCAATAAAAATTCTTTTCACAGGTGCAGCGGAAACCTTGTGTTTTCAAACATGTCCAGGCAAAAAGAAGCTTAGCAAAGTTACGCAATATAAGAACATAATTCCGTGTTTATGCCATTATTAAGATTCTCTATGTTTCTACATGATGACTGTAACTATGTGACATCCACCTCTTTATTTTCTAAAATGATTTTGTTGAAATGATTTGAGGAATTCTACTATGTAATAATATTTCTGACCTAATCAGATACAAACAAAATTGACAATCTTCGGAAGAAATTATTTAAAGCCGTGCCATGTTGGAGTTGCCCTTGGATCGGCGGAAATTAAATGTCAAGTCAACTGTGCCATTCCATTCAACAGGAATAGCCTCAACATTGTTAATCGGTCTTGCGTGGAGATTAAAAATATACCTCCATCAAAGCGATAATACGTTGATATCAAAATCACGTTAATCATATTAAAAGCCTATCAATAATAATGCATCTCCGAATTAACTATGAGCCAAAGTGATACCAGTTGTCACAGAACGCATGACGCATGTCACAAGATCTGCACGTTACGAACTAGTAAGTTTCGCCCAGCACGACCTTGACAACAAATGGCATTCCGCAAACATCGAAGTACTCCTGGAATTAATTTTCTGCAATTTGAATCATTTGATATTGAAGAACAAATAACTATACACTGTTGTATGTGATGGAGGATTTTACTGTTACAGTGATCCGCCATCACGACTCAAACTCGCCTAAATGATATCAATGTTCTTAAAGTCGTACTTTGCTGATGGGATCGCATTATATTAATATTGATACAGTCATACTTTATTGATGTGATAGTATCTTATTGACTCGTTCGACACATTATTTTACATAAAATGAATTCAAATGAGTCATGCTATTCACTGAGCTTTAAAAAGTAGAAATGAATCACCAATACCTTTTCAGTTTCTCAACCTAATTAATGCCAAAATGAAATTGGCAATACTATCACTGTATGGCATAAATTGATGCAGATTGAACTTACGCTATTTTTCAAACTGACTTTTGAAGATCCAAGAATAACACCAACAGGTATTTCATATATTATGTTCTTACATTAACAACGATTCCCTTTCTTCTTGCATAATCTCTCTTTGTAATGCCACATGTCATGTCCAATGCTTGTCTGAGTGTTACTTGAAACTGTAAATAGTTGAATTAAACCTCAATCTTGCAAAGGGAATAAAGAACATTTGCTCACATACCTTTCTCATTCTTTCTTCTTTCTTTTTGTTTGTTAGCTTCGTTACTGTAGAGCTCGTGGTAGTCTGCAACATCCAACTTATCTATTCAACCTCCAAAGGGAAAATCAACAGAGGTTAAACTGACCATTCATCAATCTTTAAAAATATTCTGGTCGTGTAATCCTGTATCATTCAAGTCATCTTCTCTCACAACACTGTTAAAAAATGTCTTTACTAACGCGATTTTAATCGTTTTGATCAATACTGATGTCTTGTTCCTCACCTTGAATTTTTGTTAAATTCTGCCAATTTTTAACTCTGAGAATGGGAGAATGAATCTTTGCTTACCTTTCCATCCAGCTATCTAGCAAAATTTGCTTGTCACCAAGGCAAAAAATAAGATGCAACTTAAACCGGAGAAAACATTCAACGACATGAAAAAGATGTAGTTGGTGCAACAAGACCTTGGGCCAATCCAAGTGTTTAGTTCAAAAGAGCCAAGAATAGTGAAAGTGGATTCCAAAACTTTACCCCACATACACAAACACGAACAACAGAGACACCAACGCATTCTATACTATTGATACTGTTCTTCAAAAGTGCAACATCAAGTTAATATTCATTGAAGATTAGCCTTGAAATATTAAAGGGAAACACAAGAGCTACGATGTATCCGACCTTATGAATAATAAATATAAACCGATTGACAAAAATAGGGATTTATACATGTCATATGTATGAGTGATAGATATATCACACCGGGTAATGATCAAAATTATAACGTTTACTTAATTGTCCTCTTTCAGTGTGTTATTAGCACAATGTAAATAAGCTTTATTATTCTTACCGAGCTTAAATGTCACCAGTTATTCTACAGCAGCTGTATGCCCGAGGAAGTCATATGTACAATCCTCTCAAAATAGGTTCCGTATTTAAGATTTTATATATCATATTTCTCTTACACCGGCATTAACTTCATTAAGTAAAACATCATAAGAAAGCCTGATCAATCATCTTTAAAATGACACCTCACTTACTATATGACTGGGTGTTCTTTGAATGTGCAAAGCAGTTGAGTATGGGGACAGATCAAAAGTGAAAAGGTCACTGGAATATTAAAGCAATGATGAAATGTTAGCACGAAAAAAAAAATCCTCCCTTTTCCTAAACATTAGATGATTGTTTGCTCAACTTTTACATTTAATTGTAATCTGCAAACGCTACTATAATTTTCAATTCATGGATGATCCTGTATAATCCCACAATGCATTCATTCTTTTCAAGCACATTCCTTTCCTGAAAAGAAAAAACAAAATAGGGATTGCACTGTCTGACATAACACGTATGCTCCATTTTTGCAACATTTCACATTTGACCTTTCCTGACACTAAGTCGTGCTGTGCGTTCCAGAAATACATAATGCAAACAAGTGAGTTGTCATTGTGAAGAAAATTAATCACGCTTCATATGATGTCACATTTAAATGAAATGATGGCTATTTAAAAGAAATATGATGCACCAAGCTAGAATTACAGGACTTTTTTTTTTGGGGGGGGGGGGTTGTATCGTTTGACCCCCTCACACCTATCTCGACACGTTCCACTTCTTTTTTACGGTTGGGTGAGTAGAGTTTTAGGCGAGGTGGCTATATTCAATCCTTCTGAACTTCGAAAATTCATTCAGTTTTAAAGAATTAACATCACTTTAATGTAAACAGGATTTAACAGTGCATTGAGTGAATAAGAGGTAGTCGTATAGTGTCGCGGTTGAATGAGCACACTTTGAAAATGAAGCAAGAAAAACTTATAGTGAACAGTTAATATGGCATGAGAAGTGTGAAGCGAGTGGTGACAAAACAAGGACTTACCAAAAATCAGAAACTGCACTTGCCAAAATATTGTTAAAGAAATGATTTTTGTCGTGCTGGTGAAACTAGAAAAGTAACCATTCTTTTTTAATGTGTGCTTACTCATGCACGACGCAACAGATCATTCTCATTTTCACTCAAGGTGAGGTTGATAGATAGAAGTGTAGAAATGCCCCTAAATTCTTTTTCAAACACTTATACACGAAGCTGCAGCATTTTGATGGGGAATATTCATATATATATATATATATATATATATATATATATATATATGTATATTGTATATAAATATAAATATATATATATATACATATATATATATATATATGCAAATAACTTTTCCAAACCTCAACATTGCTTTGTATTAGTAAAGGTGTGAAGATTTGCCCAGTAACTGATCTAACGTAAAGTGTGCAGTTTCAAATTGATACTTTATACTTTCTAGTCAATATTAGAGACATTTTCTTAAATGGAACAAGACAAGTCAAATTAAACATTTATGAAAATATCATTTTTTTTTATCAATGACTTGACCTTGATAAAACATACTCATGATTACGTTGGATGTCATGTCGTTAAAAAGGGGATATTTCTAACTCAACGGTTTTGGATCAGTATGAGAATATCGTTGCAAGCAATCAATTTTAGAATATGATATACATTGTATTTTCAACTCACAATGCATCCAGAATATTGATCGGAAAGTGGTCAAGGAGTAACTGAACTTTCTTCCCCAGTAGGTAGCCTTTTCAAATAACATGATTATATAAACGTAAATACACTCAAATTGGAAAGAATTATGTCTATATATATATATATATATATATATATATATATATATATATATATATATATATTCATTATTGATTCGTTTGCAAGACATCAAATTAACAGTTAATTCCTCTTACTGCTGATCGCTCTTCCGCGTGATAGCATTCACCGCGCATGCTCGGATTCAAGAATACCGCAAGAATGTTCAGCCTTCTGATTACATCTTTTCATATCCTGCAAAGCCACGTTGGACACTTCGTCAGTCAATAAGCGTGCATTGTGTGCTAAAAGCACCATCGATTTGACCTGCACTTAATTTCATATCTGCTTTTCCCCGCTGATATTGATCGAGAAGTCTTAGAGAACCTTCGAGTGAGTGATGACAGCAGTCAATGGAAGTCTTCTGCTTTTCTTAAGACTCTCATCGCTGTACGATTTGCCTTTTCATTTGACAAGACCGAACAGATATATCAATTGTATTCTCTCTTCCGTATTTTATCCTCAAGTTATGTAAAAGTAACTACTTACTGTAAGATCAACAAAACAACAAATACAACAACAACAACAACAACTCAGGTACATTCATACTGAGGAGGCTTCTTCATGCGATGTTTGATGACTAATGTGGCAGGATTTTCTTGCCATCTAGTATGATTTCATTTTGTTTTTCTTCATTTAGTTAAGTCACTGTATGTCATTTGTATCTAAAAAGGATAAAAACTTAAAGAACTATAGACCAAATAAATGGCAGCAAAGGTGTGAACTGTGTTAATGTGAAAGTTCTGCACTACAGTGTGCCCATTCCAACGTCTTGAACAGTTTTTTAAGAAAAACAAATTATTACAAGGCTTTACAAAATCAAACAAACTGCGAAATTAGCTCCAATCTAAAAAAAAAAATGAAAAAGTATAATTCATTGAAATGTTCATAGAATTAAAATGGAATAAAACATTACCTTATAGCATAAACAATAACGATTCATCAAATTGCATGTGCACGTGAGTATGATATATATAAATATATATATACATATATATATATACATATATATATATATATATATATATATATATATATATATACAGTGTATATAAGCTTTGTATGTATTATCATATACATATATGCATACATACATGCAGTATGTTTTTTTTTAAGGGTTGCAGCTAGATGCCAGCAAGGAAATGGAAATTACCTGTCAAAGGCTACACAGCGCTAACCTTTGACCACATTGGCCACCTGTCTATAACGACCATATATTATGTCACTTACCCTTGGTGGTATTTGTAGATACTGTATATGTATCATATCTACATTTGAATGTGTGTATAACACGTATAGTTATGCACATATATTAAACAGAAAGTGTATACGTATGTGTGTATACGTGTGTGTATGTGTGTCTGTACTTTGTACACTGAAGTGCGGCGATGAAACACCTCTTTTGTACATCCAGCGGAGTGCTTTCAGGTATATGGCATTACGTCTAGTCAATATTTTGAAAGAAACGTTTGTTTGAGATAAGATACCAAAATGTTCAGTGACTGCTCTCGGACCAGCATTCACTTGGGGTTTGGCATAAAGCAAGAAACAAAATAGAGTAGTCGAGAGTATTTAAAGATGATGAAACTTTATATTCAACAGCGCCATCTGGAGCCACAAGCTTAAAAGCCCCCTTGATCTTTATTGCAGGCTAGATCATGGGCATTGACGGGAGGAGGAGAAAAGGAGAGAGGAGGAAAGAGGAGGCTAATCATCCCCCTTTATCCCGGTACTTTTTCGTGTCCTAAAACACACACTGACCTGACAGAAAAAAGCTATGGTACTTTATTAAAGGGACCGTAAAGTTTTGGTTGAGACCAAACAAGGTTTCTAGCATATTTGGTAAGATAATGAGAAACCTTTGAAATATGAAAGATCATGTAACTCAAGTGGAATTCAGAGAAAACAGAGCAATCCAAATAAAATATGGGACCCAGCTTTTATTACGATTGTTTTGTTTTACTTTGTTTTTTGGATGTCTCAGCCATTTCGAAACCAATTTTCATCAAGTAAACGTTGAATTCCACTTAGAATGGTTAGCTCTGTATTGTTTCATAAGTGGTTTCTTGGTATCTCGCAAAAAGTTAAAATCCCAGTCCTCATCACCACCAATACTATGCCATCCCTTTAACATGAAGTTTTAAATGCAAAACCAAAGATGAAGTCATGTTCTTGCAACTACACTTTTGTAAATAGTACGAACTAAAGGGCTCGACGATCTGAAAAATACGTGCTTCCAAAAGGCACTAAATCCATTGAAAAATGATGGATTTAGCCCTTTTTGGAAGCAAGTTGTATATATATATATATATATATATATATATATATATATATATATATATATAATATACATATTTGTCACATTGTCACCTTGGAGTGGTTCAGGAGTTACCTGCAAGACCGAAAACAATATGTATCTCTGAACGAGAATAACTCAAGTTTCAAATTTATTAAATGTGGCGTCCCTCAGGGTAGTATATTAGGTCCTTTACTTTTTATTGTTTATATCAATGATTTTTGCAGATCATCTGACATACTCTCATTTATACTTTTTGCTGATAACTCGAATGTTTTCCTATCCCATCAAGACCCAGTTACTTTAATTGACACCGTCAATTCTGAAATTACACAAATTAATTATCACTCAATCTTCAGAAATCTAAATATATGTTTCCAAGAAATCGATCTTTTCATGATTATCCTACTAGGCGGTCTAATGAGTTTCATTTACTAAGTACCCCTTTTGAGGGCCTTATTAGCTCAGAACACATTTATATACACCGGCCGTAAATTTTGAAAGTCATTAAGTTCTAAAATAAAAAACTATCCTTCGTTATACATTTTTAAGCGTAATTTGATTTTTTTTTTCGGTTAAATTCTGGCTGAGATATTTATTTTCATTACCTATACAGGTTATAGAAAACATGACGGTCATCATCAGTTTTTGAATTAATCATTACGCAGTGAAAAATGGCATTACAAGGCAATGAAATACGGCATCTTATTTGCATATTTTTTACACAAGTGCGTGCAGTCACAATGTACGACGCACCTCCTCAATTCTCTCTTCCATTTCTCTTGTTCACCGTGTAGGCATTCTCCCTCTTTTCTCTCTCCTCCCCCCTCTCTCTCTCTCTCTCTCTCTCCCTCTCTCATTTCTCTTTCATTCTTTCTTCCTTTCCTTTTCTTCCTTTAATTTTGTTTTCTCCCATTCTGTTCAATCGTATCTCCATCAGTTTAGTCATGTCATGTTGTGTCTCTGTTGTTTGTTCCATTTTGTCTAAATCATTTTTGTGTTAAGTATTTATAATTGTAGTAAGTATTTTTGGAAGAAATTCGTGAGTGGTCACAATCTACAAGCACTGCTTTTTAGTGGACCTCTCAGTTCTCTTTTTTTTTTCTCCTCAAAATATAACTTTGTATTTTCCCCCTATGTATACATAATTTACTTCTATTAGTTTGTTGTCTATCGTTTATCCTTCGCACCTTCTACTGTATATATGCTTATAATGGATTTTCTGATTTACCTTGTGTTATATTTTGTTGGAAGAAAAAAATGAGAATGAAATAAATGAATTGAATTGAATTGAAATTGAATGTATATATATAATTATATTATTTCTCTTTCTCTCTTTTCCTATATAAATCTACCCTGTTCGACCCACCACACTCATAACCACTCTTACATATCAACACATACAAATTTACCCACACGGACATTTAATCGCACATTCACAGACTTATATTTTCTCCTTCTCTCTGCTAATTCTGCATTTCTGCCGTACTCCATCTCTAACCATTAACTCTCCTCTCTATTAAACTCTCCCATCCCCTTTCTCAGACATAGGACATAGCGCACACGCAGAGTCTACTTTGACTTTATAGAATGATTTCTTGAGCGCCTCTAATCATCGTATGCATAGACTATTTTTGTTGATATAAAGACCGGCTATTCAATCCTCCCATTTGAATGGCTAATTTGATCCCAAAATTAGACCTGCTACTTGAATGCTTTATCTCTTCAGTAAATAAGACTCTCCAGTCCTGTAATACTAAACTTTGTTACTCCTCTTCTTTTCTTATTTCACTTTTTTCCTTCTCTCAATCTTAATTTAAAAAAAAGTCGTTTTCTTACACTAACAAATCAATTGATTCCCTTGGCCTAAATGATCTTCTTAACTTTTCTTCTATTTGTCTTCTTCTTTTTGTCTCTCCTCTCTATTTCGTCTCTTCTGAAGGGAAAGGAGAATGACCATTTTTTCTTCCAATTGGTGGCTTCTCATTACGATTTGATTTATCTCTAGTAACAGGGAAATGCGACAGAAATGTTAAATCTCTACTCCATTTTGATTCAAGATTACTGATAGTAATTCTCACTTCATTGCAATGTTGTACGGAGACCTCATAGTTTAATGATATAGATTATCTTTGCGTGTCAACAATCTCGGAGAAGTAAAGACACTAAAAAAGGGCTATTTCTACTCATGATTTGATCCATTTTGACATACGACATTTGGACAAAATGCTAATAACATCAAACCATCATATTAATATATAATTTTTTTCAATTGATAACCTCTTATACAATTATGCCGCAGCACAACTTATCCGGATTACCGCCTGTCACTTAACTACAAGTTAGCACTGCTTCTTCCATGACAAAAAAAAGGAGAAAAAAAATAAATGACAGTTGCGAAGGACTTTAGAAGGAAACTGCTGCCTTTTATAATAATGTTACAAATTAAGTTAAAGTCTTAATCTTCATGTTCAGATTCAGTGACATTCATTTCTAGCAAATATGAATATAAGTACAAGACTTGTTATATGCGGTCGATTTGAAAATGCTGGAGGCACATCTTTAGAGGTACAAAAATTTGTGACGAGTGAGCCATTAACGTAAATGAGTATTAGATTCCATAATTATAAGATGCAGTATGGTGATAAATATATAGAAATACACAAATAGAAAAATAAATAAAAACAAAATAAAAAAAGCCAAATCTTATTACTCGTTGGACAAAGGCATCCACCTATCTCAGCAATTATACATTACTACTCTGCTATATGCCCAGGAGTGTTCTGTCCTTCATGATCTAACATCAAAGAGAAAAAAAAGCCGAACGAAATCAAAGCCATGTTTCGCAGAAATCTGTTCGTAATTTCATTGTGTTGCAATCTGAACAGTCATGAAAACAGCTTGCAGTCCTGCTGAATGTTTGAAGTTATTTTAACAGCTTTTGTAGTCGGTTGCTATCTTGTTCTTAAAAGTAATCCTGGTTTATGACTATAAAGAGCGTTCCTTCACTACAGTCAGACATGACTTGCGTATTCTTCTCCGCCGACATTTATGAGACCTTAACAGACCTTAACAGCTATTCAAACTTTAAAATACACATACGTCTTTTCAATGCGTTTTCTGAAGTTAATCAGAACATGAAGACCCCTGGAGTGGACAGAATGGCGGATCTGGAGGGTCGCAAATAATCATGTTAAATATTTACAACAAGGGACTGGCTCGGGTATGGTGTTGAAATATAATGCTATTGAGTGTCATCTTATAGAGCTATGGAAACAGCGCTTGTTTGACTAACTATAAAACTGAGGCAAGGCAGAAATGACAGCACAGGATATAGCAATTTCCTTGGTAGTATTTAAACCCTTACATACTTCGATTTCAATATAATTACAGTTTCACAGATGTTTATAGATTTTTATTGATATTTTTTCTTTTTTTTTTTTACTTTCAGGCAATTTTTTTTTTCTTGACCAGGCCAGCGAAAGTCAGAAATAGTTACAACAGTGCGGGAAAATTGCTGCTTATACTCCCGAGTTGTCCACGATATAACTGCACTGCCGGCTGCCTTTTTAATGTCAGGAATGATAACTGACAAATTGTGAATTAATAAACAGATATGTTGTATATGCATAGCTGAATAGGAAAAAGAAATGTTCCAATTGATTTTATGTATAGCATTGTGTGCATTTCTCTGTGATTTCAAAACATTCACACGCTTTTAATCAAGATCAATGGGGTGAGAGTAGGCAGATCGCTGGAAGTCCCAATAGAGTTTGAGTACAGTAACAGAATATATAGGGCCGCTGGCTTGATATAATCATGCTTATGTATGCTATTATACATATGCATCAAATGTAACATCGGGAACATTTTTAAAATCACTGCTCCCAAAGGTAACTGGACCTTTAAGAAGTCACTGTTCTTTTAACAGAAGAAAGACGGTTTATCTCACATTAGAGTTTTAAGCTCCGCACACTCTACACAATGACGAGTCAAATCGAAGAAAATATTAGTTCCACTTAACATGGTGAGGATTAAATTTGATAATGGATTTTATAGGATGTGTGTAAAATGATGCTACAAGCCTGGAATTTATAATCACACGTGTCTAAATACAGATCCAGCTGCTGTAGGTATATTTTGCCCCTTTATCTGATTCCTTTCCATATTTTCCATAGTTTTCATTTGACTGACAATTACAAAAGGGAGGCCTTACGGAGTGCAATAGGTATAAGTGAGACAAGTGAGAGATGATTAATGATACGTAGTTTCTTACTATCCAGATGTGGAGATAATAGATACGAATAGATGGAGATGAAGAAGTGGAAAGACAGAAGGAAGGGGGAAAAGAGGGAAAGAAAAAGGGAAAAATAAAGAAAGAGAGAAAGGGAGAGGGAAAGGGGAAAGAAAGAGCCTTAGGAGAGAAGGAGACGGAGAGAACGTGTATGAGGCACATCCATTATTTTCAATTCATTTAGAAACCTTGATTTCTCTTCAATTGGCCTAAAAAATGTTTACGCCTTTTGATTTCGAGAAAATGCAGGCGGTGGACTATCATTCGTTGTCGCCTAACCTACCTAACCCATCTCCCCTGAATGGATATTATCAGCTTAGGAACACGTTTGATGACATAAAATGTCCTTCCTTTGTGTAGCTCTTCACACGATACAATGCGTCTTATGTTGTCCGAGACGAAATGGAGGGCAGCGGTCTAGACATATTATTTGTTACCGAGATATTACACCCGCAGAAAATGTTTTGTTCCCTGTGATATGCTTTGGCCACCAGCTGAGTCTGAACTAATCACCATGGTAATTTATGCGATAGACGGGGTTTGCTTTGCGAACACACCTTGAAAGAAAGTTACATAACATACGTTACCAATCGGCTAGAGCGCACGTTACAAACCGTTGAATGAAACTGAGAAAAAAAAGTCACTGCTATTTCTGGACTGTCGTACTAAGAAAAAAAAAAGAAATAAAAGAAAAAAATAAGATACGTACCAAATGAGAGGAGTGGTGTCCATGGTGCTTTGAGGTCGATGTTTCTTTCTACACGAGTGAAGATGGGAAATATGCCAGTTTCTTTTCTAGTATTACTTCCTTACCCTCATAACAGAGAAACCTCTTTGTAGTTTTTGCAATGTACATTTTATGTGACTTTTGTGAACTTTTCTGATTTTGCAGTTTTCTAGTAGAAGCAAAATTTAAAGGCAAAAAGCGCAATATCCTGCAATCCTATTCAACACCATATTTCCCCTTGACATATCAAAAGAAATTTGCTTTCAGTCCGGAACCCAGGTTCAAAAAAAGAAGGAGAAGAAATTAAAAAAAAAAACCTGGCTGGCGAGTCATAATCATAGCTGTCGTAAAAATAAATAAGATATCCGGAATTTCTGTCTAATTTAGTGATTTTTGTTTATATATTTTTCTTAAATCTTTATCTCCCTAGTATATTGAAAAAATTAGAACAACACGATTTTCGCCCTATGTCTGAAGTTCATCACCCGAAAAATAATAACAAAATTTCCTTTATAAGAAAAGGAAGACAAAAATTCTCATTTGCGACTTTTGTGTTGAGTGCTGTTGTTGATAATTCCTTCCTAATCTGACACTTTATCATTTTTTTCATCAGTCTACCTACAGTTGGCGGGCAAGTGCGAGATACAAATGACCCATATTTTCATCATCGTTGCCGTTGCCAACATTTCTCCGCATTGAGGTGTGAGTTTTTCTTCAACTGCTGATCTATAATTTTTTCTGACATGTCTGTTAAAAATCATAGATCAGCAGTTGTGATCTTACAAATTTCATTTGTAGAGGGAAACAAATTGAAGAAAAAAAACCTCACACCTCAACCTTCACCTCTCTACTTAATAATAATATCTTGCTTTCATCTATCCGCATGTCTATATTATCTCTAAGGTTTTAATCTTTATAACTTAAAGCATTATCAACACTGTCTGGAACAGTGACACATTTGCTGTTGCGACAATTGCTCGTGTCTTAATTTCTCCAAGGATGTAGGTTTAGGTTAGGGTTGTGATAGGGTTTCAGGCTTAGTTTAATGTGAGGATTAGGATTAGGGTTAGGTTATGTTTGTGGATAGAATTAATGTTGGCTGAGCGTGTAGATATTTCATGCGAGCAATAATGTCGCAGGAGCAAATGTCATGGAACCGTTATAATCATCAACATTATGTTCATTGTCACCATTACTATTGGACCTTAGGTGAGTGTGCAGTGAAGTAGAATAAAGGTGTGTGTGCCTGCCCAGTAAATACAATATACGCCAACCTGCGTGACATGTTTATATCCCGCACTGTCGGGAAGAACGGTGAGCATTTCCCCTTGAACGTTTCCACGACTGCAAACAGGTTTTGGGGATAATAGCTGCTGTTGTCATTACGTATATGCCCTCCCCAACCCCCCCCCCCCCTTCTATTTTGGGAAGAAAATCGATCTGAAATCTACCTTCTGAATCAACAAGCCACCCCCAATATTAGGGTTTTCACGGAAAAATCATTCCCTCTGTTGACAAAGCTGGTATCATATATCTTCCGCAAATCGAATATACGGTGTCACAAGTCATCTCATTCTTCGCCTTCAGAGGGGTATACGTCTGGCATACTTTCTGGTGTGGTCCGTTTCACCTTCGAATAGGTATAGAAATGGGGTTATGTGCAAGCAGAATATAATGGAAACAACATATATTTTGTTGTATCTAAACAAACTAATAAAAGCGCAGGTGAAGTAGAGTGCTGGTGGCAGTTTGAAAACATAATAATCACCCGCAGTATAATGCTTTCGAAACGAAGAGGTAAAATGTTTCATAGCTAGGATTCACAAAGGAACGGCATATGACAATAATCTTGTTTAGGGCCAAGTCATATACCATCATCAATGTGAATAACGTTATGAATATTAATGACACTGAAAGAAGTATGGGCCAATCAGAGAAAACGACGGAAAGTCACAACATAGAATCTGAGGTCGCCTGATGCTTGATTTTTGTCGATAACAGACACCTACGCTATAAGAAGCAACACCTGCAGGAGACATTGCAATCTCAACAAGAGTTTGGATTTCCGAGCTCTTTCCCATTCACTTATATTTCACTTATATTCAATTTTATTCACTTATGTGTATGTATGTATAGATCTTTATATATATGTTTGATTTTGCTTGATGCTTTAAATGTCTTTGAGCTTTGTTTTATGTCGGTCTCCTACAAGGGTAGATATTTTTCAAGAACGCAGCGAGCTAAGTAAAGGGGTAATAGGCCTAAGTCAGTTGGAAGTACGATGTCTATTTTTCTGCGAACTTTTATAAGAGCAATGATTACGTACGAGTTGAATGTCGTCGACCGGCAATTGATGATAGTGGGTTACATCACAATATACATCTTCACCATTATTTCACCCGTTTCTCTACTTTTTGCTGTTTCGTGTTAAGAAAATAAGAAATGCTCTTTCAAACTTACACAAGGTGTCCCCTACCATAATTAGTTCCTGACTCGGGTGAGCTAGTTTGCGTCATCATCGCTGTTCGCCATACTAAAACGAGCTCGCTGGCTACCGTGTGTACTAAAGAGTGCTGAAAAGATGTTATCGATCACCTCTTCATGAACTCTGATGGTGTTTAAACGCATCATGTCTTTTTCATCGAACTTCGAGAATCATCTGAAGAGCATTGACAAAAGAGACAAAAACAAGGCAGAACGATATCGACTTGGATGCGACTGAACTCATTGTAGAACAATAATGTCTGATAGTCGCTGTCTTTGATTTTGGAGGATTAATTGAGCAAGCTTGAGTTGGGTTAGTGTGAGTGTGATCAATATCTGTTTCTGTTACATGACACCTGGTGAACACAGGAAAGAATTATTCCTTCGTCACGTGGCGTTAAATGTGACAACGAACACGTGGTAAAGTCAAACAGATATCAGGGTGATTATAGAGAGTTTACCTTTTTCTAAGATCTGTTATAATAGGCATTATTATGATCATTTTTTCTTGAAATATAGACAACACAGCAGCTTCTTCCCGCTTCAACTTATCAAGTCAAGTCTAGGACGAATTTTCCTCAGAAATTGTCTTTGCATCATCGACTTGGTACTTCGGAGTTTTGCTGTGCATATGTAAGCTGTATGCTTTATTGGCGAACAATTACATTGGAAATGAATTATAGGTTCATTGAATTTGCAGAAAATCTGAAAGAAATTAACAGAAATTTGCCAATTCAAGAGAGAGAGAAAGTCTTCGGTTGACAAATTTGAAACCTTAAAGGGAAGATAAACCCCAAGAACAATGTGGATTGAGTGAAAGCAGCAACATTAGTAGAACACCTCAGTGAAAGCTTGAGGAAAATCAGGCGATCGATGCAAAAGTTATGAATTTTTAAAGTTTAGGTGTTGGAACCGCTGGATGAGGAGACTACTAGAGGTTATGACGTATGAGTGGACAACAATACCAAGAAAATATAAAGCAAATACTACAAAAATCCATTTTTCATGAAAATTACAAATTCCATCAACTTGATATTGACATATGTTAAGGGTAGCAATTATTCCCCCTGCTTTCTGAAAGCGGTTGGTTCACTGCTCCTTCATAATTCTAGAAAAGTGAATTTTTGTTGAATTTCCTTTATATTTTCTTTGTATTGTTGTCCACTCATACGTCATATCCTCTAGTAGTCTCCTCATCCAGCAGTTCCAACACCAAAACTTTAAAAATCCATAACTTTTGCATCGATTGTCCGATTTTCCTCAAACTTTCACTTATGTGTTCTACTAATGTTACTGCTTTCACTCAATCCACATTGCTCTTTGGGTTTACCTTCCCTTTAATAAGTGATTATACATGATACACAAATGACTTAAATCTTGAAGATGATCTTTGTTGGCAAACTGCTAATGAAACACTAGCATCATGCATCATGTTTTAAATAAAGGGAATGTTTTGCCTTCTTCATGCATACTACAGTGCTAATCATGGATGAATAGCTAGACATTGTAATACTGAGCTTTAGACTTCTTAGATCTGATGAGTTTACGAGACATGTTAAACCATCTAACTTTTCTCTACCTTTTGAGTTTAGAAAAATCGTAAATGGTGCTGAATACACTGTCAAAGAAAATGTTTGACATGTCAGTGGACGATGCATTTCATATTCTTAATAAAGCTCTCGACTCGACGGAATAGGGAATCATTTTGATCACAATTTTACTGGCAACCAGTTCCGCGGCCCTGCGATGCTTATGTGCATACTTAGGCGATATACACATAAATAATGACAATTGATGTGTCCGTCCTAAAGTGAAAATTGGGCCAGTGAACATGAACTATTGATTCTTACTTTTTCCAAACTCTGTATCCAATTTGTTTTGCTTCTTCATCCTGCTAATCTTGTGTACTCGCTTTGCTCCGGAGAGCAAAAACACCAGGGGCCTCAACTCCTCTTAAAATGCCATGGAGACGGTCGTTCTCGACAGAACGCGTCATAACATGCGCTCAGGCGGAACGAAGGAGGAAAGAACTCACACGCCACTGGACTAAAGTTTTGCGTAATCTTCGGACACCATAGACAGTGATAGAACTCTGATAGGAAGTAGAAAACATTTAGTAAGCGGTGATATTGATTGCAGTTACATGTTCGATACGAATACAAAAGGGACAAACCTCATCGTACAATAGAAATGATGACTACCTAAGTTAATGACAGGATGAACAAAAACACTACTTCAATGACGTAATTCCGTAAGAATATCTTCAGTCTCTGTATTCCAGAGTTCCATTCGAACAATACTTTGTTAGTTAATAACTTTCCCACGTAGGGTTCCAGTAACTAGCAGTCAGAGGGGGAGAGAAATTGTGACTCCAAGAGACACATATCAAAGACTCTATAATATTTTAACATCTGCCGTAAAAACACAGAAGATTCATCCCGCATTAGAAAACGTTTTCCTATTCGGCATCACCCTCCTTAATCTCTCTCCAATATACATGAAGAGTTTGGTCGCAAAATGAGTTAAATACATCCTTGTTAATTTTAGATACAAACTGTATTTGCAAATAAAGCTGCTTAAAACAAAGAAAATGATAAGAAAAAGAAAAATCATAACTCCAAGGATAATCCTTGTTATGTAACAAGTGAGGTATCACTGGAAAGGTTTCATTCTCGTCTATCCACTGACAATAATTCTTTTTTTCAAAATATTTGAAAACGTTGTCTAACCACTGTCTTCTGCGACCAAACTCTTCATATGAATTCAATTTTGTTGTCGTCTGTTACCTGATGTTCTCCATGCACATTTGCCCATCTCCCACGATAAACTGAGAGAACAGAAATGTAGCTCCATCATCCAAACGTGTTCTCAAACACTTTTGTTACCTTCTTTCTCCATCTATGTCAATATGATCTTCAGCTTTTCCCATGGGCCCAGCAAACAATGCCACTGTGCTCCTAACAAAAGCTGAAGACTGGAAAGTGCTCCCCTACATCTGTAAACCGGCCTAGGATGGGTGCAGTGAAAGCCTCCAAGAAGTTGAACAAATGAGAGACCGTTGCGGTTTTCACCGTCTGCGGAGAAAATGTTGTGACTTTATTTGAGGTAACAGAAGCCCCAGAAGTGGGGACTGAGCTCTATTGTGGGCATTCAAATAGACAAAAATGTAATTCCGTCGTGTCTTTAGGAGATGAAAGAAGAAAGAAATGACTGACTCAGATCATCATAAGGATGTCAAATAAAAAAAATAAAAGAAAAAGAAAAAAGGAAGTCATCGTCCCTCAATAATTAGTAAAACTGTGTTAAACCATTCTGCGATTCTCTATCACTTTCTATCCCTCCCTCCCTTCCTCCTCCCCCCCTCTCTCTCTCTGTACATGTATAATTATAAATATCAATATAATATATGTGTGTGTATGTGCTTGTGTATGCATCTAAAGTATGCATAAGACGCAATATAGCGCAAGCACAATGTCAGAATCCATAGTGATTTTTGTTTACACATACAGTTAAAACTTAATTACAAGTGTATTTCAATCATTTCCTTTTTCGTTGTCTTAACAGAAGACTCCATACCTCTACCACAGTATTTACGGAAATCAAGACAATACAGAAAGAGAAAGCCCTAAACATTTCAGTCAAGCTTAGCAGACAGAAGTCATAATCATGGTATGTCACAGCGGTCAACAGTGATTTTGTTTTCATCAAAAAAAGGTTAACTCAGTATCTTGACTAAGAGCTGTTCATATACATTGGGTATATTTAATGGTGATTTTTTATTTATCATGATACGAAGAGTTTGATTGCCAACTGAATTAACTCCATTGTTGTTCTTTTCAGATACCTGTGCTAAAGCACAAAGATAAGAAAGATAACAACAAGTTATAAGACACTCTTAACTTTATAACTTCAAGAGTATTCCTTGTTATGAAATAAGTGAGGTATCACTGGGTTCTTCGCTGTCCGACAATGGTTTCATACTTTGAAATGTGTAAAAATCGGACTAACGCGATTCGTGATAAGATTCGTGACACTCTCATAATATACACACTTGAGAAATATGATATTGTTATGGAATAAAATGAATGAAGACCATGGGACATGATAGGTCAAGACAAAGGATGTTTCTGCCTGTGGATTCATATAATAATCTTCTAGTAGTGATATAGTTCTGTCATACGACGAGACACACAAAACCACGTGCTTGCTTGTACGGCCTTTGTAAATAAAGACAAATAAACGCAAAATGGTATAAAGAAATAACACATTGACTTGTTTGCTTCAGACTCTACCTAGCAACAAATCTTGACATGAATTTAGGCGATTATCATATGTTTTCCTTTTAGAGAGAGGAAATGAAATGACACGTACATGAGGAAACAGTGGATTGATTCCAAGACTCTTGGTGTCCCTTTAGTGAAAAAAAAAGACAACAAAAGAAAAAGAAAGAAAAACGGATTAAGGGTCTAGCATTCCTATGCTAAAACACGCTCTTCAAATGTAACCACTTTCTTATCAAGAAATGACGCAAGTTGCTTTTAAACATACTGTGTAGTGGATAAGGTATGTAGTCGTTTTATCCCCGTGAGGATCAGCTCTGTAAACGACTACATTACTGTCGTCACTGATTGTGAACAAGCACTTTTTTTCAAGCGTTTTCGAAAGCGTTTTCGAAATGCTTTGTAACTGGATTCCGCATTGTGTGATTCCCCCAAACAGCCTTTGGTTATTTGTCCTTATTTTCCTGATGTGCGAACGAGAGATCTTACCACGTCAACATACTCAAACAATTCCTTTTTGTTCCAAAATTTTTTTACGTGGCGACCAAAGAATGATTATTTGAAATTGTCCCGAGCACCTTTCAAAGTTTGTGCAATGTCTTGCAGGTAAAAGAGCATGTTGAGGACTCCGATGAGGAGGCAAACGCTATACAGCCTCTTATCCCCTACGGCTAGCTGTTAAACCAGATTTTTAATGAGGACGAGCATTTTACTCTACGTTCATAACATCTATGGATCTAATGTCTTGTTGTCTTGTCTCTTTTGGTTGCTTTTTTTTCCCAAGCTGTAGGACAAGAGATTTGAGAAAATGTTAATGGTTGTGTACATTAATCACTGTCTATAAGGTCTGAATAATACATTTACACAAAATGAGAGGAAGAAACAAACAAAGTGGATGTGATGTTTTTACATGTATTATGTTCATGTGGGCACTGTTTGGTTATATTTGTGCCTGTGTATGAGTGTGTGGGTGGGTGTGTGTGTGTGTGTGTGTGTGTGTCTCTGTGTGTGTGTGTGTATACAGAGATCAATATGAATGTCTGTACGCTGTAAAAACATCGGTGTCAGATTTAACACCACGGGTGTTAAATCTAACACCGATCAAACTTCAATAGAGGACAACACCCACAGGTGTTAAAAATGCACTGTGATGGTGTTGAAAAGTGTTCACCTGACACTTCGTGGTGTTAATTTGACACTGTACTGGTGTTAATTCAAAAATGACACCACATGGTGTTGATTTGATATTTGTTGGTGTTGATATCAATGGTTTAACACCCGTCCAGCTTCAATAAGAGACCACACCAGCTGGTGTTACTTTGGTGTAAATTTATTTTCACATTTTTTTTCAAAAATTTAGTATTTTAATGTAAAATTCTTGATCGTCTTGTTTAAATTAAAAATCAACGAGAAGTGCAGTTACTAAGAAACTCTTCAAAAAACAGCTTAAAATTTGGAAATGACACCCGGAGGTGTTAATTTAACACCATAAATGAGCACCGAAAATTTAACACCAGCTCGGTGTTCACTTTTTAACACCGGACTTTTTGCAGTGTATGTACTTGAATTATTATCTACTATTGTGCACATATATTATGTTTGTATACTAGTGTGGGCATTCAAATAAATAAAAATGTAATTCCGTCGTGTCTTTATGTGATGAAAGAAGAAAGAAATGTGATTCCCCCAAACAGCCTTTGGTTATTTGTCCTTATTTTCCTGATGTGCGAACGAGAGATCTTACCATGTCAACATACTCAAACAATCCCTTTTTGTTCCAAAATTTTCTTACGTGGCGACCAAAGAATGATTATTTGAAATTGTCCCGAGTACCTTTCAAAGTTTGTGCAATGTCTTGCAGGTAAAAGAGCATGTTGAGGAGGCAAACGCTACAGCCTCTTATCCCCTACGGCTAGCTGTTAAACCAGATTTTTAATGAGGACGAGCATTTTACTCTACGTTCATAACATCTATGGATCTAATGTCTTGTTGTCTTGTCTCTTTTGGTTGTTTTTTTTTTTTGCAAGCTATAGGACAAGAGATTGGAGAAAATGTTAATGGTTGTGTACATTAATCACTGTCTATAAGGTCTGAATAATACATTTACACAAAATGAGAGGAAGAAACAAACAAAGTGGATGTGATGTTTTTACATGCATTATGTTCATGTGGGCACTGTTTGGTTATATTTGTGCCTGTGTATGAGTGTGTGGGTGTGTGTGTGTTTGTGTGTGTGTATGTGTATACAGAGATCAATATGAATGTCTGTATGTACTTGAATTATTATCTACTATTGTGCACATAAATTATGTTTATATATCATAAATACGGAAGCAAAACGTTAGGTAACGTCTGTCTCTTCTTGTTTCTTCGTAACGATGGACCCTAAAACAAGATTTTCAGGCACAATCAATTCTGTCCTTATCTAATTGTTACCAAACAAGCACATGTCATGACCAGACTCTCTTGGCACTGAGTGAGTAAACACGAAAGGACATTCTCTCGTCCATCTCGAAAAACGTAGTCTGACGTGACCGTGGACAGAGCCCCTTTATTTCTTTGAAGATTAAGAACCAGCAAACCACCACGGATTGATTACGAGCTCCAAATGCGTAGCATTCTTCTTTGAATGCCGATGGGATGTCGAGCTATTCTTCGGTGCGTTCAATCGATGAGCAATGAGCGATACGGCTGACCAGCGTTACGCATGCGTGATTATCATCACCCATGTCGTTGGTGGACTGTATTCGTTCGTCTCTCTTCCACCTCCCTGGTTCGTCCGAACTCTTTTGAAAGTACATGTACCGCGAACACACGGCTGCTCGAACCATTGACTTTCTGAGGCATCGTCACTGTGAGAACGTTGTAAGCTTCTTTTTTTTTCAAATGCTCACTGCCAAAGTCACTTTTTGAGAATAGTGTTGAAGCAAACTCACTTTCATTGTTCTTTTCTTTTGACATAGCGGTATAACTATATCGTTGTGAAGTCACGTGAGAATTCAAATTTTAGAGTTTTTGAAATATTTTTTTTAGACTTTGGTGAATTTCCATTATTAATCTATATAGGAGGTGAAAAGAGACCTCTCTTTGTCACTTCCTCGATCCGACTATCCTATAAGCCATCCCATTCCATCAGAGTCATCTGGAGCCTCGATTGACAGATAGAGGTGCACTTGTGTCTTATTTCTTCAGAAGTTTAAGGTCTTTGTTTTGCTCAGATTCATCTGCTTCATGGAATCGTAAGAAACAAAAAAGAAACAACTTTCCCTGTTCATTTTAGTGACAGCAATAGTGCACGAATGATAAGTAGAGTGAAATCAAATAGAGAGAACAGTAGCATTAATGATTTGGATTCTCTAGGTACACATTATTCCAAGTAAATAATGACTATTAATTGTGTCTGATTATCGAACTTAGGTACATATGTGTGTGAGTATGTAAGTGTGAGAGACATTGTGTGTGTGTGTGTGTGTGTGTTACCCGTGATATAAAAATAGCATACACGCGAGCCTATTTGAGGTGATTACCAAGGGCGATATTTTCAGGCAAATCGATACTACTCTCCTATGCTCCACTAGCTTCAAACAACCGTAATCTTATTAAAACTAGCAGCCTTTAATCCCCTATTGACGCACGTCTCTTCCTCAACAATAACATGAATAACGCTGTCCAGTCTCAACGTCACTAACGTCTCAACACGTGAGTTCTCACACGCTTTTTCATTTCACTAAAGATCTCTTCAGTTTCATCTCCACGTCGTTCTCTTTACCTGTGCTTAGATGAGTGACTAATTAATACAGGCTTGGAGATGCTTGTTTTTTTTTTCATTTCTCTCTCTCTAGAGATCTCTCTCCCTCACTCTCTCTCTCTCTCCTTCTCTCTCTCTCATTTCTCCATTATTTGACAACCACCGTCAAACCCCATCCCCAGTTCCACAGTTCATATACTTCCCTTTGCATTTCTGGATTATCATCCTGCTCGGATATCTATTTATACCTTAGTAAAAAACAAACAAACAATCAAACAAGCAAACCAACTAACAAACCAACACACAGACCCACCAACAATTACTTGACATCACGCTTATGCATGTCCCGTTAAGGATATCAAGCAGATCTTTGTAGTCTTCACTGAATAATTTGGACATACCCTCTTGTGGAGATACGTGCATGGCAATGTTTCTTCTCTTTTTTTAAAGGAAATAAAGTATACCAGTAAATTCACACAGAACCAAGTCTTAATTGTTCTCAGTAAGGTGAAATAATTCCTTCAATAAAGAAAGCTCAAAAACTTTGAGACGTCATTCACTATAAATTTGCGGCACAGAATTAAGCTTGCATGTTACCACAAAACTTCCATCTTACAGGAAAATGTATTTTATGATTAAACAAATTTGTATTGACGTCTAGTATAGCATGGTCATTGATTCGTGAACCCGTTAACTTAAACTAATAAAACATATCAAACAAACCTAAACAAACTTAACTACTTCAGTAAATTTCTGCTTCTTTTCTCTGCTTTGAGCCCAAAGAAAGAAAGGGAGAGAGAGAGGGAGAGAGAGAGAGAGAGAGAGAGGGGGGGGGGAGTGAGCCGACTTCAGTAATTCAAGACAATAAACAAGAAAATAAGGTATATAATTTTACAGTTCTCACAAACAGCTTAAGCTCCCGTTTTATATTTTACATTCTGTCTACAAGTTGAATGTCAAATGAAATTTTCGACTTCACATGCTTGTCTAAAAGGTACAGAGACACCTTAATTACGTATATTCGGTGTGCCATTTTCAAAATCGTTCTTGAATTGAACAAGCTTCTTTCAGACCCCCCAGGATGGACTTGTAGTTAGTACGCTTCAATGAAGAAACCCCAAATAGAAACAACTGTCATTTTAAACCCTGAGGCCATGGTCAATGATCTTGAACGAACTATTTAGCCATTCTGATGAAAGGATACGAGCGTGTGGCCAACTGAAGGACGTCGTTAGCCGATCGTTCAACCGTAATATCATTCCCTCAATGTTATAGAAGTTGCGATTAATCTCTCTATATAATTATAAAAGAAACTCAGAAAACGTCCAGAATCCGTTCCAGTGGTAATGACGTGCATGTGTTCACATCCTTCAAATTCTGATACCTTTATGCTAAGTACTCCACTCTCCTTCCGCTTTTCATTTGTCTCTTCCAATTTCTCCTTCTCCTCATTTTCCTTCTTCTCCATCCGCTTTATTTGTCTTCTTCTTATATCACCATCACTCTCTTCTTCATCTTTTTCTCCTTTTTTTTGAGGACGCGGGGGTGTATGTCGGTTTGTTTGTTTGTTTTTAAATATTGTCCATATAGCTGAAGACCCTTGTGCAGTCAATAGTGAAATCTATACCAACATTTACATTCATAGGTCTATCACCGGGTGTATCATTACACTTAAAAAGCCAGCCTGCAGCTTTTATTATTGTATGCAGATTCAACGGAACACAGAAATCCTTACTTTTGCACTGTGTAGCAGTTTCAGTAATGTACACGAAGCGCCAACGGTGATATAAATAGAAAGTGGACATTAGAAAATACAAATAGGTCTATTACAACAGCCTAATGTGGAAGTCATTGCTTATTGTGGGTAACGTCCCGTGTAAAGTATAGGAATTATAATGGTTACCCAAGTTCTGCAAAACAGTCTCAACTGAACTTCAATTGTGGTTGCTTTCTATTCAGCCCACCTGAATCTGACTTTCTCATGAAGCTGGTATAAGGTCGTGTACGGCCACCTTTCCATTCCTCTCACAGAATCCATAGAAACGGTTCACATTTTTCACGAATATCAAACAATCGGACAAAGTAAATACACGTAATATATCAAAACCATTACTGTGGCTCTTCATATGTCTCAAAATCTATCATACTGCACTTTAAATGTTATTACTTTACTTGATAATCTCCTAAAGTTAGGAACGTACAGCCATTTTGAAAATCCTTGGACCCAAGACTACACCTACTCAACATCGGTACATTCAAAACAAACAAACACAAAAGGGGATACGTGCTACCACAGCATCGAATGTGAAGGTGATTGTCCGCGCGCAGCGATGTGTACATTTTCCAATTCGGAGACGGTATTACGCGTCCGTCTCACTTGTCGCATTGGCAGAAATTTTATCCGTTTATGTCGTCTGCGATTACCGTGCCAAGACAAACGTGAATCTGTTTGATTTCAGACCGCGGTGCACGGCGACTTAAAATCTATGGAAATGCTACATCACTCCAGAAATGACCTCATGATGAGAGTTTGCATTGTTGGCATCCCTTGTTTACTATCTATAGTGGATTTTAATAACGCTAGCAACATCACTCTGAAATAACCTTGTCATGAAAGTTTGTAGCGCTGGTAACTCTTGTTTACTATCCAGTAGAGTTGAAGCTACGTCACTCCAGAAATAACCACATCATGGGAGTAAGATTGGTTGGTAACCGCTGTTTACAATAATTATCAGTAGTCCCATATTTGAAACCATGTTGTTCAGTAATTAATTAACAGACTGAGTAATGGCGAATTTTAACCAAAGATAAAACCTTGAACATCATGGTATTCCATTTAGTCAGATTAGACCTTCTTGAATGTTTAATTCAGATAGTGAGCTCAATGTCAGGTATGTCACTGAGCGCTACAAGATAAGATAAATGTGATATTGATGCACAGTTATTAATCAATGATGATTTCGTCCTCCCCCCCCCCCCCCCCCCGGCCGCAGCCCCTCGTCTGTACATTGTGTGATTATGTGGCCAATTTGTGTGTCAAAATGCGTTCACTTTTTGAATAATCCTAAGATTTTGCAACACCGTTTTTGAGTAATGTGCCCTCTATAGGAATACAAAAGGGCTATTATCATTGTTGAGATTATCAGTAGTTCATACGGAACATTGCTATGTAAAAGACATTTCAACCCTCCCCCTCCCGTCAAGAAGAAAAAGAAACTCAGAACAAAAATACAATGACCCCCAAAAACCCATACACAGAATCTCGAAGATGCCGATAGATGTCTAACTCATGTTTTCATCCAACAGTTCCCATGGGGGTTATAACGTATTATTTATATTCTATGCATATACGCATTTGTTAATAAATGATCATATTCTATTCAATTATGCTAAAAACTACAAAAATGAGAGATAATGCAGATTGGCGCAATTATCACTTCAGCGTCCTGCGGATAATTGTGTTTGATTTTTCATATTCCGAGAATTTAATTTGAAGATGAATAGTACCTCAGCCGCGCAGACAAAACTTAAACGATTGAAAAAAAAACACACCAAACAAATATCAAAATAACGAAAACAGGGTTCCCTAGTGTAATTTCTATGATATCCTCCTCTTTACTACGTCACCAACTAGGGGGTATCCATTCCATGAATTTTGAGTTCAAACGGACAACTGTGTTGCTTTTTAGTCTCGCGATAGCGCATAATTTATTCAATATCTTACAGTGACTCCACTAAAATCATACTTTAAATCAAACTGTAGTATGTAAAACTCCGGGCTACTTATCATTTACCCAAATTATGTTTGAAAGCAGATGTACAGTAGCTGCATTCTTAAGTCTCACACTGCAAATTGTTTGGTTCTTGAGATGGACTTAATGTAACTGATCAGCAAACTAATGTAGTATTTATATTGTCCATGAAATTACCCATCCCTCCCCATTATCCTGTTCCATTCGAGTTCAACGTGTTTTCTAAACACTGAGGACTTTTGCAAAGTTCCCGAGGACACAATGAATGGCTCAATGCATGATTAGTGTTTTTTAGCTAGAGACATGGACTTCCTTAACAGAACAAAAACTAATACATAAAGCGAATAAAGAAAAGCAGCGTAAATGGATCCGTCCCAATAAAAGAAACCTGTGTCCAATGTTGAAACTTTCTAGCAGTACTTAAGGACAAACATGATTCGCTCGTAGATACAGCAAGCCCTTTGTTCACTCATTCAGACGGCTGAAGTGGATCTCGTTTTACGTACAATCGTCACCAGAACCTCGGTGCTCCGCTCCAGCAAACAAACCAATAGAATCCCGACTCTTTATCCACTCGGCGGTGCCACCACCGCCACTGAGCCATCTTCAAGTTTCTACGCATTTGCACTCAGCCAGTCAAAGTGAGCGGACAGCAACTCCTGAGCCGAGCATCTTTGGAGGTTGCAGTGTTCAAAATCATATCCCAGTCTTGCCGATTTCGCCTGTATCGTCTTTTTCTATAGATGGACGTCTTGCAAGACATCTTCTCACGAAAGTAAGATGTGAGCTGTATTTGCTATCCCATGACAATAAGATTTGTGTCGTTTGACTGACACTTAGCATTATTTGCCTTCGTTCGCCCCTTATGACCAAGAAGCAAACAGACGGATGTCATCTCGAGTTGGAGTTTGTTTGCTGCCGTGTTAAAGCGACTGTTTGGGTCAACGAGTGTTCTATAAAAAGATTACACATAACGTTGGGATGTTATATCACGCTGTTGTCGACCAGGTCGCAGTTGACTAAGAGACGCAAAAGGTGACGTTTTATACGGAAAGCCGGGGAAGTTTTGTTTGGTGAGCACTGCTCATTTCGACCAAAGTACATCTGACAATTACACGAGATCAGGACATTTCAGCGTGTCTGCGAACTGATAAATTGTCACAAGAAAGCGGTTGTCGCACTAGCATGATATAGGCTGTTATGCATTTTTTTTTCACTTCGGAACACAATTTGCTATGTGATGTGAGTAGATAAGGACGAGATATACAATAAATTTTGTGCTAATGAAGGAGGACCGATATGACACAAAATATGAAGACTCCAAGACGTGTGATTCGCCGCTCTAAGACCTCTCCTTCCGTGCCGTCGATGAGCCTGACTGAGAGCGAAGGCACCGCCCCTCATTCTCAGGTGTCGTCTTTGACCGACGGGATGAAGGAACTCGCCCTCGACGAGCACGGCCCAACTCTTCAACCACCGCCCCGAGACCTCGGGCGGAGAGCCAGTGACGGTTGCGTGGAGATCGTGCTTCCCCCAATCAAATCGGCCTCGTCGGGCAGCCTTCTCAACTCATCACAGAACTCCCTCTCCATGTCCCCGATTGTCACGGTGGTGGTGAATGACGAAAATGAGCTTAAACATGCGATGTCACCCAGTATCCATCGTCGATCATCCTTGCCTTGGAGTAAAAGCAGCAGTCCCAGCCCGAACTCCACAACCTCGGCATCCAATCCGGTCATTGCTCCGTCTCCTCCTCCACCTGCCATGATGTCCAGTTCGCCAGGAGTGCGGTACCGAAGGCTGAGGAGAGGGTCGCTGCCGGCAAACTCGCTTTCGCAGCTCTCACCGCATGTAGACCGGAAAAAGGACCTGGCTCAAAGTCGTTCGACGAACAATACCCCGCAGAGCGTGGGCCACTGCGATCTCAACTCAAACGTGTTGCAGGACAACGTTACGAGCTTGAAAGCCGAGGTGAAAACTCGAGCTCTGTCGCCATATCCACACTTCCCTAATGGATACGGTTTGCGAAGGAAGAGCGAGGGAACCCTGAACATTCCATCTCGATACCGAATCAGTCCGGAGGAGCTGCCGCCGGATAACCGTGTCTCTCAGCGTCACATTCCGAGGAACGTTATTAACCGAACTGATCAGCGTCATCATCTTCGCTCATCGTCGAATGATGCTCCGCGTAAAAGACTGCACAGACACTCCGAGAGCGCGGTTGAGAGAGAACCACGCCCGCCTGGCAGGCGGAAGGAACTGCATTCGATGGGCGCTAATGACTTTGTTCCTATCAAGGAAAATGCACAGGCCTACGCCGACGATGCCGAACTGTCGTCAGTGTTCGACGACGAGGAGGACCCTCTCGAGGATGATGCTCGGGAGTGGATACTCAGTTGGCTGGATGACGTCGAGAAAAGCACGAGGCACGTCCCAGCCGTGGCACTCGACGACTTGTACCAATACCAGTCGAACTCTGAAACCGCGATCAGGTTTTCATATGACAGTTAGAGCTCAGTGGCTTGGCCCCCTTTACACGAACGTTTTTGTTTGTCTCACTGGATATTCATTGTTGTTGTTAATTGTATTTTCTTGGAAGTGTGCTTCTAAACATTTACATTTCCTACAGAATTGTATTCATTTTTCTAAGATGGGCTAAATAATTACGTGACGACCATTTATTACTGACCCGGTTGTGGTTTTACCGTGCATAAAAAACACACGAGCAGAAGGAGTCTTGGTGAAGATTTTTTTTTCCTTCTTATGATTATTGTGTATATTTTGTTTCTCCCTGTCATACTTTGTTTCTATCGCCGTGTGTATGATAATGTAGGACCTAGATATATTACTTTAGACGTAAGCCATACATATTACTTAATGAATGGGGTGTGATTTGTCATTCTTGCCATTCCAGTGGATCGAAAAAGTCCATAAATATGAATGACCAGCTGTAGCGTCGTTTTTTTACATGAATTATAAACTTGTAAGAAGTACATTAAAAAAATATTTTTGCAATTCAACAAGATTGATATATGTTATCAAAGAATTGATAAGAAACGCACAACATGAAATTGGAAATATGCTCCGCTTGCTTTCTTCACTAGATAAAAACGGAAACGCGTTCAACGCGAAACAACCCATTTACAGTTTTTGCTGGGTGCAAGATATTCATAATCGAAGTCACTGTGATAAACTGGAATGAAAAGAGCGTTATTGGGATGCTATCTTCGCCTCGTTTCATACTGACGGTTTAAAACAATTGCGATGACTATGCAGCTAGCAGAATGTATATTCAAATATTCACGTGCATTGTAGACACATCATGTAGACGTAACAGAACATAGTGATATCATCTAATGATAACATCAAATTTTACTTTCAGGACGAACTACACCAGATCCATGCAAAATTTCGTGTCTAAAACGTATAAGAAAACGTGAGCATCGGTTGCTAAATACATGCTCTGCAGGTGTTCGGTTTACGGCCAAAATTTAAGATTGCGCTTGACAGATATGACGGAAATTTTATGCAGCAGTTCGCACAAACATGTCAGCATGAAGCTTGGGTTGTTCTCCTTGGGCATCATTATAACTCTTTATGACGTCAAAAGATCAGTGGCACTCTTAAATGAAATACATTCAGAGTTTATTTCGGGTCACCTGCAACCTCTCAAAGAGACAGATAACTTCTGCTTATAGGCAAACCATTTCAGAAAGACACTGAATGAACTTTTTTAGTGATGTTATAAATCTGTCGCGCAATGTCCCTGTCCCGGTTTCTGCATTTTATGTGCTTACAATACAGGGTGCACTTTGGCCACATTATTGTGATCTTGTGGCACCACTGAAACTTAGCACACCCTCTCTCACTATGACGCGCCAAATAATTCTGAAAGTCTGCATTTAGAGAGACCCAAGCAGGGATACAGTTATAGCGTCGGTGGTAAACGCAAATTCGATGTGAATGTCTCGCTTTTTGAAGGATATTCAATGTACATGATTGGTTAATGTAAAAAAAAAGAATAATGTGATAATTACACCAGCGAGTAAAAGTGGTTTCCCCTGCGAAGGAAGAATAATCGAGCATAATTTGATAAGAACAATATTATGTCAATGACAATGATGGTACATTAACGGTACAGAGATAAAAAGAAGTGGTAATAATCTCATAAACAACAACGATGATCCTTCAGCAGTGTGTTCATTTGAGGGGAGAAGAATGAGTGTAACATCTCTAGGCTTGATGTTTGAAAGATCGTAAATTTCCATCTTAAAAATTTGAGGAGATATCTATCTGATAAGAAGTTCTGACGCCTACCAAACATCACAATACAAAACTTCATGGTCTCATGTTGCAATCACATCAAAAAAATTGAGCTCTTTTATCTTTAATTTGCTTAAATATGGCCTAACCGTTCAGACAATATGACATTTTAGTTTTATAATGATAATGATAATAAGAACAACGATAACAATGATGATATCATTATTGTTATAATCATGATTATTACTATTGTTATAATTACCATTATCATGATAATTCAGCTTTGACAAATCGAAACCTTAACATGAAATTGATAATCATAATAATAGTAATGATAATACTACTAATAGTAATAATAATGATAATAATAATGATAATTAGACGAAGAAGAAGAAGAATATCTGTCATTGCTCACTGTATTCTTAAGCTGATACAGTATGGGACTATCTCGTCTCTGGATCAAAACAACTGCACATACAATTTTGTAGTTGAACGCTCGGAGATATCTCGGAGATTTCATTATTTGTAGAGCGCATACAGTGGTGAATATTTGTTGTTAAAGCACTGGATTTATATTGAACTACATTCATGCTTAAGCATGTTAAGAGATATATTTTCATTTGAATGTGCACTGTATGTTAATAAATTCATTAAGAATGTTAACAATCATGTTATTCACTTTGTACCTTTGATTTTGTGGATTGTGGTGATTTTTGCAATGACATCACATGAAATATGAAATCTATCACTTTCATTTCATGAAATTATGTCAAGCAATGTCAATCCTTCACTTTTTTTTTTGAGGGGGGGGGGGGGGATGGGGAGGGTAGATATGTCCCAATATATAGCAACTACTGCAGTCATTCCAATACTTTTTTTTCAACGGATTCTAGGGACTATCAAGTCTTTCTAAAACCAATGAGTCTTATTTTTCCCCCATTTTTGTACCATAACGAAAAGGTTCTTTACAGTAGCAAATGTGGTTTTACTAGTATTCTATGAATTATGTTAGTAAAAAACACACAAACAAACAACTCGTTATCTTATGATCGATGTCACGTCCTTAAAAGGACAAGTCTGAACGCGGTTGGATGCAATACCTGACAAATATGACACCACTTTATCAGAGCTAAGTACAATTATGATGCTTGCAGATATTTTATGCCCTAGTTAATGTTTGTTTTGATTGATTGATTGATTTGTAAAGAAGACAGTCAACTCAGCTCTTAGACATTCATACTAAACCGACCTTTGCGCGAATTCATTCTGCATTGTTTAGAGGCCGATTTGATAATATTAACCCAAACAAAATCATTGTTCTCTACATAGACAGTAACACAAGAGATCGCAGGTATTTACAAACACAAACACACACACACACACACACACACACATTAAACACTAAACACACAGAAAACACAATTTCGTCGTTTATAATCGTTTACACCTTACTCCAATACCTGTCATGCCTATCAGCAGCAGCAGAGGCATGCCCCGTATATATAAACTCATAATGCATTCACAAAATGACAATAAGCGCTTTAAAAATGGTGCATTTTATAGGTGTATTCATATTGTACAAAATCAGCTGGTATGACTAATCGTTCATTATTTTACATTTAATACTTGGAAAAGTTGTTATGCTTGTTTTCTTTCACGAATAATACAGGCGACTCGATTCCCCCCACTTGATCATAGCAGCGACATAATCTCAAAGTTTTAGAGCAGGTGTGTCATTGTATTCCATTATCATTGAAGCTTACCTCTTGAGTCTTTTTATCACCCGTATCCAATATCATTATGAATTTCCAAAGTCAATAAAACCATTGTACATTCCAGACACGTATGACTAATTCGTAGCTAATGGAACAGCCGAGTAAACATTGTTTGCTTACACGCACTCACGTGCTCACATGAACTTTGATCACTTGGCAGTCTATATAGTGCGAAGGGCAAGTGTATCGTTCTGCAGAGGGGAATATAAATATATATTTCATTACTATTGAACCAAGCCATATATATATATATATATATATATATATATATATGTATATATATATATATATATATATATATATATATATGGCTTGTATTATTGTATAGGTATTATATTATAGGTATTATTTTGTACTTTATGACAGAGATCGTACTTCAAAATCTTCAAAAATGGACTTATCGGTTTTTGCAAACAAACCCTTCAATATACATGATATATATATTTCATCACTCTTCAACCAAGCCATATATATATATATATATATATATATATATATGTACATATATATATGTATATATATATATGTATATATATATATATAATATGGAAGTAAACAGAAAAATGCAGTGCGATGTCATACAACTCAAACAGTGCAATACAATACAATACAATACTATACAATTCTACAATCTTTCATAATATTGTGTTAAAAACGTTCCCAAGTCCTTTATGACAGCAAAAATGTAGATTCAAATGCAAAGGAACAAAATATTACATTAAAATACATTAATAAAGTCAAATCACACTTGTAAACTGAACATGCTACATAACGATAATGATCATGATACTACTACTGATAATGATGATAATAATGATAGTAAAAATAATAATGATTTGCATCTAGCGCAGAATAATCTAAAAGATGCTCTTTGCGCTTCACATAAGTTCTGTCTTGTAGGCGTACATCAGATAAGAGGTTAGTTTTCAACAATTTCACAAATTACTTAGATTTGTTTCAGCCCAGAATCTGTCTGGCAAACCTATTCCAAGAATAGGCGCCGCAGCAGCTAAAGAACGATCTCCATGAAGAAGTAGACGAAATGTGTCATTACAGACAATATTTCTTCAAATTGACTTATAACTGAGATATCTGAAAAACTTTATAGGTCTTCATGAAAACTATGTTATAAACATTCATGTATCGAATTAGGTTACATTTTACATACCGGAATGTAAAGGTGAAAGTGTACTCTAAAAAAAGCCATTGATGTAGCACTTACATGCCATTTTCGACTTTCTGCACGGCTGTTTTTTTAATTACTCTTCTTATTAACAGTCTAAAATAATTACTTTGAAATGACTGTGGAACAGAGATCATTGAAAGAATGTTGACAATGGATTGGTTCAATAGTGATGCAATATCATGTGTGTGTGTGGGTGTGTGTGTGTGTGTGAAAGATGTCTTGGTAGGGGACAAATGAATGCAAAGAGGTGGGTCATTCTAGAGATGGGTGCCATGGCGGTGAAAATAATACTTTGAAAAGGGAAGAGAATAAGAAATATTATGGCATCATGCAGCTAGTAGGTCTGGAAAACGATCGTTTGTCCTGTGTTTCCTTCTGAAGGTGACTGCGTCGCATCACCTGCCATTTTATGGGACAAAACTTGACAGAATTGTTACAGACGTTCATTCCAGCAGCATTCATGGATACAGACCGGCTGCAATCCACTTGCTGTGAAAGGCAAATAACAAAGCAAAACAACAACAAAAGCAATTTGCTTTCTTGTGATGCATTATGAAAGTATATAATTATTGACAATGCGTGTATGATTGCTAGATAGAAAAGTCAGATTGGGAGTGTACAAATAGATGCATATAGTGTTCAGTCATGCTGAAAAACAGTTTCAAACGGTGAAGAGAATAGCAGGAAGGAATCGGGTGTATCTAATCATTTTTTGTTCTTCTTTGTCAAAGTTTATGACAAATATTTGCTCGTAAGCAATCAGATCTGCTGGGGGAATTAATGTCGAGTATATGAAGACAAGCAATAACCTATTGCTTGTATAAATATTTAAAAAAAAAAAAAAAAAAACCTCAAGTGCTGAAGTTAAGATTTTGTTGGGCAATACACATACACTCATCAAAATCTTAATAGTCAGAGTCTGCGCTCTTCTATCATTCACTCTTCGTTCATCAAAATATGAGAATCACCGTCTCAACATTTCATTGACATTATACTTAGTACATAAAAATGCTGCTGCCAAACTGAAAGCACAACAAATATAATATCATCGAATAGTGCCTGCGAGTTGATCATTATTAGATTTGCCTGAAATTGTAATTGTAATAGTATAAAATGATTACTTTTTATATACATTTTACATATCCATATACATCAACACACACACGCACGCACACATACACATACATGTATATAAAAATACATGATATGTACATTGATACTGCAAAACAAATACAACGTAATTTACAAAATCTTTTATGATTATGCCCAGTCTTGTTTGCCTCGATGTATTCAATTTTTTGAAATAAAGTTGGCTGTCTCCACTTTTTATTAATTTAGTAGTCGTGCTTCTTTTTGTCTCTCTGTACCTCCTCTCCTTTCATTAGTGGTGAAACTTTTTATCGCCAAGCTATGTTTGGAGGAATAATTTCCTCTGTCCTGAAATCTACTTAATCGGCGGTCACATTTAGATTGTATTTTTGATGAAGTTCTAGGAACAGCCACCGCAGCGAAGGAAAACATGTTTGTACATCAACGCAGAGTGAATGTGTCATCATTAAGTATAGTATTCAACAAATTTAAATCATTGTTTTCAAGACGTGCGACTGTGTCTTCTCAACATTGCGTGGGATTTCTTCATTCTTTAATTCCCCCCCCCCCCCTTTCCTCGCTTCCCACAGAAGATGAAGGATAAAACGTGAAAGCGGTTTTCAATGGCTGAATTATGACAACGCCTTCTGTAGCTAAGTTTTTTCTCTACTTGTACAGATTCCGAATCGCCACCAGTCTATCTCTTATTGAGATTCATGAATGTCTTTGTAGCTGGATTTTTATTTCAATGTCATTACAGACATTACACATGACAATAGGTGAAACTCCAATAACTTTCCATCCGTAGTCTCTTTCCTACTTTTCTTTGGCATTTTTATAAAACTAAGTCGTAAAGAATACGTTTGTGGTTGGAGATGAGGATGCAGGCTAATGAGTTTTATTCTTCTTTATTTACTAAGTCTTCCCCAAGCATAGAAGCTTGTTTGATGATTCAAAACGCCTCTCGCCGGAGTGATAACCGGTGTTCATCACAAACCGGCACATCTCTGGTATGACCTCAGCTGCTAGTGAAAACGGAAACCACGAGGGATTTGTGTGACGTCAAAACTGACAGACCCATTTGAAACCTAAGAAGAATAAAGACAAGTATGACTCCCATTGTGTTCCTTGATTAGCACACACTTATTACAAATGCGTTCATATGCCATGTATGCGACAGCTCATATAGCACTTGAGAAACATAATCATAATTATGGTTTCTCATGCGTCCGACCCATCAAAGCAAGATTAATCAATTAAAGTTATTTTCTAGGGGCATGAATAGAGACAGAAAAAGAAAAAAGCAAATCATATACTGTATTATCACATATGACATGTGATATAGTACCTGATGGTCTGATTCATTGTAATGATATAACTTTCAGCTATACTTTCCTAAAAAAAGAACATGTGTACAGCGAATGTATACTGTGTTGCTCCGCTCTTCCAATGTGAGCATGCAATTGGTCAAACAAAACTGTAATATTAATGTTAATGAACATGACACTATTAAAAACAATGTCTTTGAAAGCCTTCTGACAGAATTCAGCATTAAAGGGATCGCATAGTTTTGGTTTAGAGCTAACTTCAGGTTTCTAACATTTTTGATGAAATAATGAGAAATCTTTTATGAAGTATGAAAGCACATGTAATTCCAATAAGAATTCGTTTATTTGATGAAATTGGCTTTGAAATGGCCGAGATATCCAAAACAGAGGAATCCTAAAAAAAGATGGGACCCATGCATCTTTCATTATGATCACTTTGTTTTACTTCGTTTTTAGATGTCTCAGCCATTCCAAAACCAATTTTCATCAAATAATTAAGCTTATCGCTTAATACTCTGACCATCATTCGAACAAGAGGGGCATAATGGGTAAATCGTGTGTCCACCATGTCCACTCGTCAGGATTCTAATCAGGACTGTTGTCAATGTGCATTGGCTGGCAATATGTACCATGGCACGCCAAATAAGTCACAGATTTATATCTTCAACCTTCACTGGATTGTCAAGAATTTTCCTCAGTCTTGAGACTTTAAAATGACCTTCTTATTTTCTGATACACATGATACACAGGCCATGCTCTCATCTGCATGTCATTACTTACAACACCCTTTAATACCATCATTAGTCGTATATAGGCAGACTGAAAAAAAAAAACTCTAGCAAGATAGATGATTTTGCTACATCCGCAAATAACTTAATAATGAATAATGCAGCGCCTACTCACAGAGTAAGCTTGGGTCTCAAACCTTCACAAAGGTTTATAAGATGTAGAAAATTAAAAAGAAAAACAAGTAATAGATATCCGTATTGTTTGCGATGATATTAAACTAATAGGCCAGAGATAACTGGGAAAAATACCTGAAATAAAAAAGTGCAAATAAGAACGTCTTTTGAATCCGAAAAAGTGCTCCGTGACACAGCATGCGGGAACACATAATCTCAGCAGGTATGTCGCACTTTAGTGTTGATTGAGGATTCTTTAACTCTTCAGAATATCGATTGCTTAAAGGGACACAAAACTGAAGGACGCGTGGCTGCATTTCTGTGGATTCCATTTGAGGTGGGATTTTGATAAAGTACAAATTGGTGAGTGTGATGATACACTGCGATTGCAATGTTTAACCACAAGTTGACATCAAACCTGCTACGCTGATCCTCCCCTGTCTTATACCGGCGAATCTCTACAATTTGATGCGTTTGGCGATGTGCAACTTTACGGATCAGTTGTTATGTGTGTCGCGGGTATCAATCCATCGGCGTCATTGTGATACCAAAGAGTATTTAAACGTTTTAAATGTGCCATCAAAAGTACGCTTTATTTCTCCGTTAATCCGAGCAATATCTTATCACGTGTATGTAAGATGAGAACATGCAACTGCACATTGTGCGCCTAGATGCCTAGGTGCCCCGCGGGTCTTCAATTGAGAGTTATTTTTATGTTCGTTTTATAGTAAGAGGACTTGATATCGCACCGTTTAAACTGGCTTATGGCGCTTAAAAGTGCACACTGTTAATCGCAACTTTCTCATGCTTGTGTAACTACGGAAAATCAAAACCTTTTGGAAAGTCTGCAATGCAAGAGAACAAAGACGAATCAAACCAGAAAAAATCGTAAGAAAAGAACTATAACAAAAGTATGAAATGATTTCAATCTGTATAAATTATTATGACATTGTTGTTTGAGTAATGTTATAATATTTGTGGTGAATAGTCTATTTATAACAAGATTTCTGATTGGTCAAATTGGTGTGACGTGACATCTATTTTTTTTTCTTTACAGTTTACTGTGGTGACCTATATACTTTTTGATTTGTGCAAGGGGAATATCATGTTTAAGTAACGATATGTTATAAATCAAAGTTGTATGCTACAACTTTGTGATTCCTGCACTATCCTAGCAAATACACTCCAAATGCACAATTAACCCTTGTTCAATCTTATTTCACAACTCTAAGCAGCAATAAATCTGCCTGCTTCACCTACATAAAAGAATGCTTTTTGTCGTGCGTATAATTTCTAGTGCATTCAAGATCTAAATGAAAATTGATTATATAATCATGATATCAATGAATGCAAAAGCATATTTTGATGGAAAACACACACACACACACACACTCACGCATACACACGATATGTTTTCATAAATTCATGTTTTGCATTCATTTGTGTTCTCTCTCTCTCTGTATTTTTGTAACTTTTTCTTGAATTGTGTGAAGTGATTCTATTTTTCTCACTGACTCTCTTGACCACGATATCAATATAGGAGTATGAGGGTTTTTTTAATTCGTTTGATTATCATTATGATTATCATAATCTTCATAGTTATCATTCTTATATTGTGTTTTTATCAGGGTACATCGAATTGTTCGTGTAATCAAATTTAAAGTTGTCCTAAAAAGTATGTGGAAACTATTGTCCTGCTGTCCTGTAGCTGTTACACTGTTATTTTACTGAAGTGAACCCAAGAGAAATACAAATAAAAAAGGAATAAAAAGACGGAAAGGAGGGATCTTATATATATTTGAGTTCAACGGGTGGTCGAGTCTAGAAAAGTGAAAACAAAATATGACTGACTGTATTTCCTTTTTGAGAGGGGGGAGTGAGAGAGGCAGCGTTTAAACAAGATTTTGAATAACGCATCATCAAATCAGCGCAGTGCCCAAGATATTATTGAAATTGAAATACCGCTCATGCAGCGTTCCCTTTAATTTCTACGGCAGTTCGTTTGTGACTCCATGTCTGCTGAATTGTATCTATCCCACCTATATAGTCAATTAATAACTATGTAATGAGGCGTTTAATCCCTGCACGTCGTCGCTGAAAGACAAAAACACCGGGATGTATTCAATGTTTGCAGTGAGCAATAGAGCTGAACCGGGAAATGTGTGCGGCGTTTACAGGGAAATTCCCATTTCCTGATTTCTTCCAGAAACAATACCATCTTCCCCCTGTTTAGCGTGTTATTGCAGAAAATTGTGACGCAACCCAGAAGCATCGTAATGTGTCTGTTCTGTCTGATAATGCCGCTTTGATGTTTGAGAAAACAGCAAGATGCTAAAGAATACAGGATGTTAGGATTTTGTGATACATAATATAGCCTCTTCATTTCGAAGAATCTCCCTGTATGGTCTATATAAGTGGACTTGTTCTCGTCCACTATAATGTTCGACTCATTAAAAGTGAAAAAAAAAAATCTTCCGTTATACTCTGTTGGTCACATAAAGAAACATCACCTACTCAGAAGATCAGAAGGAGGATCATGACCATATTAATGTATGTTGCTGAAAGCATGTCCTGTGTTCTATATGAATGGCCAAACACTTTTGGCCATGGACATGACAGGAAAGAGAGAGAGAGAGAGAGAGAGAGAGAGAGAGAGAGAGAGAGAGAGAGATTTTCTTAACTGGAACGTTAAAGCTGCCGTCTGTCTTCACAAGCATGTTTGTGAGAAACCGCTCGTTCCATAAATATCCAACTCGTCACTCAGATGAATTCCATCTGCCTTTAACTAGAACAATGTTTACACAATCTATATTTACATTTGCTGGACCTAAATATTGGAACAACCTTTCTAACAGTTTGAGGACATCTCCAAGTTTAAGTTCCTTTAAGAGTAATCTGAAGAAAAATATTTTGAACAGTTATAAGAATTGTTGATTCTTTATTGGTTGCAAAGAAGTGTAAAATCCAACCTTATATTCTATTGGAATTACAGCTAAGCGGCTCCATCCATCCACTACCTCTCGTGTCCTTCTATTTTTTTTTTGTCTCTTATCTTCACACCACGCATTAAGCTGCTTTCTCCCCCCCCCCCTCTCTCTCATACACACACACACACACACACACACACACACACACACACACACACACATACTATTTTGTTTCTCTCCTCTCTTTTCCGGCATGACAGCGACTTAGTGTAGGGATTTGTTCAGGGTTTTTGTTTCGGATAAGTTAGGTTATAGGTCTTTTTGTCTTAGTTTCTTTGTTTCATCCATTTTCAATGCTTATCAGTCTATCGATCATATAATTTCTTGTATTACGTGTGGGGGGAATGCAGCCTACAAGCTCAGCTTTTTAGCATTCCTCCCCATTTCCAACATTTTCCTATACCTACAAGTTTTCTGTAAATTTATCCGTTACTTTGTATGATGAAATTTATGCACTGTATTCAATTTTTGTAATATATTTATATGTTTTTGTTGGAAATGAAAAATAAATGAATGAATGAATAAAGCAATACTCTTCCGTCATGCCACATAATACTAGCTAATATAGTTTTCCAAGTAAACTCATATCATGTACAACCTAGAACATGGCTTACATAATTTATCACCCCGTGGAAATCGAATATACTGTGCTATCAATATAAGAACTTTGCCTTTATACCTATTAACAGTTGCAATCATAGGGCATTTAAAATTAGAGTAAAAAGTGATAAATATCCAGACAAAACAGGCCCTTAGATCAGGCAAGAGAGCGGAACAAAATGGTTGCTCGATTTTTTCTTCCAGGTTCGCTACCTGGAATCTGTTGGATCAAGAAACTGCAGCGGGAGGGAAGAACAGAATTCAGAAGAACGCCAATAATGCCTGGATAACAGAAGAAACGGACTCCGACAATTGGAAGTTGTAAGTTGCATCTTTGGGTCAATATGCGATGCCACTCGAACCCGACATTGTTTGTGAAGAATATTAGGAATAGAATACACTGTTTGCCCGAGAGAAGAAAAGGGTTTAAATTCGATTGTCGGAGGATGGCCGTCGACCTCTCCCGTAAATTGCTGGTCAATTGCAAGTATTTGCCCACAGTCCTGTCACCGATGTTCTTTTTGGTTGGTCTCGGCCATTTTTAGCCTAACGGGTAGAAATATTTCGCTGTGTGGGGCAATCAAAGGTTTAGTTTGCTATCCATCGACCCCTCGGCAGATAGAACAGTTCTCTTTTTTTTTCTTCCTATTCCTTTCTTTCTTTTTCTCTCTTACGTTCCTCCCTTTCTTATAATTATTGTCTCTCTTATGATTATATCTTAACGTTTCTTTCCTTTTCTTCCTTTCCTCTCTATCATCCTTCCTTCACTTTCTATCTTTCGTTCTTCGTTTGTTTGTTTGTTTGTTTTTTGGTTTTTTGGTTCCGACTGTTGATTAATGTTACATACTTCTATTAATTACAATGAATGTCACACATGTTACTATAATACATTCGCTCTTTCGTGTGGCTTACATCTTCTCATTCTATATGACTTTCTCAATATACGTGGAATAATTAGTGTTTTGGGATCATGAATCTGTCATTTGAAGGGGACGGAAACCGCTTTTGAATACAATTTCATTTGCATTCTATCTGAAAGAAGGAAAAACATTCTCTTTTTTTAAAATTTGAATTGCAGACGTTTAGTATCTAACACAGCAAACAAGGATTCATGACCACCTGGTATCTCACGTCAAAAGTTTCGAAATTTGGGTGGGGTCGATTTGACTCAGCGTTCTCACTTTAAAAAAAAAGCAACAACAACAACAACAACAACACACACACACACACACACACAAACACATACAAAGAACAAAAACAAATAACAACAAAAACAAACAAAGCAAACAAAGAAAAAACAAAAAAGGTAATAAAACAAAACTTTTTGGACCGAGCTAATTTGTGAACAGTTAACCCATCCTTGTTATGAATGGTATACAAGGTAGTGTTATGTCTCAAACCCAATGCTCAGGGTTTGCTGTGACAGCATGGTAAAAATTTCAAGGAGCGACACACCTCGTGCATTGTGGGATATGAAATCTTAAACTCATTTGCGGTCATCGTTCTCACCGCACATCACTTTGCGTCTTTTTTGGGAAAAAAAAAATCGGGGAAAAAAATTTTGCGATTTGGCTCGCGACCAAAATCTCGCGAAACCCCCCCCCCCAAAAAAAACAAAAACAAAAACAAAACAACAACAACAACAACAACAACAACAACAACAAACCGCACTATTTCTGTTCGGACTGTAAAAACTTCGAAATCTCAAAAACGCGTATTTTGAAAGCAATGAGAACGGCACTATCATGATTTTTATGTGACAGGTTTTTTTTAATCTTGTGTATTACATAAATCAGACTTTTTCGAATTTAGATTGTGTTTGGCGTCTCGTGTTACTTTACTTGATAAAAATGTCCTTGTACCCTTTTCACAATCAGTGTAGAAATTAAACAAAGGGGAATGAAACCTCAAATGGTTTAGAGTGAATGCGGCAATGTTAGTAGTACACATCACTGAAGTTTGAGGAAAATCGGACAATTCGTTCAAACGTTTTATTTTTAAAGTTTCAGTCCCTCCATTGCTGGATGAGCAGACGACAACAGTTTATGACGTCATGCATGATGGACAACGATATCTATATCGTTGTCCATCATGCGTGACGTCATATACTGTTAATATCAAAAAGAAAATATCACAAAATTCTATTTCACGTCCCCTCCTCTTGATACTGACCCCCCCCCCCCCCCCCCCCGTCTTCTGAAAGCGATAACTCGAGTGTTTTGTTTTTCATTATGCTAGAAAAATGTTATAAGTATGAAATTCTCTTTATACAAGTGTTACAAGGATATTTTCCTTATATCGTTATCCATGGGGTTGGGGATGTGTATTGATTGGTACATTATCATTTGCATGACTGTGATCATTTCTCTTCAGAGCCTGCCACTATCAAAACCAAAGGATTTTTCTCCTTATCCAGACATGGGGGTGGGCTGGGGGCTGGTGGCTGGGGGCTGGTGGCTGGGGGCTGGGGGCTGGTGGCGGGGCGGGGGGGGGGGGGAGAGAAGGGGGCTCTTTCAAGTGCCAAGGATTCGTAATATCCCTCGGGTATCTGTCTAATGACACCGTTATATTTACAGAGGGATCTTCCCGAGTAGCCATTTATCTGCGAGTCCTTTGTTTATCTTAGCACCCTCGTCTTTTGTTCATGGTGGACCCGTTTTACTACTCCATCTCATGGCCTACAAAGTGAGAGAGAGAGAGAGAGAGAGAGAGAGAGAGAGAGAAGAGGTTGGTATATTAGGAGGAGGAAGGGAATAACCACGAGCCACATAAGTCGACCGGTATACCTTCGAAAATTTTGATGACACTCTCATCAGTCTTTTACCACCGGGACCGAAAGATTTCAATGACCGAAAGATTTCAATGTGTAAACTGTTGTTTAATGTGTGCTTCTGATAAAACTAACTTATCAAGTTAATCGCTAATAATTAGATCAGAATAAGGGACAAAGTTTACTTCAGGTTAAGAGCTTGACCAGATTTTTAATCCATTATCACAGGAGAGACACCTTTGGATCATGAAAATTAAGTGGATGGAGCGGGACAGTGCAGAGTGAGTAGTCCCGAGTTACTGAATATTGTAAATCAGAATCATAAGAGAGAGTTCAGGCTTAAACAAAATGGGGTTATTTTTTTTTCATTCTAATCCTCTTCGACTGCTATACAAAACACCGGACTTTCATGTCTAAAGAGCATGCATAAGCACTAACTTAGTCTGTAGAACTTTTCATCTCAGTTGATATCAAATTCTAGCGTACCAGCACAATGAGAACATAAAATGGAATACAAAATAACCAACAAGTAAACACAAGTGACGTTGCAGTGTATGGTTGACAAGCATTGTGTTTGATGTTGCAGCTTAAACAATAAAACCATATTTTTCCAGTAAGAAAACCCGATTTTCTCCTATTCCAATTTCCGATTTTTCAGGACCTTTAGTTTTCACTCTTTCCTTCTTCTTCTTCCTTTCCATATTGGGATTCTTCCTCTTCTTTCTTGACGTTGTCATCATCGCTCAGCCATTTGTCAGTATTACAGCTGCATAAGCATGATCTCCCTTTAGTAATAGGATCATCCGCATAATGGTCGTAATTACCATAATTACTATCGTCCTTTTTTGGATCTAAAAGATAAATGTCTTCAACCATAAATGCCGGGTCCTATCCATGGACCTAGGGCACAACGGAAGGATGTCATGAAACATTGTATCATAATATCATGGCGTTTATGAAGGAATGTAAATTAAAGACCCAGATGGAATGCTCTCTGAGATGACGAATGTACAGACCTGTTCTCTAGCGGTTAAAGGAGCTCCTCTATACACGTATAGGGCTATCCCGCTGGCACTGTACTCAAAAGGAGCGCTAGTAAGGCAGGCCTCACACCAACCACGGAGCTACAAACCCTTGTAGCTCCATGCACCAACTTATGCGTTGTCACTATAGTTCACTTAGTGGGCTTTATTTTTGTTTTTGTTTTAAAGAAACGAGGCGATGATGCAGCCTCGACGATAGAGGGCGCTATACCTGGGGAAACGCTCGACCTGGAACAAAAAAAAAAAAAGAAGAAAAAAAAAAGCTGTTCATTTTCTGTATTGTCGTGGCTGTACCAACGCTCGTATGGTTCAGCAAAATAAGCGAGCAAGCAAGCAAGCAAGCAAGCAAACAGACGAACAAACGAACAAACAAACAAACAAACAAACAAACAAACAAACAAACAAACAAACAGAACCTTGACTAGCATTGCCATGGCTGGCCCCATATTCATCCAATCATGTACAAATCATTTTTGTCGGCATACAGGATCTCTGAGCGACCTCGGTTAATGGGCTGTAAATACCTGGTATTCCTTTCAATGAGCCCTATCAAGAGCTCCGATAGTACGATTTAAATCTTCAGATCTCTGAACTTTGAGAGTCTTTCTATACATAACTATCACGTATTATGTCATTGAATGATACTCTATGCCAATACTACTATTTGTCTTCTGTTTTGTCTTTGATATCAATATCAGGATGATTGGCTAGGTAATTATTTTGATTTTCTTTGCATTTCTCTATTATTAATATTTTTTCCTACATTCTTTTCAGGAAAAATAAATAAATAAACAAACAAACAAACAAACAAACAAATGCACCGCACATTATGTTCGGCGTTCAAGTCGCATTCTGATAATGTTAGGCTTATACTGTTCTACGGAAGTTAAATTGATCAGAGAAAAAAAAAATGTTTGCTTGTCATAAACTCATTGATCTAGGTGTATCCCAGTCCCAAACAAACAAACAAACAAACGCACCGCACATTATGTTCGGCGTTCAAGTCGCATTCTGATAATGTTAGGCTTATACTGTTCTACGGAAGTTGAATAACCATATTGATAAGTGAAAAAAACAAAACTCCATTGTTATTGTTTGTTTGTCATATTGATCTAGGTGTATCCCAGGTCGAAATTATTCCACTAGGCTGATGGAAACATTAGACCCATAGGCCTAATGGTTTCAATAATGAATTGTGGAAAGTGAAATAATGGATCGTCAGAAAATGTATAATGGACTCTCAGAACCTCAGGCCATTGTCCCTCTAATAGGAATGGAGGTCCCGTGTGTGAGAGAGTCACTGTTCCAAGACGCACTATTGCTTCACAAACATTGCGAAGCGCAGAGTGCATAATCAACGAATCATTGTGAACAACTACTTGGATAATCTTCAAATCCTATCCAGTTAAGCAGTTTTTATTCATTTACTTTTTTTTTAGATTTTTAATAGTGAGCAAAAACAAAAACAAAAACAACAACAAACAAACAAGCAAAATGCAATTATTCCCATTATTTACCAATCCAAAATATCATGAGTACACTAGATAGATTACAATGTATCTTTCCCAGTGGCGGATTCAGAGGGGATAGCGCACCGGGTGCCCCCCCCCCCTTATTTTAAAAGAAATAAAAAGAAAACAATGGGGGAGGGGTGCGTGCACCCCCTTAATTTGTAAAGGCGCCCCCTATTTACCGAATTCCTGGATCCGCCCCTATTTCTTGTGGCTCATTGTATATGTGACCCTGCATCTCAAAACAAACAAAAAGTCGCCAGACATGAATTTTTAGTTAAGACCATATTCTGAAAGAGCAGACTTTAAGCTTTAAAATGATGTATAACTCAAATCAAATGGACTCTCCTAACCTATCTAAATAATGGAAAGAAAGCACAAATTCAGGAAAAGTGTGAACTGAGAAAAGAGGCTCTGAAGTACAGTGTCTATTCAAGCGCTTAATCTTTACCAAACCGTGCTGGCTGTGCGATGAATGGGACAAAAAACAGGAAGTGAACCACCAGAGTAACAACAATGAAGAGATTATCAGATTAAACTGAAATTAAGCATGCCTCATTAATACATTCTGTCCATAATTAATGCCAACTTTCAAAGCAGTAGCACTATCCTTTCAAAAGTTATTAGAGTTAAAAGTGAAGAGTGTGGACAAGGTTTTTCATAAATGAAAAAGGGATTCTAAAGACACACCTAATTACACTATTTTACCAAAAATGTTCGAGATAAACTGCTAAAAAACACACTTTCCTGCCCGTTTTATGACACCAAATTTTAGCATAATGTAAAAGAAGACCCGCTCTTTCAGAAAATATGAAAAAGTCAAGTTCGGCTAGGTTGACTCATTTCACTTATTTTCAGTCCTCACGCAAAATCAGTGTGTGCGACTTTATGTTCGTTTTGAGGTTCGACGGTCACATATAGGTCTTTTACTTGACTACTTGCAACCAGTCTCCAAACTTTCTTGCTTGCGTGTATGTCCTATCGAAGACACTACTTGCTGCTAGGTTAATTTCCGTTCTCTACAACCATGGAGCTACATGCTACAAGTACAACTGACAGTAGATTTATTTGCATCAGATTGCTCTGCGGGGTAACCAGCGATTATAAATATAAAAATAAAAAGTTTGATTGTAAAACGGGTCAAGCGCCATTCTCAAAACATTGGAAAGTCCGCGTAGGCCTACCATTGGAAACAACAACAACAAAACTTTTCACTGTCTGTTGCATAACAATGAATACCTCAACAGTTATGATTAAAATCATGCCGCAATTTTGTTGTAATTTTTATCGTTCTTTGTACCAGGTTTAATTGCAAATATCTAAAATTGACAAGAATGGAGTTAACCCGTTTTGCGATGAAACTCTTCAGAGGGGTCCTTGGAGGAACGTACACACCATTGACATACGCATGTACTCCTAGTGTGGTGATAACGGTTCACACAATCATGCGCGTTGCGCGGGCTGTGTGTTTCGTCGGATTTTGGTGACCTTTGGTTTTTGTAGATCGAAAGTCTAGCCGGCCGGTGTGGATCTCAGTGTGTCGGTAAGTCTTGTGTTTCGGCGATTTCGCTCGTATTTTCCTTTCCAGTTTGAGCGGATTATTGTTCAGACTTTGTCAAACTTGCAGGCAAGTGTTGTGACCATATTCATTCTGTATCTCAAATGATTTGTTATTCTTTAATAGCTGTAACATCAATGAATGGGGGAAACCCTTGGACGTAACCCATTTCTGACACATTTTTTAATGAATGGGACTATGGCTTGCCTGTACATGGTCTGTATACAGGCAATCATGCACTTTAAAGTTTTTCTTTACCGCCCGAGATCATGGAGATAGGGTCTAGCGCTACATTAACTATACATAGCCCATGGCATTGCACGGCGTCTGGTCGGGCTAGGTCTACAATATGTATTTCCTGTTACTTTCATATTTTTGTCGAATCGTAGTTCTGGTGCATGGTGTTTTCAGACAATATTTTAATTAAATCAATGCAATATTGACGAGGTATCGCATCCCAATCGTTGAACACCACTCCGTAAATTTACTCGGTCTGAGACATCATTTTATGGTGGTTTAAATTAAATCTTATCATATCATTCATGATTTGATGTAAGTCGTAACTTACGAGAGCTCCTCTCAGTCCTTGGCCCTAGCCCTAATTTAAATTTAGAGGGCTAGAATCTACTCCTAGCTAGTATGTAGACATCTACCAGTCTACAACTTTACTAGCCCCTCGTGCTGATCCTCATCACTGCTGAGCCGAGTCCTCTCGATCATGGGCCCGCAGCTCAGTGGCAGTGCAGTACTGCAGCTACTGACTGGTAGGCACTGGTATGGTGTGGAAACTAAAACCCCATTTGACACACCACACCCACCCACCCTAGTCATTGGAGGATCAGGGTAGAATTTAAATAAACACCGACTAACCCTGATGGACTGCCGTCTGTACTTTCACACGTACAACAAAAATTTAGTTCAGTATTTGGTAAAGTACAAAGTTTTATGAGTCATGTAAAAGTAGACTCATTAGTCATACAAAACTATTAAGTTTCAACTGATACATACTTGGTCAATACATTCTGTAGAACAGGACGGGCCCGAATAGGAGTATAAAATAGAGAATGCTCACAGGTAGATCAAGTCTAAGTTCAGATTAAACAGAGAAAAGAATATTCAACCGCAAACATTTTATTATTAAAGATGGAAGAAACACTACTAAGTATTAAAGTGGATATTTTCACGTGAGTTATTGTTCATTCTCAGCCTCAGCAGGGTAAGATTAATTTTGCATGTTTTTATTATCCTGCGGAATCAAAACATTAATTTGATACTGGAACATAAACAAGCAAATATAGTATGCTTTTATTTTCGCACTCTTTTCTGGTCACACAAAATTTGCACGAAAAAAAAAAATCCACACTAAAAAATTCCACTTTTTAATATTTTGTATGTGTATACTGTATCATAGAAACTAGCTACTTTTAGATCAAATCTTGATCACTAATAAATGTGAGTAATTCAGTAATGAGTAAGAAATTAATCAAACATTTCTACATTCTGGAGACTTAAATTGTACTACATAAAACTTATAAACAGTACAAACTGTAGAGATAGTGGAACTGCAATACAAGTTTACAGTGTTGTACAACTGAAATCCCCAGAATGTAGAAACTTATGATTAATTTCTTCCTCATAACTCACATTTGATCCCAAAGTAGAGTAAAATTGTTTTTAGAAATGGGACATAGTGCAGGGTTGCATACCAGCTCATTTTTTTCTACTGGTGCGACCTGTTTCTCATACCAGTTGATACCCAGTTTTTCCATTTTTTACTGGTCCATTCCTAAAAATGTTATACTGGTCCAACAGTGATTTTTACTGGTCCTGGACTGTCGGACCAATTAGTGTATGCAGTATTGTATAGTGCAATGTATGTGTTTCCTTCATCTTTAATAAGAAGATACAATGTATGTGCTGTTGAATATTAAGTCTGAAATTTGATGACTGGTAAGCATGTTTGATATGTGTAGTTTTTGCATTTTGAACCAGAGTACAACTATTGCTCAACATTCATTTTTTTTTTCTGCACACTTGTGTTTTTATTCATTTTTTCTTTAGTTTTTGTTCTTGTCTGGAGCAGCTGGCAGCCCTGAAAAAGTTAATTCACCATGACCCAAATGACCCTTTCAACTTTTCAAGATGTCTTTCAAATGTCATACATGTACATGTCCAACTGTATTGCCAACTTTTAATCAATTATAATTTCTTTGCGCTTATCCTATTGCATGCAAAGTCTCAACGATCTCATGCTTGCTTCGCTGTTCGCAGACCAAACAATTTCAATTTAGAATTTTTGTCTTCAATTCATAAACCATTTTTTGTTTGAGGACATTGATTTTGAATGTGAAAAGATGAAACCAATTATGAATGTTTACATCTGTTTGTGAAGTTTTAAGCATGAATTATCTTCAGAAAGTTTCACTGTTTGTTGAATTTTTTAGTCAACCCTTCCCTTTCCCAAAGCACAAAACAAAACAAATCAACAAGGAATTTTCACAACATTCATGTCTGATGCCATACACTGTAGGTGGTATACAATGTTTTTTTTCTGCAAAACAGCCACAGCTAACAGAATGTGCATGTTTTGAGCAACCGCAAATGCTTCATTCATTGTTTTCATTTTTGATGCATGTTGCCGTGAGACAGATTGTGACCTTTGACCCCATGGGCTCTCTAGATCGCAACATCGTTTCCCAGCTACAAGAGGAGATGGATGAGTTACATCACATGCAGTACAGCACTGACTTCAGTACAGATGTCAACAGAAAGATGCAGGTGAGTCAGAGGAAGGAAAAGTACAGTAACCCCAACCTAAAACAACCTCCCCCCCCCCCCCCAAGAAAAAAGAAGAAGAAGAAGAAGAAGAAGAAGAAAAAAAAAAAAACATGGTAGACAGTACATTTTTAAAACCAGGGTAATCTTTAAAGCCACTGAAGGTGCTGAGTACAATCTCCTTGTTCTTTTGGGGTAGCCTTACTGTCCAACGTTCCATAAGGAACCAACCAGGCCTGTGTGTTTATATAGTGCACAGATGTTTTGGGGGCAGAAGAGAAGAATCATAATTCATGGGCCAGTATGGCTGGTCTGATGGAGTGTCCTTTTCAGGAATTTTGGACATTCCTGTGACTCTTCAGCAGATGTCAATGCAAGAATAATTGTACAAGGTACATGTATGGATGCTTCCCTTCTGAGCCGACTTGAGCCACCAAAGTATAACCCTACAGTAGGCATATTTCGTAAAGGAAAGGGTGCCATTTTGCATCAGTCCCTATCCATTGCAACAGATCTCCTGACGTTTATCCGCAGTCTGCACTCATCAAATGAAAAATGTCAGCAGAGTAATCGTGCATTCTGTAAGTAGAGGACTAAAGAAAAAGCCAGATTCTACCTGTAGCTCTAGACAATGTTACATGCATAAGGGGAACAGTTTTATGCCTTCCACCTGTTCTGCTTTAATACCAATTCACATGTTCTTCTTTGGTGAGTAGAACATACCAAAAGAGGGGGTGGGATAAATTGCTTTGTCCATTTATTTGTTTCTGTACTGGATATGGAATTAGTGAAACGGGAGACATTGCAGACAACAGAGACCAGGGACAATGATTCACAATGATTCATTGCCATAACCCTTTCAGGACTACCAGATCAAAGTGCCATGCGTTATGCTTACAAGTGGAGATGATGCAAAATAACATCACAATACAGTCAGTGATCATGAACACTAAAGTAACCAAGAATTTGCTCTGTTTTACCCCATTCATATGCACTTAAGCTTAAATCATCTCCCCTGCTGAAAGATGTGTTATTTCCTTGAACTTTTGAAATTTACAATAATGGATTTTTCCTCCCCAAAACTGTTTATAACCAGACAGGCACAATGGTGACATAACAAATGTCATTTTACACCTGTCCTCAAGAAGTTGTGCAGTGGGGATTTATGTGTTGCATGCTGGGTCTGGGAAGTACTCTCAAATCCTTGATGATTTTGTCACCTCAGATAAAGATGAAAGTCTGTATGATACCAGGAGGTGCAATGATTACAAGTTCCTAATGTATATTGTTAGTTATGGTTGTAAGGTCTTTGTGAGAAGTCTACAGAAAATCACAGGTAGCCATTAACAGTGCAGTTTGCATGAATTTGACATCCTCTGGCATAGGGAGGTGATTGTCAGCAAAAAAAAAAAAAAAAAAAAAAAATCTAGATTATGTTATCATTTATAAGCAAATTGGTCTATTTTATGCAGGTGCCTCCAAGGCTGAGTATGGAGCCGGAGTCTGGTTTCATGGACTCCCCTTCCCCAACCCCTGATCTTGGCACTGACATGGAGAACAGCCCTGCCCATGCCATGAGTGTTCCAGAACGGATTCTTATAGCAGGTGAGCAATATGGCATTCCAATCCATTCCATTTGCCATGTATTTTGTATATGATGAAATTAGAAGTTGTCTCTCTTTATTGTCTTATAAGTTATTGTGCATAAGAATATTTCTTTGCAACACAAGCATGACTTCACAGATGAATGATAACTTCTCTTGCCCTTTATTGTACATGTTGTAGAAACATGTCGTTCACATATTACTCTGCATCTACATATGAACTGCTGCATTAGATTTTATGGAATTTTCAGGTGCTCCTCGTCAAATCGAAATTGACATGTAATTACTATTTGACCACACGATTGTCATGCTGTGAGAGTACGTGCGTAGCAGCTTCACACTTTGGATGCATCTCACTTGTGAGATTAAATCTTTGTTTGGTAATCTAAGATGCTTACCTGTTTCTGGTGGGCAAAAGTTCAAAGTGAGTGTAAATAGTAATATTCTCTTAATATGGTGGTGTTTATGATGACGTATTTATGATCATTGTAAATATGTGCACCGAGAGCCCATCTGTGCTCACAGTTTGATCGATGTGCGCGCACCACCCTGCAGTGTGATTAATCTTCAGACCCTGAAGGATACGCTAAATGTTATAGGGAAGAAGAAGAAAATTATGGTGATAATGATAATTTCTGTTTTTGCATACCCATGTACTGTGCATTAATAACCAAATGGAATAAATTTGAATTATCAATAACGCAAGGGAAAATGAAGTTATCAATGTTGTGTCTTTATATGTACATGGGTATTGTACAAGTATTCTAGCATTAATCATATCCTGGATATCCTTTTTAACAAATTTGATTCTTACCCTTAATCTTTCAGGTTCAGACCAGCATGTTGGAGTTAGGCAGACCCCTCGGGACTTGGACCTTGACAACATGGCACCGTTTCCACAACCAGGTAAGTGTAATCTACATGATATACTGTAAAAGCTAGAATTTTTGTGAGGGTTAACCCTAACTTACCTGGGGGGTGGGGGGCATAATGGCCCCCCCCCCCCTCGACACTTCGCGCGACATCTCCACAACGCGAGAACACATCCACATGGTGATTCATGACCATTTACCTTGAAGCCTTGCACAACTTTTAAGACCAAATTTGCAACGTCCGGGTACGCGGTTTTCGAAGTTACGCAACATTATGTAAGTGCATGTCAGACTGAAAATTGCTCAAAAACATGATTTTGTGTACAAAACCAATGCAAATTCATATAAAATAAAAGAAAGCGATTTATAGAAATTTAACAACACAGCCCTATAGATTGCGTCATGAGTGACGTGTTTGCCAATTTTTGTAACGAACGCGGGAATCGCGGCTGAGATCATAAGGGAGGGGCCATCATGTGAATTTTGCAAACTGCTGCTGGGCCCTGAATTTAACAACATGCAAAATTATTGGTATCAAACACTTGCAATAGTCTCTTTGTCAAATCAGGAAAACAGCACCTCCGCATTCAAGAATATTGATTTGTATTTGAAAATAACAGCTTCTACAGTATGTGTCTGTACTCTGCATGATGTGTGGCGGAATGTTTGTGTGTCTGTCTGTAAATCCCAATTCATAGAACATTTACATACGGTTGTACAAGATTTATCAAGTTCAACTCTGGATAGTCCATTGAACTGTTAAACCTTTGCGTGAGTGACTACAAAGGCTATTTGATTTTGAACATTCGGCCACATTCTCTCAAAATAATGTGGATTTTTAAAAATATAGTGATCAGTAATTCAAAGATGTTTGTGAAAATGAGCCAAATTTAGTGGATTGAACTAATTAAGTGCAAATCTTTGATTTGATTGATATTGAAATGGACCTCGGAAAAGCAAAGCTCAGAGTTGAAATGAAAATTTTAACATTATGTCACAAGCTGTCACAGAAGATCTATTGTAATTATCTAGGGCTAGATTTGTGTGCAGTCAAAAATCGAGACTACATCAGATGAACAAAAGACATTATATTCAAAAGAAGAAAAGAGATGGTATACTGTAAAACATGATATTTTCATGTCATGAAATTTTTGTGAATTGGAGCTGACAGCCTTTTTCGCAGCATGAAATTTTCGTGAGTTGCCTCTAACATTCAATACATATACACATGTACAACTGTATAGACAAGAACTTTCACATGCATTTTAATTTCGCAAATCATGGCTCTCACAAAATTCGCAAAATTAAAACGCACCTGAACATTCATCGTTTTAAAGTAGCTTGAAGCAGACCTATGTTGTTATTTGAAGGGAAGACCCTCATGCTTAGACAAGCTATGAATTAGGAAAAACAAAAATCTATGCTGCCACTACTCCAGGTGATTTATCTTTCCTAAGATTTTGCTATCACCAAGATTTGTATTTTGTTTGTGTGTACAGAGTTATGATTTTGAGTAAGAAAATGCATATTGTAATAGATTGAGGTTACTTCATAGATTTGTGGATTCAGTGTTAAGGAGTGAAGTAAGTGTGTTATTGATATTCATTTGTATATATTTTGTGGTATTTCCCCCATTTTTCCCAGGTTCTAACGTTGGTCTCACAACACCCCCACGAACTCTGACATTGGATGAGATTTCCTTCCCCACCGTAGGTGATGCAAAATCTGCTGCAAAGAAGAAGCCTGCCAACAATGCAGTCAGGTAAGTGGGCGACATTAGATTTAAGTGACGAGAGATGAGATCTGTAGCACAAAGCCAGTCCTTGTTCATGCTGACTTCAAGACATCATACAGTAATAGCAAGGGGACAAAAACAAAAACATACATTTTTCTAGAATTGGACAAGGAATAATAATGGTTACAAAATATGGGATTTACATTTTCACATATTTTGGGGGTTCATTGGTTGTTTCGCTGACAGCTCAGAATATTCCCAGTCTTCTTGTCATTAAAAAAAAAGGAAAGAAACTCATTTTTGTCCCCGCCGAACGAGTTCGAGCAGGGGACTATGAAACGGGCTCCGTACGTGTGTGTGTCCGTGTGTCCGTCCGTCCGTCCGTCCGTCCGTCCGTGTGTGCGTCCGTCCGTGTGTGATCAAAATGTTCAAAATGCTACTCCTTCGCCATTTCTAACCCGATTTGATTCTGTTTGCTTTATATGATAGCACTACATGGGAGCTTTGAAACTTCTATACAGAATTTCAGTTGTGACCTTTGACCTTGACCTTTGACCTATATTGTACATTTTGCTTCAAAATGCTACTCCTTCGCCATTTCTAACCCGATTTTGATTCCGTTTGCTTTATATGATGGCACTAGGTGAGGGCTTCAAAACTTCTACACAGAATTTTGACCTTTGACCTTGATTTTTGACCTATATTGTACATTGCCTACAAAATGCTACTCCTTCGCCATTTCTAACCCGATTTTGATTCCGTTTGCTTTATGTGATGGCACTACACTGTAGATGAGGGCTTCAAAACTTCTACACAGAATTTTGACCTTTGACTTCTTTGACCTTTGACCTTGATTTTTGACCTATATTGTACATTTTGCTACAAAATGCTACTCCTTCGCCATTTGTAACCCGATTTCAATTCCGTTTGCTTTAAGTGATGGCACTAGGTGAGGGCTTCAAAACTTCTACACAGAATTTTGACCTTTGACTTCTTTGACCTTTGACCTTGATTTTTGACCTGTATTTTACATTTTGCTACCAAATGCTACTCCTTCGCCATTTCTAACCCGATTTCGATTCCGTTTGCTTTATGTGATGGCACTAGGTGAGGGCTTCAAAACGTCTACACAGAATTTTGACCTTTGACTTCTTTGACCTTTGACCTTGATTGTTTTACCTATATTGTACATTGGCTACAAAATGCTACTCCTTCGCCATTTCTAACCCGATTTCGATTTCGTTTGCTTTATGTGATGGCACTAGGTGAGGGCTTCAAAACTTCTACATAGAATTTTGACCTTTGACTTCTTTGACCTTTGACCTTCATCTTTTTACCTATATTGTACATTTTGCTACTAAATGCTACTTCCGGCGGGGACATATATTACGCACCGCGTAATTTCTACTTTTCCTTGTTAATGTATCAAATGTGTCCTGTTATACACAATCTGAGAAGTAAAGATGAAATGACGACAAATTTGTGCAGTCTCTCTAAATTTTCTGGGAGCTTTTTGTAAAATCAATTATCTTTTCATGCCAAGACAAAAAGATGACGAAAGCTTCCATGATTTAGGAATTGTCATCATTGTTGAGATGCATGTAGCACACTAGCATCTTGCCAGACAGAAATGGCATTATGGAATGTCCCTGATGTTTATGTACATTGTATTGATGATGGCAGCCCTGAATAATAGATGAAACACCTTCAAATGTGGTGTAATTAATTTGCCATCTCATCACCTGCCCAGCAGAAGGAACCTAAGGCCTGCACGCTAGAAAAATCACAAATCCATGGTGGCCTGTTAATACATCACATGAAAGAGCTGCAGATGCTGTTTAATTATGTCACAAATCAAAGTTCGATTTGGGGGTCACATGAGGGCCTTTCTGACTAGCAGGTGGTGATCTATTATGTGTGAAAATGTTCTTTGTGGTCTTTCCTGAACACTAGAATTTCTGGGGACACAGACTCCGGTGTGCAGTTTGCCGATGGGAACTCATCGCTGGTAGAGAGCACACCGCTGGCGGAGTGGGAGCAGCTACAAAGGAGAGTCTACCTTCTGACCAGCACAGTTGCATCCCTGGAAGAGGCTGAGAGAAGGCGTGACAGGCGGGAAAAGATTTTCATGATGGCGGGAATCGTCTATTTTTTCTTTAAGGGGCTCCGATTTCTCTTCAGGTCACCCTACCAATGAAGCAAAAGATGGAGGGAGAACTTCTGTAATTGAGACCAATGAGGAGTGGTGATGATGATGACACTGAAAGAGAAAATATTTGCAGGATGCAGCACTTATCATGAACACATCTCATGCAGGCTGGACGTACGTATTCCTCTTTACTGGAGCAATAAAGCCAGCCACCCTTGGATGTTAATAACAGGATTCATATTTGATGACGGCATAGTCGTAAAAGCAGGCTGTAGTTGTATGGCACTTTAACAGACTGTCACAACCTTTTAGAGTAGCTTGCAAAACAGTGAACGGGCTCCAATGAATAGGAAAATTGCTATAATTTATGAAAAATTACATCACCGTAAAAATAAGTATGTCATTTATGTCACTGTTTTTATGGTGGCAGAGGCCACCATAAGTGGAGAAACGATAAAAATTAGAACATCAGGAAGTAAATGTTTGTGGAATGAATGCTGAGAGAATTTTAAGTTTATGTGGTGAAGCTTGCTGGGTAGGTCATTTGTTGTACACAAAAGCTATATCCTCATGTGGTCCAAATTTCCTTGTCATGTTATGAGAAATTATTCACATTATGACATTATAATATCAAAAGCTGAAATGGTTCTCTCTCAACATTTTATCCTTGTACTTGTATGTGTTTATGTGTGTGTGGATTTGAAACCCGTTTGGGATTTTGAGCACCTCAAGTCCTTCTCATTTCCTTCACCCGATCATAGCAGCATCAAGACTGTAAAAATATCATTAGGCAGTGAAACACTTTCAAACCACTCTATCTGTAGAGTTGTAATGAGATGTGTAACCTCATCAGACCAAATCAAAGTGCATCCCTACTCAACCTGGAGATGACAAGTACTTGTATTTAGTCATTGCCAATGGGGGCGCTATAACGATGTTGTTTTGATAGTTTGTTGTTTTCTTTTCCATCAGAGTAAGAGTCTCTCAATATTTGTCTGTCTCACACAAACAGTAGCAGCAAACAAACAACAAAATAATGCATAGGAAACAGTCGCATTGTGAAAAATCTACATCACCATGAATAATGCCTTGGTGCGGGTGGGGGGGGGGGGGGAGAAGACTCACTCAAGTCAATTTGTTTGTTCTTTTTCACACATGGTCATCACTTGCATCTTAGTGTTATTTGAAGATGCAACATTGAATTTCACTAAAGGACATGACCTAATTGACATTTAGCGTACTAGCAGTGCAATACAAAAACAGATTTTTCTCCTCTTTTGAAGTGCCCTAATGTGCTGAAGTGTGTACAAATTGAAGCGGTCAGTGCAGTATAGGGCTAACCCACACTTTTGTCAAAATTGAGTTACATACATTTTCGTGATCCTTATTTTTCACTCTTACCTCCGTGAAAATATCATATTTGAATTCAACCAATAAGATGGTAAAAAATGCATGAAATCATGTTTTATTAACGTACAATGTATGCACTTTCCAAACATTCAACAGCGATTATCTCAAAATGACCATTGTGTGGGTTACCACTATATTGCACCGACTCCTTCAATTGATAGGTATGCTCCTGAATGACAGTAAATGTATTGGGGAGCATTTGACAGTACAAAAGTGATGGCAAACTTTCAATACTGAAAGAATTCAGGCTTTATTGTGTTTGTTGTTTATGCCAGCTTGCTATCCTGTCCTCTGAATTTCTTCCATTCTGTTTCTGTATTTAAATAAGGGCATGTTCAAGTGACTCTGCCAAATCTAACATGTGGGCAGGATAATTAGACTACTGGTGAGACTATTACATGTATTTATGCTCCTGTAATGCAATTTTCATTTATGTCAGTGTACAGACTTTAACCCGTTGAGGACGAGTCCAGAGTATACTCGGGCAAGTGTCTATGGGAAATGCATGTTGTAGCAAAATTAGCCCGTCCTCAATGGGTTAAAAAGAAGGAAACCCAAACATGTATGTGAATTAAGGGAGTGCAGCCATTTTAGAACACAAGCTGACAATCCGTTTAAAAGTTAAGGAATTTTTACAATTTTGTTGCAGCCATCTCTAGTTGAAAAGGCTGCACTTTGTGATGTCACATATGGAAAATGATACTAAGAAAATACAAAGAAAATTCAACATATTTTCACTTTTCTTGTATGATAAAAGAAGCACTTGACTTACCTCTTTCAGAAAGTAGAGGAAATGATGTTGCCCATAACATTCAACATGTCAGTAACAAATCGAGGGAATGTGTACTTTTTTAATAAAAGATTACAAATTTCGTGGAATTCTCTTTGTTTTCTTTGTATCGTTTTCTGTGTATGACATCAGGAATTGTAGTAGTCTCTAACTACTGAATGGATTGTCATATACATTGTATATATATTCATCATACTTGGTTCATGTGTTCTACTCATGTTGCTGCATTCACTCAATCCACATGTATATGTATATTTGGGTTTCATTTCCCTTTACAATTGTGTGGTTATTGTAAAGGTGAAATATGCAATGCTGCTCCAAGAAATATTTTATTGTAGTTAGTCTTCACAGTTGCTTGTCTGTGTTGCTTGTCTTGTTTCTCATTTGTTTTCCACTATAAGACAAGGCAACTTGCCAATTATTGTATATGGTGTGTTCATTGTACAGGGATAATGGTAAACCACTTAATCATTATATCATATTTCATCCTGTATCATGGGTTAAGATAATATTAAACTACATGTATCTGATCACAGTGATATCTTGGTTTACTTTCAGCATTATGATAAATTATGCATGCATAAAATCAGTATAATATAGATGCCATAGATAATGAAAGATATACTGCACGAATATACATATAGGTGTACATGTTTGGTAATTACCTCATCTGACCTATCCACGTTGGTGGATGGCATTAAGATATAATGCTAGTTTGTAATCCGTGTATTAAAATCGACAGTACTACAGTTAACGCACAGGCCCAATCCTCATAGGAACCAATAGCACCCAATGCCATTTTCCTTAAGAGCTAGTCAATGTTAGTACAGGGGAAACTCGATATAATGAACACTGCTGTGATGAGATGTCGGTTATTACGAGGAAACTTTCGCGGTACCAAATTTCCTTCCACACAAGTCTATGTAAAACACTACTCTTATAGCGAGATTGGCTGTTAAGAAATAACTGCTACATGTATAATGAGGTAAATTTGTGATTTCTAAACAAAGAAAAACATACACCTGTAGTTGATCAAACCTGCTATAGCAAGGTAAAGCAAAATCTCTTCGGTAAAGCTCTAATTCACCTGTGCGATCATGTTTGAAGATTGTCAAGCTCGATAGCAATGCAAAATGTGTCTTGTACACATTGTATGTATTTTCCTCAGTGCACTCCACCCAGCACCACATGTTGTACATGTGTGTGCTGTTATGTTTTGCTTTTTTCAAACCTACATACATGTAATATAACGAGATATTGGCTTTAATCAGGAAAGTGACTCGGTCCTGACCTCATTACATCGAGTTTCCCCCGTAATAGCAAATGGTAGTGGTGTATCAGTATAAACACATGCTATATATTTTAGATAGTCGATACCTTTGATATACCAGAGTCCGTAACAAGCGTTGCTTTGTTTGCTGATCCAAGGAAATACTTTATACACCGTAATTATACTTCACAAGTATAATACATGTATTTTAGGAACTAGGCCTTGCACATGATTGAGTGTGTTGATTTTGCAGCGGAGAACAATATTGGCTGTGAAGGAATGAGAAATGCGTATTATTCCTTCTTCAAGAAGCAGAGTAAGCAATTCCCTACACCAGAGACTACAAACACCGTAGAATATATTTTGGTGCATCTTCCTCTCATAATTATCAATCAATTTGCAAAATTTACATAAATAAAACTATGGCAAACTATGTTTTGTGTATGCAGTTTCCTAAACTCGGCGTCAATAAATTGAGATTTGGTTATCACATTAATGCCTGATCTATCATGGTGCTATTCATTTGGAATACCATGTTGCAACCTACATCGAAGTCCATTTGTCTAAACGACATTATTGTCTCGTTTTTTTAATCATTTTCTCATCAAAGAGCTAAGCAAGTTGTGGCCGTTTCGACATGCAAGCGATTGTTACCAGCTTTACAGGCAGAATTGTAGGATATGATGGTTTTTGCTTGCAATAGTGACCAGATGTCTGTTGATGGTACTTCGAGGTGTATGTAATAGCTCTGTGATGTCTGTTGTGCTTTGCTACAAGGAAGATGTTGGAGTGTATCTATCAACTGTGTGAGCAACGAGACTGGTTGTCAAACTTATACCTTGTGTTGTGCTGCGGTTTAGACGTCAATGATAAATAGTTTACAGCTGACCTGATGCTGTCGGGTATGATCTTTTCCTTGTGTGAGAGACTGTATATTTTCATGTGACACAGAGACCTCCTCGCAGTTTCATTCTATGTGTATTAAGATCATTACAAATTTTGTCTCATCTTAATTCATTTTGCACGTGGCATAGCAATTTATGACTTCATATTTATCAATCTACTCCATATCAAAAAGAGAATCCCATATTATTCATGATAAAGCTGTAAACAGGGGATTTACACTTTGTGCATTGTATTTTAAATTTAAAAATGTAACATTATAACTATTTTTCCCCTTCATGCCAGCATTTTCACACTATTAAGACTCTTTTTAATACTTACAATGTCATTTTGTGTAGTTTGAAAAGTAAAGTGTGTCAATATTGCATTTACATAGGTTGACAATAACCATAACTTTCTGCTATATTTTCATTATAGTACTGTATTGTAAAGTTTATTAATCCCCCATTCAGCCAGCTTGCCAGTGTTTATCAGTATTTAGGTGTAATACAAACAAAGCAGAGTATCATATAAACAATGACCTTTAAAGTCATTCTCATGGATACATCTGTCTTTATGTTACATTCAATTATGCTAATTCTGTTGTCACATATACATGTATTTTTATTTTCCATTTGGAAATGTCAGTGGCAGTATGTAGATAAGAGATGTGCAGTGTGTACATTGTACTTTTATTGAAGAGATGTCCCAGTTTTTACTGAAATTTCTCATGTTTATTCAATAGGATTTCAGTCTTCAACAAACTTGTTAGAGCAGAGCCATGAATTTTTGGAACTTGGTTTGCAAGATAAATTTCTGTCATTCAGATGATTATTGTTATAGAAAATCCAGTGGTGCATAATTTTTAACATGTGAGGGAGTGTGTACGATTTTATGTTAATAAAGTAATCTGCAATCAACAAGAAACATAATTACTGATGTGTTATGTTGTGTGACACAGTAATATATTACAGACATTGTATTCAATGCTCACATTGTTTTTGTTTGTTTTTTTCTCCTGATAAGTCAGGGCCCTGCTGAAAGAAAAAAAAAGAATTACATCAAACACAAGTCAGAAAATTAACATAGATTTAATTATATTAAAAATTATAATGAATATCCGTTATGAAATGGCTGAGATATCCAAAAACAAAGCAAAACAAAGTCGTACTAATAAAAGGTAAGTCTAGCCTTTTATTAGGACCACTTGACTTTATTTTTAGATATCTCAGCCATTTAAAAACCGATTTTCATCAAATAAACTTTCAATTCCCCTTGAATTGTATGCTCTTTAAAATTTCATATCAGTGGTTTCTATTTATCTCGCACACAGTTTAAATCTGAATCCCCATCTCAACTAAAATTTCACCATCCCTTTGATGAGGAGTATTAAACTGTGTATCACCGGGTGAAGTGTACACATTATACAGTATATATCTCTTGAATTCTTGGTGTCTATTCCACCTGGTTTCTATATAAGGGCGCTTCTACTTCCGGCAGTTAATCGCGTGGTTTTGAAAGGATTGCACACACAGACAGTAATACTGGCTGGATTACCTAACGTGAGCCATTTCTTCAAAGGTAACTACAAAGTTATAATAGTGCCATTTACTGTAAAACAAGTAATTTTCGCGTGCATTTTAATTTCGCGAATTTCGCGAGCGCCAAAATTCGCGAAATTAAAATGCACGCGAAAGTTTTTGTCTACACTACATGCATTAAACGCCAGTGGCAATTCGCGAAAATTTCATGCCGCGAAAAAGGCTGTCGGCTCCAATTCGCGAAAATTTCATGCCGCGAATATATCATGTTTTACAGTATGCCACCTATTGATCTTTCGATTTTTCTTTTTCAATTGTGTGTGTGTGTGTGTGTGTGTGTGTGTGTGTGTGTGTGTATGTGTGTCTGTGTGCACGCGCATGTGCCAGTCTGTGACATATTGGATAACCACTTTGGTTCAAAGGTTGGTTAGTTACTGCGGGAATTCATTCAAAGCAAGGGATATGACAGAATACTTCTTTTATTTCTTTCATTTATTCTTAACATTTTCCTTTTAGATAGAATATAATTTCTTCTGTACAAAATCAAAAGTGCATTGAATGAATAACACACGAAAAAGACGATATTACACTGTAATAACAACAACTTCGAACAAACACGTTGCTCGGACCTGCAGTGCAAATGTTGTAGTACTTCCCATTGACAATGGCATTATTGTGGCCTTGCAGTCTGGAGGGTTGCCACAGTAGAGTCAGAGATTGACCGAAAGATCGGTCTGTATCTGGTCGTCGGGGGATACGTTCCGAGGAGACTGCGTCTGGCTACACGGAATCCCCTCCTATGTCTACAAAGAGAGTGATGATGTCAAAAAATAAGACTCCTCCGGACAGACGGATCTTTCTGTCTAAGTCGGAGACTAACCCTGGTCCTTGCCAAGCTTGGACAGTTGGCTCAGTCGGTAGTGAATCTATACCTTACAATCAAGGGTTCACGGGTTCGAGGCCCAGTGATGGCAGCTGGAGACATGTTGTGTGTTATCAGTCTGTCCCTTTTCATTGGAGCTAGGCAAAGCCAAATCTCTATGTAAAGAATCACAACTCATTCAGGTTAAAAAAAAAGAAAAAAAACAACCAAAAAAATGATTTAAAAGATAACACCTCACTTCTCGCCCCACAGTGGAAGAGAAATGTCCAAGTCTTTGTTGAATTCCCTCTCACTCTCACTCTCTCTCTTTACCCCTTCCCCCTTTCTCTTACACATGAACACACACACACACACATACAAATATACACTTTAACATGAGCGCACATTCTAAATGGAATGAAGACTTCTTGTGGTTTGCCTGAGAATTAGGTGAATAGTAAAATTCAAACAAACGGAAAGATTTTGGTGTGAAGGTTGTTTCTTCACATTACAAACTTAGAATATATATACAAAATAGTTTCCAAAGTAGCATCCTTCATACACAGCTAACATAAAAAGCACATGACAAGTTGTATCACAAAACAAGCTAACTCCATTCCTGTTACTAAAGTTGAGATATTTGCAATTAACCCATTCCATATGGGAACCTGGTGGCCTGTGTATAAAATCAGTGGGGGGTTCAGAATTCAGTATGGAAAGGGTCAAAGCTTCTAAAAAATAAAGAGAATACTAAAAAAAAAGTATGGAATACCTCTAATCATAACTTTAAGAATATTACTTGTTTTGTTACAAGCAAGGTATCACTGAAAAGATTTAATTTTGCTGTATTGGATAATGGACTTTATACAATAAAATTTTTTAAAAAGTCACTTAGCTTATTTAGCAATGAAATTTTTAATATTTTGCCTGACAGAAGAATATTGATCTAAGATTTGCCCCACATTTTATGGATAACAATGGATAAAGCCATCCCAAACATTAGACCTTTAATATGACCAGTGTGAGCAAGGCATGCTGTCATAAAAAAGCTTGGTCTTTAGTTTGACTTGTACACTACAGTTTAAAAAATTGCAATGCTTAGCTGTTGGTGCCCATTGATCTCTCAACACGCCATGAGAGGTGAACCCTTATTTCACCAATACAATAATACCTAGATAGATTCGACAAATGGTGAATCAACTAAAAGTACGCAGAGGGTTAACTTGATGCATGCCATAAACTGCACATTGAAACAGCACAAGAAAGTCAAACAAAGATGAAGAGATGAAGAGACTCTCTGACCATCATCAAGAGACATGGACGATGTTGTTATGTGCACAAGAGATATTAAGTCTTCATCCAAAGATGTAGAAACAAAGAACAAACAAGAACAAATGGACGGAACCAGAGAGCGTTTAGTACAAATACTGACTCTTTTGATAACAAAATCTGCTATAATAACAGTGACCTCGGGTCCTAATAATATCATGTTTATTGGCACGAAGCTGCTCTTTGATCGTTCTAATAGCAACCTCAGTAGTAGTAAATATAAATCTCTGAAAATGTACACACTGTATATACATAGTACATTCGTAAAGAAATAATTATGTTGCAGGTATGCATTCATCAGATTTACGTACAAATTTGTGTGATGGAAAGAAAAGATCTTTTCATTCAATGAATACCGAATAGATTAAATTCTCCTCTGAGATATGAAAAAAAGATAATTTACTCAAGGTAGTAATTTTCCAATCAATGGAAGTTAAAAACTGGAAGACCAATGTTGCATAGACCCTGCATCCAAAAAAAAAAAAAAAAATGTCACTTGAAAGCTTGTAGCAGGCATGGTCTAATACTGAATGGATAGGACAAGATTTAGCAGCTAAATGCATGCAAGCACAATTGAGTGCTGCAGTTCATCAGTTTAAGAACATCTCCAGTCATCTGTGCACAAATACTGCTATGGTCTAATGGATGCCCGATAAAACTGGGAAAAAAGAGGTATACAGCCTTTCTCATTCAAAGCTTGACAGAAACCACAAGATTCAACCTGTATATTATGATGTCAGTGATCATGTCAGTAGTCCATCTTGCACAGCCAGAAAGATTAAATCTCATGGCAACCAATACCAACACCTTCTATCAAATGGGGCCGAACTTATCTCTTGCTAATCACTTCATAGATTTCCTTCAGTTGTCTCTTGTCCAGCTAAGCTTGAACGTCAGGTGCCTCTCATATTTGCTAAGCCTCACAATTGTTGAATGTAAATATTTTGCTGTGGAAGAGATTACAGATTCAAAGAAACAGAGGAAAGATGCAAAAAATGTTAGCCTTTGGCATATATAATATACACTTTAACCCATTGAGGACGGACTGATTTTGTTATAACACGCATTTCCAATAGACATCCGCCCGAGTATTCTCGGGACTCGTCTTCACGGGTTAACGTTGGTGTTTACAAAACACCAACATGTGATGTGCTTTACACTCACATCACTGCCTGAGAAAAGTTCATCAGATCGAAAAAGCTGAAAGATTTTTTCTCTCTGCTCTGATGACTTTCAGTGGGTGTACCTTGGCCTGAAACATTGTTCACATTGATGGTCTTCCAGCTGACAAGGTCCTGGGTGTGCTTCTCTCTCCCCACAGTGTAGTACCACGTGGTCCTGCCATGGTCTCCCCCACTCCCACCTGCTCCACTCTGCACCCCTCCTTTCAAACATGCTACGTCTGCTCTTCTCTGCCAAAGTATCTCACTGCCAGGTCTCGCTGTGGCAGCTTGCCCCTCCCTGGGGCTATAGCTTCCTCTTTACTTGCCGGCTTCTTCAGCTCTCTCCTGCAATACAGACAGAAAAAAGAAAAAAAATTGCTCATGAAAAGAGAACTTCTTCCTTGACAGGTATGTACATGTAGGTCTAAATTCATAAGGCAAGCAGGATCATGCCAGTTTACAGGATAACTAAAGGTTTGCTTAAAATCTACTTCTTCTTGATCTCAGAACTCATGTTTATTTGAATGTCATGTGATAACTTGTGAAGACAATAACAGATTAAATATTTTCCAGTACTTTAGCAATTTTCCCTATGCTTTGATGCAAAGATTTCCCACAAAGGTATCCAAAATGTCTCTGCCACAAATGTAATTAGTGCATGAAGAATGAGAGATTCTGAACGATCAATAGAATTGTACCTTTATTCTTCCTTATTCGCTGGTCAAAATTCATATGACTGCAAAACTCTGATCTAAAGGCCAATATTTCTTATTCCTATCAACATTAACTGCCCAGTGTTACAAAATTTAACCTTTAAATTACTTATGTAATTAATCAACTGCCTTTGGTGTTGATACCAACCCTTCCCCCCCCCCCCATCATTTGAGTGTGCCCAGTTACTCCAATGAGAAACATGTGAAATGATACCTATATAACCCCATACAAGCTACGTGTGGATGGGGTATAAAAGGCATATTTTGGACAATTGAGGTAATTATGTCAGACTGTAATTACAGTTGGCGAGTTGTTCATAGTCACAATAAAATTTTGAAAACAAAACATGCATAATATAATAATATATAATAATAATTTGAAGTGAAATATCTTTATTCATAAAGTTGACCTTCAATTTATCAGGCTGACCACATCCTACTCAACCAGTGGCACTGTTTACATCAACAAAATATTATGATAACTAAACTGACCCCCCCCCCCCCCCCCCAAAAAAAAAAAAAAAAAAAAAAAATAACAAGCCATTTAAAGGTCACTCTCCTTTTACATTCTTAACCTGTTGAGGACGGGCTGGTTTTGCTAAAAAATGCATTTCCCATAGACACCTGCCCGAGTATACTCGGGATTCGTCTTCAATGGGTTAACCAGCTAACAAGCCTGACATGATTCTGTCCACTCACTTTTTGTTCTTGGGCAGTGGAGAAGAGAAGATGGTCGTTTTGGAGGAGTTAATGGCCTTCTGCACCACGTTGGGTTGGTGCATCTGCTCCCAACTCATGAGCTCATAGTTGTCATTGCAGTGGGTGCAGCGTGCTTGGTTGGTCACTGTTCATGAGAGAGAAAGAAATTTTATATTGCTTCTAATTTCCTCTTCCTGTTGCTTGTTGTGTGCTTTTCACACACACACACACACACACACACACACACACACACACACACACACACATAGACACATACAAACACCCACATGTACACCATCACACAGACTGGCAATAAGTAGATCAAACTGGGGAGGCTTTGTGCTTCAAAACATTAACCTAACATTACTCAAACTAGACATGCTCTTATAGTTACAGGAAGAATCTCCCTACCTTAGCTGTAAGGGGTTAATAAGCCTCAAGGAATCCCTTTCAGATGACAGCCCAAGGAGTATGAAGGTGAAGCTTCTTGGTGTTCTCAAAGTATCTTCATGCTAAATTTTCACTTGTTAGAGAAAGCCTTTCACTTTGTCATTAACACAAAACCTATTAAGTAGATTCTGTATGTTATCTTTGCTGCATTCTATGTTCTTTCCTCCCTTACAGACAAAAATAACATGATCATGTTTCAAGTATTAAAGTATAAAGTATTTACACATATTGTACACACAGCTACTGCTGAGAATTAAAAAATAGAATTCTGCTGGTTTCTTTTCAGATTTATTTTTTTGATAAATCTAATTCTTTTTCATAATGCACTGAACTTGAGAAAAAACAACATATATCTGCTGCAAAAGTGGTTGGTAACAATGAGATCTTCACAATCTATTCCACATAAACCATAAAAAAGGATAATGCCCATTCACAGGTCTCTAAATATTCCATAGATTTGTGAGAATGCATCTAGTTGCACTAATGAAAAGCATATGCCAGAAAGGGCAAGGAATATAAAGTATGCAAGCATGTGGCATTTCAATTTTACTATATGCCACAATGTCTTAGATTGTCAATCTTTCCATGCCCATGTGGCCATGAAAACCTGACAAGGAATGTAGAAATCTTGAGAATTGAGAAAGATATAAGCATACATGTATCTCAGGTACTATGTTTCTCAGTTGTTGATCTGTCCATGCCAAATAACTCTTTGTTTCTATAAAAACTTGATAACACCTTCAAGAAATCTTCCTGTGAACTTGTAAAGAGGTAAGAATGACCCTGCAGAGATCATCAGGTGGTATTTCTGGCCATGAGGTCAAGGGACGTAGGGTTGTAGTTAAAAGTGTACATTTCAAGCATTAAATCACACAAAATGTAGCAGCTTCTGCTTAACCCATTGCGGACAAGTCCCGAGTATACTCGGGCAGGTGTCTATGGGAAATACATGTTATAGCAATATTTATAGTCCGTCCTCAACGGGTTAAAATTAGAATGAAAATGTTTCTCACTATCTTTTTCCTTCCTCTTGTCTTGCTCTCTCCTATAAAGCCTCTCTTCATTCCTTGTCTCTTCAGTTCTTTCTATTCTTGCCACTCTGCTACAGATTACACTCTGGTGTTTGTCTGATTTCTAGTTCTCATTGGTCATTTTCTTAGTTATAAAATGAGGTGTATCAAATGTCAGTTTGATCCACGCCATGTGATAAAAAAGATTTTATTCTTTTTCTCTTTCAAGGAAAACTCTGCATCACAGAGGCGGAAATAGGAAATTTTAGGCCTGTACGTATCACATGTCATAGGATATCGGGGGCTCAGAGTGTCTCCTTCTCTATTTGTTTCTCTGAAGAGCGCCCTCACCTGCCTGCTCCATCTTGACTGGATGGCCAAACCTCCTGGCGGTGTCCATGGGAGTCTCCTTCTTCTCGTTCACTGCCTGCAGGCTGGCCCCGTGCTGGAGGCAGCAGTTGAAGCAGAGGTGGTGTCCACCGGTGGCTGCCAAGTGTGCTGGAGTATTGCCCGCAGCTGTAGGAATAAAAACATTGAACGAATGAAAACTGGACACACACACACTGGGGAAAAAAAAAAAACAACATCATAAATTCTAAAAGGTACTGGCCCTCAATGCACTATCTGACCTTTATAAAATACAGCAAAATCAAACGAACAATATACCAGTAGTAGATCTTTTAAACAGAAAACTGGACAGAAACTATATGTACGACAGTTCTGAAATTTGAAAGTTCACATATTTTCATTAAATCTGACATCATTGGTATATTTATGTATGTTAGCAATCAGACAAGGTGAAATGTATAACCCACCCACTGGCTTGTACAATATAAAAACAAAAATCATGCTTGATATCTTAACCCATTGAGGACAAGTCCCGAGTACACTCGAGCAAGTGTCTATGGGAAATGCGTGTTGAAGCAAAATCAGCTCGTCCTCAACAGGTTAAAAAACTAAATACCTCTCCTTTCTTGACCTTTATGTGCCTTGGCACCTGAAAAGCTTAACTCTTCAAGCTTTTTCAGCAGCATTCAGTAAGTAAGCAATCCAAACTAGACTAGTTGGAAATGTCCATGCCCATTTGGACATAAAACTGTGCTTCGGTCTAACAGGAAGGCCATGGTGGCACTAAAGAATTTATAAGGATCAGGCAATCTTTACTTATTTAAAATTTCTTTCAAGACATCCATGCTTATCATTGAAGAAAGCACTCTAAAGTGCACTCCAACTTCCAGACAAATCATACTCCAGTAGCAAAGGGTTAAAATTCAATAAGTATTATGTTTTCAAACATTCTCAGTGACTCAGTGATATGACATAAACGGATCCTACTTAATCTTCTTTATTTCATTTCAAAAGAAGGAAATAAGCTGAAAACGTGTGTAGTGGCTGACGACTGAGACTAAAAACCAAAGACCATGTGATATGACAATGTCATGTTCCATCAGTACATCTATAATCTTGCCAGAAAATGTTGCATCCAGTTGACTTAGATTTTAAACCAAGCTGGCTTACCATCTTGAGCATTGACATCACTTCCTTTCTCTAACAGCCAGTGCAGACAGGTCATTGACCCCTGGACAGCAGCCTGTACGTAAAAGTGACAAACAAAAACTTGTAGAGCATTATATCACCCACATAGTCTCTGTTCAACATTGACATGCTGCCGGGAACATAGAAATTTATACAAATTTTGTAGTTCTAAAATGACATTGACAAACAATGAAAGGCTTGGCATGTCTACATGTACTCTGGAGAAATAAATGATGCCTTAGATTTGGCACAAGTAGCCATGATGTCTTCACAGTTTAATTGCTCTTGTGTTCTAGCATATTGTAGTTGTCATGGCAATATGTACATCTTTGTTGGTTCAATTGATAGCACTCTTGTTTTCATCATGACAGCTGCAAATGTTATTCATTTCCAATGATAATAAGCAAATAATCAACGTTGGTGAAGGTGATGGGACAAACTATCACTTCCGAGGCGATCTGGATGTAGCTATCTTTCCGAAGCGCAGCTGAGGAAAGAAAGCGTACACATTCAGATCGCCGAGGAAGTAATAGTTTGTCTCATTGCCTGAAACTAAAAGTTGATTATTTGCTTTACATTCCACATCAAGGGTCTTAGAAATTCCCATTTTATTCCACATCTGAAACCGCTTTAGCTGTCTTTAGGTATCCTTGGGGCTTAGGCTACGTGTGCGCGTAGATGACAAAACAATGAATTTGCTACGCGCACCGCTCGGCACTGAAGTGAAAGTGCGTTGCACTGTGTACTATCAAGTGACCTACTTAAACGATAGTCCACAGTGCAACGCACTTTTATTTTGTGCGTACTCATCTCGTGTTAAGACTGTATGGACTGCCAGAGATCAGTAAAACAAACAGCTGTCTTTATAGATGACAAAACAATGAGTTTGCTGCGCGCATCGCGCGACACTGAAGGGAAAGTGCGTTGCACTGTGTACTATCAAGTGACCTAGTTCTTCTCAGGTGATGTGATGGGCAAAACTACGCTTTATCACGTGATCAGCTCTTGACCAATCCTATAGCAAGATTCTTAGTATGTGGAATATAATATGTGTTTTATGCAGTGGGACCAAGGACGGTGCAATTACTATCGGATGTGAGACATTTATACCTTAGGAAACCAAAGCCTTAATATGAATGTGGATTGAGTGAAAGCAGCAATAAACTAACTATATAGTAAGAATTCAACATATTTTTATTTTTCTAGCATAATGAAAGAGCAATTCGAATTGATTTTATCTCTGTCAGAAATCAGGGGAAATGAAATCACCGGTAACATAGGTCAGAAAGAAGTGGATGGAATGCGAAATTTTCTTGAAAAATGAAATTTCATGGAATTCTGTTTTTATTATTAAATTTTCTTTATACACCTATTGTTGTCCATAATGATGTCATGAAGTAGTGTACTCTCCTCATCCAGTGATGACTGCACTGAAACTTTAAAAATTCATATTTTTTCAATGGATTGTCCGATTTCCCTCAAATTTTCACTGATGATTTCCACTAATATTGCTGCTTTCACCTAATCCATATTTATATTTGGGCTTTGGTTTCTTTTAACAATGGGTAGAATGTTCAAATGGATCATTACCAGGTGTGCTAGAGTCCTCCCGTTATTTTCACGGGCCTCTTTGTTGCTCCCGTGTTTGACCAGGAACCGAAGGCAGTCCAGGTGGTTTTTGGCGGCGGCGTGGTGTCCAGCGGTGAACCCCGACCCGTCCTCGACAGTGGTGTCACAGTCGCTCTGAAGGAACAGCACCAGGCACTCCAGAGCTGAGGGCAGGGGAAAACAATGTGTATTAACCTGTTGAGGACGGACTGATTTTGCTATAACACGCATTTCCCATAGATGCGTGCCCGAGTATTTTCGGGGCTCGTCTTCAGGGCACCACGTGGGTAGACCAGGGCCCCATTTCATGAAAGATGTTAGGATGTCCAGTAATGCATGGTGGAATAGCAACTTCCCATAGCAACAGCCAATCAGGAAGCTGAATTCTTGTCGTTACCATCTATGACAATTGCCCATCCAGCAAGAGTTGCTATCATATCAACTTTTCATGAAATAGGGCCCTGAATAGGTCTGTGTTGCTCCGCAAAGAGGAGAAGACAGTAACAAAAATAATGTTGACTCTAATCAACCGTCACTCTCTTACCTTAAAAAAGACCTCCCTCTTATACTTCTTCTATTCGATCCACCAGTCCTTTTTAGGACTCCTCAAGAAAGAGAAACCTTTCGTCTTTACTGAATCTCTATCTTTTTCCCTCCTCTTTCTCAGCCATGAACCTCTTTATTACTTCCAGCTGACATACTAAATCAGGTCTAACAACAGTCCTTTAGACTATTTTTGTGCCACATTTGCATGCTCCAGTCTGTCGGTTGATGTCTTGAATACTAAGCATTTGCAAGGAAAATAGCTATTATAGCTTTATCATAAAATTTAAATCACTGCAAAGCTTGCAATACTTCTCTACGACTGCTGTGCTGCATTCGTAGCAGAAATATTTAGACGCCATGGTGCAAATGCCCTGTATGTCATGATTATTCTGAGATGCCAACACATGAGAGCTTTTCAAAACAATGTACATTTTGTAGAAGTGTTTCTGCTAGGAATGCATCACAGCAAAGTTGCAGAGAAATATTATTGCAGTTCGTTGCTAATTGACAACTAGGTTAAAATTAGATAGATTACTGAACACTTATGAAAAAGCTTGGCAAGTTAAGCAAAGTGTCTGAGCACATAACAGGTTAAACACTCTGTACAGCTCCCTGGGTCACGAGTTTACTTACCTCCATGCATGGCAGCAACATGCTGCGGTCTGCGCCCACTGTCATCGGCGCCCTCTATGTCCATTCCCTTGGAGAGTAGGAAGTTGAGGATAGCTGGATGGTTGTGCTGGGAGGCAAAATGGCAAGGAGTTCTCCCCTTCTTGTCCCTCAGACTGCAGTCTGCCCCTATTATCAAGTAGAAGAGTCCAGAATAAAAAGTGATGATGTAACATCTGTAAGTGAGGAGAATTTAGGGTCTTACTTTGATGAATCCTCAACTCTTCTCTATTTTTATTTTACTCTATTCAGCCTACCTAGCCATTCTTCATATGGTGTGGAATTGCACCATAAGGAAACAAAATTTCTATCATATAGAGGAGAGACAAAACTATTTAAAATGCAAATCCAGTCCAAAACTAAGATAGTCTGTTAAGAAAGAGTAAAATCTTACTAGCTCAATGGTAAAAATTTGACTGAAATCGGATGAAAAATAAGGAAGTTATCACATTTTGAAGTTTTGCTAATTTCTGCAAAACAGTTCTTGTACAGTGGATATGAATATGCAAATGAGTAAACTAACCATGTCATAACCTCACAATTTCCATTGATTGTGTACAAAAAAATGAAGAAAATTCAATGTTTCTGTCATGGAAGTCTGAAACATGATGTTATTCCTGGTTGAATAACTTCATCAAAAGAATAGTGATCAGTTAGATAGATATGGATTTGAGCCTCAGGCATATTTGCATTTGAATGAAAAACTGGAAATTTCAAAATTTTATGTACAGACTACATGGCAAGTTGAGAGGGGATGACATGCTCACTCTTCCATTTGCATATTCATATTGACCGCTCAAGAACTGTGTAGTGATCCTCAAAAATTATCAAAACTTCAAAATGTCATAACTTCCTTATTTTTCATCCGATTTCGATCAAAATTTTACAATTAAACTTGCAATATTTTACTCTTTCTTATCAGACTAACTTGTATTTGGATTGGATTTCCCCTTTAAGAACGTGACTCTTGCAGAAGACACAGGACAGTTGAATCTAGCCCCTACCTGCAGGTTAGGAATGGTGACAAAAAAAGAAGCAAAAATTATCACTGAAGGTATATTTGATGCCATAACCATATCTTCTCTTGTTGGGTTCTGTACATAATTACAGGTGACTGCCATTAAAATGAACTCCTCAGGGCTTTCTTTTGTTATATCAAAACTTCATTTAAGCTGAACAAATAAAGTACATGAAGATTATAGATTATAATTTTGGGACCTGCATTTTAACTTTGTTCAAATTAACTTTTGTTACAAAACAGGTTTGTTATATTGGGGGTGCACCACATACCTGCTTCTTCAAGTAGTTTGAGGCAGCCCAGTTCACCGTGGTAGGCAGCCATGTGACAGGCTGTCTGACCCAGGTCGTCTGCAGCGTCCATGTCTGTCACATGGATGAGGAGGAGCTTTAGGACCTCTGTGTGACCTCCGATGCAGGCCTCATGCAGCATACCACGACCCCCTCGCACCCTGATGTCCGGGTCTGCTCCGGCCTGTACGCACAGTGTATGGCGAACGCAGTCAGTGGCAATCGAAAGAATGATTGTTTGTAGGAATAGCAAGAAATTATGTTCAACTCTAAAACAGCAAAGGAAGTTAAAAATTATAATACAATATGAGACAAAAGAGTATATCTAGGGTATTGTAACACAGACACACAACCATGCAAGTGTTAGACATATTCAAAATCTACCTGGTATCTGCTGCACTGGATAGCAATGTATCATTCCTTATTGCAGCAAAAAAGAGATTATATCACATACAATTATGAGAAAAGATGAAAGAAAATTAATGTGCATTGTTCGTCACATGATCAATCTTGCTTTAGCAATTGCCCAATTGGCAAAGAAACAATATAACATGCACAACTTCCGACTATGAAGCTGTAAACTTATGCTTCTTCAACCTTGAAATGAAAGTAAGCATACAATCACATGATGGAATTGTCATGCAATTGGACTAGTGATATAATTTATGTATACTTTTTCATAACAGAATCCCTGAAACCGTGCTCATTTTGGAAACCTACTAACACACAAGCTCAAGAGAGTTAGGTCTAGTAAACATTTTCTTCAAGGCTCTTATCATATCACAACAGACTTGAATTATGCAAGACAGCTAACAGGTTTCTGCGTGTGATGTGGGGTTCAAACTTGTGTAATGGAACTTTACATTGTGTGACCTACATGCAATAATTCCTGCAGGGCCTCCGTCTGTCCGTACTGCACAGCCTTCTGCATGGCCTGGTCGTTGCCCTTTGACCTGTAGGGATTCTGGGCGATGACCTGCCGAACCGTCTCTGTGTCACCCTTGGCGGCCGCATCCAAGAGGTCCATGGTGGAGTCTGAGGAGCGTGGAAGATGCCCATAAAAACAGAAAGAAGAGTGTTAAACTTTGCTCACCTGGTTGCTGCAATGTCGATCAGCCATGATGATCGAAGCAGGATGAAGCTGTCCTTCCGCCTCCATCTCCTCCAACCCTTTACATTCTAAACCCAATCATCATTCACCATCTCCATCTCCTCCACCCCTTTCACATTCTAAACCCAACCCTTATTCACCATCTCCATCTCCCATCTTTTATCCTTCTTCCCTCTTCTCTCTTCCCCTCAAACTCAATAAACCTGCCTATGGTATGGCGATATCCATGTCAGGTATCATATTTCTGTTTCCTTTGAGTAGAACTGTCAGCTTTCACTATCATAAAATCTGAAATATACATGTATTTCACTCAATATTTGAGCACAAATCAACACAAACAGAAAAGACAGTTCTAAAACTTCTTTGGGACTTTGTTCCTTTTTAAAGCTGAGCAAAGTTTCAATGCAGTATGCCAGGTATGTATACACGAGATATGTACAGGGCACAAAATATTAGCTCTTGTGAATACATCGATGTACAATTGTAGAGATAAAAAGCCTGGAACTATTAAAGGTTGATTGCACAAGTTTGATGTTTGTAAACTTGCACTACTTTGCACAAACTTTATATCAGAGCATATTTCCCCCTTGAGGTGGCACCAACCTGTGACAGATGGGTTTACAACAAGACTGGATGTTGTTCCTATGGTTGTCAACTTTGACTCAACCGAATTTTGTCTCCTTATGCTCGGTACGGAATTGGCTTTGACCTCTTCTGAGAATGACACAGAACGCTTGGCATGATATGAAAACAATTCGCTGGACATCCCAAACGGTCTGTGGTCAATGACATCGGCTGATGGGGCCTTGTGATCCGTCACCAACAAGTCAATTTTTTCCCGAAACGGCATGGTCTTCTCTCGATCCAGAAACGTCTGGATCTCTGGAGAGTCACCCTTGCACTTCTTTGCCATTTTCTCAAGACTAATCACAAAGACTTTTGAACACATACAATGTACAAGCAATCCCTTTAGAAGGTAGACACAATTTATAGCTGCCTCTCTGTACCTCTTCTACTTGGAAATCAATCAGTATTAAGTTACTTGGTTCTGTGCTTTTGATGCAAAGTTTCCTAGGTAGTTAGATGTATTGTTACCAAGCCAATGAATGCACACACTAAGAAACAATCCACCTGAAGTTTTACTTCCAATGGCCACAAAAAAGCGGGAACACTAAAATGGGAATTTCCCTGTCATAGATACATGTACCACTGTGATCTGTCCTGCTGTCGAGTTCACAATTACGCACGCCACTACCACTGGAACGCATTCTTCAAGAGAGAAGAAATATTACAGTGCATCAGGTGCCAATGAAGTAAGTCAATATACATGTAACTAGGTGGTTACCATGGGATAAACCCTTTGTTATCCCCAACACTGAGGTTTCCTCATCATCTGGGTGTTTGTACATAGAGACATTCTGGTGCCTGCTGACTCAATTTAATCATGCAGATATAACAACTCTTTGTACAAGAAAACTTGCTTGTAGTTCTCTCTGCTTGTAACTTAATATGCTTCCGAGAGTCAAAACACACGATGGAATGAAGACAATGTCTTGATTTGATCACTTTTCCATGTTGCAAATAATGCTTCATTCAATAAAGGTACTGCCCTGTAGTTCAAAAACTTTGTAATGATTGTTCTGATGAATTATATCCCACTGCATGTCACCTCCAGACGTATGAGCTGTGGAACACCACAGCTTGCATGATGTACATAAATGCTAAAGAGCACTTGCTGATATGCTGGAGAATCTCATACAATGCAGAACATATTTGCATTGGCAAAGTTGCACCTGCAGTTATGAGAACACGCCATCATAAAAGTATGACCGTTGCACGGCTACAGGGAGGTTACTGCGATAGAAGTTGTTTGGGATGCCATGGAAACAGCAAGCAGACGCTAAAGCAAACATGCATGGATTTTACCCGGCACATGGGTGGAAAGCAACACAGTTAGCATAACACATCGATGACTCTTTGTCGTTGCTGACACAAGAAGCTATTGACTGCCATCCCAGATGTAAGCTAAGCCGCATTCGCAGTACAACCAGAAGAGAGGATGCAGAAGAGGGGATAATCCTCCTTAAGCCTGTCCATACATAGTTGAAGAATTATGACACACAATCTGTTTGCATGCAGTTCATGGCATAGTATTCTTTTGGCAGTTGTTCTGAAAGCATTTTTCCTCAATTCACAACTGAGTGTAAAAAATCTGATGCAAATTATGAACACTGTGAGCTATGTTGGTGTGAAGAATAACGTATGGACAGTACTTAGACAATTTTTTTTTATTCCCTTCAACCGCCCCCTCCCTCTCTCTCTCCCTCCCTATCTCCCTCTCTTGCTCCTTGTCTTCTTCGGTTCATTTCTCTCTCTCCATTACATTCATTTCACGGTGTGCTGACACTCATTCTTGGATTGTGTGCTCTTTCAAGCCAGAAGAGCTTAAAAGTGTATCGCCATGGAGACATCACAAAAGAGTCAATAAGAGGAAATATGTCATTGCTATGCTTGATCGCTCATGTTTTCAATGGGAATCTATAAAAAGTCACACAGGCAAAGAGGATTTAATATACAGAAAGATAGAGAGAGAGAGAGAGAGAGGGAGAAAGAGAGAGAGAGGGAGAGAGAAAGAGAAAAGTTTGCTAGTACCAGTCCAGCTATTGGCTGGGAGCTAGAGGAGGCTGAATGGCATAAGAGCAAATATTGTCTTCAAAAAGCTGGATTGTGATCAGCTGGGGAACACAAGAGAGTTTTTAAGCTCCGCGGCCAGTCTCAAATTGCCCTGCACACTGTACCCGAGCTGCTTGCTACTCATCCAAGGTACAATACATGTATGTAGGTGGCTACTTGTTGTGACGGACTGCACTTTTGACACTAGACCTCACTATAACTACATCATGGAGAGTTCTGCGATGAGATGCAATGCTCAGAGCCATAAAGTTGGTGGAAAATGTAAATGGATGCCACTTGCAGGTGCTGCTGCCATGGCAACAGGAAGGATTTACAGTTTATGTCTGCACATCATCATGCTTTGAACTGAATGAGCACGCCTACTTTGACTGCTGGTCATCAATCAGCATGAAGTATTTTGGTCATAAATGTCCATCCTCCTCCAACCCATCCTGAAAAAGGACAGTGACCCATCTGACCTTACAGCACACTGCAGCTATCACCAACAGGGGCTCCAACATTTCACGGACCACATTGTCATCTATCCTCAACGAGAAGTACAACTGTGGGCCTAAGAAAGGCTTTTCACTTATATCGGACAAGTCACAGGTATACCAGAACTCAAGCTTGTGTCTCTGGAAGCAACCAGTATCATATTGTTTAAGAAGATTACAACCCAATATAAAGTTCACATACACGTGTAGATTCTCAAGTCACTTTGGATTATAGACTGTTTTGCACTTTGAACAACTGGAATGCATCTTGCACATTTGTAAAATAAATAGAATAATGACTAAAAGGCAATTCACGAAATAAAGTGTGGTCTACACATCACACACTGGTACAACGGTACTTGTGCCACTTGAGAATCATAGATTTGTATTTTCAATGCCTTTATGAATTTATGGTTGACAATTATGAGGTGTTCTGCAATGACAAATTCTATGATGAAAACAATCATCATACATCAGTCGTAATGTCAATTTTTATATCACTGTCATTATCAGCTTCATCAATAGCACTAGCAAATTGATAAGTAACTCCAATAACTTTGATGTTGAGCTTTTAATACCATTTACGTAACATATCTGTATTAAATAAGGTACATGCTAGTTGTGATTCATCAGACCATGTTATTCTTTTTTTCCAAACTAAAATATATATCGAATATCTAATGCTTACAGGGATGAATGATGTGGGGAGGAATGTCTACAGACCAAACTGGCTTTCACTCAATAGAAGAGTTGATGTAAGTCCAGAATTTAGAAAGTCACTTGACTCCATGCATTACCAGATCATTTGCAACTGCCTAGCTTAAAAACCCACAAAAAGAAGCAGATTAGGATTCTAATAGACTAATATTAATATTTGAGTTGACCAACTGATTTTTTTTTTATAGTTTGTCTTACTTAGGAGAGTAATCTGTTTTGTTTTTGTTTCTTAGCTTACTGTACTGTCAAAATTTGGCAGCCTAAAAAAAAACCCCAAACCAAACAAACAAACAAATCAAGATATCAGCAGTTTTTCTGGATCACATACATTTTCTGTCAGACGTTGGTTTCACAAGGAATTGAAGCACTACTTATTTTCATTGCTAAGCACTGTAAGCTGTCTGCAGAAGGCCTGAGTAATCAATCCTAATCTTTTCGTTTCTCCCTTTATATCTAGATGAAGCTGCACCTCCTACCTCTCTCTTACACTAAGATGTATTTCAATCACTTTTTGAATAGGATAGGATTGTCTAATTTTGATAAGCATAAAACTTAGAGCTCACTCTTTTAAAGTAAAAAGTGGAAATTTATTTTGGCCTACTACTTTTTATGGATTTTGAGCTGGGCTGTCATTGGATATAAATACAGAACTTGCTCAAGGACTCAAATTTTTTCTTTGATTTTCCATAATGCTTTCCAGACTCCTTTTTTTTTTCTAAATAATAAAACTGAGAAATCACAGCAGTTTGCATTTACTAGAACATAATCTTCACCTCTAATATTTAGAAACTCATTGATGTGCTTTTGCATTGAAATTTGTTCAAGCCTTTGCTGGGTACATACAGTACTACATTAATGTGAATCATGCATCTTTCATATTTCTCTGCACACTTAGGTCCTGCAGGTCTCTGTAAGCAGGCATCTCAATTGGCTACCCTGGGTTGGGGTCTAGATTATTATTGGTTGCTAACTTTGATAGCACATGGATCTTTTCTTCCTCCAGGACTGGCTTGATGCAGCACTTGAGAGTTTCAACATAATTACCAGCAAGATCTGTAGATGATGTTCATAATTAATACATCGAGTTACAATGTCTTTTCTGGTACTAATTAGCAAATATAAAGGGACGTGAACTCCCCGAAAGTATTTATTGTTGCTCTTTGTCCACAGAAGTTTGTCTGACACAGCTGTCACAAAAGGAAAGGACTTACACTGTATGAACACCTTAACTCTGTATGCGCAACAGTGTAAGCCCACTGTGGGCCACATTAATCCAAGACTGCAAGATAGGCATGCTTTTGGAAAACACTTTAGGGCAAGTCCAAGATAACGCGCGCGTTACGTATTGGACATTCAGCGACTTTTATGACCTGAAAAATAGTGTTAATGGCCTTTGATCATAGGGTCAATCCATGTCAAATCATCCAGTTCTTGTCACCCGACCCCCTCCGATTTTCTTTAAAGTGAAAACTAAGTTTCGGTAAGTGCTTGAGAACCCGTCTAGCACCATTTCATTTTTGCTTGCAATATATCGAAAGAGTCAACTAAGAAACTTACCTGGCTGACGCGGTTTGCCGGAATGATGAGTCGGTTTGGAGTATTTTGAGAAAAATGATAATAGTAGGAAAACCGACTTTTATTCCAGAAGGCTCCAGACTAACTCGGTCTCGGGAAGAATTCGACCCTACTTCAGACAATTCACACGCAGTAAGTGATCGCCACATTCTACTGGCCACTGCATAATGCCAATCAAATGAGGCCTAACTGAACGGACAGGAAAGTGCGTGCTAACGTAATCCTGTACAAAACAAAACAAAAATGACAGCGCGCGGTCCTCAGTTGCTGAGACGCGCGGTCTTTGGAGTTTTTGATGTTGTTTATCAAGCGCCTTTGATTGTTTTAGAGGTGCTTGATAGGCGCACACTAATTTTGCATGCGCGCAAAAGAGGTTTTAGATGCGCGCGTTTTAACAACTCGGACCATTACTGCGAGTAGCCAGAGCACGAAGCGCTAGTCTATACAGGCCGCTCCCATAGGACAACACTGTACAATCAGAGGGACAACCATTACAACTCATCCCGCCGTCAAAGCGAAGCCGAGTTATCCCCCAGTCCGAGTTTAGCCTGACCCCGTTCGGGTAAGTACTGAGACTGAACCTTTTTGGTTAATATTTCGCATTTTCGTCGTCACCCATCGAATATCTTGTAATAACATCGTTATCCTGCGCATTTCCTAAGCATACGTTCACATTTGGGAGCAAAATTTGACAACTTTTGCAGGCGTACCAGAACTTTGTTTGGGCTTTAAAATCGCACCAAATGTTCCCCAAAGTGTCTGACGGAAAATCCCAAAATATTTTGCCCCAAGGTCAATTGGTTGCTAGAATACAGCCTCACATAGCAACAGATGCGCATTCTAAAAAATTAGTTAAAAGAAAATTAGGCATTTTTGATTGATTGTGGTAGCATGGATATTTATGCAAAAGTGTTCATTATCTGGAAATTGAGAGAACTTTATGGTCTTTGCAAGAAAAATTGACTGGGACACGAAATTAACTTTTCGTTAACGTGCACAAAGTCACCGAAAATGGAGTTAAATGCTAATTTCGAAAATTTTAAAGCATATTTAGAGGCTAATATCTTCCACATTTCATCACTTTAGGTTCCCAAATATTATGCTGTTGAAGGCTTTGACTTGCTCAGTAATTTAGAAAAAAATCAGCGGATTCGTGCCCACCGTTTTTACGAAGAGGGCCCTCAAAGTTGACAAAAATGAAAAATGTGCCAAATTCAAGGTCACAGATCACCCTTCGTCCCACCTAGGAATGGCATCAATTTTTGTGTATCTACACTGTAATTGATAGACATTTACCTATATTATCTTGGGTTACCAAAGAAATTTTGCTCCCGAAATGTTCAATGGCAAATTCACCCCACTGAAAATGGTTGTAAACGGCCAAATTCCCATGTAATATCACATATTGGGTTTAGAGGACATAGCTGACAGCCTACCATATTAAGGTTCTAAACTATTTCTTGTGTTCTTCTTTCAGATTTAGTGTCAATTTGATCATGAATGTTATACCTTTGACCTTGAAGTGCTTCTAAAAATAGCTGTAAATTTGTTACAAATTACACACACAACAGGTTTTTTTATGGCTGATATCCTTGTGATTCTTCCACAAACACAAAAGCTTTTTGTAGTGTAAATGTATGGAATTAATCTAGATTCTATATTGTTAATTGTGATTGCAAGATATTTTACAATTAATTACTCTGTTCTGAAAATGACCCTGATCGGATGAGCTGTATAAATTTTACTGCTCTGTCTACACAATCGAACGGGATATGATATAGGTTATAAAGTCATTAAGGTTGAAATTACGGTAATATACGGGTGCTGTTCGTTATTCCGAAGGTTCGCTATTCCGGAGGTTCGTTATTCCGAAGGGTTGTTAATCCGAAGATTAGTTAAAGGGTGTGTACAGTTCTGGTCGAGGTGAGAATTTTGTTAAGTTTTGCCAGATATTCAGAAACCATTCTATGAGATGTCAAAGAGAATGCAATTCTAAGGGGTATCAAAAGTTTATTTGATGAAAATCGGTTTTGAAATGGCTGAGATATCCAAAAACAAGGTGAAACAAAGAGATCCTAATAAAGTTGTGGCATGTCGCCTTTTATTATTATCACTTTTTTGGATATCTCAGCCATTTGAAAACCAATTTTCATCAAATAAACGTTGAATCCTTCCTAAAATTACATGCTCTTTCATATTTCATAAGAGGTTTCTCATTATCTCACTTAAGAATGTTCAAAACATGAAATTCCACCTCAACCAGTACTGTACAGTGCCTTTAATCCTGAAATGAAATTCGGAACAATGAACCTTCGGAATAACGAATCTTAGGAATAAAGAGCCTTCGGAATAACGAACCTTCGGAATAACGAGCTGTAACCGAAATTACCACCATTTTAATTCTTCGAAGTAATTTACTGGCGGTTTGTTTAAGTAACAGAAGTATTAGTATGTGGGACTATTAGAATACATCACACGAGCTTATTCAATTTAAACGTAATTTCACCGACCACTGACTCCAAGATATGGGAATCTGTACCAATATCATTGATCTGACATACCTTGATGATGAATAGCGATGACAAGGAGATGGGAAATCCGTTGTAAATGGTGTTAAAATTTCATCGAATTGTGTTGTTTACCGTCTCCACGGAACTCTTCAGCTGAGCTAGTCTTGTCTCAAGTCGCGCACATATAACATCAGGCACTGTACCGAGGCTTTGCTTGCTTGGAGTGTGCAGTGGAAAAAGGAGACACCCCCCCCCCCCCCCCCCCCCCCTCGATAATCAACAGCAATGTAACTATCAAACGCACGTAACGATAGCAACTATACAACCACAGTCAAAGTCGAGAGCTGGATATTATGTAACTTCTAGTTTACATAATATGATTGCTATGAAAACTACCAATGATGTAATAGGCTGCAAGCAAAGAGGTGTGTAGTTTTTCATCGGGTGTCAGGCATAATCGTTGGTAAAAAATGATCGAGAGAATGACTGTGTAATTTAGACCTGCCTTATCATCTAAGTATTTCAAATCCTGCATACATTCACAGTATGATCTCTGGCAAATTTTCATCGCACGGATAGAAAAAGGTGGTTGATATCGCTTTGACATCTCAGAAAACGTTTTGGAGGCCTAAAGGCATGGTTATTCCGTTTCCTAGTCAGATTGTGGTCCATCTTCACTATAAAATCATGTCCCCCACTGGGTACGCATGGTAGGAATCTCTGATGTATAGCGGATGATAGTGATTCTAGAGACAGCTAGCGTGCCATTGTTCTGCTCCTGATCTGATGTCAAGTTTGTGCTCCTCTAGTTTTAGATGTGAATGGGGGGTGCCGTGCGGCGCTGTCTTTCTGTGGATGTCAGATTCTGATTTTTGGATTGAATTAGGCCACTGTTTTTCATGGCTTCCATGATTGAATGTGCATGGACTCTCTGGTTTCTATAATGCAATATTGATAGCTGAAAATTGGTCAACAATATAGATCTACATGCTGATCTGCGGAACGACGATAATCCGTTTTGATTGAATGAGTCCTACATGATCAACTTTACGGCTTCCTTTTTGCATGGCGACTTTTCTTGATCTGTTGATCTGCAACTCAGGATAGAGCCTGGCGATATCTGGGAATTCAAGAGTTCTAGATCGGTTAAAGCTATTCCGTAATTAGGCCCTATAATGTAGCGATTTTAAGTACAATCGGTGTCGCCGCTGCCTGAGTCACCAACTGGAGGATGATAGGTTGGATGGTGATCAAGAACTATGCCCCGGATGAATGCATTCTCATTATGCTATGTCTAAACTTTCGCACATCTGCATATTTACCATTTCAAAACAGGCTAGTCATATACAGTAGTAGTGTTGCAAAAATTACTAAAAGAATTATAATAAATGCACTATTTTCAATAATTGATAACAATCACACAATGCACACACACACACACGTATTATACACATCACGCGGCAAGCATAAAACCCAAAATATAGAACACACCATTTTAAAATTCATACTAAAAGATGCACAAAGAGGAAGTAATTGTCTAAACATTTCTCTCGGTTTCTCCCGCGCTTATATTTACCTGTACAATCTATTATGATCGGTAATACATTTGTAATTTGCCTCAATGACGCCAACATTCAAGTCCAGCAGGATGCCAAGCTCTCCTTGTGATGACGGCCTCTACATCTGTTATAATGAACCAGTGATTGCTTCTGTGCAGTGATATACAAGAGTATACCAGCCACACAGAAATATCTGCGAAATGGAGGGAGAGGTACCTGCACGGTTTTTATAAATCAGAACAGAACTAAGACAGTCGCGATACAACATCCTGCGATACAAGTACATCCTGCCAGATTCTTTTAACATAGCTCGTTGTAGAAATGATGTAAGGCTAACTTGAAAACTTACAGAATCATGAGAAAACCAGCGATATTAATTAAGATGACAATGGTGACATCTTAATTAGTACACATTCCTTGGTGCTGCTGAAAATGGTTTGATTTGTAGCTGAGGAATATGCGTCATCCTGCATAATATCATCAGTGTTTCATTTTTGCTGAATTATTCTTTTAATGGGATAGGCGACTGTCGACGTTGCACTTTATTGAAAGAATATCCTTTTATACAATTTATATGAATGTAACGAACTACGCATATTATGCCATAGGTAGAACTGCAGATCATAATATGGGGTAAGCTAATGAGAACCGGAATAAAGAGTGAGAGTATAGATCATCTTCATATAGGTTTAGACGATTGTGAATATTTCTGGATGCATATTGAGGAAAATATGGGGGGGGGGGAGAATTCTACAAATAGAAATACACTGCTATTACAGAAGGAAAGGTTTTTGATCAGGGGCCGCCGAATGTCTTAACGGGCGTGTTTAATAAGTATAATGTGTGCGTGGGATGGGAGGAGCTAAATAATGTTGTTGTTTTTGAAAACGTACGGACATAATGAATCGTTGTATGTTACTCCGTATAGTCTCGTCATTTGATTAGCCTATAATCTAGCAACTTCAAGTTGATGTTATTGCTCAGGCTGTGGCTTGGACCAGTTGTCAGTTGTTGCTCGGCATGTCAAAGATGGTAAAACGAATAGTGAATTATCTTCATTATTTTAATTGTAGAATGTAATAGCATTAATTCCATGAATTCCATGCATTTGTTCAGCTCGACTTCACTAAAGGGAGCATCACCTTTCACCTTGTGCATAATATTTAGTCTCTCACACTCGGAACTGGCGAATTCATAACTGCATTGGGCTGTAAAGTTTGTCGTATAGATCTAATTTATTGAAACATCACTGAGAAAAACATATTTACTGTTTCTCCTTTCAAAGTGCCATTAGTGACTGATTTTTGTCTTTCACTTTAACCATAGGTTTCTTGCTGTTCTGCCCAATAGGGTCAGTCCATCAGGCTGGGTCAACAGTTCTGCATGATATCCATGTAACGGAGATATCAAATTTTTCATTTCAAAATGAAGATCATTTCAAATGTTGTTAAGTTTTGCTGTGTCAATATGGACTGTCCTCCCTGCAGCTATAGTGATGCATGTTTAGATCATAAATATTTAGTTTATTTGCCTCACGGCATAGCAACTTTCATGCAGGTTCGTTACATGAACATCGCACATACAAAACATTGGCAATAAATCCTCCATTTTGAAATTGCAATACCCACGCATGATGCTTGAGCAGCTGTACAACTTGTTGGGATACCGTTTTCTTTCTGAGGTCATTACTGGCAGATATTTGCTTGGTTTTGATGAGGCCTGGATTTTGAGTTTTGTCATGTCACAAAAGCGAACCCAACCCCATGGACGACCTAAGAATACGAAATTTGAAAACTTCGGAAAATAGCAACTTATAGACGAAACGAAAATCATATGATTTCATAGTTTCACCATAGTTGGTACAATAATGACTAAATGTATTGTTCTAAAACAATTCATTATACAGTTATTGGCTTTGTGCTTTCCAAATACATTACTGCACAAACACAAGACAAGTTTTATTGACCACTGCACTTAGACTTCTCCGTAGAGATATCTACATTAATTTTATCGTCACACAAAGATACATTACACAGGCATTGTCCCTTTCTATAGACATATCATTCATGACTTCCATGTACATAAGCGAAACAGCTTATGACCGGGCTTATGATGTATACAGGTTACCATGGTAACATGCGCGTGAACGCCGACGTGTACATGGGAATATACACATATCAAGTCACTTCCAACAAATACATTTTGTCTATATCACTACATTCTATACATGACATTAGTTTTTACTTCATTTGCAAAACAACAACAAAAATATTCCTAACTCCTTTCTCATTTATCTTCCTAGTCAAGCTACGCTTAAGTCTCTCGAAATTAGATTCTTACGAATATGATAGGAAACTACGATATTCTGCAGATTATGGAAGATATAATGTCTATGCGTTTCAGATAGATGTTAATCACAGGTTTTCAGAAGACACAAAATGGGATATGAGCGGAAATCGATCTCTTTCTCTACACTACATTTTTTTATCACCTACATTTATTTTTGTTTTACTCTACCCTTGAATGATTATGCCCATTTCTAGATGGATAAAAAGGAATAAAAATGCCATGTAGATGCGACTAAAGGCCAGTAGTCAAAAGTAAAAGCCCATGATACCTACTTAAAGAAGTACAAGAAGTTATGCCGCGCTATAAGACAAATACTGAATACAAAATGAACTTTCACTGGTTGACTGGAGAGTATGTACAAGGTCTTCAATGGTGTCGTATTTCTTGGTGATATTGGTCGAGTAGGAGTACACATACACGGAGACAATGGCTATAGGCCAGATATCTTTACCTCTGACATTTTGCCGTTGACATTTTCCCCTTGACAATTTTTACCACTGACAATTTTTTTTGTTGGAATTGACAACAATGTTTTTGCCCTGATATTGTGTATCCCTGGCAGATTTAACATTGACATTTCCCCCTTGTATTTGACCCCTGGCATCTTTTTTAAAATCACTAGCATTTTCACAAGTTGATAATGACATCTTACCCCTACATCTTTATCCTAGACAACTTTCCATTAGCCGTTACATTTTTACTCCTGACATTTTTACCCTTGATATGCTTCCTCTGCCATTTTTACCCGTGACATATCTGCACTCTAACTGACATCTTTGTCTTTGACAGCTTATACGCTTCAGATTTTCCCCTGACATCTTTATATCGGACATTTTTACCCTTTACATCTTAACCCTTATATTTTTTACTCCTTGCATATTTCTCCTCCACAGTGTTCTCTTTACATTAAATTTTTTCCCTGACATTTCCACCACTGACATTTTTTTATATATTTTTTTTTTACAATTGACATTTTATCCATTGAATTTTGACACTTCCCCCTGACATTTTTAGTCTTGACTTTTGTTATTACGCGTACTGATGCTTTTACCCGGAACTGAATTTTCGCCATGAATAAATATGCAGGCCGTTGCCATCACTAAATGTCCAAACAAGTATAATGACAGCGTGTTTCTTCACATGACAAAAAAAAAAGAAGAGAAAGAAAAGCGCTACAAACAATATCACACCATTAGGCCTATTTTACGTGGGAACATATATACATACATACATACACACACATACATACATACACTGTACATACATGCATTATGTATAATATGCTGCAGAATTTTTCATATGAAATGAATCATAATCATGATGTCATGCGGCAACACAATGGAGGCAGCCGGGGATTCGTGTGCCGAAATTCTCACGGATCGACACACACGGGGAGTGCAAGATTTGAAGACGATGGCTCGTTTCCTCTGAAATACAGCTTATCGTTTAGCAGCTGAACCGACAATTGCCCAAAGCTTGCGCTGTCAAAACTCCAGTCTTCAAGAAAGTGATACAGAATGACAGACGTAATCATATTAATCGGGGTTAGAAAATAACGTATTTGAAATGTGAAGACACGACAGGTAGACATAAAAAAGAACTGTAGCACATAATTTTCTAAAGAAACCGAAAAAAGTGTATGACTTTTTATAAATAATTTTGTTCAATGACACACATTTATGATGATTATAATTGTGACCACGTTTACATGGTTTCGACAATCAGCTCCTTTACGTGCAATGCGCACGGATACTCAAAACCAGAGTAATGTTAGAATGCCATGTAGATTCTGTCACCTATCAATCGGTGTCAATAGATCTTATCTTCTATAGTTTCTTTGACTCTTTCCCTTGGAGAATCGATAATATTAATTTGAGCATTGAAAATTAGTCCAACTATAACTATGGATCATGTATGGCCGGTTGATGAACGATAAGCTTTAGAAGAGCAGCAATGGTTATTGTTCTTAAAAGTGTCGAGAGAAAACAGAGAAGACATTGACTTAACCAATAATTGACAGTGGACAAACAATCAGAAGGTAATTCATTAAAAAAAAAAGTCGGATTTGAAATGGGAAGGGATGGATACTATATTTTACATCTTTTAACTAAATGGTCCATACTATCTCGTCGCAACCACATCTGTAAATACGCCTAGATGTCGATGATACCAGTTAACTCTTCAAGATCATATTTTGATTGTTAATTTAGGAACTAAAACAACCGCAAATCCTTCAAAAAATATTGCGAAGTTATCATAACTCATAAAATTGTCGCGATGATTTTTTTTCTTAATTCCGGTAAAGAGAGGGAATAATAATTTGAAAGTTACGTGTGGGTAAATTGCACTTGTGAGATTGTGACTTAATTACCGCCTTAAATTGCATATGGATCGGTTTCAAATATCAATGTTTCAATCAATCACTTGGATCTTAAAACAAACAAGCAACCAAAGCATTAACATAACTGCATTTCTTAGGTCCAAGTCTCATGGCGCAAGGTTATTCTCTATAAAATATTTTTTTGGTTTAATCTTTCTCTGTTTATTGAAGCCAAATTGGTTTCGTGTGTGTCTATGTGTGTGTGTGAGTGTGTGTGTGTGTGTGTGTGTGTGTGTGTGTGGGTGTGTGTGTGTGTGGGTGTGTGTGTGTGTGTGTGTGTGTGGGTGTGTGTGTGTGTGTGTGTGTGTGTGTGTGTGTGTGTGTGTGTGGGTGTGTGTGTGTGGGTGTGTGTGTGTGTGAGGGTTTGTGTGTGTGGGTGTGTTGATGCTGCAGCTGCTCACCTATTTCACCTGAGGGATACAGTGAATGTAGCTCCACACTGCCGTCATCACATCGCCAGGTGCCTACGGGTGAGTTGTGCAACTGCCGCTGCGGTTCCGAATCCCAGCAACAGGAGCAATCGAACCAGACGTGATTATCCCCTGGACACTGTTTGTCCTCCACTGCGAGCATTATCTTCATAACGTACTCAACACCATTAGGTATTGGAAGTTTTGATGAGTCCACCAAATTGCAAGTCACTTTGGCAATCGCCAAGGTCATATATTTGCAGGTGATAAGATTAATTCCTGCGAAAAAAAATGGGATCAATTTTATTTTTTTCCCAATTTTGCATTGCCCTAAGGAGTGTTTCTGTTTGATTTAGATTACCATACCTTCATGGGCCTATTTGTTTATCACAATGAGGGATTATTCTTGATCACCATATTACATTCAACAGTACAATGTCTTGAAACTGATTATAGCACTTGTAATAGACATAATATTCCGAAGTTTCATATGGTTCGCTGATGACACCATTACTTGTAGGACGCACCTTCCTTTGATTTTCGGATTAACAAACAATCGGTACCTACGAACGAACCCAACTATTGGCTGTTTCACCTCAAACATCTTGTAAATCGTCGTCTACCTGGAATTTCAGGAGTGCTCTAGTCGAATTTATATTATACTTTGTTGAAAGACGATAAAGCTCTTACTTCGATATTACAATAGCGAAAACAAGAACAGCGTAGTAAAACAATTGCGAAATATTTGTGCATTGACACAATCGCAGTATGAGTGACATAATTTTTAAAATGCATGCGTAAATACGTCGATATAGTCCATGGGCCAAGACCCGAAAAATGGGTTGTTGGTACCATCTGAGGTGGCACAACCTTTTTGGTGTCAGTTTGTTTGTCGGGCATAGATATGCTTATCAAGCTATGATAGCATTTCCAAATGAGTAGCTTAGTCATAATAAATGAATTTTTAACCAATTTGGTCTCGTATTTATATCCCTATACTTCTGAATCGAAACTAAACCGCTATACAAAGAAGAGCACTGCCTTCTGTATGTCTACAGGTGTTCTGTTGTAAACGCGGTGCGCTTAGTCTTTATTCAAGGCAGCGAAGGGAATATCCAAAGGGTTATGATGTCCACAGCTGTCACGCGGTGCGCTTAGTTCTTTATCTAGACCAATGTACCGTTATCATATCTAAAGTTCCTCATAAAAGGGATTATCCATACTGTTTTTATACTACCCTATCAACAAATACATCAGTTTTAAACAAAAATCACTCTGTTCATTTACAATATCATTCATTATAATGCATCGTAGTGTACCGTTACATTGTTTTTGCATTATCTTATATTGTTGGAGGGAATAAAGCGACATTGGCGTGGTATCAGCGTTTTCACCGTAGCGTTTTCACCGGAAAATGATAAATGATTGAAAAATACGGTAAAATTCACTAGGAATTGCTTTTGTTGTTGTTGTTGTTTTTAGATAAAAGGATATACACTGTATCATACGCTTTGGATATTCCCTTCGCCGTCTAGAATAAAGACTAAGCGCTGTGGACATCATAACCTTTGGATATTCCCTTCGCTGCCTTGAATAAAGACTAAGCGCACCGTGTTTACAACAGAACACCTGTGAACATACCATAGAGCTGCATTTTACAGCTCTATGGAACATATAGAAGACAGTGCTCTTCTTTGTATGGCGGTTAGTTTCGATTCAGAAGTATAGGGATATAACAACGAGACCAAATTGGTTAAAAATTCATTTACTATGACTAAGCTACTCATTTGGAAATGCTATCATAGCTTGATAAGCATATCTATGCCCGACAAACAAAATGACACCAAAAAGGTTTTGCCACCTCAGATGGTACCAATATCTGGCCTGGCCCATGGACTAATATAGATGGATCTATGAAAGCATACCAAAAAAAAAAAAAACAACAACAACAACAACAACTTATAGCTCACGAAGAAAGGAGCGAGATCGAAAATGTCTCCCTTTTGTTCAACCCCTGCCTCTAAGAAAAAAACTAACAAATAAACAAACAAAGAAACAAATAAAGAAACAAAAACCCGTTGTGATATTAATTTTTACGGGTAAGGACAAAAATTGAATGCAAAGAGGACACCAAAAAAGGAAACAATCAGAAAAGCTGTGACTGGTGTGTAATTTGAATGTAACTTTACCGTCAGTGACAGCTTGCTGCAATGGTGTCGTTATAAGGTCAGTCGAAGGATTTAATTCCTGTGTTGGCGTAGTAAGCTCTGGTATCATATGTATACAAAAGGTGACGAAATCAAAGAATAGTTCAGTTACTTTATAAACGTGTTATGTGTTGAAAGTTGAGTCCATAAGCTATCCATACATATAAACCTTTTCCCCCAGAATCATATATTTCTTATTGGCAGCCATTTCAAAAGTGTATAGTTGTTGTTGTTGTTTTTTTGAGACACACGGTATATATTATTACATATATATATATATATATATATATATATATCACATATATATGTATATATCTATCTATTTATTTATTCATCATGATAAGATGTATTTTGATTATGATAAGATTAAGATAACACGTTGAACAACTTTAAACAAAATCCTCATATGTATATATATATATATATATATTATTATCATTATTATTATTATTATTAACATTATTATCATTATTATTATTATTGTTATTATTATTATTATTATCATTATTATAAGAAATACGAGACAAAATTGGTGATATATGTGTCACGTTTACTTGTACTAGCAGCTTCCTGCAACGGCGTTGTTGTAACGTCAGTCGAATGATAGATTTCTTGTGTTGGTGTAGTCAGTTCGGGAATGTCTGCAAAAGGAGACAATGTATAACAGACAAATCTCAGTTACTCTTTATAAAGTCTAATCATGTTCCGGTCAATATATTCAAATTTGTGCGGTAGACCTTAAATCAACGAATAATTTGGTATGAAATCATTACAACGAAAAGTCAGAAACTCACGGTGATATACAGTACGTATATACAAGGTTCGACAATAACGGTGTCCCGATAGACCAGAGCCACCAGAAATAGACTTTAGGCCACTACTTTTAAAGAAGAGATACATTTTTGTGGTGGCCACCAAAGTGCGTTTTGTTTCTTATTCGTTTTTGTCATCCACAAAAAAAAGGAAAAATTAATATTTCGTGTCTCATCAGTGCTTCATTAATTCGCCCTTTTCAGCAACCTATATCAGTAGGGTTGCAAGATGTACTTCACCATTGCAGCGAACTCAGGTTTATTCTATAAAGGTCCAAATTAGGCCGAACTACTTTTCTATCTTTCCTCTAAATCTTATCTATCTAATGATAGGAGAACGGTAAATGATATACGACTTTATCAAATACAATTATTTCGTGAATATAAGTGGCGTCTTAGAAGACATAGTTACAGTGCGTGGCATTTGAAACATTTAATTCGACCTTTACAAATTTTCACATAATTTAAAGTTTTGTAATCAATTTAATGCGTTATCGAATGACGAATTTCTTTTTTACTCGGATTTTCTACCACCTTTTGAAATTCTTACTTCGCAGATTGCGAAGTAACAAATACATTGGTGTGAGAATAATTCACCGAAACAAAAGAAACTCACGGAGAAAAAAAAAAGGAAGATGAAATAAAACTTGTGATAGATTTCTTTTACTTGTACTGGTAGCTTCCTGCAACGGCGTTGTTGTAATGTCAGTCGAATGATACATTTCTTGTGTCGGCGTAGTCGGCTCGGGAATGTCTACAAAAGGAGACAATGTATGACAGACAAATCTCATTCACTTTACATAAAGTCTAATCATGTTTCGGTCAATATGTTTGTAAATGTGCAGTAGACCTTAAATCTAGGAATAATGTGGTATGAAATCATTACAACGAAACGTCAGAAACTCATAGAAATATACGTATATACAAGGCTCGTAATTAACGGTGTCCAGATGGTCCAGGGCCACCAGAAATAGATGTCAGGCCACTCCTTTTACAGAAGAGATTCATTTGTGGTGATCAGCAAAATATTTCAGCGTGATTTTCATTTCATTCTTTTTTGGCATCCAGAAAAAGGAAAAATATTTCGTGTCTCATCAGTGCTTCATTAATTCGCCCATTTCAGCAACCTGCACGTAACTAGGCATGCTAAGGTTGGAAGATGTACTTCACCGCCGAACTCAGGTTTATTTTAGGACCAAATTAGGCCGAACTAGTATTCCATCTTTCCGCTACATCTAAGTACGGTGAAAATAAACGACTTTATCAAATATGGGTATTTCGTGAATATAAGTGGCGTCATAGAAAACATTGTTCCAGTGCGTGTTATTTGAAACATTTACAAATTTTCACGTAATTGTAATGGTTTGTATTCATTTTGATGCGTTAATGAATTACTTCTTATTCAGATGTTCGACTTTTTACATTCTTAAGCAAAGTACGTGGTATTTGACGTAGGCCTACTTCGTCATACATGCCAAATGTCAGATAATTATCAAGTTTATTGTATTATTGATTCAATGTTTTATAAATGAAAAAACGAGCAAAGGCAATTGGTTTTCTTTTTTCATATATTTGGAATTCTATCTGTTTTGCAAATTTTTCTTTTATTCTATTTCTCTTTCTTGTCTGTTTCCCTTTGTTTGCATTTTGATATTTGATTAAATTGTTTTATTTTAGTTTTTCATTATTGTGCGGACTACCCAAATGCAATTCGATGATATGGACACAAAAAGAAAGCATTACTAATGTCAAACAATTAGTTGTCTGGTGGCTACTAAGATCCTTAAATCTGAAACTTTGTTGGCTCAAAAAACATCAAACAAGAAAACTAGCGTCCCGAAAAAAAAATGGTGTCCCGACATCAATTTTTAGGGGCCCCAGGCCATCGGGCCACTGCTTTTGTTGAGACCTGATAAAATAATGTTTCAATAATGTTTAATGGACATAACATGAGATAAAAGCGGTGATTTACTTGTACTGACAGCTGTTTGCAACGATGTTGTTGTAACGTCAGTCGAATGATAGAGTTCTTGTGTCGGCGTAGTCAATTCGGGAATGTCTATACAAAAGGTGACAACGTAAAACAGAAAAAAGGCCAAGTTATTTTACAGATACTCTAGTCACATTTCGGTCTTTGTGCAGGTGGGAGACAGGCTACAATTCAACAAGTAAGTTTGTATCGGAACATAACAACAATACACAAATTTAAAAGAAAACTCATGGAGAAAAAAGGACAGAAAATATAAAGGAATAGGACACAAAACCTGTGATAGATATCTCTTTACCTGTACTGGTAGCTTCCTGCAACGGCGTTGTTGTAACGTCAGTTGAATGATAGATTTGTTGCGTCGGCGTAGTTAGCTCGGGAATGTCTACGGAATGTGAAAATTTATAACAGAAAAATCTCAACAACTTTATAAATACTCCGATCATCCTCAGGTCTTTACATATAAGTATGCAAATTCGTGGTAAACTACAAATTAACAATATACAACGAAACGTAAGAAACAGAAAAGAAAGGAAGAGAATATAAAACATGTGATAGATTTCTCTTTTACTTGTACTGGTAGCTTCCTGCAACGGCGTTGTTGTGATGTCAGTCGAATGATCGATGTCTTGCGTCGGCGTAGTCGGCTCGGGGATGTCTACGGAAGATGACAATGTATAACAGAAAAAATCTCAATTTTATAACTTTATATATACTCCGATCATGCTTCGGTCTTTATATATGCAAATGTGAGGCAAACTGCGAAGTAAAAAATACATTGGTATGAGAATAATTCAACGAAACGTAAGAAACTCACGGAGAAAAAAAAAAGGAAGATGAATAAAACTTGTGATAGATTTCTTTTACTTGTACTGGTAGCTTCCTGCAACGGCGTTGTTGTAATGTCAGTCGAATGATACATTTGTTGTGTCGGCGTAGACAGCTCGGGAATGTCTATACAAAAGTGACAATCAGAAAAATCTTCGTTATTTCATAAATTCTCTAATAATATTTCGGCCTATTATGTTTGTAAATACATAAACAAGAAATAATCAAATAAACTTGAAAGGAGGCATTACAACAAACGCAAGGTTCTCATAGTGAAAAATACACAAAAATAAATGAAGACGAGCTAAAAAGGGTATTAATAGATATTTGTCTCTTTTACATGTATTGACAGTTCGGAACAAGGGTGATGTTGGAGCGTCAGTCGAATGATACACTTCTTGTGTTGGTGTAGTCAGCTCAGGAATGTCTTCAACAGGTGACAATAATAATGAAATCCATATTTTGATATAAACTGAGTCATTTCATGAACACTGAAATTCATTTGTTTGTTTCTTTGTTTCGTTTTTCCGCCTAAGAAGATGGCTGGATAGCCCACATTCAGCTGCACTAGCAGGTCTTCCATGGGGTTCAGCGTTATAGATGTGAGGCGGGACCACTTCACCGGGTAATGCACCCTGCATTTATTGTTTTGGTCTATTAGTTTTGTACAGTACAATATGTGGAAACTTGAGCCAAAATACAAATCAACAAACATATTGCTTTGAATGCATGACAATTGATCGACAGAAACCCGGCATATTGTACAACACAAAGAAAAGAGTAAGAAAAGGGGATAAAAATGACAACATTTCACTGTATGATATCTACCTGTACTGACAACTTCCTGCAGCGGCGTATTTGTGACGTCAGTTGAAGAATATACTTCTTTCGTTGGCGTTGTCAGCGGAGTAAGCACTTGACTGAATAGAAAACGGAACACTGTATAGTGAAGGAAGAAAATATTGCCGCATATATATATGAGTTTGATTATGTAATACGTATTCATTTTGTTTATACAACTTTAAGTCGCATATGAATACTCTTTTATCTTAGTTGCATATTTGCAAATGAGAGGCACAATACAGAATTAACAATCCATTCTGAAAAATGCAATGAAACAATAGAAAATTAAAAGTTTCAGGAAGGCGAAAAATGAAAGAAGAAGCGATCAAACTGGTAATAATTTAGTGGAATTCTTCCTGTACTGACTGCTTTCTGCGATATACTGGGGTAGTAAGCCAGTAAGTTTTATTAAAAATAATAGAGTGATGTGTTGACATACAAATGAATAGCTAACGATGTATTTTAAAAAAAGAAGAAGATCAAATGAATTAATAGGTATATAAGAGGCGATCGAAAAACCGAGCTGTGTACGGTGACATCTAAATTTTTATTTTACCTGTGCTAACAGTTTGGTGTAATGGCGTTGTTGTAGCGTCAGTCGAAGGATATACTACCTGTGCCAGGGTAGTCACCTCTGTCACGTCTACAAAAGACGAGTATACATAAACATATACATTTATGTATTATGTATATCTATATTATCATTATTATACAACTAAAGTAAGTATCATCTGATACTAGCATTCCTAAATACGTTTACAGATTACATATCATTTTTGAAAACGTCTATAAAACATAGATATAAATATGGAGTCAGTATCAAAGTCTCATAGCATCAGTGTGTGAAAAGTCATGAATTATATCGTACAAAAGACCTCACAATTACATTATTTTTCGACAATTACGACCTTTTTTGGCGAAACCATGATGGATGATGAATTCATGATAATTGACGATGGCATTCCTTGATGTCCAGCTGGTCCAATGTAACCTTGGCTCGAGAATTACACGAATGTCTTGAATTATAGACTTACTTTTGGTAACAGAAGGCGAACACAGAATGTTGCGAACTCCTTTTCCGAGTCCCATGCTAAGAAAAGAAAGTTCATTTGGGAACATTGGTATCAGATTCCCGTCAGTGCCTTGGATCGGATCGCAGGGATTGTAAGTATTTACACTGTCTGCAGCACAGGCAATTGCTCCTGGGAGATTTGTAACGTAAGCTGATGTTTCTTTCGTCATTCCTGGAAAAGAAAAGAAAAAAACTTAACTGAGCAAGTTTAGCAAATTGAGGTAAAATGAATTTAAAGTTCTTTAAGACGTTTTAGTAGTTATTAAGGAAGAAGGAGAATAATCTACTTACTACTTCCTTACTGCTAGAGCGTATCATGATCTAATTTCCCCTGATTAGCAGTGATATTGAGCACTAGAGATGGGAGAAAAAAAAAGATCGCCTCTTCGAAAAATACCCAGTATTTCTATACATGATGAATACAGATTAGGAATATCTGGACGTTTTTGCCTCCTAATACGACACATTGTTATATTTGAACAATCTGCAGCATTATGTTATTGCATAGTGTTTTTACCTTATATTTACCATATCTGATGAACGATACACCATGTATTTCTTTTTTTTTTTTTGTTTCATCAGGGAGGTGATGCAGCTTTTGCTACGTCTACGTTTGGTTATACGCAATTGGTGTTTCAAAATTAAGGTGTAGTTAGTGGCTTTGTTGTTGTTGTTGTTTTGTTGTTGTTGTTGTTGTTGTTTTGGTTTTGGTTTTTTTTTTTTTTTTTGGTCTGGTGGCCCGTTCGTGCCACTATGTTACATTTTGATGGCTGCCCCCCCCCCCAAAAAAAAAAAAAAAAATATCCATTTTGAATCCTATTTGCCCGATCTGGCCACCGAAATTCAACTTTGGTGGTACGACACCGATTTTTAGCCCTGTATATATCTGCTTTGATTGACATGAGCTTTTCCGTTCACTTCTGTATGGGTTTCTTGTTTTTCCTGTAAATCAATATTTTTACTGTTTTACCTGTTATGATCATAACGCAGGCTAGATTAATCAGAAAGCAGCTGGTTGGACGAACACATGGCACCTAGGGGTAAGAGGATAGAAGAACAAGAAGTGACTTTAAACTTTCAAATCGCTTTGCTGGTCATCATCTGTAAAATTATAACTCACGTTCCACCAAAAACACTCGTAAAAACGTGTATATTTTGTTATTACAAAAATTCGTCGTTTCAAGATTCATTATTCCAAAGGTGCGTTTGTCCCCCAATGATTTTTTTTTTCTTTTTCAAAAGGTTGGTTCATCCGAAATATGATATGAGCGAAGAAGCAAAACATATCAAGAATTCTGTTCCTTAAATTGTGATCAAACCAAATCATTTTCGCAAACAACGAATCATTCACAAAACTTTTTTTTTCTGCTCATTTTAAATACAATGAGTTATAGTTTAAGGAGCAGCATTCTTGATGATAATGTAAACGTTGTGCCTCTCCGCTCATATTATGTTTTTCCTTTTGTAGAAAGATAAAGAAAGGATAACGAAGTAGTAAAATGGGAGTTTATGAATGAAAATCAGGCAGTTTTAGGACTTCCATAGATATAAGTCTGTGCTCTTTGTTGTAATATTTTTCTAAAGAAAATATTTTGAGGTATGTTTCTTCTGAGAAGTTGGAGACCTAATGAGTACATGGCATCATTTCCTTTCCATCACAATAACATATTATGCCATTGGAATCAATACTACTATAATTACCTGGAAAACATATTAGAATCCATTGATATTTGAACTTTGTTTATTATGTCCGAATTGAACGAAACTTTCCAAACATATGGATTACTAGATATTCTTAATCATTCAAATTAAGCTTAATCACAGGTTGGTATGTTACTTAAAAAGACACAAATACGTGTATTAGGATCACGAGTTAAATTTCACAGCTTTTTTCCCCCTGCAATCCATATTATCCAATGCTCATTCTTCGGCCCTTTTATTCCCTTTCTTCCCTTTAAGTTTATTTCTACATTCAGCGACAAGTATACAATAATTGTATTGATTAATGGGCACTTCATTGATTTTTTTTTTCTGCATGTCTCGTGTTTGACGTATGTCAAATGATTTGATTGCAAGGTCAACAATTACTTGAAACATGTCAACTACTGTAAAAGTGGAAATTTTCGCGCATTTCGCGCATCCACAAACTAGCGCGAAAATAAAAGCACGCGAATATTTTTGCTTGCCATATGTTCCTGTGCGTGATGTCTTGATTCCGTAGAATTAAAAACACTCGAAACTCCTCTTACCCGGCCAAGCGCGAAAAATTAGTCGCGCGAAAATATCCACTTATACAGCTACTTTTTTTTCTGTTTGATAACTATCACCAATCTTGTAGCTTTTTTAGTATTGGGTAGAGATTGTCACAATAAATGACTAGAAAATAAAGCATATCAACAATTTGCCTGAATATGAGATATAAGCAACAAAAGCAGATATACTGCATTTATCTACATTCATGAAGCATCCTAATGAACTTATTTTGCAATTTATTTGTCTATATAACTCTGGTGGACTTTGAAATCGCTTTAAAAATACCAAACACACCAGCATACTTAAAACAAAACAAAACAAAACAAAACAAAAACAAAATATGGAAGAACTTCACAAAACTTACTTTCTTCCTGTCATCGCTTTTCTTCCCCACTGTCGCCATTTCTCTCGAAGTGATGTTTACAGCGACTTTGTATTGGCAGTGATAACGGGCAACGCTAATGGCGCCTTATTAATATGAATCAGTCCCAAGAGATACCGCAGAATGAGTTTTTTCCTTCAGAAATGCTGGTTTTCGCAAAGACAAAGAAAGCCTACTTAAAATCCAGATGAGGGTCTTTGGAGTCGATCATGCTCAGTCAAATACGCAGCTGAACAAGAATTTGACACGAATTTAACGGAAGGAAACGTATGAGCAAAGAATGGACATACATTACGATTGCCACCAGATGAAATTACTCTTTGACTGAAACACCCCTCGTTCTTCTAGAATGCATATACTTTGGTTTTACCCTGCTGACAATCTTACTTTGTCTCCATAGTGATAAAAAATCGAGGGAACAAAACATCGCCGTGGCCTTGAACCGAGGCTATATTCTGGGACATGGTCACCGTCCAAGCTGTTTTCATTGGTGGTAATGGGTTTTACTTACGCTCACGCACACACATACTGACACACACACTTACACAGGCATATTATATCATTCATAAACACCTATATCTTGATTATACCAACAACAAAAAAAGAAAGAAAGAACTCACAGCCTTTTTTAATACGTTAAAGTACGGTTAACCAATTTACATCGACAGATTCCGCATAAACATGTCTGAAATTTGTTAGTATGAAAGCCTAATAATTAGATAGACGTGACAAAATATTTAGCTGGATTTCTTTTGTCTTTTTCTTTACTGCTTGGAAAAAATATAATGCACAATAGACAAAACTGATTAGAGCAGTCATCCACATACAGACATACAAATTATACACGAGATCTAATAAAAGCAAGCATAGACCCACAAAGATTTCCAAATATAGTCACTTTAATTACGTGGCACTTTATCAGAAAACAAAGAACTCCTGAGGCCGCTCTTTCCAAAAAAAAACCCCCAAAAAACATATCAGTGTAAATTTTGAAGACAATTGAAAATACTTGCTTAACTTCTATAGCTGTATAACAGTATTGGGGTGATTTGATATGCATTCATGGATACCTTAACATGAGATGCGCTGATCTCGTGCCCATGAAATTCACGTGACTATGAAATTATTTCATGGTCATTTCATGGTCATTTTATTACTCATGTTGACCATACTATCAGCATTCTTTTTTTGTTCTATCCCTCAACGTTAACATTTTGTCCCCCGACAAAGCTCAATAAACACCACCACTCTGTTCTCTGCTTAAGCATCCATAGGCAGTGAAATTGCTCCTTTAAGCAATTCAAGACAATTAATTACACTTTGGTCCTTTTATTTTATGTTTACTGACAGAAGAGCGTTATGTGAGCTTCACCAGGACCGGATGACCAAGCCAAATTCTGTGTAATATATCCCTTATCAGCCATCATATTTTTGTTATGTTTTACATTTTCGTTCAGGTTTGATATACATAGCTCGACTTTACCGCTGGCCTGGTGGTCCAGAGTTCGAGCAACCACTTGTTAAGAAATAACATCATTTTTATGGGCCCTCAAAACGTTTGTGTTTGTGCGTTCATTATTTTAATGTGTTTCTCTCTTTCAGTGCACGGGAAAATGACTCACCACTCAGTGTTTGATAATATGCACGTATTTCAACTCGTTGCAGCCGCCGTGATTGCCACATCATCGCTGGTTTTATATTGTTCATGGCCAAATTCAGTCTCTTTTACCATCAAATTCCCCAAAAGTATTTTTCCCTCCTCGCCGAATCAATGGCCCATTTCTACCGATCGTCGGAATAATAGAACTGTAGGTATACCCCATGTTTAATACAATCATTTTATGAATATGTGGGCTGTAATGGGAAATCATGTTCATACCTAAGTTCAATACTGAATATGTTGCACTTAGATGTCGTATGAAATCATTTAATCTCACTTTTTTCTTTCTTCTTATACTTCTTAGTCACAGTACTTCGTGATATTTGAAGTACCTTATTTATGCCCGCCAAGTTTCAAACGGTTATTACCTATTTGATTCATCATCTACTGTTCTATCAAAAGATTTTACTTGTTCTGATTCTTTAATCATTTTTTTTTCGAGCCATGAAAATCAAGAAAAACTGTTGGCCCGAATGGGTCACCAAATAGATATGTAAGAGTTGAGTCTTCATATGATATATGTATGGATATATACATTGTTATATCAAAGTTGATGTCAGTCCACGAAATAAAAAAAAAGAAAGAAAGAAGAAAGATAAAGACACTATTTGGCGGCTCGCAGGTGTGTGAATGTGTGTGAATGGTCTTTTGATGCTGAAGCAAGTACTGACATTGTGCCACATCAGTAGTGTTTATTGTGTGGTTATCCTTCTATATATATAGCACCCTTACCTTTAATTGGCATTATCTCAGTGAATCGCTCCCTTTAATAATTAAATCATTACTCTTTGCTAAAGTGCATCTGAATACCGAAACGCAGACTTTAAAACCTTGAATTAGACTCGTTCAAGGATAATGACAAGTTACTTCCCGAATTTCTTATGGTAATGGTATTGGCTTTGTGGCAAGAGCTAGATAATATTCGAGAAAAATGATGCATACCAACGTATGTCCCCTCCCCCACAAAAAAAAATACATATATATACATATATATATATATATATATATATATATAATTATATATATATATATATACATATATATATATATATATATATATATATATATATAAGAACGAAGTTGTTTATTATGTTCTCGCAACAAAACTATCTCTTTAAAAAAAAGTCATATTTTCCTCTTTTCATTTTCAACACACGAATGAATGATGACTTACATAACAAAATGGAAGCAGATTTCTGTGTTCTGCAAATGTTTGGTAAGGTGTAAAAGTGTATGATCTGAGAAAGATATCAAATTACTAACTCATAGAAAAGTTTGCTTTCTGTTTTCTTCTCTCTCTCTCTCTCTCTCTCTCTCTCTCTCTCTCTGTATTTTCATGATTGTGAACAATAATCTTCATGTATCTACATATTTATATTACAATTGTATTTTCATATTCACGTAATGACGTGCAGAGAATACGAATACATTTCTTAGTTGTCCTGCCAGTTGTGCGCAAATTAGTTCCATTCATAATATATGCCAAGATCATCCAAGTGCTCCTAAACTTGGAAGAAACAGACCCAAGACATGCTTTACAAAGATCCACATTTACCCGTGACCACTGAACCTAACTGAATAATTTTTTTGCAATAGTTGGTAATAAGTTATAGTTTCATATCCTAAAATATAGCATTCAGAAAATGTGAAGGTATCAGTGCAATGCGGAAAGTCCATTTTTTTTTGGGGGGGGGGGGGAGGGGGGTGGGCATACTGTATATCAAATTGACTTGGAGAACGTGTAATTTGAGAAATACGATTAGCATGAAAGCAAAATATTATTCAGAGGGGTGAAGGTTCAGGTGTGAGTTCTTCAATTTGTATCCCTCTACAAATGAAATTTGTTAAGAAATTTGTTCGTTCATGATAATCATGTATGACATTAATTGACAGTCAAACCAACGTAGCTCTACATGAGCTGTAATACGGCAGATCTCCCATTCAATACAAGAACATCCCACGCGGTTGTTAATTCACACAATGAACGAGTACTTCACAATATCGCAAGTTGTATTAAAAAGTAAAGAGATACAGTATAATGAAACTATTAAACCAACATGAGTTACGACTCTCGTTAAATTTGTTTTTTTTTCCTTCTGTTTAAACAATTGAAAACAGAAAACGGCCAACAAAGGTAGGAAGTGATCCCCACTAGGTGACTTACTTAAATTTGATATGGTCATACACATTCATAATTATGACACTAATTATTGCTAATTGTAAAGTCTCTACAGTCAAACCTGTCTTAGGGACCAACTGTCTATAGTGGCCATCTGCCATATACGACCACTGAAGCCAATTCCCTCAGAGAGACAAAGCATGTTAAAGAACATGTATATATCAGCTATTTTTTCGTCTCCCTTGGGTGGCCGCTCTAGACAGGTTTGACTGCATATCCGCAGACAGGAAGGCGAATGACTTTGCATAAGCCCACTACAATCATGCAATGATGAAACGAATTGTGTGATATCTTATCTACGGTGGAGCAAGAGGGGGCGCGAGAGAATGAGAAAGCATGAATGTTGTCAATTCCCTTATCTATAGAATCATTGATATCCAATAGGGATTGTAGAGTTTCTTTGTCGAAAAGTAAATTTCCGGACTAGTTTTGTTTGTTTTGTTTTGTTTCCATTATGTCTCTGAACAAACCAGTAAACAAATATTCAGTTACCATGAGCGGCATGAGCCTAAGAACTGTTTTTATTCTTAGATCCTGTCATTGATATTCTATTCTAAATATGTACGTTATATCATTTTGTTCTTTTTTTCTTTACGATAACGATGTTACAACAGGATCACAAATATAGGCTTACCAGGAGATCCTCTCTATCATTATGATACATGCACACTTAAATCTCTTGGCATTGCAAACTTTCGTTCTACCATGTATATGACAATCGACTAATTTCAAACCACTATCAAATTTTGATTGATGACCATAAATGACGATTGTCTGGACTTACTGCATACATTGTTGGCAACATAAAAGTTTCACATCTTTTGCCGAGCTTCCATCTGTTTCTCTTTTTATCATAATTTTCATTGTAAGTTGTTGTTTTTTTTCTCAAATTATGTTTACAAGTATATTCTTCTTTTTTTTTCTGGGACCGCAATATCCTCCAGTCGAACTCAGAGTGACGGAATTTAAGAACCGCCAATGACTGACATAACTTTTCAACATCAAGACAACGGATAGAAAGAACTCAAAAGAACAGGAAAAACTTCAAAATAATCGAGAGGTTGTAAAGATCATCGTCATAAATACACGTCATTACAGTTCGATGAGTATTATTTTGCATCTTTATTTGTAATATTACCTCTTTACATTCGTCTAATACATATTTACAGGAACAGAATAAACCTCGGTAAGCATTAGTCATGTGAACCAATATCTCCACGAACACAATTTAACATAATAAGTACTCTACATCTACACATTTCAACTGTTCAGTAACCTCTCTAAACCTCACGGAGCCACTAGGACAAGGAGGCCGAATGTAAAAATAATCATTCTGTCAATGGCCATGAGAGAGTTTAAATTAGATAAAAAAAGATAAAGAGAACAAAGTTGTTGTGTTAAGCTTGGTGTTACACTTTCTCGAATCTCCTTGTGTCGTACAGGTTCTTCTACAGCACGGGGCGCATTGTTGGTTACAGGACCATTCTTCAAAATGCGCATGCTCTGAAGCAGAAGGCGATGATTGGTGGTAGGTTGAGCGACCTCTATCAGAGCGACTCCTCCGCTTCGACCTTTCTCCCGGCGTCCGACGAGTGATCCCACCACTGTAGGAGACTAATCAGATTTATTGCTATAAATCATTCATCGATATTAATCATTTACTTCTCAAATGGATTCAGGAGTGAATGATTCGCAAGGCCAGTTGAAGGTCTCACGTTTGAGAGTGATAGATTATATGAAAGTCAATCTGCAATACAATATAATTTTTATGTTTATTGATTTATTCATACAACTCGGGAAAGATCGCTTGGATAGACGGTAGCTGAGAATGTCATGATCAAACTGAAAACAACAAGGTAACGGTTTCCCCCTCATTTTTAAGCCAACAATACGGGATACAAAACATGGCAAACCGACCCGTATAATCTACGTCATAATGTTTCGTTTGAGAGCACTAATTCACTGCGGGTTTTTTTTTTCTTCACTGTTAATTCAACATAAAAATCACTGCTGTTGATACTTTGTCACACTCTGGGAAGCACTCCGCCAAAAAGCAAAATAAACAGACAACACCCCCCCCCCCTAAAACCCCCCCCCCAAAAAAAAAAACAACAACAACAACAATAACAACAACAACAAACAACCAACCAAACAAACAAACAAACAAATAAACAATTAAACAAATCAAAAACACAAAGGAACCAAGAAAACAAGCAAAAACAAACAAACAAACAAACAAACAAACAAACAAACAATATAGCCCTTGGGGTTTTTGTTTCGTTTTGTTTTTATTTATAGGAACTTACTGTTCAGTATCTCTGCCCTCGTAGCTCTCCAGCATTATTTGACTCCTGATGAGAGACAAAAGACAATAACAAATATAAGTCATCATTTGGGGAGGAGAAGTTAACGGATTCACCTGTGTACAGGCCTATATGCATGATATGACTCACGTATGCGATGAAGAACAAAACGTATAGGCCCTATATGTGTTTGCGCGTGTGTTTTATATCCATTATCTCACAATCAAATCTTTAGTGCCACACAACCCCGACTTTGCATCACAGTTATCGTTTTCTATCCACATATCAAATGAAAGGAATATCAAGATTTCTAGCACATACTCCTCAATTTTCCCCGCCTCTTCAACATCCCTGTTTTCATTCGTCAGTTCCTTAGTAATCATGTACGCGGTATTACGTTTTGTGATTAGAAAACATATAACGCGACGATAAGAATACATTCATTCAAGTACATCAAGTAACAAACAAGCCCGTCAAAATAGACGAAGAACCCCCCCCCCCAAAAAAAAAATAAAAAAATAAAAAAAATCGAATAGTAGCATTCCATTACTACCCTTTGGGAGATACAAATTCATGTACGTCTGCGTCTTGCTTTATGTAATTACACGCTCTGTATCAATAAACTCTGAAGCTTGTTACGTAAACGGATTAATCGTTGATCACAATGATATAGATTGTTGTCAGTTGATGTTGCATTCATGCGCAGGTATACAGTCACGCGGTTGCCATGGCAGGGGCGGATCAAGGAATTCCGTAAAGAGGAGGCGCCTTTACAAAATTAAAGGGGGCGCCCAATTTTTTTCTTTCATTTCTTTTGTTTTAACAAAAAATAAAGGGGCGCCTGGATCCGCCACTGCATGGTGTTAAGTGTGATGGGAAGTTCGATGAGAGATGTCACGATGAGTGAAGAAAACTGGTCATGAATTACGTCAGTAAACTGGGTATGTATATGAGAGGATAGCCGTGATTCAGAGAAATTATGATAATCATACAAAAACAAAATATGATAAGAAACATGATAAAGTGTGTGATAATCCCAAATCTACTCCCTACAGTCCATTTGCATCGGAATCTTTTGAAAGAAAACTTGACGGTAAGCGCATTAATGACCCAGAATTCATTCAGATTCTCTGTTGAGAACATAAAAGAGGGGGACAAATAAGGCACACTCCAAAAGCAAAGCGAAAAAAAAAAACAGGAGGAGGAGAAAGAGACTGAGAATTGAGGAGAATGTGATGGGGAGGCGGAGGGGATGGGGATGAAGAGAAACAGGGGAAGGGGAAAGAGAGAAGGAGGAAGGAGAAGAAGAGGAAGAAGAGGAGGAGTCGACTTGGAGGAGGACATACAGGCGAAGGACAGAGAGGACAAAGATAGGAAGCAGAGAGAGTGAAAAAGAACTGCAAGTGTTGTGAAAGGGAATCGAGAGGGACAAACCACTTATTTCGAATTAATACGTTCGCGATTCACCTCCAAACGATAAATCTATTTATCATCTGGCAACCTTACATAATTGAAGGACTACAGATGCCGTAATTCATATCATTACCTCTCCGTTAGCACCAGCATTGTATACTGTCTTCGTACACCCACATTATAGCCATCTTGATCTATAATTACCATTCAACATTCATAACCAATCGAGATTTTTGTACGTAAAACAATATTGTATCTTGAACATAAGAGAAGGAATTTTCTTTTTTTATAACAAGTCAAATGTTCCATTGATTTGATTTTATTTGTCTTACGTAGGCAAAAGATTCATAGGTGCTCCCCCTTCCCTCAACAGCAACAACCCCCCCAAAAAAAACAAAAACAAAAAAAAAACAAAAAAAAAAACAAAAACACACACCTAAAAAAACAACAAAACAAAACAAAACAAAACAAAAAACCACCCCGTAATCATTGTTGTAGAAGTCTTTCAATATTAAAGCAAGAGGGTAAAGAACAGGTAAAAATGGAAAATCTGAAACAAACCACCAAAAGAAAATGAAGTTAAAATGACACGGGCAGGCATGACTGAGCTCTAAGTCTTTTTTGGCTTACAACCCGCGGAACAATCAAAACATCAACTGTGATTGGTTGGTGCGGTCGTGACCTCATGTGACATGTTCGGTTGTTATGACGACGATCCTTACGCTCGCGTCCAGTGAACCTTGTCGGGGTGTTCTTCCCTCTGTAAAATCATTCGTTTGAAGTTGGGCGACATTAGGGTGATTTTAAGGCTGTGAAAATGTGATCCGTACGTATATATCGTAACCCGATAAATACAAATGAGAGCTTAAAGGTCGTCTCGACATAACAATTTAGAAACCTCCGGTTTTGTTTCCCCTCTTCTTGCTCGCAAATGAAAAGCTCGCAAATACAATGCTAGCGTATACCCAACATTGTAACAGCATTTTAAAGGCATTATTTACCATTACCAAAATAGTTCTAAAATGTGACTTAGGGATATAAACAACCAATGTAAAAATTTGAACAAGTATAATCAACTTTAAGTGTTGTTAGATATACAAAATGTGAACAATGGTTATAATAAGAATGTTTCCAGACTAAACCGTCTACAGTTATGGTTTAATGAGAAAAATAGTGATATCTCCTTATATTTTAGGCTTTCTTGCAAAACTTTTATATGGTAGGATGTTTTGTGATACAACTGACCTACACATATGCATCAAATGTCATATCTTGAAAAAATTTTAATAATCAGTGCTCCCAAAGGTAAAAAGGGCCTTTAATCGTGGAATCGACCATTTTATCGTTAAATGTGATGTAACATGGAAATATTCGGAAGTAAAATAATATTTTTTCCTTTCTTCTTTTTATCTTCATGCAAAAAAAAAAGAAGCATGTTTGATGGGCAGATATAGTCATAATATCAACTGTTTCGTACTTTTTCCTTTTATTTAGCTATTTGTCATATCTGTCATTACGCCGGCTTATATAGTGAGTGCTTAATAATTATATTAATGCATGAACTCTTATCCCCCTCCCCCCCCCCCTCTCTCTCGCTCTCTCTCCCTTCGTATCCCTCACACTCTATTTAATATATTTCTCCTCTTGGTCAACACTTCTCGGGTGCCTTTAACTGATTTGCTCTTGTTCTGCTCAAAGCGGAGGATCGTCATTACGGGTGCTGTTCGATATTCCGAAGGTTCGCTATTCCGAAGGTTCGTTATTCCGAAGAGTCTTTAATCCGAAACACACAAATTCCCTATACCTAGACGTTCGTTAATCCGAAAATGAAAAAGGGTTCGTTAATCCGAACAATTGTGGCGTTATCCCGAAGGTTCGTTTTTCCGGAGATTTGTTAATCCGAAAATGAAATTCGGAAAAACGAACCTTCGGAATAACTAATATTCGGACTAAAGAGCCTTCGGAATAACGGACCTTCGGAATAACGAGCTGTAACCGTAATTACACTCTGGAATAAACACGGAGTCATGATTAAGCTAACACAGCACGCACACACACGACAGCAAAGAAAGTGCATGCATGCGGAACAAATCAAACTCAAAAGCAAAATTGGATACATTTAAAAGAAAAAAACTGATCCATATGGGGGGAAGGAAGCCAAAAAAAAAAAAAAAAAAGTAAGCCTACAATGAATGAAGATCAATAACTTTGATGGGATTCTGGAGTAAGCATTCTTTCTTGCATTGAAATGTGAGTGGTTTTAAACATGTATTTCCAAATGTTTATCTAAAGGTTAGATCAAAAGATCGAGACAATAATTTTTATGTGTCGTATGATTATGTATACCTGATATCAATCTGTACGCTCTCAGAAAGTGTTGTATAGTATTCATAACAATCAAGAAATGGTTTGGTAAGCTCTACAAACTTGAGTATCCTCATGAAGTCAATGATTAGTTTGGTTTCATAATTTATGATTGGTGATTTTTGTGTGCTTGTTTATTTGTTTCTATATTATGTGAAATGGTGACTCGTAGTGAAAGAAGACAGTATTCTTTCACCTACCATCCTCATTCTATCACACTGTACGTCCTATATTATACGTCGAGAAGATTTACAGCTACATAAAGCTCCGACATCGATTTCTATCCAAAGAAACAATAAGGCCCCGCGTTAGGTCGGCATCAATGACAGGTTTTCGTTTTTTGTTGTGTTTGTTCGTTTTTGTTATCACCAAACTGGTGCAATGCATCTGAATAGATTAATAATGAAACTCGTCAGTCACTGGATGTGCGGAGGTCGCTGGGCGTACTATCGATACAATGAATACATGCATGACAGCTCACTCGCGTGCATGTACACTCTGTACTTGTTTCTGGAAGACACGAGAGGTGTATCATTATAATCCAACAGAGTTAATCGCAAGCTTCCTATGACTGAATCGCACTCACGTGATCACAATTATTCATGTATACCGTAGGCCTATGTCTACCCATGTCTATACCTTTAATAAGCGGACAAACGGACAGACAGAAAAGTCGAAAACACCATTCGGGAGTGGGGGAATAGACAAAAATGTTATAGGTTGTTATCCGGTGAAGCCCATTTCTATGTGACGGTGGATGATGGAATATCGTATGAGGGGATTAAAAAAAAAAAGGAGAGACCCAGTCCAAATATAAGTTAGTCTGATAAAAAAGAGGAAGTCATGAAATTTTGAAGTTTTGCTAATTTCTCCAAAACGGTTCTTGTACAGTGGATATGAATAATTATGTAACTGAGTGAGCTAAACCATGTCATAACCTCACATTTTCCATTGATCGTGTACAAAAAATGACGAATATTCAATGTTTCTGTCATTGAAGTCTCAAACATGATGTTATTCTTGGTTGAATAACTTCAGAATAGTGATTAGGTAGATATACGAGGATTGAGCCTCGGGCATAATTTTTTGCGTTTGAATAAAAAACTGGAAAAACTCAAAATTTTATGTACAAACTATATATATATAGCCAGTTGTGAGGGTATGACACGCTCACTTTGCCTTTTGCATATTCATATTGACTGTTCAAGAACTGCTTCCCCCAAAATTAGTGAAATTTCAAAATGTTGTAACTTCCTTATTTTTCATCCGATTTCAGTCTAATTTCTACCGTTGAACTCGTAAGATTTTACTCTTTTTTATGAGACTAACTTAAATTTGGACTAGATCATTTTCTCCCTTTAATGCTTTATCTAGTTTTAAAAAAAAACTACAGAAGTTACTTCTTTATGAAATGAGTGGCATATCTCTTTGAACCTTACAAAACTGAGAGGACATGAATCGCAATCAGTTCTTTTCTACTCCATCTCTCCACAAGACAAGAGTTTCTTACCTTAATACATCACATGTATAACTATCATTGTAGTCAAAAGCAGCCCAAACTTCTAAAAGGGAAAACTCGGCGAGCATGCAAAGAAACAAGGTTTATTAGTTTCCACTCCATACCGTGCCGCGAAACGCACCAAACAGCACACAATCTTCATGCATGTTGCCTTTAACCTACCTGGCGAGGATCTCCGCGACAAATTCAGTAGTAAACCATCCTGATATGTGATCTAAGAACGGACAAAAAGCTGTCAACATGCATTATTTATGACAAAATTGTAAGCACATTCTTGTGGGAAGGAATATACGGTGATGTTCTCTGTTCGTGATCGCAGCATAGTCGAATACTGAAGGCCAAGGGAAAATGAATGTGTGTGTGTGTACGTGAAGTGCAGGTGGAGACAACGCATCAACAAAAGTTCGAGAGCAAGCTGAGAGATGTTGTTAAGTCTACAAGAAATACTTCTTTGAATGTCAGATTGTGATTGAACAATTCGATAATACCGTTCGCAGAGACATTTTTGAGCACTGATTGAGCTTACATGATTGTCCCCGAGATCAGTTGAATTGAACCTAGGATTGATCTCAGAGCGTTGGTGAAACAGACCCCTGAATTTTACATGCTGTGGAAGAAGAGCATGCTGCTTCTTACTGAACAAAGAAACGAAATGTCTTCAAATTTTTAATTTTCACAATAGCGCTATAAACACCCATGATAAATCTTGCGCAGAATCAAAACAAACGCACAATTTCTGAAAAGTGGCACCATTGGCAGTGTCATGTCAATGAGGATTGTTTGGAATTGCAATGGAACAAAATTTCACTTAGCCTTAAAAACGAATCTCAAGAGACATACGGTTCGAAACAGTCATCTCTATTTCCCTAATAGAGTTGTATTCTACTTTAGCAGGTATTTCTCATTTGTTGAAACTCCTTAGACAAAGTTGCCAATACCTCTTCTTTTCCATCCCAATTCTGAACCCACTTATAGAAACTGTGGGTAAAAAAAAATGTTCCGTCAATCAATTCGTGCCTGGTGAAATTAGAAAATCCAAACAGAACTACTGAATTAAAACAAGAGAGGCTGTGTAAAAAGATTTTGAGTATCCATTATAGGTAAACATTGTACTTTATGGGGTCGTCTTTTACTACTTTCCCGTCAAGCTAATTCATTCCTGTTTATGAATAATTGGGTTTCCTGAAGAAAGCCGAAACTACTGTGGGGTCTATCATTTTTAAACATGTAGTAAGGCCTACATCATTCCGATTCAAACATGCACGTTGAGACTAACTTTAATACCCACTGGGCAATACAGCCGATGACAAGTACATGTACACTGAATCCTGCCAGATATACATTGTCATGTACTTACACTGTACACATATTTCCCTGGACAAGGTGTTGTGCCTCTTTCCTACAACAATTGCATGCATGGATGTGAGCGGGGCCGCCATGATTCACACTAAATCAGGGCAGCTGTCATGGAAAGTCTTATGAGAACACGAGTCTCTCACAGTCAATGATAACTTCGGAATCAGGGTCTAATCTTTTTAGGGATTGCATTGCAGCAGAATTGTGGAAACATAATAAAAGGTGTAAGTGTAAACCTTTACCTAAACAGATATCAAGCAATGCTGGGGTCAGGCTTCATAATGGCAGTCCTATGTAGACTAGAGTGGTGTTACCATTGAAGGGACCTGGGTCAATACAATCACCGTATTGTGATCACTTTTTTATCAGATGTTTCGCAGAATTGTGCAGTAATAGAACTGTGATCATGATCTTGGGACCTGCTTAATGAAATTTAGCTACTACACAAAAAATCAACAATCACCTGCAATAAGTTAATGTTCATTATATTATGTATTACAGACACTGCATATACAATGTTATACGTGTACATGAACATTTACACACACTTAATAACCAATACTTTTGATTACTGAGTCAACTCAATAATGACCCGGGAAAAACACACAAAAACACGCCTCAATGGTTGCATATCATTATCGTACTATAATTTGCGGCCTTTTTTAAAGGACGCCCTCTTCGACGATATTTTGCATTGGTTAGACACATGTACTGCATAAAACATAACATAATGATGGATCACAATATGCAATCTAATACTCTGCAAAGGTAACTACATGAAATACACTCATTTCATGACTAATTTTCCATCTTGTATGGAAGCAAGTCAAAAACATGAGCCAATCTGCCAGATAAGTAAAATCCTTCCCATAGGCCTACTGCTCAGGTACATTAGTGGCAATATTGGTGACAAAACAGATGTAGGCCTTCTGTACTTTCCTTTGTTATCAATTTGTGAAACAGCTTGACATATCATGCCTTGTTCAAACTTAAAGCACCCTTTTGTTGCAATGGAGAGCAGAATTGATTTCTTTAAAAAAAACACAACAACACATCTATGAGTGGTTTTTGTATTGAAATGAATGACACTATTCTACAGTATCTACATGCACACCTCATTGTGAAGTACAGCGTAACAAGTCTACAGGAATGTTCATTTAAGAAAAAAAGAAATAAAAAGACTGCCTGAAAGAGAAAACAAGCCTCATGATTTCTACTATTGTCCTCACATAGATGCTTGCTTAACATGCACGAAAACTAGTGCAGCTGTTCAAACACTGTGTCATGTATAATCACTGTGTCATGTATAATCAATGTTTTTACCTTAAATATTTTACTACATTTATACAGCTTTAATGATGGTGTACACCACAAGCAATGTTACTATTGTTCCACTTACCATACACCAGACATGAGTGTGTATGTATGCGCGTGTGTGTGTGTGTACATGTGTCTGTATTTCACCAACAGGAGCAAGCTACATATGTGTATGTACTGTACTTTGTGTGCATGTATTACGTTGGAACATGAGCACTGATAAATTACGTCTTACAGATGCTGAAGAAGTGAACTCTTTACTGTAGGCAATTTGGGATAACAAAAGAGAAAATTGAGCAACTAAGAACTGATTATAATGTGCTCAGCATTGCAGGGCCTACATGTGGTAGCTATGCATTGTTAGTTGAATGCTGAGTCGATAAATGGAAACGGTAACCATGGTATCAAGGCTAATACTATAGACACTAGCTGGGATGTCTCATTGTGTTACAACTAGGGTTCCTCTGCTCCCATACTTTAGTCAACTATTAAAAACACTGGTACTGGTTGGTAGCAATTATAAGTCATACAAATATATTGTTAAAAATCCTTGAATATCTCTATCAAGTGATAATGAGTGTTAGGTCCAGCTTCTGCTCTTGGTAAAATTTTTTGCTTATTACATCGTCATAGCCCTTTCCTTTGCTAATACACCCTATACTACTCCAGACATCTATTATTTTCAAAAGGTATCAACCTAAACATCTTGGCCAGCAAGATGTTCACAGCTATTTTCTACTCACTATAATCGTTTATTGCACATTTCTAATATCTACATCTCCTGTGATGACCTCTTCACACAACATTGGTCTCTACAGACCACAGTTGGATTACAAGGGAGTAACACCCCTCAGCTAGTATGTCAACTTCTCCCTAAATTCCTCTGGACGTGGCACAGGATTATATATGTGATACTACCATAATGCCACTGAATACGATATCATCTTTTTTTTTTCTTTCATTATGTCTACACTTGCAGAGGGATAAGAAAAAAAAAATCATGCCAGTCACATTATTGGTCAATATATCTAAAGAGGAAGAAGAAGTAATACCAGACATTATAACACGGCAGTAGTCACACACTGTACTGCACAGGTAATCACTGTCATTGGCAATATGGAGGCAAGATTAATCTTTTACAATTTCATCATCCTACGCTCTCGAAGCAGAATGTAAAGACATTATGTACAAAACCCTCATACCCACATGCTGAGGTCATAAAAACATAATTCGTGTAATCGTGAAGTCCATGCTAGTGGGCAAGGCTTACATTCAATACATTCCAAGCAGGCAAAAGAAGAAATAATGTGTGATTACCAACACACATGTGCACGGATAAAGATCAATTCACAGCACCAATTAACTTGTACACAAGTGACAAAGTTATTTGAAGATACATATCGATAAACTTTAAACACACTCCATGTGCAACAGGCTATCACTGATATAATCATCATATTAAAGGAAAATCATCCACTGGAAAAGTAGAGTGTGAAACTTCCACGTATATCAAATCTTTCCAACACTTCCATATATCACAATTCTATGCATGATGTTTCCTTTGACAATCGTATCATGTACGCAATATTTACGTTTAGAATTTTAAACTCTGCATTTCATCTTTAAAAGACTTCAGTAGACCCATGTCAAGCACAGCCTCCTCTGTTGACCTTCTACAAAAAAAAAAAAAATGTAGAGCAACCATCCCGACGTCAGGCACTGAAATTTCACAGAAATTTTGAAAAACAAAAGCACAAAAATGAGCAATGTGCTGTCGGCACCCGACAGATTTCAAGAAATGATTTGTTTATACAAACATTGACCATGTTTTATATTGTTTCTAAAGATTTGCCCCCCCCCCCTTTTTTCTCTCTTTATATACTTATAAACACATGATCAAATAACTGGGAAACAACTCTATAGGAACATGTAAGGATTGCATAATTTGACACGACTACAAACAACCTCATAAAGTAATTTCTCTCCATACTTTTTTTGTTTTTAAAACACAGTCAACTACGGGCCTTTCAGTACCATCCATATATTGTTAGAAATACTATCAAATAAAACATACTTATGATTTTTTGAGTTTGCTTTCTTATCATTATTTACATAAATCAGGAAAAAGAATCCTGCTTTCATTAACTGGGGTCTAGTTTTTACATAATGTGATGCACAAGTACTGTCATGGTGGCAGACTCACATTTAGAATTCTAGCTGTCATCATTGAATTGGCAAACATTAACCAATTCGCAACCCCTTCCAAGTTGATGTGGCTCTCAAAAGTCCATTGGTAGGACAATAAAATCAGTATCATAGTACTTAGGCATGCAAGGGTTAATTCAAAGACATGCACATGCTGAGTATTTCATTCAAGAGTCCAGGCATTCCATTTCCATATTTTTGTCTCTATTCACATACTGCTAGGCTCCTTGATTAAAAGTCTTCCAGTGGTTTACTAGCACATACTATATCTCTGAATACACCTCTGAAATTCTTCCCTTCATAAATTATGTTTCTTAAATGCATCCTTATCAGGACCTCATAAAGAAAGCTGATGTACAATCTGTATGGCATCAAGTCACTAAAATAAGCATAAACATTATGATTAAAGTACTACGGTACTCTCTAGGTCCCTTTTCCACAGAAGTCAAACCAAGCTGCCCTGTCTAGTTCATGCCTTCTGTACACATACATAAAAATCTCATAGCTAGTTGTGACCTTACAAGTGCATGTGGGATTAAATGCAGGATGCCATTTTGCAATTCCATTTTGGGGGAAAAGCAAAGGAATTGGAGAGATTTCTCCTGCTACATGTTGGTCCTCCTGCATGTCTACACTCTATCAACACTGGCAGTGTGCATTTCCACATCTCTATCAATATCACAAGAGATTTATTTGGGTAAACTGTCCCTCTGGACCAAGAAAAGACATCACAGCTAGACAGCAGTATCCATGGAGACACACACTGCATCACACTGTGAGGTGGTTTGGGTCACACCTTGCTTCCTATGGTAGCTTGTTAGTACAAAAACACCAATAATAAATAAGTGACATGTTGCAGGGGTTGCATTCGTCATAGCACAGTCTCTTTTTCCATGACTTCTGATGGAGGCTTGTACCTGCGAACTCTTGGCTTGTCCTCCGGTAGGATCCTCTCGTGGTTCTACAAAGGGATGATGAATGAGAAAAAGAAAACTGTGCATGAATACAGCAAAGTGAAAACAAGGTAAAGCTCTCACACAACAGAAAGTACCATGTAGACAGAAAGGCACAAGTGAATATCATTGTTGCATGCATCAACTCATGTACATTTGTGATCAGTACAGGTACAAATATATTGGCGGTGACCATGACATTTGTACCATTCAATAACAAATTGCATAGTTTTCTCTGGTTCACTGGGGACATGAAAGGGATATTTTTGGTGCACAGAAATAATCATATGCACTTAATGTGGCCATAGAAACAGCGACTGTACTTGCAGTGGATTTCACGGTACATTAATGTAATCGCAGCTTTCATTTACTGCCTATAGATTTTGCACACTTAACAATGTATGTGAGCTTTGAATAACATCCTTGCCTACCACATTTAATTCTACATTTCTATAAAGGCAGAAGTAGATTGGCAGAGCCAAATGAATGGGATGATAAAGAGTTAGCAAAACTTGGGCTACCAAACACTAGAGTTTCCTTTATTTAGAAAACCTTCACACTGTGTGATCTGTTTTAGTATTTGTCCCAAAGTAAAAATATCTCAAAAATATGACATTAATTAATTCTGAATAGTGAGAGCAATCAAATGATGCCAGGTGACAGAGCTTCAAGAGTATCAGTTTCTCAGTAAGGATTATTGGGATTGGGCAACCGACATTCACAAATCAGAATCATCAGGGATGTACCAAAGATCGGTCAGGGATTGGTCTCTTGTGTGCTACATGCATCTCAATGTCAAAAACAGTTCAACAGTCAGGGAAGCTCTCATCTTCTCTCAACAGGACATGAAGAGATAAGTTTTTACAGAGAAATTAGGGAGACATGACATTCCTGCACTGAGATCTGAGCCTGATAACATCACTGCCTTAGAAATTACAAGTGAGAGGAAGGAGAATCATGCTTACCGCTGGACTCAGCCACGTATCGATTGTATCTATCTCCTTTGACCTCTTCTTGTCCTGCATGATTCACAAAGGGAGATTCATAAATTCATAAGAGAAATGAAAACACTACATCGTCGCGTGAGAATGATAAGGGCATTAAGTTGTCACTAAACCCATAGGCCCAAATTCATGAAGGTGATACAAATGAAACCATGTTTTAAACCATGGACAAAAACCATGGAGCGCCAAGTGTCGCACGGAATATTTCATTACAAAATCAGTCATTTCGTCGATGAAATGATATTTTGTAACGAAATGACAACATTTTATAACTAAATGAACATTTCTTCCACGCAATGATAATTTCGTTAACGAAACGGTCACTTTGTTGACGAAATGACCGATTTCGTAACGAAATATTCCATGCCACATTTGGTGCTCCATAGTTTTTGTCCATGGTTTAAACCATGGTTTCATTTGTACCACCTTCATGAATTCGGGCCATAGTGTTCAAAACAACTTAACGCCCTTCTCATTCTCAGCTGATGACATGAACTTCATTCATCTACATTTGTATATTATTGTTTTCAATCGTACTGTAGGTGTAGGAATAGAATTGAAGAACATAAAATGTTCTAGAATATGACTTGGTCCACTTCCATTCAAAAGCTAATGTACTACTTCACTACTGGGAATTCCCTCCTTTACCTTGCAAAGGGAACCAGGAAATGGGACCATTACAAAGGTTTCATGCATGCGAACACAATAACTTTGGTGCACGTCTTCTCTGGTGATGTGCAACGGTCACAAGTTTAGGTGAAAAGCACCTGCACTGTGGCAGGCCAGATAGAAATCATACAGCTGAAGACATAATAAGCTCTTTCTTAGTAACTGCATTATCTTTTAGTATTTAACAAATTAAAAATTGAACATTGCTACATGCTCTCACAAAAGGAATAACAGTAGGTCTTTTTAACTGGATGGTTATGATTTGGCAACATCTTAGTACATCAGAAATTCCAGCAGAAAAGTCAAATACCATTTATGCAATTTTTGTTGCTAAAACACTTGCTTATTCATGCTTTTCTCCACATTTGTAAGTTTATATCACTATAAATCTTGAATGACGTGAACGTTTTTCATGAAACTTTAACAATCAAGAAGGCTCTACAGGTACACAAGCATTTGCACACATGATGTGCAGTGGCTACCCATAGACTTTACACCAGACTGCACACTAGTCTGCTCCGCACAAATCTGTTCTATGAGTCTGAAAAAGAGATCTACATTGAGTTCAGCCTCTAATTATGTGTTCTTTAAGTCAACCTCAATACAACTTGTATGTCAAGTTCATCATACCAGATGATGTTATTTTAACTTTTGGCACTGTGTAATTTAAGTACGTAACCATGCATTACAAAACCTACATGAAGCTGCGATGAGAGATTATTTAGTTCAGGTTGGCTGATTGACACTGATGTCTGGACTCTAATTGCCAATGAATAGAGATTACCTAATCCCCTAATCCCTACTGTGTGACCATGGCCTTCTTGTTGGACTGAGGCACATTGCCACACCTGAGTGGGTCTAGCTAATCTACAACTACATGTAGGTTAAGTTTAATAGGATGGAATACTGAATGCCATGAAACAGCTTATCAAGTTAAAGCCAAGTGCATGAATGCATTATATTGAGAAGTGATTCCAATTTCCGTCACTACTGCTATGAATGGATGATCATAATTTCCTAAAACTTAGCGCACTTGTGACGCACATATTCTTTCCAAGACAGTTTCAGGGTATCAATGTCATTACTGCATTTGAAAGTCCTCATAAGGTTCTCATGAATGCTTTCAGGTGCATCAATTGTGCTAAATGGACATAAGCAATGTCAGACAGAAGACAGATGTGCACACGACACTTATTTCACACAATTCTATGTCTCCACACTTCAGAGTCAATAGACAGTAGACAAATACGTCCTTTAGAAAATATTAAATGCTGATCTACATGTATACAGAACAGACTCAAAACATGCTCAAGCTTATTAAGTATCCACACATTCATTTTTCCTTTTTTGTTGCTGTAGATTTATTTATGGTTTGTTTGTTTATTCTATGTACTGTGATGCCAGGTCATAGAACAGTTTGGGTCTATGTCTAGGCCTAAGGTTCTATGTCAAGGTGGACTGGGACTCACCACATAGTGTACCAGACAGCTGCATGGGATCCAGATGAGGAGGGAAATGATGAGGGTGGCCCCCACAACGTTGTCCTTGATGATGCGCCCTGGAGGGGTGGGGAGAAATACAGACAGGGTTAGGTACTACAGCAGTCAAGGAGAAGCAGGGCTGATCAGCCAGTGCAATTTAATACCCATAAAGACACTACGGTGTATGTACGGGTATGACACTATCATGGCCTGCTTACCAAGTGCAACATCTGGCACAAAGGCAAGTATATTAATACAAGCCAATGTGTTGTATCGTCATATGCACAGACACACACACGCATACCATCACATACTTACATTGTACATGCATGCACACACATTATACAGATGCACAATAGCATATGTAATCATAACTACACACAACAGCACTAATGAATAAATCTGAATCTTGTCTGTCACTCTGTCTGTCAATACATGTATAATAACCAAGAGGATTATGAAGGGTCAACATTGAAGGTCAGGGCTAGACTTACGCATAATCCTACTATAATCCCTGAGCTATTGATTTATACGCACAAATCTAGCACATCAGTTTTCTGGTGAGTAAAATGCACTCCCAACACAGTTGTAACACATTTTCATTACAATAAAGTAAAAATTCATGTCCCCAAATCACCCCCTAATATCTTTATACACGTAACTGTTCCACTATAATGAAATTTCAATATAACGAAAGAAAACTGCTGGTCCTGAGGACTTTGTTATATCACGAGACACCTGTATATGTTTAAGGTCACTTTGATTTGTTAACGCACCCTATGACAAGCTGTGAAATTCTTTTCAGACCGTTTATTTTATAATGACAAAGATAGTTGCCCACCAAACCTCCCTGAATTTTCTAAGGTTATGTGTAAATTTCTGCAAATGACTTTTCTTTTCTGTCATTGATTAGGCTCTTCACACGTTTTCAAAGCGACGTAATGCATAAGCTTGACTGACGCAACAGTTTTACAGAATTCATGTTCAAACAAAGAATGAACTTGCATACATGTAGACAAAATGACCAACATGGCCTGTTTTGTTTTGCATTGAATGCATCATTTCATTGTTTTCCATTGAATGCATTTATGGGCATTTCTACAGTAAAAGGGTACTTTTCAGGGATGTCTCTATATTTTCTGTTTCCTATGTGCATTACCCCAAAAACAATCTAATCTTCTAGAACACTTCAATGAGAGATAACTTTGCCCCAAAATTGCTTCAAACAAGCAATCTATTAAAATTTATGCCAAAATGAAAACTTTTGGGTGAACGCATGTAAGGCAGGACAGAAATCTATGTACTAACATATGAAGGTCAAATTGTGAATGCTCATTGAAACTTTGTTGTTTTTCAATTGAATGGCTTAATTTTGATGAGAGAAGATAATAACAGCTGTAAAATTCTATTGAAAATTGTGTTTTGTATCATTTCTAGACTTAGTGGTGAACGCGCGTGACATGGACAGACCAAAATCCTACAAGATTGTAAATTGTAAATTTACAATTGTTTTCTATCAATGTTGCAAAATACTATAATTTAATGAACACCTTTTTTTTGGTCACATGGATATCTTGCCAACCATCACTTACAAGGAATATACGAAAAATCATTATATCACAAGTGCTTTAATTCAGTGGACATAAAAACCAACATACATTGTACCTGTACAATTTTACAACTATCCTTTTTCTGCTCATGTGCAGAATGGAACAACAAAAAGGCTTATTAATAGGATTCTCTAAATTAGAGTAACAAGTATGCATACAGGACTACGTGCACAGATTTTGAACATTATCTTACCAAAAGTGGTGATGGTGAATCCCTCGAAGACATCAAAGAATCTCGCTATGGGATCCTGAGACTGTGGTACACACACTCCCTGGATGATTACAACAGAAGAGAAATACAGTATAATATGTGTGTGTGTATGCTTGTATGTATAATCCTTTGTACGTAGTAAGTACTCAAGAATGTATGTACAGCTGTACGTACATGTACAGTGTATGAATGTATCATAATATTCAGAGAAATATGTATGCATGTGTGTGTATGTATGCTCATATGCATACAATGTGTGTAAATGTATGAATGTATATTTGTGCATAATCTCAACTTTCACAAAGTACTTAATGCATTTCATACAACACTGTAACATTTGACATTTTGTCAACTTCTTCCATGTAAATGCCTTTATACTTTAAAAACCACAGTGACATGATCATAAGTCTGAAACGACAATGAACACTAATATTACAGGATCATGGGAACTGATCATGATTTTAATAGAATTGTAGTCGGCAGGAGATATTTCAGAACAGCGCCACATTACAAGCGAATTGTTTGGACATGCAAGAGCAGGATCTCACATTGTGCCCTAGGGAAAATTATGAATTAAAATAATTATTAATAAAACATAACACACAATTAATTGATTAGGAAAGCTGCTGTGACTGAAAAACAATGACTCAAGTATACAGCTACTAATGATGAGCAGCTGCACAGTGCAATCCTTACTGATAACAGAACTTAATTACCTCCTGACACACGCCCGACTCGCATGGCTTGCCGTTTGGGACCGGAATGGTCGGGGGAAACGGGAGGCACTCGTCATTTTGTAAGCAGCAGAAATAGCAGGAGAGCTCCACTGAATGATAGAAACCAGAAGGGAGAGAAAGGGAAGTCAGACTGATAGATTCTCTCGCTTTTTGTTTGAGTGGAGTTTGGAATATAATATTTCACGGGTGTTGCTGTTGTCTCTTTGCTGTTCATACAATCATACCAGCAGAATAAGCAGGATAATCCAAGCATAGAAGCACAATCATTTATCAGTAGTGTCTAGGTAAATATTTTCTGTTTCATTTGCTATCTTTCTGTACAACTCAGTCCCACATATTGCAAATTGTGCAATACTCAAAAACAACTTCTCACTACACTGTACATCATTCCAGTGGCATTAACATTGTTTTTGTTTTTGTTTAATCTTTACACCTGAATAATCTCTTTCTTTCATTCTGACATCAACAGCCAATCGGTGTTTTCACATCAGCCGATAAAAACCAAGCTCGAGATATTTTTCGCGATCGCAAATTAGCGCGCTATTTCATTTCCTATTCACATCAGCCCGAAGAGAAATAGCCCAAAATATTTTCGAGCTAATTCGACAGCTGAGCATGCACAAACAGTGTCGGGTATACCAGTATAGCGCACGCTTTCGGGTCACACACGCTAGGCATGATGGGATGCATCGCGCTAATTTCTTGAGGTGATTTCACATTATCAAATAGCGCGCTAGTTCGCTATGTTATCCCGCTATTTCAGATATTTCCCGAGTTGGACTCAAGAAATTTTCTCGATGGGAGCGATACAATTAGCGCGCTAATTTGTGTTCACATTATCAAATAGCGCGCTATTTCGTGATCGGGTTAATTTCCCAAGTCAGAAAATAGTGCGCTATTTCGAAACATCGGGCTGATGTGAAAACGCCTATTGAAATAAACACTTTGGCGATATATTTCATGCAATGTGATAATCAGAAAACTTGTGTGCTTCTTGACAATATTATATCTGATCATCTACAACAATTACGGTAAAAAGCTTACGAATGACACTCCATATTTTACAATGAAGAAGAGTAAATCAACTTTAGACCATTGTAAGGCAACATGAAAGTAGTTTGATTTTCATCGGGAGGGGTAGCGTGTACAAGTGTTATCAGATGCAATGCTAAACTAATCAGATTTTCTTGGAAAAAAAACAAACAACAAGAACTTCTGCTAAAATGTGTGCAACTGCTTTTAAAAAGTCTAAAACACTTAGACTGCTACGGTAAATGGTCAGATGTTCCTCTGAATCAGCAATGACAGTTATCATCTCATCATCTGAATATAAACCAAACACAAATATATGACAAAGTATTTGTGAACTCACAAGAAGAGCAAATACAGGAAGTAAAACCTCTGGCCTCGCAAAACGCCTGGCACTGTCCGTTCACGCATGTACCACTGCAAAGAGTTAAACAAGCACAGGGCGTAAGTACAGGTAACATAATCAAAAAGAAAATACATTACAGAAATCAGAAAGTGTGCTAAGATGGAGAGCCAACATGACCTGTTAATATGAGATTTGATTTCATTGTCCACTTCACAAAGAAATTCCCTTTCTACTTTGCTGAAATGTGACCTTGCATTATTATTATTTTTTTTGTCCTTTTTTTTGGTGACAGTCAAATCTCGATGGTGGAGATTCACAGCTTTCAATAAAAAAATAATGCTTCAGAGTTGAATGTTCCTAAAGGCCACCGCAAACTACACGACTATCGTTCGCACGATCAACTGACTTTGGATCTGAAATAAACAAGCGTGTTTATTCCGAGGCTATACTGATTTATTTCAGATCCAAAGTTAGTCAGTCGTGCGACAAAAAGTTCGTACAGTGTGCGGTAGCCTTGACTAATCAAAATTTAAAGGACTGACCATCCAGCTTGCAGGAATGTCAATTTCAAATTTGGCAAAGGAATGAAGATCTATTTCTGAGACCACTCCCCTGGAATTCAAGCATATTGGAAATGACATATTCCACATGCATACAATAAGAAATAGGCAAAGTTCATTGGAGCCATAGTTACATACAGATTCTGAGAAGAACCGATTTCACTTGACTTCACATTACCTGGCAGTCTACATCATTTTACATAAACGCAAGCATGATGAAATTATTTGCTATCTTAATCCTTTGTGCCCTTTGAGAGCCGACTGGCACAGAAAACACCCATTGATGTAAACACAGACAAAAGACAAGGGCACAAAATGGGTTTGAGCATCTTACAGTGGATAGAACCTAGAAACACAGACAGACAACTCTTGTCATACACAAGGAAATGAGGTCTCTGAGATTACAGATCACTCAGCTTCTCTAAAACACCCGTCCTCTCTAAAGTGGTAAAAGATTGCTCTTACTTGTCAATACACTCGGTCCCATCCTGCACCGGGCGGGGAGGGGGACAATTGAAGTTGTTACCAGGACAACTGGCCTGGGCGTCACAGTAGGCATTCTGCTCCGTACTCTGCCTGCAGATCTTGGTCGGGGGAGCGAACTGGCAATTCTCGCAGCACTCTGAATTTTGATCGCTGTCGATGGGTGGGGAAACATAAGGTTACCCTATTGTGTAATTTGCAATACCATTTTCAACAACCAAACTGAATTAAGTGAGCTACAGCATATTTCACTTTCATTTTATTGTGAAATTCCATTCAATGTTGAACAAAAATTGATGAAAAAGGATAGGTATCTATATAAAGGAAAAAGATAATACTTCAACTTTGACTCTTTGAGGCCCAAACTAATGTGCACATAATCCTTACTTATCATCTCTATTACATGCAGGCATCACACACAAAAAAAAAGAAGGAATATAGCTGAAATACACAAAGAATAGAGGATCACAAAGCGGAAACTCATGGACACAGCCAGAGGAGTCACCCTCACCTGCAGATCTTGCCTGGCTTTAGCTGACAGGTGGAGGTACAGCAGGGGTCTGGGTGGTTGGAGTCAATCACCCCTACATCACACTGTTCACCATTCTCCAGACGGTAGTTACCACAGAGGGAACTCTGTGATGGCTCTGTACATGGACAGAATGAAGGCATGTTTGATTGCTTGTTAGTTTGTTTTTAGACTGATCTACTTGCTTCTTTACAAACTATCTACTCATTTATATGATGATTGTTCATATGCATCGTTATCACTAAATTGATAAAAGTGCTTCCTTCATCTTTACTTAAATTCATTTACAGAGCATTTCCTTATAATTAACCTTTGCAATTTTTCACTCATTAGGTGATACGCTATCAGCGTATCACCTATTGTGATTGTCAAAATCTCTCTTTATTTTTTTTAATTTTTCTTTCTTTCTGGACAATTTTGTGTCGTCAATATCTCAACAATGACATTACGGAATGACATGAAATTTTCAGTCAACATGTCTCATAACAATATCTAGCCACAATAAGGTTTTCAGGACAGTAACATATCTATGACGTCATCTAGGCGCCATTTTGTGATTTTCGGACCTTGTCACATGATCGATCATAACTTCATAACTAGATGTCATTTCTGCATCATTTTCGGTGGACATGAAGTTCAGGTCACGCTCTATCTTACTTTTTAACGCTAGTTACCCAGGTCTTCATTACGCCCGCATATGCGCACGTCAAAATTTTAAAAGCCTCAAAACGACTTCCCAATGGGAAATCTCGAAGTTTCAGACAATTTTAAGCGTTTCAAACATTTTCTCGCGTGCGCGTCCGTCCGCGCAATTTCGCGCGCAGAGGGCGTAACCAACATGAAAATGCAATTTTTTTGACTGATTTGGATTCCCGATACTTTGAGTAACAATATCCATTGATTTCCGATCAATTTTGACCTATAACAAAGGAATACACTGGCGTCAAAGTTGAAATTCTGCGCGCGCGTCTTTCTGCAAATATAGTGAAAAAACATGTCTTTGTTTATTTCGCCACAGCTCTTTAAATCGTCCGTTGACCCTATATTTCTATTGCATATTACAAAAGCATATGAATTGTAAATATCATTCCAAGTATCAATATTGCCAGGAAAACTCGATGACGTCATCATATCGTCATTTTAAATAAAAAAAGTGGAATTGATTTTTTTGAGGTACTGTTTCTGACATTCATTTGCTCGTATCTCTGTTGTTTAAGCTCAATATTATCCCAAATTCGTATATTTTGTACTTTGAACATTTGCCTTTCAAGTCCATGTCATGGTTTTGAAATTTGATGACGTCATCATACTGGAAATTGTGATTAAAAGTAAAGATGCAAAATCGGACAAGTTTACGTGTTATGTCTATGGGAGGTGATTTTTTTAAAAACCATCCATTGACTTGACAACGTTTAAGCACCTTTATCTCAGCTGATTTTGCTTCATTTCCTCTGAAATTTAAGTATGTTGTAGCTGAGACAATAAGCTGCAGTAATCATGCATTTTGTTCTTTGAAATCTCCTCATGAGGTTGACAATTTCGCAGTTTAAAAATGAAAATGAGAATGGAATGTGGACGAATCGATTCCTGATTCATCTTTCACATACATAAGTTTACGTTCCTCATATTTTCTCGTCGAGACGTATGGCCGAGTGGTTAAAGGCGCCGTCTCAGAGACGTGAGGTTGCACTCGTGCGGGTTCGAACCCCACAAGATCACGAAACAAAATACCTAGCTATGTTACTTTTTTTTTCTCCAACGGTGTATTACACATTCGTCCACGTAGAAATTATGTTCGTATATAAACGCACCTATACACACACACACACACACACACACACACACACAATATCCCTCTGTTTTGTGTTGGAGACCACATTGCTTCGACTGCTGCAAAATGTTGCATCCTGACTCTGTCAAACCGATCATAGTATGTAATGGCGACAACGGAGGTATTGTACTTTGAGCAATTGTCTTTCAAGTCCATGTCATTGTTTTGTACTTTGATGACGTCATCACACTGAAAATTGTGATTAAAGGCAAGGTATCAAAATCAGCCGATTATAGGTTTTATGTCTGCGGGACATATTTTTCCGAAATTGCCAGAAATGGCACAGCGACATCAGTCGTTACAAGGCCGCATTTCCGTCTAGCAATGCAATACATGTTCACGCGGCCACGATTGTTGAGTGGGCATTGACTTTTTCCCCCTGTAATATCTATACATTTTTTTTTTTTTTTGCCTTACCGTTTCCGTGGATGTCCCGTGGCCGAGTGGTTAGAGAAACCGTTTTGCATGCACGCTCAATATAACTTCAAGGTGCCTATATCACATTCTTTTCTTTGTCAATCACAGATGACCGACATCTGATGACCCCAGGCGTATCACCTAACTCGTCAGTGTGACCGAGTTTCATGTCTCGTTCATTCTTTCATCTACTTATTCCAAATATCACAATCGATTTTGAGGTGATACTACCTCATCTGAAGGCCACAAAACTGTCTCTGTCTTATGACAAATACTAGGACAGGGCAGGAGTGGCACTAATTTGAAGTGGAAGCACAATCACGTATCCTTATTACATCAATCTGTTACAATACCTGACATTTGCAAGATATTTGCCCTTTGTCGGAAAACACAAAACAAAACAAAGCCAAAATTTTACACCAACCTCGGCTTGTGAGGGCAGTTTGGTATGTAAGGGGCCCTATGATTTAATGAACCTGTCACTGTGCACTCACAAGCAGGCAAAAAGAATGGGGATTATTTCCATCTTTATGTTACGATCATGGAAAATATTTGACACACTAATTGACGAAACAAGCAACTTTACTCTATCACTTAATCACTTACCTGTGAAGCATCGGGCTGACTTTGCCCTTAAGACCGGCAGGATAAGACGTTTACTGCACAAGGAAAATTTCTGTGGAGGGAAAAAGATAATCATTATGTAATGGCCATGCACCAGCTCACTCGAACAAGCACAAGAGACCTGGGCGTCTCACACTCAACTGAACATTGCAAGTTCACCTTCCATGCATCCTTGCAGAACATATAGAACAAACATGTGGCAAACAGGAAAGTACGGCTTTAACCTTCTGCGCCACATCAAGTAACTGTCCATAGATCTGTGTGTGTGATTTGTGCACATGACTCACTGGCACAGAAAGGGTTAACAGCCTCCAGGGGGGAAAGGTTTCCATTTGTGTATTCCATCACACTGGCAAAAATACACGTAAATGCCAAGCATGAGGATAATTTAGCCACTTGCAAAGAGAAGATCACAACGTAAAAACCAGTCCCCAATTTCAGCCCCGGCCCCAGCGGGGCCACCTCTAGATCAGCCATAAATAACCTTTAAAGTACATTCACTAATGTGATTTACTCAGAGTCTTTCCAATTTCGTAGAAGTCTGTTTGCTTCTTTGTTTTTAGAGATTCTCTAAGCTACGGATTCTGAGATCCCCTGGGCAGTCTCAAGGGAAGTTCTTGTGTGAAGATTCTGTCTGCTAAATTTGGTGATAACTTTGACCATGTGTTTCCAAGAAGAAGATGTTAATGTGAACAAACTTGAAACCACAGTATAAAACCAATGTACTTTCTCATACCACTAACTGGGCTTGACCACTTTTGGTGCTAGAGAAGAAGATTCCTAATGATTCCTTTTTTTGGGGGGGGGGGGGGGGGGGGGGGGGGGGGGCAGGGGGGCATGGTACCCCTTTGAACAAATCGAGATCCCATCCCCCTAGGGATGCTACACTATACCTAGCCAAATGTGGTGAAATCCGTCATGGGGTTTTCAAGGAGAAGATGTAAAATTTAATATTTTCCTCAGTCTGGATTTTGATAGTTGGATTGTCGTACACCATTGCTCTACATCTGTATGTTTGAGCACATGAATGAGGGACATTCTCGAAAAACAGTGCTCGACTACAAATGAGGCTACCCTGGGTGAAAATATTGAAGACATGATGAGTTAGACTTTACTTGGAATATTTTGTACAGTGTATGAGCACATCACTCTTCAGACTGTTCTCCTTGTATGTGGGGAGAAAAATTTTTAATTCATTAGCAGAATTCATTCTGTAGAGATGAAGGTACAGTGATTGTCCTTACTTTATTGTTGGGCTGGGCTCCCGTCACAGATGCGGGGTACATGAGGTAGTTTCCTCCTTGATCGTTGCCAGGGGAACACTCGTCACCCTCGTTTCCGGGGTCATGCTCACTCCCAAAGTTGTGTCCGAGCTCTATATATACGATGAAATAAGAGCATGTAAGATTGTAACTACAAGTATTGTAATGCACCATCATCCACTGAAAGTGATTCCAGGGCCTTAAAGGTGCATGGTCCCGGTAGTGTAGAGGGCACTGTTGATGATACTGTCGATCACCATTAGCATTGATACGAAGATTACCGAAGTTGAGCTGTCATCAAGAGTAAAGTGCGTAGGTGTTGCTATGTAACGTTGCCTTCGTTGTCTTCTCTGCGCATCACGCAGTCTGTAGTAATGCCAGGGTGCGTGCATAAGTGCTTGTTATTATGACATCACAAAAGAAGTTTGCTAAAGCTGTCATCTCCCTCAGCCGAATCATGAGCCGAACTGTGATCGGACCACTGACTACAGTGAATCGGACTTCTTCGGACTCGGGGAAGTGGGCCTAAGCGTAAGCGCCAAAGAGGAGTCGATAGCATAGGTCTCTATAGGAAACTTGCGCCGTGCACCTGCGTACGCATTTGACTAAAACACCGGGACCATGCACCACATTTATTTCCTGTCCATTAAAGGGTGTGAACTCTGTGCATTTCTGACTCACTGGAACAGAAACAGTTAATACCAGTCTATCCCACTGGGAATGATGATGGTGCATTAATGCCATAGACTTGACACAGAGACACAACCCTTGTCACTCTCCTTGGGTGCACCCAACCCACCCAGTGTTCGAAACTGGTACAACTGCTTAGTTACCCACAATAACAGCAAATGTGTAGCTGACAAGAAGCCCACATGTAAGCACTGAAAAGTACCACTCTTCATCAACCCACAATAGCCTGATGTATTGATAGCATGTACATACTCATGTCAATCTCAGAAATACATACATTGCACTATCTGACTATTATCCCCCCCCCCCCCCCATTTTTCTTCTTTTTTTTGGGGGGGGGGGGGGAGGCAAAGGATTTGTTTTTTTAAACCACTATATATGTGAAACCGCATCACAAAACCAACAAAAAGTTGGCAGACATGAATTTTTAGTTAAGAGCAGGTTCTGAAAGAGCAGACTTTAAGCTCTAAAATGATGTATAACTCAATTCAAATGGCCTCACAACCTATCTATAAAATATTGAAAAGAAAGCACACACTCTGGAAAAGTGTGAACTGAAAAAAGAGGCTCTGAAGTACAGGGACTATTCAAGCGCTTAATCTTTACCAAGCTTGCTAGCTGTGCAATGAATGGGACAAAAAACAGGATGTAACCACTGGAGCAACAATGAAGGGATTATCAGATTAAGCTGAAATTGAGCATGCTTTCCTCACACATTCTGTCCATGATTAATGCCAACTTTCAAAGTAGCAGCATCATCCTTTCTACAGTTACTAGCATTGAAAGTGAAGGGTGTATACTGGGTTTTAAGAAATAGAAAGGGAAATCTATAAAATACACCCAATCACACTATTCTATCAACAACAACAAAAGTGCTTGAGAAAAACTGCTACTAACACAATTTCCTGTTCTTTGTACAATCCAAAACTTTGGCATAATGTAGAAGAAGACCTGCTCTTTCAGAAAATATGAGAAACTCAGAATTGGTTATGTTGACCCATTTCACCCATTTTGAGTCCTCACACAAAATCAGTGTGTGTGACTTTTTGTTGGTTTTGTGAAGCACGGTCACATAAGGTCAACATGAATCCACCTGAACATGATATTTATATATTAGGTGCTTTTTGTATGAGCACAAATTAGTACTTTCTACATCATCACACTGACACAATTGCAACCGTAACATAATATACTGAACTGCCAGAGACTGCTTAAATTTGTCTGGAATTTTATTAATTAAGAAAACATGTTGGATGTAAACATGAAAGCAAGACTAATAATATGAAAGGGGATCTCAAGTATCTGACAGCAACTGCCTTCTATACAAACTAGCAAATTTATGAATTCCAAACATTGAGTTGACTGCTTATGTGACGTGACAGAAGATCCAGAATGGTAGCCATTGACCTTTAACCTTGATGGTTTGCTATTATGTAGATATATCAAGTGACCTCACCATGTGCAGTGACAAGATCTGCCTCCTCTGTGAGAACACGGCGCCCCCAGTTGATGGTGGTCGTCAGGCCAGTATTGAGGTACTGCTTGCCGTTGCTTGAATAGTACACTGATGCAAAGGAAGGCAAGAAACAAATGGTATCAGGTGGAAAGTGATTTCAGGACAGTGGTTCAAGTGCATAAAAAGCCAAAGAGGGTTTGCATAGCCACCTTTAGGCAATAAATGCTCTGTTATCTTTGTCTTTTGAGGATAGACAGAGAGAGGCAGGGAGAGAGAAACATTCTTGGAAATTGGAAGAAATCATTCAATGAACAACCAACAGAGAGTGCATTAACATAAACGTGCAGAGAAGCTTCAAAACCACCTAGGCTAATAAACACACTGACAGCATGGTACTACAAGAGATCCTGTTTTAGATGAACTACAAGTACTAACGACATACCTGGTATACAGTTTGAAATACAGACACATTAAAAGCATTTAGCCTCTTACACTTGGAGGGTAACGATTGTTAATATGTATTCAATCCATGGCAATAATCATATCTTGGAAGCTGCAGAAGTTTTATAGCAATCACCATTACTGTGTTTCTGAAAGCGAACCCACTTAAACCTGTTGAGGACGGACTGATTTTGCTATAACAATAACAAGCATTTCCCATAGAAACCTGCCCACGTATTCTTGGGACTCGTTTTCAATGGGTTAAGCATGCATTTGTGCCATAATCTTGTAATGGTTTGCATTATATCATGTGCCATTGTGCTCCCCATCTTTTTTTAAAATAAATAATATTATAAATAGAATCAAACATATTCTGAGGAGGTCCAGTGTACAACATATAAATTAGATACCTGATGTGCAAATGCCGCCAACAGCATTATTCCTTGGGGTACCAATGTAGGCCAGGCCCAGGACTCCATTTGAGAAGTCTTGGTAGGTGAATAGATGGGCCAGGCAGTACTTGCTGTGGTCCTCTTTACTGTACACCTGCCCAGTGGCAATTGAGAAAACATTAAGGTTTGGATGGTATAAAAGGGAGAGAGAGATAGATAGATAGGTAGATAGATAGAGTGTAGATAGATAGACAGATAGACAGATAGATAGATAGATAGATAGATAGATAGATAGATAGACAGATCGATAGGTAGATAGATAGATAGATAGATAGATAGATTGACAGATAGATAGATAGATAGATAGATAGATAGATAGATAGATGTAGATAGACAGATGGATGGATGGATGGATAGATAGACAATCAGACTCATTCAAATCACATGAGAATAGCTGATACCTGCTGCTGACTACTGCCAGTCAACTGGCATGAATTACAAGGAGATTGTATCACTCTCCAGTTCTTAAGGGCGTGTGTTTTATGTGGGATAGACACATTGAGAGAGTTTGCATCCTCCTCTTCATCACAAAATGAAGAGAAATCTCTCACAAGCATGAGCTGTTGTTCTCTAATATGTGGGACTTCCATTTAATGTATTATCAAACGGATAGTGTTTCACCCCACACTATCAACAGGGATCAGCATGACCACACATACCATGCAACAGAGGGATAAAGAAAAGGGAAAGAGTGAAATACTTATTTCACTCTTTTCCTATTCTTTATCCCTCTGTTGTTCCTATCTTGTTTGATGTTGCCTCCCTATTCATCCTTATCCTTCACAGGTTGCCCCCATGATCCTTGGGATCATCACTGACCCTCCTCTGCCTTTTGTCTGTCCACTCTCCTGCTTTAATCCCCCTCCCTTTACCTGTTGGGCTCCTTGCCCATGACTTCCAACCCTTCCCTTTTGTTTTCTTTGTTCTATGTCCTTAGCTCTCCCCTGACTGTGCTTGTTGTGTGTAGTCCTATATCTAAATGTGATTGCTTTCCCTGCATGTTTGTCATTTTGCCTCTGACGAAGATTCTGCTAGGATTGAAAGTTTAGACCCCTTTTGACTCAAAGTATAATTCTGGTGACACAAACTAATCTTACCAAAAAAAATTTAGGAATTTAATGCTACATTGTGCAAATTCCCAATCATTTCACAAACGGGAAGTACAAGTCTTCGGACTTTTCACCTGTCTGTGTGTTTTTGATGGCAATACACCTGATCAATTTCAATTTCAATTTCAATCGTTTCATACAAAGTTAGAATGAAATTACATCAAACAAAAGTTACAAAAATATGAACAATGACATAAAACACAAGTGTGTGGGAGTGGTACAATTATTTTTTAGCCACAAGAAAGGTAGTTGGTGGTTTGATAAGCATGATTAGGGTCTCAAGTCAATTCTCGCTTTCGCCAATGTGCAGAAAACTTCTGTGCACGCTGAAGAGCCCTGTCACAGATGCACTGTGGGATTCCTCGGTGCCATTGTCACTTCCGGTTGTCTCGCGCGCGTCGCAGTTCCCATACGATTCAATGGAGTTATTTGTCTGCTTTTACCTTGTTACTCCTTTTTTCTTGACTATAATTCAGCTTTGAAAGAGTTGAAAGTTTCTAAATTTTACTGATTTGTGGTCACTAGAGTCACGGTTCACTACTGCAAGGCTTCAATGTGCTGGTCACATGATGTAAAGCGAAGAAATCTTCCAACAAAAAATACCCCTGGATAAAGACAGAACGTGACCTGAGTGCATATATGCAGACAAAACCGGGGCAAGTTTGTCCAATCTGCTTGGAGGGGGAAAGACGTTACCTCCAGGAGTTCTTGTACCCCCCACGGATCTTCCTCCGTCCTCAGAACGTTGTAGTTCTTGTCCGAGGATGGAGACGCATGCTCATGGACGGTGATCTGGAGGAGCAAAATGAAGACAACATCACTGTCAAGATGCCGTTCTCATCACCTCGAAATAACAAATCTCCCTTCATTCACCAAATTGGCAATTCAACAGATTGCTTTTATTTTATATTGCCAACCAGCATGGGAGTTCGATAAAACACAAATATCAATGCCTGTAAACATCACTGCTTTAATACATAGCCCTCTAATACCACGTGCCTGTTGCACAAAATAATATCAAGCTTTTTGGTGATTAACCTATTGAGTGTTAACTAATCTATCAAGTTACAAAGACTACAAAGTACAGGGCACTCAAAGGGTTAAAAGGAGGTAGAGAGATTTGCAATGTCCCAACAACACATAGTCCATGGGCCAAGACCCGAAAAATGGGTTGTTGGTACCATCTGAGGTGGCACAACCTTTTTGGTGTCAGTTTGTTTGTCGGGCATAGATATGCTTATCAAGCTATGATAGCATTTCCAAATGAGTAGCTTAGTCATAATAAATGAATTTTTAACCAATTTGGTCTCGTTTTTATATCCCTATACTTCTGAATCGAAACTAAACCGCTATACAAAGAAGAGCACTGCCTTCTGTATGTCCACAGGTGTTCTGTTGTAAACGCGGTGTGCTTAGTCTTTAGTCAAGGCAGCGAAGGGAATATCCAAAGGGTTATGATGTCCACAGCTGTCACGCGGTGCGCTTAGTCTTTATCTAGACCAATGTACCGTTATCATATCCAAAGTTCCTCATAAAAGGGATTATCTATACTGTTTTTATACTACCCTATCAACAAATACATCAGTTTTAAACAAAAATCACTCTGTTCATTGACAATATCATTCATTATAATGTGTCGTAGTGTATCGGTACATTGTTTTTGCATTATCTTATATTGTTGGAGGGAAATAAAGCGACATTGGCGTGGTATCAGCGTTTTCACCGTAGCGTTTTCGTCGGAAAATGATAAATAATTGAAAGATACGGTAAAATTAACGAGGAATTGCTTTTGTTGTTGTTGTTTTTAGATAAAAGGATATACACTGTATCATACGCTTTGGATATTCCCTTCGCCGTCTAGAATAAAGACTGAGCGCTGTGGACATCATAACCTTTGGATATTCCTTTCGCTGCCTTGAATAAAGACTAAGCGCACCGCGTTTACAACAGAACACCTGTGAACATACCACAGAGCTGCATTTTACAGCTCTATGGAACATACAGAAGACAGTGCTCTTCTTTGTATAGCGGTTAGTTTCGATTCAGAAGTATAGGGATATAACAACGAGACCAAATTGGTTAAAAATTCATTTACTATGACTAAGCTACTCATTTGGAAATGCTATCATAGCTTGATAAGCATATCTATGCCCGACAAACAAAATGACACCAAAAAGGTTTTGCCACCTCAGATGGTACCAATATCTGGCCTGGCCCATGGACTAACAGTCGGCACCTGCTCATAGCTGATTTGTTATTGACATGGTACCATTTTGTGCTCTCCCCAGCACATTTTGTGGATATTATTTTTACATCCTGCTGGGAATGTGTTTGCTTGGACTCGAGTGGCTATCATGAACATTTGTGACCCTGCATCACAAAACCATCAAAAAGTTGCCAGACATGATTTTCAGGTCAGGGCAGATTCTGAAAGAGCATGCTCTGATCTTTAAAATGGTGTATAACTCAATACAAATGCACTTTCCTATCAACTTATCTACATAATGGAATAAAGGACACACTCTAGAAAAGTGTGTACTGAGGAAATAGGCTTTGAAGTTTAGGGTCTATTCAAGTGATTTGAATACATTGTAATCTCACCAAGCTGTGTACTAAATGGGACAAAAAGCAGGATGTCAAATTCAATAGAAGCCACATTGAAGGGATTATCAGATTGAGCTGAAATTTTGTGCACTCCATTAGGACATTCTATTAATGACAGAGCTGCCAACTTTTGTAAAAGCCTTTCAGTACTTTGATGGCTGAAAATCAGTAATTTGCACCTTTTCGGAGTGAAAATCAGTAATCCTCAACAGTGTAATAGAATATATCACAGACAATGATTTCTAAAATCAGTAATTTGCTTGTAACCTTCAGTATTCTTTTCCAATTTCAGTAGAAATTACTGAAAATCAGTACTAGTTGGCAGCTCTGTAATGACTTATACTAACTTTGATGTTTTGTAGGGTCTATTAAAGTGCTTAATCTTGCCAAGCTATGCTTTATGTAGTGAATGAGACAAAAAGCAGGACACAAAACTCAATAGCAACCACAGTGAATGGATTACCAGATGAGCTGAAATCTTGTGCACTCCATTAGGACATTCTATTCATGACTAATACTACCTATGATGTTTCTCGGGTAGTAAAGTGCTTAATCTCACTAAGCTGAGCTGTGTAATGAAAGGGACTAAAACAGGATGTAAAACTCAATAGCATCTGTAGTGAATGAGTTATTAGATTGAGCTGAAATTTTGTGCACTCCATTAGAACATTCTATTCATGACTAATGCTAACTTTGATGTTTTGTAGGGTCTATTAAAGTGCATAATCTCACCCAGCTACATGTATGCTCTGTGTAATGAATGGGACAATAAGCAGGATGAAAACCCAATAGCAACAGCAGTGAATGCATTATTTGATTGAGCTGAAACTTTGTGCATTCCATTAGAACATTCTATTCATGACTAACACAAACTTTCAAAGCAGAACCATCATCTTTTTCAAAAAGAAACATTTTAAAAGTGAAGAGTGTGTAAAGTTTGTTTTCTTTTTTTTTTAATAGAAAAGAGGCCTGTATTAAAGACATAGCTAATAACAGTATTCTACTAAATCTACTAAATAAAAAAGTGCAAACAATGCACATTTTGCTATTGTTTCCATGATCCCACACTTTGGAATTATGTAAGATTGCTCAATAAGAAAACTTAAAAATTGAAGATTGACCAGGTTGACCCGTTCTACTGTATACTGTAAAATCTGGTCTACATAAAGTCAGGGCATGCAACTTTTTGTTGGTTTTGTGATGCATGGTCACATCTGTAATATTTATAATCATGATAATGAGGTGCAACATACATTTCTCGCGTATCATGTTGAAATGGGTACCGCTTGGCTTGGAGTAAATTTAGCCCTAAGAATTTCATTTGATGATGGCTGGGGTAGGTACAAAAAATGAGACTGGATGTCCTTTTTAAAAATGAGGAAGATTAAATATCAGCATACAACTACACAGCTCTTGTGTAAAGCATACCTCTTTGATTTCAAACTGGAACCCAGAGTATCCAGGCTCCCATTCGGTATGCTTGTAAAGCTCATCTACTCGGTCAATCAAGCTGATCTGAAACACAGAATGGACAATAAGAGATAGATACACTGTAAGATACAGAATGGACATTAAGAGATAGCTAAGACACACAGATCTTGCTGCTGGTCATTTCTATGTTTGGTATCCATAAAAAATGTGCCTAGCAGTACTCAAAGTGAATGCAAAGTGTCATAGGATGGGGGGGGGGGGGGTTCGTTGATATGTTTGTTTCTTCATTGGGTCATTTAGTTACACCTCGTGAGTCCAGGCTTGGTATCAATTGTACAGTTAATGCTTTGCAATTTCTCTTCACCTGATACTGTTGTTTCTTTAAAGCCATAAAAATCACTGGATTGGTCAAGATATGACAAGAACATGGGACAGGAATGAATGCATATTTGTTTCCCTCTAATTTGTCTGGATTTAAATACATTTCTACCTATCATCTTGTAGAGTAACAAAGCATATATGGCTATCATCTACTGTATCTACAGTAGTCTGTGGACTAAAGAGGAACATTTTTGGTGTAAAATCTTTCCTGAAAATGACATGTTTAATAGTCCAATCTGGGGAAAAAAACAGTATTTTTCATGAAATCTGCAACACATTTGGCAAAAAACAAACAAACAAAACACAGTACATACCTTGCAATACTACCAAAAAAAAAAGAAAAAAGAAAAAAAGAAGAAGAAACAACTGGAATCTCTGACAAAGCAATAAGTGGTATCCCCCTCACCAGGTAGTTGATGGTCTTCTGCATGTTACTTTGCCCCATGGCCTGGTAGAACCTGAAGTCTGCAGTGAGCAAGAGTGGGCAGCGATGGTAGCGAGGTGGCGCCCTCTTTTGGCGGGAGTGAGATGTATCTGGAAGCAGTCACAGGATAGTATGCAAAGAGACACCACATAGTCAGTACAGCTGAATATGAGCTATCTTGTGTTGTTGGGGTTTTCTACTTTCTCTCTCTCTGTATCTTTTTACCTTCCTGGTTTGTTTTTTTCTCTCTTTCTCCCTCTCGCTCTTCTGACTTGTTGTATCATCGTACATGTACTGCACATCATCCTAATATTTCACTGATCATCCAAACTGTTGAATTTTTGCTTTTTACTTCAAGAGGTTGTCCAGGGTTATCCTGTATCACCCTGAGCTTTTTTTTTTTTTTGACAATAAGCATGTGCCACAACACAAGAAATGTGAGAAAACACAACCAAAGATGCAGTACAGAGCACTCCCACTATAATGAACACAGTTAAAATGAAATTCCAGTTACAACGAAGTACAAATTCAGGCCGAAACATTATCCACTCTATGTATTTCTATTGTTTATTTGTTTGGTTATAACGAAATTTTGATATAACGAAAGGAAATTGCCGGTCCTGAGGACTTCGTTATAAGAGGAGTCCACTGTAGCAAACAACTTGGGAGGACTTACTGCTTTTGTGCACATATCTTTGACCGCTGAGCTGTTCTGGTGTCTTCTCGTACTTGAGACCTTTTGGCAAGTGATGGTCATGTGGGCAATACACAGAGCTATGGTGGGCAAAGGAGACAAACAATAGCAAAGAGCATCAAATGAACATTACCTTCAATGTCCAGCTTAAAGTGAATGCCAGCTTCAATGGGCAAGTTCATGTTTGTGAGTATGTGTGGTTGTGTGTGTTAGTGTGTGTGTGTTGGTGTGTGCGTTAGTGTGTGTGTGTGTGTGTGGGGGGGGGGGGGGGGGGGTGGTGGGGGAAGGCCTGAGGGGGATATTGGCCCTGTAACTCTTAATGTGCCAGGCCCAAAATCCCTAACGTGCCAGAGGTTTTCACTTAACGCCAGAACGTTTCGAAACTGGACTGACAGTGAAATTTAAAACCGCCATATCTCTGAAACTATTGACTGTTTTGAATTGAGTTCTACACAGCATATATCAAGAAATGTTTGTTCTTTCGTGTCATGCAGTCAGTTTGCCACAATATCTATCTGAACCTGAAATATTGCAGAAATAATTGATACATCAAAAAAATAATCAGAAATTTTTATGTAGTATGGAAAAAAAAAGAGTCAGTCGTGTTTTTTCTTCAATAGAACGCTCCCTTGACTCTGTGAGGAAGTTTTAGAGCAAGATCTCCTCTTTCAAATGATAAGAAAATTGCCTTCTAGAATTGTATGATTCCAAAGATACTAGCACTTCATTTTGTCTTAGCAATTTCTCTTTCTGCCTCAGTAATTCATTCCCAAATCTGAGTCCTTTAGTCCCAGATCCTGTATTTGAAACTAAAGTAATTGTCCAGGGCCCTTCAAGAGTGTCTTTTGTCAACTTGAGATGGAAGAACCTACTAATCCTCTTTTTGTCTAAGCGGACCACGGGCGGGTGGGGGGGGGGGGGGGGGGGAGGGGTACTCTATTGAAATCGGCAGGCCTTTGTCTGCATGCAATTCCTGTGCTATAGCGTGGGGACAATAAGTGACGTTCACCAAAACAAAAGGATGAAAAACTTGACCGACGAACGAAAGCTGACCCTCTTTGAGGAACAAAATCAAAGCAGCTTCCCGCAGGACAGCGTCCAAGCGGAACAATGCGAGTGGAATCGCATAGACAATACACGCAGATTCAATAGCATACACACGCGTGGTTTACCAATGAGACTTTTGATCCATACACATCGCGCAGACGGTGCGCTCGCTGCGGATTTTCCCGACGCGAAAAAAATACATCTAGCTGGTTTACCAATGAGACTTTTGATCCATACACATCGCGCAGACGGTGCGCTCGCTGCGGATTTTCCCAACGCGAAAAAAATACATCTACCATGGCACGTTAAGAGTTAATGTGCATTTGAACTGCCTTCCATCCATGTATGGTGTTCTGGTGTGTTTCTTTGGGTTCATTCCTGTATCACTCTACAAGGTATAGTGCAATAACCAATGATATGTTGTATATAGTGTAAAATTCAAGTTGCTTCAAATGACTAACCCTTCTAGTGCCAGGGACTTTGGCCAGTGTATACAAAGCCATTATCATGGGGTTTTATGTGGCACTCAAGGCACACAAAGGATTAAACATATGCTAGCAAGTGTGAAATCTACAGCTACCTTCAGCAGGTAGAGATGGCTGTCAAAAGAAACTTCTAGGTGCAAAAGAGTTTGATTCATTCTGACGATTGGAAACATTGAGCTCTCATATCTATTGTTGTTGTTTTTTCTGTGTCAAAAGACACAGTGGGTGCTGTTATCTTTCTTGCCGAGTAATTTTTCTTGATGTGCATTTACTTCATCATATAAAACAACAGGAACAACAATGGTACATTTGATTGAAATGAAGCATTAAAGTATCTGGCATTGTGTGTGTGTACAATTCTTATTTGACAACCAAACATTTTAGATTGGCTTTTCATTTCAACACTGGACAGCATGTAATAATGCCAACACTAGCAACAAGAACAATCTTTCAAGTTGAAACAAATCACAAAAGGTAATTATAATAATAATTGCATTTATATGGCGCTTCATACTGGTGTTTCAAAGCGCACTGGTGCTATTCATACAAAAAGACTAGAAAACACAATAACATTTCAATAGCAAAACCAGCATAACAGTCAGGTAACAAAAGGTAAACATTGATTTCCTTAATGACAGCATGACCATGCTACAAACCTTTTCTAATTAAACAAAGAGCATAATCAGACCTTTATTGATATTTAATGTGTAAGTAATGAGACTAATAACATTACCAAAACATCCATCATAACATAATACCAAATATTATCCTTAACATTTTCATCATCCTAATGTGAGATAATACAGTCATGTTTTCAGCTCACCTTGAATTTTTCTTGACATCTGAGCTGCGGTAGGCAATCATGCTGAAGTTGTGAGGTTCACTGATATGCCTCCACGATGGCTGCCATAAATGAACACATTCACACACTGTAAATTAGCAACAACTTGCAATACAACATACATTGTAGGTTTGCCATACAACATACATTGTAGGTTTGCCATACACCCAGTCAGCTATAGGATTTTATAAAGACAAGGTATGTGATGCAGTAGTAGACCGTCTGTAATGTGTTCTGACAGGGGGACATTCTGGGCTTTTCTCCAACATAAGAACATTTTTTAAGTTTGGCAAAATGGACCATCAATACCAAATGATATTTAAGGGCATTAGAATACATTTCTCAAACCTGCACAATGATCAGAACTGAGCAACTTACTGTGGCAGTTAATAATGAAATGTGATTTTAATAGGGAAGCAGGACCTCAAAGTAGGGTATGTGTGATGCAGAATGAACATTTTTCAAGACATTACTAATGATTATCATGCAGGGGAACACCATTCCTCATTCATCATCAAATAGTGTTCAATGCAGTGAATTGATTAATGACTGGATTTATTGAAATTCACGCAACAGCGAAAGCTCCCGACAAAAACCATGATTTAGATTTATGCTATCAAATTCAAATGAAGGTTGAACAAATTACATGAATTTATAAAAGTTTTTTAAAAACCAAACCCCCTTTGAAAAAAAACAGTCTTGAGCAGAGGCCCTCAAAAGAAAGTAAACTCACACCAGTTGGGAAAATAAGTTCAAATCTAGTCAGAATGTGCTATGTGTACCAAAGTCCATCAGGCTTTCACCTGCAAAGTGTTCTGCAACTAGAAGTGAGTGTTCCATTTATAAGACATCACTTTATTTGTGGATTTACATAAAGTTCTTAGAAACCTCAACATCATTCAATAACTTTGTATCCCTCATTATATCACAATCATCCTAAACCACAATGCAGCATACACATAGAACATTTAATGAGTATTTGAAAGCAATGTTTTTAAGTTGAAACAAAAAAGGGAGAAAAAGAATGATAACACTTGTCCAATGTCATACCTCTATATTATACTGCTCTCCCTGTGTGTATATTTTGGCTGTGATCTCATCCTCTGCCATATGAACTTTGACAATACTATCAGGATCATCTGCCAGAGAAACAGGGGAGAAGAAAGAGTACCAGTAAGCAAATTGACATATTAACCAATCAATGTAACTCATTGAAATTTCTTTGAGAATGAATGAAAGTATCATCTATTCTTTCATTAAAGGCAATCGGTCGTCGCAGGCGATTCGCAGCTCAGTAGAAAAGCACGACAAGCTGCTCCTCCCGTTATTGTACCCCCGTACGTACCGAATGCCGAACACGACGCTACGCAGCGCACCAGCGAAAACCAGATGGGGCACGAGAGCCGTGCGAGCCGTCCACTGTAATTTCAACATGGACGCCCGAATACCTACCGAATGGGGCCGAATGGGTGCACGCACAAAACCGCACAACAGCCATGTGCATGAAAATCTCTCCTGCGGGTCCCCGTCGCGACACAACAGTAGAGCTGTGTGGTGTACGTACGTACGTATCTGGCTGCAGTCTCTGTTTATTTGCACTATGGTGCCAATTTCAGCAATCTAAGCAATAATATTTTAAAATGTCTGAAAATATTATATAACAATATTTTAAATCATTCATATATTACGTTGTTTAATATTTGGTATTTATAAATATGCTTTGATGAAGAAATATTAAAACTCTAAACTTCATGTATAGCAAGTTGCAATGGTCATGGCCATATGGCGGGTTGTTTTGATCTCATTGGCAATTGTCTGCTGCGTCAGCTGTGTTACAGTATGTTGGGCCGGATCGGAACATAACAAAGTTGGTATAAAGTCGTCGGTACCGGTATGTCAATATCAATAATGTGTGTGGTATGCGTGTACTGTTTCGGATTAGCCTTGGCTTTGGTTTAGTAATGAAACCTCACAATGGAGATCAAAACAGCCGTCCAACTCGAGTAAAACGTATCTACTTGTTTGACGCTATCGACGAGTGGAGAACGCAGAGAGACGTGTTCTTAGCATGCTTAGGACAGGGAGGTTTCTTCTCACCTCCCTGCTTAGGACAAGTAAGAGACCAGTGGCAGAGCAGAGGGGGAAGCTTCAGCGTCAGCGTGCCGATGAAAAATTTGCTTTCCACTTGCTGGAGTTGCATGAACAGTTTTGCAGGAATTTAGAATGTGCAAATTCGTGTTACGGCATGCACGGTGGAATTGTAATGCCACGGCTTACGCCAATCAAGCAACCCCAGCTGACCAAGTCAACAACTTCAAGGAATCCAGATCCAGATGATGTGTAAGTAACGTTAGAAGTCTATTACATGAATCAATGATTGAAGTGGAATGACTTTTTCTAATCTATCTTTAACTGCTAGGGCCTTTGCGTTTCATCGACAAGTAGGCCTATTTTTCTATGTATAATTCCGCGAAAAACTTCTCTAAGTTCTCATTTATGTCAAATTATGATAACGCCGTAATCGAAATGACATTTGCTGGGTCAGTTTATCGCTTCTTAAAAACTGACCCAGCAGTAGGCAGCAAATGTCATTAGTCAGGGAATCGCAAGTAGTGGTAAGTTTTTTGTCATCACAGTATTGAGAATTTAAAGTATTTCATGTGCAAATGTAGAATCTAGATAGATACAGAGAGGTCACTTTCCTGAGCAGCTAGCGTCAACAATCCAGGTTAAATTTGCATAGCCAGATTTCATGGCTGCGATTCAAATACTGTTTGTCCCCATTGATTTAACTGTATAGCAAAGTCTCCTCTTTCATCATATTTAGGGGCCCTACATTTTAAGTTTGGTTAAGGAATTTTGATAAAGATTGTAATTTTCATAAGCTTGGCAAAAGTTTCAGGCATCTATGTTGCATTCATAGTCAAACTTCCAATGCATTTGGTCCAATAATTTGAAACCAAATTCAAGTGATCCAGTGAAGTGTACATCTTTTCATGTGAATTTCTACAAGTATGTTGAAATGTAAATTCTGAAGAAAAAAAATGATCCTTTACAGTTGAAATTCGTTAAAGTTTGGTTACACCGACAGTGTCAGGTCAGTGGTTTTTAGTAACTACAGAGTTACAGTAGTGTACGTACAATACCCTTGTACGTGAAAGTTACAGTTTTATTTACCTTCACATCTTCATATAGGAGTGTCTAATAGGGATGTTGATTGGTGTGGAAGTTGTTGATGAACAACAGTTCATAAGAATCCATTGTTTTAATTCTAATACAGATATTGGTCATAGGTCAAGGGGCAATATGAACCTATCAGTTTGTAACATGCTAATATGTACAGGTATGAGCTTCATCAAGTACGATTAATTGGTATCCGTGGCACATCCCTTTATTTGTTGATCAAAGGTACGCCTCTGATTGGTATTTTAATCAGTGTTTGGTAGAAAGCTAACCGATTACAATGGCTTTGCGATGTTACACTGAGTTGACTATGGACAAAGGTCTACTGTCCGCGATTTTCATTAATTTGTAGGGCATTTTTCACACATAACCTCAAATACTGATACCTGTGATAGGTTTATTTATAATGGTTATCCTTCACACTGTATTGTTGAGACAATAGTGTTCTGTTTGTTTGTGTAAGAGGGAGATAGACAATAATTTCTTTATGCTCCTGTCTGAAGAAGGCATTACATCTTATTTGTCATGTACTTATCTATGAGTTTTAATGTTCACTTTGTGTGTGTGTGTGTGTCTTTTTTTTTAAAGATTATTCACACCAGGCTAAGCTGACAGAACTATAACTGTGAGTTTACCTAGTCAAATGAAAGGGTTTCGGCATTGCTTCTTACATATAGTATATTCCAGGCAGGTGATACAACGCTCACCTTCTTCATATTAGTTAGTAAAACAATGAAGAGTGCAAAAATACTGCATAAATGTGCAGTGCAACTGTGGCCGTTGGCCGTTGGCCCTGCACGGGCACAGTCGCTTCCCCGTCCTGAATTTATGTACACACGCCAGGGCAAGTACATGATACAGGCAGGGTCTCCGACCCAATCGTCCGCGTTCAGAATAGACAACTCGGCGGTAATATCCGCTACCCATGACGATGTGTCATCGTCCATGATGGCCACCCTATCTATTATAATGTGGTCTGCACTCACTAATCTGATCTGATCTGATGATTACAGTATAGTTGACGAGTGACGACGATCGACGATGCGATGAAGAGAATGCGTAGTCGTACGAAGTATACGCAGCTAGCTACTAGCTCATGCGAACATCACTCACATTACACAAAACGTACTGTCCCGCGCTCAGCAAGCGATCGCGAGCAATCGAGATACTATAGCGCGATACATTGCTTTAGGGGTGTCTTGCGCACACACACATTTCGCTTCGTAGCAACTTCGGAAGCGAGTTTACGTGCTGCCGCCCGCGGCTGAAATATGTCCATGTATCCTCGCGACTGGGTGTCTTTAAATGTCCTTTTCACTGCAATACACACTTTGCAAAGGTAACAAGCTCAAGAAGAACAGCATAAGATAATCATAATGGTAAAGACAATTATCAAAGTATCTCAGCCAAAGGGTTTTGAAAAATTTCATAATTTTGTGTCTGTAATTGATCACAGCTTTATGTGCATGCTTTGCATTCTTCATTTGGCATGCCTTTAAATGCAATCTTATAAAACTGCCACTATACTAAAATAAATTTAAAAGCAGAATACAGTGGCATTATTATTCTGCAACATCGTACAAAAAATCTCGAATTCATAATACATTTGAAACACCCCGTCACACTACACATTGTACTTCACCAAAATGAAAGACAAATCATGCTAAAATTGCATTGTAAACTTGACATACGTTGTAAGTACATTGTACAACATTTTGTACAAATGCATCGCATAGCCTGTGGCAGATGCTTACATTGACCTAATCATAAAATAGAGGTACAGTATTCATCGCATAATCGGGACAGGTTGGGAGTAGCAAACATGGCCCCTTTAAGCGGGGTGCCCGATTTCGCGATGAGCACTCACCATACACTAATGGCATACGACATGTACATGTAGTGCACACACACACACACACACACACACACATGCATACTGACGTACTGTACATGTACATGAATACACAACCACGCTACCCCTCGGCACGACCCTCTAGCTCTCCCTGCACATGGCTGTGCTTATGTAGGGGAGAAGAATGTTCGCAATTTAAGCATGTGTTTTGCAATGGCATGGATACTTATACACGGGGCTTTCATGGCTATGCATGTACGTGTTCTGGATGGACGGAGGTCAAAACACACCAGTCCGAAGTTTGCTTTGTAAGTTCGATGTAAACGACAACTGATAGGGAATCTTTGAAATATTGTTGTGGTATTTTGGTAGATTTTTTGTGTAAAATATCAACACAATCAAAGATCGCTTGAAGAAAAATTGTCCCATTTATCAGAGGTCCCCGCCCGATTATCCAGTGAAAATAACATGCATTGGAAATGTTTCTGGGAAGCGTATGTCATTTAAGCGAGGTTCCCGATTATCAGATGCCCGATTATGCGATGAATACTGTACAATGTTCACGACTAAATACGAACAAGATTCTCCTCATTCTGAATCCTGGGATTTACACAGTGTAAAACATTGTGCAGTGTACCTTCAAGGTAGCCCATGTAGAAGGAGTCCAAATCCACAGTGTGTCCTCTCTTCTTGCCATCTCTGCCCACAGCATAGGCCTTGAAGTCTGATGAAAACAGTCCATCTCGTCTCGTCAGCGCCATGTTGAACTCACTGCCAAAACATATCACCACACAAAATAATCGTGTACAGTAACATGTCAAGCGGATGATTTACAATCACTGAAAGTGTGAACTGTGCAACCCAAGATGAACATGCTTGCAATGGTGCATATTACAAGTATACATACCGATACAAGATATAGCTGAGGCCATCCGGATTGTTTTATTGCAATATCAGTAGGCTGTATAAAACCTTGAAAACAAAACTTGAAATCCACACTCCAAATGTTTACAATATGTATGTTGCTTACCAACATACATCTTGTAAACTCTTGTGCAAAAGAGCACTGCTTGCTACTGTACATGTACAAAAAGTGACGAGCAGTATGAGATCTTTTCTCTCCTTTTGAGTTACAGGTCAAATAAATGTGAAGTGCAACTCTATGCACTTTGATCAATGTGACTCCCTACATGAACACAATACAGTACCATACCGAGTGCTATCTTTCATATTTCTCTGGAGTGAAAATAGACGGACAGACTTGCATAATTTATTTTCATCAAATCTGAACAGGAAACTATAGTTTCAAAGTTTCAATTTGCTTTGAATATCAAGTACATGTAAGTGACATTGGCTTCAATATCTGTAGTACTTCTTGTCATCAACTCATCAGCTCAACATTCTCCTTATTGGTTTGCCAACAAAATGTCACAAGTGATCAAGTTTTTTATAAGAATGAATAGCAACTACAATGTACGTACACGTAGGCCTACAGTATACACATGTACATTGTACTTTGTACAAGCCAACCCCCTCTCTTCACTTGTAAATTAGAAGTCATTATTGCCACACATGCAGTACACATGTACTGTACAATACAGTTTTACATTGTATGTCATTGTACTACTACTAAAATTTTGCAAAAAAGGACCAATGTTTTCCTGTTTGATTTCACTGAAAATGACATCGGGGCAGATGGTGGATAGGAAACTAATGAAGCTACGTAAATTGTGAAAATATGTATCAGCCTTTGAAAATGACATTATTTTTCATATTTTACGTCACACTAATATCATGACAAACAAAATATACCATAAACTAGAAGAGCACTCTGAGAACGCAGATCTTGCTCTGCCATAGAGATCAGTAATTTTCACCGATACGTACTGTACGCGTGCTGAAAAATTGCCCGATTTCCCAATTTAGAACCCTTTGTTGAATCATAAACCCTCAGCTGCGTAGTACGCAAAAACTAGAGAACGCACTTTAGTGCGTGCATGAAAACCTCAAAAATGGGCAGTGTGAACTTTCAAGTTCAATCACCCTACAAGCCATGTACATGCCAAAATAGCAAAAATTCTTCATAAAATTCATAAAAATTTTCAGATCACTACCAAAATTTAATAATCTATTTTTGGGGTCATTTTCAACCTTTCCTGCAAGTTTCATACAAATCCGTTCACAAGTTTTTGAGTTATTTTGCACACGGACAAACAAACCAACGGTTACATAATGAAAACATAACCTCCTCCCTTGGCAGAGGTACAGTAATACTTGATTCCACTACTCTGCGTAAATGGATTTTGTGCAACTAAATTCTTATACTCCTAAGAGCCAGCATGAACTAGAACGGAATTCATTTTTCAAAAACCAGCCAGACAACAATTTCCAGGTTTTGCTGCCAGTTAAAACTTTTAAATCAGAATGTTTAAACCTCCAATCTGTGCCCTCATCATGATGTTTTCAAGTATCAAATGGCTCCCAAATACAATGTATGACTCATAAATTTATGCAATATAATATCAATATTAATGACAAGGCACTTCCTTACAAGATGTAATCTTTTAATCTTGCTCAACCCATCAGTTTCAGAGTTGGCGAGATGGGTGAAATGATCTCCTAAAGTTGTGAGAAATTCTGCTTTATCAGTCTGTAGTTTGCCAACTACTGTATGTATTAAAATGTACACAAACTGTATAGGCCTAAAGTACTGCAAATTCATGGATTTGTCAAGTACAGTTGAACCTCTCGTATCCGGACAAGTCGGGACCGGGGCTCATCCGGATAAGGGATTTGGCCGGATACGGGAGACTCAATGCTTTATACATTGAACATTCATACATACACATGTACTGATGTAGCCCACTGTAGTACCACTATAGTAATGTGTATACTGCAACCTTTTCATTGTTACATTTAGGGATGTTTGGGGATGTTAAAATGTCTGAAGGTAAGCAATGTTTGGAAGGAAATTTGATGTAATGTTACATGTTAATCATGTTATGGAAGTAATATGTAATTCATAGTGTGTTTGTGTAGGAGTTCTCAAGGAGTTGGGAATCCCCCTTTCCTCGAGTAATTATTTAAAAAAAAAAATCACGGCGAGATTGCGTCCGTATAATAGAGAGATCCAGATAAAGGGAGGCCGGATAAGAGAGTTTCAACTGTATGTGCATATTCCATGTCCTGAAGTACACATGTTCAGAAGTCACCCAGTTAAATGTTTATGTGTGCAGGTTGTACATTACACACTACAAATGGTGTAAAACACAATGTTCAATGGAACTTTAGAGCTGAAATCATCTTTTCCATGGTATTAACATTCAGCCATTCAGTTGAAAAACAATTTTGTTTCAATGAGCATTCATTATTTGACCTTCAATATGTTAGTAAGGAAGTCTGTCCAGCATTGTACCGATGTTACATTGTAAATCCAATTTTTTTTTTTTTTTTTCATTTTGGCAAAAATTTGAATGCACTGCAGATTGTTACTTTGAAGCAATTTAGGGGCAAAGTTATCTCTCATGATAGTGTTCTGAAAGGGGGGGGGGGTAATTTGCAGAAACAGAAAATAAAGCAAATATCCCAGAAATGTACCCTTTCACTATAAAAAATGTCCATGAACAATGAAGTACTAAAATTAATGTGTTGTTTGAAATTTGAGAATTTAAGTGTGTACATGAATGTCCATTGTATCGTATGTGTGTGACTTTTCCTTTTTTTCTTTTACTCTACCTTTGTATGAACCACTGGAACAATACACTATAAATACTGAATTATACAATTTACAACAGTTTCTGAGATTTGACAGGTTTTTGTCCAAATACTCTGCTGTGCTCTGGAAAAAAACCCAACCACATTAACAGTGCCCTGACAAGCTAATTGACCCTCTCTCAACCACCCCCTGTAATTTACACTGACATTGATACACAAAACAGCTACTGATGCTAATTACTGACTACAAATGTATAATGTGCTGTACATGTAACTTTGAAATCCCCCAGACTACTGATGGTAATGACTGACTATACAGTGGCGGATCCAGAGGGGGGCGCAACCGGCGCATGCCCCCCCCCCCCCCACTTTATTTTTCGTTAAAAACAAAAGAAATAAAAAGAAAAAATGGAAATGAAACCCGGAAGTGGCACCAGAAATGTAAGTCACGCCCCCTTTACAGAATTCCTGGATCTGCCCCTGCTACAGTATAAACAAAATGTACTGTAACTTTGAAATCCCCAAGACTACTGATGGTAATGACATGTACTGTAACTTTGAAATCCCCCAGACTTTGTACACAGTAGATAGCCTCTCTTGTTTTTCAATTATTACTGTATACATATACCATATTTCAATTTTGCGAATAGCACCAGACTCGCGAAATTTCTGAAAATAAAATCCTCACGAAATATTCAGCATAAGACGCTTGATACTCAAGCACCAAATACTGTACCATACAGTAGTTTGAACACATGAAAAGACAACCATACTCTCTGTGTGTATGGATCTTCTACACAGCATTTGGCAACAAGTCAACTATGAGTCATCTGTATCATACAGAAATCATGTTCAAATGAAATATAATCAGCATCGAACAAAGAAAACATGGCTTTACGGAAGCCAGAATGTATCTACAGCTTGCAACACAAGATGCCTTAATTTAAAGTGGGACATTACAGTTGAATTACAATTTGTACATTTCCTCTAGAACTGGGCACCTCTCACATAATATGTACAATGTATGCACTCTCTCTGTTGAACCGCTTTTTCATGTGAAAATGCAAGATGGGACTTTTCATTATGAAAACTTTGAGTCATAAAACAATGATTTTATCTCATCCAATGAGGTTCTTCTTATTTGCAAATGATAAGTGCTACCTGAAATCTGTAAAAGACAGAGCAGATATAAAAGCCCCCTTTTAATAGCGAAGCAAAGTACTGTTATTTTCCTTCAGTTTTGCTAAGTTCTGAAGACCGCCCCTCCCTCATCATACATTCATGACGCACACAGTCCAAGCTTGGTGAAAAAAATATAATTACAATTTGTACACCTGTATGTATTATATGCACACCTTGTGGACAACCTCAGAACAAGGTACGGTATTCATCCCAGAAAGCTTTTTTAATATAGTCCAGCCTTGTGATACATGTACAGTACAATGTAGTTGCCTAGCAACAACTTCTGCACACTTAGCGATTCCAAACAGGATGAGACTTGAAAGGTCTGCCAGTATCAAAATATTAAGCTACAAAGCAGGTAAAAGCAAAATACGGCCATACTAAGATTACCTGAAAGTAGCATAAATACATACAATTTCAATCATGACATACAATTGTACAAAATGTACAAACTGTCTACAGACAAACTCCCTTTTATACTCGATTCGTGCTGCATGTATCACATGCGTATATTCTCCAATGTCACGCAATCGACTCTCTCTGTTTAAAATGGCAATAAAATGTACTTCATTACGTAAATACACTACGTGTGTATTAGCAAGTCTGATTTGTTTGTGTGCATTGGGACTTACCGACAATTTGAGAGTGGTTTAGTTACAACTGTACATTGTAAATTCGCGATCATTGAGTATACAATAATGGATGTCCCATTTATGTCAGGATCAGAGTTAATATTTTCCAAAGTTTTAAAATTTGTGAATAGAACCCGACTCCTAAATGTAAAAAAAAAAACCCTGTGATATATCATAAGGCATCCATGTCACATGTGCAATATCCCAACTTACAATTGTACGGTATATGGCTATAATTTGTGTCAATGAGTCATTTTATGTACTTTCTAATAACAAGGAATTTGTAGTGGGGCTACAATGCTAGATGAAAAATATCAAGTATCACTGCATTCACTGATTTTCTATGCTTTAGTTTGACAGATGTCTACCTAAAAGCAAAGTTGATAAAAGCACCTTTAGAGAACTGCAGGAATACACAATATGTATAAAAGCCCATCGTGCATTGTATGCAGTACTATTGTACATTTTGCAGCTGTTGAGTGCAGCATGTCTCTAGACTGGACATTTGCATTCCTTTCACTCTCAACCTGTATATTACAAGGTCCAATGTAGCAAATTTCACATGGTTGCAATATGAAAGGTATCATGGGTAAAATCCTAGGTAAAATGCCACTAACTTTTCAGAAATTTTACCCTTAAACTTTCCCTCGTAAACTCCCACATGACACTGTAGTGTGAAAGGCATTGTGGGTAAATCCCCCCCCCCCCCCCCCCACCCCCAAGAAACAAAGGTCAGTACCGGAATGTACAATGTACCAACAACATCTTGTGGGCCATATCAGGTACATGTATGTGCCATAATGTGTACTACCGTACCACTGCAGAAGACCGGACAAGAGAAATTCAACTTGGAGCTCATCTGCAGGTGTTCCACATTTCATTCCCCGAGGAATTCCCCCCCCCCTCCTTCCCCCCCCCCCCCCCTCCTAGGTGAGCTCCAGAGTGACTAGCATAAATCATACGTGTACAATGTTATGATATAAGATTCTAAACAGGAAGTGTTTCCTTTGTGCCACAATGCTTGGTTCCTACAGTTTTCACAACTTGATAGCTGACATTCAAGGAGCTTTCAGGGACAAGAAGCAGGATGCTAATCAGTTTTCCTCATTTTCCATCCTGTGTTCCTGTTAGCTATCACAGTTATCAGTCTCCCAATCACACCTCGTGCATTCCTTTCAGTCTTGTGATAGGTGTATGAGGTGTACAGGTTACACTACAGTTAAAAGGCATAATTTACCATTTCCAGATGAAACAAAAACGCAGCATTGGTGTTTCAAAATGGTTCTAAAATGTGAGTTAGGGATAGAAACCACCAATGTAAGAATTTGAACCAGTATAATTCATATTACATAATTGCTAAATATACAAAATGCGAACAATAGTTATGATAAAAATGTTTCCAGACTAAACCGTCTACAGTTATGGCTTAATGTGAAAAATAGTGATATCTCCTTATATTTTAGGATTTATTGCAAAAATTTTAAATGGTAGGATGTTTTGTGATACAACTGACCTACGGTGTACACATATGCATCAATTCCAGTGATATCTTGAACATTTTTTTAAATCACTGTTCCCAAAGGTAAACAGGACTTTTAAAGGTTATGAATGATACTCAGTTCAAGGTGTCCGGTACCAAGTACAGCTAAACATGTACATTGTACAGTCGTGAGTTGCAGAGAGGGGGAAAGATGGGGGAAAGATGGGGATGTATTGTGTGATGGGTTGTACATATGATAAAGATAATTTCCAGTTGTTGTTTTTTCCAGGCATTTTCTTGCTTTCAATTTACTTTAATTTTGGTTAGTGCTATCATATAAATTTCTTTCTTTCTTTATATCTTTCTTTCTTCTTTCTTTTTCTTTTTTTTTTTTTTTTGGGGGGGGGGGTGTTGGGGTCAAAGCATGAAAAAGGTTAAAATAAAAATAGGATGAAAGACTTTCTCTCGAAATATCAGTTTACTCAGGTGTAGTCCACGCTAAACTACTGTACAAAGGGAATTCCTCAAAAATTCATTTTTAAATGAAACTTACACATTCCATCAACTTGATACTGACATACAACTTGTATGTTATTAGGGTAGCCATATTAATTCCCCCTGCTTTCTGAAAGCAGTCAGTAAAGTGCTCTTTCAATATGCTAGAAAAGTGAATTTTGTGGAATTTTCTATATGTATTTTTTAACTTTGATTGTTGTCCACACATACGTCATAACCTTTGTACCCCGTAGTCTCCTCATTCAGTGCTTCCAATAAAAAAACTCTAAAAATTCATAACTTTCGCATTGATTGTCTGATTTTCCTCAAACTTTCACTGATGTGTTTTACACTAGTTGCTGAGCACTTTCACTCAATCCACATTGCTCTTTGGGTTTGAGTTCCCTTTTATACATTGTAGATGACTTACTTGCCCAGCATATGCAGCGATAACCTTCTGGTCCCCTGCTCCACCCCATCAGTACTCCTCTTGGCAAAGTGGTGGCGAATGCTGGAGCTGTGGATTCCTTCATAGTGGTGCAGGACATGGTGTAGACTTCCCGTCACTGTGGAAGGACACCACAAGATTATTACAGTACAGCATACTGGTACAGTATACAAATAATGCACAGGACAGAGTGGATCGGTGAGAATTGGATCCGCAAGTTTAACTTTGGAACTGTTTAAACTCACGAGCGCAGCGAGTGGGTTTTAGACTGTTCCAAAGTTAAACGAGAGCATCCAAGTCTTATTGATCCATGAAATACAGCTGTAGGACTGTGCATCATTTGTGTTATAAAATGGGTTCGTAACTTCATGAAATAAAACCATTTTCCCCATCATGCATCCGGCACATCTACAACACTAGATACAAGACTTGAGCCATGCGTTCGGATTTTACTGGACGCATGGCTCATTGTAGATTAGTAAAAAAATCAATGCAAGACAATTGACCAATGAGATTGCAGAGATTCTAAAGCCCATTTTATAACAATTGTTGTTTAATGGATGCGTGTGGGATTTCATTCTCTTTTGTCTTTTTTATTCACACCATGCAAAGATGCTGGACATGGCTAGCATGATTCACATGCTGGACTACATCTTTGGAATGAAATGCAATTACAGTACAGAGCTACCAAGTCTCACGCATTGTGAGTGAGACTCAAGCATTTAGGGTCTGTCTCATGATCTCACACATGACACCCATTTTTCTCACGCATTGGGAGCAAAGCTTAAAGGATAAGTGAGAGTTACAATTGAAGGCATATTTCCCTTTTATCTTTCAAAATAAGCAAAAAATAGTCACTTAAGTATGCACCAGCTTGCACAATTAAGAGCTAAAAATTGAAAAAGCTCCCTACTGTGGGAGGGCTGACAGCCCCCTCCCACACCCTCCGAGCTCCCCTCGCTCACGCACATGCGCACCCGCCAAGATACCGAGTCATGAAAATCTCACTCATAAAAAATTTGTGAACTTGGCATCTATGACAGTACTGTAGGTCGAAGTCAGAAACAGCCCCATGAGGGAATTTGGGAGGATACATTGGATAATCTCATGCATGTGGATTGAGTACATGCAGCACCATTAGTAGAACACATCAGTGAAAGTTTTGGGAAAATCGGACAATTCTTTCAAAAAAAATCAAAAGTTATGAATTTTTAAAGTATCTGCACAGTCACTGCTGGATGAGAAGACTACTATATACATGTAGTGTATGATGTCACATGCGTACAACAATATAAAGAAAATATAAAGAGAATTTCACAAACTTTTACTTTTTGAAAAAAATGCACATTTCCTCGACTCGTCACTGACGTATGTTAAGGGTAATATTATTCCCCCCGTCTTCTGAAAGAGAGAAATCATAAATGTGTTCTTGCATTATGCGAGAAAAGTGAAAATATCTTGAATTTTCTTTATATTTTCTTTATATTGTTGTACACATGTGACATCACAAGCTGTAGTAGTCTTCTCATTGAGCAGTGACTAAGCAGAAACTTCAAAAATTCATAACTTTTGAACGGATTGTCCAATTTTCCTCAAACTCTTGCTGTGTTCTAGTAATATTGCTGCATTCACTCAATCCTATGTCTATGAAGGTGAACTTGTCCTTAAATGTTCAATTGAGCATCATACATCACTGTATAGTATGCTATGTACAGCATACTGTATACTTGTACAGATAACATTTCATGACTCATCTTTGCCAGTTTGTTTGTTTTTGTTTTTGTTTCCCATTATATGTTTGGATGTGAATTACTGAGTACTCTTAGCTCTATTGCTTCAAATTGCATTGGCACAGTTTCTTACAGGTGTACATTTTACATTTTAATGTACAGTCTGTATTGATAGGGAAAATTGAAAGCCCTACTTATTAAAAAGCAATCAAGTCATCCATTTATTCTACTGACAATGACAAAAACCTAGGCTTCTGATTCCAAAAAGCAAAGTACCGTACAGCTGTACATCCCACGCATGAGACCTTTAATTTGACTACCAACTTACAAAGAACAGGATGGTGATAACTGTAGTACAGTGTGCACCATTGTAATAGAGGACTCTGCTTTCAGGAAAACAAACAAACAACCAAACAAACAAACAAACAAACAAACAAACAAACAAACAAACTACTGGTAGAAATGGATATCTTCCCTTTGTATTTGTAGTGTGATTTGGCCAAATAGAGATTTTAGAGATACTGCTAGCCATACGGAGGGACATACATGTACAATCTTAAACGTTCAGATAGTAAAATATTTCGGCCCTGAAGTACCGGCTTATTGTAAAGTATGGTCTAAGTTCAAACAATACAAATGTGGTGTCTCTAATAGATTGTCTGCCAGCAGTACAAGCAATTCTCTGAGAGCCTTCAATGCCCCCAAACGAGATTCTTTTTGCCTATCAACATAGAACAGACAGGTTGGTTATCTGCCTACAACCATTGTATATGCAGAAGCAGTCTGAAAATTGCCAGCTCATTGACACGCTATTTTACACACTAACTCCCCATGATAACCAAAAGTTTAATATGAGCGCATGCACTGTGTGAGCTCAGTTGGTGATTTGATCACGGCACCATAGGCGAATTGGTCCCCCCTACAAACATGTACCACAGCCTTCAGTCTGTCAAGGAGGAGATTCTGTGAAACCAGACGTAGTCTCTTTGGATTATATCCCTGACAATAATACCTAGACTGATCTCTCAGTCAACATTGCAAGCATCACGTAACACCAAAATAACACTTGGACTGACAGATCTCACTTGGCAATGAAAAACACACAAAACGACATGTATCACAAAATATCAGCAACAAGAATAAACAGGTTGTTGCATTGCTGGTAACTTATTAAAAGTTTACATGGTCCATGATGAACTATGCTGAACTTTGTTGAACTTTGTTAAACTTCACTGTTGACCAGCTACAACGGGTCACACAGATTGTCTGAAGTGAATATTTACATTGTTCTAGAGACCAATAAATCAGCCTCTTGTTCAGTGGCCTCCTGTTAACTGTACAGTTGTAATATGGTAGGCCCTTCACAACATGAGGAGCCTACTAACAGCCACCTATTCTCAGATTGACCGCCCTCGCGCAATGGCTTTCTTGTGTATAAAATCAAAAGTACTCATATGTGTGGGATGGGACGCAGTATGCTGGAATATATTCAAACATAAATCAAGATAAAAAATGAGGACAGTATACCTGTAGGCAAATAACCTGAGGAAACAGGGGAGGAAAAAGAATTGAAGAAAATCCTCATTAGTTGATACACATAATTGATGACAGTGATGTTAACACATCTTTGCCATTTAATACTAGATTTTAATACGTGCTTCATCATTGGTACAGGTTGAAATGATGAGCTTGCACCAGCGCACCTGCTTTTGTCGCCAAGATTAAAGAATTCCGTGTGTAAGGTATGAGTCAACAATCTGAGCTGAGCGCCCATGATATAAATTTGCAGTATTTTCTGCCATAGTGAAATGAAATTAAAGTGAAACTGAAGAATATATTTTCTATCAAGATACAAGGTACTTAGTTATTTTTATAATTAAACTCTTAAAAGGCGGTTGATGACTGTAGTAGGTCCAATCATACACAGTGCAGAAACAGGGGAGGTAAGAACCTGGCCTTGACCTTGTATGGATAATCCTAAACCGCAGGGCGCTTCTTCACACATTTACAACTGTGGGAGCGAACGCTTTGTGTTTGGGCTGGTCACAGTTCCTGGGATAAATCCCTGCAGCAGCTGGTAGAAGAAAGCTAAACAAGGATGGAAGAGGTGAAATAAACATACGACTCCTATAAACACTATCACCATTCTGTGATCACAGTGGGAAGTGGTGATCAACTGCTAATACAACATGAGGGTTCCAGTTCTGTAGCGAGGCTTTTATGGCAGAATGTTGTTATACTATCTGGGCCTACAAAATAATGTATGCATGCTAGAACATATAATCATTTGGGTTATAATTAATACTGCAAACGAGTGTAGAGTAGTGACTAGTGTTGTATACTGTACAGTGTGTAACACTAACACAATGCCAATGGCAATGGCAATGGCAATGTTAATGGCAATGGCCATTGGCATTGCACGGACTGTCGACGAAAGTGAACCAAACGAAACTTACCAAACGACAGACAGAGACTAGTGAGAAATATGAATATGAAGAGCGCCGTTACATTTGTCATGGTCATCATTCTCAAATGAATGCTGGTACTTAATGTTAGATGCACATTCCTCTTAAATCAGAAAACTAAACAGAATTGTACGCTAGTAATCACAAGAGAGGAAGTGAAGACTGCAGCAGTGCCCGTTTATTCATTCCCGCAGCAGCTAGCATCGGCGGCTCACGTACATACATACGTACGTACGTACGGGGGACGTACCATCGGAATACACAACATAACAATGCCCAGGGGAAAATAGTGCCGTAAGATGGCGCTATAACACTTGACGCTGACGAGCCATGTATTTGCCCCGCCACCGTAATTTCGCCCAATACAGCCTATTAAACTCCTATACGATTTGCAGTTTGCCACGAGAACTTATTTTCATTTTACTCACAACCAACAAAAATCAAAGTGTCAAATCTAGGTCCCTTCGTAGTTTGACAAAACAGATGTATGAAATGGTTTCAGCATTCACATTTGAACATTCCTATACCTTCCCCCTCTACCTGACTCTTCTGCACTCCTCTGTAAATTCTGTATTAAAACCACGCAGAATTAATTATATTCGTTTCCTTTTTCTTTTCTCACTTTTTTTCAATAACATCGCACCCACCAACCGAAATAAAAAGTCGTAAAATTTAGAAGTCCTGCTGGATCCTAATATTGGTATGGTTTCTTGCAAAATTTATCAGTATATTTGATTTCTATTCATTTGATACATCTCTTTCATCTTAAAAATCGATACTGTCATGTTTAAAGAAGTAAAGGTCTACAGAAATTATGTAAATACAGTAGATAAATAAATAAACAAACAATTGATCAACTAACAAACTAACTGACTAACAATATAAATATATATGGCCATGCAAAAATAAACAGTTGCCCAACTTCAATTCTGATCTCTACTTTGACACAATTGATGAAAAAAAAAATCAATTTCTCTTCCTTCTCAAATCGAGTCAAACGAAGACTATCCCATCAGTACATATCAACAGTACAACTATGAACCGCATACATATTGTCGAACTCCACTTTCATCTGTTATTATTTCTATAGAATTAGAATAATAGACATCCTGTTTTTGTATATATAGTCGTACAGCTTGAACAATTTTCTATCCGACCGTATCATACCAACCATTTGCTGACTGGGTGGTGAGCAGGCGGCATAATTATGAGGAAGAATCAAAAACAAAATGTTGCAAAATGACTGAGTAATTCTGATGTTCTTACAAGTAATGATTTGAACTCAGTTTCATAATCATTCATCGCGTAAACCAGACCTTTCAATTCAAATGACATCTGGATATCGCAAACCCATACAGAACTGACCACAAAATATTATTATATAAGCTACGACATTACGGGGTTCGGGGTACTGCACTTACATGGTTTGAAAACTATTTGTTATGTAGAAAACAATTGAAGACCTGAATATAAGAACGACCCAAGTCCAATTTTTGGCCAAATTCAGTTTGACATGGGAAATTGTAGCTTATGCATGGACTCATCTTGTGTATAAATGATAAATTCTAATTACCCCCGGAAGTGCCTGAAATGAATGAGTTAAATCTTATATTAATGTCAGAATGAAGGACTTGGGTCATTCTTACATTCATATAATAGCGCCCTCTCTCATCCTTCTCTCATCTCTATAGCAGAATATCATGTATATGAATCAAAGAACGACCCAAGTCCACCACACAAAATGGCCTCTCCACAATATTGTAATAATGATATATGTTCTAATTTGTATATACAATGTTGCCTTCCCATCACAGTTAGATAGAATATTATTGGATAAATAAAAAAGATATGAAGTTGTTTTAGTTTACTCGAAATGGTCTTCCATGGACTTGGGTCGTTCTTATATTCATATACTCAATTGTTTCCTTTGATTCAGTATCCTCCAATACATTACCTGTAACATGTGGAGTCCCCCAGGGTTCAATCTTAGGTCCGTTATTGTTTCTAATCTACATTAACGCATCTTCCATGTTACAGTATTAAATTTATATTATTTGCTGATGATACAAATGTATTTTACTCACATACTGACCTAAACCATCTAGTTACTACTTTGAACAATGAATTACCGAAATTATCTACATGGTTTAAAAGTAATATACTGGCACTAAATTTAAGCAAAACTAATATTTCATTCATTTTAAATGTAAAAAAGCTGATTTGCCGGAATATGAATTGTATATTGATGGCACATCTCTTGAAAAGAAAACACTTAATAAATTTCTCGGTGTGTATATAAATGAAAACCTAAAATGGGATGATCATGTAAAACACATTATTTTGCCTGTATCCAGAAACGTTGGCCTGTTAACTAAGCTTCAGTATATTTTTTTTTTTACCAACTCGTGTATTGTTTACCCTGTATGCTGTGATGTGATCCTGCCATATATATCGTATTGCAACATTATTATTTTGGGCAACCCACAGAACACAGACCGCATATTTCTCCTACAGAAAAAAAAAAAGCAATTCGAGTGTGCAGTCGAGCACGCTCTCGAGATCACACCGACCCATCGTTTTTCCAGCTTAAAGGGATAGTACAGTATTGGTGGAGATGAGAATTGGGCTTTTAACTTTTTGTGAGATACCAACAAAACACTTATGATATAGTACAGAGCATACCATTTTAAGAGGAATTCAAAGTTTATTTGATGAAAATCGGGTTTGGAATGACTGAAACATCCAAAAACAAAGTAAAACAAAGCAATCGTAATAAAGTGTGGGTCCCACACTTTATTAGAATTGCCCTTTTTTGAATATCTAGGCCATTTCAAAACCAATTTTCATCAAATGTAGAATTCCTCATAAAATCACATGCTCTTTCATATTTCATAAGAGGTTTCTCATTATCTCACCAAAAAATGTTAGAAACCTGAAATTAGGTCTCAACCAAAACTGTACGATCCCTTTAAATCCCTTAAAATAAATGACATAAACTTTCTCCAAAAAACTGTATTTATGTTTTGCCTCAAGTCAAACCGCTTGCCTCCAATATTTAACAGAATATTTCGGTCAAATTCAGAGATTCACTCTTGACCGTCAAGCCTCAGCTTATTTTGGAGACCATTCTGTTTAAGTTCCCCAAGTTGTTTGTATTTGTTTTGTTTTGCACTAAAACTGTGTTGATATACTGTTTGTCATAAATTACTTGTACACAATTATATCTGATGTAACGGAATTAAGCAGAAATAAATCAAATCAAATCAAATCAAACTGATCATTAAATTGTATTCTTATTATTATTTGATGGGATGGGGGTTATCATAATACTTATCATAGTCAAAGTCATCTGATGACAGAAAGTTGGGGGGGGGGGGAGGCTGCACTCAACGGTTCAACAGCCCTTGCAGATACAACTCCACACACACACAGCTTTAGCTTTACCCAGCATTAAAAATAAAGAGACTCGACTTTGATCGCTATTGTATTTCTGTATCATTATGAGAGAAATAGTCATCATGTTGATATCATCTTGAATATTTATCAAACAGTGCAACATTTTATATGCTTCTTTAATCACGGGCAAAATCAACGAAGCTATCTCACATCGTTGAGTCTTTGGCCTACTTATACTTACTGGTACGTGCGATGTCTCAAGCGGACTGTGCCTCATCAACCGGCTCAAAGCGATGCACCCATCAACATAAAAATTTATGCGTGCGCTTTTTACAACCACATGCGCTGTTATTCAATAGAGTGTATAGATGGGCGCGTATGAAGAAACTCGTTATAACCAAAGAGATTAGTATGTAATCTCTTTTGGGTATAACCCATAGATACAATGTATCTGCAGGTACATCTTTCTGCTATACTTATTGTCCAGCATAAGTTTGGAAATTCGACTTTGATCGATTGTAGTTCCTGTCCTGCTAGAATAGTAGCTGTCCTGTTTGGTATCATCTTCGAGCTTGACCATCTTACAGTAGGTATAGGGTCCTTAAGGACCAGCTCGACTTTGATCGATTATACATGTACTTTTGTGATGTCAGGATAGCTGCAGTCGTCATGGATGGTATCATGTTAACGGTTAAACGGATGGTTATAAGGAAACTCAACTTTGATTGATTATAGTTCTGTAATATTAGAACACCAGTCGTCATGTGTTAATATCGTCATTCTAAGCCTGACCATTGCTCATATAAAAGGTAAGGACTCTCGCCTTCCATCGATCAGGCCTATATACAATTGTCATGTTTGGTATCATCCTAAAATCTTCATTACCGTATGGTCCGAGCTATATAGGACCACCTACGCACAACATGCAGTTAGTTTTCCCTGATGTCATCGTGCTCTTGCGTACATTCGTACATTCCAACTCGTTGTTCCTTCAACTCTCAAGAAAATAACTAGTAGTTCACAGTACGTCACAGGCGCCCACAATCGAATCCATGAAACCATGTTCTGTGGTTTGGTGATGTGTCTTTTTTATTATAATTTCACCAGGGTACTAAAAATTGTTGATGTTTCATTACGCAGAGTAGCTCCTTGCCTCCAATTTGTTTTTCTTTCTTTTAGAAACTTTCTGTTTCTTTCTTTGTTCATATATCTATATCAATTTCAATTGCAAAAGTGTCAAATACCTCCGAATCGCTAAATTTTTCAAACTAATTCTTAGAATTTGGCAATGCATCTTCAAATTGGCATCTAATACTTTCTTTCTGAATTTCTGCAGATTTCATCACGTTCCATCTTATTTTCTCCAATCTAAGATGTGCCGTACAATTTGGGAAGTGTTACCTACAGCAGTATTCATCTCGAAAGTGACCGTGTTCCTCATCATCATTATGACAAAACAAAAATAAAAACAAAAACAAAAACAGAGAAACTCTATACTGATCAGAGGCTGGCACCAAGCTGTGCATGCAAAGATATAGCTACTCACTGATAAGAGGTTTGGCGCCATATGCGTGCAGAGATTTAAAAACAAAAAACAAAACACGCTTAATGAATTCCAAAATCTAGGGCCGGTGTATACATAAACACATTCTGAGCCAATGAAGTTCTCAGGAGGAGTAAACAAGCTACACAAGCTTTCGAGAAATTTATGAAGCGATGACGTCATCGACTCAGTTATCTAATCTTGATTTGTGTTCATAACACTCCCATGATAGAAATATTCAAAGCGTTTTTGATGTCATTTGCTGTTGTTGGTTAGTTTTCTCGAAATATCCTCAAATGGACTTGGAATTTTCTTATGTTCAGGTAATGGTATTCATAATAATTATGTGTCTCTTTTATCATAATTATTTCATCGACACTTCTGATGTAGAAATAAAATCTAAGAAAGAGGGTTGCTAATTTTCACAAAAAGCTTCTTGATAGTCAGTATGAATATGTAACTGATTGATGTAATGATGTCATCGCCTCACAATTTGCAATATTGATAATAGTTTGTACACAGCGGTGTTGATAACACAGTTTGTGCACAGCGGTGTCAATAATATGGAGAGCGTCCTCTATCGCTAGCTCGCTTGCGCAGTGCAGCTCGTACACTGTCTTGTGGATGTCGGCAAAGTTCCTCAAACTTTCATACTTAAGCACGCCGATAGGCCTATGTTTTTTTTTTTCTTCTGAAATTACGGTCTTTCCCCCGTTGCACTCTCCCCTTGCTAACTGTAAAGGACGTCAAACGATTGAGAAAGTATATTGACTTAGGCTATTAGAGGTACCGTATGTTAGTTCCCGCGGAAGGCGTCAATGACAACATGAAGTCAGGGTTTATTATGCCAACCTGTTCAGGTCATTTCACGTTACACACTCCAGCTTCCTGCGACTGTACGCCAAGCCCTCCACAGACAGAGTTCAGTGTATGATCTCACTGGAGGAGACGTCCCCTCGATAGCCGAGTCAGACTAAAAAGACCCCCCCCCCCAAAAAAAAAAAAAAAAAAAATGGCTCGCGCTCTCATCAAGAAGGCGAATCAAGGGCGATATCCAAGAGGTCTCTACCAAATAAGGGGACATCTTCTTTCTCCGGAAGTGACGCCACTACGTCTCCGAAACGTCTCCGCGGTGCAGCGTCTCGGAGACGTCGCAAACAAAGTTTATCACCGCGACGTAGCCACAAGTATGGAGACGTCGCGTCGCGTTTCGAGACCAGCTGGAGAGTAGAAAAAAGTCTGTCTCTTAAAAAAGAAAAATAAACAAAAATCGAACATCTTAATTCTCTCGCGACTCCCCGGACAATGCCGAAGACAAAGCTAGTTTCCAGGAAATGTCACGGAGATGTCTTGGAGACATTTCGCCACCTCTGCGACTTAAGTCACCATTTAATTTTAGGTCATTGCCTAGTCTCTTACCCAATAAAGATATTCATTTCTTCTCACCCCACAACATTTCTCCCGTATGATACACGGCCATGATAGTTACGATGATACAGATTATATCATAATCTGCATGCACAATGAAATTTTCAGAAGCTTCCCTTAAAGCAAGCGAAGACATCGACAAATTATAATTTCACTCTCAGGCCCCAAATTTAGAGGAACATTGCAGAGACAAATTGCATTCAGAAACTGAGCGTTAAATAACAAGTGCGGTTACGACGAGGAAAACCACGGATTTTAGACGGAAATCGTTAAAATGAGGTTTTGCTCGTATTTTTGATTTGCGCCTACCATATCCTTGTATCACTCCAATTCAATTTCAATTTATTTCTTCAACGTTTTAAAAAAAGATCAGTAAATAATAATGATTACATAACTTCTTTTGAAAATAAAATTTCAACTTTAATCTCTACATTCTACTCACTTCTTGTAAGCCTCGAAAATCTGATGTTTTTCAGGGATTTATTTTGTTCTTGTCTGAACGGATGCGCACAGCATAGCGTGTTTATTTTCCACCGCAAATCCAAGCCTCAGGAGATTATGTTACACTTGACACCTGACAAATCCTGGCAGCGGAACGAACGTTAAGGATATGGAAATATGGGTGTACAAAGTCCCTTGCTTCCAGATGACATGAAAAAGAACAAAACATGACACATGCATGCGTATTTTCGTTCACTTCCTTGGCGTGCCAATCTCTTCCTCATGTCCGGTGGTGGTGTCAGTCGACTGTGTTCCACCTTCCTGCCTAAATCTGAGACGATGCACTCTCAACGTTACCATGGTTACTGCAAGGCACCTCATTGGATACTAGTAAAAGAGAGTCGATACTGGCAGTGAAAAGAGCCTGTCGGGTCTCACCTGCGGAAATGCGGAAGTCCTGGAAGTGGCGTCACATGGAATTGGGCTGATGAGTACAACATTTCATTCATTCCTTTCACTATATTTCATTTCATTTCCGACAAAAGTATACAATACAATATGAAATTTGCATAAACAAAATAGAGCACATATTTTGCATAATTTGAGTGTCTCGGCTTGAAATGCAGCACTCGAATTATCTTCAGGATGTAAACATGGGGTGAGATTTTGTTTAGCGTCAGTGTAGGTTGATGGGAAGCTATCACTTGAAGTGATTTAGGACATTAAAGGCCGTGTCACACCTTTCCGGGCAAGCCTTGCGCGCGGCTTGCGAAGAACAATTTTTGCCACCCGAAGGTCCCCGCAGATGACTCGCACATGACAGCACCTAGCACGTATCACATCCGTAGTTACCCGGAGATGTGCACGCAAGTCCTCTTTACCCGCAGCCAAGTTTTGGCCCTGTCACACCATCTTTCCGGGCAAGATACGCGGGCTCGATGCGTGTGGGGATTTTCGAGCACGCAGGACAATTTTTGCAGGCGGACAAGGATTTGGGCGAGTTTCGCATGCGTCTTACCTGCTGGACCCGTGCGACTTACGTTCTACTTACGTCCATTCCGTTTGACCCGCGTTTGACCCGCATGAGTGGCGAGTGAGGGCTGTAAACTCGGTGAAGTAATTCCTCTAAAGGAATTTGACATGGCAGATGTCCCACAGAATGTCATGCAGACGACACGCTCTTCAGGCGCATCAAGTATAGATCCACGGGTAACTTGCGTACGTCAAGCGGGTCAACTGCCTGTGACTTGCGGCATCTACGCGCCTCCTACTGCTGTCCTGCGTGGACTCACCCGCGACTCACCCGGAAAAGTTTTGGTCATGCTCTAAACTTAGCTGCAGGTAAATCGGACCTGCGTGCTCACCTCCGGGCGACTGCGGGCGAGATAAGCGCTATGTACTGTCAGGTGCGGACCAACTGCTAGGAGGTCCTTGTAGCAAAAATGTTTACTCACATATCAACCCGCAATACTTTCCCAGACACGGTGTGACAAGGCCTTGAGCATGCTCAAAACTCGTTCCGGGTGAGTCGCGGGGGTTTGCCCGCAGAGGTACACGTACAACGACAGTAGGAGGCCCTTAGCTGCAGCACCTCGCAGGCAACTCATGCGAGGATACTTCGCAGTTGTAACGCAGGTATTTCGCAGCCCCAGTATGTCACTCTTAACTGAAAACGGATCGATTTCGAAGCTCTCACGCAGGTCACACGGAATACACGCAAGTAGAAGGCAAGTAGCACGCATCTAGCAGGTGTATCGGAACTCGCCAACATCTTTGTCCGCCCGCAGAAAATTTTCCTGCATGCTGGAAAATCCCTATTCGCAACAAGCCTGCGTATCTCACCCGGAAAGGTGTGACAGGGCCTTAACAATGTCAAACTTCTAGGAAGAGGTGCAGGAAAATACCTGCAATGTATGCAATTTGCGGTCCAATGGTACTCTGGGCTGCTTGCAAAACATATCAACGTGTAACCTGATAATAATACCGTTAACCCCCCCCCCCCCCCCCCACCTCTGACATGTCTGGACGTATATTCGTCATAAACTTAAACTATGAAAGAGAATGAGGAGAACAGTAGAAAGGAGGAGACAGCTAATGACAGTTTTTAACAAAAAGTGCCATAGAAACATAACTATGGTGATAAAGTTTGGACAATCGTATTTCCTTCTTTATCGGATGAGTGCTGTCTATTTGAATAAGAGGACCAACCCAACGTGAGTTTTAAGAAATATAACTCGAGGTGCGTTTTTTCCTTTTTTATATTGTTGTGGTTTTGACATTGAGAAAGAAGGGTCTTCCACGGTTGGTTGCATATGGGGGATAACGCTCGCCCCTGTCGCTCTTGATATTGCCTTCTTTATAATGATAGCTATCGGATTTCTCATAATTTGACGATTATCAAACTCGTTATCTCTTGAGCGAACTTGATGTTCTCAGCGGTTATAGTTGATCCCAAGATAAAGAGGTATGTTTGGTAAATGACAATGATTTAGTTGATGGTTTCTACTCTCGAGATAAATTCAAGGTTATTACTCTTTGCTCTTACAAATCTTATGAACACATTGAAAGATCGCGCAAGAAATGATAACATAATCGATGACTCAAACGTGAAATACTGCGTGGTTTCTTTTTATGGTAATTATGAAGGCGTACGTCTATTATCTAACGAGGGACTAGATAGGATATTTTATTCGTGCGTTAGGCTTTCGAAAGCATCAGGAGTTTCGATGCTCAGCACTTACTAAAATGCTCTGATATAATGCACATTACCAGCTGCGCACGGCAAAGTAGCTCATATTGTTTTCAGAGCTCTCCCCACGCACTTCCTTTCACCAGCGGTTAGACGTCTACGTAAACAGATAAAATACGCTGACCAATTTTGTCTATATCAATACTCCCTTTGTTTCAGTATTTGTCACATTCTCTCCGCTCACCGTGAAAGAAGGAAACAACACATGCGATGGCGTTCCAGAATTTCGGGCGAAATGTCTTCATATTTTCTTTGATATTAATGGAATATTTAACGTTTGTTCCTGCCAACGGTGAGAAATTTATCTCCTATCATTTCTGGATGTGGTGTTTAGTTGCTTGTTTTTGGTCGAATCGAGTGAAACCGCCGAAATTCCCGTAGCATTTTACAGTCTGTCATTGTATAAGTCATTGCAAGTATACTTCTATGACTGTGCCACTAAATTATGTTTCAGTTGTTTGGGTGTAATCCAAAATTTTTACACTCAGTATAGCGTTCCTTTACTGAATTGTTGTCAGGAAATACAGCCATGACACGACGTCTAACCAAAGTCATCTGTGAAAATTTGTGAAAAAAAAATTGTGAAAACTTTGTGTTATGTAGTCATTTTGGCGGAAGAAACCTCTCGAGTATTGTGACCTTCAACTTGACACACAAACAGGACCCCAAGAGCTTATGACACCGGATTGTTTTTTTAAGTCTTTCCAGGTCTATCATCATGATCATATACGCAAACACGGCAAACATACTGTTGTAGTTGTGGTAGCACTCATATTCTGCTGTGTTGAAGTTTGACATAAATATCGACTCGTTGCATGATTTTGCAAGATAAAAGCGGATGTTCTGTTGTTGTTTCTCTGGTGTAAGAAGTCTTTGTCAACGCTATTCGCTGGGGAGAAACTGGTTCTAGTTTTCATTAATCTATACATTAGGCGCTTGATGTTTGACGTTTGATTATGAAATGTTCAACACATTCTACTACAGAAACAAATACAATTATTATACACGCAGAAAAAAAATGATTTGTAAGGAGCTTTCATGAATAAATGAAGTGATATATCGAATTGATCTATTATATATATATATATATATATATATATATATATATATATATAATATATATATATATATAAATAAATAAATAAATATATATATACATAATATAACCCGTTTTTTCACACATTCAAATACTACTGTCCTGTGATCTGCTCTCTTCCCGGTTACATGTTTTATCTCCTAGTGTGACCCACAAGACAATGACAAATGAAAGTACTGGTTTAGAGCTGCTACTGCATGTTTTTGTCGAAAATAAAATGTCTTTCCTCTTTTCTCATACAACGCATAACACTGCCAACTCGCATAAAGCCATTGTGGATGGCAGTCTACATCTATTTGGCAATACACACACACACACACGAGAGAAGTGGTCATATAGGTCTATCGTGACCATAGCTAATCACACTGAAATCCAACCTTTATAAAATAACAATGGTATTTTATTCGTCTTTGTCTGGTTTGACTCTACCAAATAAAACAAGTCATCATCAAAGTCTTCGATAGTGTTCCGCACGAGAATTTGGGAAGAAGATAGGCAATCTCGCTGTTACCCTCAAACAAGTCTAAATGTGGTACTTTGAATTGAATTCTGATAATGAACTATAAATAAAGAAAAACGGAAACGTAATCAATCTTTACTAAATGATAATCAATATGTCATAACCATCACATTCAAACATATATTTGTTTGGCTAGTTGTTTTGGTGTTGTCGTTTTTTTCCTCGGGGAAGATTGAGTGCTTGCGTTCGCTTAAGAATATCAAGAGTTATAAGTTTAAAGATATACAGAACATTCATGCTATCATTTGTTTTGAGGCCTTTGTAGTATTGTAGTACCATTTTCACCCTTTAATCGCTTGTTTTGACTATTCAATTTATTTATATGTGTTTGTTTGTTCTTCCATCAGGTCTGACCATGATCGACATGCAAAACAAAACGGTTCCGATATGCGATGAATTTACATGTCAGCAATCTAGCTGTGGAAATGCTACCCCGGAGTCGATTTCTTGTCGGTGCGATTTCGCGTGTACATACTTTGAAGACTGTTGTCCAGATCACGCCGACTCTTGTGGGTTATCAAGAACGTCTAGTGGACAAAATACGACTGGCGCAGAGCAACTGTTTCAGGAGACTATAAAACCGTTGGATAGAGAACTTGTATCGTGCAGCAAACTGCTGCAGGAGCAGGACGAGTTCTGGATGGTTGCTAAGTGTCCTAAAGACTGGAAAGAGGAGCAATCAAGGTCGAGATGCGAGGACCCGTATCCCAGTCACATAAACCTGACCATGGCGGTCATCCCTGTAGTTTATGAGGGGATACTAACGTACCGAAACATCTACTGTGCCCTGTGCAATGGAAGGGTTTTGGACGAGTTGGTTTTCTGGAAACTGGCTTTTCTCTGTCCGTCGACCTATATGTCAACCCTGGAGTCAGGGAATTTTACGGTGAAGGACTTGGTGACGAGCAACCAGTGTAACTCGACTCTGGAACCTCCTGATGGGAGTGTTAATCAGACTAGCGCAAGACAATGCTTTGCAACAAATTACATCGATCACTGTCCACCTGGGACATCTATAGAGCTGGGTGACATCTGCTCATCGTTCACTCAAATTGTTTCCGACGAAGCAGGCGTGCGTTACAAAAACGCGTACTGCCAAGTGTGCAACAGCCTGCGAAATGCCTCTTTGAACGATTCCTTCGCGGCACTAGAAGATTTGTGCCGTAGCCTAACGCCACCTTCGGATGGCAAAGGTACAGCGGACAGAGGAACATCAACTGGAGGAAGACCCGGGAGACCCAGACCCGATGTAATAGATCGTCTCCTGCCATTGTCGATCACCATGGACTTCTCCAGAGACAACAGCATTCAGCTGGTGCACAGGGAGGACATCATCAAGCAAGTGGAGATATCCTGTCCGCCCGGCAAGGTCTACGACCCAACCTTGGAGGACTGCCTCACTGTGTCATGTGCCGATGGATACCAGCTTCGTGAAAATACCTGTCATCGATCAGTTCCCCCTCTTAATCTCTCTTGTGGCATTAACAACTCCGACCTTAACCTGCGGCTCTCTGTGGAGGTATCTTCAGGCGAAGGAGATATTCCCATGTGTCTGGCAGCAGACATCATTAATTTTGTTGAAAGCATTCTGGAATTACCGAGACAAATTCTGAAACCAAACACAGAAAATGTGATTGTTACGGCCCGTGATACTCAAAGTCATCCTATCAATGTCTCAAATTGCGTCACTTTGCCTGAACACAACAGTATTCTCCTCGTTTACAGTATCGATGCAAACAACCTGGCCTATAGCGAACTGGACAATCTGATCGACAGAGCCCTCCTCTTGGAAAACTCCGATCCTAAGCTCACAGGTCTCACCATTCTTGGAGTGAACATTACCCAACAGTGTATGGTATCGTCTGGACTTAACGCGTGTCCTGATGAGCTCACTGTTCTTTCAAATGTATCGACAGAAACCATTAACGGTACTATGTTTGCTCATGACAGAGAGAATGACGAACTCTTTCACCCTTATGAGACCGTCCTGACTGTCCGATACTATCAGCAATCTAGCTTTGCTAATTTTGATTTCAGGAAGGAGATCCAGTTTGAAGTGTGTAAAGCGCAAATCCTAACCTGTCCCACGGTAACCAGGCCTGCAGATTATTTCATTCCTCTAGCAAACATGACTGGATTCCTAAATAATACCGTATCAGGTGAAATTCTCAGTCCACACGATTACAGAGTCACCTCCGAGGGAAATGTTCAATTCTGTACTAAGCTGGAGCGTAATGCCACACTCAATCAGACCGAAACTTTTATATTTTTTAGTTATAGCAGAGGTCAGGTGATCCTGACCTACGTTGCCCTTAGTATTTCGATACTGTCCCTTCTCATTACATTCGCCAGCTATTGTATATTCCAAAATATGAGGCGCTGCGTGAGTAACAAATTGATCATGACTCTCTGCCTTGTGCTCCTCCTTGCCCAACTTCTTCAAATGCTGAGTCCACTTGGATCCACCGTCCCAGTTCTCTGTGTATCACTTTCCGTTGTAGCACATTTTATGTGGACCAGCGTCTTTGCACTCACCACTTGCCTGGCCTTCGAGTTGAACCGTACCCTAGGGTCTCGAGACACTGTAATATTGCCAACTGACAGCTCAAAAGCCCTTGCTTACTACATTCTCTTCACCTTGGCCACATCTTCCGGCCTTGTGGCAACTTGTGTGGCCCTTTACTTGACTGTTGGTGATCAGCTGAGTTTCTGGTATGGCAGAGATGGGACCTGTTGGATAAGTGACAAAATGGCTAATTTCATTGCTTTCGGATGTCCACTTGCGAGCTTCATCCTGGTGAATATCCTCCTCTTCTGTCACACAGTGACCGGAATAAGGAGCACAACGAAAGTGAGAAAGAGTATGATCGGTGAGAAGGAAACCCTGAAGGAGCAGTCGAAGGAACTCCGCGTATATGTCAAGGTTAGAAGATAGCATTTATTTCTTTATTATTTTCTTTTATTTATTTCGTCACTGTATGTCCCACTGATTGGCGTGGCACGAAAAGTGTTTCAGCCAAACATGTTATTTGCATAAATCAATATTTTTTTCACAGAGAATCTAAGGTTTTTTTTTAATTTTATAGAATATGATTCCAGTGCATCAACACTATTGCATGTAATCATGACCTCAAAATTCGATGCATAACCTACGATATGCTATAGATTACATTTTTTTTTTTTTGCGTAACGTATACGATATGCAATAGATTACGTGGTTTTTTTTTTTTGCATAACATATATATGAAATAGATTACGTGTTTTTTGTTTTAATTTTCACCCTTTTTCTTCTTTCTGTGGTGTGTATATACCCATCCTTTCTTTTTTAATCAGTCATGCATACATTTAATTTTCAACTGAACATGTTATGTCGAAATGTAGCAAAAATGGAATCACTTATATAAACAAAATTCCACGACATTATGTCGATGGGTTAAAAAAAAAGTACACCCAAACAATTTATTTCTTCCTGAACAGATGTGTCTTCATATCTGTATAAGTTAGTCGATGATGTTATCCATGCAAATGACTTGTATGTGTTTCGTTTTATATGAATGCAGATATCGACTCTCCTTGGATTCACATGGCTGTTCGGGTTTATTGCTGGCTTCGCTGGTGTCAACGCACTTTGGTATATCTTCATCATTTTAAATGCTCTCCAAGGCTTTTACATATTTCTAGCCTTCATTGCTAATCGTCGCGTGGGTGCCATGTGGATGGAACTACTTTGTCACTGCAACACCTCGGGTCTTACAAGAATGTCTCGTGGAACCTCATCCGTGCCTCTTAGAACGTCTCGTTTCACATCGGTCACGTCGCTGCCGAGGAACGACGAGCAGTCGCCGAGCGGGAGCCGAAGATATTCCGGAGACAGAGTCCAAGGAAGCCGAAGGTACATGGGCGTTAGTCAGAAGGTGACGGGAGATCGGCGTCACTCGGCAGAGCGTGGAACGAAGAATGGGGAACAACGATTTTCGAGCGGGGATCGGACATCAGTTTCGTATGAACGGAGATACTCCAATGGTGACCGGAAACAGAGCGGAGATCGGAAATACATATCAGCTAGTGAAAGGAGACAATCTGGTGGTGCTAAAAGTTCTTCTGTATCACAGTATGTTTGAAGCATGCACGTTTTAAAAACATGATGACAGAGATTCGACGAGTGTTTTGAGTTTGATAGCTGACTGTATGAAATACAATTTTCTGCTCGACGGAACTTGAAACATTTACCATATCGAAATGGTTACGATATTGCAAATACGGACATTCACGCTGATTTTGTTTGATTTTTTAAATGTATTTTAGGAGTGTTTTGAACAAGAGCAAGTTTGGACTGAAGCGTGTAAGGCGAAGATCCGGAATATTGTGCCAAGGCAAATATTCTGGGATAGCGTATCTGCATGTAAAGCAATTACTAGTATATAACCCGTTCCGAATCATGGTCACACCACTGTTCTACATTTTTGTATTGTGCAATCCATGATTTGCGGAGAAGTAATTGTCCATTTTTCATTTCTTTCAACGTGGGAGGACAGCAGCTTTTGACATAATTACATCACTTAGCTATAGGACCAAATAAAAGAGCCTATCACTCAGTAAAACAAATAAACAGACTGAAAACAAACCCTCTTCATTGTGTCACTGAAATTCGTTACCACCTGCCAAATAGCAGAGTAGAACTGAAAATTCCTTATCTAGATTAGGTGTCATTATGTTATTCCGAATGTATATTAGGAATCTGCAAAGAGTATAGCCTAAACTGTGCAGCATTTTCAGTTCCGACTTTGTACCAGTGAACACTGTAACTGCTGGTATTGATGAAACTGTCGGCCTACTCGTAATAAATATTTCGATTTTCCATTGTATAGGATTGGAGATTCTATATGTAAAAAAAAATCACTTTCGTATGAAGGCCGATGAGTTTATTGGGACGTTGATTATCATAGGGTAACCACGATCATGACAATTTAGCGTGTCTTTCGTTCCCCATGACTCTCCTTCAAACAGCGAGTATCCGGAAATGGCAGGCGGATATATGGTGCCATCGGATAGATCTGAACCAGAATGGTGTCACTTCCTGAAGAAACCATTCTGTTTTAGAGGAATGTGTCTCGTTTTAGAATGGGTTTACGTGTCATAAGGTGAATTATATAAATTTTTATACAAGTCATGTGTTTGTGTGTCGAATTATTATGACCTCATTTTGATTAAGTACTACAGGATGTATTTACCTTTCAGAACTTGATAGAACTTGATAGAACGTGATATTATAGTGTATAGATATATCATGAATAAAAAGTGTGGAAGCGTGCTGCTATAGACTCAAATGAAATACGAATAGTGTAGTGAACACCTTGAACAGGGTAGAAATATAATTTAGAAGTACCTTCATGTACAAGTGATGCACGATTCGAGAACATCGTGAAAACATTATTTGTTGTGATCATAGGCTTTATCAGTTCACCTTGTCAAATGTTGAAGAGTTAAACATTTCTATTGATCAAAGGTTATACACGGTACATGTATCTCATTATGCCACTGCGTGTTAGTGAGAAGCCACAAATAGAAGCAAAGGTGACTTTCATAGTGCTCACTTTTTATTCAGCTTGAGATTTCGAAAGTAACGCTCCGTTAATAGCGTGCATCTGATGTATTGATATCAGATAATAGGTGGTATCGCACGTCATAATTTGTTTCAGTTGATACTGTGTCAATTTATAAAAGGGCAGGCTCAGTAAATAGAGTAGGGTTGTAGCAAACTTGTCGCGCGCTATCTCAGTGACAGAGCGATATGTCTAGTGCTAAACAAGTGCATATCTTGTATCAGAAAAAAATAAATAAATGATAATAAAAAACAAAAACAAAAACCATGAGAGTACCTGGTATTTCACTGGGCTTTTTCTTATGAAATTTACACCCATCTCTGAATGTTTGATACAAAGATTATAATCTCATCAAGCGGTTCCTGGACAATTGCCCCCGTTACCCCAGACCCGCCTTCCCCTGACCCTATAACCTAAATTGTAACCCTTATAACCCTAACTCAAATCCTAATCTTGAACCTAATCATATCCACAAACCAGTATTTAGCCGGGGGAGGGGACAATTTCTCAGAAATTTTTTGACATGTAGAGTGCATTTTAACAGATGGTCCTACACACACACGCACACACACACACACACACATACACACACACACACACATTTATGATGTACATGCTGTCACTCCATACACAAACATTCTTATCGTCAGTATTTCAGAATACACACTCTCTCAGGTTGTTGCCTAGAAATAAAAAGTTAAGACATTATTCTTCACGCCATCAAAAGTAACCCACTCAAGTGAACTTTGTTGCAGTCCTGGAGATCTGAAAATTGTGTTATTCTTTTTGTAGTTTCCTGATATCTTGTAACAGCACATATCGTTTCTTCAAACTTCAACTGTTATCTTTCAGAATATTTTTAAACTTCACTGAATCCAAATAATAATATGTCTAGGGAAATTTCCCTTGAAATCTTATTGTAACTTTTATTTCATTGCAGTCAGCTGGCAGTTGTCTTTTTTCCCCCCTACAAATCTGTTCAATTCTCTAGTATATATATATATATATATATATATATATATATATATATATATGTGTGTGTGTGTGTGTGTGTGTGTGTGTGTGTGTGTGCTGTGTGTTATGTTGGGGATATTTGATTTTATATCGTTTGGAATTTGTTCTTTAATTGATAAAGAAAATCACGAATTTTCTATTCTTATGTTACGCGATGCCTTTAAGATCGATAAAATCATGAATCCTGCTAGTGCAACATAATCACCTTGCACTGCTTGGATTCTATTGTCATAGAGAGATAGATTTGTCTCCAGATCAGGCTCAAAAGGAAAATCCCTTATCATATCCATCGGTCTCTAACTGGTCACGTGATGTCGGAGCACGTTGTCTTAAAGATTGTAATACTGTAGAACCATTCGGCTTTCTTCTTCGTTGCATTAGCAAAACACGTAGATCTAGCTGATATGATATTTTACAACAGTCTTACACAGCGAAGCAACAAGCACTTTTGTAACATTCATTTGTTCTGTTCTTTTTATTCATACGAATAAAAACAAGTTATCAGTAAAATGCATTTACAGCAAGATATATTACATTAATGCTCTGTCGGTAAGAAATATTTACACCTTTATTCTATTAAAAAAGGACAAATCTGAATGAAGTTTACTCGAGATTTCTTATTCATGTCCGTGACGCGTAGAATGGATCCAAACATCAGATACAAACAAAACAGTGGCAGCACAAAGAATAATATCACGACAGAACGTATCATATCTTTGTTATCATCTTTTGCGTCTATCTCGATGAAGAGAGATGGATATGTGGAGAGGGGGAGAAAGGGAGGAGAGGGAGATCTGGGCCCCGTTTCATAAAAGATGTAAGGATGGCAACTCTTGCTGGAATGGCAACTTCCAATAGAAACAGCCAATCAGGAAGCTGGATTCTTGTCCGCATTACCATGACAATTGCCATTCTAGCAAGAGTTGTCATCGTATCAACCTTTTATAAAATGGGGCCCTGGAGTTCTCAATGATGAAACCAGTCAATCACGGAAGTACTGCGAAAATAATATATAGCTTAGGCTTTGGAACCTTTTCTATTTACAGCATGTAAAAAGTAATACATCAAACTAAAGGATATGCGTAAAATGATTGTAGATTTTGTTTCAGTTTCAACTGTTTATTCATGTTGCTTTCCTTAATTCAAGTTGGGTTTCTCGAGTACAGCTAACTGTAAAGGATTCTTTTTCAACTTTTCAATAAGCTTGCAAGTCCAATTGTGAGAGACGCAATCATGCCTTTTACAATGCCAAAAAAAAAAAGGATGATATAATCATTTTGTCTCTTTATCGACCTCAGCCTTACAATATCTGGACTTGAGGTTGATTATAACAAATTGCAATAAACAAGGATGATGACATGGCAGGGTTACCATACGAATGCATGAGTTGGGACTGAAGGAAGCAGAACAAAAGAAGAAGGCATGCATAGATTATACACAGGTGAACACGCAAGCAAGCGGTATTGTAATGGAATTACTTTAGTACACTGCTACATTTCTGAATTATGTGAACCTCGTATGTCATCATGCTTGTTCAGTGTAATTTGTTAGAGGTTTTTCAGAGTATTGTTTCTCTGCTCAAATCTGTACATGGAACTATTGATTTATATACGACATAATGTGAACTTATGAAAATCGTCTGGAATTCCCCTTTAACGTATAACATGTATAAAGGTTTTGTTGTGGAGAATTTCTTCACTGCTAGCCCACATTGATGACATTGTGGTGCTCTAATGTCACTGGTGTTTCCCTTTAAGTACGTCTTACGTATAAAGGTTTCGTTGTGGAGGATCGTCCTCTAATTGCACTCTACTTTCATTTTCACAAAAGAAAAATCTCCTTGAATGAAAGTGTCGTGGGAGATGAAACCACATCAATCTAGAGGCTGTTGATTTCATTCTACTCAAAACCTCTGATTCGTAAAGAGGTGTATTGAAGAGGAAATCTTGCAAGGCTACCACATGTTTCATATTTCCTTTTCTTATTGAAAGGAATCAATTCATGATTGACTCTTTTTTAATCGAATTTAATTTAATCAAAATTAGTGCTGTCTGCAGGGTCTGGAAGAGGCCCCTCTACTAATCGAAAGAGTGTCAAAGTGTTATTTGATTTCATCATTCAATATTTATAAATAATTCTCACTATTTCTCACGGCGTGCACATTTGAAACGTCCATTAAGATTCCTCATTTTGAGTCGACTCTTCGATTGCATCGAGGTTCCGCAGTTTTAAATCTTTGAAAATGTCATTTCGAGGCCAAAACCCTCCCCATCGTCAGCGGAGGAGTGGACATGAGCGACATGCCTGCTTGCAAGTTATCATTCTCGTCCGTGAACGATGTCGCTCCCAGAGACTCCCCGCCCATGAGGTCGAGGTTGGAGCCCCGCGATCCGCTGCTGCACGCACTCCCCAAGCTGGAGATGGAGTTCACGGAGGCGGCGCCGGGCGTGGAAGGGGCGGTGGGTGAGGCGTCGATGCCCAAGAATCCCGGGTGCATCGGCTGGCCCCCGTTGGAATGCGGACACTCGAGACTTGTTCGATGGTGCTCCCGGGCAGCGGCTGTGGCGAACGTCTGGTTGCAGAGGTCACACATGTATGGTTTGTCTCCTAAAATACAAAGATACAAAATAAAATGCAACGAAGCAAAAATCCAATATTTAGTGTCTATTCTGGTGGTGGGATGGAAACAATTAAACATAAGATACAGTGTTTACACACACAACACACACATGTTCATATGTTTCAATGGTATAACCGTTATTACTACTTTCAGGGGATATGGGAAAGGTCAGTTTATTCATTCTTGACTATACTCTGTGATATTCTTATACTACAGACAGAAATAGGCAGGTTAAACAAACAAAAACATCCGAAAAACAACTCCAACGGAGTGCAAAGTTCATGGAGATTTCAGAATCTCGCTGAAAACGGGTTAACAAAAATACCTGATGGAGAAAATACTAGGAGATAGAGAAGCAGTTATAATTAGAGAAACGATTGGATTGAGGACGAAAATTACGTTTAAAGACACACGTCGATCAGGGTTTGTTTGGTTTCATCGCATTAACGTCGAGATTGAAATTTCTCTTTCTGTATAGTCGAACACACCTGCATGGATGCTCATGTGAAACTTGAGCTCATAGGACTGGGCGAACGTTTTCCCGCAGAACTGGCACACGGCCGGCTTGTCCTTAGTGTGCGTACGACGGACGTGGCTGTCGTGTGCCGCGTGCGAGGCGAACGCCTTGCCGCAGTGGCGACACTTGAACGGCTTCTCCCCGCTGTGCTGACGGAGGTGCGTTCGCAGAATGCTCGACGCCGTGAACGCTTTCCCGCAGTAAACACACTTGTACGGACGCTCGCCGGAATGAACGCGGAGGTGCTTGTTCAAACTCGATGACTGAGTGAGAAAAAGAATGGATAAATGGGGAAAAGATGAAATTAACTTCCGCCAGTTCCTATATTACGAATTCTGTGAATCACCATGCCAGCCATTCATGTTTGTACATTTGCAAGTTTTTCACAACGCTTAAAGTTTTTAGTGAATGTGGGAAAGTCTCGTTTTAATTAGTAGGCCTAATATTCCGCCTGACACTCGTCGCATGCTTAGATTCTGTTCTGTCATGGCTATAGCTTTCGTAAAGTTCTATTTATTGCTGTTCATCCTATAATGAATAAATAGATAATTATTGTTTAAGTACTGCGATTGTTGGCTATATGTGAGTAACGTGAATAAAACAAAGAGGGATAAAGGTCGAAAGTTACCACATTGCACTTCATGTCAGCTTATTCCATTTCCTGGTAAAATGATAACTTCAACCTGAACTTCATCCAATTGTTGTCATACCGTCTGTCGCAAAATGATAGTCGACCAGAATAACAACACAGAAAACCGCGATTTCCCTCTTACTAAACCTCACTCTTTTGTTTAACCACTCGTGCCCTGTATAATTCGATCAGCCTTTACAAAACCATGAACCCACAATGAAAAACACCTTGTCAGCTATACAGATACAAGCGGACTTACAAAAAGGTGAGGATTTGGTATGGTCTTAGATCATTACCAGTCAGTCATAGTTATGATGAGATAGTGTTAACAGAGACATAGTACGACTAACAAACATGTTTGCGAACCTACATAAGTGATATCGAGGAAAAGCAGAATTATTATTGAATTTATTCAAGTCGATTATGATTTAATCTTATCCAACAAAAGGGTCCTGTATTTCTTGTGGTTGTCTTTGCTATAGTGTTGTAAAGGCATTATCTGTCATTGTGCAGGCGAATTACACAAGACTGAACGCAGCAAAAAGCCGCTGCAGCTGGAAAGTATTAATCCCAAAATGGATGAAGAAATATCAAAGTATTTAGAAAAGAAATTTGGTCAGTATCAAGATATCCATAAACAAAAACTAATCAGCAAATGCCATTTACACAAAATGATTTACATGTTATTCTGTCAATGAGAAAATTGAGTTTGGGAGAAACTTGATCCCTCAAATCTATTGAATTATCAAAATATTAGAAGATAATCTTGGGTATGTTGGAGATCATTGGCAGAAGCTTAATTTGCTTTTTTTTGTGCATTAGTTGAGTATAAAATCAGGCAGCTCAGATTTTACAACTGGCAGCATAATCTTAACAATACCTCAATTGATTTCCTTTGTTTGCAAAAGAAATTACGATTTCTCTTGATTTTACATGACAAACAAATATTTTCTTTCATTTTGTTTTATGAGTAGTTTTTTTTTTTCAAAATTATTTCTACATAGAGCAGAGCCAGAAAGTGAAGGCGTTCGGGCCAGCATATACCTGAAATAAAAACATGATATAGCCTACACCTATTTTTACGAGTACATCCACACTTTACACATAGACCTGCATCTTCCCGACATAGCAACAACACCGTATTTTTGCAAACTTTCTTACATTCGATAAGTGTTATAATATAGTCAACAGGTATGAAGAGCTCGTTGCCATAAAGATACTTTGGGGGTAATGAGTTAGAACTTGTCACTAAATAGCCTATTCCCCATGCAAATCATAAAGAATCTGGCACGCACAAGATTGAGGCTCGGGGTGGGCGCGGAGAGGATATCGTCACTGGGGCGACAAGACCTTGTATATATTTATCTACAAAATGTCAAATGTTCAGGAGGGCTAAAAAAAAAACATGGCAGCCAAAGCATTATACCGAATGGGAAAACCTTTCCTTGGACATGCCGTGGTTGCTTCATTTAGGGCGTACGTCAGCTTGGACAGGACATCACTTAACTAGTGATTATCTGACCATAATCTAAAAAATTATTTTCCCCAAAATTTGGGATACAAGGTCTCGTCACCCCAGCGACGATATCAACTGCACTCATGTGAACTCACCTGGGAGAAACTCTTACCGCACACGGAACATTTGTGCGGTCGGTGCTTCTGGTGCACATGGAGAATGTGGATGCGGAGGCGGTCCCGCTTCTCGAAGGAACGCTTGCAGAGGTGGCAGGGAAACTTGCGGTCGCCCTGGTCCACGCACCTCGTATATTTCAAGTGCTTGTCTCGGTAGTCCTTGTAGGCGAACACCTTGCCGCACCGATCGCAGTGGTAACCCTCAGATTCTGTGACGTCACAAATGAAAAATATTGATATTGCCAAGCCTCTCTTTAAATAAATATATTTTGATATAATCATGTGATAGTAGCTTTATCAGTTGTTCCATCCTCTCTCATGGCCGGCACTACGAGTTTCAAGTTCTGGCAGATATCAATTTATGTTACTGATTATAAAACGTTCAAGTGTACAAATGATGCTTCTTGCATAGTTTAATTTCTCTATGCTATTTAAAGAAGTGATAAAAGGTAACGAAATTAATGGAATTTCAATAAAATAAAATCCTGATCCTGTAGAACTTAAGTGATTACTCATTCATGTCATGTTATAAGATAAGACACCACTAACAATATTGTTAATTTCATTACTGCATTTCGTTATTGTCTGTATGCACCTGGAGCACTCTCACATAGTGGATTGTCTATGTTAATTTTTGATGCTACATTTGTGGGCTTTCAGAGCAACAGTAAGCCGCAATTACTTTTGCCATCAGCCCAGACCAGCATGTAACATTTTCTTTTCTAATTTACGTCCTGCTGTGGCATTCTTATGTGTAATATTTTGTACTATTGTGCTGTGATCGTCTTTATTTTTTACATTGGTGAATTAATGAATGATGATAGTAATGACGATAATAACAATAATAACACGAGTTAGAATAAAACGATTTGTCCGAACGAACAAACAGAACAGAAAGTAAAACAGGTGAGGAATTCAAGGTAGTAATCACGTACAGGAAGGAGACAGGAACAAATTAAGGATGACCTCATAAAAGCTCGCTTGTGTAACTGCATGTCCCCGTAAATATTGAATTACGAAAAGCCAGAGAACTGATAGGATGTATTATGCCAAGTAAATTGAAATAAACATTTAACGGAGGAGGCGTTGCCATGCAGGTTCCCGCGAAATTCTGAAATCGCCATAGCCTTTGCACGGTATCTACCAGTTAAAGAGATATGCCTATCTCGAAGTACGATGAAGTAAACGGAAACTGTTATCACAATTGCAGCAGTAATCGAGAGAGTCTCAAGCGGAAGCGAACGCTGTTATCTGCGGCATTGATATTGTATTATACTAGTCTTGTCCGCTAACTCAAAATGCTGCATTTTATAGAGCGATCACATCCCATTTTTTTTTGGCTTGGAGGGAAATTGTATTTCATCTCCATGATACCCTTAATTGATGAAGCAAAAAAAACAAACAAACATGATAATCATAGTTGTTAACGTTTCATTATTTTCGGAAATTGAATGCGAAGATCATGTGGATTTATAGTATCTCACCTTTTTACATAGCAGTGAGATTAATTATCTATTATCATGAGTAGTTATTATGCAAATTAGAGATGATGACGTCATCACCTCACTAATAAATCTGTCATCAACCTGCCTGAAAATCTTTATTTAATTTAAGTCAAATCAAATAGAAAAAGAAACTTAAGTGACAAACACATTCATTTTTGCACCACGACTGTTATAGCTCATATGGTGATTTTATAAAGAGAAGAAGAAGGGTTGTTGATGTCATGACTAAAAATTAAAAAAACAAGGTTTTTATTGATAGTTTTGCGCTCAAAACAGAATGGGAGCAGTGTGAGACCCTCATATCATCGTCTCATTTAATTCACACACATAGCTCTCATCAATATCACCGTAATTTGAATGTCAAAAATGTCATAACATTCCCATTCCATATCTGATCCTTATGAAGCTTTAACTTGTTTTGTTGTTAGACTTTATTCAAGGCAAGTGCTTTTATTACTGAAGTGGGATAGACGCACAGATGAACAAAAGCATAAACTATGAAACTGACATGTGACCTCGTCATCAGGAGCAGCGTGACTAAGAGAGTAATCTTATACTAGAGGGAAATTCCAGTCAGGACTAAATGAAGAATGATAAGCCATGCAATGATAATGCGAACATGGAGAAAGCGGTTCGAATACCAGGAAATTGAGCTGATATGGTGATGTTTAATCGCTGTAAGCTGACGCATATTCCTTATCTATTGCTAAAGACTTCTCGACTATTAAGAAACAAAACAACAACACGAAGCTGTGGATTGCAGATGAAAAGATCCTCCTCGGTTATTATGCTGGTAGAATTGGTGGTCTGACCATGCATTGGCCCTGTACTTCCATCGTAATAAGACCTACATTGTACCAGCTATACTAACAACTTCCAAACATGGTCCTTGAAAAATAACGAAATCGCAACAGGACATTAGCTATGTTATGAATAAAGAGGAGGGCTCATGAGATGCATGTGTATAATTCAACTGTTTTGCACTCTTATTACAAGTTTCACCCTTCGATGTGTTCACACTCATGACGACGAAACTAATAAGCATTCTGTTCTAGTTTCTCTTTGCCCACTCTTTTTATGCCAAGAAATTCCAAAAAATATAATAAGAATATTAATACTCACACAGACACACGGACATTGCCTCTGTAAACAAACTTCTCCCCCTCTCTCTCCCTCACTCGTTCTTTTCTTTTGCTATTCAGTCTTCCTTTCTAGCATACTCTCACTCATTTGTTATTGTTGTTATTGTTATAAGTTACGTCAATACAAACTTAGTTCGATCATGCATACATTTTTCAATACAATTACTGTAACGTGACTCTCGGTTTTATATACGTTGAGATCAGTAAAAGCAAGGAGGAGAAAGGAAATGAAACGGAAAGTCCATATTCATCAGCCCAGTTGTTGTTGAATAGCCCATATTCAACGATGCCAACGTGACACCGCTGGTCTTCAATGAGGTCCAGAACATAAAAATTACAAATACCACAATATGAAAATAACGCCTGCCTATTCCCAATTGTATCACGGAAACATGTGCTCAAAAATTGTTCAAAAAGGCGTACACCGTGTATATACGAGATAATACATGACTCAGCCCTGGTGGTTTTGTTTGGGAGCATCCCACCAAACTCTTTCATGGTGCCGCCCACACGCGTTATCTTCGTGGCATTGTCATTTCCGGTTCACTTCATAAACATTCGTGTCATTTACATCTTTCTCTTGCCCCAACACCATCCATAATATAGGTCAAATGGCGGAGAAGATGAACAAAGTTCGGGGTCATCTCAGACTATATCAAAGGGTGGGAGTCACGACGTGGACACATCTATAAGGTTGACCAGTAGGCCTATAGTCTTCAACGATTACTTCTCGGTTCTCACAGTCCGTGCCTAAAAACGTTGATTTCTATTCACTCACATTGGACCATCAAACTCATGTTCTCTATACGTATTCATTCATTCATTCATTCATTCATTCATTCATTCATTCATTCATTCATTCATTCATGTATGCATTCATTCATTCATTCATTAACTCATCCATTCATTCATTCATTTACTCATTCATTCATTCATTTACTCATTCATTCATTCATTCATTCATTCATTCATTCATTCATTCACTCATTCACTTACTCATTCCTTTATTCATTCATTCATTCATTCATTTACTCATTCATGCATTCACTCACTCATTCATTGATTTACTCGTTCATTCTTTCCTTCCTTCTTTCATTCATTTATTCGATCTTTTCTTGAAAGAGAATTTTTCGTAAATGGAAAGTGGTGTCAAATTGACAGAAAAATAAAATATAAAATTTTATACACAGATAAAAAAACCCGCAAACAACCCTTACCATCAATGTTTTCGTTGTTGCCTATTCTGCTGTCACCGCGGGCGGCGTCCTTTAGGGCTATGGGGATCCCCATGAACTGTAAATAGGAATCCCCGTACCAGACGAGTAGCTCCGTTCCCTGTGAAGAATAGAAAGCAAGATAAAAATAGAGATGAGATCAAAATGAGAAAGCCTTTCCCACGGTCCTTATCTTAATGGTAAAGGACAATGAGTCACCAATGCTTTAACGCAAAGAATTTCGTTTTGTATCATAATTCATAGCAGAATAGTCGTTCTTTAATTGTTGTTATCATATTGCCAAAGTTATGAGGTTACAATTTGTTTACATCATCTTGAATTGAATTGAATTGAATAGAATTTATTACTCATATTTCACGACAAAACCAAATACAATACAATATCGCTGGACAAAAAACATCAAAATCAAAATTCTTTTGACAGTATGTTTTGGGTGCAGCGAGACTTGCCTACATGTGAAGTTAAAGGGCCTTAATTACAAATTTTGTGGCCTCAGGCGCGATAATACTTCAACTATGTTATACAATATAATCAGTTTGATAATAAGAAGTGCCCAGTCCTGTCTAGAGTATCTCTCCCTAATTCTTTGCGTTACTCCGTGTCGCCTTCCATCGCCTTCTCTCACTCTTCATTTCCTTATACGTGTTTCTCTTCCAAGCATCAGATTCATGTCCGAGACATCTTCTCGACAAATCCTAGGGCATGAGATTAAGCCTCCAAAAACCACAATCTTTACATTGCATCGACATGGTACATAAACACAGTATTGGCGGGACTGAAGGAGTTAATATCTCACCCGTGGAATGTCTTTGCATGCCTCGTAGTATATGCTGTCATCGACTTGCACCGCGATGAGATTCTGCTCCTGGGCGTAGCGGGCGCACTTCACCAAGCTCATCCAGTTATAAGCACCTTGCTTGCCATCAACGAAGTGACTCAACTTGCCGTCCTTGAAAATCTAAGTGAAAACAGGGAAATGTCAATAATTTGTCTTTTGTCAAGGAGAAACTTAAGAAGCAGTTTAAGGGGATTAACCACAACTATATAACATTTCATATCTTACCAAAGTAAAAAAAAAAAAAAGACAGGGAACAACGTCAAAGAAGTTACGTTATTTCTCATTTGACGTCTCAAATAGGAAGGGAAATACCTGTCAAGAGAATGAAACGGCTAAGGATGAGCTGATGCGACAGAATTAAAACTAATCTCGATTAAAATCTTCCATAATCTCAAATGATTCGGTCAGAAGGGTCTACGCACACAGAACCAATGCACAATCAACAACACTCCTTGCCTGATAGTGATGACAAAAGGTAAAACAGACCCCCTCCCCCCCCCCCAAAAAAAAAAAAAAAAATGCAAGAAAAGAAAATAAGGCTATTGTGACATTTAAGTAAAGACACCTTATAGGTGAACGCGTGAAGATGAATTTCCGGTACGTGACTGCGCTGGCTCGATTGGGAGAGAAAAAACGTGTATTTGGGATTCGGGGGTAAAGAACGATGATTTGAACCTCGCTAAAATCATCTTCGGGCAATTAGGACGAAGGGAACGTGAACAAACAAGTGTCAAGTTCAGGCTATAACAGCAAGTAATGGGGTGGTGCTCGTGGTCATCAACTCGTGCTTGATGAAAGGTTGACTCGATCGTCAACAAAAACACGTGCAAGATTAATAGCAGGCTATATAGTATTGCATTTTGAGGGCATCGGGCTGAGAGAAAAGTGTAAATATTTGATCGCCCGAGGAAGCCATGGCAGAGCCTTGCTAACTGAAGTGTGGATGGCAATGACGAGACAGTTTATACTTGACAACTATTGCCTTATAATCAGCCGTATACCGAGAGAGTTATTTAATCTTTTGTGGTGTGTGTTGGTTTCAAAACGTTCTGTTCTTGATTTCTAAGTTCTGTGAAAAGAAGGATAAACTACATGCACACACACTGCAGTAAAGCAAAATAAAAGTGTTTTCTACCCTAGGTAAGAGAAGTAGAAGATAATGATTTCAGTGTCATTATTTCTATCTTTTACTGTTGAGTCTTTGTGTTAGAGATTATATGGTGTACATTCTACGAGTAGGCCCTACACAGCAGACTAGACAGGCTGCTTCAGCATAAACCTTTTTTTTTTATGTGCCCGAACGTTACCCTCCCAACCACAAACACCCCCCCCCCCACCCACACACACACAAAAACAAAAGGGGAAAACAACAGTAGAGAAGCCAAGACATTAAGTCACAGAGTTATAAGAAACACGAAACGCGATAAAACATGACTGGGCTAATTCTTACCTCCCACATTAAACTCGTGTCGTCATGTGATTTGATCTCGCTCGGATGTACTACTCTGCCGGTGAAAGGACCAAAGCGGGCGCCCTTTAAGATGACGGTTTGCTGGCAATAGACGCTGTAGTGTGAGTGTGCTGGACTAAGAGTCGTCCGCAGAACGGCAAGACCTGTTGTGAAGAGGAGTTTGATAATGCAGAAATTTATTATTTAGTTCGAATGAATTGACTCATGAGTCAAGGGGATGTCATTAGCTATCAAATCGTCTTGTGTGTGTGTGTGTGGGTGTATGTCTGTGTGTGTCTGTGTGTAATATACAATATACCTCCTTTAACTCGTCTGCTCTGCGTTTGTTTTCTTAAATATCTTTCTTAATAATGCATGCTCTATCATTTCAGATATGGTAAAAAAAATTCAGTTTATTCAAAGATTCTGGTGATTGAACAAATAATCTAGAGCAAAGTAAAGTGCCTTTAAGTCATAGTGTGTTGGTTCTACCTTCTGGTAGTTCTGATGCGTTCACGTCCGCGAGGCTCTGGCGGACGATCTTTGCCTTGCTGTCCTCGTCTGCCGATTCTGTCGACTCGCAGCTTGGATTGTCGACCGACAAGCGCTTGTCACCTGCGAGAAATATGCAAATGAGTGAGAAGTAGTAGAAGCATTAGAACCACGCTTTCGCTGTGCATTGTGGGGAAGGATGTCATGCAAATAAAAATAACAAAAAACAACAATCCGACAACAACAACGACAACGACGACGACGACGTCGACGACGACAAAGCTTTCCACTGTTTATACCAATAGTCCTGATGTGCTCAGTATAACACAAGACAAAGTACATGACTTCTCCAATCATAAGCTTGATAGCGCTTCCATATCGTGCCCAGATGTGTGTGCGTGCTGTGGTTGGTGTGTGTTTGTGGGTGGTGCATGGACCGGTATTGCACTGTATTGCATAACAATAATACATTTTCCTGCTTGAAACAGTAAAGAGGTGACCAAAGTACATTCAAGGGAAACATTATTGGATTTGATGTAGCTCTTTTCAAAAAATATAAATCCATCTGATCGTTGCTGTAGTCGTCATCTAAACAGGTGGAAAAGTGAGTCCGTTTAAGGTCATTCCTCAGCAAAGACACAAGTCAACATGGCACGCTTCACGGAGCTGTAGCGACTCTCTGTTACCATGGAAACCTACAGAAAATAGTTTATCTATCACAGGCCCATTACGTGTTTCGTGTTTATGACCCCCTTTTTTTATTCGAAAAGGATACGAATTTTCATCGCACCTGGACTACCTCATTTCTTATCGTCTTGGCTTTTCGCATTGGATGCGTGGATATTAAATTATGTAACGACAATGTGTATCATCATTAAAACGATCAAGTGCCTTTTTATCCATCGACAACCAGAAGTGGAGCTCATCATCAAGTTAGTCATGGTTTGTTGTGCATTGCCAGATTTTCCTCTTATCCTATTTTTTCCCTCTCCCTAAAACTTCAAAAGGTATGCTCAAGACAGCCATTCGGTTCTCGACCATTTATTCCCAGTATTATACCTTGAATAAACGTAATCTGTAGCTGCTCATAGGGGGAAAAAGGGAAAAAAGCCCGCACCGACAGAAATAATGTCAGAGAAAAGTGCAATTTTGCTCTTCTGTGGATGAGGTTCGTTGTAATAGCATAGGGGTCATTAAGGTAACCCTGCTCACTCTTAGGACGAGATTTCTGGCGCAGTATGGCTTCGGATGGCTGCCTTTCTTCATCGTTGGGTATTATAACGCAAATTCACACAGGCCACGGAGATAAGACGCTTCGTCAGAAGGACGAGGCAATTTAATCGAAAGGGGATTACAGAGGAAAGCAGTATCCTATCTCCTTTTATTCCATATTAACCCCTTTCAATCAAGTTTATTATGAACTGGTCTTATCATTAAAGCCTCTCTAAGACGGGCTTAACACTTCCTACACAGTAGATTTAAACTTTGCGGCCTTTATGCTGAAAATTTCCGTCGTGCGTAATCAATTGTGCGGTAAGGAAGGACATTTATAGGGACCATCATATGGGGAGAATGTTGTAATGTTGTAAACAAAGACTTCAGTGGTACATACATAATGTGAAAATGTAGAAATGAAAGTACTGTAAAGCATTACACCACAAACTTGGTAAAATGGGTTGAGTGATATTGGTTAATTTGCTGTTTCTTATAAAGTTAATGGATTGGTTATTTTGATTATTGACATCCTTTTCTTTCTGGGTGAAATCGTGATGTACTAGGCCTTCCTTTATCATTATTTATTTTCATTTTATTTTTCAGCGAGTGGATTGAGTTGTTCGTGGTCATTACAAACATATGTTTTGTTCTTTTTCTTTAACAACAGATTTTCTTTTACAAACATGATAGAAGTCAATCTGTAGCTGGAGAGTGGCTGAAATTCTTCTCCTGATTCACTGTTTGCAAAGGGCGAAACGATTTTTAGTGGCTGTTGTCATTATTTTTAGGGGTCGTCGTTGATCCCTCTTTCTGAGAACACCTCTTAGGATACGGTGGTTTGCCGAGTCTGTACCGTCTCTGACCTAACAGTGTAACGCGCTGCTGCCTAATAAGAGCTATGCTCGTACAGGTATATCATGCCTTTGCGAAAGAATAGTCAATCAATACTCATTCATCGCTTGAAAGATGACCGACGAAACCGCAACTTTACGCTCCTTGCAAGTGTAATGGGAGTTTCATTTAACTGTTCAATCTTTTTTCCCGTGACTTTGAAGACAGAGAAACAAGTTAAACGAATCAGATCGCAGCGGTTCTCCGACATCCGTTTTTGATTTTTTATAATGTTAATCCCAAATTAGCAGAATAGCCAGAATTGATTCATTATCAAAAGGAAAAATAACGGAGTACGCTTTGGACAATATTAGACTTTCATGGTACTCAAATCGATGGCCGAAATATGAAGAAGTAGGTGCGAATTAGGCACAGAGAAAGAACAAATTGATTATTTAGCTAGTGGTGTATAATGGGTATGGAGACAGGATGGATGAAACAGCAGGGTATATATAGAGAGTTGAATACCGCCTCTTAGAGTGCGAAAGACTTCGTATCAAAACGGCTGGGATGAATGATTAAGCACATGACTACGTAATGAAAACTTATAACGGGAGAAAAGGAGAGAATAGAAAGTATGTTGTTTTTTCTTTCTTTTTTCCTTCCCTTTTTCTTGGGGAGATGAATATACAAAGGCGCACATTGCCGGGGTTTCTGACAAACATAGTATTGCTATACTGGAATCCCACAAAGTGACGTTGCCTTCGATAATGTACCAACCGATGTGCCAACACGCAAACTTTCATGCAGCAAATAACAAGTTATATGATATTCATGACAAAAAAGAAAAAAAGCACCTGATGATTGATTTTTTGCTACATTTCAGGGATAGACACCTTACCCTTTACCACAACTTTGACGCTCTAGTGGACAGAGTTGGTACATTGTCTCACTGCAAGCCTGTTGAGGTCTTTTTGTCCACTTTTCCTCCTTTGGAAGTGGGTACCTGTCACTATTCTAACGGCGAGACTACCACCTCTTTTATAATTGCCGCAAATCGCCTCTTTTGATCCAAAGTCATGCTCTTAACGGGTCCTTAGACGGGAGAAAAGACCATAATCCACTCTTTTCTACACCAGGCAGTGTTTTGTCCACTTCTACAGTCCCCTTTGCCCCGCGGCCTGGCGTGAACCAAGTAAACACCATGTCTTTTTGCAGGTATCATCTCCTGGTATAATAGCGCCTATTGTCACTTTGAAATTAGGTGTTCCTGTCGCAATTGTTATGGAGAGCCGATGTTTTAGCCTCCCGAATTGTCGGCCGACAGGGGCGAAGAATGCCCCTGTCCACTTGAGAGAGTTTGGGGATTGCGACTTAGCGGAATACACGGCGAAAATTGAAAGCGATGTTAAAGACGTTGGTTTAAGACCAGCCAGAAATACCTGGCCAAACAATAGGAGCTTCTGTGCACCTGGGTGTAAAACATGAAGAAGGTTGGAAAGTGGATAAGAGGGAAACAGAAAGAAAGAGAGAAAGAAAGAAAGAGGAGAAAGGGAGAGGAAGAGAGGGAGGGAATGACAAGAGTGAGAAAAGAGAAGAGACTTTAGAAAAAAAGAATCACGGCGGTTGTACAATAATTGTTTCATGAGTTAGCGGAATCGAAGAAGAATACGACGAAATAGCGCCTCTATTACTTGAGGGAAACAGTCCCTCTTATGTCTGCTCTCCAAAACATTCCCGTCAATGGGATGGAAATTAAGGAATAGATTAAAAAGTGAATTGGTCCACGGGGATGTCGGGGAGACAGTGGTTCTTGCGGAGAAATGAAAGAAAGACCGCCCGAGTGAAAACAAATAAACAAGTCGAGGAAAACTAATTTATTGGTTGTCACGTGAAAGACGTTGTCGAAGTTTTCTAAGTTTGGTTAGGGGAATCCATGTGTATTCAGCCTGCATAATTAGAAAAATGTATAATTTGACTACCAAATGAAAGATATTCAAAGAAATTCATTAAGACAGTTTTTGAGAAGTCGAAATTAATGTAAGAAAAATGATATAAAGTGTGATATGATTTATCAGTTAGTAAACAAGCTCTGATTCAGAAATGAGAGAAAAAAAAGCGATTGATCATTGCAGTCGGTGTCCAATCAAACACGCAGACTAGACGCTCTTGTTTCGAAACAACGACAAAAAGATGCATTTTATGCATACATGCTTTAAAAATGCACACACCTTTAATCTTCTAGACTTTAGAAGCCACGTTATTGTGTACTTGTTATGAGGAAAAGCGTAGAAATGAACAAGGAAAATAACTCTGTAGTCAGGAAATAATGTTCGCTTAGCCTTTTCTGAAACACAAATTAATCGTAAATAGTTCATGGCTGTTTTTTCGGTTGCTATTTATGTGAAGCCACACACTTTCATCGCACGTTGATGTCAGAATAGCCACGGTAAATGAGCTTCCTTGTTCTCAATTATCATGCTGACATTTTTTGCTTTCATACTGGCATTGTCCTTCTTCTCTTGAGGAGCTAGAGCCTAGAATAATTGATGTTTGGGTATAAACCTTTTCTCAACTTTAGCGGTTTTTATTGCTTTTCTACTGAAAGAAATTGCCACGATCAATGGGCCCGCTTTGGCGGTGTCAGACAATGTTCCAACGTTTCATTAAAGCGCCAAAGCTCGAAGGGAGTCCGACCGGGGAGCATGTGTTTCGCGCCCACACTTGCTTGACTTGACCGCATAACAACGCAGTGTTTTCCGCTGCTTTCTGTCGAAAATAGCACGCTTGTTGTCCGCCCAACAAAAACAAAGCGAGGACGCTCATTGCCCCGAGCTTTGGTCTCTAAAATGAAGTGACTTTCTTTTTTATGGTCTGTCCACCACTAAGGTTTGTGCGAATCCACGATAACATGCTGAAGCCAAGAAGACTAACACAATCATACTGTCACACAGTCACACAACTACACAAACACACTTAGGGCTGTACATAGAAATGTGCTCTCATAGTGTAAGAAAGTTAACACTTCTAGGGCTATTCGAGAAAAGAAAGGAAATAGAGTGAAACATTCAATTATCTCATTCTCCATCTCTCTCTACACTGAAAAACACGCCTAAGACATCGGGGTACCTGCATTCCAAGTGGTTACTTTACCTATTAATACCCAGCGCATGCTTTGTTACAGATGTCGTAGAGTTCTGAAAGGAGCACAAAGTCTCAACTGCGATTTCACTTTCTTACCTCTGGAAAGACAATAGCTTGTAGTGTATACTTTACTGTGCGACGGTACTACTTTACTGCAGCTTGTAGTGTAAACTTTACTGTACAATGGACGCAGATTGTCAGGCATAAATTTACACATTTTGTTATCCAATGCAGGTACACACACCCACAGGAGGGAGACGAGATTTTGGCAAAGCGATACACGTGATGAATCACCCATTTGACTGAATATTCCTACTTAGTACCTCACATATTCCGGTCATGTTAGAAAGCCGTAATGACAATGGGGAAGTGACAAGTTTAATAATAATTCTTTTCTTTCACAATGATAGATTCTTGGAGATTGTTTATGTCTCCAGAAATTTCCGAAACATGCTGCTGTGTGGAAAATTAGAAAACAAGAATGACAGTGATTTGCTTCAGCTTGATACAACAATAACAAGCAAACAAACAAACAAACACCAATAACAACAACAATAATAATAACAACAACAGCAATAGCAACAACAACAACAGCATCAAACAGGCTGGACATTAGGCTATAGTTTATGGATTGAACGTGTTGAATGGTATGAGAATCAAACCGTAGGTTTATCCTGAACAGAGTTGATTTCTAATACAGGTCATTAAAGTATGAAACATGAAACTCCACAGGGAATGAAGTAGTAGAGCAGATTCCGAATGTGACCAGTGGTTTTAGATCATCGTCTTTATGCGTATGCTGCTCGTATATAGTGCAAGTTGTAAAGTGTACCGATAAATAACGTGTCTCTATCGTAGAGGCGGTCGTATGGCAAGCCTTTTTTACATTTAAAGTTAATTTCTGATATCACAAATTCCATTTTGTGATATCAAAAAATCAAATTTTTGATATCAAGAATTCAATTTGTGATATCAAGAATTAAATTTGTGATATCACAAATTCACAAAATAGCGCAAAACTAATGCTCGAATTCACTTTGTATTTCTGCGCTCAACTAACGCTCGAATTCACAGTTGAATTTCAGCGCAAAACTAATGCTCGAATTCCCTGTGTATTTCTGCGCTCAACTAACGCTCGAATTCACAGTTGAATTTCAGCGCAAAACTAATGCTCGAATTCCCTGTGTATTTCTGCGCTCAACTAAAGCTCAAATTCCCGTTGGTTTTCTGCACTGAACTAAAGCTCGAATTCCCTGTGTATTTCTGCCCTCAACTAACGCTAGAATTTACGGTTGAATTTCAGCGCAAAACTAATGCTCGAAATCAAATGATTTCTTTGCGACAGATATGTGCTGAAATTCCATGTAAATTAATGATATCACAAATTGGAATTAGTGATATCACAAAATGTATTTCTTGATATCAAGAATGTGAATTCGTGATATCTCGAATTGAATTCATGATATCACGAATTGAATTTGTGATATCACTAATTCGATTTCGTGATATCAAAAATTGGTTTTACGTGATAAACCAATGGGTATTTGTGATATCAAAAATTGAATTTGTGATATCAGAAAGTCGAATTTTTGATATCACGAAAGGGAATTCGTGATATCAGAAAATCTTTTTAAAAAGTAATATGGCTTGCCATACGGTCGAAATTGAAATGCTACGTCGAAATATAATTTCCTCTATGCATTCTGACATAATCAAGTAGGATTGCCATCGGTCAGAGGATTAATACATTAAAAGTCTTGCTTAGAGCGAACGAAGAAAGCGTTTTATCACCAGTATTATTGGAGTAAGAGATCAAAGCAATATTCTTTTCTCTTTTTTCCCATAAAAAACACCGATAAGTCTGCAGCGCTTTGTAAAACCTATAGATCCTTCGCACGGTATAAATTTCAGTCAACTCGTACGGCTAATTGATAACTAATTCATTCATAATGCATGCAGTCCTCTTGTACGTCTCAATCGAATAGAAACCCGGCCATTCCCTCAGGCTATTTATATTATGCTTAAAACTTCGGCCGTCATCATGTTTTATAGCTGCTTTATACACCGTTTAATTCTTCAAAAACGCAAGCACAAATAAAGTCTATATATATATGAAAAAAAAAAATTCTGAGTTATTTTTCCCACATCTTATTTGTTTATTTTTTCTCTACAGTTCGTTTTTCTTATGTCAATATTTTGTCGTAACATATCAGGTATTACATGTAGAAAATGCAGAAATTAAGTTCTTCATTAACTAGGGAAACAGGCCAACCCAATTAATGACGTCGCAACTCGCATTGCATTGTGATACTGTGTGACGTGGTAGTAGCGATATATACCAGTGTGTATTATACGATAATGATTTCAGTTATGTCATGGGGAATCTGCTATCAATATTCTAATGTAAAAGACACATGTGGCACACCCACATCTCCAGACTGACTAGAATATGAATCGTTCGGGGGGGGGGGGGGGACAGGGAAAGTTTTAACGGCGATTTGAAAAAAAAAATAATGATTTTAAATGTATATCATTTAGCATGTAAAAAGCAATGAATGAGGTCTGCTGTGGATTCCCTCAACCCTGACACAATTTAAATTTTTAGTAGAAAAAAGAGGAAAGAAAAAGGGATTCCACTAATAAATTATATTCATTTCTGGTCAGTTTTCTTCTGTCTGCGTTTGTTACAATTTAATTCTGTGTCAATTTCGTTACCGCCGTCTTTCTGAGCAATCTGAAGATTCATTTTGAACTCTAACATAACGTCGTCAAGTATAGTTCTTTATAGATTGATATGTCAGATTAGTGTACAGACATGTTCAGTCGAACGATATTGATTTTTATTTCACCAATTTACTTTTTGGGCAATCTTTATTCGCACATCCCTGTGTCTGTACCTGTATGTCCAGACCACGCATGCTTTATAAAAAGGAACGGCGAAAGATAGTTACCATCATATAAAGACATTAAAATCTTCCTTGCAGAGTGACTAGTCATGATGCAATGACACATGAATCAATTGTCTTTCTATTCGTGGGGCAGCTCCAGTTTGCATACTTCAGACATTGTCAAATATTTATGAGTGGCGGCATTAAACCTGGGATCAAACCCATAGGAAACAAGACTGTTGTTACTCCATCTCTTAAACCTCCTTGGATATATCCACTCAAGATGACGACGTGTTTTGAATTTCATTCTCATCACACCTGGTTGTGCGTTAGAACACAATCCCAGGTGATGACGTTGAAATCTTAACTTAGTGCATTGTCAAGTCACCAACGTTTAGGCCTAATTAATACCAACATCTTAACCAGTTGTATTAATTTTACTTTCCCCTCAAATACCATGTTTGTTAATCTATTGTTGACGTTTGGTAGAGTTTTCACAAAATATTTACAAAATTCACTTCTGTTCACTTAATTTTCTGGCAGTTCATGACAAAAATCACGCGCCGTATATAGCGGATTGAACATCATAATTTGATACGGGGGTAGAATGTCAGAAAGATTTGGTCCTTGAAGCTTGGTTGGACTTGTGGTGTACATGGTGTTATAAATCTACATACCTATGATGTCTAGTGGAATGCCTGACATAGCGCAACCGGGATATCTCTCCGCTCCGCTACTCCCTCGTAGATACCCGTACAGCGCACACTCGAGGTCTGCCGGAGTGAAGTTGAACGTTTCTCGCTTCTCCGTGGTGTCACCACCAATACCAGCCCCCGGTGTAGAAGGCGATTTCACGGCCAGCGGTCTGTGAAAGGTTTGCAGTGGACGCACGGGAGATGCGGCTACTCTCGACGGCGAGGCCGCGGCTGAGACTGGGTACTGCGGCCCGCTGAAGTTACGCCGGGCAACCAAGGGGAACGGCGATTTCATCATTTCGGAGGGAAAATGATGTTGCATGTTCTTGTACTGTGAGTGTGGCGGGGTGGAAAAGATCCCTGGAATACCGCCCGAAAAATGGGCGCTGAGACTTGACGGGGTCAGGGGAAACCCTGTTGGCGGGAAACCAACCGGGCTGCGGAAAGACATCAAGCCGTCGGGAGAAGTGGACGAAGAACCAGCGATCATTGGGGGTGGATGTGGCCATAGCGGTAGCGGCAACCTGTCATCAGAAAAGAGAAAACAGAGAGAAAAAAAAATGAGGAAATGATGAAGAATTCAAATCAGTTTACATCTTAATCTCTAGAAACAAACGAACATTTAACAAACAAACGAACAAAACAGAGACTAATCAATGTATTTTGTAAAGTGCAAGCATAATACTAATAATTCTGATTTCTTACTAAAGGTAGATGATAAACAACGTTTTATGATCATTCATCACTGTCTATTCTGTATAAGATCTATCGATTGTGTTGACATGGACACATAATATCATGCACCCATACACACACAGAACGAAGATGTAAAGACATTGGATGTGCCTCTGTGGTGATTGTAAATCTGCATGAGGTTATTGTAAGATCCAATGTCAATATCATCATGATAATCCATGAGAAATAATTTGATTTTTTTTTTGAAGCAGACAGTTTTTTTTCTAATGATGACGAAGAGACATAAGAAAAAAAAAAGATAGTTCAAAGTATACACACAGTGTACCTTGTTCCAGCCTTAGAGTGGGTCACTTATAATATATGTAGTCATATATTATATAAGTAGGACCTGTCATGAAAATAATTGAAATGCTGCTGCTATGAACAAAGGCCTCCCAGTTAGCTTATTGAAACCACTGGTTTCATCATGAGCATTTTCTTACCTTCCCCAAAAATTTAGGACACACTTGTATCATTTGAGCCTCCTGATCAGAGCAATCGATTTTTTAAATTGCTTTTATCGAATACGAATTGATTGACTTTGTTCTATAACGAAATATTTATGACAGCAACAAAATATTACCGACAGGAAAAAAAAACAAGAATAAATATCCATCTCTGCTCGAATTTTGATTCTTGCTGTATTGTCTCTCTCTATTCTCGAATCAGTAGATGATAGAAATAATCTGAACATAGTTGGAAATGATATTTAAAACGATGTAAATATCTTACGGCAGTGTTCATTGCAGAAGTAGTCAAATCATCCTTGTTTTAAAATAAATTTACATTGGCAGGAACAGCGATTGTTAATTTGATTGTTGTATGTTCAACTAGAAATAAATAATTCATCATTACCAACTTACATTTCATCCGGAAAGTATAGCAAATGATCACAGATGAGATAGCTACGGTTTATCCTGGCCAATAGCTGCAACTAATTCTAACACCAATGAGACCAGTCACAACTTAGCGGTGAGTGAGTCATGATATTTAAGCCACTGGTTTCATTAAGTTGTAACCATTCAACACGAGGCTAGAGAAGAAAATTGTCGAAAGGAATGCAAGACGATAGAACCCTGACAACGCTAACAAAGATGGCCACTATGTCGGCTGACAAGCATCTCTCACGAGATTGTTGGGGGCAACAAATGAAAATCACACCTAATTTTTGCCTCAATTAATGAGATATAAGATCGAGCGGCCTTTAAATAAAAGGTGATTAAGGGTTGGAACGTTTCTTGCTCGTGGAGAAGGACATATCCTTTTCTCACTTTGTCCCTGCATATTTTGCATGTGAGGTGCTGAAACATTCTCGATAGGACAAACACATTTAATCCCCTTTACGGATGAACAATTAAGTTTGGTTCGCGCGCCACAATGACCGCACAATCGCGGGAAGAAGACACCATAGTGAGTTTGACCTTTTATGCTTTCTCTTCACAACTTTTTACGATGTCCATGGTAACATAAACAAAAAATCAAACCTCCATCACAACGCATTATTATTAAATACAAATCTGTGTCTTTTGATATCCAATGCCACATCTTGGTTAAAGATCTGGTTAAAGTTTCGCAACATGACTCAGAACCTGGCGGCTATCTTTTAATATGCAAACCATTAAATTGACTTTGACTATTGTGGTTTTAAACTGTGAGCAAAGAAAAGAAGATAGGTGAAGAACGGATAATTAAGGCGAAATGTGGAAGGGCTAAAACGAGCGAAACTGACGGGGATCTAAAGACATCGATAAGTTGAATAGAAGAGTGGGATGAAGAAGGGAGAGAAGCAAAGACAGACGGGTTTTTGCTAAGGTAGCCAGTTGAGAGGGGAAAAAATGACTAGTGCAGCCGTTTGCTGACGAGTCGCATCACCTCAAATCAGAAATGATACCCCTCGAGTAAGCCAAAGTCGGGTATCCACGTCTTCGGTTTGTCATGCACAAACATCCCGAATCCATGCAGTGGCATCGCTTACGGTCTCTCCGTACCATGCCGTACGGTCTTCCAGGCATCACCCTGATTATCGCGTAACAATACAGGGTACCACTTAGAGATTTTTATCAAAGATCAAACAATCAACTTGATTTGCCATATTCGCGCGCACGTATGAGAAATCAGCGCCGAACGGTGATCGGTAAAGAATCTCCCAATAATCAGACAACCAAATTTCCTGCCATTGAACTTGTACTATACAAATGTTTAACATCGGCGATCTGAAATCAAATAGAGATGTCTGTTGCGATAATCATGCTCAAAATCGTAATTCTGTGATTTTGATAATTAGCACTCTCATGGCTTATACCCCTTGTCATTCATTGTCATTCCTTTTCAGAATTTATTTTATGATATTGTGCGTGTCACAAAATCGCGCGTTTATTCTACAACACTCAAGATAGCTCATACATCATTTCTTTTTTTTTTAACAGTTATCCTCATAATCATCCCATGGGTCATTTCTGTGATGAGAGGGGAGGTGTCTAGAACTCATTTTTAGATAAAATGAAATAGAAATTTCAACTGCAAAGGCCTATGATACCAAGAGAGTTCTATTTCGATCAATGTCAGTGCTTTTTTTAATGCATAATCTATACACATTCTTGCTGCCGATTAAAATCAGCGAAGGTTTAGAAACGTGAATGTGGTCAAAGCATGTTAATTTCGTCTGATCATATTATGGATTACGCTCTTCTCCTCTTCTCCGACTGATCGTGATCGTAAGGTTAGATGTGATGCCGATAGTCGTGCTTTCTTCCCTTACTTCTACTGATTCAGCTGGAGTATAGGGGAAGAGACGAGATATCAGCTCATGTTTCCCCCGTAATGACTGATGCTATCCAATGATGTTATCGGAATTATATCATGTGCGGGGTAGAAATCAAGAAGAGGCGATAAACCAGAAGTTGAGGGATGGGGGGGGGGGGGGGGGAGGGGAGTATCTATGCGCCAGAAGAGATTCAATTCATTTTTGGCGAAGAAATGAATAGGATGCAGCCAGCGGTTGATTTAGGCACGTGTGCAAATATTGCGCAGCAGTAGGAGATAAGGTAATCGAATAGATTGAGATAATAATATGACCAATAGAAAGAGTGGTGTTGAAAATGATTGCAATGGCGAGAAACCTCCAAAGGCCACAAATCTTTGTCTTTTCAAATCGTTAAGAGGAAATACTATCGTCGCAGTTATGCGAGCTGTGATGTGATGGAGCAGCGCCGTGCAGGTGGTACATTCAGGCATCACTCTCTAATCTCACCACTCAACTCAATTACCATGATTACAGGTAGAGCAGGAAAAGCCTCGTGTTGTTCCTTCCCTCCCTCAGCTCAACAGTATATAAGCGCCCTGATTAGTTGGGAGCGTTACGCCTTTTAACCCTCCCGTTTAGACTCCCGCGAAGTTATTATCTTCTGTAATAGACCGTACCTTACTTTAGTCAGGGGGTGGACTTTACTTCAGCTGATGAGGTTCATGGATTATGACACCTTTGGCTCCGGAGATTATCCATCTTTCGGTGTAAGGGTGAGTGTGGGAGTGTGTGTTTTTATGTGTGTGTGTGTGTGGGGGGGGGGGGTGATAGAGACAGAGAAAAAGAGAGAAAAAAGAGGAAAGGGAGGGACAGACAACATTTTAGCTGACCAACCTAAAGAAGGGGCAGAAGAAGGAGAAAGAAAGGAAGGAAAGACGAGAAGAAGAAATAGCCCTAAAAATTATGTTTTTGAAAGATAAGACGTTGCTTCCAAAACTGACTTTGAAGCTGGAAAAAACAATAATATATTCTAAATTAGACAAGAGAGAACTGGCAGAGGGGAAATGAAGAGAGAAATCACAGAAAATGTGAAAGAGAATAGGAAATGCCATCTGGAGTAAATATTATGGACAATCATTCGAGGACCAAAGATAAATCGCTTAGTTTTAGCGATTCGGAAGAGACGAATAATTGATAACAAAGACATTGAAAGAGAAAGGTATACTGATATTGGAAAGATCAGTACAAAAATAAAGAAAGGTTATAGTAAAAGAGGCAAAAAAGAAACAAAACGGTGTGAAATTAAAAACTGAGACAGAGACAGGGCAAAAGAAAGAAAGAGAGGCAGACTGAGAAACAGACACACTGACACAGAGAGAGAGAGAGAGAGAGAGAGAAACACACACACACACGGATGGAGGAGAGAGGAGGAGGAGGAGGAGAAGAAGAGAGGAGAAGGAGGAGGAGGAGGAGGAGGAGGAGGAGGAAAAAGGAAAGCGAAGCGCAATCTTGGTCGGCTCGTTGGATTGTGGCGGCGCGGCGGGGTCCTCTTCGTGTTGTAATATTAACAGCTAATCAACGAGATCACAGCCACTTATCGTGATTAGTTTGGTACGAGGGTTTGATGACGTGCGAACTTTTCCACTGATATTAGCTCCAAGATAAAAAAAAATGGATAAAGACATGGAAAGCCGAAAATACAAACATGGTTTTAGGCGCCGCGAACGAGGAGAAAATCTCGAAGGCGATGCGCCGTTAGTCTCGTTCAATGTCCTCACGCCTGTCAAGATACGACGGGGAGAACCCGACCAGTTGATTACCTCATGATATCATCATTGCATTGTATCTGAATTCCTGGTAACCGTCACGTTTGTCTGCCAGGATGAAAGACATCGAGTATGGATATTTCTTTTATCTCTACTGCTCGTAAATAAGACTGTCCGCGTGTGTGTGTGTGCGTGTGTGTGTGTGTGTGCGCGCGCGCACTTGCATAGATTTATTGGATATAGCATTTTATGAATGACCAAGTGTTATGTCAAGTCTTGTGCAAAGTAGTATTCTTAAAACATATTTTCACTTCATGTTTTAAAAATGAAACACTAGACAAGGTTATGTTTCATACCTCACAACTTTACCTTTTCTCCCCATTTGTCTCTTATACACATGCGCTGCACTTCTTTACAGATCATAGACATGAACATGTTGTTATTCTTTCATTCTTGTGTATCATTCCACAAAATGCATATCTAATTTCACACATGACTCTGTACTCTGTTGTATATTCTGTTGAAAAAATGAAAATTGAAATTAAATTGAATTGAGCTGAATTGAATGTATGCTACCACCGCTCTTTACTGCTAATCAATAATAGCATTCAGTACTCTTTGCCAGACGACATTAGATGTGTTGAGCAGTTTCAGTTAAAATTTCATTGCCCCAGGGCAGAGACTATGAATAACTAAAGAAGTAGCAACTCGTTACACGTGATTTCAAAAGAAAAATCGTTTTGTCAAACAAAATAATAGCTCCGCATCTGCGTCTTTTAGCAAGCTGTCCTATCTGACTGATGCACTTCAAAAAAAAAAATCACCAATATAACGACCAATATAACGAGGAACTTTCAATTTATATTGTTTACTAACATGCTACCGGCGCGCTCCATGATTGGAATCAGAATTTAAACAATTGAAAAGTCAGTTCTGACTTTGGCTAATGTGCACCGTTGCTAAACTATGTCTGTAACGATTTCCGAATGCAAATACCACTGCCGTGCTGAGAAAGACGCATGTGTATTTGGTCAAACAAAACCGAAATAGGGTATTGCGACCCATTTAATCTCGCACACATCATGTCGCGTCTCAATTTAAAGCTATCCTGACACAAAGATCAATTCTTCACTGAACGGAGCGTTGTTCGTAATCAATAATGTCTGTGTTTCAAAATGAAAAATGCAGTCCTCTTCATGTCGTTATCCTGCGACAGGGGAAGGAATACAGTAACTCTAAGTCCCTTGATCTACCTTTGGGTGTTTATACAACCTGGAACCAGTGTCACATACATGTGATTGATTACACCTTGTATTAGAAGATCATTGAAATAATATAGTTGAAGCCCTTATGCAATGTCTTTCTGTATATCTTGTCAAATACGCAATATATATATATATATATATATATATATATATATATATATATATATTATTACATCAATTACGGCAAAAATGAACAAAGGCACCATTCTTCGTTACATTCGCATAATGAACATATTGAACATAACAAATGCAAAAATACATTTATAGCTCATTTTATTAGTCAAAACTACATCTGACTCACTGACACACATACACACAGAGACACACAGACACCACACACACACACACACACACACACACACACACACACACCACAAATACAACACAAACATACACACAAACACACCACAAATACACCACAAACATACACACAAAAACACTAACTCATACGAGCACATACCAAAAACATGCTGCATAAGATGTGCATAATCTATGGTGATGATGATTATGATGATGATGATCAACAAATCGATCTAATCGTATCAAATCAAATCAAATCAAATCAAATTAAATCAAATCAAATTAAATCAAATCAAATCAAATCAAATCAAATCGAGTCGAATCGAATCGAATCGAATCGAATCGAATCGAATCGATCAAAAATCAAATAAATCAAATCAAGTCAAATCAAATTAAATCAAAACAAATCCAACCAAACTCTCTATCTGTCCTATGAAACCCACAGCCGATCGGCTATAGTGTGCCTTCATTTTTAGTTGAATCGAATATAACCATTTCGTCACAGTCAATGCTGTTTAACATCTTAAATCATATTTCTACACTTTTATAATGATTAGAATGTCTAAACCTGGGACGACCCAGAAAGCGTTTATTTACTTTAATGTTTTTGTTTTACATCTTTGGTAGAGAATCATTATCCGCAAACTGAAATAGTCAGCAGACTCATCAAAAGTGTATGCCTCCTTTCTCTCTCTCTCTCTCTCTCTCTCTCCCCCTCTCTCTCTCCGTGATGAAACAAAAAGTTGAAAACAACCTAAACGAAGATCCGCATTTTTATGTATTTGTTTCAACAATGTCCATAATCAACAGCGTTATCAAATTATCCCGTCGAAAATCATTCACGGATCAATTGACTTTGTTGTACTAGTATATGCAGGGATAAAGTTGACGGGGATAGGTTGTCAGGGATATCTGAAATGCAATCTCATATTCATATCGTGGTATTTAATTCACAGCAATTCAGTGTCATCTTATTATTAACAACTAATCTAACAGAAAAGCGAATGTATATTCCAATGACACTGATAACATTTGAACAAGAATAAAAACAACAACGGGTGAACCAACAGTTTTGTCTGCATTTAGTGTTCTTGACTCGTTTGTATATTTATCGTTTTGTTTGCACCCTGTGAGTATACCTGATGTAAAATACATTAATGTTTATAAATCTAAAACTATTTAGGCCTACACTCTTCTAAGCTTCACTTAAGTGACGCGTTACTTCAAACGTATAATCCACTTTCAAAAATTTGGTATATCGGATAATCAACTTCTGCCCAAACAGCGAATACCATGTTAAATTGCAGGGGTGTTTGAAGGACAGAACATTCGAAAAGTCAAAATGTTCCAGTGCAATGGGAATTTGTCAAAGAGAGCTGGCGAACTTAAATTGGGTTAGATGAAATGTTTGTATCCGGTTTCTTTTGAACTCTGGGAGGTGAGTGTAAGATTGGCTATTGGGTTACTATCAGACCACTGAAGGAAGTCGAGAGAAACACAAACAAACAAAAAGAAAAAAGAAAGAACAAAATTACATATTGAGAAGGAATCCATGCCGGAATAAAACAACTACAACGCACAACTGACGCAGAGAATTATTAATTAAGAAAGAGCTATCTTTTTTTTAACGATATACAATGGCATAATAAAGTTCAGATGTACATGTGAATTGTATGCGAAGGTGCTTGTGTGCATATGAGTGCTTGTAAGGCCTTGTATACAAGGAGGCATTAACAAATGCTGATTTCGAGAAAAGAATGGAACTGTGTATGTGTATGCTCATTTAAGTGTGTATGCTTGTGGGTATGCATTATGTGTGTGAGAGAGAGAGAGAAAAAAAGAGAGAGAGAGAGACAAAAAGAGTGTGAGAGTCTTTTATAGCATGAGGGGAAAGTGGAAGATTAATAATGAATATAATAGTTCATGGGGAGTGCGTGGCGTCTGAATAATTTCACTTTTCAAGTTATTAATCAATTCATCCCCCCCCCCCCTCCCCCGTCTGACACAGGTTTTAGTTGAGTTGTACTTCTCTGCTATCACATCATGTAGATGTCGATCGGTCGATTCAAAGTTGTCAAGTTGTCAATGTCTGTCTATTTACCTTCGTGATTGGCTATCTCTTTACTTCGGTCTCTTAACAGACCTTAGCCAAAAGCGGCAGAGGAAATCCGAAGCAACAGGTGTCATTTCTTTTGATTAATGGATGCGGGAGGACCCAGTAATGGACCAAACCTTTAATCCTGATTAAAACTGTCTCATCTACAAACTGATTTTTCATGGCGGTCGATTAAGTTTTATGTCGACACTTTTCATTTTAATCACGCTACGCAATTGAGCTATCATAGTCATTCAAAAGCATCAGAACCATCAGAATGGCCAATCATGCCATCATGTAGGAGCCCAAATGTGTTTAAAGGCCTTGGAAAGGCGATGATCGCTCCGGAGGCAAAGAAAATGAGTTCTACTGCCGGCAGGATGCTTAGTAACTCGGCAATGACTGCAGGTGAATTATTACTAAGAACACCAGCTAAAATTGATGAATCACAACGTGAGGCTGGATAGGAGGGTTTTTCATTTTGCCTCTTTTTTTTTCTCAATGTCCTCGACAACTTTGCAAATCCTAAATGCGCAAAAACAGAATCCCTGGTAGTTCGACGACGATTAGCATTATAATTTTCGCATCGTTTTTCATAATACATTTTGCTCGGCGAAGCATGAAAATGAGAAAATAGGATCTTCGGTCCTTTAACATAATGACTGTTCTCCGCTATAGTCCACATTTGTACATATTGCAAGAGATACGATGCATCTCGAAAATGCAAATGTTTATTGCGAGGTTAGTCGGCCTTTTTATTGTCTTCATGTTCATTTGATCGCTGTTGTCCAATTTCACTTCGCTTTAAAGAATTCATGCAATCTCTGAAGTGTATGCGTGAAATACGGTATGAATACGTTATCTCTATTTGGTATGACCATATTGCGTGCTACACAGTTATCAGTGTAAAATTCGATTTTGTTTATTTATTTTATTTATTTATTTATTTATTTTTGGAGAGAGGAACGACAACGCGAAGGAATGATTTTAAAGGACAGTGCATTCCCTTTCCCTAGAGAAATGACATCTATCATAAAAGCCGAGTTGCCTTTTTCAATGAAAATGATCTCGTGATAACATGCATGACAATGTAGCTTATTTTTTTCTATACCGGAGGGGGAAAAAATATACTCAGCAATTAATGTGTTCGTTTGTTTTATTTCCATTTTTTTTTGCCGTTTCTCGAAGCAGCAACAGCACAGATATATGACAATGAAATAAAAAAAAATTGTTGTAAAAATTAGCTGAAGAGGAATACTCATTCGAACTTACAAGCGTAATTGGTCTAATTCTAAAGTACTCTATAGAATTACCATGAGAAATTTATCGAATCTTGCTCTAGTTAGGACGAAGAAATGCGGCAGACAGTTGTAATATAAATGTACACAACAAGCATGACAAGACATAAAATCACAATGATACATAGAAGACACAGAAAAGATACAAGCAAAAGTGAGACTTGACCCCATTCCTCTCAACCCGTGTTCCTCTTTGTTTGGTACTCTGAACGTGTTTTTATTTTTCATTTTTCTTTCAATATCTGAAAACACTCTGATTACGTTTTGCATTCATCACATATTTATTCTTCAATCCTTCTTCAATCCCTTGTACGGATTTCAAGACCGTTGGTGATAGAATGATCCTATATTGACGCCTCCAAACAGGTAGTTAGGCTAATACCATTTTATCGTATTAAAGCGATTGATTTCTGGCCGAAAAGTCTCTCGACCGACACATGCCGCTTAAGAACGAACAGAACATGTGAAATTAAGTGTGTTTTCTGCGGCGACGATCAAGACGTGGCTGGTGTCACTTGGGTGATGCGCAAACGGCTTGAGTTCGGCCGGCGGACTGGGCTAGTATCCCGAGTCCCCCGAGACAAAAATGCAATCATATTAACTGCTTTCCCTTCTTCCGCCCAGCGTGTTATTATTAGCGAGATTATATCAATTTCAAATCTCCCATTTATCAGAAGTGACAACGCGGAAAATGCGCCCAGAAAGAGGTTCCTTTTCTTTATTAGGTTTGCATCTTTGTTTTTGTTTCTTTTAAAATTCATCTAATAAAATGATTATGTATTTTGCCTGTATAAGTTCAACAAGATTTGCCACGCCTTTGGTGAGCCGACGTGTCACGACCTCACCAGAAAATTGGATGAAAGAAGCAAATAAAATCCAATGATAGAGATCGAATTACACTATGATGATACAATCGGAACATCTCCCGGTCTGTTTATTATTTTTCTTGCACCGGTTATTAGCTCTTTCCCTGGGCTAATATTGCATTAGACGTTATTAATCCTTTCTACGACGTCTTAATCCGCCAAACCGCCCTCTGATACACTTTAGATGAATCTCCATGATCCCAAGATGCTGACAAGAAGTGAGAAAGTTTTCTTCTTTTCTCAATTCTCATTTCTTCTCCCCTCCTGTCTTCCTTATTTTCTCTTTCTTTTAAAGTTTTATGATTTGTCAATGTGTGTTTGTACATGTGCTCCAAAGTCAATGTGTAAAGGAATCTGTATGTTTGGTTGTGCTTCTCAAAACTGGTGACTTCATTTGACAAGTTTTTGTTTCAAAGAAACTCTTCGAATTATAATGGATGCATATCAAGGCTTGCTTCCTTTAGTCCCTCATTTTTTGATAAATAAGCCTTTTCAAATCTTAGACATAATATAGATATATATACATTAAAAGAAGTTATATTACGATTTTTTTTTAAATGGTGATGGTCGCATATTGTAGGCCTATTAGGTTACTTTGTTCATGTTATGAAATTACACATAAGAACAATTGCTAATTGACAAATTTTGTGTTTGAAAAGATAAATGAGAAAGTGTATATATATATATATATATATATATATATAGGATGGTTTAGTTTTGGTTGAGATAGGGCTTCGGATTCTTGTTTTTTGTCAGATCAGAAACTATGTGTGAAATATGAAAGCGCATATAATTCTAAAAGAAAATCAAATAAACTACTTACAAAGTATGAAGAAGCATGCAATTCTAAGATGAATTAAAAGTTGATTTGATGAAAATTGGAAAAGTGGTCCTAAAGGTGGGTCCCACAGGACCACTTTGTTTTTGGCTATTTCAATTTTCATTGTCACCAAATAAATTTTGAATTTCTGTCAGAACTATATGATCTTTCATATTTCAAGAGTGGTTTCTCATTATTTTACAAAAAGGTAAAAACAGAACAAAACAAAACAAAACAAAACAAAACAGAAGTCCTATCTCAACCAATATTACACCATCCCATCCTTTTAAATCACGATTTTTCATAATGATCCCGGATTACCTGGTTGTAATTATCTACTTAGTTGGAAATCAAATACAAAAGAGAAATCTATGTACATTAGCCACAGAGTGATAACATTGTGGGTTTAATCAGATTTGATATGCAAGTGAGCCTCAAAACTTCCAAGTAGAGATCCATGCGATAACATCTAAGACAAAAAAAAAAAATGTGTTCTTATACTTTGGATCTCTTTTGACACAATCAACAAAAATACAATAAAATGATAAAAGCAATAACATAATAGAACAATTCTAAGCATTGTTTTGGAACAGAAGCAGCCGCTCATAGAAGACTGACAACCTTTTTGAAATCGAGGAAGTGTATTGTTGTTTTTGTTGTTTTCTATAGATTGCTTTTTTTTTTCGTGTGCGACGAGAACGTATCTGTTGTGGCAGACACGTGTTGCTGTCGTATCACAACCAGTAGACGGTAATCTAATCCACCCAATGAAACCACATGTGGATGATAGTTACGCGCCACCTCCATGATGCTTTGCGTTTTGCCTAAGACTAAGTCACCCCCTTCCTCCCCGTTATTTTGACATATACATGTACATGTGTATTAAAAAAAGAAAGAAATCTTCGATATTCATTGAAGGCTGTTAGTGAAATTAGAATAGGCCCGGAGGACATTTTGATATCTCATCGAGAAAAATTAGATCAGGGAATGTTAGGGAAACACGACTTCGGATAACGTAGGATAAAGACAGAAAAATAAGGGGAAGGGAGAGGGTGGGGGGGGGGGGGAGGAAGAGAACCTGCGGCGCACATCAGCTGAGAGCAGGTAGCAAGATGGTGTATGAACATACGAGGGCACAATGTGTGAGCTCTCTAGGCCCAGCGCGTCGCCGTGTCATGCCGCTAACCATGCACGTGATCATCGAAGCGCTAAGGCGGTATTAATTAGATGTTTAATGCCACTTAAATGCGTGTAAATGATGAGACTGGGCGAAGGCTTGACGTTTATCCGCTCGCCTGGGACCGGTTTGAGGGCCTGATAATCACATTAAGAGCCGTTCGAGGAGGGGTTTAGGTGAAATGCGAGAAAGAGAGAGCATAGATTTTTTTTTTCTTTGCGTGTGTGTATTTTTTCCTTCATTGCCATAGAATGCGGGGTCAGGTCGCAAGCAGACCCTTGACAACAAGTGGAGGTTGCTGGGGGTCGTTTTTTAAGGAGGGTGACAGAGAATTGGAAGAGTGAGAAAGATCAAGAGCGAGGGGGGGGGGGAACTGGTGTTGGGGCCTTACTGAGACGAACATTAAAATCGCACGAACTTGTTGGATCATGGTAAACCCCTACATGCAGCTCATGATAATCAAAATCAAAACTACATACATATATAATTTTATATATATATATATATAGGAGAGAGAAATCTATATAAACTGGCATGACTGGTGCGTGTTTGTTAATGTGCGTGTGTATGAGTGTGTGTAATTTTTGGAAAGAAATAGAGAGAGAGAGAGAGATGACGATATGCAAGGCATGTAATTGACGCTGGAAAGTATTTTATCACCATCCACTCGACAAAGAAAATTAAATCAGCCACACTAGCATGCTTGACGATCAATCGAGTCAATATCGTGTATAAGATACATCTGATCACAGACTGCCGGTTCTGCTGACATCTCTATCGGGAAGACTTCGGCTGATTGTCCAACCGGCCATCCCTATAATGAATCAGTGCGGTATAGGAAAACAACCAAGTCGATCTCCTTTCCCGGGAAAGACCTGCCTTGTCGAAATGATCGAGGAACCACGTTATGTTTGCTTTTGTTTGTTTCCTGTTTTTATTGCTTTGTTTCTGTCTTTTTTATGGCACATTGCACAGAGAAAATCAATTTAGTACCTCTTTAGGTAATCGAGAAGATATTCTTGTTGTTGCTGTTTTCTGTGTTGTTATCGTCCATATCTCCGTAGTTTTCTTTTGTAATGATTGCATTGGTTTGACTTGTTCTGTTTTGTCAACTTAACTGACATTTTTTTTTCTTAAATATGTCAAAGGTATGTATGTTACAGTAAAATGGGTCAGCTACTCACAAGGGCTTTTCCTTTCTTGCTGCTTCCCCCACCAATGGCATTGTCTCTGTATGTAGTCATACCGCCACATTATTTTTACTTTTATGTCGTATGTCCTATGAATTTTTCTCTTTTTGTATCTCATTTTGTACACTCATGTTTTATTGTATGCTCTGTATATTTTTAATGCTTGGTGCAAAATAAACTAAACTGAAACTAAACTGACTTGAATTGATGCTTTTGCTGTTATGTTTTCAATTCGATTCAAGATTCAAATTTCCAGTTCATAGACAGGTACTTATAAGATACGCATTTAAAATTGTGGTCTGAATTCGTAAGTCAACGAATGATAATTAATTAAAAACAGATGTACTTGGATTAGGGTAGAGAAAAAGAAAATCGATGATACACTATCAAAATAATGTCCAGATGTGTGAAGCAGAGAGGCAATACACACCTATTATCATTTCCTGCGAAATGACTATTTTTGTTTTATGTATTATGCGCGCACACACACATACATTCACTCCTGTAATGGTTCAGTATACGTCCATAGTTCTTACACGTCACTTCACGAACGTTCTTTCGATAGATTACAAATACCACTTAGGCGGATCCCATAAAGAAGTCATTTGCAGTAATGAAAGGCGGCGACCATTCAGCAATACTTATTCCCAGTGTCTAACTGCAATCGGGGGCATCCGTGCATATCGAGGCGCTTTACACTCTTCACGACGATGCAATCTCCATTTCCTCCTGATCACTAATGCTAAATTGAATTGTTGTTTTTCCCTTCTCTTCGACTTCATCATTTTTTTTTGTTCCCCGAAGTCGTATGTCAAAATCTTTCGTTTCTAGTTGATGAAGCCGTCCGTGAAGCTGAGAAAAGGCTGTCAATGTTCACACACTACTATCAGATGAAGTTTAATCATAATTACATATATCTATCTCTGTATATATATACGTACATATATTATGATTATGATTAAACGATACATATATATATATATAGTATATACAATTATGTATGTGTGCGTGTATGCGTGTGTGTGTGTGCGTGTACGTGTATACATACGAATAGACATATACTTATATATATATATATACATATATATATACATATACATATATATATACATATATATATACATATACATATATATACATATACATACATATATCTATATATCTATATATATATATATATATATATATATATATATATATATATATATATATATATATATAGGATACGGCAGAGTGCATCATCAGCCATAAAAGATTTACAACAGTTCTATCCTCCCTATACATTTTCCCCTCTCTACATAAACGCCGTTTCTTTCGTTTATCCGGTCTGCACATCACGCATTTTCACACACACTTATTATGACACCACACGTCTAATAACAATACGCATATTATAACATTTTTTTTTTGTATAAAACGTACCGTTTGAACTCCTTACGGATGGTTTAAACGATATAAATTGTCCAATTGTAAAAAAAAACGTAGGAGCGCAAGAAAGCATTCATTTTCCGCTCCTTTACAGCAAAATCGTTGAAAATGTCTTACCAAAGGCGCCTGGATATCTATAAAGTCATGATGTAGTAGGAAAGAGGCCAGAGCCTAACATTGCATACATCATTGCAATCTAATGTGAGCTTCAAGTGCGAAGACTGAACTCGACTGTATTTTATTTATCACAAAAGAAAGCTATTTGCATCTGTACAAGCCCACAATAGCTAGCCCACACAAATCCACTATTTTTAATCGATTAAATATATATAACAAATGTATTTGATACCAATTCCAATGTTTACTTTTCATGTTCAAATATTTAAACAATTTGCTCCCACTTTCTTTTCATGATTTTTTTTTTTTCAAATTGAATAATACAGTTCATTCTTATTATACTCGTATAATTCGCAAAACTTTTATTTAGTAAATCCAAAATTATTAATTGCACAATAATCCCTAAGACAAATGGACCAGACCTTCGGAACAAACTTCAAGATTATCTTAAAGCATGCAAAACGTTGCATTCTTTTAAGACTAGAATAAAAACTATGTTACTGTCAGACTATAATCTGTGAACATTCTTTGTGAATTGATCAGACTTCTGTGGATTGAATTTAAAACTCCTGGAAATGCATGTGTGCAAACTGTTTCTGCGCCTACCAATTCATTTTACCACCATTACCTTCATCATCACCGCCATCATTATCATCTTCATTATCATCTTTTCTTTTCATCATGACCCTAACATCATCACAATCATAATCTACCTTATCTTTGCTAAGATAGTATTTATGCCCCCAGAATATAAAATCTAATGCATGATACATGTTCAATTTTCTTCTATATTCTGCTGAACAAAATGCACATGTTCCTACCCCCACCCTGTCCCCTCCCCTCCAGGCAGGCTTTCTGGGCTGAGAGGTATTCAAGCAACGGCAGTAGAGGTAATCCTTCCTCTGCATAATTTCTTAGTTAATAATTTGCGAATTTGGTAAAATGATATAATTTTTGTTGATATTATTAATGTATATATATTTTTTCTTTCTTGGAATCAATACATTACATTGTAATCTGTATATTAACTTTTATTTTGTGTAGGAATTTGTGTTGAAGAAAATAGAATCAAACAAACACACAAACACATTAGAATTTTAGTCCCATTTTTGTTCGTTTGTTTCTTTTTCGTTTGTTTCTTTGTTTCTCGGTCTGGAAAAGAGGTATGCGACCTAGTCGGGTAATTCGAATTTTTCCCTCGAAGCATATTTGCTGTTCATTTGCTTGCTCTATTGGCTTGTTCAAATTTCCACTATCGGTAATTCGTTTATTTGATGTTAACATCATGTACTTCTCTCCCAACCGTATGCCATAATAGAAGAGGAACACCCCCATGATGAATATATATGAATTTGACTCGGATAGAGAACAAACGCCATGCAGTAGAAATATATCACCGCTGTCCCGCCGTCGTCTACGATCATGAATTTTTCATATACGCTACCAGTTTTATATCTGTTCTTTAGGACGTCATTTGCCAATAATGGGATTTCATTTGTACTGAATCCATTCGAGCACAGTCTGCTCCCTTTTCATGCATGCATTGTCCAGTACACGCTCCGCGTATTCAACGCATTAATAGGAGCCATTTATCATGCTTGTCCAACTGACATTGAGACGCACACTGTTTGTCTCATCATCCCAGTCATTAGTTCCCTCTCCCTGTCCCATCTTTCACTCGAAATAAAAAGAAATGTATCATTTCGACTCATTGGTTTATAAACCTATCAACTCTCAGCTCCGAGAGCTCTCATCTTATTCCAACGACTATCAACATCTTAATCTATCTGTGAAACAAAAATTGAAACAGAACCGAAACTTACGAGACATTCTACTACCTTACGAACAGCCAGTCACATCCTCCAATACAGTTTTAACGACACTTTCATTATAATATTAGACATTGCATGCTTTGTCGCCCTCTTCACTGGGAATGGGCTTGCTAATGATTTCAAGTATAATACACCAGTGCCCACGTGCATAAAAATGCAATCAAACGTAAGCCAGAAAATTAAACATAAATCAGGTATCAGTCAATTAGAATTGAGTATTCAGAGACTCGTGTTTGATTTCCTGACTTATATGATTGATCTTAACTTTTATGCAACATGCCCTATTTCCTTACAAGATTATGAAACTATAATAGACTCCGTATAACAGCCACTGGTTATCCAAAGGGAATTCGATAAGGACATGTCCTTATCTCGGTTGGACCCATTGCTCCTTGGGGAAAAAAAAAGATAATGCTACAAAAATTATGTCTTCGTCAGCTGATGACGAATCACGTGATCACAAATTGAAGACTCTGAGGAGCTGTGATATGGCGACTAAACCCCTGCCTATGGGATCATAACCCAAACTTCTGGGTGCCTGCTTTCAAACCATGAAGCAATACCCGAAGCCTACTGGCCTCGATTCATGGTCTCTATAATAATTATGGAGATATTATATTGGTCTATTCATCTCTCTTCCCTCCCTCCCTCTCTCTCTATCTATCTCTCAGTCCATCTCTCTCTTTCTCTCTTTTTTTTTTAGCCTTGGAAAAGATATAAAAGGTTTGCTAATTACCAATTAAACAAACAATTATCATTAGAGACATTTCAAAATCAAATCAAATTTGCTCATGCACCCAGCGCCAATATGTGCTTCTTTCCAATGAGTGGCAACAAGTGGAGTGTGAAAGTATTTTACTTCACACAGACAACAGGCTTCGACACTCTGGGTTGCAGTTCTTCTCAGGTTTATCCCGCTATTCAAATTCATTTATCATAATGCAGTCGGTGTCTATATCAACCGGTTTCCATGGTCGAGGGGCCAGATATAGAGCGATATACTGCAGTGACATATGTTAACATCCCAACAGATTGTGGGATCCCTTTATGTCCATTGTCATGATTGTGCGGCACTTCTATGCCGATGCCTGGCCGGAGCCGCGGTCTGTTTAACCTCCGGGCTATTCGTTTTATTGTGACACTCTAGCTGTTTTGAATAATAAACTGTAAAGTCAAGTTGATAATGACGTTTAAGAATTGTCTTTTTACAGTTACTGGGATTAAGGTAAGATTGATGTCTTATCGTCCGTTATTTAGAATTTATTCCATTCTATTTATATAAAGACTTTTTAAAAATGTCATTCGATAAAAAAGGTATAGATATAAAAATCTCAGATCCGTCTATCACAAGCGTCATTGTGTGTGCGTACCTGTATGTGTATGCGTGTCTGTGTGTGTTTTGACAGCTACTGCTTGCCATATGGCGGAGCTGATTGGTCTGATAAATCACCTCTCCACGCAAAACTTTGATTCGACACAATGTCATCAGGATGAAGAACGTTCATTATTCTCTATTCCCTGTACACGTTTTCATCACTGAAAATAGCTGGTATAATGCTGTGAAAGAGATCCTCTGTAGGATGAGCATTGGTAATGAATAAGACCATCACTTGAAGTAAACGAGAACTGGCTGATCTCTCTTTTTCCCTCTTCCGCGGTACAAAAACAAAATGGGAAAAATTCTCCGGTTTGTTTTCATTGACATTGGAATGTCTTGAAGTCATTGATATCTTACTGAAATTTTACCTCTTACTGAAATTTTACCTCTTACTTTTTAGGCCATTTTTTTTTCTCATTTTAGTATAAAGTTAACCAAAACACGGGATATACATCATCATTTTCAATCCTGTTTCACGGTGTTGAACATCGTCGATGATGATTGACTACTGAACAATCAACTCTTAAAGTTATGAGATGAAAGCTCACTTAACATTATCATGTCATACAGATATTGTAATTCTGTTTTGCATGCATCTTCCTAAATGTTTCATCTGAATATGTCGTTTTGGTTCCAGACCAACCGCAGGTCACCTGTGACAGTGAGATCCATGATGCCTATCTAGCAATCAGGAGCTCGTTGGTTCGAGTCCAACCATGAGTATGTATGCCCATGTTTTACTACCATAACAATGGTTACTACTAAAACACTGGATAGTTGTTTACGTCGATGAAGGGAAATTTATCAATAAGTTGGAACAAAAACAACTCTACTCAAGAATCATTAATTCCAGAGACAACCTCAGCGTTATCATTATAACCACAGATAAATGTATATTATCAGTCCCTGGTGTACCCTTAATGCTAAAGATGCAGCTCGAAAGACAACCATCTTTTGTACAGATTTCTCGCGACGGTGTGAAGTCAGTGGTCATTTGCATTCGACTTTACCCCATCAAATTACAGGAAAGTAGAAGGTGGAATAAAACCTTATTTTACACTTTACCCTTGTTTATCCAGTGTTTTGTTATTAAAGCCATTACGTGTTGTTTACTTTGGTTGCAAAAACTTATGAAAAAATTCGAAATGTCAACATTTATAACTGATCCTCATGGTAGCAACTTCGTTGATTAAGGATAATGTTTTTGTCAAAAATATCACTTTTTGTGATATGTGTTTTCCCTGACTTTGGGCACATTTCCTCCATAAGATATTTTGATATTATCCGTCATGCTTCTAGGACAGAATAACTACCCGTGCTTGGTATTTTACTTTACTTGGGATATCCTTGTAGCATATATAGTTAACTATATACCTTTAACGGTATGAAGTTCGTATCTTAATCAGCAAGAAGTGAAAAGATGCATGATTATGAATATAGCTTTCGGCATTCTGTATAAGAAATTGTTATAATCTGAGTAGCTACACTGGCATTTCATTTACTGATGTCATGCTCTTTCTAGCTATCTTTGAAGAAAAAGAAAAGAAAGTAAAATACTTCAGCTTTTCAGACGGAAGTTTCTCACTCTAAAGGAAATTTCGCAATTCGTGAAATGTATTAGCTGCTACTGGATATCATTACGATTATAATGATCATTTCAGTGATGCTGACGACAATTTAAAGAATCGTCTCAAACAGAAAAATGGCTATTCGTTTTCTATAAAACATGGTGTCAGTACATTGCGTTTAAGGTGTCAGTCTTAAATGGGAGGGGACATGGAAACAACCCCCCCCCAAAAAAAAAAAATATATATATACATGCTCATGTTATATGCCACATTCCTATAACGATTATGAGACAAAAGCGCAACCAAGGCGCACCACAATGGTCTTGCCCGAACGGACGTGGAGGACGCATGATGGGCACTACGGACAGAGGCGTCCGAGTGACGGGAAAGTCCGGCGGAGCATTATCTTGAGGAGCATATAGTTGCGAGCAATGCTGCTGCTCAGTGTTTCCCACGTGAAGTGGTAATATCACTGTAGATCTTTCAGTCCTTCATACGTTTTGGGTTGTACACTCTCAGTCACAAAAAGCGATGACGGACTCAATACCGTGTTCTCTTGCTAGATCTTAGTCATGTTAGTGCATTGGAGATACTCTAGGTGGAAGCTCATTTACTGTAATTACACGCAGGTATACCTTTCAAACCTTGTTTCCTTATCTTGTAACAATATTTCAGCCATTTCGTAGTTCTTGTGCTACATCACAAATATCACTTCAAACGGGTTGTCGATATGCTATGCCGTCAACAGGGAGCTGTATGTCTTCCTATAGCACATATGAGAAATAGCAAACTGCCGAATGAAAGGTACCTTCAATGTACCTTGTAAGACATTCACGTCCATTTCAATTGCTCCAGCTTCCATCTTCTGTCATAGAGATAATTATAGTGACAGACTGGTAAACCACTACTGAGGTGCTACTCCATTTGTAGTAACTTTGATAAATGGTTATTTACATAATACAGGCCAACAATGTGATGCATCTATACATGTATCAACAATGATTTCCCGTCAGTAAACTTTTAGTATTATGATAGCATAAACAATTTCGGTTTAATGTCTAGGAAATTAATTTCATAAGGTTTTAAAAGGAAACACTTAAAACGTTGATCATCAGAATTTTGTTTAGAAAAAGATGAACAGCTAAATGAGAACAAAGTCGTATGATAACCCAAACAAATCAGCTGGATTACAGTAACAAAGATTTTACATAGGTGATCTTTTTACACATTTCCTGACTAATTTTCAGAGAATTCTTAATTGTATACGTATAATTATATGTATTACAGATAGTATTTGATAGTTGGGGAGGGACGTTTCTAGTTCACTATATTGATTGTTAAGCCCAATGATATTCAAAATGAAAAGTCAAGCACCTTCTCTCGGGAATATATGTTTACACATGAAATCTACCCTTATCATACTATGTGATGCAGGAATGTTGTTTGTTTGTTGTTGTTGTTGTTGGGTTGTTGTTTTTTTTTTTTTTGGGGGGGGGGGGTCATAATATCATAATGTCTCACAGTCCTTTGATTATCTCTCGATATACTTTCAAAGTTACTGATCTTTATTATATGAAAATACTAGAAACGGTAAAATAAGTTGGAAGGAATCAAGAACTTCAGCTTGGAAAATCATTCCTACCAAATATATGTCATATTACAGTCAATTCAGGTTCTTGCAATTTGATTATATCATTTCAAGGAGTAAATAAAACGAAGTTAATTTCCTGTCTTGAATTACTAACAATTACTGTGCTTCCATCCATATACATATACACATAATATATTTGTGTTGCAGTGATCAAATATTCGACGACATACCATTGCCCATAAAAAAACAACAACAAGAAAGACCGAAAGACCGATAAAAAGAAAGAAGAAGAAAGAAGCAAATATCATAGGAAAAATTAACAAACTTACCTGGGCAGAGGAAGAACAGCCATGTCTTGACGGCTACTACCAAAATTCAGTCACAAGTAGAAAGAGTTCATGTAATCTAGATGATAGACCTCTTGATGACAATTCTTCGAAAGAGTCCCTCTTCCTCAGACGACCTTTTGCTCTTGCTCTTGGTTCAGAAACTTGTTCCCTTCGGTACAGTGCCCTCTCCCTATAGCTACGATGACACGGAAACGTCAAGGTTCTAGTTTGTCTAAAGCGGGACAGAATTGAGTGTTTATTGATGATACAAAACGGAGGCTATATCGTCATGAAGAATATAGTGGGGTCGACTGCATTAAGAATGTGTCTGCTTTTTGATCTGTAGATATTCAGCTGGTATGCTGTCACTTTACAATGTAGAAGAAAATGGGCGTAAGGACTTGCCGAGCAGTTCACATACGGAAATGTGTTTACGAATACTTCGGTGATGCATGTTACCAGCAGTCATTCATTTAAAAGGACATTTTCTATGAGAAAACCTCTGAGAAAATAGTGCACGCAGTCTGAGCGAACATTGGATAAAATCGACGGGATGTGTACTGATAAAATAAGAAATCAATGCCTCAAACGGGACCTCGCTGAATTGTTATGAATCGAGATGAACGTCTGTCACAGAGAACCGATTTGTAACAATGAAACAGGGGAAAGAAAAAGGCCAACGACAATAATGTATACGCGCTGACCTATTGTGCTGGAGCGAGGTGCTGAAGAAATTCTGGAGTGAACAGATTCGCTGACACTCCGCCCTTTTTCAATTCATTCTCACTGCAGCGACGGGCCGTGAATGGGAAGCTCGGCCCGAATCACACTGATTAACAGGTATCTGATTTCTAATTGGCTGGGAGGATATGTACGAGAATGTTGTGTTTTGTGCGCATGCGTGTGCAAGGGACAGACGGTCATCTGTACGTGCGGGCTTGAGGGGCGAATTTGTCGAGCTGTTTTATAGTCGGTCGCTTGACTGTTTGAAAATATCTGAGATACAGTCCTTGGCCCTATTCACCAAAGCATAAAAGACATAATATCGCCGCATTTTTCTCTTTTTATATTAAAGAGGGGATTGTCTCTGGATATAGTTGTGGTAAGATTTGTAGTCATTGATTGGTAGCCATTCCCAAAAGAGAAAATGAAAAGATTAAAAAAAATGTAAGGAATCTAACCTTGGATGATGCAGCGATGACGGCATTTGTCAACGATAGTGGACCTCGTGTTAACACGAACGCTAATGACATTGCAGCTCACGACGAGATTAAACCGCACATAAGAGGTTTCCCTCTCAAAAAAGCACACTTTAGATGGGCAAATAGCAACGAATTTGTATTGTCATTTAATAGACGTGAGCTGTAACAGGCAACGGGGAAATATTTCAGATGATACACGCTAAAAAGTGCTTCAATAACACGATTAGACGGGGTGCATGAACAATGTTTTCGTTGTTTGCTTGCTTATTTGCGCGTATATTTGCTTATATTTCTGTTCAGAATACTCGGCAAGAATGTTGAATGTGAAGCTATGTCATTCATTCTTCTTCTATTTCTCTACGTTCTCCTTCTTCTGTTCCTTCTATTCTTAAAGTCTTCCTGATTTTCCTCGTATTCGCATTTCCCCTGGATTAATTTTACCCTCATTCTACCATCACCTCCACCATCACCACCACCACTGGCAACACTAATCGACAAACAAACAACCAATATTACGACATCATTACCACTACCCATCATCATCATGCTAATCCTTCTGTCTTCTTCTTCGTTCTCTTCTTCCTTCTCATCATTCTAATCACCTATAACAGTACTATCAACTCCAACAACGCTAGCAGCTCTTAACTACTTTGCAATTCTCCCTCAATCATGTCAATAACTGTGTGTTTCTTCTCCTTTTTCTCCTGCTTTTACATCATCACCGTCATCATCACCACCTTTCACCACCACCATCAGACATCACTGACCATTTTCCTATATTTGCTCAGGTTCCAATTAAACTGAATAAACAAAATAATTATTATAAGCGTCGTAAGATTACTGCAGATAATCTTACAAGTCTCCAAAACAGTTTAAAAGAACTCGATTGGTCTTCTGTATACAACACTACCGATGTCAATTTGTCTTATGATTATTTCATATCTACTCTTACCTCCGAAATCGATAACCATATTCCCCTGCGTAACATAAAAAATAGATATAAGCAAATTCCAAGACTCCCGTGGATAACCCAGTCTATATTACGATCTATAAATAGGAAAAATAATTTGTTTTATAAATATAGATGTAATCCCACTGAAAAAAATAAGAAAAGATATGTTTCATACAAAAACACACTCACCAAATTATTGCGTACGCAGAAGAAACTTTTTTATGTTAATCAGATAAGCAAATATAAAAATGACATTAAAAACACATGGAAAACATTAAAGAATGCTATGAATACACCTAACAATTCATCTAATATTTCTGAAGTTCGGTGGGGCAATGCCTCCAGCAACACTCCCGCTGGCATGGCTGAAATTTTTAATGACTTCTTTTCTTCAATTGGAAAAAATCTTTCTCAAAATATTCCTCTTTCTAGTAAATCTTTTAGTGATTTTTTAGATACACCTAACTCTAAAACTATATTTTTTGACCCAACATATAAAGAAGAAATAATAAAGATTGTTGCCAATTTGAAAGAAGGTAAAAGTCCTGGCCATGACGGAATTGACAACCATTTGATAAAAAACATAATTCCTCAAATAGTGGATCCCTTAGTACATATTATCAACTCATCGCTTGCAACTGGCCATGTGCCAAATAGCATGAAAATTGCGAAAGTAATTCCTATTTATAAGAAAGGGGAGAAGGATGATGTCAATAACTATAGACCCATATCTTTATTATCTTCTATTTCTAAGATTCTTGAAAGAATAGTCTACATCAGGACAGTATGTTTTCTTAAAACCTGCGACATATTTTCAAACTTTCAATTTGGATTCAGGGAAAATCACAGCACAACACACGCACTACTTGCCCTCATCGACAAAGTCACACACGCACTCGACACACTTTCACACACAATAGGTATCTTCTTGGACTTCTCCAAGGCCTTTGACACGATTAACCACGGAATACTTCTCGCCAAACTGTCTCATTATGGAATACGTGGAAAGGCCTTGGAGTGGTTCACGAGTTACCTATCAGAAAGATCCCAATTTGTACATGTCAACGGCTTTGACTCTCAAAGTAAAACAATTGCATGTGGTGTTCCACAAGGGAGTTTATTAGGCCCATTGTTATTCATTATTTATATTAATGATTTTCATAGATCCTCGGAGAAACTATCATTCATATTATTCGCGGATGACTCTAATCTTTTTTTTTCCCACCCTGACCCAAATATCTTAATAAGAACAGTCAATGAAGAATTGATAAAGGTTATACAATGGATATACGCAAACAAATTGTCATTAAATATTCAAAAAACAAAAGTTATGCTTTTTAGTAATTCTTTAGATAGCCTCCCAGGCAATATAACATTTGATACTACTCCCTTAGAAGAAGTTTCTTCTTTTAAATTTCTTGGTGTTTGCGTTGATAACAAGCTTTCATGGAGGAATCATATTGATAACATATGTAAAATTATTTCACGTAACATTGGCGTAATGAATAGATTGAAATATTATCTTCCTTCATCTGCATTATTAACTCTTTATTCTAGTTTGATACTCCCTTATTTAAACTACGGGATTCTTGCTTGGGGTAATACATATCAGATGTTACTTGATAAACTTCTTTTATTGCAAAAGAAAGCGCTTAGAATTGTTTTTAATTTACATACCCGAGAACATACAGATGCTTTGTTTTCTGACCATAAAATATTAAAAGTAAATGATTTGTATGTGTTTCAACTTGGTCAGTTTATGTTTAATTACAATAGTACCTTTTTACCTAAAATATTCCACGATTTATTTCATCGAAACAGTCATGTTCATAACTATCCCACGCGACGATCCGACGAATTCCATCTTCCGTTAATGAGAACCGCACATGCCCAAAATACATTTCTTTATACCGGACCCAGACTTTGGAATAATTTAGATAATAGTTTAAAAGATTCCCCCAAATTTGTCACATTTAAATATAAACTCAGAAAACATTTACTTTCTACTTATAATCTTAGATAATTTAAATTGCTATAATTTGTTTGAGCTTTCACCTGTCCTGATGTCGCAGCACTTGGCGTGTTCTGTGTGCAGACCTCTCTTCTTTCTTCTCTCCTTTTCCTTTCTCGTCTATTGTTCTTCGTAGACTTGTATATTGTTACCGTCTTCTCTCCTCTCGGTACTGTCTCGCGTCCAACAGTGTATATGCGTGTGGGTAATTGAATGTGTGTACGAATGTATTGTCCTTGTCATATTCCCCGGTACACGTGGTTCAATGAACAGTGTCCGGGCACTATAGCATTGGTATTCTATATTTTTTTCCCGACCTGTGTATCTCAAAATAACTACATATTGTTATAGAATAGTATATCATTCACTCATTATTTATCTAGCGATCCACGTCCGACAAGCTTTGCTTTTTAGTGGATCACTATTTTCCATGATCGAATTTATTTTCCGCTCGCCCACGTAGTATTTGTACAGTGTTCCTCTTTAATATTGTACATATATGTTGTTCTATAATTTGTCTCGTATATTACATGAATCTTTTGCAAGCGTTTGAACAATATCATTTAATGACATGTATACATTGTACTATGTTTTTGATTTTCGTTGATTGGAAATAAACTATGATTGAATTGAATTGAATTGAATTGAATTATTCCCACCATCACGTCCATTAAGTCCTTTGTTCTTTAAGGAACAATTCCCTCCTCATCCACATCTTCCTTTCTTTATTTCTCCCCCTCCTCTCCTAGGTTATCATCAACTCCAGCGTCATCGACAAAAATCACTCCTTCCCGCTAGGAGATTAACCTTATCCTTGATCTATTCTATTTTCTTATATAACATGGATCTACACTGTAGCTCCATGCAAATACCGTCAGAGGAGCCAAATTCCCGCCCCGTCGTGATCAACTTCATTATTGTCCCGTCTCCTTTTCCTCCTCCTCCTCCTCCTCCTCCTCTTTCTCCTTCTCCTCCTCCCCTCCTCCTCTTCCACCAGCATCATCAAGTCCAACATCACTGGAGACATTCCCTTCCTCTCCTCTCACTGATCATTATCAGATCCTTCTTTACCATTCTGTTCCTTCTCTTCCCGTCCCTTTCCCTTCTTCCTCTCTCTATTCCTCCTCCTGCTGCATTATAATTATTATGATGATATGATGATATTATTATGGTGATATTATGACATTATGATGTTATTAGCCAATACTAATGTACGAAATTCTGCAATTTAGCCATCTGCAGGGCTGCAAATGAATTGTCAATAAACCATTACTACTCCTACTACCTGGAACATTGCCACTACTATACCATGCCACTTCCTCCCTTGCTAAAATCATCCGTTATCTTTTTTCTCTTATCCAGACGTCATCAAACCTTTCTACCTTTTCATCAGTCAGTTTAGCAGTCAATCTTCTCCATTGTGGCCCATTATAATTAATGTCATCCATTTCGTTCAGCTGATTCACAATACTTTAGCTTCTCCTTTTCATCTAGTCTACTTTGAGCTGGTGACGCCCTCGAGAACTGTTATGGTTTAGTTGATAACACCATAATTATAATCTGAATCTTGAGGTCTCCGGTTCATGTCCATCGTCTAGACATTCGGAGAGACCTTAGAACTGGTCACAAGATTGCTTTCTTGTTATGATCTCTTTATTACTTTCTCAATGACCTAAAATTGATCCAAACTCAACTCCGCTGACAAACCCAACTGATAGCTGCGCACAACAGATAAATTGATGAAGGAATCAATAGACAGATGAATAAAAGATTAAGAAAATGATAGTAATAGTAAGTAAGTCAGTAACACGAGTTGCAAAACTTTGTCCTAGATATACTTATTTGGTCAAGACAGTCACCCCTAAACACACACAAATACACAAAACAAGTTTGATCTGTTTTAATTTACTTCATAACTTGTGAAACAATCTTGTGAAATCCAGAGGTACTTCGAGGGCAAAGTCTGCCACATCTTTGAAAAAAAAAACCACACACACCAAACAAAACAAAGTCATCACAGTTAATGTTCCTCGTTATGCTATCAAAGTACATGCCTCTATTCCGTTAAGGCTTTCAAACCATAATCAAGTTTCGTTATTCCTACAAAAGTGTTGCACAATCAGACACAGAGAATCCATCTCTTGTATTTGCTTCTTGGTAGTTTTAATCAATGATACTTGATGAATTCACATGGCACTTTAATTTTTATTTATTTTTTGAAGGGGGGGGTGGGGTACAGAGGCAGAGGAAGCTGACATTAAAGGACAAGTTCACCTTCATAAACATAAGGATTGAGAGAATGTAGCAATATTAGTAGAACACATCATTGAAAGTTTGAGGAAAATCAGACAATCCGTTCAAAAGTTATGAGTTTTTGAAGTTTTTGTGCAGTAACCGCTGGATGAGAAGACTACTGCAGTGTATGAATAACTTAGATGTCACATGCGTACAACAATTTAAGGAAAATATAAAGAGAATTTCACAAAATTCCATCTTTTGAAAAAAGTACACATTCCCCTGACTCGTTACCGACAAATGTTATGGGTAATATTATTCCCCCTGCCTTTAGAAAGAGGCAAGTCAAGTGCACTTTTATTATGCCAAAAAAGTGAAAATATGTTGAATTTTCTTTTACATTTTCTTTATACTGTTGTACGCATATGACTCACAAGCTGTAGTAGTCTCCTCATCCAGCGGTTCCAACACAAAAATTTAAAAAATTCATAACTTTTGCATCGATTGTGCAATTTTCCTCAAACTTTCACTGATGTGTTCTACTAATATTGTTGCATTTTCTCAATCCTTATGTTTATGAAGGTGAACTTGTCCTTTAAAGGAAAAGATAAGCAAATAGGCTATTCGTCAGCTTACATTTGATGAGCACTGTCGGTGTTTGCGTATCTAATACAGGATGATATTTACTCCCGCAAGAAAAGTTTTTACGATGAATTTTGACAAAGTAATGGTCTTCAGTGCAAAGAGTTTTTTTTTTTTTCAACCTAAGGTGATAGCTAAAATGGAAATGTAGTGCCAACACTATATTAGGTTTGTTCTTTTATATGATATTTTGTGTATGACTGAAAGAACTGTGCAGGAAATCATCCTCTGAAGCGAGTCTAGTTTCATTGACATCTCGAGAATTCGTATATTAATGTTTCAATCTAATTTCGCTGGTGTGGGTAGACACAGCAGGATTCTAAGCGATGCGGGGTAAGATCTTAACAGGATATTTGTTGCAGTCACCCAGTGCTCGATTGTTATTATAATCAAGCCCGATAGATTTTCGTCGCACGCATAATCCTTCTTTACGTTCAATAATTCCAACAGAAACATGCGTGATTGCTTGAACAATGTTTACACGGTCATTATGATCTGAGGGGAGTCCCAATTTTGTATGGCTATCAGACTATACACGTCATCTGCTATGCGACACGAGTACAGTTCATTCGTTGTGATATTCCGCGAAAATTGGCGCGCTGTTGCGGCGATGCTGTCGCACGGACCAGCCTCCCGGCGCGTGGCGACTGGTGACAAGTCATTGTGATGGGACAACGAGAGCATTCGGGATGAAATGACAACAAGAGGCAGTGAGAGACGGAGAAAAATAGAACAAAAAAAAAATACAACCGAAAACAATTAGAAAGATCTCGCCTCACGCTGAAGGATGCTACCTTGTAATGTTCAAATGTATACTCCGGGATTATTATAGCGAATAATCGAAATGTTCTACGCTCACAGGTGATCAGCGGGAGATGAGCTTCTCAGATGCCCACGACAGCCGACCGACACTAGAGCGGAAGTGGATGTCTGCTGATGCCGCGTGGTTCATTATCTTTAAAGCTTTGTTGCGCGTCTTTTTCGTGTTATGCTTTTTTTTAACCTTTTCCTTTCTAATTGGGGGAGGATGACTACATCCCAATATTTGCCCTCTACATCATGCAATATTTTGTTTGGTTCATCCTTGTCGGTCTTGCACTGTGCTGTATGTACCATATCTATATAGAGTGCACTGTCATGTATAATTGTACTTCGACGTTGACGTAACAGAGCATGATATAAGCTCAGATACATTGTATTTCTCTCTCTCTCTCTCTCTCTCTCTCTCTCTCTCTCTTTCTTAGTCAGCTATTTCTGTCTTATATGTTTATATGTTTGAATTATCTACCGTGGCTTTACAATCACTTCATGTGTACACACAGAAACACAACTATATTTACAGTTTCCTCTTTCTCTCGCGATCGTTACACACAAATACACGCACACACACACACACACAGAGACACACACACACACACACACACACACATATATATATATATATATATATATATATATATATATATATATGTATATATGCAAATTCAGCATCATATTGCCTTCAATAACCATTTACCGATAGCTTATAGACACATCTTCAGTCATGCACGCATCTGTAGGCCTACATGTATCATGAGTGTGTATTCGATAGCCAGCTAGCTACAGAGATCAGGGGCAGACACAAACGAGAGGGAGAGAGAGAAAGGAGTACCCTTTAGCTTGTTTCTTAATCATTGACTAACGTTTTATAGCAAAAACTGACATTTAAGAACTAAAAAAAAAAAACTCGATTTGAACAACACCAAAGCAAATTTCACCATAATCATGATATTCAGTGATAACTACATCCAGTGTCTGGTATGAGACCATGAAAGCTTCTCATTTTTTATTACCATTTGGTTACATTAACTTTCATAACGTAAGTGCACTGCAAAAAGTCCGGTGTTAAATAGTGAACACCGAGCTGGTGTTAAATTTTTCGGTGCTCATTTATGGTGTTAAATTAACACCTCCGGGTGTCATTTCCAAATATAAAATGTTTTTTGAAGAGTTTCTTAGTAACTGCACTTCTTGTTGATTTTTAATTTAAACAAGACGATCAAGAATTTTACATTAGAATACTAGATTTTTGAAAATATGTGAAAATAAATTTACACCACAGTAACTCCAGCTGGTGTGGTCTCTTATTGAAGCTGGACGGGTGTTAAACCATTGATATTAACACCAACAAATATCAAATCAACACCATGTGGTGTCATTTTTGAATTAACACCAGTACAGTGTCAAAATAACACCAGGTACAGTGTCAAATTAACACCACGAAGTGTCAGGTGAACACTTTTCAACACCATCACAGTGCATTTTCTACACCTGTAGGTGTGGTCCTCTATTGAAGTTTGATCGGTGTTAGATTTAACACCCATGGTGTTAAATCTAGCACCGATGTTTTTACAGTGTGGATTGAAGCTTGGGTTTCTCAATCACAATGTAGAAATGTTCTTTAAGGAGTAATAACGATCTTTGAACGTTGGCTCTAATCCGTATAAGGCTGACCCGTTGAAACAGTTTGTGCGCGCACCAAATTTCTGGCTGTACGCGGACGATAATTCTTCGTGAATTATGAGGCCTAATTTAAAGTGTATGGAAATAGATTGTCTCTCGAATGAGTGTTCTCGAGATGATCAATACCGTTTGGAAGGTAGTTAGCGACCGCTTTCTGCTCCTCTCAACTCCTGTATCTTAAGAATGATTAATATCACTCGGAAATCGATAGACGGGCATTAGGGTGCGAGAATAACTCAACGGGCGGACGTCAACAAAGGTGTGGGTCTCGGGCAAACTCGTTTAATCTCGCCGCTGAACAAGGTGTGAACTACGAGACGGCGAGACGTGGTGATGATAGGTATGAAATTAACGACGTTGCGATATTAGCGCCCAGAAAGTCGTGTAACAATCGGTAATAGTCGAAGGCTATTCATTCCCAATTACCCGTGTCATAATTAAATTAGTTCAAAGGGGTGGGGATGGTATTACTCTGACCTTCTGTGCCATCAAAGAAGATGTCCGATTAGTGCGGCGTTATGACAGGTAAAAGGTAAATTGCGTCTCTTTGACACTGATACAAACACTGTTAATTACTCGCGAATCACCGTCGTAAAACCAGTGGCAAACTAACAATAGCTTTCACAATAGGGCGATGAATAGAGCGCCCCGCGGCCCGATTACGGCAAATATTGTTCACGACGAAATTTATTAAGCCCGTACAGCCTACCCTCACCAGCGTGCACCACACGGCGACCCGTCGGGCTGGATTTCCGCGCGCAAGCTCTAGCCGGATCAGGCATTGTCGGCAAAGCCGATTGAGGAAGAGAGTACGTGTGGGATGATAATGGAAGACCAGACCCAAACGGGTCCTCATTCGGCCACAGAGTGTGCTGGGAGAACAAACACTGTGGTCCCCTAATTAAAATGGTAATAGGCTGTCTGTTGAGGACGATACGTGAGTATTTACAGCCCTCTAATAAGCCTTAAATGGGTGGGTACGGAGGCTTCGCCTATTCTTGTAGGTGTAACTCGATGGGCGTTTTTTTTTTTTCAGGGAGAAGAAGTGGGCTCGTATTAGAACACCGTTACGTTCAAAGGAACAGGGGAAAGTAGGAGGTGTCAGTATTTAAAGAGCGGTACCATCTAAAGGTATACAGGTGGGTAAATTTGAACAAGCTAATAGGTGCTTAGCAAGATCCGGCGTTAAATCACTCTCGTTAAAAGAAGAAAAGAAAAACAACAGCAACGGTGCGCCGTTGTCCCAACGTTAGTGTAACAGGTTCGTATCATTTCTTCACCACCTATGTTTTGAAGTCCCCTTAACACAGATATGTATATAGGTCGTTATTAATCAATCATTGGTATATGCAAGGGAAGAAGGGGAGAAATGAGAAGTTGAGCACATGAGGTCGGCTCGTTAGATTTTTTTTATTCAATCATAGACGAACTGATTTACTGTATAAAAGTATTTACTTGCTTTTCCTGCATTGAAGTATTCTTTATTCACTTTCCCTCAACACTTGTTGATAAAACTGAAACACGTCCAAATGAAAATATCAATCATCACTGAAATACATTATTAACACAGTTGCTGCTCCTTATTCACTGGTATTTTCTTGCATTTTTCATCATTTAAGGTGAACGAAGACTGTTTTATACACATCCTTTGGCAAAAAAGATTATTATAAATATCTCCATGAAGACCGCTTGAAAAAAGAAGACTTTAAGTATAGGGCCTACATCAGAAGACACAATGATGTACTTTAAGAATACACACGAACGGGTCTGTATGGGAAATAACCATGCTAGAATTTTAACACGGTTTTTCCAAATAAGGGAAACGGACACTTCCAAATGATGACAAATGAAACAGCAAATGATAAAAAGAAACAGCCCATTGTTCAGCAAATGATGAAAAGAAACAGCCCATTGTTCAAACACCTATATAGTCTATTTTGTTACTTATTTCCACGCAGGGAAATTCATTCAAAGACATACTCTTCCGTTATAATATTCGGCGATGATTTACATTATTTGATGCGGTGTCCTAAAACATTAATTTTTTCCTGAATCCTCTTTAGATGATGAAGTGTATTTTTTTTTTTTTTGGGGGGGGGGGGGAGGGGGTAGTAATCGGGAAGGAAAACGACGGTCCAGTTAGGTGCAACCTCTGTATGGTCAAAAGCTGTATTTTGTCGCATTTTTGCTCCGCGTATATACGATGCGACAAATTACCACGCCAAAGAGGTCATATGAAATGGAGGGGGGAAACATCTAGCGTTGTTCGATTCGCATCACGTAGTTTGCCGCCAACTGAGCATGAAGCGTTCTCTCAACCAGTGTTGGTAATACTCTAATGTTATAGCCAGGAAGATGAGGATAAGGTGTACGAGGCGAAAAAAAAATATAGATGGGCTTGAGAAAGAAGAGAGGCAGAGTAGGGTTGGCGGTGGAGGGAAAGAGAAAAAAAAAGTCCAACGGAAAAGCTTTTAAGTGAATTAGTTTGCGGTAGACACCAAATGACAATGCAATAATCGCGCCCAAAACGGCTACCTGTTTGTGGACAGCTCATGCGTGCAACATACACTAATGCACGGGTATAGCACTTTGACTTAATTCCCATAAAATCCAAATCATATTGTAATTATGCGCATCCCCTCCCAGTCAGCAGCGGCGTGGAAAAGGCGGAGTGAGGGGCTTTGTTTTCAGAGAGAGAGATTGGAGCCGTGGAGCCAGGGGAAGAGCGACACGTACAACAGTGATGAATCGGCTGCGTATAGAAGAGATCGTAGATGACCTCACGCTTTCGTCATACACGTATACGTGTGTGTTTGTGTGTGTGTGTGTGTGTGTTTGTGTGTGTGTGTGTGTGTATGTATGTGTTTATTCACACACACATATATAAACACTTGTGTTTTCTATTATTTTCTTTATTTTACTTGAATTTCATTCGATATCAGCATCATAAACACAATGAAACAAATATCAACAAAACAAAGTAGCTATCGTCTTCTAACTTGTGTTGCTAAATCAATTCTTTTTTTTTTTTACATGGAGAGAAACATTTTTTTACGTAAGTCATACCATGTATACAAAAGTAATGCAAAATTCTATCGTAATGCAAAAATCCACCGTGATCAATTTGATTAAATTCATCAATGTCTGCTTGAAATTAATTGTGCAAAATATACAAACGAATAGACAGTGAATATCCCTCCAGTCCATATCCTCTCATTCAACTTAAACACAATGCTCAATAAGGATTTGCCATATCGGCTTAACTATGACACAATGTAAAAATGAATGTGAATAAGTTTCCAATTTTAATTGACAATAGGAACAAAGGTTATCATTTGCAATACCAACTTTATAAGACGTTCCCTAGTGTATTTCACCCCGTGTAAGAACTGGAACAGAAATTCTCTGTGTTTACTAAGTAATGTTATGTTTATTGGTCTAATATAATTCTGATTTCTTAATCAGTAAAATCAAAATTCCCATCGTCATCTTTCATTTCCAAACTACACAATTCTTGTAAATCTGTGACAAAATACCCATAAATTATCTTTGACTTGATATTTTGAAAATTTGATATGTTACCAAAAATCCTCAACTGTATATCATAAGTGAATAAAAATCAACGTACTGAATTCTCAGGCTGCCTGTGGACTCTTCCCAAGTCATTGGGAAAGCATTAAAAATATAATTAAATGCACTATCTTCTGCAATACCTAAACTTTGAAAATACTAAACGGGTTTATCAAGACACCTTTATAAGATGTGGTGTACATAAAAACTACCCATTTCATAAATATGACAATAGAAATACTCTTCCCATTATTTTGCACAAATATTTTTGTTGTTCTATATCATTGAGTTCATCTGGGTCCATCCTCGGAATTCCTACATTACTCCATTTCCAGCCATGCCATCACAATTTCTATGTACACAAAGGTGGGATTGGGTTATAATCAGCGTCAATCTAGACAGCTCATAGTCGTATAAATTATGAATCTTCATCCTACTGGTCGAAAACAATAATCGAAATTCGTTTTCCATCCAGATTTCTTTTCACCGTACATGAACGTTTCAACCCCCATAATACGTTGCGTTAATAACAAACAACTGTCTCTTTAAAATTCCGCACCCGTAGTTTCCCATCAGCATAATCTTGATACATAATCATGCAGTTACATAGGTATATATATTTATATATGTATATATATATATATATATATATATATATATATATATATATATATAGTTAGATAGATTGATTGATTAATAGATAGATAGATTAGATAGAGCGATAGAGCAAGGGATAAAGACCGAAAGTAAGAGAACCAGTATGACTGTGATGTATAATATATGTGTTTGTTTTATTGTTTGTTTGCATCCATTCTGCTTCTGAAGTCAAAGCCAACTAGAATTATAATGCTTTGACGAAATTACAAACAAGCAAAAAAAAAAAAAAAAATACATGTACACTGTATAATAACATGCAGTTTGACACTTATGGTCTTATAAATCAATAGAGGCAGTACATTTGAATCAACAAAGAAGCAGCAAACCATCAGCAGAAGTATGACTTGACTGGGCCGACTGCCTCATGGGCAATTTAGCTCAGGTTTACCTCTCACTAAAAGATCATTTTTGCAATACTGTAGTTGTGAGGGAAAGATGTAAGGTGGTGATGTACGAGTGTAGTATGTGTATTAGACGGTTAAATGTTCGTATTGGGGGCCATGTAAGAATCTAGACAGGGTTGCGTACTTGTTTATAGTAACAGGTGCATCTGGAATGCATCTGGAAAGAATCTCTGAGAATGTAGAAGCCGACGAAAGGCATATTTTGAGTATTGATAAGACAATAGATTATCGTGGCTTTTGGACTAGATTTAGTTGGAGACGACTGAAGAGTTCCCATAATTTCCTAAATGTGAACGTAAAACATGAAGAAAGATGAAACACTAGCACTTAGACAGAAATTATTCCTCAAGCAGCACGCGTGAGTAGAATTAATTACTCTTTTACTGTTTTATGTCTCACAAATTAATGTGAAACATTACGTCTTCTTATTCCTGTTACTCTGACGGAAATAACATCATGTCATTAAATTGTTATTGTCTTTGTATGTCGCTCGTATAAACCTTAATGGAAAGTACAGCTATGTTTAATGTCATTTTAAGACGCTGTTTAAGATGCATCTAATAATATGCTACTACCAATCTCTTTAAAGGAGGAAAGATGCCTAATCCTGAAGACAAGAACGATAAAACAAAAACAAAAACAAAACGCGCTTTTGATAGCATTTCGCGGGAGCTCTTAGGAGGTGTTCTCACGCGACGTCGTGATCATGCTATATGCATTATCATTGTCGTCGCCATCATCATCATCATCTTGTATTTGTAGGAAATCTGTGGATTTTTTTTAATGAGGTGACTATCAAAATCTAACGAGTTCAACACTAAGCAAAAAGGACCCAGGAGTTCGACACTAGGATAAAATGGCCCACGAGTTCGACATTACATCATTAATGGTCAATGTGTCCAACTCCTAGGCTTTGTTTGTCTAGTTTCGGACTCGTGGGCCTTATTTACCTATAGCGTCGAACTCATGGGGCTGTGTAACTAGTGGGCTGTATTACTCATGGACCTTTTTTTTTTCAGTGTCGAACTCGTGGGCCGTATATGACTCGTAGGTTTCAGTCTCGTGGGATGACACCAGGGGAACTGGGGTATAGCCGCGTATACGGCTTTGGCCTTTTGACCAATCAAGTCCCAGTCATGCCGTTAACTGCGCGACTACCGCATCTCTGTAGTTTGACGCTGAGTCTTTTTGTTATGATGATTTGTATTATTTTTCGTTAGTGGTTTATAGGGAAGAGCGAAAAATTCTCTCTTATGTGAGCTATTTCTTGCTCATCTATATTATGCTTTTTTCGGTTACAGAGGTGTTTTTTATCAGCTAACCTTGTAACTGATTATCACATTTGCATCACATTTTGTAGAAGACTTGAATTGCCTTTTCTCTCGCAAATTGGCAAATGTTTGTAAATTTGTTGCGTAGGTTTTTTCTACTCTTTCCCCAGGATGGAGTGATTCAATTCAATTCAATTCAATCATAGTTTATTTCCAATCAACGAAAATCAAAAACATAGTACAATGTATACATGTCATTAAATGATATTGTTCAAACGCTTGCAAAAGATTCATGTAATATACGAGACAAATTATAGAACAACATATATGTACAATAATAAAGAGGAACATATCTATAGGTGCTTATTTACGAAATATTAACGAAGACAAATTGATAATTGCTGTAGCAAAGTTTAACAAGGACATAAAGTCTTAAATAAGAATATATCATCCATGATGTCCCTCTTCATCTTTTTTTTTTTTTTTTACAAACGTGCACCTCTAAGGCATTATTTACCATTTGCAGATGAAATAAAAACTCAGCATTAGTGCTTCAAAATAATTCTTAAATGTGAGTAAGGGATATACACAACCAATGTAAGAAATTTTAATCAGTATAATGAACGTTAAATATTGTTAAATATACAAAATGTGAATAATAGTTATAATAGATATCATTTCTATAGACTGAACCGTCAACAGTTTTTATCTACTCTTTCCGCAGCATAATGTATGAATGACATTCATTGGTGCTTATTTTAGCGAAGACAATTATTGATAGTTACTGTACTGTAGCAAAATTGTCTAAAGCTACGGTCACAAAGGTTCGTACGAACGATGCGTTCGTACGAATGTCACTGTTCATACGAATTCTGGAGTTCGTAGAGATTCGTAGATGGGGCACAGATTCTTACGGCCTTCTTACGAATTTCGTACGAACGCTGTTTAATTCGCAAGAACAACTTAAGACCTATTAGAGAAACGAAATGATTTTCAGTTATACAATGGCCCTAGAATTCGTACTTTTTTCGGAAGAATGCCTTGAGTTATTATTTCGTCAGACTTACGGCCATCTTACGATTTCTTTTTGTCGTAAGATGGTCGTACGTGCAACTCACGGCACTCTCAAGTCATTCGTAGGAAGATTTTACGATTTTTTTTTTGTATATTCTGTCGGGTTGTTAAAAAGACGCTGACGTGTCCTGTCGAAAATTCTGTAACAGTTGAAAGTTTTATACTTCAAGATGGCAGTAGTGCTAAGGAGACTACAACTCTAGGGGGGGGGGGGGGCAAGGGGGGCACGTGCCCCGGGCGCCACTCCTAGGGGGCGCAAAAAACGAAAAAAAAAAAACGAAGAAGAAGGAGGAAAAAAAAGAAAAAAAAACGAAGAAAAAGAAAAAAAAAAGAAAAAAGGAAAGAAGAAGAAGAAGAAGAAGAAGAAAACTCGCCCGGAATGGTGGGGGGGGGGGCAGAAAACTAAATCAAACAAGATAAAAACAAAACATGATGATGACGCGGACAAAATGACCATGTTTATTGTGTTCACACAAGAATTCCATGTTCTGTAAGCTGAAATACAAAAATTTTCGGCTCGATCGCCAAAATTTATATAAAAAAAAGGAAGGTAAGAACAAAACGTGATGATGACGCGGACAAAATGACAATGTCTATTGTGTTCACACATGTCATTTTATATTTAGCAGGCAAAATGTTTCACGAAGCAGCGGCTGCAATTTCTTTCGTTCTGAAGCGATCACCAATTGGATCAAAAGAAGGCACCAACGGTTTTGAACATGGGGGGGGGGGGGGGGGGGAGGGGAGGGACGCAAAAAAAAGCCCCAAATCAAACAAGATAAGAACAAAACGTAATAGTGACGCGGAAATACACAAATTTCGGCTCACTCGCTCGTACGATTTAGAGTATTTAGTCCTCAGTTTGTTGGTATAAATCGTTATCTATACGGCCGTCACTATATCTTGATTAGAATTGTAAGATTTAATAAGCAAAAGATGACAAGAGTTCCATGTTTTGTAAGCTGAAATACAAAAATTTTTGGCTCGCTCGCTGCGCTCGCTCGCCAAAATATATCAAAAAACCCCCAAAACAAAAAACGTGACGATGACGCGGACAAAATGACAATGTTTATTGTGTTCACACATGTCATTTTATATTTAGCAGGAAAAATGTTACTCGCAGCAGCGGCTGCAATTTCATTCGTTCTGAAGCGATCGCCGATTGGATCAAGAGGACGCCAACGGTTTCGAACATAGGGGGGGGGGGGGGCGCAAAAAAAAAGTCAAAAAAGATAAGAACAAAACGTAATCATGACGCGGAAATATACAAATTTCGGCTCACTCGCGCGTACTATAAAACAGAGTATTTTTTCAAATCCTCAATTTGTTGGTATAAATCCTTATCTATAAGGTTGTCACTATATCTTGATTAGAATTGTAAGATTTAATAAGCAAAAATGACAAAAATTCCATGTTTTGTAAGCTGAAATACAAAAATTTTCGGCTCGCTCGCTGCGCTCGCTCGCCAAAATTTATAATAAAAAAAAAGTGATAAGAACAAAACGTGATGATGACGCGGAAATATACAAATTCGGCTCACTCGCGCATACTAATTTAGAGTACTTTTTAAAGTCCTCAGTTTGTTGGTATAAATCGTTATCTACAGTGTATCAGGCCGTCACTATATCTTGATTAGAATTGTAAGATTTGATGAGCAAAAAATGACAAGAATTCCATGTTTTGTAAGCTGAAATACAAATGCAGCTGCTCAAACTTTCCCCCTCTCGCTCCTTCATCCTCATCTCCCTCCTTTCTTTTCTTCCCCTGTGCCACCCTTTTCCCTTTGATTACCTTCCCTTTTGGTCCCATATTTAACAGAGATGCTTTCTGGTCGAACACCTAGAACAGAGTGAGGATTTGAACTTCGCGCGTTTGGCTTTATACCCCCTAAAACTCAACAGTTGCACATTTTTTTTTTTTTTTTTTGTACCTACGCCTTACGAGTCCCTTACGAACGCCTTACAAACTCGAAGAGTTGTTCGTAAGAACGCCGTACAAATCTCCGTTCGTAAGGCATTCTTACGAAAGACGTAAGAGCCCTCTATCAACGACTTAAGGCGTTCTTACAATCATCGTAAGAATTTAAGGCTTCTAGAATTGTCTTTCGACCCTACAAAATCTTGCGTAGTTCTTACGATGTTCTTACGACGTTCGTACGGCCGCCTTGGAAGACAGGATTTCGTACGAAGTTAAAAAAAAAATCTTGGACAAGACCATCGACCAGGCTACGAACTTACGAACGGTCTACGAACGGTCTACGAACGCTGGTTTCGTACGGCCTTCTCAAGAAGATCTTACGAAATTGTCTAAATATCGTTCGTACGGCGTTCGTAGCAGTTCTTGGTATTTGTGACCGCACCATAAGCAGTCAAGTGAGAACACCTCCTCAGAGCCCTGCACGAAATACTAGTAGTATCGAAAGGATGTTTTCTTTTTGTTTTTGCTTTTACCATTCTTATAGTCAGGATTAGGCGTCTTCCCTCTTGGAAATAGAGTGGTAGTAGCATATCATTAGATGCATCTTAAACAGCGTCTTAAAATGACATTGAAAATTAATGTAGCTGTACTTTCCATTAAGGTTTATGCATAATGCATCCTGGATTTTTATGCATTAGTCACTACCTGTTACCACGTATTATGTGCCAAACATTATTCACATGTGTTCACTTTGCTACGAGTTATGTGTGTCGACTTATGTCTCGGTCACAAATACCATTAAGAACTGCTACGAACGCCGTACGAACGATTTTTAGACAATTTCGTAAGATCTTCTTGAGAAGGCCGTACGAAACCAGCGTTCGTAGACCGTTCGTAAGTTCGTAGCCTGGTCGATGGTCTTGTCCAAGATTTTTTTTTTTTAACTTCGTACGAAATCCTGTCTTCCAAGGCGGCCGTACGAACGTCGTGCGAACATCGTAAGAACTACGCAAGATTTTGTAGGGTCGAAAGACAATTCTAGAAGCCTTAAATTCTTACGATGATTGTAAGAACGCCTTAAGTCGTTGATAGAGGGCTCTTACGTCTTTCGTAAGAATGCCTTACGAACGGAGATTTGTACAGCGTTCTTACGAACAACTCTTCGAGTTTGTAAGGCGTTCGTAAGGGACTCGTAAGGCGTAGGTACAAAAAAAAATGTGCAACTGTTGAGTTTTAGGGGGTATAAAGCCAAACGCGCGAAGTTGTTTAAAACTTCATACGAAACCCTCTGTTCGTAAGGCGTACGAACTCCAGAATTCGTGCGAACAGTAACATTATACGAACGCAACGTACGAACCTTTGTGACTGTACCTATAGTGAAATGTACATATAAGATGTTAATTGGACAGATGAATACAAAGGATGTAACGAAAAAAAAAAAGGATCATAGTTTGCCTTTTCATTTTGCTCTCTTCTTCATCGTAGATGACGGTATGGATAGAAATAAGATGAAGCAAGTTATGCAAGCATACATTTCATCAAAAAGCAAACAAACAGCAAATAAAAACAAAACAATCACATAAGAGGACAAAAGAAAGCAGGGAGACACTCTTTGATCCAGACAGACTACATTAGAACCCAACCGTGTACAGTCATACACAATGGAGATATTGATGATATCATGTATTGCAACTCCACACCATGCTCGTGCTTCACATCTATTCAACATCCAAAACAAAAATGGGAAAGACATCCCGACAAAAACGAGTTTTTGTCGGGACTTGTCGATCGGCATCTACTGTCGGTTGGAGCGGGGAACGACGGGAGGAGACGATCGAGCCACAAGCTGCCTAACTCCACGTCGCTCAAGCAAGCCGCTCAATCGTGCGCATCACAATTAGTATGATTAAAATCTTTTCAAATAGTGTACAAACGAGCTGTTCACACGGCTCATTGTGCGGAAGTGATGATCTGCTCCTCTTTGCTTTTGTGCTCTATTCACTATCCAAAAACATCCACTGTATTATATCCTCATTCCGTCTTTGTTTTCTTTGTTTCCTTTTTTTCAGTTACAAAAACTGAAATGTTCATCGTAATAATAATATGTCATGGTTCGGGAGCGAATCTCGACATGAGCGAAGCTCGTAACGTAACTGAAGAAAGGACGATTTCCCAACCTTGAGCACAGACAATCATGTACAGATGTTGTAAGATTTGAAACCATCTGCTTGATTTTCCTGAAAGCTTACATTGTATTGATAAAAGAACAAAAGACACAAGGAATAACGCGCCTTAAAACACAAAATACAATTCATAACAGGTTAGCCTTTCTTTGTGTGTGTGTGTGTGTGTGTGTGTGTGTGTGTGTGTGTGTGTGTGTTCAAAGCGATGACAAAATAAAAAAGAGTACTTCAAAAAGAGACGCTAGACGACAAGAAATGACTTTGCCGATGAACATGAATCAGACAGTGAAACTCGGTATAGTAGCTGAATAAAAGGGTTATAACAGCTTTATCGGATCTGCTGCAATAATTTGATTACACGTGTTTACATTCGAAATCATTTTCCGTGGTGCTAATCAGCCGGTGGATTCATGCATCGATGCTGCTTTTATTTTGAGCCACACCGATCAGAGTTATTATGTACGTAAATGAGGGCACTATAATGAAACAAAGTAAGACAAAAGCTTAGCTGATCATTGTGCCAATTACAATCGCTTAAAATTACAAAAGCAACATACATGTATTTCAAAATGGATAAAATATTTGGAAAGTCGAAGACGATACACGTTAACGACAGGTCCTTGTATATTCATTAAGCTCTGATTTGACATAGCATGCTGCACTATCAGTAACAATTATCAAAAGAAAAAGAATTCGCACGCTATGAGATGCACTTGCAAAAGTGTAACTGATAAGTATACAGTGCAGCAAACATGATATTGGTTACCCTCCGTTTTAAATGAATATAGATATCGCTTTGTTCGCACATCGTCTCTGCAAAAGTAAATCTATTACTTATGCAGGGTGTGAAGTGCATGGTACTGTACACCAGCGGAAAAAACAGCAACGCAGCTATCTCTTTCTGATTAAGTACTCCTGAACCCCCCTCCCCTCCCCAAGCGTTTATCAGTCATGTTTTAGTAATACAGATCAACCTCTCGTTTGGGAAGGTGAATCTGATTGTCAAATATTAATGATTACCCTTTCAAAGCCAATACAAAATTCATGCCTAATGAAAAGTGATTCAAACCGCATGCATTTTATCCCACTATCATTAACATCTAGGTACGGTAACTACGGTATATGCATTGCGTATCGGCCTCCCTTTCGGATATAACGGCACAAAATAATGGGAAACAGTTATGGGGCCAAAAATATAACAGAGGTTATTGTTGAAAACAGGATATTTCTCCTGTAACGGCTGGGACTGACATGATATAAATCCCAACCATGACAGAAATATAACATATCATGGCACAAATGAAATGCAATCAAAATATTCCCTCACCATTATACCGGATTAAAAAAAACACAAACAAACAAACAAACAAACAAACAAGCAAACAAAAAACCCTCAATCTGCCATATTTTACAATGGACCTAAATATTCTTTGGAGTAACCTTCTTCCATCAGTCAAAAATACTAACGCATTAAATCAAATTAAAAAGGTTTTATTGCAAAACAAATTTTTTTTGATGAAATGTAATTGAAATTACATGTATAAGTATGCAATGTTTCTTCGTCTGCCTCTTTTCTTCTCTTTTCATTGTATCTTCCAAATTTGATTTATCATCAAATTTGTCTGATTATTGTTTGTTTGAAATGTAATAATGATTGTTTGTAGGGGATCAGTTCCAACAGGCCTCGTGTGTACTTTTCATGATCTCTCCATTCAAAATGTATACATTGTATTTAACAAGGCGATAGTAGTTTGAATTTGAAAATTTTGTTATGTATTGAATTGGAAATATATAAATGAATGATTTAAATTGCTATCAAACCTAAAATATACATATATACAATACATATAAAATACATACATATAAGTATATATATATTTCTAAGAAAAATACTGTGCTACAACTTATTTCTTTACTTTCATATCCAGTACATTTTGTTAAACCAAACATGATACACAAGTCGCTTCTCGATATATCTAAGGGTAAATCGGCGAAGCTTAAAGCACACAAGGCATTAAGAATTTGATGCGATGAATTGAAGGAATAAATTGTTGAGAAGAGTGGGAATTACAGCGATTGATGTTCCTTTCTTGTTGCTCTCTGTTTTATGTTTGCGTGCTCATGCCACGTTAATTGCATCAAGGATCACGGAGGAAGGAACGTGAGAGCTTGACGATTTTAACTGTTTATTCCCTTGCTGGCGTCAACGGACTACGTGTAATACGCGTGGAGACTGGCCCCCTCAAAATAATATGTCTTTGGTGATTATCATACAATTACTGACACGCTCGCTTACACACAGACAAACCACAATACACACACACACACACACACACACACACATACACACATACTTTTTGTTTTCCTTCATATCTATTGATTTCATTCAAATCATTCATGAATTAACCCATTCTGGGTTGTAACCTGAACAAAAACAATACAAATACAAATCAAAACACAAACAAATCCATTTTTCAATTTATACTGCAAACAATCTCTCTTCAACATAAATATCTCGATTATGAATCAATACCACTGATAATTCAGTCACGAGAAAATACAGACACACACACACATACACGCACACACACACACACACACACACACACTCACATGTGTGCATAATAACTATACAAACCCAAACAAACGCGCACGCATCCGCGCATGCGCCTTTCGCTTTGTCTGGAATAGCACATCCAGTCACTTTTTGGCACCAACCAGGAAGGGCTTTCAGGGAGAAGCAAAAGTTGCATGAACCCAATGTTGGAAATTTTATTACAGAAAAGAAAAGAAAATACAAAACAAAACACAGATCAAGTGTTTCTGTGAAAAGTGTGAGGTAACTGACATCGGGAAATATCGTGCGGGTACATTGCAAAAAGACACTCATCACTAACCTAAAGTCACGCTTGAGCATGCATCCATTTTAACCTCCAGCAAAAAGGGTTAAAAGGCGGGGGAGACAAACAAAAATGCATTACAGTGGTTTTAGTAGTTTAGCAAAGCATCTATGAAAGAGTTTACGCATTTTCTATGACTTTGTCTCCTCCATGAAAGTTCCTAATCATACCAGAGTACCTCGCAATTTATATCACCCCGCTTTAACACTTTATTGTGGAGTAATTGTGCGTTGTTAATAAAAAGAAAACATGCACATCGTTAGATAAAGCTCTCACGCTGCGCCGTTCTGAAAAGTCACGAATTGATCTATCGCGAGAGAGGGTTTTCATGCCAGAAAACACGCGTTGCTATAAAGCGCACCATGTAATCTGTGAATTACATCGGGGCACCGGCACGTCCGTTCTGAATTATAAATGGTAGCGCGCACACAAACGCACGTAAGCTTGCATCCCGCACACGCTCATTTCTCGTCAAGATGGGGGACAACAATAGTCGCACTAGGCATTTCCATGGATTAAATAACGACCAACAGTTTATTCGCCACTGCTGTGCCATTATAATATCTATGAACATTGAAATAATTGGATGTATTAAGCATCGAATGCGTAGCTGTTCGATGCAACCCTTTCGTAGAACATACACTCTCTTTGCTTTTATCTATTCTATAGGTGTATTCACATCACCCAATCACCGCTAAACTCGGGTAGCTCGCCCATCTGTTTTCTGTGGTGGATGCGCCATTGATAAGTCACGTCTTGTTTCACTCTTTTATGCTGCTCTTTTTCTTTAAACTGTATAATGACAGCCCATAAAACGAGGGGAGACATGTTGTGTAGCCACTCGTACTATCGAGAAGAAGATGGAAAGAACTGAGGCGGAAAGCTAATACATCAGACGCTAAGATGGCTAATTTATACAATTAACTGGCGACTGTGTTTAGCATCGGGTCAAAGGCCGTAACTATGGTCATTGCACAGGGTTGACAGGAAGCTTGGTTACGTTGCATACTAGTAAGTTTTTCTTTTTTCCTCTCTCTCTCTCTCTGTTCGATATTTTAGTCCCTTTTTTAACAACCATCAGTGGAGAGCCATTCTTCTAAGGACTTATATCAATTATTGCCATTATACACATTATCAACGGGCTCCTTCTGAATGGAAAAAAAAAAGAATAATTATATATGATGGTAAAAGAAAAGACGGGAACAGAGTGACACCAATAACAATCGCTCGATTCTTTCACCTTGCTAAACCTGACAGAGTAAAGTTTAAAATACAACCATGTTCAAGAAAGTCAAAACGCTTTTGAGAGTTAGAAGGGATTACATTCACTTGCTAGAATAATTCAGAATACGAGATTCACGAAAAATGTATATATTCTTTCATTCTGTCATAATGGATGAATAAGTGGGTGCTGGTAATAATGAGTATCATCACAATTAACAATGATTCTGAAGACAAATTACAAACTGCAAGACTTCAAAATAAAACATGGGATTTAACTTCATCTCTTTCCAAGAGTTCATGCTATTTCTATTCGGCATCAATTCTTCTTGTATCTGTTGTACTTGTTTTCAAATGCCATTATGCCCCCCCCCCCAAAAAAAAACAAAAACAAAAACAAAAAAAAACAAAACAAAACAAAAAACAAAACAAAACAAAACAAACAAAAAAAAACACACACATAATATTATCATCAGTCTCATGTCAGTTCGTAGAAATTCTAATGTAACAAAACAATATCTATATTACGGGGATGTGTGTAGTGATGTTTTCGTGAGCAGTGGTTATACCTCATTACATGCATTATTATAGTAAAAAATTAAATTGCTTTACGAGAATCAAACCAATTCATATTTTGTAGGATTTTTGTGCACCATTTGAATCTCAAAAGCAAGAATAAAATCACTAATTATTAAAGGGATGGTAAAGTTTTGGTGGAGACGAGGATTGGGCTTTTAACTTTTATACCAAGAAACCACTAATGAAATAGTACAGAGCATGCTATTCTAAGAGGAATTGAAAGTTTATTTGATGAAAATCGGGTTTGGAATGGCTGAAACCTCCAAAAAAAATGTAAAAAAAAGCGATCGTAATGAAAGTTTTATTACTATCGCTCTGTTTTGGATATCTCAGCCATTTCAAAACCAATTTTCTTCAAATATCTCACCTCTCACAAAAAGAAAAAAGAGAAAAGAGAAGTTAGATCTTAACCAAAACTATACGATCCCTTCAATGTAATGTTGATATCAATATTAATTAATACGAAAGCGTAGATCTAAGAAAACATGTTTCCCACTGAGGAAATCTGACCTGTATATTATAGTTCCAAATATTAATGCCACCTGATAATGTGTTCATGAAGCTATAAATTATTGCTGTTCAAACTGAAAGCAAACGTGTCAAGAAAGTTAATACGCCTGTACATCATTTGTGACTGACTGAATGTACCGTACACAATTGTTCCTTATTATACACATTAAAGGGATGGTACAGTATTGGTGGAGATGAATTGGGCTTTTTAACTTTTTGTGAGATACCAAGAAAATACTTATAAAATAGTACAGAGCATACCATTTTGAGAGGAATTCAAAGTTTATTTGATGAAAATCGGGTTTGGAATGACTGAAACATCTAAAAACAAAGTAAAACAAAGTGATCGTAATAAAGTGTGGGTCCCACACTTGTTAGTCGCTCTGTTTTGGATATCTCAGCCATTTCAAAACCAACTTTCATCAAATAAACATTGAATTCCAAATGGAATTACATGCTCTTTCATATTTCATAAGAGGTTTCTCATTATCTCACCAAAAATGTTAGAAACCTGAAATTAGGTCTCAACCAAAACTATACGATCCCTTTAAAGCTAACATTATACCATAAAATAAACACTGTATTGAATACTCAGCCTAAAAGATTCCAATGGGCATCTTTGATTTCAATATTGCAGGGAAAATCAATTACTAGTATACCACGAAACCAATGTCCCTTTACTGATCCGGAATGTATAATTGAAGAGTATAGTTACTGCACAGATAACAATGTCAGTGCCGTGTGAAGGACAATACTGATTCAGTGAAGGCCTGAGTATTTCGAATCTTCAAACAACCAGACCTATATTCAACGTATTGGGAAACTGAGTGCGCCCCGTTCTCTCTTCCACGGTAGGGGACAAGACTTGAGGATCAGGTCAATATTCTAGGCAACCGGTTAGCACCTTAAAGGGATGGTACAGTATTGGTGGAGCTGAGGATTTGGCTTTCTACTTTTTGCGAGATACCTAGAAACCATTTATGGAATGGTACAGAGCATACCATTGTAAGAGAAATTCACTTAACTTTACTCGATGAAATCGATTTTGGAATGGCTGAGACATCCAACAACAATTCCAAAAACAAAATAATACATGACGATCGCAATAAAATGTGGGTCCCATATTTTATTAGTATTGTTCTGTTTTCGATATCTCAGCCATTTCATAACCAATTTTCATCAAATAAACGTTGAATTTCTCTTGGAATTACATGCTCTTTCATATTTCAGTAGAGGTTTTTCATTATCTCACCCCAAAATGTTAAAAACCTGAAGTTAGGTCTCAACCAAAAGTATACGAGCCCTTTAATTTAAACAGCGCCCTCTTTGAATCCCGGACCCGTCTCCCTTTAAAGTTTAAAGGGAGACGGTTCCGGGATTCAAAGAGGGCGCTGTTGCATGTGCACCCAACTGCTCTCGCAAACAATGAACCCCTGGATTGAACCCCAAACTTTCTTATAGAAAATTCAGTGTGCGAGTTCAAAAGATCATGACTTTTCTGCAGCAAAGGTCACTGTCACGGAATAGCCTTTTAAGACGAAACAGACAACGAAGTTGAAGAACGGTCAGCACCATTAATGACTGCAACGGATCTGCAACATTTCACCTATACTTCCGGGTATTTTGGCGCAAAGAAGATTTTCCTTCTCACGCCCTGCTTCCGTATATCGGGTGTTTGTAACATGGTTAGGACATCGCCCGTTTCAGTGATCATTTGTGCAGTAAGGCTGGTTACCCGCCGTGTCACCTGTAGGTTATGTATAAGAAGATTACACTTGCGTGACATTCAAGGGCAGGAGACATGGTAAAGTGGTGAGTCGAAAAAGGCAAGACAAGGGGAACGAGGGTTCACAGAGATAGTCTGGTGTGACTTGGAGAACAGCTTGAACGTATTTCACGCCACTAGATAATTCTCAGACCAGGGGCCCGTTGTATAAAAGTCACCATTATGGTAACTTTGCCATCCCATGGTAACTTCATGGAATTCTCGATTTTGATTGGCTATTGAGTATTGTTGCCATGGTAGTTACTATTATTATGGCGAAGTTACCACAATAGTAACTTTTATGCAACAGGCCCCAGGTTTGTTCCTACAGTAGCCCTCTACATTTCAGTTTATCGGTCTGTTTTTGTCGGGAAATATGATCTCATTAGAATCGATTACGCAAGTACATTAGAGGACATGAATGCTAGTACACTAGATTGGATTAGACTGAAACAGATCAGATAAACTTAGATTACATATCTTAGATTTCACACGATTAAAGTCATATTTGAGTTTTACATTGAGACGAGGAAAACAAACACCATTGCCCATGCAAAGCACATTTCAGGAAGTAGCAATGAATCACTAGGTCAATAGTCCACATTGCTTGGAAATCGGATAGCACGAATAAACGAAATGTTATATCCGCATACCTCTAGATTAGTTTATAGAAAAGTTAAGACTTGCTTCCTTCTTGGCAATGTGATATACTGGGCAACACTTTGTACATTCACTCGTTTGTGTAATGAAAAACATTCCCTCGGTTTTTTTGAATGGATAGCGGGCACAGATTTCAGACTTCTTGCCATATCTAAACATCTTCAGCTGAGCATGCATAAAATGGACTTACACTTTCCATCATTGTATCAAGATCGTCCACGTGACTTCCGGCAAGGAACTCCTCACAAATTGCCTGGACGAACCAGGTTCCTTTCTCCTTGTGTCTTATCGAAAAATATCCTGTGGGGTGTAGGGAAAACCACATATCACAGGAAAGAGACGACAGTATGATGAATCCTCTGTGTGAACACACAAGCCGCACAACCACACACGATTCATAACAGCACACAGCGTTGGCCTTGCTGTCCGCACGTTTAGAATATAATGTTCTTTACGTGTGCCACAGGCACCTGATTAGAACTTAATATCGTAAGGGCAATTTGTTGCAAGTGCGAAAACGGCATTGGTTTTGAAAACGGTATTCTTGTTTAATTCTACCATGTCAATTTCCTGATAGATCTCTATTGTTGAGTAAAATCATTATTACCTTTATATTTGCGTGAAGTCTTTGAAAGTGAAAACAAAATGTTACCATTGTGAAGGAACGTTATTTCTATGAAAGTTCAAATGAAAGCGTTGCATCGCAGATGATGAAAATAACCATGATACAGAACACTGCCTATAACAAAACGTTGCCCGAGAACAATAATCATTACTTATACAGATTTAATAAATCATTACTGTATGTTCTCAAAGTCTGTATTTTCCCAACAATGAACATTAAGTCAACTTGATTCTGCCCATGGCGTTTAATGATTGAAAGAATTGACGTAAATGTTGTAAACGATTTCATGCTTTGGTTCACATGTAATATACTGAAGTGTCAATTTATGTGTTTCTTTACATTGTCATGGATGTATGTCGCAAATACAACACTGTATACTATAATTTGAGTGGAATCTTAATGCATGAAACGGTATCTTTGCGCTCATACCATCAGATGTCGCGAACGCAACGTAGATGTCGCTGTTGTCGGGGATACCATCGGTTACCAGGGGCTGATCTGTCTCGTGTCCATCGTACTGAATGTTGGCGCTGTTATCCGTGGTAATGGCATCGCCATCACCGCTTGCTCTTGGTTTGATGTTTTCGTCATAGACCATGCCGTCGAATGCACTTTCTTGCACATTGGCTGCAATATAGTATGTAACAAGAGACTATTTTCATTTCATGTTATTGAAAGAAAAAAAGTCATCAGCATTGAATTCACGTGCAGTTTCGAGCAAAGTGCTTCTCTTAGCCAAAGGACTTCATGAAGGATTATTCTATTTGTGTTTTAATGGGGGTAGAGGAATATGAATGAACCTGTGATTGACAGGGTTGAGACTACGAAAGGGTCCTTGCGGATTAGGGAATGTGAAGTCTAAGTTTTGACTAGTTTCTGGTTGTTTTCAGTGACGAAGCTGCAAGAAGGAATAATTTCCAAATAAGGAAACAAAAAAGGAGGGAGAGAAAAAAAGGCTCCTTGGAAATTATCAACGATGCTGTAGTAGAAGAGGTTTCATTTGCTGCAAACGGAAATTTCATACCTTGCGTACACGTTGTAAAGAACTTTAAAAAAAATACGTAGATGCAGTTTGAAATTGTGGTAAATTCGTAAATACAGTGCACTCCAGTTATAACAAACACGGTTTTAACGAATTGCGGTTACGACTGAATAAAAAATTAGGCTTCAACATTATCAGCTCTATGTTCTTTACTGTTTTTTTTTTTCGGTTGTAACAAAATTTCGATATAACGAAAGAAAACTGTCGGTCCTGAGCACTTCGTTATTTTCTGAGGGTCCCATATTGTACAAGCTTTGCTTTATAGTGGGACGCTCAATTTCCATTCCCGTCCTTATTCAATTTTTACTTTAAAATTATGTTTTCTTCATATTGTTACTCATTATCACAAGTATTTTGTTAATTTACGTTTTTGCAATATCATCATAAACATTATGTTTGCTTATACATTGTATAATCATAATCATCTCTGTTTATCTGGTGGAAATGAAAATAAATTTGAACTTTAAACTTTTAACGGGAGTCCACCGTTGTTGTACAAATTGTACTCACATCCCCTACACGCCTGAATGAAGACCATCTTCGGCTTGTCGATGAGGGCTGGACACCGTTTTCCCGACAGTCGCGCCATAATTTCTTTGATGGTGACCACATTCTCGTCCGTTCCCAGAATACCGTCCTGCCTGCCGTGCGTCATCACGAATACGGCGGCAGAGCTGTGACGATGGGCGCCCTCTGCGTTGATTCGCAGAATAAAGGCATCCAATGTACTCCTGATCGCCTACATCAAATTAATAAAAAGTAGTGACTACTACTAGTCAAGATTAATAATCCGTGATAAAATTTCTTTAAAAAGAAGAAAAACGAAAAGACCCACAAGAATCAAGAAATGTAGATTTTAAGTCATAGTAGTACATGAGGCGACTATAAGCACATGATAAGGAAGGGAAATCAAATGTTGATGATCTAAATAAAATGGTCGTGATAGTTGGATAATGTGTCAGGAAGTCACTACATTTTAGTCTTACTCAAGTGACCACCTGAAGAAAATATCGAAACGTAATGTTGGGTCGAGGGAGAAACTCAGTCATCACAAGAACATTTATAGGTAGAATGTATAGTGTTTTACCTCATTTTGTACATGATAATGATCATGACGAAAATAATTACCATGTTTGATGTTACGCGGCATTTCCCCCTCAAGCACAGAATATGCGATAGGACATTATCAATGACGATGATAACGATAATGATAGAGAAAAACATGGATTTACAAAACTCAAAACATATGCACATAATATATAAGATTCTGCAGCGCTGCAAGAGCTGTTGATAAATTTTGAACAGTAGTTGCAAGACAGGATGCTTTTTCAGGTTTAATCTAAATTATGTTCCATAAATAAAATCTACACTCTATTTTGATTATGCTTCAATGTCTATTATTAAGTTGTATACAGGGTACGATGTCACATGGGTGTCCCATTTCGAGCGCGCGCGCGTATGTATGTGGGTGTGTGCTTGTGTGTGTGAATACCCTGTATATTTTCTAGACATTACTATCCTGTCAGAGGGCGAAGGAGGGAGATTACTAGTAATGATGTCACACTCACATCAGCCGTCAGATCCTGGTGAATCACTGGCTCGTACCCGAGCTGGGTGAAAACGTGTTTGATGTTTTCGACGTCAGCCTTTGAACCGGTTCGTTGACGTGACCGCTCGTTGGGGGCGCGCTTGAAGAATAGGAAGTTATTGAGAATGTAGACCAGACCCTTTTGCCGGGAATTGTACAACGACGCATAGAACTGTCGCAAAAACAAAGAAAAACAAAAACAAAAACAAAATGCATCGGATGGTTACTCTGTATCGCAGACTGTGCTGGACTAATAGTGCTATTCTCGATACTGAATGGTTTTGACTCAATCGACTCCTCATTAACCGTTTCAGTTTTCGTTTTAGAAGCAGTTGAGGATTAGACAAATCAATCATAATCAAATAAAAACAAATAAATATAGAATTATGACTGATAATAAGAAATGCTTTGTCATGAAATGAATTCAAATCAGTGCCACAATGAAGGAAAAAAAAAACTTTAAATAATTCTATTCTTTTTTTTTTGAAAAAGGGAATTACTATATATTTCTATGTCTTGTATCATTTCATTAGTTTCGTAAGCTCTGTTATTTACTGAACTGTATACGAAAATGTAAGTATTATGTGAAATCGTGTCGATCATGTCGCAATGAGGGTGGTAATGTTAGCATTATGATAGGTCCAACCCCCCTCCCCTTGTCTCTATTGCAACATCTAATATGCGTCCATAGCAGCATCAATGAAACGATTCTGTTTATGTGTGTTCGTGCGCACATAATTATGTGAGAGGAGGGGGAGGTCGAACATAGTGTGTTCACTGGCAGGTCTATTCTACATTGCCAAAACTAAAGGCCCTTAACTGAATTATTTCGAACAAAATCTGGATCCGCGCGAGTTCAGTATTAAAGCAAGAATACAGCACTGTTTACCTTGACTGGATTGAGCTGCTCTGTAGTCGGTCTTGCCGTTCCAACAAAGCGGTGTTCATATAAACCATTGCCATCCGGTTCAATATCAACTGCACAGAAGACATAATCATAAGCAAGTCTCAATCAAGACTGGTATTGTTATAAGTTTCTCTCTTCCACTCTCACCCACTCCCCCCTCCGCCCCCTTCTCACTCTTATTCTTTTAAGGCTCTTTATGAAAGTTGACATCGCAAAATAAAGAAGAAATAAACGAACAATGAAATGTCCACTTTGCTTACGGTCTGGCCAAAACATACATTTGAGACACAATTTACAAAATTACAATTGCCAGTAGAAATAACACTTTACATGAATACGAGAACAGGTCCGTAAACTAAAGGGATACAATAGAAATAAGGATAAATTATATCAATACACTTAGTTTACCTGCAAGAAGTCTGGCCAATGATACCTGTAGATAAAGGGAGTCGGATAATAGTGTTAACTAAGGTCATGACGTGATAGCATGTACGGCACCTTAAAGATTATAGTATTAGGTTAATATAGGGACATTAGCCATCATGAAATTTAATATCATTTATGAAAATTATATACCAATAATAAAATAGGACCTATCATTTTTATAAATAGGAAAGCAACATTAGACTATTTGATTAATTTGTCTTCTGTTCACGAGCTCGAGAAATGACAGATTTTCAAAACATCTTTGGTAACTTTTAATCAGTTTTCAATGCAGATGGGTAGCTCTGGTTCTTATTTTTATAAGCACATTACAGTGTTGGTACTTTCGCTCGTGTGTCATAGAATAATAAATGAATAATGAATTCTTCAAGCGATCATCATCATCATCAGTATTTTGGTTCTCACAACTCAAGTAATCCATTACGTACCATTTTGTGCATGCTCTCTTTACTGGACTTGGAATATCTCACGACAAGCCAAGCTATTACACACGATCCGATGAAAAGTGCGAATTCCTTTACGCCGCCCTCTACCGTCAAGTACTTCCAGAAGAATCGATAAACCGTGAACGTCCACTGACCTGTGAGATTATGAGATTTATATGCTATTTTGCTTGACGTATAGTTACGTGGTCAAATTTGTATATTAGATAGAAAGATGGAGAGGCATAGTTTTATAGATAAATAGATAGATAGATAGACAGACAGATAGATAGATAGATAGATAGATAAATAGATTGATAAATAGATAGATAGATAGATAAATTAATTAATAAATACATAAATAGACAAATGGAAAGGTTGTATAAGATGAATAAATAGATTATGGGTTAAAGATGGATGGACGGATTAATACAAAAATTGTCACGTGTGAATTTTTACGGTCACTTTTTGGATATAGGGCCTGCCAAGAAAAATTAATGTACTGTTCACACTACGTTAAGTAGTGGTTGTAGACACGATTGATACAAGCTACTGAACTCGTCGAAAATACTTATGAAATAAGAAATGTTTCCGTCGTTTACAGGTATCTAGGACACATTTACACACACTCCCATTCCGACTATTAATCATATTACTACACCTCCCATTTGTTTGCAAAGTTTTTAACAGTTGGCGGTACCAACCTGACTCTTGGTTGGCTGTGTCGGCGACTTTACTTTGGTCCAGCGTTTGCCCATCAGCTGCGTCCTTTTGCCTGGAGTTAGGATCTGTCTGTGTATTGATGGGTGCTACGTCATCAGTTGGTTGTGAGGGCTGCCTGTCTGATGGACTTGACGTTGTTTGTGGCGTATCAATATCCGGGATATGGTCAGTCTGGGAACTATCGTCATGCATATTACCTAACCGAAAAAAATAGCATGGAGAAGCACACAAAATAGCGAATCAAACGTTGTAAGCTTACCGCTGCCCCTCGACTGTCACTATTTTGACCTTCATTACACTCTTCCATGTTGCTTTCCTCCTTCACTTCCTCTCTTTCTATTCTACGGACTTCTTTCGCCATACAAAAGTCCTCTTTCAAACCAAGTCTGCTGTCACCGCTACCCTCTCTTCCTCAATAACTTACATCACCATGCAAACTTTCAAACACATCATATGATAGCATACTATACCTCCATCACGAACTGCTGATCCCAGCTCACTGAAGAGTTTTTCGACAGCCTTCTCGATGGCGTCGCTCTCACGCTTCTCGTGTCTGACTTCCACTTGGGTGCCGGTGACGACGTCCTTCATTTTGCAGTCGAACACCCAGCCGTCGTCCCAGCTGTGCAGGCGGTGGTGCGTCTCGTACACAACATCGCGCCCTCTTTTGACTGCCTGCATTGCCAGCGGCAACAACAACAACAACGATGACGAAACAATCATGTAAAATGAGTAGTACATGACGCCAGTTTGCTCACTTCATGTTTGGTGCATACGGAATTAGTGACAAATATCTGGATGTACACTGAAAAGGGCGTGGCATCCAAAAGCATAGCCTGAATTGAGCACGCCTTTTACAATTTAAATCGAGAAACACGACAACGTCTTTTGGCAGTCTAGTTGTGGACCAGAGTGAACAATGTGAAGATTAGATACCGGCTGTCTACGCTGAGAGTGTTGGTGCAAAGATTTGTGGGGAAAAGAGAGAGTGAGAATTCTACAAAATTTCAGTTTCATGGCATTCAATTTTAACAAACTCCTTTACAGAGGATACTGGATGATTCTATCCTTGAAATATCTCAGTGACAAGTCAAAAGAATGTGTATGGGATAGATTGTTATTGTTGGTGATGAGAAATACGCTTTTAACTTTTTGCGAGATACCACGAAACCACTTGCGAAATACATGTAGTACAGAGCATACCATTCTAACAGGAATTCAAAGTTTATTTTATGAAAATCGGTTTTGGAATGGCCGATATATCCAAAAACAAAGTAAAACAAAGCCGTCGGAATAAAAGGTGGGTCCCACCTTTTATTAATATTGCTCTGCTTTGGGTATCCCAGCCATTTCAAAACCAATTTTCATCAAATAAACGTTGAATTTCTCTTGGAATTGCATGCTCCTTCATATTTCATAAGAGCTTTCTCATTATCTCACCCAAAAATGTTAAAAATCCTGAAGTTTAGGCCTCAACCAAAACTATATACGATCCCTTTAAAAGGGGGAATCCAAAACTGTAGTAGAATTAGATAGGGATAGACTGTACTGACTTACTCGTTCGTTTTGAGGGAGAGGGAAACTGTGGAAGAGTTTCAATGTACAGGCACATTTTCTCAATGAGGGAAAAAGAAAAGGACACACACATAGCACATGCAACGGTAATCACGGTAACGAAGGCAATAAATCAAACTCACCTGTCCCCTCTTTCGCCCCAGGTTGCTGATCTGACCAGCGATTCCACTGAGAATATCAGCAACATTATCCGATTCACCATAATCTGTGAAGATCAGAGATAATTGGGTGTGAAAAGAGTGTGAAAATTGTTTTATTCCTAGTGCGATCTGTAGTCCAAATAAAACGAGTCAGAAACGATTGATTAGAACAAATTGCGTAAAGTGTAAAAAATGATTACTGTCAGTCAGTGGCGTATCTAGGGAAAACGACGCCCGGGGCAAGCGCGGAAATCTACGCCCCTCAATTTCTGAAAAAGTGTTCAACCCCAACCCCATCCTGGTAGGGACTTTATGCTTTTGGATGCTTTTTCAAGCACTTAAAAGGGGTCTTTTTGAGAGTGATTTAAATCGTGATAAGTTTTGGCGAGCGAGCGCAGCGAGCGAGCCGCAAATTTTTGTGTTTCAGCTTACAAAACATGGAATTCTTGTCTTTTTTTGCTTAATAAATCTTACAATTCTAATCAAGATATAGTGACGACCTTATAGATAACGATTTATATCAACAAACTAAAATACTCCAACTTAGTACGTGCGAGTGAGCCGAAGTTTGCATATTTCCGCGTCATCATCACGTTTTGTTCTTATCTTTTTTTTTGTGACAAATTTTGGCGAGCGAGCGCAGCGAGCGAGCCGAAAATTTTTGTATTTCAGCTTACAAAACATGGAATTCTTATTCTTGTCATTTTTTTGCTTATTAAATCTTACAATTCTAATCAAGATGTAGTGACGGCCTTATAGATAACGATTTATACCAACAAACTAAAATACTCCAACTCAGTACGCGCGAGTGAGCCGAAATTTGCATATATCCGCGTCATCATCACGTTTTGTTCTTATCTTTTTTTTTGTGACAAATTTTGGCGAGCGAGCGCAGCGAGCGAGCCGAAAATTTTTGTATTTCAGCTTACAAAACATGGAATTCTTGTCATTTTTTTGCTTATTAAATCTTACAATTGTAATCAAGATATAGTGACGGCCTAATAGATAACCTAACGATTTATATACCAACAAACTGAGGGGTTAAAGAAATACTCTAAATTACTATGCGCGAGTGAACAAACTGAGGACTTGAAAAAATACTTCATCTTAGTACGCGCGAGTGAGCCGAAATTTGTTTATTTCCGCGTCATCATCACGTTTTGTTCTTATCTTCTTCTTTTTTTGATAAACTTTGGCGAGCGAGCGCAGCGAGCTAGCCGAAAATTTTGTATTTCAGCTTACAAGACATGGAATTCTTGTCATTTTTTTACTTACTAAATCTCACAATTCTAATCACGATAATAGTGACGGCCTTTACTTAGATAACGATTTATACCAACAAACAGAGGACTTAAAAAAATACTCTAAATTAGTACGAGCAAGTGAGCCGAAATTTGTATATTTCCGCGTCATCATTACGTTTTGTTCTTATTTTGTTTTATTTTTTTGCGCCCCCCCCCATGTTCGAAACCGTTGCCGCCCTCCTTTGATCCAATCGGCGATCGCTTCAGAACGAAAGAAATTGCAGCCGCTGCTCCGTGTGACATTTTGCCTGCTAAATATGAAATGACATGTGTGAACACAATATACATTGTCATTTTGTCCGCATCATCTTCATGTGTTGTTTTTATCTTGTTTGACTTGGTTTTCTGCCCCCCCCCCCCCCCACGTCCGGGCGAGGGTTTTTTCTTCTTTTTCTTTTTCTTTTTCTTCTTCTTCTTCTTCTTCCTTTTCTTCCCCTTTTTTTCTTTTTTTTTTCCTTCTTCTTCGTTTTTTTTTTCGTTTTTTCGTTTTTGGCGCCCCCAAGGAGTGGCGCCCGGGGCACGTGCCCCCCTTGCCCCCCCCCCCCCCCCCCCCCCCCTAGATACGCCACTGCTGTCAGTGCAATATCGTTTTCATGCACTTCAGAAAACTAGTGTGTTCAAACATCAAATTACATAAAAACAAGTCTGAATTGTCAGAAACTCACAAGGTCCGTGGGGTGGGGGCTACATTGTTAGAAGAGGATCATATACACAGACAATAAGAGGTTATCAATCATTACAAATTTCTTGTTATTTTGGGGGAAACAACTGATTAGCGCTGTGCTCAAGACGAAGAAGATGAATTAAAATGAAAAGGAAGGACCATTTACCAGGAAATATGTTTCAAACTTTTTACTCTTTTTTTTTTTCTGGGAACTACAGTCACAATGAGTGCAGACTGCAATGATGTAGACAGATAGATGAAAATATTGTAAAGAAAATAGAAATATGACATTTTGAACGAATCTCTTTGCAAGAATAGCCCTGTCAGGAAATAATAATATTATGTCATATTTTTTTTTTTTCCCTGGGAACTACACTCACAATGAATACAGACTGTATGATGTAGACAGATAGATGGAAATGCTATTTAATAGTTACTTCAGCGCATACTCGAACGGCAGTAAAAATAATAAAATGAAAATATCATGACCTAATTTTGAGGGAATCTTTTCGCAAGAGTATAGCCCTGTCAGTCAATATTCACCGTCATACGCGCCATCTGTGATCCGGTTCTCCGTTTCCGAATCTCCTTTCCTAGACTTAGACACTTTCTCCGAGAGTTCTCGAACAAAGTCAGCACTGAGCTGCGCAGACGTGACTAAAAGCAATCCACCTTCATGCGAGGAAAAACACATAAACGAGCATGTCTCATAATATATGAGTCACGTTGGCACTCGTTTGACCTACTCATGGTATTGAATTCGTTTATTTATTTTCATTCATTCATTCATTTTCATTTTCAACAAAGAATATGAATGTGCAAAGCACAGGTAAAAAGGGCAATGTTTATACATGTTCTACGTATATGGGAATAGCAATATAAACACACAATAAATTGAGAAGCCTAGATGCATGATATTTACAACAAAACGTTGAACATGTTTGAAATGTATTGATATCGATTATTTACTTGCTGCCACTCCGTCGAATCTGTTCATTTCAGAATACACATTTGATATTCAAATTGACATATACGTCTGTCAAAATACCTTCTTTTTTTTTAGTTTCCGTGGTGCTTGCATATATCATGCCATGTCAATGATTGTGTACAAACACTGAAAACATCAGTCTAACCGTGCATGTACCTTCGAAGATACAGGCAAAATGAATATTGACAGGAAATAGAAAGGTATGGTAGTTCCTTAATGTCTAGTGCTGCTGCACCGTATGAGGACGGGTAGGCCTACCTACTTCACGTTACCACAAAACACTGGAAAGTGATGACTTACCATTATTACCAACGATGAATAACATACAAAGAAGACCTCTCGGAGGGACCATGGCGAATAATGTAACACGCCGGCATTAAATATTTAAATCTCTCAGAATCACCACTTCATAGTAATGTCACAACACACAACCCCCAGTGAATGATACACACTGTCACACGACCCCGTGCTGCCAGTGGAAATGAGAATGATGATAACTAACGCCGATGACGACGTGTATAGCAGCAAAGTACAGCCTTTAGTGTTTTCCTTCCGCAGCAACTGAGAGCAATCTTTCGTGTTTGGTAGGCCTACCACAGCAGTGTTTTATTTGGGAAGTTAAACACATGTGTTTACTACCACTGCTGCTGAATGGCGCATGGCATGGCGAGTACTTCCGCTGATCTACTCACAGGGCAATACAGCGTGCAGAATGTACTGCACGAGCTTGCAGTTCCACTGTAGTAGTCCCAGTAGTATATAGCTACTGTGTATCCGTTTCATACTGTACATACGAGCTCGAGAGGAACAGCTTCTCGGCGGAGCCTTCGGATTGAGCACTCAACCGTAACTTTCTGAGGGGAAACCCCTTTGTTTTGTAATCTGGTGCTCGTGTACATGACTGTATTGGTCACATATTGACGCAGCTAAAACGAAGAAGAGCTCCCCCTTTTAATCCTAAAAAGACTGGGCTATTTTGATGCCTAGCAAGACTGGGGGTCGAGTGGGGGGGGGGGGGGGGGGGGGGGGGCGATCTTGGCCGTTGACTGCGTGATCGCGAGGAAAATTGGCACGCGCGTCACCCACAGGGTAATCTACAAAACAGAATAGGTAATTATTCCGCCATTATTCAATTTCCTTTAAATAAATTAAGTATGCGAATTTATGCATAAAATAGAAAATTTGGTTGTAAATTTGTAAATAGGTCCAAAATTGCTAATTTTTTTATGTAGGTACTCTCTTTAAGATTCTTATTGAATGTACATGAAAAAGAAATGGCTGTATCAATTTTTTTCTTGTGTAATTTACAGTTTTTAGAATTTCTTATTTATGTAATTGTTTTCTACTTATCAGTTTTATTGTTTTTTGGATGGAAATCATCAGCGACACTATTCCGATCATAAACAACATGGAATTAATTGATTTTAACCAGTGAAAGTAAAAATAATGATACATTTATGAATTTTGGCTAAAAACAGAATTTGCATTGGATTTGTACTATATGTTTTCACATTTTTTAGGAATTTCGGGTCCGACATGTACTTGCGTAACTTCAGAACCGCGTACCCGGGGGTTGCAAATTTGGTCTCAAAAGTTGCGCAAGACTTCAAAGAAAAAGTCATGAAACGTCGTGGCGTGAGATTTTTACGTTACTGATTTATCGGGAAAAATGTCGAGGGGGCCAAAAGCCCCCCCCCCCCCCCAGTCTTTTTAGGTTCAACGAGTCTAAAGACCTAATCTGCATTCTCTTTTTTCATTCATTCTCTTTGTTATAGAAATCATGATTTCTGTGAAAAAGCACCCGAGTTTTGTGTGTACATGTACTATTTGCACTGCAGTTGACCATTACTTAGATTACATGTGCTCATCTCGCAACGAATCTATGATGTAGTCTCTGAATGTATTCGTCATTTTGGTGAAAATCTGAACAGCTATTGCCTCCACAACATTTTTAAACCTCCTTTTTTCTGTATTGACCGATTCGGGTTCGTTGAGGGCAGCAGACATTTCACGGCACTGGGCACAGCGCAGCAATAGTGGGTGTCTGAGCCGACCCCCCCCCCCCCCCCCCCCCCCCCGCTCTCCCCCACCCCGGGCAACATGTTTATCACGCACTTGTAATAAAGGTTCGCGCACTAAGCAAGCATTCGCGCACTCAGTACGAGACGCCCATTGGCTAAAGCAGTTTTTCATTCTGCGCGCGTGCTGATGTAGGGAGAGGGGTGGGGAGTGGGAAGGGGGGGGGGGTGGGGTCGGCTAAGACACCGAGTAATGGCGCTGCCCATGCCAAAAATACACATAGCGCGTCACAGAATCGGTCAATAGACTGGTATTACATTTTCAAGTTGTGTGATTAGTAAATTAGCAAATTTAGTTTGCATTTTGCTTATGTCTTGTGTTTACTAATTACATTTCTTCTTATCCTGGTGTGAGAATAATGATAGGCCTACGTGGTATTATCCTGATATCTGTCATCCCTCCGTTCACTGTATACTCTTTCTTCTGTACTACGTAAGTTATTGTTTACGCGAGCGCTATCCACCTTTATAGACTTACGACACAGTGAAGATGCACATAAGAAACGAAATGTAACAGATAAAATTATCTAGTCATATTCCCTATCTTTATTTATTTTTCTGTCTTTTTGCTTTTGCACAGGGATCACGATTTTGTTCATATCAGTAAAGTTATAACTAGAAACTCTGGAGTCATAAATGAAGCGAAGGATATTTTTCCTCGTCCTGTTGTGTTCAAACTTAATTCTACTTTGATTCTTCCTCATTTACATTATAGACTTTTGGCCTGGGGTAATTCAAGTAAAGTTTTGATTAATAGAATAACTTATGTCTTACTATAGAAAGTTCTCCATGTTATTTGTAACCCTGACTTTTATTCACTCACCAAGTCATTATTTCACTAACATGAAATTCTCAAAATTCAAGATTTAAATGATTTTAGGACAGCTTAAAATGCTTGAATTCAGTTATAATGATCTTCCAATAATATTATCTGAAATGTTTATCAAAAATGATTCTGTTCACAATAACATTACCCAAAAGACAGTCAAACTCATTGTATTTACCTTTGATTTAACTACAAAATTAATTGGTCGGGTATTGTTTTCCGTGCAAGCTGCCAACTTACATTTTTTCACCAAACAATTTCAAGATATTCCGCCCAACGTTTGCACAAGGTCATTAAATTTCAATTCTACGAATTGATGCAGGAAGACCACTGAGGTGGGAGCGCTCACCAAGGAATACAGTTACACCTTCGAACCTGTTCATTGTCTAAATGACGTAGTCTGGTTTTTGTTGCCGATTCCATTCAGTGAAGTCAGGAATATCAGGCATGTTCGGCGAATTTCGGTAGGTTTTCGAAATAGAAACGAGAATGGTATTCTCCTCGACGCTTTATGTTGCACAAATCTTTTCCGTGAATTCGGGAATTGTGATAACTGTAGCTGGCTTAAACTCTATTTGCAATTTCATGAAATGTCATTCATATTTGATATCTTGGAACGGAGAGTAGCAGTGGACAACAATATTTCCATCCATCGACATCATTCTGCTCGTTTGCTTTTGCTTTTTTTTTTTGCTATGGGGGGGGGGGGGGTGGAGTTGCGCTTTAAAGGCGATCAGTGCTTACACCTTAATTGCTGCTATCACTTGCAGACCTACCAAGCAGCAATGAAAATCACGCCTCAGAGGCCTGTCTCACCCTCACAAGCCTTAAAAGTTTTTATCTCACCTCATGCGCAGAAATACCCGCTGAAAAAATAAAATGTCGATTTTCAACAGTCGTAATTTAAAGTTTTTACAAATCTCTATCTGTAATCAAACTAAGCGGAAATATTACATTTCAGTTTGCATAATCAGACCGCACGATTCAGAGCTTTAAAATTATAAAGCAATGATATGGTTAAGAGGGAGGGTGACTCCCTTCTTTCCTCCCGCTCTTTCCCGTCTCAAAATCTCACTCCTACTTTATAAGAAAAAGTTAAAACAAGTTGAACTTACTGTTAAATGTTGGCGTATGAGAAACCTTTCACTTATTGGGAAAATATGTGTGACTAAAACTCTTGTATTGCCACAATTTCTGTATCTTTTCTCGGTGTAAGGTATCAAAATCCCTTCTGTTTTTTTCCAAAGAATTGAATAAGATATTTTATAGTTTTATTTGAAATGGTGGTAAGGATAGGGTGAAAAGGAAATTAATGTGTAATGATTATGCCTAATGTGGTCTTCGTATGATTGATCCCTATACATATGCCCTTGCTCAAACAATGACATGGTTAAATGTTTATTAGACAAAAATTATGACAGTGTATGGAAGAGAATTGAACTCACAGTTTAAAAAAAAAATTCACGCAAACATAGATATTTTGTGGATTTCTCATGCTCCAGCATCCATTCTGAGAACTCTTAATAACATCCAGTTGGTAGATTCCCTCCGGACTTTTTTTTTTTTTTTTTTTTTAGGGAAGGGGCTTCTAGGGAAATCTTAGGGAGAACTTTCTCAGATATTGGGAATTGTCAGTCATTGTGGTTCAATAAAAAGATAAGATCCAAATCAAAACAATATCTGTATTATGATGGATGGTATGATAAAAATGTTCGTAAGGTTTCGAATGTGTTGAACCCACCTCTCCTTGGACACAAATTATTAGAAGAATTAATTTTAGACTTTGATGTTTCTCGTAAAGATAGAAGAAAATATACATTTTTGTTGAAAAGTATACCAATTTTTTGGCTGGAATCCACTAATGCAGAAAATACTGACAATGATGTTGTTGGTATGATTGTTGATAAGCTTGTTCAATCTAAAAAAGTCCCTAAGTATGCATATTATGTAATACAAGAAAAATGTACCCCAGATGACCGTTATGAATATTGGAAAAGAAATGTAACTATTCCACCAGACTTGAATTGGGAAGTGGTCCATCATGTGAATTTCAAGTGTTCAATCGATACTCGTTTACGCTCTTTTTATTTTAAAATTTTTCATAAAGCTATTGCTTTAAATGATTTTTTGTTTAAGATAAAGAGAGAAGATTCGCCTAACTGTAGCTTTTGTGGAATATTACCTGAAACAATTGTTCACTTGTTTTGCGAGTGTAATGTAGTAATGCCTTTATGGAATGATTTGTTGCAAATAATGTTAAAACATGATAGTGATTTCAGTCTGGATAATTTCAAGAAAATGTTTGGAGTTTCTTCAGATAAATTCTTATCTTTTTTGTTTTTGTCGTTAAAATGTTTCATTTATATGTAAATTTAAAAACATTATACCCAATTTTGAATTTTTTGTTACACTTGAAAATTAAGAAAGAAACAGAGTATTATGTGGCTAAGAAACGAGGTAAACTTCATCTTCACTTAAGAAATTGAAATTTGAGTTGTTAAAGCCAGGAGATGTTTAACCTGGACTGTATTTGTTAGGGTAGAACCTGCAAGATGTTATACTGGTGACTACCACAATAATTTGTGTATTGATCAAAAAGATACTGCGTTTTTATGTCTTATTGATTATCTTATTTTTATTTTCATTTTTTGTTCCATATTTTCTTGATTATTGTGTAATTTGTATTGTTTGTAATCAAGAAAATCAATAAAACATATAAATACAAAAAAGTGAAGGTTGAACGAAAGTTCAAGAAAGGGAACCTTGTCTCATGCGTAGGTCTATGGTACACGTGCGCTCTCCACACAAGAACTTTGGTCCGACATCACCTATGTTTACATTTAAACGGTTGACCTCACCTGGCCTTGTAAGCTCTACCTATTACATGAAAGCAGATAACATCTATTCCCTAGGTCTATACTGAGACCTTGGATAACAAGCTCATTCTATTCGCACCAACATGGCAGCCACTCGGATCCTCTCTTTCGGCCTTGTAATCACATTCTTCGTTTGTCTTCTCCATCTTTCTTCGGCAGGTATTGAAGAAGACCGGCAGCCGATTGTGCAGGCTGGTAAAGCCACCTTTCGGGGGAAGTTCATCGATGTCAGGTCTCATCACCTACCCGATTTCAGCGAAGAAGTGGCAGCGTTCACTGGGATACCGTACGCGGAGCCACCGGTTGATGAGCGACGTTTCAAACGCCCTGTGCCGAAAGTAGTTGAAGGGGACTTTGATGCAACCAGAACCGACATATTTTGCGTACAAACCTTGCTGCCTATCCTTAATGCGGACTTTGAAGCGCCACAGACGGAAGATTGTCTGGTTCTTGATGTCTATGTGCCACAGCCTCAGGTAGAAATGGTTGTATTTGTGGTAAAATATGTCAATGATCATGTGGAATTGCCGCGTTTTTTTCACCCCTGTTATATATAGGTAAAACTTATAGGTCCTAGTTCTACAGAAGAACTCAAAATTCACCTTTTCTTATGTGGAATTTGTTTTCATATTTATGTCGAAAAGATCTCCTGAGAAACGTGTCTGGCTGACGCGATTTGCCGGGATACTGAATTGTTTTGGAATATTTAGAGATCAAAATTGTATAATAATTTCGGTAGTGGATAACACACGACTTTCATTCCTGAGGAGTAGGTACTTAAGGTAGGTTGAACGTTACGTGATGATCGATTGTGCCCTAGTACATTGTCCTCTTAATAGACTGCATGCGATTCACTCTCGCATTGTAGATCGATGGATATTGCCATAGCCTGATCAATAAGCAAAGATGTACCAACCACTATCGGATATATTCTCAGAATGCAATTTTGTCGACGTACCTTTTTCGTTAACATATCGCATTTTTCGTCGTTGCTCAGTTGAAATCGTGTTATTACCGACAGTATTATTTCACACATTTGTTATGCATATTGTGTCCACTTTAGAACAAAAAGTGACAGTTTAATGCTAATCTCCATCATATATTTGTTTATCTTGTTTAGTTTTATTGGGGATGGCACTATTCTCTGGGTTATAACTGGTGCTGTCAGAAGTTCAATAATGCAATAATAATTCAATAATTTTTCCCCTGCTATCTTCGCAGCAGAATTTGTATTGTTACCAATTTACCTACCTAACTTTTCCTCGGGCCGGCCATCTTCTCAAGCAATGCTTACAATGGCGGCCCTCTGCATTATCGCTTCTTAAATATAATATTGTTATTGTAATCCCAGCTGCATAGACAGGCATACTGTAATATCATTAATTTCCTTTTATATCGTTGTTTATGCAAGTCAAACGACTCTGTTTCAAATATACTTTGTATGTTTTCCATGTTCATGATTATGCAATTTATGTATATATTGATTTGCAGAAAATAAAGTATCTACCAAACAAATAATGCTTTCATGCAATGTGACAATGTGACATACATTTTAAGGAAGTTTTGAGTTGATTTCTCTACTTCCATGCAATTGTAAATTTAGTACTTGAACGCTTTTGTGCAATATTTTATGCTGACAAACGTGATGACCAAGACAATATCCCGGACATGCAATTTGCCCCTCAATGAAAAAAAAAAAAAGTTTAGTACAAAAACATAATTTCTTCTCAATATCTAGGATATTTTGCTGAAATGTAATTTCGTACACGTCAGCGAATCATCTGTAATTACATGATATTACATAAAGAAATACTCTCAAACTTATAATAGATATCCTTCAAAACAAAGAAGGAATGCATCGTTAACCCTTGAGTAATTTTTCTCTCTTTGTCACTGTAACTTTCACTTGTAGACTATTTCAAGCTATAGAGGTACGTAACATTTATCTTGTTTATAGCTCAGTGTATAAACGTATAAAGTCACTATGCTCGGTTCTTAAAAGAAATCTTTACTACAATTCAAATCTTACGGGAATCATTTCATGCTGGATATCAAGGTACCGATTTGATCTGTACAATCGAAAGGTCAGAAATGTGAGAAGATCATTGATCCTAAAGTTCAGGGCAGACCTGGCAGACATATGACGCTCTGTTCGAAGAGTAGACTGTGAGCAAATACGGACTTTTACCTCGAAAAAGACTATGAGATGGCAAACATTGGCAAATACGCGGTGATATATTTTTTTTGTATGTTGCAAAAAAAATATTAAGAAAATTGACTGTAGAGTATAGTCTCAATGCATATGCACGATAATTATACACTTGATTCTCTGGCACAGAGAGAACACAATAAACGGATACACGAACCCAGAAGTGGTCTTGATGTGACGACTATAGGTTCTGATGGAAGCCTGAAGTCTGCTTTGTGAATTTTGATTGCCGGATGACGTTATGACTTGGTGTTTTGGAAATATATCTGACTTGACAGTTTCTTGATTAGAGGAAAAGTGTATTCTTTCCCAAGTTTGGCAAGACTCAATATTATAATGTTGTGCTCTATACACTGCATTTGAGACAGGCTAAAATGGACAAAGAGAAGAAATCATCTCGACTGCCGTTGGGAAAGGTAACTATTGACGTGCATAATTACTGCGCAAACACAGACGAATATGGAAAAGAGCTAAGAATTACAGACAACCTCAGCGATAGAGAAATAAATTGGTTATGGCCCCCCCCCCCCCAAAAAAAAAAAACAAAACAAAAACAAAACACTATACAAATGTATTGGTTTTCAGTGAGATAGCAGAAGAAAAAGAATTGTTTAATCTTATTAAAAGAGATAGGAGAAAGAAAAAGAAGTTGTCAAATGCTATAATTCTTTATAACTTTATGGTCTGTAACTTTTTGTCAGAAATTTAAAATATGGCGCAAAGCACTGCAATTTTTGTTTCTTCAGTCAGTAATACGAACCCATTTCTCATTTCTTTTTTCAGCCAAGATCGGTGGCTGTGATGGTCTGGATCCACGGAGGTGGTTTTCAGGCTGGGGCTGGGGCCATCCCCACAATGTTACCAGTACCGCTGGCTGCCTTGAACGATGTCATCGTTGTCACCTTTAACTATCGACTTAGCATCCTCGGTTTCCTCACAACCGGTGGGTTGACATAGGACATATTTTAAGGATCTCAGTGGAAGGGGCAACAGACACAGAATCAGAAAAAGGATATCACCAATTTGCAAATGTGTTCGTACACCTACTAATTTGGGTTAATACCGTTTCTTTATTTGAATCTTGTTCAGTGGTATAGAGAGAACTTTATTCAAAGAAACCGAGATGAAATAATAAGAGCTAGTATTCTACTCACTGATGATGTTTGATCATATGAATATGTTTACAAAAATGTAAAAATGACATAGATTTATGAAAAAATGAATAACTGAAATGTTCGAGATTGATGCATTGATGCATGATGCATTTTTATCAACTTCATCATTTTTGATCGTTTAAAAAAATCATACATGCACGCACACGCCATACACATGAACACGTACACCCGTATGCACACGCACGCACAAAGTAACAAGTAAACAAACAACAGACACATGCATATAAACACACGTCCGGTCTTATACCCGGGATATTCCATCGGTAGGTGCCTACCGTAATGACAGCACTGCTTTCCATGGGGGTTAAGGGTCAAGACGGAGTGTAATACCTTCATTTAAAAGAGAATTTTTCTCATCGTCGGAAGCAAAGTTTGTTGCTTCCGGCCACCAACCGAAGTGTATCGGATAGCAGTCTGATGAATCCGACTTGTGTTGGTCGACTATGGGATCAGTATCAAGCATGTCGCGCCTCATGGGACAATCTTGCCCCGTCGGATCATACCCAACATGTCCGACGCTGAACCGATACTTGACCAACACAAACTTTGCTACCGACGAGTGACCGATGAGAAAGATCTCAGTGGAACCGGGATATAAGCAAATACACGTGACACAAGAAAACAACAGCATTTAACAGACAAAGATGTAATAATTTTCGAGGTAAATAGTCACCAAACACCTCATATTATGAAGGGAGAACTCCAATTCATTTTGTGATGATTGTGATAATTAATTCAGTACATTTCAATATAAACATTTGCATTTCCTGATGACCCCATTACAATAGCAGACATAATTGACAATACGTACGTAACAGAGAGATCAGTTAAACATATTATTGTGAGGGAATTGGACTGGTTCGGATCGAATATAATCGTACTATTTACAATTTTGTTTTCCAGCTTGATATTTTGATTTTGCCGGGGTAACATTGATTCATTCGTGTTGTGTGTCTCGTATTATGATATAAACGCACAACACAAACTCTCTTGTGTGTAACGTCTCTGGAAGCTTTTGAATGCTGGATCGTAAACAAGATCACTATTACGTAACAGAAGCCCCCCAAAAAGGAGAAAACGTTGTTATAATCATCTCTGTTTCTTTTTGATACAATTATCTATGGCTCTCTTCCTTTGTATGTGACATTTTCCCCGTTGTTTTGTCTTTAGGAGACGACGTTATCCCTGGCAATCTCGGGTTGCTTGATCAGCGGCAAGCGCTCATATGGGTTCAAGAAAATATTGCAGGTACAATTATAATGAGGCTGAGCCATTTTGCCAGTAAAGAAAAACAAAACAAAGCTAAGAAGTCCCTAATCCACGTGATTGCTTGTCTTCATCTGCCAGGAAAATATAAGGCCAAAAATATGTTTTGATACTAGGAAAGTGTCTTTGTTTGATTTTTCTCTTTCGTACATTTTTTTTTGTTCTAATATAATCATTACCGAGTGTCGAGGGGTGCAATGACAAGAAAAGAATAGTACGCAAAATGTAAAAGACGGCTGTACAATCCTCCTAACAATATCTCGCCGCAAGCACTTGCGACAATACAGGCTTTTTGAAATAATTTCTTCGAATCTCTTTCTTAGTGTTAATAAGATTGGCGAAGTTCAAACCTGCGTATCTTATACATTGGCTGGAAATGCCAGTATCATCTTTGTCGAAACACTTGTTTTAGTTTTATTAATAATGGTTTCCAGTCTAGGGATATTATTATTCAATCGATCATTGTCTGAAAGCAATAGACAAAATTACATGATAGATAGAGGTGATAACCGAATAGGCCCTAATAAGAGTTTGCACTTTATAAGTAGTGAGATTAAAGGCACCTATTTTCACCATTTTCAGAAAAAAAAAAACAGCTTCAGTGCTTCAAAATAGTTCTAAAATTTGAGTTAGGGATAGAAACAACCGTTGTAAAAATGTTAACCACTTTAATCAATGCTAAGTATTGTTAGATATACAAAATGTGAACAATACTTTATCAAAATCGGTTCTGTAATAAATCCTCTAGAAATATGGCTTTTAAGAAAATCTGTGATGTTTCTTTTCCTTTTTCATTGTGGCTATATTGTGATATGTTTGTATGGTTGAATGCATTGTATTTTGTGATACAACTAAAATATTCATATCCGTGAAATGTGATAACTCAAACGTTTTTATTAATCACTGCTCGAAATGGTAAAGAGTGCCTTCAAGGTGATGCTATATACAATATGAACGCAATATTACGTTTATTTTTGTCAGCCTTCGGTGGTGATCCCACTCGGGTGACTATCTTCGGTGAGAGTGCCGGAGGGGCGAGTGTCAACTTTCAAGTACTATCTCCTATGAGTGCTGGTCTCTTTTCAGGCGCCATCATGCAGGTAATGCCTCAGAAACCATTTATTTCTTTTTTTTTTTTCAAAGTGATCTATTAGAGTTATAGAAACCTTGGTTTTACAGGATATCATTTCACATCATTCTACCAGAAGTAAATGTCACGTGTGTTCAGGAACGTTTACGCATGCAGTGCTAAAACACTATAACAGATGAATGACACTTTTTTTCGTATAGAAGGCACTTGCCTACGCATGATAGAGCCCTCCAAAATGCTCCAAAATAGATTGAGAAACTTTAAATGCACAAAACATACTCTAGAAAATCGATTTTTTAGTTCGGGAATTCGTCATGTATGATGGCGGAAGTATTCAACTGATTCCCGATAATGAGATAATAAGATGAATAAGTCATTCTAATATGTTAGGATTTATCTTGAGATTATTCATCATGACGTCATTGACAGAGTGGAGTGGCGTCCGACTGGGCATCAGGGACTAGAGAGGAGGCGAGAGAGAAGGCGTTTACCCTGGGCGAGGCGCTAAACTGCGACGCGGTAACAAGTGAGGAGCTGCTGGAATGTCTCAACAGCAAATCGGTGGAAGAGATCGTCGACCTTCTGGCACGAGTAAGTGTAAGGTGACATCTGTGCAATTACACCAAGCACCTAACAAAGGAATAGAAGAAAGTTTGCTAAGATGATATTCTGAATTGTTGGTTTGTTTGTTTATTTTCCCCCTGTATTAGGGGATAATACATTTTTTCAGTCCTTTCCAAAACGACAAGGTCAATTTTCTACGAATCCTTATATCACTAATGACTTGACGTACCATTCATAATTTAAGGATGTCCTCATAATTTTACAGACGTCAACCATTATGATACATTCATGGCTTTCCGGATTAGAAACGTAATCACAATAAAAATGATAATACTAGAATTTTTAATGTTCATTTGTATTGGATTATTCGAAAAAAAGAAAACATCAGGACAAAGCACACCAGCATATCCTAAGAAAACGTATGTATCCCAAAACTGAGAGTAAACACACACTAATGTATACATTCACGTGTAGAATAAAAGCCTCGTATAATGGTCGCTGACGAAAAGCTTCTGGTGTAATCCCTGTCCACGCTTTGCTAATGTCTTTATATGATATTGTAAAGTTACGATACATATCATACTATCTTCAGAATTAGATACTGTGTTGTTATTCTTTGTTATTCTTTTATTCTATTTTTTATCTGTTTAGAAAAGTATGTCATTACTGACAATTAGTTTTGGTTTATGTTCTCATTATATGCCCCCTGTATCATTAACAAATTATTTTAAGCTCAATAGCCAGGTGCATACATGCGTAATAAGATTGTAACGTGGCTCTCATTTTCAATATTTCATGATATAAAACATATAATATCAGTGACAATTCGACGGAATCTCTATTTTCCGTTAAAAATGGAATTCTTTGGGATTCTGCTTATCTTTTTAACGTTGTCTATATTGTCGTCATGAAGTGCGGTAGTTTCTTTACCAGCGATATAACGGCACCGAAACTTTAAAAAAAAATCATAACTTTTGAATCGTTTGTCAATTTTCCATAAATTTTTACTGATATGTTATACTAATATTGCTACTTTCAACCAATCCACATTCATGTTTGGGATTTGGTTTTCTTTACAATATAGAGCTAAAATCCTACAAGCCGGGATAACTGCAAAAAGATTAAAAAAAAACCCTTTTAATATTAATCAATGTGATTTCATGCATTGATAAAAACTGCACATTAATTTTGAACAAAGATTGTGCAGATCAACAATAGTATTCATCCCCTTTCCTCTCTTTACATTTTTGCTTTCACTTTCTTCGTAGGATATGGCTTTTGCGGCAAAAATCATGTCTCGTCCTGCGGTAGACGGCCAGTTCATCCCACGAAATCCTTTCAACATGGCCGCCGATGGTGAATTCAACCGTGTCGACACCATGATCGGCTACCTCAGCGACGAGGGGAACGTGTTTATGCTGCCACGACATCGGGGCCTAGAGGGAAACGATAAACCAGTGATGAACAAGACTGTCATGCAGGACGCCCTCGCTCTTAACCTGATTTTAGGCGAAGGTGGCGTAGACCAGCAAGTATTTGACGCGATCACATTCGTCTATTCAACAGCTGATGAAGTAAGCAACTTAAATGTTTCAGGCTTAAGAAATCTTCTTTCTGTAATTGTTCTATTGTTTCTATCAGTCAACGTCATCTGAGCTGAAGTTCCCATAACAGAGATTAAAGAAATATTTATATTCTCCTACAGAATTACTGTCGTTTCATTCATTAATACTTTCAGTGTTCATATCAGAATTATCTTACTGTATGATCATCAGCTCTTTCTCGGTCATCTTTAGTGTATTGTATGGGCCATAATTATGATGCGTAGCTTAGGTTTGCTACAGGTCCTACTGAAGAGTATGAAGATAATTATCACAAATCATGAATTTGCTTTCATAGCTGGGCGATCCTGACCGGAATTACTTCGACATGGTAGCCGAGCAGTTCGGGGATAATTATTTCCTCTGTCCGGGCTTCAACATGGCGGAGTACCTTTCCGCAAGAGGAAACGCAGTCTACATGTACGTCATGTCTCATGTCCCCTCCTATTCCTTCTGGGGAAAAGATGCGACTTGGTTGGGAGCGACTCATGCAGAAGACATCCAGTTCGTGATGGGTTCGGCCCTCACTGTTGCTCCCGACGACGACATTGTCGGATTCGGCAAAACGAAATTCACCGACGAGGAGGCTCTGATATCAGTGCAGACCATGAAATACTGGACCAACTTTGCAAAGACACGGTAAGTCGAGTTTATGCATGCGATCGTGTCCTCAAGCGGACTCTCTATAGACCGATCCAACCTGACAGCGAAATCCGCCATTATTGCGATGCCCCATACGCGCACACGTATGGTGATTGGTGAATCCATTATTTTAGATGATGACTGGCTCACACCTGCTGCATATTTATATATATGTGTGTATATATATATATATATATATACATATATAATATATATATATATATATATATATATATATATATATATATCAAGGCATGTTTAAAAGGGGAAAGACGTACTATTTCATGTAATCCAGAATAACACATTTTTGTTCAATTGTCCAAAACAACTACATGGGTTATCACTTTAAAGAACAGAAAGATAGTTTTTTTTTCTTTGTTTTTTTTTTCTTTTTTATTCACAGAAATCCCAATCTTTCGTCAATAGATGGCAACGATGAGGTTGGCTCTTTGTTCCCACCTTGGCCGAAATTCAACAAGGAGACAGTGGCGTACAAAGACCTTTCGTTGTCCTTCGAGAACCACGTTGGTCATCCAAAGCCTTACATATGCTTTTTCAATGACAATATTTTACCACAACTTCGAGCAAATGCAGGTAAAGATATGTACAATGTTGTGACCAGTGTTCACTCTTTATTTCATCAATCCTGTCTCTGTCATTTTGAGAGGTTCTACTGTAATGATTTCATGAGGTCAAACTGCCTTATTCCACAACAACCTTGAAACTGATCCGATTCCATTTATATTTACTTGAGCATGCATATAATAGTACTACATATCATGCAAAATGCAGAAACAAATAGCCTAAAATATACCATGTAGTGCCTACATGCACATTTTTCATTTCTTACGCTAGATTATTTCATAAAAACAAGCAGGTCAGAATGATAGCATATTCAAACGCATGCACAGAGATTCATCTTGCATCACATAATCGATGTCACACGCACAGTGTTCAAATAAAATCTTGTAGTGTAGATTTTATAGTTGCTATGCCATATGTTGTAGTGTGGGTCAGGTTCACATATCGGATTGTTTCATGTGTGCTTACATTTTCATTTACATAATCTATCATTTATCTGACACATAATATGTAATTCAGACTTGGCGTCTTCTCTTTGCCATTGTACCTGATTTTAGACAGAAAAATAAACGAATCGTTGATTGAATTAACAGAGCGAATAATAGTGATGATACGCTGAGAGTTTCTACTTTTACTTGCTTTACTAAATTATTATGTTTGTATATTCATTGCAAATAACTTTTCAGCAATTGTACGCATACTACCATGACTCCATCTCGTTTTCCTTTGTCTTTATACAGCTGAGATGCAACGTCTGCGGTCCTTAGTAGGAGAAGGAAATAATCAGTAGATTCTTCCCCAGCGTCATTTGGGCCTATTTGACCGAAATGGAGCAGAAAACCAGCTACATTTTTTTTGGTAGTTTTTAATTATCAAGTTTGTAATACTGTTAATGAGCTGTTAACCTTGAGGTAGCAGTAATTTTGAAGTGACCATCAGGAAATATACTGTTTGTTTTTGGATGGATAAATAAAATCATGTACTCGCTAAATGTTCAGGATTGCTTTTATTCAATTGGTGACAGGAACTGCATTCCTATCCAATTCCACCCAAGACTAGATTTTTCAATAGCTTTAGAAAAGTATCACATCACTTTGTGCGCTGTGTCTGTTTCCTACTTTGCTTTTTGTTTGTTTGTTTTTTCGTTTTCAAATGCTTTCCTTCATCTTATTTTACAATAGGTTTTAACAATAGTCATGATAGTATGAAATATAAATGACAAAATAATCAAATGAAGAACAGACAAATAATGCATTGTACATATACAGTCAGCACTAAACCTTGTTAAAAAAATAAATACAATTTTATTCATGCAGAGAGAGAGACAATCATGAACAGTGTTAGGAGTAGAAAGCTCTAAAACACTTATGTATGGGTGTGGAAGATTCAGTGATAAATGTCATTGTAATAATTTGCCCCTCTGTATAATTTCAAAAGAAATGTGAACTGTGCATTGTGCGTACTGCTTGGAATACTTAACTCTGTGTGAAGTAATATCTCATTTTGCCATTGTTCAGATGGGGACTTGTTTTGTATAATAAGAAATGAAGAGAATAAGGTCTTGACATTCGACTCAATATTATTCATAGTTTTATTACAGCCTTAGAGAGAAGCAGCTTAAACACATTCGGGTAAAGACTTGCATGAAAGGCACCTCCATTAAACATATTATCATGGACAAACAAGCAGTTAAAGGCAAATAAAATGAGATTTACTTAAAATTAATGATATTTTATTTTACTTTAAGATATTATTAATGATTGATTGTGTTTCAGTGGCTTCAATGAGTTCATCTAAATTACTCTGGGAACAGAATAGATTACCGGTATTGTTATCTGCAATATAAGTATATGATAATAATGGTACTGAGAGAATAGTATCATCGTGAAAATTAGAAAGAGGAGCGGACCCTAGATAGATCCTTGGGGAATACCGCATGCTATGGTGCATTCTTTCGAACCGCTACCGTTACACAACACAAATTTTGATGCTTCATAAATATAACTGCTGTAAGAGAGATGTAGACTGTATGCCTGCTGTGTAAACGTTTCTAGTCGTTGATACAATTTTACAAAGCGCCAACTTCAAAATTAAACATGGATATAGGTAGGACTTATAGAATTGATAAAAAAAAACCATGATATGCCAAGTTTGAATAAATGGGTGCATAACCCGGTGAAGCAGCCTCACCTCACATCAAACTTGACCATATGGAATACCAGCTGGTGCAGCTGAGCATGGATGGGGTATCCAGCCATCTTCTCAGCTGTAAAAAAAAATATATAAAATAAAAAAAAGTTTTACATTTTCTCGTTGTTTGTTGTTCTGCATGAATACAAATTTAATGTCCTTGATTATTGATGTGACGGAATTCATCTTCTGTATTGAAATACATATCTTAATTGTGCTTTGGATAATGGTTTTTATCTATCTTATTTATTCTTTGCCTGCCCCGTGTTTTAGAATATCCAATTCCCTGATGTGTTGGCAATTGGTGGATGTGTTAAAGGTGTGATTACACGGAGCACGCGAACGATTTGCGAAGGACGCGAATGGCAAAATCCAGCATTCGTATTTTAGTGTGTAAAAGATCGCCAAACGAACGTGAGGGTTCGGAAGCATCGTCAATTGTTCGTGAATGTCTTTTTTACTTCAGCGAGAATTTCAAAAAAAAAATGATTTTTTTTTTGGGCGAATCTTTTCCGCACACTTGGTCGTGATTTGCTCGTGATTTGTTCTCGAAAGTGTCTTTAAAGCCTCGCCATATGCGCAAGACATTCGCAAGATACGCGCGATGTTCACAAAATATTTGTGAAACCCCAAACAGACTCCGAAACTTTGGATAATGTCTCGCGTATGTTTCGCGAAATCTGCGAAGTTTTTCCGATCATTTTACGGCGTAACCGCAAACTGTTCGCGTACCTTTTAGACATTCTCACAAACGTTTAGCGCATGTTTGGGGGTTGTATGACCTACGTTTTCTACAAATCAAAAACGTAGCATACATCTAAACATCACACAATTATTAACAACTATACATTATAGTAAAACAGAAATTAAAGACTAGCAAAGAGAAAGAAGTGTTAAATGTACAAGAAAATCGCAGAATACACGTAAAATGAATCTAAAGCATGCCAAAATTACATTTGAAACCACAGATTATTTGTTGGAGAAACTACAAAAAAAAACAAAACGAAAAATCAAATGGTTTACTAGTGGAGATAGGTCCTAAGAAAAAAAAAACTGTAGGCAGGCACACAATAGAGAAATGAGAGAAAAAGAAAGGAGAAATACAGGAGAGAAAAAAAACTTCAACTCAAGACAGCTCCTTAATTGGGTACATTTTCTCCCATGATTATTGAAAAATTTGCGTTGTTCGCATTTCCGTCGCGTGTTCTTCGTGTACGTAACATGCTGTACTTTAGCAATGATACACACGATATTCGCACACACGTCGTGAGAACGTCGCACAAATTGCGCAAAAATGGTTTTCAGCTTCATCGTCGGAACACATTCGGAGAAAAAACTTTTCCGAATATTGGATTTTTCCATTCGCGTCCTTCGCAAATCGTTCGCATGCCCCGTGAAATCACACCCTTATGATTAGTAATTGGATAACTCTCTTTACTTTCTACAAAATGATTAGCAAACATTTAGTTATATTCAAAGTTTATGTATTTGAGCTCTGAACCTGTTTACAACAACATAAGCACTGGCTCGGAAAGAAAGATCTGTATTTATTTTTTTTTAACGTATATCATTCACAATCTCCATTGTGAAAATCACAACAGGTGGTTACATTTTTCTTGTTCACATACATTCACAAATGCCGTTATGGGAAAAAAAACACACAAAAAAAAACTACCTAACAAACAAACAAACAAACATACAAACAAACAGAACTGCAGACCAACAGTCCAGGAATAATTGCGTTTAATCATATGAAGCCGTTTATTAATAATATTGTTTCATTTTGTTTGCTTGTTTTTGCATTACATTCTGCGTTTCAAGTCGTACAAAATTAATTCTGTACAAAAATATTAGAGTTAGTAAGCAAGACTGCGCAAAGTAATTCTTTTCAGTGAACCCCCTAAAAATATGCAGTATTGATGAATATTACCTCTCAAACATCTCTGTCTTCCACCCATGTCATGTGGAAGTGTGTATGAAAACCCTGTATACACTTCTCAGTTTGCAGGAACTATGATCCTACGACATAACCAAAACAAAAATATTAACAACAACAAAAAAAGCAGTCCTGCTAATGAGTATATCAAGTGTCAGAGTGTCAGATGATAATGTGTTAACTCTTTATGTGCCACGTTCGCACGCCCAAGTTTGCATATTCTGCTCAAACGCACATAAACCCGACCAAACCGATCGATAAATCGCATAATGCTACAGTGCAATGAAAGTGTTTCTCGCCATTCCAGTGCTGTCACATGTAGCTTGCATTTTATGTGGTGATTTACTATCAAGCGGTGTTCCCTACTGGATATGTGAGTAAATTCTCAGTGTCTGTCACTGTTTTGTGTGAAAAAGTCGTGCCTGTACAAAAAAAAAAAAAAAAAAAAATGTAGATATTGGTCATTAATTGACAGAAAACCAATCATAGATTTGTCATATAATTTACATCGAGGCAAAGCTTGGCATTTTCTCTACAAATTTGCTCGTTACATGTTCGGGTAACAAAATGTATTTACATAGTTTTGGAAAACAGAATGTTTTCCAAAGCATGACTACAGTCATGTAGCTTATATTGCTCTCTCAGAATATTGTGGCACACAAGGGGTTTATACACCACGGCACATAAAGAATTAATCGTTTCAGAGGGGTTACCACGGAGACTTGAATTCCTTGTAGATTTGAATTCCTTATACTTCAATAGTATAGGATTTCCGGGTAAATTGCAAATTTTCTCCAATCAATTTAATAACATTTCGAACAATAGATTTCTTTCGAAATGCGATCATGATAGAAAATCAGGGTTCAAGTTCGTCTTTGGGCGCTGACAATCAACAACTCAGCAATTAAATTGCAACTTGCTCCAGTCAATTTGACACTATTAAGATGACGAGTCATTCAAATTCGCCCGTGCCTAACATCTCTTTTCCTTCGGTCATTCAAATTCGTAAATGAGCAAGCATATTTGAAACAATTGCGCTTAACTTCAGAACTTTATAAAAGTTGAAACAAAAAGAATTTTGTTAATTACAGGCCTATTTCGGTACTCTCCCATGTAATGAAAATACTTGAAAAAAAGTTGTTTATGGTCAGTTGTACACTTATTTTGAAAACAATAATTTGCTAAGTAACTGGCAGTCGGGCTTTCGACCAATGCATTCCACACACACTGCGCTAATTGATGTGAATGATTATTTTCTGAGAAATATTGATGAGGGGTATCTGACCAGTGCAATTTTCCTTGACCTTAAAACGTGCTTTTGACTTGGTGAGTCATAGTATTTTGCTTGATAAACTGTCAAAGTATGGCTTTAGTGAGGGTGCGCTCTCATGGTTCACCAGTTACTTTACCAGGAGGGAACAATGCGTGTCTGTCAATGGGGTACTGTCGGATTTTAAGTCTGTTCAAACAGGTGTACCACAGGGGTCACTCCTGGGCCCGATGTTGTTTTCCATCTTCATCAATGACATGTGTCAATTGCCTTTTGATTGTAATACCAAAGTATGTGTGTATGCGGACGACACAGCCGTGTTTGTCCGCTCGAAGAATGGCAATGTTATCTCAGAGCTGCTTCAAACGGAAATGAGAAATGTTTGTAAGCGGTTGGATAAGAAAACAAAAGTATTGTCATTAGGCTCCAAACGGAAAACAATAGGGCATTTCGCTTTCAGAGAAGCATGGAAACGAACCCATTGAACAAGTGCATGGTTTTAAGTAACTTGGTGTGATAATAGACAGCCACTTGAATTAGGCCAAGCACGTTGACTACACCGTGCAGAGAATTCCTAGGACGATCTGCTACCTCTCAAGGACAAAGAGTTATTTACCGGGTGAAATGCTTAAAATGTTATACTATGATAGTATGATTTTTACCTCACCTCGATTACTGCAATGTTGTATGGGGAAGTACAGCCAGTTATTACATAACGAGACGAGGTTATAGAAGCTCCAGAACAGATTCGCTCAATCAATACTTTTTTGTTGTTTATATAATACGATTTTTTGACCCCACACAAGATAATGCTTCAGAGATTAGACAGGCAGTCAGTGACCCAGAGAATCCAATATCAATATTGTGTCCTTGTATATACGGACTGACCCCAACGTATTTGCAATCTTTGAAAACAAAACGAAATCCTTTTTTTGTTTCAAACTAGATATGCAATTAGCTGTCCTCTCAATATCAATCTTCCTAGAACTGAATATTATAAGAAATCTTTTCCTTATCATGGATCTAAAATTTAGAACAATTTACCTGATTTCATTCGAAACGCCACCTCTGTTAACCTATTCAAACGGCATTGCAAAATGCTTAGTTTAATTCAAAGATTTTAGACATCATATTTTGTAAGCATGGATGTGCTTGTTTGTGTGTAGGTATGTGTGTGTGTGTGTGTATGTGTGTGTGTGTGTGTGTGCGTGTGCGTGTGTGTGCATATATGTGTGTGTGCGGGTTTGGGTGGGTGCCGGTGTACTGGTGTGGAGGTGAAAGTGTGTGTGTGTGTGTGCGTGTGGGTGTGTGTGAGTTTTGTTCTTTATCATTGTTTTCTATCACTCCCGGACTTGATTTTTTTTTGCTTTGTTTTGTTGTTGTTGTTGTTGTTTGTTTGTTTTTGTTGTTGTTGTTGTTGTTTTTTTTTTTTTGGGGGGGGTTCGTTGGCTTGTGTACAACCCTTTTCTCGTGTACGCTCGATATGGACATCTTGTGTTTATGTTTCCTCTTTGTTACTATGTTTGTAAGTTTGCGTTTTTTACTCAAATTGTATTTTGTATGTGATGCAGGGCCCCTTAGCAGAGCAGCTCCGAGAGAGCTGAAAGGGCTACCCTGCTAAAAGAAAACGGAATAAATAAATAAATGAATAGATAGATAAATGAATAAATAAATAAATAAATTAATTAGTTAATAAATAGATGAATAGATAAATAGATAAATAAATAAATTAATAAATAAATAAATAAATAAATAAATTAATTAATTAATGTGGGATTCGTATCAAGTAGAAAGTCAAAATGGGGATGAGATTTGGGAACTTCAGCTCAGGTCAATACTTGACCTTGGTGATGTTATGCTCATTTGCCAAATAATATTATACATTCTTCTTTTGCTGCAAAATCCGGAAAAAATGCGGAAATCTGAGTTCTAATTTAGAAGTGGTGTTCTGATTTCCTGAGGGGGTCTAAACCCCTGTCCCCCGTTATTAATCGTAAATATTCTTAAGATTCATTGCGTAACAGATCTTTTTAATGTCATTTGTCATCAGGAGCAGGTTAAGGGAAAACTTGTTACCCGACCCATTTACATAAATTATTTATGAATTTGACTGCATTAGTACATTCGATGGAATAATCGCTTACGCATTACTCTTGTCAGTGTTCTGTATTCATTCCTCTTCATTTTACAAACTTGACGCTGACAGGCAATATCATGTACTGAACTAACCGACAATGTAGACAGAAAAAAAAACCCAACAACATGACTGACCCTCATGCAGTACGCTACTGACAAACTACCAATGAGGACTGACAGAGAATAATGGCGGCTTTTGAAGACAACACAAACTAAGCCTACGAAGAGACTTGGTGTCAGGCGCTAGACAGGGTAGCTACGATAATAAAGACGCAACACACACACACACGCGCACACACACACACACACAAAGAAATGCAATGTCACGAAATGTGTACGAAGCACAAGTACAGAAGACATTTGCACAAACGAATGAAAAAAAGTAAAGAAAACGAACATGGAAAACAAAAGAAAAAAGGACAAAACCAGTCACAAAGAAAAGAAGTTAAGAATAAAAGTGTGGAAAGGAATACACAAAATTTAAATGTAAATTATATACACTTTTGTATATGTATGCATGTGATCAAAATGTCTGTCGTGTCCACGCGGATATGTCTAATACAAGTCTGATTTTTTTTAAAAGAAACCTCTACCAAATCTATTCAATCGATTTCACTCTTTTTTCAAGGCCGAATGGACGCCATGGGACCCTGGTATACCAGGTTTTCGGAAGGAACTGGTTAAAATTCCTAGGTTTTATTCTTGATAATAAACTTACCTAGAATCTACTCATACATTTAATTTAATTTAATTTAATTTCATTTCATTTTATTCTATTTCCTTTCTGACGAAAGTATACAACATGACATTTGCATATAAACAAAGTAAAGTGCAATGTGGCTTTTGCATATTCAAATGAGATTTAAATGCACGTCATTTGTTTGCAATGAGACAAAACATACTTTTAGATAAAGGAATGCATGGTCAAACTGTAACTGAATCGTTACAAAGAAAATAAATTCGGAAATGGAGGTGACTGCTAAAAAGCCTATTATCTTGTAGAATGCAGTCCTCTCGTGAGTAGTAAATTGTAGTAATACTCAAACGAAACGATAAGACATGTTACTTGGGAAACAGATTATCAAACAAATACGCACACTAACGCACACACAGACAGAAACAAAGCAGCTCTCTTACATACGCGTGGAAAGAATAAACAGGAGGTCAAAGGTCAGAAAAGGGACAGGAAGAGGAGGACAGGGAAAGAAGCAAAGGAGGAAGAGTTCAAGGGTCGATGCCAAGGCACATGAGACTATAGTCCTACCGAGATATGGACTATGATTATGAATAGTGTGTTATAACGATTATGAAATAAATTAAACAAAAGTTAAAAACGTTAAAGCAAAGAAATAAATTAGCGGCCTTCAAAGATGCAAATCCCCAGTGATATGAGAATTACTGAAATATTTCTTTAATTCAAAAGTAAATGTGTTAAAGCTGAGAGATTCTTTTATGCTGCTATTCTATATCGTATTATCTCAATAAATATGAGGTGTTATAAATGAAGTCAAATATTGTTTTCCTGAAGACGTTCTTTTGATAGTACACTGTTTACTTTGTTATTGTATACCTTAATCAAACTTTAACTAAGCATTATTTGTAATGACTCATGGAGAAGCCATACTGTTGTTCTATTTCATGAAAATAAAATTTTAAAGATTAACAACAATTTGTGTCGTTTGCACTTAGGAAAATATATGTGCAAACTTACCAACCATTTTTTTTCTCTCTCTCTGGCAGTGTCTGGTATTCGATTTCATGTTGGTTAAAAACAAAACTGTCCAATTATATCCTACCCAGCAATCCAATTAATTTCACTTGCCTTCTCATTTTGGGCTTATATTTCAGAATTCTCTTGATAACAGCATAAAAGAAGACTTAAATCGTAGTACTTTTACTTTCAAGTTAAAGCCTTTTGCCCCCAGAAATCCCTACATAGCAGTATGAGCCCTACTTTCAAGTTCCTCTCTTTTTTAGATCATAATCGTATGTGGTCTGTTTATGAACCTTTAACCCCTCTTCCTTTGTCCCTTTTTCCTGACCTTTAAAACAACTCGTTAAGTCTGCCATTTCCTGTTTGTTTGATCGTGTTTATCCTTCGGTCAGTGTAGTGTAAAGTTGTGAGCTGAAAGAACGTTCAGGACTGCAGGAAGGAGGCTGGGGTCATGCCAATGGTACTGTATACGTACGCTCTCCACACAAGAACTTTGGTCGGACATCACCTTAGATGTTTACACTTGAACATTTGACCTCAAGCCCTACCTATTGATTACATGGAAGCAGATTACCCCTATTGTGAAGGCCTAGACTGAGACCTTGGATAACAAGCTCACTCTATTTGTACCAACATGGCTGCCACTCGGATCCTCTCTTTTGCCCTGGCATTTACATTCTTCGTTTGTCTTCTCCATCTTTCTTCTGCGAGTATTGGTGGAGAACGTCAGCCAATTGTGCAGGCTGGTAAGGCCACCTTTCGGGGGAAGTTCATCGATGTCAGGTCCCACCACCTACCTGATTTCAGCGAAGAAGTGGCAGCGTTCACTGGGATACCGTACGCCGAGCCACCGGTTGATGAGCGACGTTTCAAACGCCCTGTGCCGAGAGTAGTTGAAGGGGACTTTGATGCAACCAGAACCGACATATTTTGCGCTCAAACCATACTACCTATCCTTGATGTGAACTTTGAAGGGCCACAGACGGAAGATTGTCTTGTTCTTGATGTCTACGTGCCACAGCCTCAGGTAGAAATTGTTGTAATTAAGCCTGGGTTAGAATATTTCAGTGTTTATGTGGAACAGCAGTGTTTCTTTAAAGGTAAAACATAATTTTCTAAAGGACTAAAAATTAATCTTGTACCATTTGGAGATTACTTTCAATATAATCGGAACGATCTGCTGAGAAACGTGTCTGGCTGACGCGATTTGCCACGATACTGAATTGTTTTAGAATATAAAATGGAGATCAAAGTTGTAGAATGATTTCATTCTTGAGGAGCCCTTCTCGTTCATGAGGAGCCCCCCCCCCCCAATAAACCATACACATATGCTTGTTCCAAATTCTTAGAGATATCCCCCCCCCCCCCCTTACAGGGGGAAGTGGGTAAGATTTTAGATTCCCTATCACGGGCTTTTGGAAGAGAAATCATCAAAATCCCCGTCCCTTTTAGGGTTTTTGAAAGGCGGCCAGCAGAATTGCCCTTCCCCTTCACATATTGTTTTTGACAGGAAAGCTAACAAAATTACAATCTAAATGAAGCAAGAGTGGTGGGGTGAGGAGTGTCCTCAATTTCAGCACCTCCGTGTAAAGGAATATATTTGGGGACGTTCTCATGCTAAATACACCAGAAAACATGAACTTCATGCAGTACTTTACTCACTCGAGGTCTAGGTTGGGTTTTCTACAGATGGACATGTCTGATGGAGAAAAAAGAAATATATGTACTGAATTCAGTCATGTGTATAATGTGCTTCAGAGAATTATACATCATTTAAACTATTTTCTGGGGGGGGGGGTTCTCCTGAAGACGGCGAATTTCTGTATTCATTTTAACATCAATAGGATACGTTGTATCCCTGTATCATTTCAAAGCTTAAAATCTGTTCTTTCAGAATATACCTTTAACTAAGTATCGATATCTCAAGAGGGCAGAGTCAAAACTGGATGCCCATGGGAGAGTCACAGTGTACAAGAAGAGTCAAACAATACGCCTCACTATATTTTTTATGCTGGGTGAATGCATATCATACAGCACTCCAACTACTCGATCGTAAAGTTGCAGCTGCAGCTGCCCTGTACAACATGCAGACGGACCTGTGCCCTCAAGATCTAAAAAAGCTGGTTCCCCCACCTTGTACAAAGAGAAAAACAACTCGCCTCACATAGTCTATTGACAATTAATACCGAGTTAAGCTTGCGAGGAACCTAAATCCAGAATATACTCAGCTGGCAGGAATTTTTGCACTCACCGCAGTCGATTTTGTGATGGGAACCACGGCTTATTGAAATGGGAATTGTGGAAATGTGTAAAAGAACGTATTTTGACCAAAGTGCATGTAAAGAGGTGAAACGCAATACGAAGAGAGCAGAGTTCCGAGTCTGGAGCTGCTTTTCCCAGAAGACATTGTAGACACGATCAGTGACGGAGGGTCTCAGGTCATTCAAGAGTCGCGTCCATAACCACCTCCTGCAGATTGTATAGCATATCATTTACCACACGTCACCCACTATTTTTTTAAATCATTATTCTTCTCTTAAACTGCTGTGGACCCGTGCTTAGACCATGAGGTTGTTATGTATAGTGCAGAATAATGTATGTGTGATATTCACACATTTGATACCAATTATATACATCACTGTACGTGTAAAGTCATTATAGCTTTAATCGCCTAGAATGAAACAATTTAACTCCTAAGGTAAACATGGGAATAATTTCATTGCTGTATAAGTACGTATTTTATCTGTACAATCGAGAGGTTGGAAATGTTGGGAGATCATTGATCCTTAAAAGTGCAGTGCAAATATGTGACACTCTGATCGAATAGTAGGTTGTGAGCAAATACGGACTTTTACCTCGACATAAACCATGAGATCGCAAAAATTGGGTGGTTTCTTTTTGTATTTTGCAGAAAAATATTAAGAATGTTGCCTTCAAGGTTAGATTTACTGTATTTCCATGATACACTCGATTTTCTGGTGGAGGAAGGTGGTCTTCATGTGACGCTATCGCACATGATGTATCAGGCTTTGATGAAAGTCTAAGTCTGCCTTAATTAAAATTTTGAATGTCAGATGACGTTATGATTTGTTGTTTCGAAAATATATCTGATTGTCAGCTTCCTGATAAAAGGGAAAGTGCATATTCTTTCACAAGGTTTGCAAGGCTCTATATCATATATGCTGCGCTGAGACAGATTAAAATGGACAAAGAGAACATATTATCTCGATTGCCAGTGTGAAAGGCCACTAGTGACGTACACAACTATTGACGTAGGGACAATATAGGAAAGCGATAAGATTTACAGATGAATTTATCGATAGAAAAATTAATAAGTTCTGCCCCCTTCCAAAAAAGAAGATAAAAATGCATTGATTGTCAATAGAATTGCAGAAGGAAAAGAACTTGTTCAATGTAATAGGAAAGAAAACAAAGTTATGAGATGTTATAATTCTTTAAAATTGCACGGCTCTTAACATTCATGTCAGAAACTCATGAATATGATGCGTAGCAGTGCAATATCTGTTCTTTCCGTCAATAACAAAAAATGAACCCCTCGTTACCTTTCTTCCAGCCGAGATCGGCAGCTGTGATGGTCTGGATCCACGGAGGGGGATTTCAGTCCTGGGCCGGGTCCATTCCTACATTGTTGCCGATACCTCTGGCTGCCTTGAACGATGTCATCGTTGTCACCTTGAACTATCGACTTAGCATCTTCGGTTTCCTTACAACCGGTGGGTTGACATAAGACATATCTTTAAAGGATCTCTGTGAAGGGGCAACAGACACAAAATTAGACCCAGAATATGAAGTGTTTTATCTCAAAACGAGCTATTTCCATTCTTGCTAAGTTAAGATTTATGTGATGAAATCAAAGAAAATGCTTTAAAAAAATACAGAATATCTTTAATCATAACTTCTAGAATATTTGTTGTTATGTTACAAGTGAGTTATTACTGGAGAGGTCTAATTTTGCTCTGTCCGATGCCGGACTTGCTTTGAAATGATTTAAAATAGCGCTCAGCCCATTTACAATAAAGCTCTTTGAGAGTGTCTTCATTCAAAACACAAACACTTTATCAATTTCGTATTCTTTATTTGACATTTCACTTTTGTTAAACGGAAAAGCAGAAAGTACCATGATATATACACAAAAAAGATGAAAATAAATGATAAAAGCTGGTATTCTACTCACTGATGCTGTTTGATCACATAAATGTCTTCACGAAAGAGGCAGGCATAATATAGATTCATGGGATGAAAGAATGAATTTAATGTTATGATATCTGTATGGCTCTCTTCCATTGTAACTGACATTCTGTTTCATGTTGTTCTGTGTTTTAGGAGACGACGTTATCCCTGGTAATCTCGGGCTGCTTGATCAACGGCAAGCGCTCATATGGGTTCAGGAAAATATTGCAGGTAAAATTATCACGATAATGCTGATACTGAGCCATGCTTTGTCTGCAAACAAACAAAGAAGTCTGCAATCAACTTCATTGCTGGTCTTAATTCAATGTGATAGGAAGGTTTAAGGCCTTAAATGAATATGTTTCGACATTAAAATGTTTTTGCTTGATTTTGTTTTTGTGCAATTTATTTTTAGATCATTACCGAGTGTCGCCAGGTGAACGGGTGCTTCAGACTATCTGTGTTTCCATAAAGAACCACATGGATAGCAAGAACGAAACTCTTATTTAGACAGGAAAGGAATGGCAGGTCAAATGTAAAAGACGGTTATACAGTCCTCATAACATTATATCGCTACGAGCACTTGCGACAATATAGTATAAGTATAAATAATATATATAATTTCTTTTACACTTGTTTTTAACTCCTTCATAATAGTTTATACAGACACTGAGGATAGACCTATCCTTCGTTCGTCGTTTCCGGTCTAAGGATATTATTAGTCAACAGATCATTGTCTGTAAACAATAGATTAAAATCACATGATGAGTAGAGGTGAAAACTGAAAGATAAGTTACTTTTGTGAATAGCGATTTAGATTAAGATGATGTTATAACAGGGACGTACTTTTACGTTCATTTTCGTCAGCCTTCGGCGGTGATCCCACTCGGGTTACTATCTTCGGTGAGAGTGCCGGAGGATCGAGCGTCAACCTTCACGTATTGTCTCCTATGAGTGCTGGTCTCTTTTCAGGCGCCATCATGCAGGTTAAACCTTTTTATGTTTTTAAGCGTTGTATAACAGTCATGGATACTTTGGTTTCACAGGATTTCATTTAACATTATTCTACCAGAAATAAGTATGTATATTCAGGAACGTTTACTCACCGTGCTTTCACAATAATACAGATTAATTAATTCTTTTCCCTTTTCGTACAGAAAGCATTACCCTGCGCATGAGAAACTCCCTCAATTGCTCCAAAATAGTTGCGAAACTTTATGTACACAAACTATGTAGAAAATCTATATTGTCTACTTGGTAATTTGCCATGAATGCTGGCGTAAGTCTTCAACCGATCCCTTGCAAATTCAATCATCCTTTTACCCACATGAGGTGAAGAAGTCATTCTACTACGTGTGGATCTGTCTTGATTTCATTTCTTATGACGTCATTGACAGAGCGGAGTGGCGTGCGACTGGGCGTCAGGGACTACAGAGGAGGCGAGAGAGAAGGCGTTTACCCTGGGCTCGGCGCTAAACTGCGACGCGGTAACAAGTGAGGAGCTTTTGGAATGTCTCAACAGCAAATCGGTGGATGAGATCGTCGACTTCCTGGCAGGAGTAAGTGTTGAGTGTCATCTGTGTAATGACACCAACCATCTAACAAAGAAAGAGAAGAAAGTTCGCAGAGATGATATTTTGAATTGTTTGGTTGTTTGTTTCTTTGTTTCTTTGTTTCCCTATATCGGGGGATAATGTATATTTGTATCCTTCCCTAGACAACAAGGTCAATTTTCTGGGAATCCTTGTATCAGTGATAGACCTGATATACCATGTATAAACTTAAGGATTTCTGATAATCATAAAGACCTTACACCATACATTTCTGGCCCTCCGGATTAGAAAATGTAATCTAATAAACGTAATCAATAAAATGAATTAGAATTGTGAACGGTTTTGTTCGATAATAATTCGGAAAGCAAAAAACATCAGGACAAAGCGAACTCGCACCCTCCGAAAGCTGAGAGCAAACATGTAGTAATGCATATTGTGACGAATTTGCCCATCTAATCACTTTAGAATGTGGTTTTATGTTTTATGATCATGTGTATGCGATCACACGTGCGCGATCGCGAATGTTTGCAAACACCGCCGGTTATGTAATCTTAATGTCAAGTTATTCGTTTGAACCGCAGCCCCATACACTTCGCCCAGGTCGAGTTTAATGTTGTGAATATATTAAGCTAGGCGTGCCTGATGGGATTTTCCATGTATGTGAGAATACTCATGTTAAAAATCCATTGCTCGCGTCAGTCGACAATCAGACTCCGGTTAGAGAGGACTGTCATAACTTTCTCAACGTCCCGTTCGCGGTCTTGGGAGAAATTGCTTTCCCTAAGACAGATATTCTGCGAAGTGAGTTAAATTGCTATAAACAGCAGGATATTCCAAGAGATGCCAACCTGCTTCTAGCCCGTTTCCCTTCGACGACGACGGCGTCGATAAGTTTTCGTTGACTTGGCCAGGCGAACCACCAGGCGGTCTGGAGCCAACGCCCACCTGTGATTGCTACACGGCAACTAGTGGGAGCCACGCCGAGGTCGATCCAGGGCGTCGAGACTGTCTGAATGGCAACGCGCATCCGGCGGCCAACGCTCTTCTGCCCGGCATAGTCGCGGAGCTGCAAGCTGACCGGAGATAGATTGCCCGCTGATTCGACGACGTCCCCGTGCGTCAACGCGTTCTCCACGTGAAAGCGTCTGGCGTCGCCTCCCCGTCACGTCGCAGATGAGTTGGGCCCCGACGTTGGTTTTCTTAGGGTAAAACCCTGGCCAGGTACATGTATTACATAGTCTTGTCTTTAAGTCATCAATTGTTAAAACGATCCCAACTAACCTTTCATTGTTATGGTTAATTTCGCTGTGATGTTTTAAGCAAGACTTATTATTCCGGTTGGAAAACAATTGTTAAGCAGTTTCATAATAAAGCTCCGGAAGATTTGTTCATTTCAATTCACTGAGATCGCCTTGCATTCATTTGTGTGAACTTGACCGTAACAATATATCTACTTGAAGAAGAAAAGCCTTGTATTATGGACGCTGACGAAGAGTTCAGAGTAGTCCTCGTCCACGTTTGCTTATGTCTTGATATGATACGATATTTGTGAAGGTACCATGCTAATCGAGATCTTGAATGGGACAGACAATCAACCAGCCTTCGCAATTCCGCTTCTGTGTGCGATAGCATTGTAGCGTCATCGACGAACAGCATTTCTCGGATAACAACCTCTCTAAATTCAGTATTGGCGTGCAGTTGGGCGATATTAAACGGCTTCCCGTCCGCTTTGGTAACCATGTTCATACCTTCTGTGCAGTCATCAAGGCGTACTGAAAGAGCATGGAGAAGAAAAATCCGAATAAAAGTGTCTGTGCAAGGACGCGTCACACCGCTGTTCACAGGGAAGGCATCAGAAGTTCTCCCGTTGTAGCAGACTCTACTTTGCATGTCCTCGTGAATGGAAGTGATAATCTGGAGCAATCTCGGGAGGCATCAAAGCTTCTGCAGGAGACTACAGCGTCCACTCCGGCTGACTAGGTCCAAGATTTTGACCCAAGGCACTGACTCTCCTCCAGACATCTCCATCAGTCACACGCATCTGGAAGAAATGGACTCCTTCACCTACCTTGGCTCAGCCACCTCCAGTTCCCTCTCCCTTGACAATGAGATAAGCAATGGAATAGGGAAAGCTACCACAGTCATGGTCAAACTAAACAAATTAATGCGCATGGAACAACAGATAGCTGACCAAGAACACCAAGCTGCGCTCTTATCAAGTCTGCGTCCTCAGCACATAAAGTGACAGGACAGGGTGACAAACGCAGAGTTCCTCGAACGTGCCGGCATTCTCAGCATTTTTTCGCTCCTCAGCCAGAGACGCCTCAAGTGGTTGGATCATGTGCGTCGAATGGAACCATCCTGAAGGAAATGATGCATGGAGAGCTTTGCGAGGGGACGATCTCGTCCCTTGAAAGGACCTCATCTTCGTTTCAAAGACTTGTGCAAACGCGACATGAAGGTGTTTGACATCAACAATAGCATATGGGAAGGTGCAGCTGACAATCGTCAGCTGTGGAGAGGCGCTGTCAGATAGGGCGTCAAGAGAGCTTACGCAGCAGGGCACGTTCACCAGACCTGCAAGAGAGCCAGGAGGAAGGCAAGGGCAGCCCGAGTATCAGCCCCAACGAGTTTCATCTGTTGCATGTGCTCCAGAGATCGTCATTCATACTAGTGGGACTATACAGCCACTCAAGGGGTGTAAACTTCTTGCCATCGTTTCTCGAGACGAATGGATGCCTACGACGACGACCATGCTATTCAAAATAGCTTCAGAAACAGATAATGGCCTACTTTTTGTTGCGAGCTTAAATAGTTCATTACTAAAAAAAAAATAGTTCATATCATTTTTTGGAGTTCCTTTCTACTGGATACAAAGTGATATGAGATGTCATCCCAGGTCACCATAGGAGATGAAATATAAGCACAAGTCCACTGCATATGAAGGGATTTCAGAATAAGTGTGTCCAGTGTGTGAAGTAAGAAGCCATCTACTGTAGGGCTGAACCTTTGATACCAAAAGTATTAGAGATCAAGCAAAATGTTATGATCACTTGTAATCGAAAGCATCAAACAGTTAAACCATAACCAGCATCACCCCTTTCTTTTTGTCATTGCTGATAAGGATACCATCTTGGACTTTGAGGAGGGATGTCTCGCAGCTATCGTCACTCTTTTTGGCAGACTGAAAAGACTCAAAGAGATAAAAATCGTTATGTACTGAACAAGCTGAGTTGTGACTTTACATTCAATGATCTTGCATCTGACCTCAATATTGGAAACTGGTATGTAGTTCTTAAGAATGTCTCTGTCACATGGGGATTTTTTTTTTTTTGTCACTGGAATCACAGTAGTTTGTTTCAGTGAGTCTGAGGATGTTCCTGTTGATAGAGAAATATTTACCATAGCAGTGAGCAAAGAAGCAAGAATCAGAAGATGTTTCTTGAGCAACCATTCAGCTAAGGATCATAACTGCAAATCTTAGATGGACTCTTCATGATTATCCGCGGTTACCGCACACAATTCAAATTCATCTAATCTGCGTTCATGGAATTGAAAACCAATTTCCTGCACTAATTACTAAGATCACGGCTGATATGACTAGCCTTATCAGCAAAGAAGGATGCAAATTGGTCGCTCACATCTGCAAATTAATCTTAAGCTGGTGAAACAGTATTCTTGCGCTTGTGGAGAGAATTGGTGGTACCAAAAAGAGTACAGTTTGGACGCGTTTCCTTACAGTTTTCAGATTTTGCTGGAAGGAGAGCCCTCTTGACCATGTCCTCGGAGTCTAAATAAGATTTCAAGTTTTAAGGGCATTTCACCTTGCGCCACCCCTTTCCTCTCTACGATGGGTATACACCTCTGAGGGTGGCGTCTGTGTTTCAACGTCCGCACTTTAACTGGAGCACGATGATCAAGTGCAGTCCCCACGGCTGAGTCAAAGAAGTCGACAAGTTTAATACATCTCTACAGTCATCAAAAGAAGTACCCTCATCGAGCAATGTATCAAGATCCTTTGAAACGTTCTCAAGGATAATTGTGTCCTTGTACAGGGTGTACTCTCTAAATGTGCGAGTTTGACAACGTAGCCTACTTCTTGCTACATTGTTGCAACAGCCTATTGACCGCAAAACACAATCACTGGTTTGCAGTGCACATAGTGTGCAAATGGCTTCACTAGTTGCCTGTAGGCTTATGCTGGAAATTGTCGACATACAGAGCATAGACAAGATAACCATGCAAGTCCAAATCTTGTTCCTAAAATCCATGCTGCAGAATAATGAAAAAAAGATGAAACCTGTCCTGGAGGATCACTGTACTGTCCACCTGTAGTGCTGTTTTATGTAAAATGAAAAAACTTCCATTTCAGAAATGACACAAATTGGATGACATTCAGGGAGCAAACTTTGCTATGTGGCAGCAGAAATATTTGATACTCGTATAAAAAATGATGACGTAGTTTTGTTCCCCTGTCAAGCTTTTTTGTCTTTTTTCCTCTTTCTTTTTATCTATTTTGCGTTCTTTTCTCTTGCACTCTTTGCTGAACTTATGAAAAATCACCTGTTCCGAACATAGTGACAGCCAAAGTAGGGTATTCATCCTTTTTCTTTCCGTCAGTACTTCGTTTAATGCTGTGGACTTGTATTTGATTTGCATCATCCATTTATGCATGATCTTAACGGGTGTAGATATCAACAACTAAACAAACACAATGCTTACAGTGTACAACTGGTCCCCATAGAGGGTCCAGCAGTACTAAATACAGTGCAGCTACTGGGTTTACCACTGTCTTGTCTTGTCTTGTCTTGTCTTGTCTTGTCTTCAACATATTTTTACTTTTCTAGCACAATGAAAGGGCACTTGACTTACCTCTTTCACAAAAGCAGGGTGAACAATGTTACCGTTAACATATTGACAGTAGGAAAGTCAACTGAATTTGTTCTTTTCACTGAAATTTAAAGTCGATGGAAGTTCTTATTTCTTTCTTCTTCTTTTTTTTTTTTTTTTGGGGGGGGGTATATTGTTACCCATTTGTCCATAATCTAGTGTCCTCATCCAGCAATAACGACAACGAAAGTTTTAAATTTTATAAGTTTGGAATCGCCTGTCTCTTTTTTTTTCTAAAGCTGTCACTTAAATGTTCAACTAGTATGGCTACTTTCACTCAATCCAAACTATTTTTATGTTTGGACTTTGGTTTCTTTAAAATCTAGGGCTTATAGACCTATCCTTAAAGAGGAGATAACTAAAAAAAAAAATCCCAAACTGCACATATAAACAAAACTTGTACAACATGAACACTAAGTGGGAAATGATAATATGATTGAAATCATTCGCATTTCTGATTCTTGCAATTAGCTAAGGCGTTCAAATGCTAAAGATATTGTACTAAATCAACGACAGTATTTTTGCCACTCCTTCCATTTCACTTTCGTTTTCTTCGTAGAATATGGTCTTTGCGGCAAAGATTTTGTCTCGTCCTGTTGTCGACGGCCAGTTCATCCCACGAAATCCTTTCGACATGGCTGCCGATGGAGAGTTCAACCGTGTCGACACCATGATCGGCTGCCTCAGCGACGAAGGGAACGTGTTTGTGCTGCCACGAAATCGGGAATCAGAGGGAAACGGTAAACCAGTGATGAACAAGACTGTAATGCAGGACTCCCTCGTTCTTAACCTGATTTTAGGCGATGGCGGCGTGGACCAGCAAGTGATTGACGCGATCACATTCGTCTATTCAACAGCTGAGGAAGTAAGCAACATTTGTTTAATATTTCAGGAGCAGGACCACTTTCTTCGGTTGATGTTCTATTCTTCATCAGTAAACGTCGTCTGAGCTGAAGTTCCGATAACAGTTAAAAGATATCATCCAACAGAATTACCGCCGTTTCCTTTATTTCTATTTTTAATGTCCATGTTAGCTATTTCTCTGTCATCTTTAGTGTATTGTTTGGACCGTAATATAATGAATTTTGCTTTCTCACTTTCTCTCCCTTTTTTATTCGAATATCGTATGGGATGATGACACGTTAAGAAGGTTCATAGATGTGGATATTTCTCTTTTTTTCCTTCATTGTGAATTTGATTTTCCGCTCGTAGCTCAGTGAAGTAAAGGTCTGGTGAAGAGCATGTATGAAGATAATTATCACAAATCATGATTTTGCTTTCATAGCTTAGCGATCCTGATCGCAACTACTTCGACATGGTAGCCGAACAGTTCGGGGACAATTATTTCCTCTGTCCGAGCTTCGTCCTGGCGGAGCGCCTTTCCGCAAGAGGAAACGCAGTCTACATGTACGTCATGTCCCATGTCCCCTCCCATTCCTTCTGGGGCAAAGACATTACTTGGATGGGAGCGACTCATGTAGATGACCTCTAGTTCGTGATGGGTTCGGCCCTCACTGTTGCTCCCGACGATGACATTGTCGGATTCGGCAAAACGAAATTCACCGACGAGGAGGCTCGAATATCCGTGCAAACCATGAAATACTGGTCCAACTTTGCAAAGACGCGGTAAGTCGAAATCATGCTTTTGCATGCCAACGTGTCTTCCGGATGAACCCTATAGACCGATCCCTTTAACAGCGAAGTCCGCCATTACTGCGATGCCCCATGCTCGCAGATGTATGGTAATTGACGAATGCTAGCACATGATTTTATATGACTACCGGCTCGCGACCCGCCGCAATCTTTATCATGCATTTAGGAAAATCGTGCGCAACTGGGACACCACAGTCATGACAGTTATTGGTGGGTGTTTTAGCAAGATATGATCTATATATAAGGCGTAGAAAGGATGGTGACCCCTTTTTCGTTGCTCTGAAACGCAAAAAGAGCTCTAGGGTATCACATGCGGTAAAGGCCGTAACTGCAATGTGTCTGGGACTCAAAACAAATGTGTCAGTGCACCACAACTGCTTCATAGTGTTACTTGCAGGAGCAAGACAAATAATAATTTCGAGAGTCATTTGAATTTCAAAATTTTTGTGATTTCTGTTATACGCGATATTGTTAATCAAAATGCAAAAATTTAAATGTTTATGAATTCAGTTCAGTGAATTATGTAAATTGGTATTATTCCGTGGATTACAAGATGCTGGCGCAATGACAAGTATGATGGCTCGTTTGATTTTGTTCATCGATCCAAAACGTAAATAAATCTTACGCACATGTTCTCGCAGCATTTCCTCTCTTTCCAATTACATCCGAATGACACGTTTTTGCAGACATCTAATAGGAAGAGAGAACGACGGAGGTGCATTGTTTCATGTGGTAAGGAATAACAGTTACATCTTTGTTTAATTATGCAAAACAACTACATTCGTTTTGACATTGAACACCAGAAAATGGCTATTTTCCTTTGATTTTCTTTCTTTTTTATTCACAGAAATCCCAATCTTTCGTCGGTAGATGGCAACGATGAGGTTAACTCTTTGTACCCACCTTGGCCGAGATTCAACAAGGAGAAAGTGGCTTATAAAGACATTTCGCTGTCTTTCGAGAACCGCTTTGGTCATCCAAAGGCGGGCACATGCTATTTCAATGACAATATTTTACCACAACTTCGAGCAAGTGCAGGTAAAGACATAATATGTACTATGATGTGACCAATATTGACTCTTTATTTGAACAACCCTGTTCCTGTCATTTTGAGAGTTACTGCAGTAATCATTTTATGAAGTCGATCTGCTTTTATCGGGCATCGCACACTCTGTCTTTTTCCACAACAACCATGCAACTGATGCGATTCCATTACTATTCATTTGAGCATACGCATACATGCCATCTAGAATATAGACAAAGAGCATGAGACATCATGTATACAGATTTCATTTTTCATTTTGCCCTCCATATTACTTCCTAACATATATACAGGGTGGCCACGAAAGAACGGAACACTTAAGATTGTTAATTTCAGCAATATTGTTGCAAATATTTCATTATTTTGCATATTATTGGAAAAGCCATTTTTTCCCAATAGAATGACACCAAGTTCTTCAAGTTTGATTAATGCGTTATGATTTTTGGACCATTTTTGTCAACCCTTGCACTTTTCAGAATGTGATCATTTTGCACTCTCCGCGATACCGAAACCAACGACAATTCGGCTTGCCATGGAACCAGTAGCGTTCACAATGTGTGGAACGTGGGGCAGACGGTGTGATTGTCATTGTCCGTTATCATTGTGAATGAGACGACCTGTTGGGCTCATTGAAATGCTAAATATAGCTGGAAAATAGCGAAATTTATTCAAAGGCATGATTGGCAGTGCACGTGAGTGGTTTGGGAATAGAGCTCATACTTAATCAAGCATATACATTGATAAATACAGTGAGAATTGAGAATATTGCTGCGTCGGTTTATGAACGAATTAAGGGGTATCTCACCGGGCTTGAAACTAGTTGGTGACTGCAGATTTTGCTAGTTGTAGAGATCTCTTCGCTTGCCTACGACTCTGAGAAGTCTGTTGTGAATTTACAGTGTCTCCGAGCAGTCGCAAGAAATCTAAAGACACGTTTTAACAATGTGGCTAACCGATTGTAAAAAATTCTCAATCTGAGCTGTCTGATCTGTATAGTTAGTTGTGTTCAGATGAATGAAAACAACAAAGAAAAGCAAGCATAATGAAGATCATACATTAATTTAATCATAAACCGACACAGCAGTATTCTCAGTTCTCACCGTATTTATCAATGCACACTTAATTAAAAGTACGGGCTTTATTCCTAAACCGCTCATGAACTCAAGTCACTTGTAATCATACCTTTGAATAAACCTCGCTATTTTCCAGCTAAATTTAACATCTCAATGAGCCCAACAGATAGTCTCTTTCACAATAGTAATGGACATGACAATCACACCGTCCGCCCCACATTCCACACATTGTGAACGCTACTGGTTCTATGGCAAACCGAATTGTCGCTGGTTTCGGTATCTCTGAGAGTGCAAAATGATCACATTTTGAAAATTGCAAGAGTTGACAAAAATGGTTCTAAAATCATAACGCATTAACCAAAATTAAAGAACTTGGTGTCATTCTATTGGAATAAGAATGGCCTTTTCAATAACATGCAAAATAATGAAATAAACGCATAAATATTCATTTCTAATGTTTTTCAGTAATTGTACTCCATCTCATCTTTCTTTATCTCTACACAGCCGAGATACAACGTCTCCGGTCCCTGGTAGGAGAAGGAGATAATCAATAAATGTTTCCCATCGTCATTGGGCCTGCTTGAGTGAAATGGAGCAGAAAACCTGCTGGAATTCTTTTTCTTCTAGATTTTACGCTCTCGCCTCATATAGCTTTTGATACTGTTTGTTAGCTCGTAATATCCACTGAGTGTGCAATAAAAAGTTAGTTACCATTAGGAGAATAAGCTGTTCGTTTTTAGATGGCTTGGTATGTACACCTTAGATCTGCAGGTATGATTTGATTAATTTGTCGACAGGAACTGCAAACATATCCATTCTCGTCTAACGAAGGAAAGGAATTACATCACTTTAGGCCGGTTGCGCTGTATCTGCTGTGTATCGAACTGTAATCATGATAATGTTTGCTTTTCTGGGTTTTTTTTTAATGATAAATTGAGTATCTGAATATAAGAACGACCCAAGTCCATGGAAGGCCATTTCGAGTAAATTTCATATCTTTTTAATTTGTCCAATAATATTCTATTTAACTGTGATGGGAAGGCAACATTGTATATACAAATTATAACATAACGTTATTATGACAATTAACATTTACATTAGTTGTGGAGAGGCCATTTTGTGTGATGGACTTGGGTCGTTCTTTGAATCATATACAGGATAGGCTACTATATGAGATGAGAGAAGCGATGAGAGATGGCGCTATGATATGAATGTAAAAAGTCCTGGACTTGGGTCATTTTTACATTCATATAAGATTTCACTTATTCATTTCAGGCACTTCTGGGGGTAATTAGGATTTATCATTTATACACAAGATAATTTATCATTTATACACAAGATGAGTCCACGCATAAGCTATAATTTCCCATGTCAAACTGAATTTGGCCAAAAATTGGACTTGGGTCGTTCTTATATTCAGGTCTTCAATTCTAACAACAGTAACAAGAAATACAGATGACAAAAAAAAAACCCTACTGAAAATCAGACAGATAATACAGGGTATATAGAAACATACTTACAAAAACCTTGCTAGAAAAAAAATGGATGCAATTTTGAATAATGCAAAGAGCGAGCTTATCATGAGCAATTGCCTGAAGAAGTAGCAGCCCGAAAGTTTTAGGACGGTGATTTGTCTCTGCCTCCAGAGCCAAAGAATCAAGGTTTGATTTCCCAGTCTAACTGATCAATATTGTGTGTAATCACACCGTCCCCTCTTGTAAGAGGCAAAACATTCTGTCCCTCGGATATGACAAAAAATGGATGTCCCGTGTGTAATATGGCGTGTGAGAGAGTCACAACTCGTGCACGTAAAAGACCCAGCTTCATTTATTCCTCGCAAAGACCAGGACGCATATGATAACACGCCTCATAGCCGACTGGACCCTATGGAAGAACAGCTGGACTAAATGCAGCTGAATATGCATGGGCTGTTCAGCTATCTTCTCAAATGAAAAAAAAAAGGACACAAATAAAATACCTTTGTATAAAAGTGCAAGATTTAGTTTATAGATAATGTCATTATGGTAATGATTTGCCACCTTTAATAATTTCAAAAGAAATTGTATACGTTTGTGATGTGAGTGCAAAGTGAAATGGTGCAGTGAACATGCTGCTGGGAATATATTATTTCTGTGAAGAGTGATGTCACAAGTTGCCATCGTTCACATGGAAACTTGCTTTTACTATGTACGAAGAAAAAGACAGAAAAGGTGTATCAGGTCTTTAGCATTCAATTTAATTATTCATACATGTATTTGAGCAGAGATTGCTTCTTCATTTGGGCCTTAAAAAGAAAACAGCAAAGAGACAGTTTATACGTATATTTTTTTGTAAAGACTTCTATACATCAGGACACTTTAATACGTGTCTTTGTAATGTTGCTTTTTGCGCTAGCAAAAAAAAAAAACATATATATCTTAGGTTGTTCAAGGGACTATAAGAAGAACCACAAGTTGGATAAGAATAGACACTGATGTTTTATATGCAATATTTTGAAAAATTAAATGTGGGTTAGTATTCAGAATTTAAGCAATCAATGATAGCCCATTGGAATACGTCATGTATACCCTCTACTTCAAGCGTGCTTTCCAAATAGTTGTATCCTTCATTACTTCCACTAGGCAAGTGCTGGCGTCGAAGCACAATAAAAGTGAAAACCCTTTAACTATGCCCAAGTCTTGTCTTTGTAGTGTGATTTAGCAACTAATTCACCTAACCCCATTTAAAAGAAATATTCCCATGCTCATCTGATGCAAACACCAAAACCTAAAATTGTTAATTTCATGTGAGAAAAAAGAAAGAAGAAAGGAAATATATTGAAGATCAACGTACAGGTCAATTACAGATGCCCATGTGAGGTTATGACATCATCATTAAAGTATGCTTACGAGTAGTGTTACCAATTTTATATCCTTCTTTTTTTTTCTGAGGACCGTCTTGAACATAATGTAAAGGTTTAAGGTTATAGAGCAAGCAACCCGTCGTGTCGTCTGCATTTGTAAAAAGAAATGAAAAAATAAAGGAATGAATCATAATACAAACGTGGCGCTCCTAATGGCAATGTTATACGTCATGATCTATGAATGTACTCACAGGGTTTACACCGATACCAGGTCCTACGAAGAACATGGTACGGTAACATGGTACACCAGGTTCCCGGAAGGAAAGATTTAAATTCCTAGGTTTTATTTTCTAATACAAACTCGTTTGGATTTTACTCATTGATTATCAAAGCATTATCTCAATAAAACTATACTGTATGAGTGTAACAAATGAAGTCAAATTTTGTTTCCCTAAACACGTTGTTTGTTCTTACCTTACTTACCAAACTATGCCATACTGGCCTGGGTATACACACACTCCTCATATGAAGAAAGAATATCATCATTACATAAAAAAGACAACAAACGTTCATAGCATTTGTAACGAATTATGAAAATGGCATACTGTTGTTTTATTTCATGAAATAATAATTATTCCAAAAAAAAAATCATTAATTTGTACCGTTTGCACTTAGGGTAATATGTATAAACTTACAAACCATTCTCTCCCCCTTGTATTCGATTCCGTGTTCGTTAAAACAAAACATTCCATTCATATCCTACCCGGCAGTCCATCGAATTTCACTTGCCGTGTCTAGGAATATTTTTGCCAAGTCTGTATATTCTACTTTTGGCCCTGAATTTCACAATTCTGTTGATAACAGTCCAACTAAGCTTTAAATCTAATACTTTTACTTTCAAGTTAAAGTTGCATTTTCAGAAAAATAATCCTATATGGCGGTATGAGTTATGCTTTTGTAAATCTTGCTTTAAAGTTTTTTTTTTTTTTTTTTTTTTTGGGGGGGGGGGTCGTTTGTTCGTTCTTTTAATACAATCTATTACCTCTACGCCTCGGTGAGCCCATGCATCTCTTGCTTTGTGTGCGTTGGTTTTGATCCTTCAACTCCGCTTCCTACCCCCTTTCCTTTTCATCTTCAGCCTCTTCCTGTTATTCTTCCAGGGTACTGAGTAACCTCTTTTTTATTTTCATTTTTTCTTTGCCGCAACGGAGCTGCCTTGTCTTTGTATTTGTGTGTGTGCGTGTATGTGTGTGTCCGCGCGCTTACGTGTGTGTGTGTAGGTGTGTATTGCTTTTTGTCTCTTCTTTTGAAGGCAATACCTAGTCAAGTCTATCAGCTCAGCAAGTAGGATATCAGTTATTGTTTATGAGGAGCCAGCATATACAAAATCGGGCTTTTGGCAGTCCCCTCCTTTTTCATTCGATTTTGATTTGAAATTTAATTCAAATCATTTCAGTTCCATTCTATTCAAATTTAAGGGGAGCACAGACATTTCACTTTCTTAGGTAACGTAAAATAAGGTTTCATTAGCAAAACAAAGAAAACTGATAAGAATTTTGTCCTTCGAGATTTACCATCGAAGTCACATTTATTGCATGACAGTTCACAGCAGTTTCTTTGATGCCAATATTGTAACGATTACGTTTGATTTTGTGAATTCAAATTGCTATCTGCAATTGTATTTTTGTTAGAAATGAAATGAAAATAGTATGCAATAAAATCTTCTTCTTTATCTGAGTATAACTGCATGGAGTACTGGTCTCACAACATCTGACGATATTAAAATTTCTTGTTAAGTCTGTCATTTCCTGTTTGTTTAATCTTGTCCGTCATTTTGATCAGTATGGAATTGCACGTTGAAGGGTGAACAGTTGAAAGAATTTCAGGAAGGTGGCGGGGGGGGGGGGCTTTTATGTCAAACGTATTGGATACGAGCAATCCTCCGTGCAAGACCTTTGGCCCCACATCATCTCTAGATACATTCAAATGTTGATCTCTCATGACCCTTCACGTGTAGTCACCTAAAGTCATAATACGTTCCCAGGCAATTTTGCAATACTACGCTGAGACCTGGGAAACAAGCTTATTCTAGTTATACCAAAATGGCTGCCACACGGATCCATTCTTTTGCTGTTGCAATTACATTCTTCGTCTGCCTGCATCGTCTTTCTTCGGCGAGTGTCGGTGAAGACCGGCAGCCGATTGTGCAGGCTGGTAAGGCCACCTTTCGGGGGAAATACATCGATGTCAGGTCTCATCACCTACCTGATTTCAGCGAAGAAGTGGCAGCGTTCACTGGGATACCTTATGCAGAGGCACCCATTGATGAGCGGCGTTTCAAACGCCCTGTAGCGAAAGTCATTGAAGGGGACTTTGATGCTACCAGAACCGACGTATTTTGCGTACAAACAATTCTACCTATCATGGATGTGCAGTTTGGTCTCCCACAGACGGAAGATTGCCTCGTCCTTAATATCTATGTGCCACAGCCTCAGGTATTTGTTTTTTCATTTCCATTTCCATTTTACTTTAAATCCATTGCTAGGCCCTTTTTCTTTTCAAGAATGCAATATAAAAACAGTAACGATCGAACTGTAAAACAACAAAAAAGTTTTTTTTTTTTTGGGGGGGGCCATATTCAATAAATCCTTTAGATACGAAATATTCAACCAATTGTTGCATTATCTCTTTCGTGATATCCCTTGGTATATAGGCAGTCGCAATAATCATAATCAAGTGATGTTTGAGGTGACATTCATTTCTTAACGAAAAAAAAAATCGAGAAAAATTATCCGCGGGGCTTCACACACAAGGGTCATAAAGGTGCAAGTGCAAGGGGAGGGGGTATTACGAATGACCTTATTTGATTTTGTTACAAAATATGATTGTGCTTCAAAGATCTTTGAAGTTTTGTCTAATTTCTAATTTAGTTGTAGAAACGACGCTACGTTTATGCGAAATCAATATGATTACTAATTGACATAAATATCCTTCATCATTGACTTGTATATACTTTTTAAAGGTTTTAGTCGTGAATTGGTGCAGATAGGGGGTACATTGTCAAGTCCATCTTGTGAGGTCCGTGCATAAAGTTCTCAAGATTCACTTATTTGCTTTACAACATGAAGGATTGTATGTGTGTGTGAGAGAGTGGATAGAAATAATGTTTTATTCTACCCATATTCCTGTTCCTATATAGCTATAAAATAACTTCTGCTGAAACGAATATCAATTGATATACATGTACACAGTCATGTACTTCTTAAACAGTGTCATCCCTTCGTCTAATGATAATGCACATACGTAAATCACCATAGCATTATCATTTTGAGGATTAATATTGGAGTGTGTCATTTAAGAATAAAAGGAATGTGCTCCAATATAAACTGCATGTATGCAAAGGCGCTTTAATCAGAAATTCTCATTTCAACATCTGAATGAAGGTATGGTGGTTCTTACAATGAGTTAGAACAGTGATGTCATCCGCAGACATAATGAAACAAAGACTCGACTTTGGGTAAATCAACAATGTCGGATATCACATTTGGATGAATCGTGATCTTATATGCACACAAGTGGTTTGCGTGTCTAGAGAAGAAACGAACCTCTCCAACACCCTTGCCCTTCCGTCAGTCTCCTGAGAGTTAGTACATTAATCATGGGGGGGGGGGGGGGTAATAGGGGGAGGTGGAGGGGAGGGGTTAGAGGTGACAGATACAACAATTTCTCTTTCACATTGTCTTTGAATATTACATTTATTTTTTTCTTACTTTTTAATTTAGACTTTTCCAAATATGCCCAGATTCTGTTGATTAAATCCCTGAATTTGAGTTCTAGAAAATCAACGTAAAAGCTCCCTCTAAGTTAGGGGTATCTTCTGCTATCATCCACCCCCCCCCCCCACTCCGCTACTCTCCTTCGATTGCGTGTTCCCACTAAATTTTGAATATTTCTCCCCCACCCCGCCACATATTTCTGCGTACCGCCATGACTTTTCTCTCTCCTTCTCTCTCTCTCTCTCTCTCTCTCTCTCTCTATTTCTTTCTTTCTCCAAAGGCTTGCAGAATATGTGAGAGTAACATACAGACACTATAACCACGTTATGTGCCGATTTCATCAGTACAATCGAACGCTCAGATAAGTGAGACCATTGACTTATGAAGTGCAATCTTTACAAGACACTCTATAAAGAAAATTATACATGAATTGATAGGTAAAGACAAACTTCTACCTTTAAACATGCACATTAAACAGGATACATTCACTATGCTTTCATTTCCATGTAACAGGTAAATATTGACAACATTGTTTATTAAGTAATCTAACTGAATATGCACGAAGAGGAATTATTTTGACGTTTAATCCAGTTGCGCCACGAGAATGATAACCTTATTATTTTCATCATCATGTTAGTTTTATGATAATAAAACAAACATTTACCCAGAAGGCGCAATCTTGATATGACGTATAGATTTGGCTGTAAAGTATAAATTATTATCGCTGAAGCCATTATGTCTTCATGTTATGGAACTGTAACTAGACGGAGACAATGAAAAAGTTACAAAAAGAACAAAAGATAATCATCTCACTAGGCATCAGAGACAGTTTTCAATGTGAATCACTTGCGTAAGGACAAAAATGATCAGACAGGTCGAATGAGTTATAAATTACTTAACAAGCTGACAACTAGAACGATATATTCCAGCCAATAAGAGTGATTTCCGTTAGAAAGAGAGACGGAGAAACTGGGACCCATTTCAAATGAATTTGATACGATAGCAACCATTGCTGTAATAGCACTTGTCATAGTAACGACGAGAACCCAGTTTCAGAGCTACCAAGTCTCACGCATTGTGAGTGAGACTCAAGCATTTAGGGTCTGTCTCACGATCTCGGGCATGACACCCATTTTTCTCACACATTGGGAGCATAGCTTAAAGGATTAAAGTGAGAGATGCGATTGAAGGCATATTTCCCTTTTGTCTTCCAAAATAAGTAAAAAATAGTTACGTACGCACCAGCTTGCACCATTAAGAGCTAAAAATTGAAAAATCTCCCTACCTTGGGAGGGCGGACACCCACTCCCATACCCCCCCCCCCCCCCTCGATCAGTCGCTTCGCTCCCTCGCTCACGCACATGTGGGCGCGCCGAGATGCTGAGTCATGAAAATCTCACTCATTAAAAAAGAATGAACTTGGCATCTATGCAGTTTTCTGATCAGATGTTGCTATTGGAAGTTGCCAATCCAGGTAGAGTTGCTAACCTAACATCTTTAATGAAATGGGACCATGGGCTCTTAACTTAACCATGTGTGATATAATACTGTATAGATTTACTGTTTACACAGATACAGAAGAATATCCAGCAAGACTGCCTATTTAGCCAATAATATGAGCTCCTTCGTCCTCCTTCCTCCAGCCGAGATCGGCAGCGGTGATGGTCTGGATCCACGGAGGGGGTTTCCAGATTGGAGGCGGGTCCATCCCGGCAATGTTGCCGACACCACTGGCTGCCATTAACGATGTCATCGTTGTAACGTTAAACTATCGACTTAGCATCTACGGTTTCCTGACAACAGGTGGGTTGAGATTGGTTTCGACGTTTCGAAGCTTTTCAAATTAGGAGGGTAGTGAAAGGATACAGAAAGAGACCAAGAATACTGTATTTGTGTTCGTTTGGAAGCACATTATACACACTTTGTTCACTCTGTACTTTTTATTCCAAATTCCAAAGATTATAGAAATTTTCATTCCAGTAAAAAAAGAAGGAAATACACAAACATATGAAATAATAGCAGATAGTATCTTTTCTTTTCAAGAAAGGTTTGTGAAAAGAACGGCAACCAATAATAACATGCAACATTGTATGTCAAACTGTTACGTCCTAGCGCATAATATTATCATAAAGGTACATGCAAACACAAAACCACCTCATTCACACACATAATGCAAACATGAAAACACGAAACCACTCGATAGCCGGATAACGCAGCTGTTTTTCATGTCATGCGTTGGGTCGAGTCGGAAAACAAGGGAACCCGCGTGACATAAGATTACATCTACAGTGTGGATGTAATTTCAAAAGGAAATCTAATATTAGTTAAATAAATTCAATTAACTACGCTCTAAACAAAGCCAACTAAGCGGCAAAAAGAGAGAACAGATTTTACTCTAAACATTTACCATTCTGAATACCAATTGCAGCAGGTGTACTCGGTATATTTGGCAGCATCTCTGACCCAGAAGGATAAGTGATTTTTTTATTGTCAGGGTCTCGGTAGACTTAAGTTGTTAGTAGTCTGGCTTCCAGACCGTCTGCTCGTACTGATTTCCTTCCCGAAAATATTAACGCCCTCTAACGACAAAAGAAGTAGCAGGTTCAGCTTGATAGTCCTGCACACGTTCGGCAAAGGAAGCAACTTCGTCGCCGCGGAGGACGGATTTTGTAAAAGGAGTACAGGTGACAAAGGGTTTAGAAACCAGACTACGATAGACGGGATTCTGACCAACTCGGTGAACGTTTAACATACTCATGTTGACATACTGTACAACTTGGTGTTTCAATTTCACTGGAGTAAGGTTGATTATAGATGTCATGCATGTGTGTGTCAAACGTCTCAGGAATACCATTAGCAAGCATATATTACAACAACAATTCTATTTATTCAAACCTATATATACAACTAATGTACCTTTTCTTATGTACCTTTTCAAATTTTGTTCTGTATCGCAAATATCCCGTGTATATGCAATGTACATAATTTCTTTGTTCATTTTGATGGAGGTGAAAATTAATAAATATATATATATATATATATATATATATATATATATGTATATATATACATATTATATATATATATATATGTATGTATATATATATATATATATATATATATATATATATATATATATATATTATAAACGAAGAATCAAGAAATAAACTAGTAATGCATTCTTTTGCCAATAAAGAATGAGTTTATTGTTCTCAAATTTTCGGTGGCCTCCACCTTCTTCAGGAGTCTCGACGGGGAATGACGGTACCAAAACACAAATTGAACACGAAGAGCTCGCACTCATATACAGACGTGGTTGCTATGAGAGTGCTCGATTCTATTCACGTTCAATTTGTGTTTTGGTACCGTCATTTCCCGTCGAGACTCCTGAAGAAGGTGGAGGCCACCGAAAATTTGAATACAATAAACTCATTCTTTATTGGTAAAATAATGTATTACTAGTGTATTTCTTGATTCTTCGTTATATTGGAGCCAATACGTGAATTCGCAACATTTCATATCTATCTATCTATATCTATCTATATATATATATATATATAAATATATAAAAACATATATGGTTTTATATACTATATCATACATTATGTTGTTTCTTTCTCTCTCTTTCTCTCTCTCTCTCCCTCTCTCTCTCTAATATACCGTTTTGCAATATTTTCTCTCTTTTTTGGTAATATCTTTAACAATGATAATGATAATAATTCTGACAGATACTTTGTTTCCTGTTGTTTTGTCTTTAGGAGACGACGTTATCCCTGGTAATCTTGGGCTGCTTGATCAGAGGCAAGCGCTCATATGGGTTCAGGAAAATATCGCAGGTACAATATCCTAACGTTCAGCCATTTCGCCTGCAAACAGACAAGAATAGATAAACATATCCCAATTTACACTTGTCTTCATCTTTAATGCATAACAGCAGGGTCAAGAATAGAGTATTAGTAGTAACATTAATATTAAATTAATGAATTAGGAGTAAAATGTAATTGAGATGTTTTATTTTCATACTTTGTACTCATTCAAGCAAATGTCATAATGTGCCTGGTTGATACCTTTTGCTGACTATTGCTAGTCACCTGGGGCGAATCAAGAGGGGTCGTTATCTTTGACCCGTTATTATCATCTTATTAACAATTATTGTTTTCTTTAACATGAGAATTCGACATGTTCACTTCGGTGCATCCAAACCGAAGTATTGCTGGGTGAATGGTTGATTCAAACAATTAGGCCTAACTAAGAATGGGAAATTTGTTTTCTAGTGAAAAAAAAAAACAGACTTCATTACAATGACAAGAACAAAATACTGCAAAATAATGCAATATATAAAAGAAAACTATTCAATCAATAACAGTCTTTAAATCTACAAGTACTTGTTACGCAACTGTGTGTGTGTGTGTATGTGTGTGTGTGTGTGTGTGTATGTATGTTTTTCCATCATAGCAGGGCTGTTTCAAGGTGATGCAATCAAACGTGTGTTTCATTCATATTTGTAATGTGCGAATATGTATAATCATGTTTTACATCCTCCGTAATGGCTTTGCCAGACATAGACTAGTGCTCTATCTTCCGTCCCACATTTCAAGTCTTCATATCGTTCAAGCAATCATTTTCATTGATCATTGTCTGAAAGCAATGCTTGTTAAGTAAAATACTTGTTATGAAAAAGGAGGTTATAAATGACTTATTTTGTTAGTGCAGTTTACACCTTTAAAGAAATGAGTATATGAATATAAGAACGACCCAAGTCCATGGAAGACCATTTCGAGTAAACTTTAGAAAACTTCATATCTTTTTTATTTTTCCAAAAATGTTCTTTTTAACTGTGATGGGAAGGCAACATTGTATATACAAATTAGAACATACATTATTATGACATTTAACATTTACATTAATTGTGGAGAGGCCATTTTGTGTGATGGACTTGGGTCGTTCATATACATGATATTTTGCTATAGAGATAAGAGAAGGATGATAGAAGGCGCTATAATATGAATGTAAGAATGACCCAAGTCATTCATTCTAACATTGATATAAGATTTAACTCATTCATTTCAGGCACTTCCGGGGGTAATAAGGATTTATCATTCATACACAAGATGAGTCCATGCATAAGCTACAATTTCCCATGTCAAACTGAATTTGGCCAAAAATTGGACTTGGGTCGTTCTTATATTCAGGTTTTCAAATGCATGTAGTGATAGTGAATGACTTGTAGTGATGTCGGAGACTAGCTTTGGCGTGCAAAATAGGAACAACTTCAATTTTTTTTTCTTTCCTTTTCTTCAGCCTTCGGTGGCGATCCCGCTCGGGTGACTATCTTCGGAATGAGTGCCGGAGGGGCGAGTGTCAACCTCCAAGTGTTATCTCCTATGAATGCTGGTCTCTTTTCAGGCGCTATCATGCAAGTAATGTCTTGATTCTAAGCCTTATATAGAATATATATGATATATATAATATACATAATATATTCAAAAACTATTAAGTAATTAATCTAATATGGATTACCTGGTTGACCTCACACCAACTTATCAACTTATCAAGGTCTCATAGCATTTACTTTTACATTAACTTACCAAAATCAATGTGACATAATGGTCAGAGACGTTTGAGCAAGGTGATCATACACTTTTACAAAAGAATTATCTTTTTTTTAACGGGGGGAGAAGACATTTTCTCTCTCATTTCAAAGAGACCATCATAGTTGCTCCAAAACGTTCTTTTCCCGGAAAGTATTGAACAACATTGTGTCGGCGTTTCAGTCACTCTTTCGTCCGCATTTTCACACACTTATCCTCTTGTTCTTATTCATTATGCTGGAATGGACAGAGCGGATCGGCTTCTGAATGGTCTACGAGGACTAGAGAAGAGGCGAGAGAGAAGGCGTTTACCCTGGGCGAGGCGCTAAACTGCGACGCGGTAACAAGTGAGGAGCTGCTGGAATGTCTCAACAGCAAATCGGTGGAAGAGATCGTCGACTTTCTCGCACGAGTAAGAATAGGATGGCATTTGCTGTGGCACCAGACAAAGGAGGAGGAAAAAAAAAACTTGCTACTCGATGAATTATAGTATTATGTTTATTCTACTGTTTTAAAGACACGGTAGCGTAGCAAGACATGAGTGGCCTGTCTGAATCCATCTTTACTCGCTGTCCACGAATAGCGCCCGTCAGCGTATGCGCATCGAAGCGTATGCTCTATCGGTTAGGACCGACTACGTGAGAGATTCATTGGTCTTCTGACTATTTACAAGGAATTCAGAAAAAAAAATGACAGAAAAAGAGGCTGTATATGATATATTATATAATATATATTTGACCAGCGGGCCAGGCTTCTTAAGCAATGGTATCTCCACGCTACCTGGTCTTTAATGCATTTGTGACTTTTGTACATCGGTCCCTAAAAGAGTATAAGCGTGTGTAGTGGACGCCCTTAAAGGAAAACATTACTTATTAACGCTTGCTTATGCCATTATAAAATAGTAATGATACAAATTATGATAATCATAATAACAATTGTTATGATTGGAATGATAATAAATCTAATGATAATAATGATGATAATATATCATATCATGGGGACAAACTTAAGGTCTTTTACTTACGCCTGCCCCAAACTTGGAAAAAGCCTTCATAAGGACATCAAAATGTTTATGACATGTTACACCTTTAAAAAAAAAATGTAAACAACTTTTTGCTTTTGTCTTATTTTGGCTCTGGATTCATGTCCCTTATGCACTCTACAGAGGGCCTGTGGGCAGTAAAAGTTAAATGTGTTATTATTATGACTAATATCATTATCATTATTATTATTATTATTATTATCATTATTATTATTATTATTATTATTATTATTATCATTATTATCATTGTCATTATGATGATGATGATGATGATGATGATGATTATTATTATTATCATTATTATTATCATTATCATTATGATTGTTATCATAATGAAAATGTGTACTAATGTGTTGATATTCTTTTCGTGCGAGTAATTTCTTTTCCCTTACTATTTTTCTTGAGCCTTGAAAAGTAATTTGTGACAACAAAACAAACTGTATACATGGGCGTGTATGTTTATCCACTGGTTATATTTTAATCCGCATTTTGATAAATAAATTCTTAATTTAAAGTTATACATTCTATTATTAGGTAGAGAAAATTGGAGAAGATCCCTGCCCTCTCGCAATCACCTCCCAAGCCCCCCCCCCCCCCCAAAAAAAAAAAGAAAAAGAAAAAGAAAAAAGAAATCTTGGTAAATCAATTTATCAAATGTATTGTTAAAAACATCATCTTTCAACAAAATTATTGACAAATAAATGCGATAAATCATTTTCAAATATTTACAATTACTGTTTTGCTTATGGCCACTTATGAAGTAAAGACATGAATTTAAACATGTTAATTGAGAAATCATGGAGGTATTTTGGTAAGTACAAAAAGTGTCATTCTCTCCTCTTCTGTTGCAATATTTTTGCTCTCATATCCCTGATAGGATATAGATTTCGCGTCAAAAATCATGTCTCGCCCTGTGGTCGACGGCCAATTCATTCCACGAAATCCTTTGGACATGGCTGCTGATGGCGAGTTCAACCGTGTCAACACAATGATCGGCTACCTCAGCGACGACGGGACCGTGTTTATGCTGCCACAACTTCGAGGCTTAGAGGGACACCATAAACCAGTGATGAACAGGACGGTCATGGAGCGCTTCCTCAGTGATAACCTATTCTTCATGGACGAAGGTGGCATAGACCACCAAGTGCTTGACGCGATCACATTCGTCTATTCAACAGCTGATGAAGTAATTAAACTAAATCATTTTTTTTTTATACAGGCGTGCCAAAAAGAAAGAAAGAAAAAGAAAACTTTCTCTACATCTATCGCTCTATCCATCATTAAAAAAAACCTACAAAGTGTTGAGTCAAATGAAGAAGAATATCATTCTGCTACTGAATTCGCGGGTGTTTCTTTTAAGCATATTCTAGGTCTTTATGTTAGAACTATCTCACTGCACATCAGCTACTTTTCTGGTATGATAATTACTATTAGGGCCATGATACGTTTCTCTTTCTTTTTTACACTGACGTATGAGATAATGAAACATTAAAAACATGATAGCTGCAGACAATACCTCTTTTTCGCCCTTTGGTCAGTAATATCAGGGTGAAGAGTCGTATAGTCATGTTTGTGTTTCTTCTTTAGGCGTATGGTAAAGAGTATGAAGATAAATATTTCAAGTTACGATTTTGTTTCCACAGCTGAGCGATCCCAACCGCGACTACTTCGACATGGTAGCCGAGCAGTTCGGGGACAGTTTTTTCGCTTGTCCAGCCTTCGACATAGCGGAGTACCTTTCCGCAAGAGGAAACGCAGTCTACATATACGTCATGTCCCATGTCCCCTCAATTTCCTTCTGGGGCAGGGACGTCACGTGGGTGGGTGCGACTCACGCAGAAGATATCCCGTTCGTGATGGGTTCGGCCCTCACAGTGTCTTGCGACGACGACAGCCTCCGAGTTGGCGAAACAAAATTCACCAGCGAGGAGGCACGCATATCATTGCAGATCATGAAATACTGGTCCAACTTTGCAAAGACGCAGTAAGTTGAGATTATAATGTATAAAATATTGTTACAGCTTGACATTAGGTATTACAGTGTATTTCATAAATCACAAGATGTCAGCTTAATGACGACAGGACTGATGGCCCTATTTGTACACGAATTCAAGATGTAAGTTAATCTTACGCACAAATTCTAGTTTGTATTTTTCTTTCTATTTGATCTCATCAGTAGTTGCACATGAGGGATATGAAATCAGAGCCATAAAAATAACGGGGATATGTTGTTTCATTCAATGATATATATACAGACGGACGTTCATTTTTCTCTTTTGTTTTCGTCCCAGAAATCCCAATCTCTCGTCAGTAGATGACAACGATGAGGTTGGCTCTTTGTACCCACCTTGGCCGAAATTCAACAAGGAGAAAATGGCTTACAAAGACATCTCGTTGTCCTTCGAGAACCGCTTTGGTCATCCCAAGCCGAAGAAATGTTACTTCAACGACAAAATGTTGCCGCAACTTCGAGCAAATGCAGGTAAAATATATGATAATGTGAAGTGTGATCACACTTTAATTTCAATAGTTCTGTTCCACTCACCATTCATCTTGCAGAAATCATAGTCATGGAATGCCCATGGCTTCATGCACATTTACCGTTACTGCATGGTCCAACTCCATTGACTAGATGATGCATATGCACACGGTACAAAACACATCATACATTTCTCATGTTTCGTTCCAACTCATTCCCATTATCTTATGCCAGAAAAACAACAACCAGCAAACCAGTCAGAATGATATGTGCACATACGACACACACACACACACACACACACACACACACACACACACACACACACACATACACACACACACATACTCCTGAATGCTTCGGTGTTATATTTTAATTGACTTTGACATTTTGACATAGCTGGGGCGTGCTGTAGGAGCCTGGCGATTCATGGCAATGACGTTTACACATTTCTTGCCCCAAGGAGGCCTGTTTAATGTGCCCCTGTCGTATTTTCTATTTCTGCTTAGTTACTGTTTTTATGTTTCATTCCCTTTCTCTATCATATTGCATCGAAATAGGTCTGTAACTATTACAGTTCGCACATAGAACGGCTTAATGCTCGTTAACATCTGACTTTTCATAAACTTGTCTCCTCTTTGCCTTTTAGTTTTTGGTCTCAGAAAGAAAACTAAACAAAGGAATGAATAAATAAACAAAATGAAAAAGGAGTGATAACCTTTCAAGTCTTTACTTTCTTTCGCCAATATATGCCCAATGATAGATATTTTGCAGCAGTTGCACAATGTAACTAAACTCCATCCTGTCTTCCCTCATTTTACACAGCCGAGATCCAACGCCTGAGGTCCATGGTTGGAGAGGGAAATGACTAATCCGTGATTCCCAGTATCATTGGGTCTGTTCGGAGCATGGAACATGCTTGGATATTTGTTCCAGATTTCGCCTTTTCGCGTCATACTACTTTTTCATACTATTACTCAGCTCTAACTCTTCATTTTGCGACAGTTCGTATTACGAAAAAAAAAATGTTGGGTGCGTGTTTTCTATATTTTCCTGAGATCAGCAGGATTCATGTTGATTATTTGACTTACAAGTACTCAGAAACTTTACCATCCCTTCTCTGATCCCACACGATTATTATACAAAGGGATGATGTTGTGCACTGTGCGCTATCTCTGTTGTGTTGTGTTGTGTGTGTTTTTTTTTTTTACTGTAATGTTTGGTTGCCGATATTTTTCTGTATTTCCTTCATGGTAAGTTTTAACAGAAATTATTTGAAATGCAAATGACAAAATAATCAAATGATAAATATAGGTTTTCCCGGTCAATATCCTACTTTTGTCTTTTAAGTTGAAACCCTCCTACGAAGATAAATAGGGCCCACACTTCAGTTAGCCACAAAGCCCCCAAAACATTGAAGGAGCTGATCTTTCAACCTTTGATCTCTTGTCGAGCGAGACATCGCGGCATGTAGACTTGAGCGTGGCGGTACCACTGTGCACATTTATCTTGGGTAATGACGTCGACTTCCATTCTCCCAACCTGCTGGATGAGTTCACACCTCCATTGCTGTAGGTTAATCCCTGCTTGCTGAGCTGCTTCCCGGTCCCTGATCCGACGTGGCCATTCTGGATGAGAAAGAACTCTCTTGAGTGCAGCCTTAAATGTCGAATTAGGCATTTCGGTTGGTTTCAGAAAGGGCGAATGCGGTGGCAGGAACCTGAGCTGGATCCGTGGGTTGGTACCTTTAGGGAGCTGTGCCGTGACGTGCGGACGCGAGTTGTCATAGCTCAGAAAGATGGAATCATCCGGTGGAAATACCTGCTCGTATTGACGAGCTGTTTGGGCAAGAAAGGCCTCGAACGTATCCCTTGTCACCGTTTCCTATGATACTGAATAAAAACGAGGCCGATCTCCGCAGATACAGCGAAAGTTATGTTGCGGTTTTCCCACACTGCCTATGCACAACCCTTCTTACTGGAACGCCACACGGTGCTCTGCCAAACGATCTCTTCGTCCAGTGATGCTGTAGCCCGTCTCATCGATGTACACACAGTGAGCCACAACTCCTTGTTCCATGAACCACTGCGCGTATTCAGGCGCAGGTCCATTACTCCAGTACTCGGAGAGAATTTATCGGGAATATCTTCTGTGAACTTCAACGGTGATGAGCACTCCACGTAGGGATCTGGCTATGGGGCTTGTGTTCACGGGCAGTTTCTCTGTTTCTCAAAGAAGCTTCGAGGTCTGCTTTCAGCTGTTATAGTGTCATCAGGGGATTAAGGCATGCTGCAGACGTTTTCTGATCTCATCGTCTATTTTGTGATGTCTGTCACCTCCCCTTGGTAGCTTATCAGGTTGACCATCTCTCAAATAGGTTGCTATATACTGTCGACCTGGCCGTTGCTTGGATTATTCCAAGCGTGTCTGCCAGGGCCATGTAGTCCTGATTGTCGTTCTCGAAGGCGTCGATCAACTTTCCCCTATCCTCGATTGAAATGCGCCTGTAGCGCTGAGCACGTTGAGCTGCCATTGTACCTGAATGAGCTTAAACGTGAGAATGAACAGATATAGGCCGTAGCCAAAGCAACTGTATTGAGTCATTTTATTCAAAACTAACGAAAAAGAAACAAAGATACATGTAAACCCCTAGCTCACGTTATGAAATGATTCATTTAAACTAAATGCACTTATTTGGAGCTTGACCGCCTTTTCACGAATATAAATAACCAATGAGGTTCCGCCGCCGGCTTGAAATTGATTTGAATGCTCATTGCTGAAATGCATGCTCCTATCTGGAGTTTGAATGACGCTAAGTAAACAAGTGAATGCTCGGATGGTGAATTTGAATGACAGGATTGGAAATTTAAAAGCAGATTCAATGCATGCTGCGAGCGTGAAATAAGTAAAATGTAATGCTTGAGACATAAATTTGAACTACAAAAGTATAAAATTGACGGGGAAACATATATTAAAGCAAACATCAAATTTTACATGGATATCTTTCGAACCAAAACAGTAGCATGATAGTCAATACTTTTTTTATTACTGTAGAGGGCGAGACTATCCACAAGAAATTGTTGAGAAAGAAATATATAATAGCTCGCAAAATTCACTTTGTAATTTGAAAGGAAAATTCATACGTTTGCCTACGCGTGCAATGGGTACTCTTAGCCTTTTGACAAGCTAAGCCATCTATATTATGGCTATAATTGGCGAGTGAAGATAGCCCAGCTGAGCCCGACTAATTCGCTTCTACTTTTGGAACAAAAAAAAAAGAGGTATATATTTTCATACTGGAGTATTCTCATCCTTTAAGAAGTAAGATGGATAAGGAAGAACTAGTATAATTCATAAATATTATCAGAGATAGACTTGGTGGCAAATGCGTTTTAGTTTGTTTGATGTGTATACTGAAATACCTCTGATATGCATTCACAACACTCCATTCTTAACAAGTTCTTTGCTTTATCAACTTTTTTGTATTTTAGAATACTCAATTGAATGATGTGTCAGCAATTGTTGGGTGTGTTCTTATTGTTATAATTATTGATAGACCATTTAATATGGCTAACCAAATATATAACATATTACATCATCTTATTGCCCCAGCATTTCATAGCTTTCCTTGTTTAAGCCTGAACCTAACCTATATCTGTATATCTATGCACAACGTGTGATAAGATATTTCACTTTTCATATCCAATGTACAGCATACCATAATAACTGTTACTTCTGATATGGCTGTACACTTTTAACATCTTAGTGCTAAGTGTATAATATCGTTCACATTTGAAAAAAAAAATACAGAAAATGCCTACTCTATGGGGTATGCATGCTTACATTTTCGTATTTTATCTGATTCATCATAAATGCATAAGTTCTGTCATTTGAAATGATTATAACATAAACAATAATGATAACAATAATAATAATAATAATAATAACAATAATAATAGTAATATTATCATTATTGTTATCATTATAATTAGTAGTAGTAGTATTGGTAATAACAATTATGATAATGATAATATCAAGCTAGGATTGTCGACATAACAGACAAGGAAAGGTTGCATTTAAATTTTGAGGACGTTTTTTTGTAGTTGTTGTTTTTCTTTTTGGTGTGTATGCTTGTTTGTAGATTTCCTTTGCCGAAGTGTAAAAGTCAAAAGGTAAAGTTTTTGTTTTAACATATTACAGAACAGAGCAATTATTATTTTTGATGAACTCCCTGCCAAAAAAAGGAAAAAAAAAGAAGAAGAACGTGAATATGAACTATTAATGATTACCTCACATAACCAATGCATGCTATATGTAAATATGTGTATGAAACTATACATACACTTTCCAGTCAATATGATGTATTATCCTATAATGAATTGACATGATTTCTGCATTAATTGCTAATAATAGCATAAAAGTGTCAGGTTACTATGATAATCGTTTCACAGTGGTTACCATGGAGATTTGAATTTTCTTTTAGTTCCATACACACACACACACACAATCCTGACGTCAACGGATCCTTTTCTGAAAAGTGACAGATGGCTTCGTGGATATGTAATACTAAGTATCCTGTTTTGAGGGGGGTTAATAATCATGTAAAGGCTATGCAAGGTGGTTTGTTTCTTCCAGAATGTTACCTTAAAATGATAATGAAATTCTGAGTTGGCGTTTTTGTGTCTTCTGTGTGTATGTGTGAGACAAAGACTAGTATCTGTAATGACCAATTTCCTTCCCATGTTTGTTTCAGGTTTGTTTCTGAGTGTACGTGTTTGTGCGTGCGTGTTTGTGTGTGTATATGTGTGTGTGCGCGCGCGTGTGTGTATGTGTGTTTTTTTAATGAGAATTCCTGCATTGCAAAGACGACTGCTGACTGAGGTTACGCACATAAATGCCCTGTCCTGTACGGAATACTCAAGTACTTCAAAGTCTCCGAAGTAAACACATTCCTACAGAGTGTACTACCTCAACATTATACATGTAGTTGGGATAAGAACTGATAAGAGAGAGTCCATTGGCATTATGACTGTATCATGTAAAGGTTAAAGACTGATTTTTCTTAATCTGTCCTTCCCTGAAATGTTTGACGAGCATTTGGTGGCTTTGTGATGCAAGGGTCACATTAAAGAGGCTGGATAAAACACTGAATATTAATAATCCGGGAAATGCAATTGTACATCTGCATGGATGAACACAAAATAACTAATAGTCCCTTCGAATGACATAATGCGGGAATCATTACACATCGTCATCCATCAATCTGAAGCCAATTCTAGAGCTATACTTCTTTGTCCCTGATGCGTAAAAGTTTGCAGTGTTTGATACAGTTTTGCGGAAGGTCAATTACAGAAGCATGGATCCAGGTACGATTTATAAAACAAACCTGCCGAGTTTATATCATTTTGTCGCTGTTTTTTTCTTCTTTTTTTTTGGGGGGGGGGGTTTAGTAATTGCATGTTCAGTGTTCCGATGTTCTGGTCCTGTGTTTCTTCTTATGCAATTTCACTAATGTTACTGGGCGCGTTATTTATTTGTTATTTATGTTACTGGGCGTGGTTTAACAATTTGAAAATTAATGCAAGGTTTAAGAAATGGTGCAGCCAGAGGCGTAAGAAAGACCAGAGGTCAGCGAACTTTAAGGGCCCAATGTTAAGTTTTTGTGGCACGTTTCTTTTTTGCCATAAATTTTTACCGTTTTATATCTCCTTTTATCTGTTTTATCTCTTTCTCTTATATTCCATTCGCGTACAATTTCTTGTACGCGAACGGGCGAGACACATTATGGCACTTGCCTTGTTTTTATACTTTCTGAAAGAATCTTATTCATCTTTGGTTTTTTTAAGTTAGGGTTTATAATATGAATAGGAACTGGTTGTTTATCAAAAGCGGTTTTTACAGAACACCATTTTCATGTCATTAGGCATGTCGTAGAAATCCTTCTTCATCAGTAATTTTCATCAAAACCCTTTACACACAGTTCACTTTCACTTCTGATAACTTTTGAACGGATACGGCTACTGCATTTAAAGTTGGTATCAGTCAAGAATAGAATGTGTGTCATGAATGTGAAAAAAACAAACAGTTTTACCTGATAGAATCCCTTCATTATCGATATCACCGAGTTTTACATCCTGTTTTTGTCCCATTCATTGCACGTAGCACAGTCCATAGACCCTACTCTTCAAACCTCTTTTTCAGTAAACACTTTCCCATAGTGTGTACCTTTTTTCCATCATTTAGACAAGTTAGAGAGGTCTTGCTGTACTGAATTATACATCATTTTAAATCTTAAAGCCTGTTCTTTCAGAATCTGCCCTTAACTGAACATCCATGTGTGGTGACTTTTTGTTGGTTTTGTTGCGCAAGGTCAAAATTGTTTCCATTGGCTTTTTGTTTGCTTCTGTATTAATGGTAGGCCCTATACACCCATCTTGTTAAATGTGACATTCGTTTTTAGTCGTCTTCTCAAGAATTGATAAGAAGAAAGAAAGAGAAAACAAGCATGAAAATACCTCTGAACAGAGACACATGCATCAAAAAGGAAATACAACAAACAAACAAACACGCAGATGAGGAATAGGTCAGACGTTGGAACACTTTGGACTAAAACTCAATATAAATAACATAAAGCAGTGTTATACAACATGATATAGGAAGCGCATTCGCACGATTGATCTTGAGCTTGTTTGTCATGACGCTAGTTTTGAGATATTTTTATGCATACAAAGAATAGATAGGACCCAAAAAGCATGAACTATGAGAGCGAGGTATTTGCTTTTGTAGTATTTGATTGGCACATACAATGATAAAGAGTCCGTTCCAATTAAATAATGCTGATCCAAATCAAACAATTCGGGAATTACTCAAGTATTACAATATATTGACAGTCGTCATTATGAAATCTGAAACCGAAGTATATTCTGGTACGGGGGGGGGGGGGGCACAAATATAATTACCATTTCTTATCGATGGTTCACGTTGAAATGGCACAAATGAAATCATGAAACTGATGGTCTTGCACCGAGTGGACCTGAGTGTCCTATCTGACCTTAAAAATAGAAATATAATGGGTGATCATGGTTACATGAAATTCTCTTCAATTTCCTCAACATTTTCTGTTTACGAATACCTTCTCTGCATTAATCCAGCCTACGTCTTTATCATTTTGTCTATTTCGGCAATCTTTTCATCTTGAAGGTGTCTCCTTTTCTGAGACTACTACACCATGCAACACAGTCATATTATTATCATAACATAGCACTTTCAATGACAGATGAATAAAAGATACAGTGTATTGAAAACATGCGAGGACCTCAGTTTCCTCAGGAAACAAGCTGAATGACATCCCCCCACAAGCTCAGTTTGTTATCTATCACAGTGCTTACATACTTTGATAGTATACTCTTGGACAATCAACTTCATGAACTTTTATCGGGCTTACCACCTGTTGATTGGACTTCCTAAAATCTATAATCATTTCCTTTGTCGTATTTTTTTCTCAGTTTCAGGTTGTTCCCATCACACTGGTTTACAAACGAATCAGTAGAATTGTTATTATCCGTCTCGTCGTACGAGGCCAACAAAGGCAGGATCGTGAGCATTTTCAGAATTGAAACATTTTCCAAGGGCAGACTGACATAAGTATCCGAATACCGTACCCAAATGAGTGCCTGACATCTGATTGAGTTTTGTCACGTTAAAAAAAAAAATGAATGTAAAAAAAAATGGTGATTGATAGTAGAACTGCAGTGTGTTGCCCTTGTTTAATCGAGGAGTTGCAGAACATTACTTTTAAAACACTTCTCTAAAAGTCTGAAATCATTTAATTCTTTAACAAGCTGTCTTCCTGCAAAGTGGAACAGTGTGTGACTTGAGGAAAAGCTGGCTTAAAGAAAGAGGCCACTATAAATGAGACCTTCTAAAGTTTACCGCTGATTTTCCTTGGTGTGCTGGAGACTATCAGCATGGTGAAGTGTGTGAAATTGCTGGCACAATTCGTCGTCAAACTAATCATTTTCAAATAGACCCCCCCCCAAAAAAAAAAACAACAACAACAACAACAACAACAACAACAACAACAACACACACATAAATATATATTTAGCTCATTTGCTAGTTAATATGGGTTATACAGTATGTACGAAAAACGGAATTATACTTTTGATGTAAAGCTGGTTATCTTCTGTATACAATTCCAAATATACATTGTTGCCTGTTTTGGAAAAAGTGTAGAGTAAGCTCTGCCTTTTTTTTTTACTTACTTTGCAATTCAAACTTTGTATGTTTTTATTTTGAATTGCTTCATATTTGTGTCACAGAAACGTTTTAACTCTTTTGTTAAACACGGTTTAGTATCAGGGTATATTTTGACTCGTTTGGTTGCCACATAAAGCTGTTCACAGAAGAGGATGTAATTGCTGTAATGTCACTTACCTCACTCCTATCATCGGAACTTCGGGGGGGGGGGGGGGGGGGAATTGCTATTCAAGTGAGTGAGCTTAAACCAGTGCTGCAGATTTTGATCGCTGTTTCATTCAAAACGTTGATTTCTTCCACTTCGTCTTCAATGACATTCAGTTTTCGGTAATAGAATGACATTGTGATCTGAGTTTCCCATTCAAAGTGTAGCACAACTTACTTCAACGTGCAATGATTGATATTCCCTAAGATAAATTTGTGTGAGTCTGGAGAAGCTGTAAATACGTCATCATTACAACACCTTGCACAATATATGCTGCTAGGATTGCATAGGCATCTGGGGAGTGTACATTACATATAGTTGCTCAATACATCCCGCAAGATACAGCAACCACAAATGGAATTGAGTAAATAATTGGGTTTGCGGGAATTTCTGAAATTCATTTCATATCTACTCCCCATGTATGGATATATCCCAGGTAAGAAAGGAAACCCACAAGCCCACAAGACCTGTGTGGCAGAAGACACCCCGACACCAAAGGAAGCAGTTGTTGCTCGCGGGGTAAACAGAGATGGCTTATAATCCTTGTTGTCAATTCATTCTTCGTAAGTGGAGTCAAGGTCTATGGGCGTCATCTTGAGTGACTTGACTTTGGAGCTGCAGGTATCCACTTCATGTATTGGAACTGTCATATCTGTGTCCGTCGGACTTATCTATTGTTTTGGTACGGCGCCAATATCATTGGTGAATATCACCCAGAAATAAGTGTGTCTGATCAAGTTTCAGCTGTTTGGTAATATGCATGTAGCCTTTTACGCGCCAACAACTTATAGAAAAGCAAAATAGATCATGAAATATTTTAGGAAGGTTCATTTACTGCTTACATTGCTTGATGTGATTAGCTTATTATTTCAGAGACTCCAACCCAAAGTACCTTCTGATCTGGAGATTCTCCCGCCTGAAACTCCTAGCAAACGGGAGACTCCAAGTTGATGTGTGCGAAGCGCCAAGTTCCTAGGGTTCTAGATGCTCTCTGGTGCTATCTAAGGCTTATTTTGTCAACATAGAATAGCAATAAGTAAGAAATCCTTTCCAACGGGAGACACAGAGCCAGGGCGGGAGAAATTAAATCTCAAGCGGGAGAACGGGAGATTTTGCAAAAAAGGGTTTTCGGCGGGAGATCTCCCGTCGAAAACGGGAGAGTTGGAGTCTCTGTTATTTTGTTGTTTGCACCATATTTGATTTTACATCAAAAGCTATCCTTGCTGTGAAGTTACATTTCAAGCTATTGAGGACAAAAGACTTCGGAAACATTTAAAGTACAATGCAGCAACCGGGCATGTCCTTACATAGTGAAAGTGTCACACATGAAGGGATATTATGGATAAACATCTTTAAGAATTACTTGTTTATTTATGTGGAAATAAAATCATGTAAATAGAACTGAACGTAATTTCTTTTATTGAGTAAATCCCATGAACTCTATTTTGCGCACAGGCAAACGTTCCTCAGTAAATCTATTTTCTTGTAGCATACCCTAAAAATTCATTTTTATTTTTTTTTTCAAATGTTTCAATTTGTTTTGTATATATTCATAAAGAGTTAAATTTTGTAACTCGTTTGTAAATAAGGCGTATATCAATGTGGGGAGATTTTCGCTATTCTGAAGGTTCGTTTAAACGAAAATCAAATAAGGTTAGTTATTCCGAAGGTTCGTTATTCCGAAACTCACAAATCCGTAAATCTAGATGTTATAATGGTCACGTTCGTTAATTTAAACATTTTCTACGCTATTCCAAAGGTTTGTTACTCCGAAAACAAAATTGTGTTCGCTGTTCCGAAGGTTCGTTAATCCAAAAATAAAAAAAAAGTTCGTGATTCCGAAGGTTCCTTCATCAGAAAATGAACAAACACAAAAAGAGTCCATGCATAACGAATCTTCGGAATTACGAACCTCATGTCGTTCTATGATTTGTCCTACTTTGTTGTTGTCATACTATTACATATATATGTATATATAGTTAACAACAAAATTATTCATACCCCTGGGAAATTTTTAGTTTTGAGCAGATTTCTTACAAGTAATTGATGGAGTGATAGTGATTGGGTGTTATGTCTCAACATTTATATTGTTATGCAAATGAGGTGAAACTGGAATTAATGTCAATTTATAGCGGACGAATAAGAGTAAAAAGTTAACACCAAATCACCATCAATCCATCCTTCACTTGTAAGAAATCTGCTCGAAAGTAATAATTTATCAGGAGTATGAATAATTGTGTTAACTGTATATATATATATATATATATATATATATATGTGTGTGTGTGTGTGTGTGTGTGTATACACACACACACCCCCCACACACAGATATAATATATATATATATATATATATAAAGAGTTTGTTTGCAAAAACCGATAAGTCCATATTTGTCAAATGGAGATATCTGCGATTAAAGGTCAAGAAAAATATAGAGAATAATAAGAAAAATTTTGCTTCTTTTGACCATAACTTCAAAAATATACCTTTATATGTAGTGACCAATGTATCATCTGAAAGGTATTATTTTGTACTTTATGACAGAGACCGTACTTTAAAATCTTCAAAAATTGACTTATCAGTTTTTGCAAACAAACTCTTCATATATATATATATATCTATATATCCTTATATTGATGAATTAGAGTTGTCATTACCGGTTGGTAGCGTATAGGACCAAACCACCACACAGTGCCTGAAAACAATTCAAAGCGCACCATTAATAAAAGTACCCCAATATGCACGTGGATTGAGGATTATAAGCAGAACACATCAGTCAAAGTTGGAGAAAAGTTGGACGATTCGCTCAAAAGTTATGAGTTTTAAAAATCATTTTTAAAGATCCGAGTGCTACCATGGATACATGAGAAGACTACGGCAGCTTGTGATGTCGCATGTGTAGAACGATCTAAAGAAAATGAAAATAAAACTCAGCATGTATTCACTTTTCTTGTATAATGATTTAACGAGCACTTAATTGAATTACCTATCTCAGAAGGACGGGAGAATAACATTGCCTATGTCAGCAACAAGAGGAGGTAATTTGTTTGTTTGTTGTTGGTTTTTTTTGGGGGGGGGATTTTTGTAGGATTCTCTTTTAAATGTAATTATATTATTCCATGCAAGTAACATCATGTAGAAAAAATATATACAAATATGTAAGGAAATGAACTTGTCCTTGCCCTTAAGTTATATCCTATAGGCCCTATGTAGTTATTATCATTACCATTGTTATTTAAATTTTTCATTTTGTTCAGTATAATTGTTTACATCAGAAGTTATAAAGCAGACGGAACAGATAAGAAAGATAAACACATTTCTACACCACCAGTATAGATAAGAGAACAAGACTTTTTGGACACATCTTTCTGTAGCTTAGCATAGCGATCCATGCGTATCGGCCTCATCATTATCTGATTATCAGCATTATAAATCTGCATCATTCCTCATCTCCCTATATTCCCTACAGCCGTATTCGTTACGCCTTTATCGTGGAAGTTCAGTATTCGACAGCTTATGATGTTTAGTGGAGCTCTGGCATCATTGGTAATCATTCTATCGTCATGGCATCATACGCTGTAGTAGTCTTCTCAACCAGCAGTGACTGAGCAAAAAACTTCAAAAATTCATAACTTTTGAACGGATTGTCCGATTTACCTGAAAATCTCACCGATGTGTTCTACTAATATTACTGCATTCACTCAATCCACATGTCAATGAAGGTGGACATGTCCTTTGAACAGCAGTGGTGTAGAACCCTAGAGAGGTTCTTGATTCTACTTTTTTATTCAAAACACTCATCACCGAACAGTTTTACACTAATTGTGTGCACACACACAAAAGAGGGGGAGGGGGTGACGGAAGCTCAGTTGTTCCGCATCTAAGGTGTAAAACATGATGCTATTCCTAGATGATAAAACACTCGCAAAAGCAAGTAGTAAGTTTCTACGCTGAGGCATAATTACGTTTGAAGAATAAGACTGAAATGTTTTTGAGATTTTATGAATAAAGTATATCAAATTGTGAGGCCATGATAACATCTACTCACCATAGTATTTTGATATCGACTGTTGAAACTTTTATGAAAACTAGCCAAATTTTGAATTTTAAATATTTGTGCTAACACTTGTCCAATTCTGATCAGAAAATATTCATTACTGTGCTGGTAAAATCGCACTCTTCCTTTATCAGGGAGTATTTTGATCTTTTTTTTTTTAAAGCGAGAGACACCTTTTGACAGTTTTGTCAAAGCAGCTCTAAGTTTGTACATGCGACAAAAAAAAAAAAGACCGGGAAACTAACAGTTGAAATATTTTTTTTTGTACGTTTAAACCGAATCGACAAGATGATAATGTGTACATTATCGTATGCGTATACCGTGTATTAATATCTTAGTACTGTAATTTATTTAGACAGAAGACAGACTGCGTTTTCTCTTAATTAGTATGCAGTATGAAGCATGTGGTAATGTCAAAGAATTGTACAAAGTAAGACTGGTGAAAGGATAAAATATTTCAAACTTGATTGAGATAACCATTGACATTCTATTAGTAACCATACACTGCATGTATATGTTCTATTCTAGATGTCTATCATTATTATAAATAATCGCCAAAAATAGCACAATTAGATAATAGATATATATGAACTTTGTTAATCAAAACTTTGCTGTACGATTTTTCATTGTTTACTCACAGTGATAATTGATCCGCATGCTTGGAAATGGGACAAAATAAGTTTATCAACAAGGAAAAATGGATTTATTAACTTGAAATAGTGTTTACATTCTATTTTCTCACGTATCAGAGTCCGCAAGTAAGACTAAGTACAATTTTCACAATGTTGTATCAGCAACAAAAATTACAAACTCTACGTTTTGCGTTGATCTAGATGATGTACATTACTTTGAGTAAAAACAAAAAATAAAAAAGAACAAAAAAGAAGGGGTACAAAAATAATGAAGCCTTGCGATACACCGCGCCTAATTCACTAGATTTAGGGCATTAACCAAATGTTAACAAAAAAAGTGTACATTGAAAAAAAAAGTGTCTAACTGAACTAACAAAATGTCTCAGGGGATAACTTGGATAATTTTTTTTTTCAGTTTGGATTCTTCAAGAAAATAATTATTTCCATAGATTCAATGCAGAGTGTCCCTGATATTCTTTCTTAGAACCGTGTATATGTTATCAATATATTTAAAAAGTATTCTATCATAGAAAAGTATTTACCAAACCAGTGTATCATAACATTATACCAAGGCCATATCCTATTTACATAATGGCACAGTATACATTCATGATGAAAGGTTACAATTTCTCTAAGAAATATTGACATTAAACATGCTAAATATCTGAAAATATTGAACCAGATAAGTTTGGTGTTCTACTCGAATTGCATTTCAAGTTCATAATAACTTATCGTTAAATATAGTACTTGGATAATGTTAAGTCATCCGGCAAGTTCATACAGTATACTTAAACAAAGATTCCAAAAGAGGCATTGAATCTAATATTGCATTGCTATGATACAAAGTACAAACAAATATGCACACATAAAAAGAAAAGATATCATGAACTTAGTTGACGAGGTGTAATATTCTTCAATGGTTATTTAACACAGTGAATTCGGAAAGACACATGTGGCTAAATAGGTGTTTTTAGCCACTTGCAGTCTCTTGTGGCTATTGTGAGTACGTATTCAAATGCATCCCATAAACCATGTTCTATAATACTTGAAATGTTAGTTTAAGTGTTATAGAACACAAACACAAACAATGCTGTGACATAAATGATACTGATTTAGAAAGTTACGAATGCAAAAGGTTTCGTACGTTTTCACTAATTGAGAAGTAATGTTGGGCATATATATGCAAATGTAAACCAGCCGACCATGTGATGTCAACTACTCACAGCTGTACCGTACAAGAATTCTGCACAGCATATGAAGTGTTTGTTCGCAAAAACCGATAAGTCCATATTTGCCAAATGGAAATATTTGCGATTAAAGGTCAAGTAAAATAAAGAAAATAATAAGCAAATTTTTGCTTATTTTGACCATAACTTCAAAAATGTACTTTTATATGTAGTGACCAATATACCATTTAAAAGGTATTATTTTGTACGTTATGACAGAGACCGTACTTCAAAATCTTCAAAAATGGACTTATCGGTTTTTGCAAACAAACTCTTCATATCAAACTTGTCTTTGGTCGACGGTTTTGCATCTTTAACATAAATGTTGTGCGGTTTGCTCTGATTTTATACCCTTGAGTACCACAGTGAAACCCACAACATTGTTGAATTATCAATTAATTGTTAGCGTTGTAACCGATCTCACAAAAAGAGTGGAATTACTATCTGGTGTTTTATGAATTTGTTGTTGTTGTTGTTGCAACAATAAGCTCAGCAGTACAGCAGTGCATATACAGCAAGGCTTATTACACGCACAACACCAGTGATATCATGACAAACGACACAAACGCCAAACTGTGACAGCCCCTCCTTTTTTCTTTGTACAGCGAAAATGGTAGATGATGAAACGCTATTTGAAATCAATATCAAGGCAATAATGATTGTACATGTATTGTTTTTTTTTTCGTCTTTTCACACTCGTTGTGATGTCCCTGATATAACAGTAATTTGGTTGGTAGAAAATTGTTAGCTTATTACTAACAAAATGTAATGTGAATGCGTTTCTACTTCTCATTCTTCTTATTAGCCGCCTTCGGCGTTGCGGGCAGATGTATAGGTATGAATGGTGCTATGATCCGGATTTTCTAAAGAAAGATCAATTTCATTATGCTGGGATGGGCTTCCAACTTGCCGAAATGAAAGTATTCAACACATCCACTACCTGAGAAAAAAAAAATATCAGTTATTGTTTCTTCATAAGTCTTTCTGGTGGGAAAACGTTTAACACGATGCTCCTTTCACCGCAATCGAGACTTCTTTTTCATCGTCTGTAGATGGTTGGCGCTTTCTCTCGACGTGTACGGCAGTAAACATGAAAAACCCTTGTAGGAGGACAAATGCAGCGAGAACCCAAAACGCCTTGTCGTAGGACTGCGTCCTGTCATAGATGGTGCCTGTTAAATGATAAAGAATTAATGACATGAAAGTTATAACAGAATGACACGAACTCATCGGGGTGCTCTGGCTTCAGTGTTTGCCATTCCTGTATACAGAAACAGCCTGGTCAACGACGCCATACTGCCCTACTTTGGCAAAGGAAGGGAAGTGGCATTTTTATGAATATTGACCTTTTATTTATTTGGCATATTTGAGGCATGCTCTATTAATTGAAAAAAAAATCCATAAGTTACAATTTTGGCCCATTTCTTAGATATCGGGTGGCAAATGGAGGCAAGTGCACAAAATTGCATGAAAAAAAAAACAATTGGCAAAAGGAAGCAAGTTACAACCTCATGATATGATTATGACTTGTTTCCCTTTGCCAAATCATTTATATTTACACACAATATGAAATACTCTGGCAACAGGGAGCAAGTAACATCCTTATGATATGATTGTCACTTGCTTCCTTTTGCAATTTTTTAATGTTTGCTACAAATCTTTAATGCTCTGGCAAAAAGAAGCAAGTAACATTCTCATGAAATGATTGTCACTTGCTTCCTTTTGCCAGATTTTTCATGTTTGCTAAAAATCTGAAATACTTTGTATTAGGAGTTTTTGAATCAACCTTTCCTTCTAAGACATAACATTTTTCTTCTTTTGGGGACTGTAGTGTTGAGTAATTTCTGCTCATGGAAACTTCCTTCTGATAACAGTTCCATACCCTTGTTAAGTGAATTTGCTTGATAAATTTGTTAATCTTATCTCAGTTATTTATCTTTCTCCGATTTAATGAGTGGCACACATTTCTAAAAGCTTGTCCTTTACTTGAGCCTTCCTTTTCAAATAACACAGGAATTTTGGATAGTTTTATATGTATGATATATATATATATATATATATATATATATATATATATTTGTATTACATTGTACGTTTGTTTTTCTCTAAACTGTATCCAAAAAAAATGTGCTATATGAAATGAAATATCATTTCATTTGAAATTGATTGAATTGAATTGATAGATATGAAGAGGCTTCATGTTAATTATACATAGGAAATTCAACAAAAACACAAGACGCAAAATGTCACGGAGTATTAAATGCGAAATAACACCATGCGTTTGAATATTTCCAACGTGGTGCCGAAATCATATGTATATAAATATGTATATAAAACAGTAATGTTGGAAATAGCATATATCTTGTTTTTCACTAAAATTGTCTCATTCACAAACTGTTAATAAAGCCATTATATAAGGAATTAATCCAACATGTGGAGTTTGTTTATTTTTTGGTTTTGATTAATAAAGCCATTATATAAGGAATTAATCGAACATGTGGAGTTCGTTTATTTGTTGTTCTTATTTTTTTGTCCATTCTTTCTATCATAACATTTTTTTTTCTTTTCACTGTAGCAATAATCACAAATTAGGCATTGAAAACTCCTCAAGCTTGCTGTTTTCGTCATATTATCATCTTTTTGTTTGTACCACCTTGTTTGAAATTGTATTGAACTGTATCAAAGGCTATTTCAAAAGATTTAACTCAGATGTATTCACGATCACGGCAGTGCCTTACCGAATAGGGCCCCGCTAATTGGTGCTCCTAGGCCAAGGGCGAAAAAAGCCAGAGCAACCGAAGACTCATACTGATGCGTTCCCAAAAGTTCTTTCAATATGATAAAAAGGCCTGACACCATAGCACCGTAGCAAAGTCCGCATGTGAAGAAGACAGCAGCGACAGACAGCAACGATGACGTCAGAGAGTTAAAAAACATGGCTGTCGCTAGGAAGATGCATGTTGTGAGATACACAATCTCCACGCGCACGTTCTTGTGCGAGGTGACCATTGCGAAGCCTAATCGACCAAACGCGTTTCCGATGCCCTCGGTCAAAGAGACATACACGGAAAGGCCTCCCAACCCTTTGGCTAAGGCGTTCGGAATAATAAACAGAGTAAGCGCGTTGTAAGTCATGCCGAAAAGAATGGTCCCAATGAATGCAATTAGAAAAGAAGGGAACTTATCCTTGAATAACTGGAAGTGGAAAAAACGAGCTGCACGCCTAAGACAGCCGATTACGCTTATTGTGTTTTCCTGACGTCTTTCTGATACCGTCGTCTTCGTCGATTCTGCTTTGAAAGGATGGTCTTTCGTTGTTTTTGAAACGCTGTCAAGAAATGGGCAAGCTTCAATTTCTTCTTTGACGAGTACAGTTCGTTGAGTGGAATAGGGTTGATCGGATTCCTTTCTTGCAGAAATTCGTCTAGAACTCTCCGACACCAAGATAACGTTTCTTCTTGGTCTTCTCCTATCTTCAATTGTGCTGACTTCAATTTGTTCGTCATCATCGTAGCCCGGACTTGTAGGTTCTTTTCCAGTAGAAGCATCATTCCTGTTTCTCAAAGTCCTCGGAAGTTCCTGCAGACTGGTCACGTCAACTGCAGTGATATGTGAGGATGTTTCGTTGTTTGTAATGCCCTCCTTTCCTTCACATGTCTGTCCAGACAGTGGTCGGAGCAAAGCGCCAAAGGACACTGAATGGAAATTCACTGCTCCAAGAAGCAAGAGGGCGCCCCTCCAACAGTAAGTCTCGTAGAGTTTCTCCATTATTACAGGCAGGACCAACACGCCAATCGCACCGCCCGACACGGTTATCCCAGCAGCAGCCTCGAATAGATCCGGGAAGTACCTTGCTGGGACTGAGTATGAAATCACGATGACATTGCAGAAGCCTAAACCTACAAGAAGTAATAGAAAAATAAAACGTTGAAAACATATTTTAGGATCTGCTTCAATTTAATTGTCTCTGTAAGATTTCTCCACAAGGGAAAGTCAGAACCCGATTGGTTTGCTTTAGCTTGCTTTATCAGATATAAGAGTTCGTAATTGACAAAGTCTTTAAAAGAGAGTATTTTTTTTATTGTAGCAAACATGTTATTGATTCCTCATTATGCTATGATAAGTTAACAAACTCCCAGTGAGCTTCAGTTCAGATAATAATTGAGTATTACTCGAATTCGAATTTCTCTCATCTTGTTTATCGTTTTCGTTCATGTCAACTTGCTCAGATTTTGATAAAGAAATTCATATTTTAACTTATCACATGATACTTTCCATTCTGGCGAACTACTTAAAGTTTTCAAACATTTTGCTTGTCAAGCAAACCTCACTATTTCCAGATTTTTTACCAAGGGTTATTGACCTCATGAGGGTTGTGCAATTGTCGATTCATGTATACATTATTTACCATAAAGAGTGAACGTTGCAGCAAATTGACCACCAGTCTGAGCGAAAGACGAGAGCACCAATCCAAGCGATGACAGAGTCCCACCAAACATGACCAGCTGTCGTGGACTAAACTTTCGCAGCAGAGGTGTGACGAATATTGCTGCGGATTAATAGTAAGCAAGTCCGATTAAAAGCATGTCAGTCATAGATCAAAACAGCACCCTCTTTGCTGGCATTACTCTTTTGAGGATGATTTAGATTTTATTTCTTAATTGATACAGTTACAGATATTCCATTCTTATCCATATTTTGATGTTTTACACAGAGTCATGTTCTTCGATATATACATACGCTATACATAGAGGTATATCAACTACCGTACTTTGAAAGATCTATAATGGTGTAGTAGGTCGTAAACATAGAAATGTTTTGTTTGTATCGTTTTGGTAACATGGACGCACAACCATGAAAAAGGAACTGCCAAGAACCGAAAAAAAACGAATTAAGTGCTTTCAGACATTATGCAATTACACGAAGAAGACAATAAAATATTGTTTGCTCCTTGGAGTTCTAGTCTTTGTACCTCCCGACCTACCCATACATCCACTATAGACATCCATCGTGATGCAGAGCGAGATTTCCCGACCAACTGTCCTCCCCCCCCCCAGCGGGACTTCTCTTTTCTTTTCTTTTCTTTTTATCCCCACAAATGAATAAGTTTAACAGGAAACATCGAAGTTTCCGTGCATGCTGTTTGCATTTTCCGTCATGACGCTTTTAACGTTGGAATTTTATCGTTTTACGTGGTTTTTTTAGGTTTTACGTAAATTTTTTACGTTTTACCTGCAAATCGATGAAAAACTTTTCAACATAAAGCGTGTTCAAACCATTTGGCTCTTGCGTGCATGTCTCTCACTCGATGTTTGGTATGTCACTCGGTACTCAGTCTTTATATCACCTTCCACGTACTTCAGTTTTGTTTTTGTTTTTGTTTCCTTTTTTTGTTAAAAAATGCAATTATGGTAACAATACTCAGACTGTAGAGAATGTCTGCCCTTGAAGCAACAACTCTAATGTTAGCACCTGTCATGTTGTTCTTCATCCTGAATGAGGTCATATTAACTTATTTCTGGTCTTACATGGTTGTTACAATAACGTTGAAATTGACTGATATGTCTAACACGCCTACATTCATCTAGCAGTCTCACCACAACATTGATGGGACATCTTTTCATCCTGACTCATTTCACTTCTTAAACTTCACGTTTTCCCAGCTCTGGGAGGAGGTGATCCACACGCAGTAACGATTGAATTCTTATTCAATTTTTTTAACCCCCCCCCCCCCCCCCCCCCCAAAAAAAAAAAATAAATAAATAAAAAAATAAAAATAAAAAAAAACAAAAAAAAAAACAACAACAACAACAACAACAATCAAACAAAATAAAACAAAAACAAGAACAGCAGCAGCAACAACAACAACACTGTCTTCGGTGTATTCGAATGTATCAAAACCAACTTCACAGCAACGTTAATTAACATTCATTTGTATGTTTGAAAAGGGCGCTTGTGCGACACTCTCTTACCCAGAGAGAACATAAGACCAGCGGATATCGATATCACCGTTCCCGTAAACGCTGTCGATACTCCCAGCTCAGCAGTTGCATCGTTGATAATGACGCCCATAGCCCTGACGTTCCCAACTTCGAGGAACGTAATGAACCAAGCGCTGAACAGTATGATCCATCTCCTCACACCTTTGCTACAACAGGTCCTTCGCTGGGATTCTTCTTTACTTTGCCTTCCCGCCATCTTAGAGTCACTTCGCACTATATGAGACAATTAATAGGAGAGAATTACGGGTGTGACACCGTCCATTATCATAATCCCCCCCCCCAAAAAAAGAAAAAAAAATCCATTTTCGACTTTGTTTGAGGCGCAGAGCAGCTATCAACCTTCCCCCTTCTTTGAAAATCAATTGAAATGATTCATCCCAAGGCAGGCTAGGAATGTTCTGTATCATTTGTGTTGTTGCTGTTGTTTATTCTCTGCTGAACATTTCTAAACGCAAAATGTCGTAACCGTAGAAATCTGAACACACTGTCCTTTCCCAATTTTAAGGTGATTAAACAAGGACGATCAAACTGTCTTATACATAGGCAAACTATGGCTTCGCTTACTTTTATAGACAAGGTAGCTCATACTATGTTCAAGTTTAAACAAACAATTGCAGTTTTTCTAGATTTTTCAAAGACTTTCGATACGATAGACCATGAAAAATATTTTATACACTTTGTCATAGTGGAATCCGCGAGAGGCCTTTAGAGTTAAAGAACTACTAAACAGACTGAGAGCAATTAAAAGTACTTGCAAACTGGTTAATAAAACAATCCAAAATCTGTTTTTTCCGTTTGTATTCGCAGGTCGAATAAAGTCGCATAGGCTTCACGGCTTATGTTTCTCTCCATACAGCGGGCAAGATACTTCGCAGCTCGATCCCTTTGTCAACTATTTAAAATAGTGAGCTTAGACAATGTTAGATCTGTGCAATGTTGGCTTCATGCGAACAATTATCTTTGAAATATATAGAAAAATATCATATGGTATTCAGTAATTCGTTGAATGTTCTTCCAGATGAATTCAAAACAAATGATAAAATTGTCATTTATTTTAACACGGGTTGACAACATAAAGCGTTTAGGGCTTTGGATAGACAGGGAATTCTCCTGGAAAGCTCACATTAATTCTGGAAGTAAACTTTGGTCCAGGCATATATTAATTCTAAATAAACTTGAACGTCTTTTTTTAAGTTACGTCTTGCAAAGTATTATTATACTCTATTCTAATATCCCTACGTTTTAAGAATGGAAATTGGGCATGGGGTAAATGCAATCAATTTATTTTTAAACTCTTTTTTTTTTAAACGTGCTTTAAGAATCAGAAGCTGCGATGGATATCTATTTCATGTAAACTGTTTTTCCCTCACCAAAACGGAATTCTGAAAATCTCAGATCATTTTTTAAAATAATTTTTGAGTTTTACTGTATACAAACTATAAACCAATGAATACTTTTTTTCTTCACATGCTTTGAAGAAACCGTTCCATTTATTGTCGTCCCACTCGCCTGAGTGACGCTTATCACCTTCCCCGTACTCGTACAATTCGCAAAACAAAAACAAAAACAATTATGTTTACTGGACCCAGATAGTGGAACGACCTTCCCTAGGGTAAAAATCCAATTGAATCCACATTTAAGATCCCCTCCAAATTCAGTGCCAATTGACAACTGGAAGTATACGGAAAGTGAAACGCAACTGGTCCCCATTGAGACCAATTGGCAATTGGTCCCAATTGAAACTGATTGGCAATTGGTCCCCACAGAAATGAATTGGCAATAGGTCCCAATCGAAACTGATTTGCAATTGGTCTCCATAGAAACTTATTGGCAATTGGTCCCCATTGAAACTAATCGGCAATTGGTCCCCATAGAAACCTATTGGTAATTGCTTCCCATTATAAACCAATTGGCAATTGGTCCCCATTGAAACCAATTGGCAATTGGTCCCCATTGAAACTAATTGGCAATTGGTCCCCATTGAAACCAATAGGCAATTGGTCCCCATTAAAACCAATTTTTGGCAATTGGTCCCATAGAAACCTATTGGCGATTGGTCCCATAGAAACCAATTGGCAGATGGTCCCCATAGAAACTAATATCAACCAACTTAGCACCACATATTCCAGCAGTTTTTCCAGCAATATGCAGAAAGAAATGAAACAAGGTGTTCAGTATATTCATCAAATTTAGCATGAATCATCTCGCACATTCATTGTACATTGTACACATCAACAAAACCAAAGACGTGTATGAACAGAATTCAGTGTCTTTATGAAATATAAAATTGTGCATTTTGAACTCTATTCAGCTGTTAGCAATGTTTATCATTACGCCGTGATCAAATGACGTAATACAGACCTGTAGGCCTGCATCGATCATGGTGCTGTACTGCTAGACGTAGGTCACAGATATACATTGTGGTACTGTTATTGTTGTGCTGTACCAATACATAATAAAATGAATAATTGAGATTTCTAACTACACATCTCATGATACAATTGTATCTGCCATCAATGTGAGCAAATAATACGTCATAACATGAGCAAAACAAATGAAACGACTAATGAAGTTCCCTTGCAAAGGCATTATTTATCATTTGCATATGAATTCAAAAGAAAGTTTTAGTGCTTCAAAAAAGTTCTTAAATGTGAGATGGCGATAGAACAACCAATGTAAAAAAATCTTAATCAGTATAGTCAATGTTATATATTGTTAAATATACAAAATGTGAACAATAGTTATGGCAACATTGTTTCTATAGAATAAACCGTCAACAGTTATGACTTCTTGAGAAAAAAAAAAGGTATCTCCTCATATTTTAGGTTTCACTGCGCAATTTTCATATGGTACGAGATTTTGTGATTCAAGTGACTTACACATGCGTATCAAATGTGATAACTCGAACATTTCTTTAAATCACTGCTAAAATGGTAAACAATACCTTTAATATGTTATAAAAATTGTACACTACACCCTATTGATGGTGTCTGCATGGAGAAGACGCCTCATTATGCAATAACAATGTCATGGGCATGCTCCCTACCAGCTTCAGAGGACGTGGGAAACTAAGCCTGAATTCACAATAGCAAAATCACTCTCAATTTGGCAAGGTATATGGTATAGGCAGGGATGCAAGAGTACTTGCTGAAAAAAAAGTCTGAAAAAATCAGAAACTTATGGGAAAAAAGTCTAGAAATGTCTTTATAACCTACATGTATGAATAATTCAGTGTTTCTGAACTGAAGAAAAAAAAAATCTGAAAAGGGGGGTTTGTGGAAGGGCAACAAAAAGTCTGAAGTCAGATTAAATTCACAGCCCTGTATAGTGCTCCTGGTGAACATTAATTTTCTTCAAAAATAAACTTTGTACATCTGCACAAGAGCTTGGATTTTCATCCAACACAATGTTGTGACAGCTGACACGCAATAGGCCTACAACTGTAATAGTACAGGCTGTGATAGACCGCATATTTGATATAGTTTCAAGGGCAGTGGTGAATCATTTTTCACATAATGACACATTAAAGGAGTTAACATTCACACAAGAACCCAAACATTCAATACTTGGAATGGAATTTGACATTATTCTTTTTTTATGGGGGGGGGGGGTATTCTTTTGACACTGATAGATTTCCTGTATTGAGGCCTAAGTCTTCCCAATTTTCTTTCCATATCATAAATGATAACTGAATTACCACCTAAGCTCAGGCACAATAACTTGTTACTTGCCGGAATCAGGCGTGGCAGGAATATACCTAAGATGGCGATTTTCCAAGAGCGATTTGTGAAAAAAAAAGAGAGATTTGGCCGTCAGTGGTGTTACATGGGAGAAGGTGGCCATGATGTACACAGTAAAAAATGAATTCCGTATTGTGCTGATGCACTTGCATAGTCTGTATACATTATGTGATCACTCTTCGTCAGCTTCATGCTTAAACAGCAGGTGTTTTAAACATGACATATTTGACTTTAGTTAGGTAGTATTTCCGAGATCAACGGATGATGTCCCTCCAGTGCTCGCTGTTCTCTATTACACTCGTAATGTCCTTTGTGTCATGCAGACCAGTGTCATTTCTGAGTGTGTGTAGAACAGGGATAATGTGACTTACACCCCAGGGGAGATACCATTCTCTCTGTATGTATCGCCTTCTGTGATGTTTTCCTTTGCTATCTGGAGTTCCTTTAACGTAAAATGGTCTTCTGATATATCCAGGTCGACGATGACTTGCTTGACCTCTCCAATTTTCGGTGTAAGAAGTGGTGGCTGCCCCAGCAGAACCTTGAAGTGGACTTGCTATTTCCTCTTTCTGTCCTCAGGGTTTGTTCCATGGATCTGATTTATGCACCCACTCTTTCTCCGTGTTATCTCGTTTATCAACCTCCAGCTTTCTTTACTCTTACATCTGCCAGTTACTGCATTCTCTACTTTCCTGATCTGTCAATAGCTCCTCATTAATCTTGGTGTAGGTGGCATTGAGCTAACCAGTTCTCTCGTCTACTTGCACCCTGTTGTTCTCTGTTGGACCATGATGATATTGATCTTTGTCTGCTCTAAGAAGTTTCATGGCTGCACTAACTCTAGGGTCCACTGAATCATTTTCCCTATACTCTTCTTTTCCTTTTTTTGTATCATGATCTTGTTAGCTTCTGCTATGGCCGAGACAAAATTCCCATATCTCTGCGACACCCTGTCTGTCGCACTTTCCATGGTGTCATTTTCCTTGCACAATGCACTGGACCTGTTCTTTTAATACTTCCACACTGTATTGCTTCTGGAGTTTAGTGTCTTCCTTGGAAGCTTCCCAGTCATACTCAACTCTTTTAGGTTCGGCCTTGACATTTCTCAGACTTAATCTTACCTCAGCCATGACAAGTCTGTGGTCGCCTCCAAGTGAGTTGAAGAAGTCATATGCTTCGGTGTTCATTATACACTGTTCTTCCATTTCTTCCATACAAGAATGAAGTCAATCTGGGACTTGGGAAAATGCATGTCAGACAGGTAGGTCCACTGTGGCACATCTTCCCTGTTTTGATTCTTCCTGTATCTTATCCCTGCACAATTCCTCATGGAACTCCTCAGTTGTATCGCAAGGATTATTGTAGGCCACTCTCCTCAAATAGATGGCCAGGTTCTCTCTCTTGTCTGTGTGCTGATCTTGGTGGCTCTACAGCATGACAGGACTGATTCTCTTTTCTGTTTTGGTGTTTGGTAGTTCGTCTTAGAATTGATCGATCCATCGTCCGCCGGCCCTACACGGATTGTCGCCCCCGGCTCGGGGCGACAATCCTTGACGAAGTTGGCGTCACGGATTGTCGACCCCGTCACGGATTGTCGTCTGGCGACAATCCGTGACGAGGGCTGGCGGCAAGGATTGTCACCAGCCCTCGAAGCACATTTTCCTGGGTAATATTGTTCTGGACATAGTCACTGAAATACTAACACATAACTTACATGGCTACATCCATGCAAACATGCCATGTAAAAAGTCATGGTGAGGTTTCAAGGAAGTGTGTATGTGTGCGCGCACATGATAATTTAGTGTCCGTTTGTGTGTGTGTGTGTGTGTGTGTGTGTGTGTGTGTGTGTGTTTGTGTATGATGGACGAATGTGTTTGTTATGTCAGGTTTTTGCGTATGTGTTTTTTAGCTGCGCGTGGGGAGGGATACCTAGCAAGCTGTTGCTGGCATAAACGTTGATATTGAATTTATCAGCAGCTTTGACTTTGATGAGTTTGTTTTGCGGATTTTTATATGAATTCGGAGTGGTGCTTGCGTGCGGTCGGATGCTGCTTTTCTGCATACGGTCCATTATGTCTTATGAATCAACATTGGGAAGTCGTTTCATCAGGAAGGAAGGTGGTATCGGTTCGGATGTGTGTGTATGTGGGGAGGGGGTAACATTTCGTTATTGCAAAGTTCGTTATTCTGAAGGCTCTTTAGTCCGAAGGTTCTTCATTCCGAAGGTTCGTTATTCCGAATTTCATTTTTGGATCAACGAACCTTCGGAATAACGCCACAAACGTTCGGATTAACGAACCCTTTTTCATTTTCGGATTAACGAACCTTTAGGTATAGGGAATCGTGTGTTTCGGATAATGAACCTTCGAAAAGAAACGAACCTTCGGAATAACGAACCTTCGTGTGTGTGTGTGTGTGTGTGTGTGTGTGTGTGTGTGTATGTGTGTGGGTGTGTGTGTGTATGTATGTGGGTTCGTGAATGTGGGTGTGGGATGATTTAGGTTTTGGTTAATCAGGGGTTGGTAGGTTGGGGATTGGATTTGAAGAAGGATAGTTATAAATGGTATGACAGATTTTGGTAGGATTTTATATTTAGAATAGATGTAAGCCCTAGATTTGTTTCGGTTGGGGGGGGGGGGGTGGTCGGGAATTTTATGACTGATTTCATTCTACATTTGTATAATGTTTTTGTGTGTTTTTTTTTTTTTCATGTGGTATGCCCTTGTAAAGTAAGAAGGTGTTACATGATCCAAACCAATATATTCAAGGGATATAGGTTTGGTAGGGCCCTACATGTCAAAACTTTCTCGTGAAGAAATTGTTAGCAGGATTGGTCTATAATCGAGTTATCTATGTTGAAGTGAGATTATTTTTAGTATAAATTGACGAATGGATTTGTTTGTGTTTCGAATTGCCATTTCTAACTTTTTTGTTCATGTTACACCCAGAATGGGTCGATTTATGAATGATTTGAATGAAATCAATAAATATCAAGGAAAAAAAAAATTTTGAGTTGGTTTATTTGCAGTATGAGGATTTGTTTGAGTGTTTGTTGATGTTTGTTTGTATTGCGTATGTATTAGCGGTGTGCATATGGCAGTTCGTTTGTGCTAAAATCAACTAACGATTGACACATTATTTACGGCGTGTGGATATTATTCGCTCATACCAAACTTATTCTGGGACAAAGAATAGTGGTATGGACGTTGTAGTTAAGACTGATGGAAGAATATGACAGCAGTGAAAAAATGAAAAAAAAAAAACAGATAACATATAGGGAGGGTACCTCCCTCGTATGTATTTCTCTCGGTCTCTCTCTCTCGTCTAGCCCGCGTCACCGCTGAAATTGACACACCCATACTATTTTTAGATCAACGCTGGTGTGACCTCTTTAAAGTTTAAACACGTGTTCATACACGCTGAAGGCATTTTCATTGCCACAGTAGCTCTGCAGCAGTTTCGGATTAACGAACCTTCGGAATAACTAACCTTCGGAATAACGAACAGCACCCGAATAGAACACCCCTCCATTTCCAAAATAAAAAAAAATTAAAAATGTAATACACATTCCACGGAGTGTAAAGTGGTTAAGACTTTATAGAAATACAGTCTTTCTCATTCTATATAGTTTATCGCTGCCCCACATCGTCCCCGGCCAGAAAACTAAATGAAATGATGGGACCCCATACCCTACCCAAGATGTGATTCGAATAACATACATTCAGAGAGTGCAAGAAAAATAAGTTCAGCACCATGGGTCAACGATGTCATCTGTATATGGGTGCCACGTAAAATGACCATTTTGTGGGAGAAATTTCATAACTCGACCATGCATCGGTTCTGCCACTGCATCACTCTGACTGTGTTGCAGTATTCCTTCAGATACAATGCGCTGCAGCTGAGCAACACGGGTAATGTAGTTTACCATTAGTCTCTATTCCTATGGGAGTTGAAAATGGAAAACGCCAAAGGACGCACTTGTCCGCAGCATCCGTAACTGCCCGTAAAGGTCCGTAAGCGATCGTAAGTGTTGTGACACGTTAACTTGCGGATTATTTCGGATACTTACAGTGGACGGGAATAAACGCAAATGGACGGGAGGTAAACTTATTTGCGGATAGTCTGCGTCCAAGCTACGGATCGTTACGTTTAGTTACGGGTAGTTACGTTTAATTACGGTTACTTGTGTAAGTCTGCATCCGTGGAGTCCCTCTGCGAAATTGTGAACATTTCAAAAATTTCGTAGGCTTGGCGCCGTCATTTTGCGTTTCTTTACGGATTAGTTACGGACAGTTACGCCTACATACGACCCTGCGGATGCCTGCGTCCACGCTGCGTCCCCCCTGCGTCCACTTATCCGTATCTATCCGCGTCGGACGTAACCCATCGTAAGGCACTGTGTGACTGGGGCATTACGTAGACACACGAACGCGCTCACACACAACACATATACGTAGGGCTTACGTAGCCCACGAACACCAAACCCCTCAGATACTCATGCAGGCACAAAACTGCGCCCACAAACACGCACCATCACATACCCTTTGATATACACATACGCCACTATATACCACATACACACGTACGCATAGAGGCGCACGTATGCACACAGACAAACAAACCACTACCACTATACAACCACCACACATGCACAGTTTCTACATATTGTATTATTATACTCAAACACACACACACACACACACACACACACAACTATACGGAAGCTCATACACAAGTCACTTATTGTACGCACCTACAAATCATACACAGCACATACCATGCAGCTCACAACAAACACACACACACACACACATACGTATAACTTACCAGTCATATATCCATCCCGTCAAAGCTTAACACCGGAGTAACCGCCCAGAGCCCGGGGCGACAATCTTTGACGGGGCGACAATCCTTGTCGTAACAAATTTTTTGCCATCATACATTGTCGCCATCGAGGTAAAAAATAATTGGGAACTGCACAAGCGTCACGGATTGTCGCCAGACGACAATCCGTGACGGGGGCGACAATCCGTGACGCCAACTCCGTCAAGGATTGTCGCCCCGAGCCGGGGGCGACAATCCGTGTAGTGGCGACAATCCGTGTCGCAACACATGTTTACTTTATTTGCAGTTTACAGTTCCAAAGTAGATTCACTGCATCATGCACAGTATAGTGACTGTAAATGTGGCTTATTTCCAGTCATGTGATATACATACATCTAATAACATTACCTGCAAAAGTCTGTTGAATATCATGTGTAGTCTTGGTCGGTAGAACAAGTTATATCCAGCATGTGGGAGGAACGTCCTGGACCATTTTCTCTTCTCCATCAATTCTGTATTCACCACCGCTAAATAGCTACACTGCAGGTACAGCATATGTTACAATTATCATAAGGGTGAAAAACATCTTTCAAGGACAACAGACAAATATTTTCCATAGAGAAGGCACGTGCTACAGCACCTGCTTAAAAAGGGACAATTATCCTCTACTAGTATTTGGAGTGACAATTTCGTGCAAAGCAAGGGCAAAGTGACAGATGACAGATTAAAGATAAAGGGCCTAAAGAGGGAATGTAAATGTCTTCTAATGAGGCGTGCAATTTACATTAGATACGTGTCCTTTTAAATCAAATAGATATACTACCATTGATTACTGAGCGAGACGTTTAGGTTACATAAAAAGCGTTGGACTTTGGTGACACCAGGAGCACTAACAATACGTTCTACCCATAAATATTTGTGTGGGGGGGGGGGGGGACATAAAAAAACTCTGGAATGAGAGCATGCATGTACATGCTTTTTTACAGTTGTTCCTTTAATGTTAATGACTGAGATATGAGGCGATAAACTCCAGGGCGTTTCCAAAGGAAGCTTTTGCAAGCTGTCTGATGTTTATACACTGTAAAATTGATACGTAGTGTGCCTTTTGTCATCACATTTCGAGCCTTGAGATGTCCTTCCTTTGCAACTGAGCATAATAGTCAAGGCGCTAATTCCTGTAAGGGGCTTAATTAAGGAGTTCGTTCAACCCACCCCGCAGAAAAGGTTTGACCACACAGGGTGGTAGATGGGACCTCCATGAACATCCCCAGGTAGTATGTGATTCCAAATTGTGGTGTCAGTAGAATTTTACTGGCCACTTTTCATCATTATTTGTTGGATCAAACGTAATAGAGTCTGCGCACACCAAGACTATTACACGCACCACTAGCACTGTTACAGGCGCCAGTGCCAGTGCTTCGTGTAGTAGTCTTAGCGCACACATACTTTTTCTTCGACAAACAAGGGGTTTTACCTGCAAACTAACATTTCACGCCAAGCTGTGGTCGGTGTAGTGTAGTTTCTAGCCGTTTTTATTTCGTCTTTATTTCTCCGAGTTGAAGCTAGCCGAGTGAGAGCGCATACCCAGTGATTGTGACGCCCGAATCGCAATCACTGGGAATGTGCACTCACTCGGCTTAGCGCAATACAGCGGGCTCTCCACAATACACAAGCTGCAACTCAGAGAAATAAAGACGAAATCAAAACGGCTAGAAATTAAGGCTAGGGTCGGTGACGCTTGTCGCTATCAGGGCACTAAAAATGACAAAATTATCACAGTTTTTGCATTTATTTCATAAAGAATTCATTAAAACTGCATAGAACTATATATGTACATGTTGCTAGAGATGTCAGCAATACATTGGGATTCATTGCAAGTTATAATATTGTGCATGGTTACCATGGTAACCGGATACCTACAGGTGATTGGTAACCCCCAAAATGCCTCCTACTGCTGCAAACTTTGATTTTCGTATTTTTTAGATACAATTAAAAAAAAGTTTTTTTATTGATTATCGTAAAATAAGTATTTTCCTGTTGCCATGGCAACCAGTATTATCCAATCAGGATTCAGCTGTCAATAACTCAAAAACTAAGGCCTATAATTTCAAAAAGCTCCATAAGCATTACCTTCCTTCTGCATAAGTGTACCACATATGTGAAGAATATATTGAAGCATTCTCAAGTTACAGCAAAATTTGTAAACAAAGGCATAATAAACGGCCACTGAAAGAAAGATATCATTTTTTTGAATAGTAAAATGCATGAAAAAGTTGCATCCGTCGTACTTTCCACACAAATTTGTATAGGCAAATGTAGTTTTTAGTAATGTATGGACACAACTTTCCTTAAAAATATAGGTGAATACAGAGAGCAAAGCCAATTATATTCCAAGGTTAGCTCTTTTGAGTATTTACAGAGTGATGGTTATTCAAAACAATTCTGGAAAAGAGCAGAGGAAAGCATTTGATTGTTCACGTTCTTAAAGGAAGTTTATCCAAGAATGCAGAAAAATTCCTTTCTAAAGAAGGAATATACACGTGCACTGGATTATCCATCAAAGAATTAAGCATACTTTTTGTGTTCGTTAGCTATTGTAAACAAAAAATAGAATAATATGAAAAATCATGATATGTAAATTTGTATCAAAACGTGCAGTAATGAATTAATGTTAAGGAGAGAATTACGGGGAAAAAATCTTGAGCGTCTTTTCCCTTTTATCCAGGCTAATTTTACAGTGTTAAGGTAGGTACTTTAATATCCGATCTACAATGGGTGATGTGCACGAAAGACAAAAAAAAAAAACCCAAACAAACAAACAAACAAACAACCTGTCTAAATTCCAGATATATATATATATTTTTTTTTGGGGGGGGGGGGGTTACCAATCACCTATAGGCATCCGGTTACCATGGTAACCATGCACAATATTATACCTTACAATGTATCCCATTGTATTGCTGACATCTCTCGCAACATGCACATATGTAGTTTTAAGGCGTTTTGATGTATTCTTGGTGAAATACATGCAAAAACTGTGATAACTTTGTCATTTTCAGTGCCCCAGTAGCGACAAGCGTCACCGACCCTAGTCTTGATTTCTAGTCGTTTTTATTTCGTCTCTATTTCTCTGAGTTGCAGCTTGTGAATTCTGCAAAAGCCCCTGTATTGCGCTAATCCGAGTGAGGGTGTATACAAAGTGATTGCGACAAAAACAGTTCGGGCGTCGCAATCACTGGGTATGAGCGCTCACTCGGCTTGCTTCAAGTCGGAAAAATGAAGGCGAAATTAAAACGTCTGGAAACTACACTACACCGACCCCAGGTTGGTATGAAAATTTAGTTTGCAGACAAAAACCCTTGCTTGTCGCAGAAAAAGTCTGTGTAGGCTAAGACTACTACACGCGCCACTGGTATTGGCGCACGTAGCAGCGCTGGTGGTACGTGTAGTAGTCTCAGCGTGCACATACTTCTTCTCGAAGAATAAGGTCTTGTCGCAACTAAAGTGGCCTGCAAAAATTGTATTGATACCACAATTTGGAATCACATACTACCTAGGGGTGTTTTAGAGGGTCCAACCGACGACCCCATGCAGTCAAACCTTTTCTGCGGGGTGGGTTGAACGAAGTCATTTTTTGAGGGTCCCTGCGCCTTGACTATAAGACTTTCCTGGGTGAAGATCTACGTCGAAATATAAGAAGATTAATTATTGATTGCGCTAATATCATCTCATACATTTTACAAACTGCTTCAAAATACTCAACACACACACACACACACACACACACACACACACACACACACACAATATTTTTGCATAGTACAGATATCATGCACCAAACACGTGAAGATTGATAAACGACTAGTCATCATTCGATTACTCTGAGGGGCAGGTGAGATGCTGTTCGAAATATATGCCTTGTACATTAACAATGTTTAAAATAGTTTACAATTATTCTAAAGGCATAATTTGCCATTTGCAGATGTAACAAAAACCCAGCAGTATTACCTCAAAGTAGTTCTAAAATGTCAGTTAGGGATTGAAACAACCTATGTACAATTTTGAATCAGTATTTCGATGTCAAGTATTGTTAGATATGCAGAAGATGAACAATAGTTATGATGAAAATGTTTCCAGATTAAACCGTCTACAGTTATGGTTTATAAAGAAAGATAGTGATATCTCCTAATATTTTAGGCTTTATTGCGAAAATCTTATATGATAGGATGTGTTGTGATACAACAGACATACACCTAATGCATCAAATGTGATATCTTGAGCATCTTTTTTAGATTACTGCTCCCAAAGGTAAAGATTCAAGATTCCAGTCATTTATCATTGTGCACTAAGGCACACAAATCTTCTCAACAGTTTCCATTTCAAAATTTCACATATAAAGGAAAATAAATATATATGTTTACACAACTGAAAGGCAAGTAGCATAACACTAAACGGGATCTTTAACCCCTAAGTCAAATAAATGAATAGGTGAATCCCATTATATTCAATGTTCTCGGTATCATCATGTTTTGTGCACATGATACACATGCACTTCTCAAAATCTCCTCATGGACCAGCCTGATATTAGGTTGGAAATATAAATGAGGAGTGTACCGTTACCTTAATGCCACAAGCTGGAAAAAGCTTGACATCGCAGGATCGACTTCGCCTCAGAATTCAGCCATGAGGATGTACACTCTATAAACGTAAACCTGAGCAGCATAGTACACAGAAAGGATTGGACAGTATGGACAGGGAGGTGGTATGGATGGACTTCGTCTTCCGAGCGACCTTCTCACATCAGACACCTGCCAAATCAATCATTGATTCTGTTGAGAAAGAAAAACATAACACAGTGTAATGATCATGAGAAGTGAAATAAGATCAGGCAATATGACAAAGCAATCACTTATCCACAATTAAATGATGTATCCACAGAAGTTTGAGTGCAAAAGAAAAGGGTTTATCATGATCCTTCAAAAGAAAAGTGATGTCATGTAGAACATCGTAGCATGTCAATATCTACAAGAGTACGGTAACTAGCTGCCAGTAGAGTAGACTATGTACAGGTAGGTCCAACCACTCGGTAATTGTGCATGCTCCACCATAATTTACAATGAAATAACTTATCCACAGAGAAATCTGCCTCAGCATATATATATATATATATTTTTTTTTGTGAGGGGGGGGGGGGGGCTCTTATTGACTGTATGGTCGGTAGTTGAAGGACCCACCGTTTTACCAAACTTACAATTAAAGAGGCACCGAGCAAGGGGCAGATTTATCGATCTAGCTCCACCATGACTCTCAAGATAATTTGTACTACTCAAGTGAAGTGTTTGTGATCCGTCATAAATTTGAATCACGATTGGAGGTTGGCGCAACTAGATTTCTACACCAAGAAGGTTCTAGAGTCTACTTCTTTAGCAATGTTGAATGCGATCAATCCAGCTACTAATAGTATGGTAAGTCTACTACTGTACTACCTTTTTTAGATCGACCGCCCTTGCGTAATGGCTTTCTCGCGTACAAAATGAAAAGTACGGTTGAACATTCGAACATAAATTCAAATGAAGAGAAATGAGGAGGGTACAGGTAAATAACCTGAGGAAACAGGGAAGGGAAAAATGAAGAAAATCCCAAATAGTAATACACATAATTGGCGTTAACACACATTTGTCACTCACCCCTAGATTCTACACTAGATTTGCATGTTTTATCAATGAAGAAGTAAACTAGAAAAGGCGGTCGACTTAAATAATGAGCTTGCACCGGCGCAAAGTAAAAAAGAAAAAAAAATGTCACTTGCGTTTGTCACCGAGAATTCTGCACGTATGATAGGCCTATACAATCAACAATATGAGGCCGTGCTATGAATCTGCGCTATTGCGTACAATGGGAAAATGAATTCAACGTGTCAGAAACTAAGGAATATTCTGTAAGCAACGAGGTATTAGACTCCTAGAAAAAGAAGTAGCCAATGAGTAGGGCGTAGTAGGTCCGCACAATACTAGATCTAGTGTTTTCTACTTCTGTACTTATGGCATTAAAGGACAAGTTCACCTTACATGTGGATTGAGTGAAAGCAACAATATTACAAGAACACATCAGTGAAAGTTTGGGGAAAATCCGACAATCCGTTCAAAAGTTATGAATTCTTAAAGTTTCTGTGCAATCACGCTGGAGGAGAAGACTACTACAGTGTATGATGTCACATGCGTACAACAATATAAGGAAAATAAAAAGAGAATTTCACAAAACTTGACGTTTTGAATAAAGTACACATTTCTTCGACATGTTACTGACTTACGTTAGGGGTAATATTATTTCCCCTGACATCTGAAAGAGAGAAGTCGAGTGTTCTTTTATCATGTGAGAAAAGTGAGAATATCTTGAATTTTCTTTATACTTTCTTTATATAGTTGTACTCATATGACTTCACAAGCTATAGTAGTCTTCTGATCCAGCCGTGACTGAGCAGAAACTTCAAAAATTCATAACTTTTGAACGGATTGTCCGATTTTCCTCAAACTCTCATTGATGTGTTCTACTAATATTGCTGCATTCATTCAATCCACATGTCTATGAAGGTGAACTTGTCCTTTAAAGACAGACCGATAAATCTGCCGCACCTCATCTATTCAACGGTCGCTAATATGGGATAGAAGACGTACGCCACCGAACAAAAGAGGCTGATTTATCGGTCTACAGCTAGCTAAGGTTAGGCAGGTGTATTTGCAACATCTATCATTGATGTTACATTTGATAGTCACATCAGTACATTGTAAGTAAATTACTATACAGTTGAGTGTCATTTTTTAATACCCCCGCTTACTTGATCTTCGATCTTACAGTTTAGACAGTGTCTAAGTACAACGCAGTGTCTTCTATTTTTTAGGCGCCTAATAAAAAGATCGGTTGCTCACATTTTTACCTCCATTAGATTTAGTGACTCATGGCCCTCAATGTCGAGGATGATGCCATCTCCAATCAATCTCAGTTATTCAAACATTTGTAGGATTTGAAACATTCATTAATAAACAGGATAGAACATTCGTCGCTTTCAATAAAGTAACGATAATTTCAAGTGTCTTTTCCTGCCTTTATATTGTTTACGTCCAGACACAGACAGATTGTCCGTCGCCATGAACGGACGAGTCTTATTTAAGCTCCATTTACCAATAGCTTGTGCGTGGTAAAATAGTCGAAAATGTTCTTCTTTCGTCTCTGTTTCTTAAACCGCCAGTAACCTTGTGGACTTCTGCTCAATTCTTATACGTCCCTCGCCAGAATTGTACATATTTCGCGAGTTTGCCTGATTTTTGTGTGATTGTGCAGCTACCAAGCAGAAGCCCAGCGTGATGAAGAGTAAACGTGGCGTCGAAGAGACAGCCTCAATGTATGTGAAGAAGTTCAGAAAGCTCCCATGGACAGCGATGTCATTGCCATTCTTGTGAGTAAAATCAAAACTATGCTTGTTGAAGAACTCACCACAATTATCACACAGAACGTTGGTGAACACTTGAAAGAAAGCTTTGACTTTGAATGACGTCGAGAAGTGATAAGATAGCAAGACCGGAGAGAAAAATTGAGCAAACGAAAGAGCAGCAGGAGGAGGAAGAACAGTACTCTCGGAGAAATTGTCTTGCATTTGAATGCCGTAAGTGAGTATGAGGGTGAACACACAAACAAGATCGTGAAGAAGAATTGGAAGTGAAACTTCAAAATAGCGACACTGACAGAACGCACCGCCTCGGCGCCAAAAAGGACAGGTCACGTTGAATTATGCTGCGGTTCACCAGCTAGACGTCAGGGATCGTGTGTACCAAGCCCCAAGGATCCTGAGAGATCTGCATGGAGATCCCATCTATCTACAAACACTACAGGAAATCCTGACCAGGTCGAGATCGGTCCTCTTTAGAGAATTCAAGCCCCCAGATTGGCCGCATACGTGTGCTAATCAACGGTGGACATCGCCTCACGTTGACGCAAAAGTCCCACATTGTCATGATTGTCAAGATATCTTTGTCGCCATGTATGAGGAACTGGCTATAACTATACTTGCACCCCCTTCTGAATTGCTATACACACTGCTGTAATCCAATGAGAGCCAGTTCACCTGTTATTCCTCATATACTTTATAGTGTGTTTTGTGTCAAGATGAATGGGACGAAGATCATAGACAATTATTTTTGTCTTCCTTCCGGTCAGCAGAATCTTCAAACTGCTAGGATGCAACCACTGTCGGGTAGTTCGTTATTGTGATTCATTGTTATCCCTATGCTATAGTTTCATCTCACCGTTCATGCTACGCGAGTCTATTTTGAATGGCCAGGGAGTGTCTCCTAGTAGGCCTACATAATCGACCTATCATATGTCACTACAGTGATTTGTGTCAAGGATCTAAACACAGCTTGTTTTAATTTTGCTTTACCGAGCTTGTGCCCTCTCCACTGTTGTGCAGCTGCCATATGGCATCCCGTATTACAATACTGATTCGTGAAGTGACTAGATTGCCCTGCACCAGAAATCTTTGTTGTACGAGGGACTACTCGCTTCCCTTCCCTGTTTCTATGTTTTCATTTTCTTTCTTTCTATCCTGCTGGTTTGATACTAGGGCACGATAGTTTAATTGTGAAATAGGAGATGAGAATTTATTTTGTTTCATACACGTGGTAAAAATATCGCTGTTTTACTTCCACCTTAGGTTACATTGCATTTATTTTTAGAAATCTTGGGATAGTTTTGTGATTGCCGTTATATACGTAATTCCCCCTTTTTTTACTGAAATTTTTTTCTTGTTTTCCTTCTTTGCATTTTTTCTTTCCCATAGTTCTTGTTTTGGTACTGCACTAATAGTTTTGTGTACGTTTTCAAATGGTACAATTATTTCCATGTTTCCTTTGTGCAAGAGGCGTTAAAAACCCCTTTTCTCATATTACTAAATACCAGTGATGCTCATTATAGCTTAGGGTGGAATACAGTAACCAAAGATCATTGAAAGTTAATGGTTGAATGACCTTGGTGGAATGTAACAAGTGTTTTTCATGTTTTGAAGATAATCCGGAGTACCATTTTCAAAACTGAATGCCATTTTGAATAAATCATTGAAAGGTTGACATTGTTGATAAGGGCCATGGGGTCAAATGGCGGGAGGAAAAGGTCGAGTGATAATGGTTTAGCTTTGAATGATTTTGAATTTTTGAAATTGATTTTGAAATTGAATTTATCTTCTTTTTTTTTGGGGGGGGGGTTCTTAGTAATTTGAATAAAATCTGGTTTAAAAATGTATGAATATCTAATATATTTGGTTTTTTATTGTTAAATTTTCGAACATGTTATTTTGATTTTGTTTACCGGTTATGTGAATTGTCATTTCATGCTGTTAGGGTGTAGAGTCGACATATTGTCGGAGTGTAGTGTTTCATAGCATGAGAGGTACTCTCGATCACCATGTCGACATTTTTAGTTTTATATTCTGATACAAACATATGTGTGTTCATAGACCTAAGCAAACCATGCATCCGACGCTCTTGAACACACTATCCTTATACCCAAATTACAGTTCGTGGAGTTCGTACGGCATTCGATTAGAATGGTTTAAAAATTACTTATCAAATAGAAAGCAATATGTATATTATGATCTGTCAACTCTAAAGTATTACCTGTACATTGTGGCATCCGGGTGCTGTTCGTTATTCCGAAGGTTCGTTATTCCGAAGGTTCGTTAATCCGAAACACACAAAATTTCTATACCTAGAGGTTCGTAAATTCGAAAATGAAAAATGGTTCGTTAATCCGAACATTTTTGGCACGATTCCGAAGGTTCGTTATTCCGAAGATTCGTTAATCGGAAAATGAAAGAGGGTTCGCTATTCCGAAGGCTCGTTTATCCGAAAATGAAATAGGGTTCTTTATTTCGAAGGTTCGGTAATCCGAAAATGAAATAGGGTTCGTTATTCCGAAAGTTCGTTGATCCGAAATGATATAGGGTCCGTAACGAACCTTCGGAATAACGAGCTTTGTTTCATTTTCGGATTATCGAACCTTCGGAATAACGAATCTTCGGACTAAAGAACCTTCGGAATAACGAACCTTCGGAAAAACGAGCTGTAGCCGTGGCATCTAAAAAGGATTCATATTGAGACCGCTACTATTTCTAGTGTATATTGTAAATGCTATTACAGATTAATTCATCTATGTCACTGCAATATGATTATATTACTTGCCGATGACACCGACAAATTTTGTTTCAATTCTATATATAGTCACCTATAAGAACTCTTAAAACTGAATATCCAAAATTACGTACATAGTTTAAGAACAATAGATTAATAGAGCAATTAACTAACAGATCACTCAACTTAAAAAGACAAACTTTAATTATGTTTTTATAAAAAGAAGCCTAAAATGAAATGCATCATTTTTATTAATTATCATATAAAGGTGGATGGTATATCATCAGAACAATCAGATCAATTTAGATAATCTCAGTACGGTGATGGCTCTGAAATCTATCAGACACAACGGACCCCATATTTGGAACTCTCTTCCTTCTGAAATTCGAAGTCTGAAGTCCATGTATTCTTTTGGAAAAGCTGTTTATAAAAAAAAAAAAAAAATGCTCTCTGGATATCAGTAAATGTGCTATGAATGAAATTCCTTCGGGCAAATATCGCTGTATCTAATCTGCTGTTAGGTAATCATGTAACCGACCATAAGCTGTAACTGTACCTTCATGAGAAAATTCTGCCATGCCTTGCTGATCAGTGATCCAGGTGATCAAACTCTGCATAAACCTTTAATAGCAAAAGCAGACAGACCTCTCCCTTCCTTCCTCTTTTCTTCTATCCTATCTCTACGCAAGTCATCAGTCCCTCCTATTTTTCGTATATGTTATGTATTATGTACGAGGGCTGCATGGAAATCAAGCCACGCTTAAAAGCTGTAGCCCTTCTCCGTTATTCGTTGTATCGCTGATAGGATAACTGTACATTGTAAAGGCAATGAAGAAACACTCATTTGTTAACTTTACTTATGTTTAGGTATATGTATGACACCAACCATGTGAGTATAAAAAACAATATATATGCACATGTATGTACAATAATAATGAAGGAACCAATAAATCAAATCAAATCAAATCAAATCAAATGTAACACAAATACTTTACTTTGATTGTTTTATTTTGCTTTGTTCAGATTTTTCTTTTTTGGTTTTGAAGTTTAACTGTGGATCCTATTTTTCTGTTTGTTTGTTTGTTTATTAGTTCAGAATAATTTGCAGATTATATAGGTTAGCTATGTGTAAAGTATAAAATTTAAAATATAATATGTATGTATTAAGTCACCTGTGACCTGTAAGTATCTGTCAATGTTCTTTAGAGGAAACATGTGTGGGCTCACATGTCTAAGGGAAATAGTGAATGTCTTTACTTTTGTGTGTCCTGAATCACATGTTGTCACCATCTATTTCCCTGTTTTTCTGTGCTACATGAACAGTATAGTGTGTTCTTTTGTAATATTCACCCCGGTGTTTGTTTCATGCCTCATAATTTACCTTCTAAAATAAGTTTTGGTTATGACGATATTGATAATAAACAGTTAAGAATATCATACTTTATATTATTAGACTTTAGTTTTACATCATTAATTCATCAATGACACAAGGGAAGGTACTAGATGCTATGGAAATCTCAAAAATAGTTCCGATTTTAAAAAAGAAAAAGGTAATGGGGAAGATGTCAATAATAATAGACCTATTTCACTTTCGCCTATTATATCTAAAAAAATTAGAAAAGATAACAATATTCCCGAGTTGCCGTACAAGTTTCAACATACCGCACGCGTCTCCCTTGACTTCTCCATCCAATGCATTCGACACGATTAACCATGCCATTCTTCTTTATAAACTTAGCCATCATGGTATACGTGAGAAGGCCTTGGAGTGGTTCAGAAGGTATTTGAAAGACAGAAAACAATTTGTTTTGTTTGTTTGTTTGTTTGTTTGTTTGTCTGTTTGTTTTTTACCATTATATTTTTTTTATTTCAGCTTACTGTGGAGTTTCACAGGATAGTATACTAGGACCGTTACTTTTTATCATTTAGGTTATTTTCGAAATCCTTCAAATATTGTCTCCTTTAAAATATTTGCAGATAATTCTAATATTTTCTTTTCTCATTCACATCCCAATACAGCAGTTGATATTATGAATGTAGAACTGAATGAAATAATGGAATGGTTAAGCGCTAATAGATTATCACTTAATTTACAGAAACCAGATGTGATGTTATTCAGTTATACAGTTGACAAATTACTGTGTGATGTAACTTTTGAAAATAAAGTTAATATACAGGTTTATTCTGTTAAATTTCTTTAATAGTCTAACAGTAGACTGTAAGCTCTCTTGGAGACAAAACATGATTGCATAGGCCCTATGCCGTATAATTCCTACCTTAAGTTTTTGAAAATATGTTTGATAAGAATAAAGATATTCATAACTACCCCCACTCGTCAAATAGAAGAGTATCATTTGCCCTCTTACTTGAACTGCTTTTTACTATATCTACAGTACAGTCAATTTACAATGGCCCAAAATTATGAATATCCCTTGAAAAAAATCATGGAAGATTCTACCAGTTTTAAACCATTTTAAATTGATTGAAAGAAATTCTTTATTACTTTTGATATATGGTGCCCCATGATTAGTTCACCAAAAGTGAATTTGATTCTCTTTTTTGCCTTGCATTGAGAATATACCCACTTGCCCTTCACTCTTCCTAACACCCCCCCCCCATTTTCTCTTCCTCTCTTTCCCTATTCGCTTCCGCTTCCTCATTCTTTTCTGTTCTTTATTGACCGACCCCACACCAAGGTGACTTTGTCTTGTACATGTTTGTATTGTCCAGCGCCAGTGTGACTCTGTGTGTGTATGTGTGCATATGTATGCATCATATTACCATCGATAATTTTAATGATTAGCGTATTTTTGCATTGTTTAATTAGTTTCGGTATATGTGTATTGTAGTTTTGTATAACCCTAATCTATACTCTTAACCTTACCTCTAACCAGTATTTAGACGGGGGTCATTGCCCTCTGGGGTTAATTACCCCAATACGATATTATAGCAATGTCAGCGAGGTGACTGCACTATTCTAAGTCCGCTTTTTAGCAGCCCCTCAATCTAATGATACAAGATATATTCCTACTAATCATGTGATACTACAACTTGTACGTTACAAGATTTAATATGCTATTATTTTGACGTTTGTATTATTCATGTTCGTCATTTGGAAATGAAAATAAAAATGGAATCAATTATTGTCTCATTGAATATTACATGTATTGTATGTTCTCTTCAAATAATGATTATAATGATTATGACGATGATAATAACTGTCATTATAATAAAGGTTTTCGCTTTCAATTTCATACTTTTGTCTCTCAAGTTCCCATTCCAAGCATTCAAATTTACGCATTCCCACGCTCACGGCACTAAATCAGCAATCAGATAATTATTTAATATCCGGTCATTCGAATTCACTATCGGACCACTCAAATTCGCTTTCGATTTAACCCCATTAAGCCCAAGCTATTTTGACCCCTCGCAGGCCCAAGGGGGGGGGGGGGGCACATTGTGCCCCCCCCCCTATATAACTTTTTTATTATTTGATGTATCATTGTCATATTTGGCACGTGGGTAGAGTAACTCATACTCTACATGACCGTACATTTGAATTTTCACAAGGTCACCCATGGAGGGCGCTATTTACAAAAATAGAAAGAAATACATAGGAAATACGCTAAAAACATGATTTTTCGGTATAATTTCTTTATCCCCATTACATATGTCTTATTATAGACCAATCATTTTCATATTTGCCACAAATGATAAGCAAGTGGAATTTTATTATTTGTTATGTTTGAAATTTCTCAAGGTCACCACATGGGGGCGCTATTCATATCAACATAGTGATACATTATGAGACCTGAGATGAAATGTTTGGGATGGGTACATGTATAGTTATGACATTTCATATTTGCATAATAGTGGAATTTTGAGATTGCAAATTGATAATATTATTATAAACTAATGATATTAGAGGCATAACTTGGGTGAAGGAATCAAAATAACTCAAAATATAAGGGCAATCTGTAGAAAATATTATTGTTTTCAATTATCTCTATTATATCTATTGTTTTATGCCTTTGTCACATAAAAACAAAGGAAATAATAAGAAAAACTTTCCAGAACCATAATTACTTCAAATTTTGCTTCTTCAAAAAATTTCAGCCAAGAAACACCCATTTCATACACTGTAATGCTGTTAAATGAAATGGGAACAGAAAAAAGATGCAAAATCTGACTGACATGGTTGTCAATTTATGGTTGCCATGGCAACCAACAACATCAAATCCAGCTAAATTATATATCAAAATGTTCGCAATAAGATTTTAGGAAAAGTCACCAAATTTGGTTGAAATCTGATTAAGGACGAAGGAGTGGCAAAAGAAAATCTGGTAGGGGGGCACAATGTGCCCCCCCCCCCTTGGGCTTTATAGGGCTAATAGAAGGGCACGCATTTGAGCAATAAACATTCAAATTCATCTCAAGCTAGCGACGGAATCTCGTCGGTCATTCAAATTCGTAAATAGGCAACCATTTTCGTCCATATAACTGTATTCAATTTAAAAAGAAGTCCTGAATTTAGTTAGTTTTGGGCTGTGTATGTGTGTCATTTTCATTTATTTAACTTCGAATATATTGGGATTTATGATGAAGATTATATATTTTGCAGCATAATATGTCCACCTGTTTATGCTTCACGAGAAGAAACAATATGAATACAGGCACATTAGGCACTGTATAGGCCTATGACGAGCATAATAGGGAAGTTTAATCGCCACCATCCGCAAAAAAAGGGGACAATTTCGCCTACATTAACACTGTTAAAATTAACATTGTATTTGTCCTTTTTGTTGTTTATTGCTATCTTTGAGTTTTACTTTTTCGGGAATATGCGAGATCATTGTGTATCAGTTTAGCTTAGAATTAATGCATGGTCATTGTGTGGGTAGTTTTCGTGCGCTGTCAGTATGCAGTATCATCAAGGAATATGATTAGTTTGTCGATTTGTTGTTTGGATGCACTGCTGATTGGACCTTACAATCTAAAAATCTATTGAGATGAAAAACAAAGAATACACGAGCTCAGATCAATGTAGAACCTTTAAACAATCATAATTACACTATATGCAAGCCTTAATTGGTTGTACATGCCCTTTCTCCTTTCTTAAAAAAGACTACTCCATTTTCCTCGTTAAATTGATTGCACGAAGTAGGAACTTGATCGCCTGAAAACTAAATTGAACGCTCCAAACAAGCTCATCGGGACTATCACATGACTATCGCGTGAATTTGAATGAATGAATTTTGAATGACTTTTTAATTACAATAGTATGAAATTGTCACTACAGCTATGTGTAGTGAGGTCTTAGCAATTTTATTGTTTTTGTGTGAAGTTACAGGCCAAGACTAACTATCGTAAACAGGTCTGAAATGGTCAGTCTAGGCAAACCCAAGGAGGAGATAAAGCCCTCCGTCGATCCCCAGCTAATGTAAACATTCCATAATAACCCCCTTGTTTTAACTCAGTGAAGGTGGTTGGTATAATGGGGAGGAGCCCCTTTTCTGTGCACTTCTGTATAGAGAAAGGCATTGCAGCAGAGGAAACCGTATAAGAAAGTTCTATACAGCATTCACTTGATGATCTCTGTGTTTCAAAGCCCGAATTCGGTAAGAACTGACATTTAATGCCTTTATTGTTACACAGTACATGCACTTTGTAGTCACTGTATACTCCATGTGTGCTTTCTATGTTGTAAGAAAGTTAGTTAGATGATGCAAACTATGTAAGATATTGGTAGACAAAGGAGTTGTGATTCAGGTGGATGTATATGCTCCCATGAGTGCTTGTCTTTGTTTGTATATGAGTAGTGCATGCATATGAGTAATGGGTGGCGAGATCAGGTGAGTGCTGTTGCTGTGTTAATTGTAGTGCTCAAACTTTCTGTCAGTAATTAGCATAGATGTCAGTGATTATTATGCACATGATTTAGCATCGTTTATAATCACAGATTTTAGAGTGAAATAACACTGGGATAAACAGGTGATGTTCAATATCCTCAGTCACTTTCATGCCTGTAATAATAGAGTTTACTCATCTTCTGTGGCATGTGAGAGAGTAATTATAGTTACATGCACTCTGTGTAGTCAGGTTATTAGTTATTGAGAGTGACAAACCTAATGTGATGAAAGGTGTAACATTCTGTATTTACAGGTGATATAATGATATTATTTGATATACAAATAAACACATTATCTCACAAACAGATGAAGGAAGTTAGTTCAAGAAATGAGAGGAATATATACATGTATGTATAATACATCAGCATTAGTGGGTATTCAAATCCCAATGGGAAGTCAAAACAGTTTGGATGATTATATTATATCTCAGTAAATTAGTTGGGAGAGTCAGAGTTATATAACATTTGATTAGGGTGTATTCAGATGGTTATTTGATAGCATATATCCATGTTGTTATAATGTTCAATAAGTACAGTGAAGTTAAATTCATGGTAATAATGCTGTTTATGATAACAAAGCCAGAAAGCTGTGATATAAATAAGATAAATTATTTGATAGTTTATTTTGGTTATTATTTCATGGAAATAGAAAGTTAAATTTGAATTATCAGTGTACGTTCACACATGATGAAGTTAACATTTAATATAGACTGATATGTGCAGATTTTAGTATTGCAGTTTTATTACCTTGTTACATGAGGGCAAACAAATACGAAGTGAGTCTGTATCACATCTATTTCAGATTATTATCTCCACTCCACTCCACTCCACTCCACTCAAGGTCGATGACAAGTTGGAATCAAGGATTAAACAGGATTTAATCGTATATCTATGTTTCCAGTGTCGTCTGTTGAATCTTATGGTGAATAATAATACAGGGCGTATAACAGAGAACGAAACTCCTCAGCAAACGAGGTCTTCGTGAGCTGAGGCAGCCACAATAATAATCGAAGGCAATCTAGCAAAGCAAGAACAGTAATTGCAATACAGTGCAGAAGTCTGCACTTCCTCTGTCTGTGTCAAACTTGTGTTGCTATCCATTGCAACAAGATGTCTGCATCACCCTCAGGTAGAAGTGAAGCAGCGATGAGTGACATCAGCTGCGTCAGTTCCGTTTCGAAAGCTTCAATCAAGAGCGAAAAGTTTGAGCTCAAAAAGAAAGAAGCAGCCCTGAAGGCCAGGTTGGCTTTTGCAGAAAAGGAAAGACAAGTCAAGCTTCAACAATTGGAAGAAAAAAGGAGGAAAATGAATGAGGAAATGCAGGCAGAAATGCTGAGACTGAAAGGGGAGGAAATGCTGCAGAAGTTGCAATTGGAGAGAGAAATTGCAGAAAATGAAGCAGTCCAGAAAGTGGTTGATGAGATGGGTGATATGCTTGGGATGGATCAGCCTGAGTTGCCAGGAGAGCAGCAATCTGGGAAAGAAAATGATCTGAGAAAGTTCTTGGATCATGCACAGTCAGATCAGCATCAAGCGCCATCTCAACAGAACCCGCCTTCACATGTTCAAGTGGAAACAGCGCATATTCATGCAGAGAAGCAACCCGAATCAGAGCAAACAGCGACTGCATTGGATCGAATCTCCAGTACAATGGAAAGATGTATGTTGCACATGGCAGATGCAAGCAGGCAACAAGGTGCCATCAGTCTTCAGCTGGCTGCATCTGGTCAATTGCCAAAAATAACGGTTCCAGTTTTTGCCGGAGATCCTCTCCAATTTCCGATGTGGAATAACGCATTTGATGCTCTGATCGATTCGAAACCGGTAGATCCCACTACGAAGTTAAACTACCTTGGACAATATGTGAGGGGAGAACCAAAGGATGTGGTCGACCATTACCTTCTCCTTGGAACTGATGATGCATACCAGAGGGCCAGATCTGTGCTGAAGGAGCGGTATGGAGACAGCACGCTAGTGAGCTGTTCCTACATGAACCGTCTGGAGAGGTGGCCCAAACTTAATGCTAGGGATGGTAAAGCTTTGAGAGAGTTCTCTGATTTTCTGGACAAGGTCACTGCAACCAAGGTCATGGTACCCAACCTAGGCATTCTGGACTACCCACAAGAGAACGCCAAGCTCTTGGCTAAGTTGCCGCACTATTTGGATTCGAAGTGGCGGGACGTAGTGCTGAAGAAAAAATCACAAGGTGGAAAATGCTGCTATCCAACATTCACAGAGTTTGCAAATTTTGTGAGAGAGGCAGCTGAGAAGGCCAACATGCCTGAGTTAGAGAGCCCGAGACATGATGTGCAGGGTAGAACCACAAGCAGCAACTCTGGGCGAACATTCTCCACATCTGGAACAACAAGCCGACCAAACACAAAGCACGGGCAATATTCCTCATGCCCATACTGCGAACAGGCACATCACTTGGATGAATGTCAAGAATTTCAGAAGGTTTCATACAGAGTCCAAGAAGGCTCTTCTTCTTTCAAAAGGGATTGTGCATGGGATGTGCAAAAACAGACGCCCATCTAGTGATAGATTGCACAGAGAGAAGGAGAATGCAAGGTGTGTGACTGGGAACCCACCTAGCCTGTCTCCATCGGGATGTGAAACCGCAGGGCTCAACCAATTGCACAACTGTGTGTTCCTTGCCAGACCAGGATGGTCGGGAGCACTGTATGATAGTTCCGGTCTGGGTGAGGCACAGAAGTAATCCTGGAAAGGAAGTGCTACAGTACGCCATCTTGGACGACCAGTCATTTCTGAGGGACTGCGGCAAAAGCTTGACATTGAAGGACCAGACACAACACTCCCTGCTTCACCAGAGATGAGGTCCCTGCAAGGCGCTCCCAGATCCCAAAGGGCCAGGTGCTGAGACGTTGGACTCATCTTGCACCCATAGCAGACCACCTGATTCCGTATAACCCTGCAGTGGAGGTGTCTCTACTCATTGGAAACAATTACCCCAGAGCCATCAGGCCAAGGGAGATCATCTGTGGTGGAGAGGACGACCCCTATGCGCAGAGATCTCTCCTTGGCTGGGGAGTCGTTGGGAGTGTCTGTCTGACAGCAACCAGTGACGAAGGAGTCTGTAATAGGATGACAGTGACAGAGAAACATCCTAGGTTCACCTTTTCCAGCAAGGTAAAAGAGGTTTTCAGTGCTGAGAAGGTCCTCCAGGTCCTTGAACAAGACTTCAAGGAGACAGACTCTAAGGGAGAGCCCTACTCAGTGGAAGAGACCAAGTTCATGGAGATCCTGGAGAAGGGTGTTCAAAGATGTGAGGACGGGCACTACGAAATGCCATTGCCACTCAAGGCTCAGGAGCCAAATCTCCCAGTCAACAAGCCCCTCGCAATCAAGAGATGGAACCAGTTGTCAGCCAGACTGAGGAAGAACCAACAGTTCTGCGATGATTACAGAGCATTCATGGATGATGTCATCCAAAACTATGCAGAGAGAGTGCCGACAGAGCGTCTAGGAGTCCAGAAGAGAGTGAACTACATACCACACACAGGTGTGTATCATCCTAGAAAAAACAAAATCCGCGTGGTTTTCGACTGCTCTGCGAAATATCAAGGTGTGTCCTTGAACGACAATTTGCTGCAGGGACCAAATATGATGAATAGCCTTCTGGGCGTGCTTTGCAGGTTCCGCAAAGACTACATCGCTGTGACTGCAGACGTGAAAAGCATGTTTCACCAGTTCTACGTCACTCCTGAAGACAGAGATCTGTTGCGATTTCTCTGGTGGGAAGATGGGAACCCAGAGCGGCCTGTGGTAGAGTACCGCATGAAAGTTCATCTTTTCGGCGCAGCAAGTTCACCAGGCGTAGCAACATTTGGGTTGCGGCGAGCGGCAGATGATGGTGAAGGAGAATTCGGATTCTCAGCAGCCGACTACATCAGGACAGACTTCTATGTAGACGATGGCCTTAGATCTGAGCCAGATGTTCCTTCAGCGATCCAGCTCCTGAAAAGCAGCCAGGGACTTTGTGAGAAGGCAGGGTTACGTCTTCACAAGATAGCCTCAAACAGCCAGGAAGTGTTGGAGAGCTTTCCACTAGAGGACAGAGCCATCGACACTGAGAGCCTTAACCTTGACAAAGGCCCCCAGACAATAGAGAGAGTCCTTGGAATTGTATGGTGCATCGCGAATGACATCTTTGGCTTCAAGATTGAGCTCAAGGAACGCCCCTTCACCAGGCGTGGCGTTCTTTCAGTGGTCAGCTCAATTTATGACCCGTGTGGCTTCCTGAGCCCTGTCATGTTGAAGGGGAAGCAGATTTTACAAGAGCTCTGCCGATGGAATCTAGACTGGGATTGCCCGATGCCAGATGACCTTCAACCGTGCTGGGAAAGGTGGCTGAATGATGTACATGAGCTAGAGAAGCTCAGGATACCCAGGTGTTTCAAACCAAGCAATTTCGGGGAGATCCAGGCTGTGGAACTTCATCATTTCTCCGATGCGAGTCAAACAGGATATGGGCAGTGCTCATACATCCGACTTGTGGACGATCACGGGAAGACACACTGTACACTAGTGCTTGGCAAGTCCAGAGTGACCCCTTTGAGACCCATTACAATTCCAAGGCTGGAGTTGGCAGCAGCAACAGTTTCTGCAAAGACAAGCTCATTCCTAAGATCCGAGTTGAAGTATGCTGACATGAAGGAGTTCTTCTGGACAGACAGCCAGGTTGTACTCGGCTATATCAAGAACGAAGCCAGGCGGTTTCACGTGTACGTGGCCAACAGGGTACAGCTCATCAGGGACCATACCAATCCTGACTCATGGTTCTACGTAGACACTACTCAGAATCCTGCAGACAAGGCATCTCGAGGCATGACAGCTCAGCAACTCACTTCCAACGACATCTGGTTCAGAGGGCCCGACTTCTTGTGGAAGGATGGAGTGTTCCAGCCGACCGCAGAAGATTCCTGCACCATCGATGATGATGACCCCGAAGTGAAACGTGCAACTGCCCTGAAAACACAGCTGGAAGAGAGGATAGGCCACTTGGAGTCAAGTCGCCTTGAGTGCTTCTCTACTTGGCACTCAGCCAAACGAGCAATCGCACACTGCCTGCAGTTGAAGGAGAAGTTGAAAGGGAGACACGATCGAAAGATGACCACTGGAACAAGGGAAACGAGAATTCCACCCATAACAGTGGCTGAGATGCAAGAAGCGGAAAGAGTTATCCTAAGGAGTGTACAGCATGAGCACTTCCATGAAGAACTGCAGGTACTGAGAGGTCTAGAGAACACTGGTGAAGTGGTGGACAGAGGCCAAGTCCGCACAAGAAATGCAGCAATCAAGAAAACCAGTGCCTTGTTCAGGCTAGACCCATTCCTAGACAGTGAGGGAATCATCAGAGTTGGTGGTCGGATAGATCGCGCCAACATGTCCAAGGACGTCAGACATCCCATCATCCTTCCTCGTAAGTGTCACATTAGCACGCTGTTGATTCGTGACTGTCACCAGAGAACCCAGCACATGGGCAGAGGAATCACCCACAATGAGCTGCGCCAGAAGGGATATTGGGTGATAGGAGGCACATCAGCAGTGTCACAATGCATTTCCTCTTGTGTGATCTGTAGAAGGCTTCGAGGTCAGCTGTCCCAGCAGAAGATGGCAGAGCTGCCAGAGGAAAGGGTAGAACCCTCACCACCATTCTCCTACTGTGCAGTTGATTACTTTGGGCCATTCCTGATCAAGGAACGACGCAGTGAAGTAAAGAGGTATGGGGTGCTGTTCACATGCATGTCGTCCAGGAGTGTCCACCTGGAGACAGCAAATAGCCTCAGCAGCAGTGCCTTCATCAACGCGTTGCGACGCTTTATGAACAGGCGTGGATCTGTGAGGGTGTTGCGGTCTGACCAGGCTACAACCTTTGTTGGGGCACGTAACGAGCTGAGGGAAGCCTTGTCAGAGATGGACCAGGAGAGGGTGCGAGAGTATCTGTTGGAAAACGGATGTGACTGGGTACCATTTAAGATGAATGTGCCCCATGCTTCCAATATGGGAGGAGTATGGGAAAGACAGATTCAGTCAGTACGTAGAGCACTTGAACCCTTGCTGAAGTCAGCTGGTAGTCAACTGGATGACGAAGCATTCAGGACCTTCATGACGGAAGCTGAAGCTATCATCAACTCTCGGCCTTTGACAACCAGTAACTTGTGCGACAGCGAAGCTCCAGAGCCGTTAACGCCACACCATCTGCTGACAGCCAAGCCAAAAATAATTCTCCCACCCCCAGGAGTCTTCCAGCGGGAGGACATCTACTCACGGAAGTGGTGGAGACGTGTGCAACACATCTCCAATGAATTCTGGATGCGATGGAGGAAGGAGTATCTCCAAGGGCTGCAGATGCGGCAGAAGTGGCAACGCTCTGGCGAAGATCTTCAGATCGGCGACATCGTCATCTCCAAGGAGAATGATGGACACCGCTACCAGTGGCCCTTGGCTCGAGTCATCAGTGTCTACCCAAGTGCCGATGGGAGAGTGAGAAAGGTGAAGCTTCTGATGTCTGATGGACTGTTAGATCACAAAGGTAGACGCACAAGTCCTGCTACAGAACTCGATAGACCTGTAAATAAGCTAGTGCGACTTCTCTCTGCCCCCCTCTAGTCGAACAATTTGCTCTGTGGTCTTCACTTCCTTGGTAGTACATGGTGTAAGTGTCATGCGAAAGACACAAAAGAATCCCCATCAAGGAGCCAACACAGCCTCAATATTAAGCCACAGATTGAAAACGATAGTATCAATGTATGACAGATGTTTGTTTGAGTAAAAGAGAAGACCTTCTACTGTGACCAAACAAAGAGTTTATATCGCTAATTGCACTTGATAAAAGTTATACATGTGTTAGAATTAGAAATATTGGCATGTTTGCTGTCCTATGGTTTTTCGAAGTAGCCTTGTACAATATCATAAGTGATGTAGAATGTCATGTTGCAAATCAAGAGTGCTAGTAAATGACAACATCATTTAAAGGAGCCATGTCACTACAGCTATGTGTAGTGAGGTCTTAGCAATTTTATTGTTTTTGTGTGAAGTTACAGGCCAAGACTAACTATCGTAAACAGGTCTGAAATGGTCAGTCTAGGCAAACCCAAGGAGGAGATAAAGCCCTCCGTCGATCCCCAGCTAATGTAAACATTCCATAATAACCCCCTTGTTTTAACTCAGTGAAGGTGGTTGGTATAATGGGGAGGAGCCCCTTTTCTGTGCACTTCTGTATAGAGAAAGGCATTGCAGCAGAGGAAACCGTATAAGAAAGTTCTATACAGCATTCACTTGATGATCTCTGTGTTTCAAAGCCCGAATTCGGTAAGAACTGACATTTAATGCCTTTATTGTTACACAGTACATGCACTTTGTAGTCACTGTATACTCCATGTGTGCTTTCTACGTTGTAAGAAAGTTAGTTAGATGATGCAAACTATGTAAGATATTGGTAGACAAAGGAGTTGTGATTCAGGTGGATGTATATGCTCCCATGAGTGCTTGTCTTTGTTTGTATATGAGTAGTGCATGCATATGAGTAATGGGTGGCGAGATCAGGTGAGTGCTGTTGCTGTGTTAATTGTAGTGCTCAAACTTTCTGTAAGTAATTAGCATAGATGTCAGTGATTATTATGCACATGATTTAGCATCGTTTATAATCACAGATTTTAGAGTGAAATAACACTGGGATAAACAGGTGATGTTCAATATCCTCAGTCACTTTCATGCCTGTAATAATAGAGTTTACTCATCTTTTGTGGCATGTGAGAGAGTAATTATAGTTACATGCACTCTGTGTAGTCAGGTTATTAGTTATTGAGAGTGACAAACCTAATGTGATGAAAGGTGTAACATTCTGTATTTACAGGTGATATAATGATATTATTTGATATACAAATAAACACATTATCTCACAAACAGATGAAGGAAGTTAGTTCAAGAAATGAGAGGAATATATACATGTATGTATAATACATCAGCATTAGTGGGTATTCAAATCCCAATGGGAAGTCAAAACAGTTTGGATGATTATATTATATCTCAGTAAATTAGTTGGGAGAGTCAGAGTTATATAACATTTGATTAGGGTGTATTCAGATGGTTATTTGATAGCATATATCCATGTTGTTATAATGTTCAATAAGTACAGTGAAGTTAAATTCATGGTAATAATGCTGTTTCTGATAACAAAGCCAGAAAGCTGTGATATAAATAAGATAAATTATTTGATAGTTTATTTTGGTTATTATTTCATGGAAATAGAAAGTTAAATTTGAATTATCAGTGTACGTTCACACATGATGAAGTTAACATTTAATATAGACTGATATGTGCAGATTTTAGTATTGCAGTTTTATTACCTTGTTACATGAGGGCAAACAAATACGAAGTGAGTCTGTATCACATCTATTTCAGATTATTATCTCCACTCCACTCCACTCCACTCCACTCAAGGTCGATGACAAGTTGGAATCAAGGATTAAACAGGATTTAATCGTATATCTATGTTTCCAGTGTCGTCTGTTGAATCTTATGGTGAATAATAATACAGGGCGTATAACAGAGAACGAAACTCCTCAGCAAACGAGGTCTTCGTGAGCTGAGGCAGCCACAGAAATTGACCTATGATAATAATATCAATAATAATTATAATAATCAAAAGAACACTTATAGTAAAGGTTTTCCCATCCATTTTCGCACTTTTGTCATTCAATTTCAAAGATTTATTATTCAATTTCGTCCCGAAAAGCAAGTGGAACGCAAATCCTAACTTCAGTTTCGTCAATTGTCCTTGTAATTCGTTTTTCGTCAAACATTTTCAATAGATAGAAAGAAAACAGCTCTTTTACATACACGTGGAAAGACTAGACAGGAGGTCAAAGGTCTGAAAAGAGACAGATCATAATATTAACAGGTAACCATAGATGTCATCCCATTTCCAAAATTCACATTTGTGATTATATCAATGTGAGGTGAACTAGGTTATTTCATACAGCAGTGAGCTCATGAGTGCGAAGAACTAGAACACTAGGTCTAAAATTCTGTTCACAGGTAGGCTTTATTTGGTATCAGTACTACCGATTTTACTCTCTACTTCTAGATCTAGTTTCTACAGCTTACAGCTAGACGTCTATAACCTATAAGACCAGAGCAGTTTCAGTACATGTGATCAAATTGACACTATTAACAGACTAAAATCAATATTCTAGGTCTAGGCCTTAGGTGCAGTAAGTCTAGAGTTTCTATACCTAGTTACATATACCTACCTACCTAAGACACTAATGGCTATAATGTAACCAGTAGAATTTTTAAAGTACAGACTAGCAAAGTCTCTATGCAGAACTAACTCTAGAAAAGTAGATACTAAAACCGGCTAGTTAGCAATCCTTTTCTTGGGGAAGGTAGTGACTTCAAGATTGGATCTCAAATGCTTTATTATGGATGGTATATCATAAATCCTAGATATAAACTCACTATATAGGAAAGATTAAGAAGCAATTTCCTTCTGGAATCGGGGAGCATTGCAATTTCCCCCTGGATTTGGGGAGCATTGCTTTGGATCCACTTATTTAGCGGCTACGGCAGTTATTTCAAAATTACGCGCCGTGCGTTCGTCGCGACAGCGGCCGCATGTGCGTGCTAGATAGGATATACCATGCGGTGCGGGATGCTGAAATACTTTTGCCCATGCATTGTCGTCAGTCGACTTTAATACGCAGTTCTGCGTGGTTTACATCAGCAAAGGTCGTACGGATTGTATCCCGATTTTTAAACACAGTTCTGCCGGATTAATCTCCCTCTCTCACTAGGAATTTTGCCCCCCAAAAAAGTTCTTTTAAAGAGTTAATTTCTGTACATAATCACAACTTATCTCTTGGCCACGCCAGCATTAGAGAGCATGAGGAGAACACACAAAACACTCAAAACCTGAAAATCGACCAAAGTCGACAAACGCAGTTTTGCCAGCTAGGTTACGGCCGCGCAGCGATGGTCTGACGAATTCAGAGCGAATCGGATTGTATGTCGTACTTTGAATTAGCCTTTTACCAAGGCCCTCTCGTGGTAAGGTGCTGAGCGAATGGGGAGAACGAAGTGAGCTTTGTAATTGAATCGGACAGCACGAGCGCCTTTAGAAATCTGATTTGCATCCTTCAGTTAACCCTTTGAATTACCCACTTGTGCTGGGGAGCAAAGTCGACCAATCTGCGTGTCTGTCTGTCCGAGTCCGATTTGCATACGGGAAATAAATGCCACAGACCTCAACGGGTGGTCAGTGATGCATACGAACAGGCTGGACAACGCTAGTACGGAGGATGAGGGGAGCGCGCCAAATCCATTGGTCGACCGGAGTCCGTTATGAGATAAATTTAGGACCATTCAATAGAATTCATCTTCTATGGTCGCGCTCGGCTGGGATTGCTTCGCTCGTCCGTTATAGCTATCATACAGCGATAAGAGGGTCTTGACAAAAGGCCAGCTTTGAATGAGAGCGTGTGAATTACCTCGCTGCAAAGTATCCTGTGTGAATTGGTTTATAGAAGGAAAGGCAACTAATCTTCAACTTGTAAAAAAAGAAGTGCACTTTGCGACGAGAAAAAAAAAAACACCCACCATATGTGTTTATATACACTGACATGTGGAAGCTGCTCGGTTGGTTCCATAAACTTTACAAGTGGAAGCGAATTCGGTCGCACTTATCAAGATTCGGCAAATCCGATCGTTTGCCCCACTTCATTCCGTATAGGGGATTTCGGCGTTATCTTTTATAGGTTATTTTCTTGGGCTGCACTCTCATATTTTCCTTTTTCCCTTTTTTTTGGGGGGCCACCAAATTCCAACATCGGGAAACCAGAGAAATTTAATTTCATTATTTTGGGCTATCAAAAAAAAAAAATGATTTAATTTGTGTTTTAGTTTATCATTCGACATGTGTAAATTACGGCGTACGCTATAACGTTCTTGTTACGTTTCCGTTCATTTATGGCGCTAAAATTTTGGAGTTATAATAACCGAGGGAGAAACGTACAATGCCTATTGCACCCATTCAATTCAACGACTACAATGCTTACATTGCCATGAAAATTTACAGAAGAAGAAGAAGTAGAAGAAGAAGAAAAAACAAACGGAAACAGCTAATTAAAAAGAGATTGGCAGGTACACGGCATGACCCCAACGACAGGTTATAGTAATGAGTGAAAATAGAATATTCGTAGCAAAGCAAAGTATTTTGAAAGACGTGGATTTGTTTTTTTTTTTCTAAATCTCAGGCTGCTTCCAAAACCAGTTGTTAAAATTGTAACGGATAATATTAAGCGAGGTAAGCGCATTACAGTTATCAAGTTAGATAGCAAAGGATGCCCTGTCCTAATTCTTGATGGAGCTACGAACGTATACAAGTTAGTCATTCTATCAATGCACGTGTGTGAAAATAAAACTAAACACATGAAGAGACAGACACCTGTCCCCTCGTTGACCATTTATCGGGTGATGAATGATTGCATGATACATGAGATGGTGTAATCGCTTTTAAAGGCATTATTTACCATTTGCAGATAAATCAAAACTGTAAACTCTTTTGAACATAATGAAAATACCTTGTAGTCGCATTCATTGCGATTCAAAATACTGAGCACGGCCCGGATAAATGTAAAACATTTAAAGGCATAATTTACCATTTGCAGATGAAACAAAAACCCAGCTTTAGTGCTTCAAAATAGTTCTAAAATGTGAGTCAGGGATAGAAACGACCAACGTAAAAAATTGAATCAGGTTAATCAATGTTAAGTTTTGTCAGTGTTTGTAAAAAATACAAAATGTGAACAATAATTACAATGAATTTTTTTTTTTCTGGAGTAAACCATCTACAGTTATGGTATACTGGGCGAAATAGAAATATCCTTATATATTTTTCGCTTTATGGCGAAATTTTTATATGGTATGAAGTTTTGTGATATACCTGACCAACACATTCATATACATTAAGTGCCAGGTATTTTCTAGAACATTTTTTAAATCATTGCTACTAAGGGTACACAGTACCTTTAACGACAAAGAAACAACATCACATTAAATATATACGTTGCTCAAGGCCGGAAGAAAAATAAGCTCCCAATCAAAGCAAAAAGTCAAAGACAGGTACAATTTTTATTCCATATATATATGTTGATAAGGTAGTCCACGTGTTGGCAAGATAAAAAGATAAGTAACAAAGCTGCAACAAAGTTCATGCTGTATTCACCAACGGTTTATTTCTTCATACAAATTTTCGAGCGTCTCGCCGCCCTTTCTCAAGTGTTGATACTGAGAGAACAATAACAAAATTAAGCCATAACAATATATTGCAACCGTGTTACCAAGGATGCGCGCTTTAACGCATCAATGCTAGGCATCCTAACACCCAGCGCGCATCCTGGCAACAGTGCAATGTTACGTCATAATGAAATGACAATGAGTATAAAGCATACATGAAAAAACTTGGCACGACTGATACAGAAGTAATTCCTCTGAATACGCAGCTGCGGTGGTAATGTAAAAGCAGTGCATTATTTCTCTCAAAATTCAACATACACATAAATTAACTTTAATTCTAGTGTATAGATAATCTTTACATAATCTGAAATTATCATGATTAATATAAACATTCGATTTTTCAAAATCAAACTGAATCGTCACACTGATGGTTATGCAAAATATGTGCAAGCAGTTTACTATTCCTTTCAAACTTCAGCATACACATACATTAACTTCCAAATTCTGGTTAGTAGATAGTCTTTAAATAATCTGAGACTATAGCATGAATATGAAATACGTGAAAAATCATATTTTTCTTCTTTTGATTAAATAGATACGTCACAATACGTCTCGGAGTGGAAAAAAGACTGGTTCCAAGAAATGGTTAAAAGGAGCGTCAGCATTATATCACTCAAGCAATATAATGATAAGATCTGTTGCAGCGGGGTAAACGGGAGAACATACAACAGTAAGCGGCGCACCTACTTGTAAAAAGTGTAGTTCGTGAGCCATGATAGATCTATCATTATGCCCTGTCCCTAGAAGCTTCGTGTGCGGATGATTGTTTTTAGTTCTTTCACGTGTCTTTCTTCAAATGCTTCCATGTCCTTGTATAAAATGCAACATAGATCTATCATGGCTCACGAACTACACTTTTTACAAGTAGGTGCGCCGCTTACTGTTGTATGTTCTCCCGTTTACCCCGCTGCAATAGATCTTATCATTATATTGCTTGAGTGATATAATGCTGACGCTCCTTTTAACCATTTCTTGGAACCAGTCTTTTTTCCACTCCGAGACGTATTGTGACGTATCTATTTAATCAAAAGAAGAAAAATATGATTTTTCACGTATTTCATATTCATGCTATAGTCTCAGAATATTTAAAGACTATCTACTCACCAGAATTTGGAAGTTAATGTATGTGTATGCTGAAGTTTGAAAGGAATAGTAAACTGCTTGCACATATTTTGCATAACCATCAGTGTGACGATTCACTTTGATTTTGAAAAATCGAATGTTTATATTAATCATGATAATTTCAGATTATGTAAAGCTTATCTATACACTAGAATTAAAGTTAATTTATGTGTATGTTGAATTTTGAGAGAAATAATGCACTGCTTTTACATTACCACCGCAGCTGCGTATTCAGAGGAATTACTTCTGTATCAGTCGTGCCAAGTTTTTCAATGTATGCTTTATACTCATTGTCATTTCATTATGACGTAACATTGCACTGTTGCCAGGATGCGCGCTGGGTGTTAGGATGCCTAGCATTGATGCGTTAAAGCGCGCATCCTTGGTAACACGGTTGCAATATATTGTTATGGCTTAATTTCGTTATTGTTCTCTCAGTATCAACACTTGAGAAAGGGCGGCGAGACGCTCGAAAATTTGTGTGAAGAAATAAACCGGTGGTGAATACAGCATGAACTTTGTTGCAGCTTTGTTACTTAATATATATATATATATATATATATATATATATATATACATACATTTAAGTCTGCACTCATGTCTGCGTCACTACATTGACCTGGAAGTAAAATGCACCTCAGCAAATACTCCATTTGGGTCATCAGCGACGCTTGTTATCGATAAAAAGATTATTGCAACATATCATGACTTTTTTTCCAGTCCGTTTCGTTTCTTATTCATTTCATTCCAATTTAATTAATTTATTCTGTTTCATTATACTTCGTGTTAATTATTCTGGATTGCGAGGACTCTTCAGATTACATGATTTGTGTTAAGGCTTGTCGTCTGAACGTAACTTCTAGTTAAGTTCAGACGACAAGCCTTAACAAGCTTAACCTCGAGGTTTCCTAACCTTGAGGTTAAGCTTGTAGTTATGGACCGTGAAGATGCACTCGTAGTTAGCTAACCTCGAGGGTAAGGGGGTTTACAAGAGCCACGAGAAATCTTATGGTTAGCGCTCTAACCACGAGCCGCGGGGGGTCCCCACTCGTACTTAAGCACCCCGTGGATACAAAAATCAACGCACTCAAAGGGGCAGGAATTTAACCTCGAGGTTTCGTAACCTCGAGGTTAAGATTCGTCGTGTGGACGCACGTCGAAGTTAGGGGGCAAGAGCTTAACCTCGAGGTTTCCTAACCCCGAGGTTAGGGCTTGTCGTCTGAACGTAACTTTTGCGACTTTGCAACTGTAGGCCTACCAATTTCTGTTCGAAGAATGTTTTTTTTTTTTTTTTTTTATTTAACCCTGAAAGGACAAGGGGCGGAATCCACCACCCCCTCCCTATTTTCATTTTCAATCACTTTGATCTATTAATTCTAAGTGACCAGTGACAATTTCTAATGGAAACAAACCCTCCAAAGTAAGGAATACATAACAAATCCGAAAAGCAATAGAAAAGAATTGTCATGAGCTTGAAATGTTTCATGATATATGTAGGATATGTTAAAACAGATATGCAAACGAAAAATTACAGATGCTCAATGCTCTTTTAAAAAAGGCTATAATAAGGTGTCGGATTAATTTGCATAATTAATGAATTCACAAATGAAATTTATGATATCAAAAACATTTCTAAGACAGAACCTTGAACCCACCCCCCCCCCCCCCAAAAAAAAAAACAACACAAAAACACAAAAAACCCCAAATCCTAGCCTGATTCGGGTTAAAGGACAAGTCCACCTTCATATACATGTGGATTGAGTGAATGCAACAATATTAGTAGAACACATTAGTGAAAGTTTGGGGAAAGTCCGACAACCCGTTCCAAAGTTATGAATTTTTAAAGTATCTGCGCAGTCACTGCTGGATGAGAAGACTACTACAGTATATGATGTCACATGCTTACAACGATATAAGGAAAATAAAAAGAGAATTTCTCAAAACTTTACTTTTTGAATAAAGTGCACATTTCTTCGACTTGTTGCTGACGTATTTTAAGGGTAATATTATTCCCCCTGCCTTCTGAGAGAGAGAAGTCGAGTGTTCTTTTGTTATGCGAGAAAAGTGAAAATATGTTGAATTTTCTTTATTCTGTCTTTATATCGTTGTACACATGTGACATCACAAGCTATAGTAGTCCTCTCATCCAGCCGTGACTGAGCAGAAACTTCAAAAATTCATAACTTTTGAACGGATGGCCCGATTTTCCTCAAACTCTCACTGATGTGTTCTACTAATGTTGCTGCATTCACTCAACCCACATGTCTATGAAGGTGAACTTGTCCTTTAAGCAGACCGTCAACCTCAAATACACTGAGCAAAGAGAGTTCACAAGTAAGTAAATCTAATGAACGTACATATGTATACTGACATAAAAACTAATAAAACAAATATCTACAGCATCAACATACACATATGTACATATCTGGTGTTGACCCACCCTAAAGGATAATTATTATTATGTTCTAATTTCTTCATAATAGCGGAAAAGGTTGCAAAATTTATAAAAAAGTGCTATTTTCTTATAATAACAATAGACTGTGAAATATGATTTATCTCCACAATGTGTTCACAGTGTGGTACACTATCATTAATTACATTGATTCACATGTGATTCACAGTGTGAAAACAATGTGAACACAATGTAAACATAATGTGAATCTCACTATAAGCATTACATACCAGGGTTTTAACAGAGCAAATACAATCACAGTGTTCAAAACGCTCAAATTTAGCACTGTAATCATTATATCCACCATACTGTGAGCAACCTTATTGCAAAACACTTTACAATGAAACTCAAACACATTGCGAAATACCCACTACACCGTAAAACTCATTCACATCATGAAATATTCATCACATAATGCAGTATACACTGTAAACCACCTTGTGAAAGACATATACCACATTCTGAAATATACAACGCACTGTGAAACACCCAGCACATACTGAAAATAATATAGGCCTATACCACATTGTTTGGCACCCATCAAACTCGGAAATGTTTCAATAACACTGTGAATCCTCTATGTGAACAAAGAAAAGACCTGTAATATTACTTTCAACTCGGTTCGGGCTGGTCGCAGTACGCATCCCATCCAGTCGCAGGGAGGAAATTCACGTTGGTGAGGTCCTTTTCAAATGTCACCGTCCCTTTGGGTTTGTCACGTGAAAACTCGCTTGAAATGACGGGGAAACTTGATTTAATGCTATCACATAAAATTAAGCACCCGCTTCTTTTCCAGAGCCGATGTCATTGTTAATAGAACTTTCATACTGTTAAAGTTTAGAAGTTAAACGCTGATACGATCCAGTGGAACCATTAGTGAGCTCTACAATGACAGTAGATGCCCCGATCAGGACAAATACAAACATAGGCCAACGTACTCCATGTAAGCCTATTGTGCGCTGTTATCTATGGCAGTTCAAGGTGGCATGTATCGTTGTTTACGCCCGAAGCTGTTATGTAACAAAGCTCATTGTTTTCTCCTGAACGACCTCGAAAAGGGGTCAAATCATGGCTACAATAAAGGAGCTATCAATAGCAAGGATTTTGGCTAAAGACAATAATGGGGGATTTTTATTTTTCGTCTACAATGCCACTGTCTTTTTAATCTACTAGTTGTATGACGGGGGGAGGGGGGTTGGAGTGTTGACCAATACCTGTTTGCTTATAATGAAATCAAATTGAAACTTTTATGCCGCATTGTCGTTGATTATATTTTGATTACTAACAGATATGTTGTTGGCCCATGCCATCAAAGTGTTCCCATTGTTGGCAATGAGAGAATGATTGATTTTGATATATTAATGTCTGCTTTGTTGCTGTTAGGATTCATTTTCTTATTTGTACAGATGAATCGCATTTTCTTTTTGTTTGTATATCACAAAATGTCGGACAACACGTACCGAATAGATAATAATCATCGTCATAATAATAACAGTCATGGAAAGCCATTGTCATGATGTGAGAGAAACGTCCATTCTAGCCTTAATTGCTCCCATGAATTGCATCATTTACTTTGTAATCATTTTACCACGAGGTGCTCTGTCACACTGTGAAATATTATGATAATAGGGTGGACACTCTGTGATATGATAAATAAAAGCAGTGTAGTCCACAAGGTGGATTGTTACACTGTGAAGCACTTTTCACAGAGTGGCCACATTGTGAAATGTAATTATCTTTACGTTATGACTGAGTACATTTACACTGTGAAATAGAACATCTTTTTTGTGAATACTCTATGGTAAATCACCATTTGGAAGTGTCCACACTGTGAACACAATGTGTTTACAGAGTGTGGCTTATATTGTGAACACACTGTGAACAAATTGAGAAAACACTGTGGACAAGCTGTGAACACACAGTGGGAAACTGCGAGACACTGTTCAAAAGGGCGTAACATCAAACCCCTTGATGTGCGTGTCGGACTCTGGGGCCATTATATTTGCCTATATAGTGTCGAGCTCATGGGCTGGGCTGTATGATGCGTGACCTACAACTCTGGCCAAGACCTTGGGCCAGTTGCTACTGTAATCCATTAAACAATGTGCTTTGCTCATGAACAGAAAAGTTTATTCGTGCAATCAGGTATGTTATTTTTTTGATTCACTGAGATAAGCATCCGTTATGACGTATGTTATAATTATTCACGTATCATCACAGATTGTGCATGGAAGCACATCCACAAGACAGCAAGCTAAGGCTGGCATTTGGCAATATTAATGGACAAGAGGTTGCCAAAACAGTCAGCACAAAACAGTGAACTGAATGTCTGCCAAAGTGTCACTCTGACAATATGCACTATCACCAGATTTATACGTTATTTATCATAATATCTTTTTCTTTTCTTTTTTTTTTCTTTTTTTTTTTGCCTCACTTCCATGAATTGTAATGCCGGGCAAGTTTTTTGTGTTTAAAACAAAACAAAACAAAACAACACACAACATAAATCGCATGAAATGAAATGCCCATAACCAATCTCAAAAAAGGTCATTTGTTTTGATGTACCCATGAACTGATTGTGAACTGGTTTATTTGACGTGGATACTCGGCAAGTGGTTCCAGCTGTATCCGCTGTAATAGGCTTGTGTGAGGCGTAACACTTCATTGTGTATAAACATGAATGCGGAGGCGGGGGATGTGGTGAGCGCTTCGGTCAAAATTCAGTGAGTGCATTAACGTACTCACAAATAGGTGGAATTTTAACAGTTTTTAGTTGCTCACCTGGGGTTAATCATTGGAGTATTGCCTATTATGATCAGGCGTACGCAGACAACGCACCCCCCTTTTTTTTTTCCTTGGATGTAGTTGATGGCGAGAATGTAATAAAGCTATTGTAAGTAACTTTTGTTCTTACGTTCTATGTATGGTTCAAATATTCTTGAGAAAAAAAAAAATTGATTCGAAGTCAATGTGTATTTTGGGCAAAATCATTGAAATCGCTGGTTTACTGTATTATCATACGCATCTTCTATGTACACTTTCCTGATCATAACCTCACCTCATTTTGTACAAATATATTACTGTATGTCCCGACAACTCGCCGTGTGCTTGTACAAATGCTATCAGTTATCTTGTTATACAAAATATCTAAAGGAAAGTATCAATGAATTAACATCCAAGGGCTTAACTTGGCAAACGATATTATGCACAAATGTGCGGAAGATGGTTAAGAGTTAACTTTTCCAGACCTTGATTAATGATAACAAGAAGATTTCAAGAAAAAATGAAAGGATTTGTTCCATATCATTATTATCAGCAACTTCCATAAATAATTTCACAATTTCCTATGAAATACACGTGTGCATCCCAACCATTGTCATGATATGGAACTTCCGCATACATTTGCACAGTTTAGAAATTCTACTCCTTCTCTCTAAAACCTCTCTGGTCTGACCAAACAAACTAGGGACGGTAGACACTACAGCAAACAATCCCAACATGGCTCCACAACCGGATTTTGACCGGATGCTGAAACCGTAACAACTTATCGCGGGAAAATGAAACAAGGTCACGTTCAATCAACTGCCTGATGTTGCCAGCAAAGTGACTAAACTTTGCTATCAAAAAGGTGCAAAAAAAAAAAAAAACCCTCCCTCTATCTCCCTCTTTGCACACGTGTGGCTCTTCCATGATTGGAATTTTAATTTCATGCATACTTTAAGGAAACGTTGTGATTATTCATCACTCTTAGGATATCTGAAATGTTGCAAACTGCTCGTGTCACAAATATGATTTCGGTAAAAATATAGTGAAAATTGTAGTGTAGAATAATTCAATGGAGTGCTCGCTTTTACAAGAAGCGTAAATTCATTAAATTCTTACAGTTGCAAGATCCTCTGAATGACAAATTCTAGACAGAAAGGTCCTTGCAACTGTTAACTTTGATAAAGAGATATTGAGTTTCTTCATTCCCATTTCCTTTCTTCAGATGACTTTTACACTAAATATACTGCTTGTACCATTTATGTACCTCCTATGTTCAAACTGTTTGCTGAGAATAAAATGTTGATGGCACAGCATTACAATATCATGTTTTCTATTATACTTATCATAATCCTTCCACTTCATTTCCTTTATTTTCATTCGCTACAATGAGTGTACAAAAAAGTGTACAAAATAGCGTGAAAAACCCAATATACATATTTTACATATATCGAAATCTGATTTAAACACAATAAACTGAGGAAAAAATAGATACATTGTACATGCTATACTGCATGTAATGTTGAAAATACTCAAAATGGAGGGGAAGATAAGAATCGAAATTGGAAAATACATTACCCTAAAAGCCATCATTACTAGAGTGCAGAAATGTATACGTATTGCAGGTATTGTTTGACAATACGATGATGAAATCAATTTGATTTTGCTGCCTAAAACTCACTCTCCTTTGTGTAAATGGAAGAAAACAAGAAAGGAAACACTCTGCAAATAGAACGCAATAAAAGAGAACTTTGTTGTTCATTTTTGTATTCTTTTATAAAAAAAAAATAATGGCATGAGACACCGACACCAATTACGATGAAAATCTATTTCAGTGAAACCTGTAGAACCGATTTCCGTATTGTACTCATTGCAATAAACAACAGTACAGGTGATTTTCAAGGAATTCGAAATCTTGAGTGTGGACTTTCCAGGTGAGATATACAATATGGTAGAATTAAGTTCTTTTAAGCAGGACTGTAGTGATTTACAATAAACAATTTACACAGTAGTTTTCCGCAGTAAAAAGAAACTATCCCAATTCTTGTCTGATTCTACTCAGAAAATAAATCACTCTTTTATTGATAAAATTACACTCTTTCTTTTCGAAATATTTTTGAGCTTTATCCCCAAGAGAATTGCCTTTTAAAACTAGAGACAATTTTTGCAGCTCTAAGTTTGTACATGGCAAAAAAAAAAATATTATTTAGAATTGGCCATGTGTTTAAAGGCAATCGACATAATTATCATGTGTACATTATATGCACGCTCTGCTTTCTTATTCTGTAACTTATTCGTCTATAGACATAAAACTTCTCTATAGTATACAGTATGAAGCATTATTGTACAAAGTAATATTGGTGAAACGATGAAATATTTCAAATTTGAGTAAGATAACCAGTGACATTTTATCATTAATGTACACAGCATGTACATGTTATATTCTAGATGTCTATCAATATTATACGTAATCGCCCAAAATAACAATTATATAATACCTATAATATGTTAATCAAAAGTTTACTATAAGATTTTCCATTGTGTTACATAGATAATTGATCTACATGCGGCGAAATGGGACAAGTTAATAAGTTTATTAACCTAATAACCGATATATTTATTCATTTTAAACAATGTTTTCACCTATCAGAGTGTAAAAGTGCAACGCTCTTGAAATACTGGGTATATTTAATTGTGTAATTGTTGGTTGTAAAAAAGAAAATCATCATTCTGGCTAATTATCGCCCCAAGTGAGCTTTAGGTGATTAAACCAACATTGGGCAATTATTCCTTCTTAAATATTGGGCGAATATTTACGACAGAATTGGTAATGGAGAGTTGGGTAATTTTTGCTCCGCTGTTGTTTAAGTGACGCATTCCCTCTCGCTTCATGGGTAATTTTTGTGGGGCAACTGATACTTGGGTAGAAATTCGCCTTATACAATTTACCAACATTATTTTGCACATCAAAGGGGATGGCTAGTATAGCTGATCAGTGGGAATCAGTGGGAATGCTGGGGGATGATTTGTTCCAATTCTTGTGGAATTCATTTAAGAGTACATCATATATCTATTGTTGTGTGAAAATTATTTGCTTCAGAACGGACTCATATTCAAGTAAGGTGCAGTTTTAATGCACCGTCACTGTACAGGCATGCTAACCTGCAAACAGCTGATGGGCAATTTAATTTGCCCAACCACATAGCAAAACTCATTGCCCAACATCAGTTGGGCAAATTTTAACCAATAATTGTGCTGGACAGTATGTTGCCCAGTGCTGGTTAAAAGTTGGGCATTTTTTCCCCCAACTATTTTAAGAGTGTGAGTAGGCTTACGGTTATCTCATGATATTGTATCAAACTTACAAACTCACTTACAATCTCTAGGTTTTGAGACGATTGCGTGATAATAATATTTTGAATACTAAACACAGAAGGGGTACAAATATCAAGCCTTGCGAAACACCACACCTAATTCACTATATACAGGGCAATTACGAAATAGTGTACATTGATAACAATGATTCAACAGAACTAACAAAACGTCTTTAACCCAAATTATTTTGCGATTGCTCTGAACAATAATTATACTGCTACAAAATGCATGTTGCGGGTATCAGGGAAAAGAAAAGAATGGTATTATGTCCATAAAACATTAACATTTCATTTTATTTAAAACTTTACTTTACAGACGTGAAACAAAATAAGCACACTAGAGATTTGAACATAACCGACAATGAAATAAGTTCGTTCTTCCTTGGAGAACACCAGAAATGCCTGACTGTTAAAACTTCAAGCTTCCAAAGACGTTTGGTACTGACAAAATCCAATACTTGTCCAAGCTTTTGTATGGAACTCTATACGCTTTTTCTTTAAGAGTTGTTGCAATACCACATATACAGTATGTGGAGAAAAAGAAAAAAACCCGAGGCCTTCTTTAAGATTTGACATCATCTCTTCAATTAAAAATTGTAAAGGTAATATCTCCCTTAATTTTAACCTTATCTCCCTATAACACTATCTCCTACGGCTGCAAAGATCGAAACTTCTATAAACTAATCTAAACTTCTGTGCTCTTCTATACACATTATAGTGGATAAAAATTACCTCAACCTGAATCACTGTCCAAGATTGTAACATCATGCTTTGGGGGAAAAAAGTATTAAAATATCATTGTGATTACGCTGACAACTTCGTACACGATAGGGTTGGTTTGTATTTGATATCGTTATGTTGACAGTATATATCATTTTGACCTCCATGGTGGCAATGTGTAAATATACATCTTACGAACACTAGATGGCACCACACTACGCGTACCCCGGGATATCGCGTGGTTCGGTATATCCTTATCGCTTACAGATATTATTATTGATTTCAAGTCAGGAAAAACAAGATATAATGGGAGGTGACTGCATGCAGGTCCCTTGGAGTCTTACAACGTCATGACGTCCCTCATTTCATCCCATTTAGAGATGTCTTTTCTTTTTTTTTTTTTTTTTTTTTTTTACGAAGGACTCGTTTGTGAAAACCTGTGCATCTTTTAAGAATTTTACAAATTTCTTATTAATGAAAGAAAGATATTATTCAGAGGGGTGAAGGCTCAGGTTTTTTAGTTTCTTCAGTTTGTCTCCCTCTACGAATGAAAATTTGTTAAGATCGCAACTGCTGATCTGTAAATTAACAAACATGTCGGAAAAAAGGAACCAGTGGGACTCGAACCTGTCATCTACTGCTTTCCGGGCAGCGAGACTACCACCAGGCTGTCCCTAGTTGCCGGCAGTGACACGATGAACATGGAACAAAATACCCAAGCTCCAAGATTCCGACATTGTTATGTCAAGTAGTCCAAGGCGGACAAGGCATAGGATAAATGAAAGAAAGATGGTTCCTTTTTTCCGACATGTTTGTTAATTCACAGATCAGCAGTTGCGATCTTAACAAATTTTCATTTGTAGAGGGAGACAAACTGAAGAAAACTCAAACCTGAACTTTCTTATTATACGTTTGATATCTATCCGATCTCTACCACTATGTGCAATTCATTACAGCCAGCTTACGATTCAGGGAGTGGAGTCATGATCCTGAAGGTGGAGCATTTTGTTATTTTCATGACTTAGCGGGGAGTTTTGTCGCGTTCTCCTGTTGGAACAAAATTTTTCTTGTCCTGTTAACAGAATTAATGACATACGACACAAACACCAAACATAAGTATGCCTACCCCTCTCCTTTTTTTTTCAGTGGAAATGGTAGATGATGAAAGTGATATTTGCAATCAATATCAATAATAATTGTATAAAGTGTACATTTTCTGTCTTTTCCACTATGTGTGATGTCCCAGAAAGATAAGTAATTGATGTTATTCGTAGAAAATGTTTGCTTATTACTAACCAAATGTAATATGAATCTCTTTCTTCTTGTAATTCTTAGTCGTCTTCTGCGTTGCCGGCAGATGTATGAATGTGACTGTTTTGCTGAGGTTCCGAACTTCCCGAAATAAATGTACTTAACACATTCACCATCAAAATTTAATATCAGTTATTGTTTCGTAATAACGTTCTGGTAGAACTAATTACATAATAATAATAATAATAATTGCATTTATATGGCGCTTCATACTGACGTTTCTAAGCGCACTTTGCTACTCATACACATAGACTAGAAAACACAATAACATTAACAAAATTAACGTTAACAGTAACAAAAGAAGAAGAAAGAAAAGAAAAGAAAAGAAAAATACATGTGATACAATGGTACAATAATTGATAACTGTGTGCGCCTCCAGAAAAAAAAAAATACAGCTGATTAAACAGGTGAGTTTTAAGAAGAATTTTAAATGATTCGACAGATGAGGCATTCTGAATATAAAGAGGGAGTTTATTCCAAAGAGTGGGAGCAATGGAAGAGAAGGCTCGGTCACCATAACGGGTTTTTGTACGTGGGCCATGAAGAAATTGGAGAGAGGAAGATGAACGGAGGGGTCTGGCAGAAGAGGAGGAGCGGAGAGAGACTAGGTTTTGAAGATATATGGGTGCAAGATTACGTGTGATTTTGTACGTCAGAAGTAGGATCTTGAAAGTAATACGGGAATGGACTGGAAGCCAATGGAGTGAGCGGAGAACAGGAGATATATGGTCATGTCTCCTACTAAGGGAGACTAATCTAGCGGCTGAATTTTGGATACGTTGGAGAGGGGATATGTGAGAAAGAGGGAGGCCGGCAAGGAGGGAGTTGCAGTAGTCCAGATAGGAGGAGACGAAGGCATGGACAAGCCGCTCAGCTGATGATTGATCAAGCAGACGCCTGATCTTCCCTATTTTGAAAATACCCCATGATGCAGACTTACAAATGTTTGTGACATGGTGTTTAAGAGTTAAGTGTTTGTCCAAAGTAAAGCCAAGGTCTCTAACACAGTCAGAGACCTTAATAATCCCATCCCGAGTAGTTAGATCTGGTAGAGGAACTGTGCTCCTAAACTGTGATGAGAAATGGATGAGTTCAGACTTGTCTTCATTCAGACGGAGTCTGTTGGCAGTGGACCAGGCTTTGATGTCGTTGAGACATTCTCTCAGTGAATTAACAGCAGCAATCCTATCGCCAGGTGACATAGTTATGTAAATTTGAGTGTCGTCAGCATACATAGCGTAGTTGACTCCATGATGACAATTGATGATTCTGGTGAGGGGACCTGTATAGAGGAGAAAAAGAAGGGGGCCGGCAACGGATCCTTGCGGAACTCCGCAGCTGATAGGACTAGGACATGACCAGGTCCCATTGATTATCACCCTCTGTGTGCGATCTTGAAGATATGACTTGATCCATTGGATGGCAGTGCCTGTGATGGAATAGTCATTACTAAGTCGTTGTAGTAGCAACGTGTGGTCGAGCGTGTCAAACGCAGCCGAATAGTCAAGAAGAAGAAGAGCAGCCTCATTGCCCTTGTCGACAGCAAGAAGGAGATCGTTGAGCACTTTCAACAAGGCAGTTTCTGTTGAGTGGAGGTTGCGGTATGCTGACTGGTTTGTGGGAAGCAGATGATTACTGTCAACATAAGACATTAACTGTGTAGACACAATCCTTTCAAGAAGCTTACTCACAAATGGCAGATTGGCAATTGGTCGGTAATTGCTCAGGAAATCGGGATCTAGGTTCGGTTTCTTCAACAGAGGGGAAACAAGAGATGTCTTGAAAGGTATTGGAACTATACCCGATGACAATGATGTGTTAATGATGTTTTTTAGAACCGGAAGCAGCTCATCAAGGCACTCTTTGAGCAGCCAAGTTGGAAGAGGGTCCAGACTGCAAGATTTTGGTGGAGATAGCATGATGAGACGTCGAAGCTGTTCATCAGTGACTGGATTAAACTCGCTCAGGTTGCAGTTCAAAGAGTTCTCAGGAGCCTGGACGGATAACTCCAAATGGTTCACGTCAGATACAAAGGAAGATACAATATCATCGATTTTCTTCATGAAGAATATACTGAACCTGTGCGCCAGTTCTGAATCAGATGAGTGTTCAGGATAGATAGAAGAGTCAGAAGGGGTGGACAGTTTCTTCACGAAGTTGAATAGTCGTTTCGAGTCAGCATTGGCGATCTCTTTTCTCAGGTACTGGGACTTTGCATCAGTAATCAGACTGTAGTACAGCTCACATTCTTGACGATACAGGTCCATGTCAGTCTGCATGCCGGACTTCAACATGCGACGTTCAGCACGACGCCGACGTCTCCTGGCCTCCCTAATCTCATCAGAGAACCAAGGGGCATTGGGTCTAATTGTCACAGTCACGGTTTTAACAGGGGCATGCTTGTCCAACAGATTACTCAGCATGTCATTATACATTGAAATTGTTCTGTAGGACAAGACGTACACTGGGAAGTCAACAAAGCCTGTTTAATATCCTGGCGGAAAGAGTTGGTGTCAATATTGCGAAGCTTTCTAAAGCTTACTTTCCTTCTAGGATTTGGTGGGCCTTTAAGATTAATGGCGGAAAGAATGGCGGAGTGATCAGATGGCAAAGATGGCAATACAGTGATATGGGAAATAATATCTTCAGATTTCCTACTAAAGACTAAATCAAGTGTGTGGCCTGCTTGGTGAGTGGCACCCTTAACATGTTAATGAAACCCAAAGGCATCAACGGCATTGAGAAAAGACTGAGCGAAACTATCAGCAGAATCATCTACATGTATATTAAAGTCACCAAGAAGAATAGTTGGATGAGCATCAACAGCAGCACTCTCAAGGAGAGATAAAAACTCATCAAGAAAGTCGTTGCTGGTAAAGGTGTGACGAGAGGAATGGGGTGGGCGATAAATGCAATGAACCCGAACAGTAGATGAAGAAGTGAGATGAATCGTGAAATCTAGCAGTTCAAAAGACATAAATTTGTGTGTGTCATTGACAACACAACGCGCAGCAGACCTATACAGGACGCAGATACCACCTCCTCTAGATGTCTTTCTGGGATGATTGATAATATTGAAATTTGGAAGGGATAATTTCAATTCAGCAAGGGTAGGCTCATCCCTCTGGTCACCTGAAAGCCATGACTCAGTGATGACTAACACATCAATATCATTATCTATGATCAGAGTTGACACTGCATCGACTTTATTCGTCAAGGATCTTGCGTTCCATAAACCAAATTGAGACCCACTGGAAGCATCACAAAGGGACTGTGACCTTGGAATCCTCCGCCTACGGCGTCCCCTGTGAGTACGCCGCTGCTGCGCAATCCCAAGATCACATACCCTTCTCCAAACAGTCAAAGGAAGTAGATGACTGGGCTTCCCATTAAACTGATGGAGGGCATGTACATCATATGTAATACGATTCGGTTGAAAACTACTGCAATACTCATTAGCATGTTGCATTACATCGACTTCAGTACATGGTCCTGGGTTTGTTTGAATGTCACCGGACAGTAGGATGGCTAACTGAAAACATGCACATGTGTTGCTATAGTATGCAACAGGTTTACCACAGTGTCTGACAAGCCTGTGAACAGGGGAAAGTAGACTGTGATTACAGTTACAAGCATCAGTTGGCAGCATGAATACATGGTTCACGTTCAAGAGAGATACAATCAGAGGTATACAAAAGAAGAGATTCCAGAGACGCCAGATCTTAATCCCCTCCATTGCTGTGGAGGTGATGCTATTGACATACACATGTGAACGGTGTGACAACAAAAGGTGCTATTGAAAGTACAAAGCAAGTACACATACAAGATGCACGAAGCAAGTGTACAACACTGGACACTGAAAATGGCAATACAGAGTAGGCAACAGTATCAAGATACAAAATTCATCTGCTTAAATATACAGGTAACTTACCAACAAACTGACTAGAAATGGTCTAGCAAGATCCTTGACACAAACAGAATACAATATAAACAACCATACTGCAAAAATGCAGCATAAACCAGGTAAAAGAGACAATATAATCAGAGCCCTAAATGAGTGGGGCTACCTATGGAGGCGAACACCAAAAATGAGGCTTTTTTCATTGCAATCGACACTTCTTTTTCCTCGTCTGTAGATGCTTGGTGCTTTCTCTCGACGTGTACGGCAGTAAACATGAAAAACCCTTGGAGGAGGACAAATGCAGTAAGAACCCAAAACGCCTTGTCGTAAGACTGCGTCCTGTCATAGATGGTGCCTGTTATTGATGACGCACACAGAAATAATGAAGAACAGAGAATAGAGTGGAATGATCTTATCGGAGTGGTCTGGCTTAAATACTGTTATACAGAAACAGCGTGATCTATGACGCCATAGATAGTATTTCTATCGTGCCCATTTACACATGATATACATACAGTGACATTTGTAACATACATGTATATACATTAACGCTATTTGGGCGGAATAGGGAGAATTATATGTTTTGTTAATATTCTTTAATGATAATTTGGTAATTGGGGAAATTTTATTAAAAAATACAAAAACAAACATTTTCAATGAAACAATTGATCCCGTAATTGATAAATGAAAACTAGTAGGTTAACGATACTTTGCTGTAATAACAAAAGCGTATTATTTCCTTTGTTGTGTAGGATTGATATTGCATCATACATTTTTTGTACGTTAACAATAGCCCTTAGCGCATTAAAATGCGCTGAGGTGAAACATGATATGACAAATCCATATGGGCGAAATATAGGGTGCATTAGGAGAACTCTCCTCTCGCGCAATATCCTCTGCTGCCCTCTATGCTTCATTTCGCGCAGTTCAAGAGTGTGGAGGGGTACAGGAAAACTCGTAAACAAGCTTGAAAGCGCTACGGGGAAACGAATTTTTCGCCTTAAGGACAGATTCCCCGTTAGCATACCTGGTTTTCACACGGAAATTCCCCTATTGCCCAAAATTATATATTTAATATATGTACAGGTGTAACTCGGAGGTCATTAACATCGATGTTACACAACCTTTTAACTATAAATTATCGTAAGCCGTTGCAATTGTCACCTAAGTATTCCCTCAGTATTCGGTGGTATTTTAGCTTACTGCTGGCTTCAAATCACTCCACTGTGATGATTTTGGTAGGAGTCAGTGTCTTTCAATAAACGTGTTGTTGTTGTTTTTTTTTTTTCCTGAGACATAATATATTTTTCTTCTTTCTGGGGGATTGCAGTGTTGAGCAATTTCTGCCCATTGAAACTTAACTTTGATAACAATTCCATATCCCTGTTAAGGGGATCTGCTTGATGAATTTCTTTGAAATTCATCAAGCTTATCCCAGTTATGAATATTTCTTCAATTTATTGAATGGCCCATATTTCTACAATCTTGTCTTGTACGTGGGCCTTCCTTTCTCCAATACATAACGATCTTTGAACAATTAGTTTCATATATGCATCTATAATGTTGTCATACATTGTTCGTTTGTTTTCCTTGAACTTGTATCGACAACAAAAAAAAATATGTGTTATTGCAAACAAAATTTCATATGAATTGAATTGAAAGATAGGAAGAGGCATCAAGTAAGCTATAAATAGGAACTTACACAAAAACACAACACGCATATTGTTATCGAGTAAAATCAAAGCAATACTTTAGATATTCAAATTATTTTGAATGATATTCTGATCTGAATTAACATCGGTGTATTCGATTAATTCCAATCTGTTGCAGAAATCATATATATATATATATATATATATATATATATATATATATATATAATTATATATATAAACGTTATTTGTAAATATTGTATATTACTGCTTTTCACTACAATTGTCTCATTGTAATGAATAACTAACGGTTAATGAAGGCATTACATAAGGAACCACTCCAACAAGTGAAGTTCGTTTGTATGTTGTTTTCATCCTTTTCTTAATCCCTTCTTCCTGTTAGAGCATTTTTTCCCTTTCTTCGTATCTATAATCGCAAATTAGGCAATCAAAGCTGCTCTCGTTGTTGTCGTCACATTATTTTTTTTAACTGTATAACATTCTTTGAATTGTATTATAGTGTATCAATAGGTTATTTCAAAAGGTTTGACTGAGATAACATCCATAGATGATCATGGCAGTGCCTTACCGAATAGGGCCCCGCTAATCGGTGCTCCTAGGCCCAGGGCGAAAAAAGCCACTGCAACCGACGATTCATACTGTTGTGTTCCCAAAAGCTCCTTCAATATGATAAAAAGGCCTGACACCATAGCACCGTAGCAGAGTCCGCATGAGAAGAAGACAGCAGCGACAGACAACAGCGATGACGTCAGAGAGTTTATAAACATGGCGGCCGTTAGGAAGATGCATATAGTGAGATACACAATCTCCACACGCACGTTCTTGTGCGAGGCGACCATTGCGAAGCCTAATCGACCAAACGCGTTTCCGATGCCTTCGGTCAGAGAGACATACACGGAAAGACCTCCCAACCCTTTGGCTAAGGCATTCGGAATAATAAACAGAGTAAGCGCGTTGTAAGTCATACCGAAGAGAATGGTCCCAATGAATGCAATTAGAAAAGAAGGGAACTTATCCTTGAATAACTGAAAGTGGAAAAAAGCAGCTGCACGCCTAAGACAACCGATTACATTTGTTATGTTTCCCTGACGTCTTTCAGATACCGTCGTCTTTGTCGATTCTGCTTTGAGAGAATCGTCTTTCGTCGTATTTGAATTGCTATCGACAGATGGGCAAGTTTCAATTTCTTCCTTGACGAGTACAGTTCCTTGAGTGGAATGGGGTTGATCACCATCCTTTCTTGCAGAAATTTGTCCAGAACTCTCTGACACCCAGATAACGTTTATTCTAGGTTTTCTTTCCGATGCAGTATCTTCAGTTGTGCTGATCCCAATTTGTTCGTCATCTTCGTAGCCAGGATTTGTATTTCCAGCAGAAGCATCATTTCTCTCTCCCGAAGTCCCTGGAAGTTCCTGCAGATTGGCCAAGTCAACTGGAGTGATATGTGTAGATGTTTGGTTGTTTGGAATGCCCTCCTTTCTTTTACATGTCTGTCCAGATAGTGGCCGGAGCAAGGCGCCAAAAGACACCGACTGGAAATTCACCGCTCCAAGAAGCAAGAGGGCGCCCCTCCAACAGTAAGTGTCGTTCAGTTTCTCCATTATTACAGGCAGGACCAGCACGCCAATCGCACCGCCCGACACGGTTATCCCAGCAGCAACCTCGAATAGATCTGAAAAGTACCTTGCTGGGACTGAGTATGAAATCACGATGACATTGCAGAAACCTATACCTAGAAGCAACGAAAAAAACGTTGGAAATATATTTTAGGATCATCTTCCCCTCAATTATTGTCAATTTCTATTTATACACTGACAAGCAGAAGCTGAATTTTGTTGACACTTTACTGTCGAATTTCTCTACAATGGAAAGTCAGAAACCGATTGAATTGCCTAATAGCTGGCGTTATCAGATATAAGGGTTCGTAGTTGACAAAGTTGGCAAAGCAAAATCATTTTACCATGATATGTAATCAAACTTCAAGTGGGCTGCAGTTTAGATAATTTTTGATAAGTCGTCTAGTGTTTCTCGAGTTCGAATTTCTCTCATCCTGTTTGTCGTTTTTGTAGATTTCGACTTCTCAGTCTTTGATGAAGAATTTCGTATTTTAACACCGGATGATATTTTCCTTCTGGAAAATTGTTTTCAGTTATGAAACATTTTGCTTGTCAAGCAAACTTTACTTTTTCCAGATTTTTACCGAGGGTTATTTACCATACGTGGGTATATGTAGTGCACTTTTTTAGTTATGAATATAAATTACATGTACCATAAAGAGTAAACGTTGCAGCAAATTGACCTCCATTCTGAGCGAAAGACGATAGCACCAATCCAAGCGATGACAGAGTCCCACCGAACATGACCACCTGTCGTGGACTAAACTTCCGCAAGAGAGGTGTGACGAATATTGCTGCCGATTGATAAACCAGATTAAATTCATGTCAGTCATAGATGAAAACAGCGCCCTCTTTGCCGACATATCTCTCCTGAGGATGATTTAGATATTATTGGTTCATTCTTATGGTTCCGAATATATTCGATTCTTATCCATATCGTCATGTATTATGTTCTCATGTTCTTCGGTATATACATACATTGTACATAGAGGTGCATCAAAATTTTATCGATCCCTTTAAAGATCTACATGTATAATGGTGTCTGTGCAGTCGTACACATAGAACTCTGTGCATGTGTGTGTGTGTGTGTGTGTGTGTACACGCGTGTGTGTGTACACGCGTGTGTGCGTGTACATTTATGCGTGTTCGTGCTTCATATGGTTTGCAAAAAAAAAAACCCACAATAATACATATATATATCAATTCAATTCAATTCAATTCATTTTTTTTTCATTCTTTTTTTTTCTTTCAACAAAAACATAACACAAGATAAATCAGGTATTACATCATAAACAAAAAACATTTGCCTTTGCAATAAATAAATGATATCGATAAACATAAGAGCGCATACTGGCAAAAAAAAATAACAATACAAAGTCATGCTTCAGTTTTAAAAAAAAAAGGAAAAAAGAATAGAGAGGTCCACTAAAAACCATATCCTCATGTTGTGGAGGTGAATATTGTTTCGTTCTGAAAACATGAACGCAAGAGAGAGAGAGAGAGAGAGAGAGAGAGAGAGAGGGAGAGAGAGAGAGAGAGCCAAGGACAGAATGAACGGTTGACTGATGAAAGCGAATAAAGTGCTTTTCAGATATCATATAATGGCACGTACAAAAAGAATGGAAAATAATGCGTTAGTCTGCTCCTTGGAGTGCTAGACTTTGTACCTCCCACGCATGCATCCACCTTAGACATCCATAGTGATACACAGCGAGATCTTCCCTCCCCAATGTCACCGTTTACGTGTTTGTTTGTTTTTTTCCACAGGATGTGGGATTTCTTTTTCTTTTTGTTTTCTTACCCATAGATTAATAAGTTTACCAGGAAACATCGAAGCATTCGTGCACGCTGTTTGTATTTTCTGTCACGATGCTTTTAACGTTGGAATTTTTTAATACACCTTTTACCTGCGAATGAATTATCAACTTTTCTACACAATGCCTGTTCAAACGAAACACTTTGGCTAATACGTATCTAATTGGGTAGAGTTTTTATATCACCTTCCACGTATTAAACAGTTTTCGCTAAAAACACAATAAAGAATGTTTACAAGATTCAGACAGTACAGAAGATCTTGCCCTTTAGGCAATTATGCAAAATGGTAACACATGCTGCTCTTCATTCTGAATGAGGACATGTTAACTTATTTTTGATCTTACATGATTGTTACAATTAGATCAGGTAAGTAAAATTGACTGATGATGTCTAACACGCCTAAATTCATCTAGCAGTCTCATCAACAATATTGAAGATCATTAAACTGGGACATCTTTAATAGCAGACAGAGCCATTTCACTTCTCAAATTTCACATTTTCCCTGCTCAGGGATGTGATCACCCTTCGATTAAAACGCAATTAACGACTGAATTCGTTTTCGATATCTTATATAACCATTTTTAACACACCCTGTCACTGTCTACTGTTTTATTCTAATGTATTAAAACCAACTTTACAAAAACTTGCATTTACATTTATCACTTTGTTTGAAAAGGGCACTTGTTGCCAAATTGAGACACTCTCTTACCCAGAGAAAACATGAGACCAGCGGATATCGATATCACTGTTCCGGTAAACGCTGTCGAGACTCCCAGCTGAGCAGTTGCATCGTTGATAATGACGCCCATAGCCCTGACGTTCCCAACTTCGAGGAACGTAATGAACCAAGCGCTGAACAGTATGATCCATCTCCTCACACCTTTGCTACAACAGGTCCTTCGCCGGGATTCCTCTTTATTTTGCCTCCCCGCCATCTTAGAGTGTATCTCACACTATGAGTCATTTAACAGAGGAGAGAATTAAAGTTGTGAAACCGTCCATAATCATAATTCAACCAAAATTCTTAATTTTCTACATTGTTTGACTCTGAGAGCAGCCATCAATATTCTTTTTTTTTTTTGGGGGGGGGATCAATTAAAAATATTCATCTCCAGGGCAGAAAAGGAATATTCTTTTGTGTGTGTGTTGTTGTTGTTGCTGTTGCTGCTGCTGCTGCTGTTGTTCATCTACTGCTTTCTAAACGCCGAAAGCCATAACCGTAGAAATCTTTAAGGTGAAAAAGCAAGGACTATCAAACTGTGTTATCCATAGGACATGGTATTGGTCTGTCCCATCCATAGGAAAAGTAAGTAGCCATTCTTTACTTACTTGTATAGAGAAGGTAGCTCATGCTATGGACAACTGTGAACGTACAATTGAAATTTGTTTGTTGTTGTTTTTTAACATTTTTCAAAAGCCTAAAACTTTGTATGGGGTCCCACAGCTTTCGCTTTTGGCCCAACTTTTGATCATCTTGTACATAAACGGTCTTCAAAAAATGATCGCGAATATTATCATTCATTTGTTTTGCTGATGACACATTTTTTTCCCCCAAGACCCTAATATATTCACTGAAATGAGAAATAGTGAGCTTGGATTTGTGGAATCTTGGATTTATGTGAACGAATTATCTTTCATATAGAATATAGAAAAACTCATTATATGGTATTCAGTATTTCCTTCAATGTCCTTCCACATGTTCCATATGATGTCAAAATAATTGATATATGATTATTATTATGTTTAACACAGGTTGATAACCCGAAACTTGTAGGGCTTTGAATTGACAGGGAATTATCCTGGAAAGCCCACACTACTCTGGTAAGCAAATTTTGGCCAGAAATACCTGAATTATAAATAAACTTAAACAATTTAGCAGAATGTATACTCTACTTTAATATCTTTACATTTTAATCATGGAAATTAGGAAAATTAGGGGAAAAGCAATCAATTTATTCTGTTCTCACTAGAGTCTTTTTCGTATTCAAAAACGTGCTGTAGGAATCATAAACTACGAAGTGTATTTATCTCATTCAAACTGTTTTTTTTTTTGTCATCAAAATATAATCCTGAAAATCTCAGATCTATTTTATTACCATCTTGGAATTTTGATGTACAAGTTATCAACCAATGGATTACCAGCTGTTTTTCGTCACATATTCAAAAGAAACCGCTCTATTCATTGTTATCCCACGCGCCTGAGTGACGCTCATCACCATGACATTAATGTTATACGTTTATGTTTATAAGTATTATGGTACTGAAATTTTGCAGTTATAATAGAACAATAGCAAATGAAAAGGGGGAGAAAAGCACAAAATACTCAACTAATGCCTAAAGCACCCATTCAAAAAACAAACAAACAACAACTAGAATGCTTGCATTGCCATAAAAATTTGAAGAAGAAGAAGAAAGCGAAAACTGAAACAATCAATAAAGAGATTGGCAAGTACACGACATGACCTCAATGAAAGTTTACTGTCATGAATGTACTAATGGTTAGAATATTCACAACAAAGCAATTTCAGTTGAGAGAAACATATACTTTTTTCTCTCTCTTAATAACTGGCTGCTGGCAAGACCAGTCACTGAAATATTTGCGAATAAGACAAAGCGAGATAAGTGCAATACAATTGTTGAGTTACATAGCAAAGGCTGTCCCTTCCTGATCCTTAATTGATGGCTGATACACCTAATCAACATTCCCTGGTGGATCACAAAATACGCCCTCGGCAAAGTTAATTTATAGAAACTTAATCAAGATAAGTTTTCCTTATATATCATGATCAAATAAAGAGTCATAAGAGCTGAAAGTATCATGCGAAACGCACAATTATTGCGATTTGATAGACTGCCGAGTTGAACCTCATTATTCACGAAGGAATGCTAATGGGGAACGTGGCTAAATCTGGCAAGGTTATGGACTTTCCTTCAACACCTTTTAGGGGTGTTCTGGTGTTTTTGTGCGTTTTATTTCCGACAGTGAACTCTATCTTTTGCTCAAAATAGCACGCTATCAAAAATTTACGATAATCAAAACAAAAACAAACAAAAAAGTCCAAGACCAATCAAAATTAGTAAGACTTACCTTTATTTTTGTAAACGACACGGTGGCACTAACGAATACCAGTTATGACAGGAATAACACTCCAGGGTGATTTTGTCAGTCGAAGGCAATCTACCCATTTGTGATATCACACTCGTTGAATAAGAGTATATATATGTTGACTGCATATGGATTGTCATGCATGACTAATTGTGTGCTCTATTAAACGCAACTGGTTCACGATTATGCGTGAGTGGGTGTGTGTGTCTGTTGCATTTTTTTTCTTTTCTTTCTTTTCTTTTCTTTTCTTCTCTTGATTCCTTCCTTTGTTTTCTTTTGGGGGAGTAGGATCGTGTGTAAACCCATAAAAGTCATTCTATCAATGCACGTGCGTGAAAACTTAAAATAAAACTAACCACATGAAGAGACTGAGACCTGTCCCTTCGTTGACCGTGTATCAGTTGATAAATGATTGCATAATACATGAGGTGGTGTAATCGCTTTTAAGCACATGTAGCTCAGAGACAAAACAACCACATCACATTAGATATATACGCTGATGAAGGCCGCAAGCATGGCGAATAAATGCTCACAATCAAAACAAAAAGGGGAAGATGAGTAGATTATTTTTCCACATATAATGAGTATTTATGTATATATATATATGTATATATATATATATATATATATATATATATGATTATATATATAAACATTTTGAAAACAAACGAAGGGAAAACTATCCGGATACAAATGATAAATAGTGAAAACTTGAAGCAAAGAAAGTGGGTTTCCATCGGAATTCGAACTCGATCTCTCCCGATTGCTAGACCGATGCTCTACCGACTGAGCTACAGAACGCCCTAGTACGTTGGTCGTCCCATAACTGTTGATTATCTTTGCTCGTGTGGTACAGAAGTTACAATATGTGTATGTGTATTACACACACACACACACACACACACACATACACACACACACACAAACAAACAAATTATCCTGGCATACCCCCAAAGGATGTGAATTAACTTTGGGATATTGATATGTGGGAACACCGTAGTGATGAAGCTTATATATATATATATATATATAATGAAAACAAACAAAGCGAAATCTCAACAGAAACAAACAAAAGAAGCTACAATATTATTTCCAAAGCGAAGCGTTCTGGCTGGTCGAAGTAATAACAATCCCATTCAGTCGCAGTGGAATTTACATTGATGAGGTCTTTTTTAGGAATGGCACCGGCCATTTGGTTTTGTCATGTAAAAAAAAAAAGCACAACATCAACAACAATGACAGGGAAAATTGATTTGATTCGGTTCAATTCTATCTCATACACAAGCATCCATTTCCACGATGCCATTGTTGATGGAACTTTCATAGGCCTACTATTGAAGCTTAGAAATTGTGCGATGATACGATCCAGTTCCAGTCAATCTGTTTACTTTGTATGACCTGCTGGGCCCCAAGATAAAGTTAGCGTCGATTGTGAACTCAACGGTAACTTTAATCAACTTAAAGTCGGCTATAACTTTCAATCAACATTAGGTTTCCGTTTTACGAAGAGACTTAATAGTCGATTATAATTAAAGCTGATCACGATGACTTAATTATAGATGTAGTCAAAACAAAAAACACAGGACGAGGCTGGTTTCCGGTACTGTCTGCTTTAAAACAATACAATACATACAGCAAAACAAACAACAAAAACACGAATGTACATGGTTGTTTGCAACAGCCATGGAAGCGTAGTCTGCTAGTGCGCCGCAGTATGATCAGCGCTACAGCCGCTGAATTAGAAGACATGTTTGCAACAGAACCGCAAAATATGCCGTTGTTTTGCGTTGTATTGACGAAAGTAGGTCGATAGCACATCTATCTAGCACATCTCGAGCTCAACGAAAATTTGCGTACGCGCGTACCGTGAAGATCCTGCACACTACGTAGGATCTTGGATCAAACGTTAGTATTCATTATAAAATGGGTTCAAGAATGTGGCCAATTGGAAGCGCTGAAATGAGTCACGTGTGCGTGCATAAATTTCTCACTAGCATACACGGCCTGACGTCACAATGTTTACACTAGCAGTGCGCACTCAATCAGTTGTTACAAGTGCGTCGCGCGCTACTATACGCGCTGTCAATCCTGTAAGCAACTGTATAGTTCGGGCTGCCGGTCGGCCTTTCTTGTGTGCATAACAGGTGGCGTACGTACTCTTATACGTACAGTACTTACATGTGCGGGATTTCCGAGTGCGACGTGCGTAAATGTTTGGGACGAACATCTTCGGACATCGATTCTTGAGCGAGTGCTACATGTAGCTGACTGGTATTGACCCACAAAGGTACGTGAAAAATGCTGTTAGTTTTCGACCCATTTTATAAAACAAATGATGCACAAGATTATTTCGTGGCGTTAGTGGAGATGCAGCTCACTCGAGGGTATTTACAATGTAGTGCAACATGCACTCGGCTTCGCCTCGTGCATGTTTCACAATTGTAAATACCCTCGAGTGCGCTACATCTCCACTAACGCACTCTATCCTGTGCATCATTTGTATATTGACATGGATAATCTGACACAGAGGACTTTCTGCAGTGCCAATGGGACTGTCCAAGGAGAAGGTCGTGAGTTGTATGCATTGTTTCAAGTCTTGTATGTTACGTGTAGGATCGGCTTTGTAAAGAATAGATCGCGAGTCTACATGTCGAAATTCTAAACCTAGCAGACGCACTGGTCTACAGTGTACGGTAAGTACAAAAGACCCGCTGTAACGTCACTTAACCGTTAGGCCTATTGGTTAGAAAGATCTTACTGTCGTATTCGAAGCTATAGAATTAAACTCTTTACTTTCTGTAGAGGCCTACTAAGTAATTAGTATATATTGACAAACTAGCTCTACGTAGACCTACACAAGTCAGAAATCACTGGTTTCCTCGCGTATTCTTTGGCAAGATATGCACTGGCCATTGCAGACAGACGCAGTTCCAGCGCTCGGTTACTTGCCCTCGCTGGCGATGGCTTGATGGGCGGTCGGGCGAGCCGAGGCCCCGGGGGCGCAGGGTGGGATTGAGACTGCTCTCTAGGTGTTTGCGTGCAGCAGTCGCGTAAACAATGCATGCAGATCGTGAATTTCATGGTAAGAAAAGACCCTAACTAGTTAACAGACAAACATTTGTGTCAAGACCCCAGCTAGACCAGGAAAGTGTGACACTCATCTTTCTTCTGTAAATTGCCTCACAATTGAGTCTACCTTGACTGTCTCTACTTAATGTTGATATTTTATCAACTATAAAGTTATCGTGGATTTGGAGCGGTTGTGAAAACATAAACTTGATTTGGGAGGAAGTTAAAGTTGATTTCAGCTTTAGGTCTCTTGATAAAACGGACTTGAAGTTGATTTGGAAGTTAACCATAGATTATCTTGACTTAAAGTTAATTTGATCTTTTGATAAAACGGGGCCCGAGGGGATGGGAGTGTTGACCAATATCTTTTTCCTCATTATGAAATCAAGTTGAAACTTTCATGCCGCATTGTCGTTGATTTTATTTTAATTACTAACAGATATATTGTGGGCACGCTGTCATGAAAGTTTTCACATTGTTGACAATGAGAAAAGCATTTTTTTTTTTTTTGGGGGGGGGGAGGATATCGATAAATTTCTGCTTTGTTACCATGCTATGATTCATTTTGTTCTTTGTCATGCTGAGTCACACTTTATTTGTGCTTGTCTTTGCAGAAACGTCAGAAACGCTGAAAAATAATGATGATAATCTTCGTGATAATCGATAGCCATTATCATGGTGCAAGAGATATTTGCATACTAGCCTTGCTCACTGTGATTTGTGTTTTTTCACTCTCTGATCTTTTAGCCACACGATGGTGGAACATAATTTACAGGGTGGTCACTTTGTGAAATGATAATACAGTGTAGTCCACAACGTGGTCTGTCACAGTGTGAACTTTCACAGAGGGGCCACATTGTGAAATTATCTTTACGTTGTGACTGAGCAGATTAACCACCCCATGGAAGAATCCACACTATGAATGCATGCAGTGTGTTCATAGAGTCGACTATAATTGCGAACACACTGTGAGCAAACTGTGAAAACACTGTGAACAAGCTGTGAACACACGGTGGGGCACTGTGCAGAAGGGTTTAAGCCCCTTGATGTGAGCGTCGCTTGCCTAGTATCGAGCTCATGAACTCACTGACTTGCGGATGTCAGACCAAGGAGCTTCAATGTGTTTGAAGCTCCTTGGTCAGACTCACTACACCTCTGACCACGGACCTTGGGCCAGACGTGGCTACTGTAATCCATTTTAACGTGCCATTTTGCGCATGGACAGAAATAAAAACGTTATTTGTGCGATCACCCATGTTGATTTTTAAATTTACTGAGATAAGCCGCTGTATTCGTTAATGTTATGATTATTCATGTATCCTCACAAAATCTGCTTGAAAGCACATCCACAAGACGACACGCTAAGGATGTTTGTTTTTTTTTTTTGTTGTTGTTGTTGTTTTGGGGGGGCAATATTAATGGAAAAGGTTTTCCAAACAAGTCGACACAAAATAATGAACTAAATGCCTGCCAAGATACGGACCATGCTTGTTACCTGATTTATACGGAGGTTACTATTATTATCATTATTATTGTAATGTTGGTGGTGAACATGAATTCCATGAATCGTTATCCCAGGAAAACTTTTGTGTTAAAAACAAAGGAAAAGAATACAATATCGAATGAAGTGAAGTACGTACCAAACCAATCTCGGAAGGAAAAAAAAAAGAAGTCACTTGTATCGATGAACCCACGCATGAGCTGATTGTGAACTCGCTTATTTGACGCACGTGGATACTCACCACGTGGCTCCGGCTGGATACGCTGTAATGGGTTTGTGCAATGCATGGCATTTTTGTGTAAATATCGGGGGATGTTGTGAGGGTTGGGTCAAAATTAATGAGTGCAGCAGCATACTGAGTACTCACAAATTCGTGGAATTTCAACCGTTTTTAGTTATAACCTATCATGTTCAGACGTGCTACGCAGACAACACCCCCCCCCCCCATCCTACGTCCTCCTCCCTCGAATGAAGTTGATGGTGAGAATGTTAATAAGCTATGGTAAGTAACTATTGTTCTTCTGTTATATGTATAGTTCTTATATTCTTTTTATGCTTTTTAACGGGGGTGAAAACAAATTGAAATGATGTGACATGAAGTGAAACAAAATTTATTCGAAGTCAAAGAAGAACTTTGGACAAATTCATTGGAATCGCTAGTTCAGTGTTTGTATGCATCTTCTATGTACACAATCCGAATCATACCCTTAGCTCATTTTGTACAAATCCATTACTGTATATGTCACCCCAATTTACCATGTGATTGTACAACCACTATTTAAGTAGTTATCCATTTTTACAATATATCTCAATGAAAGTGCCATTGATAATACGATGTGGACTTTCGATTACACAATGTACAATGTAAGTAGTTTATTTCTTTTGCCTGTGCTGAACGATAATGGTAGATGAAAACAGTAATTTGACTCATAGCCTCCGCCATTTTGAGGTCACCTGACCGAAAGCATCGACATTTTTTTTTTCTAGATATCATTGTTTCCTCTCCTCTCACACTATTGGAGAATAGGTCTATATCATTCTGCGCAGGTAAGACAGTTTCGGAATGCCCTTTTAGTGTTATTCAGCGGTCTGACCAAACTAACCACGACTTTCCCCTTTATTAAAGTACGCTCTGAAATCCTCGATCTGGGACGGCAGACAGTATTCCCAACATGGCTCCACTATGGTGGTCCTGAAGGGACATCGTAAATCGCAAATATCGGCGCCGATATTTGCGATTTAAGAGGTCTCTTCAGGACCATCATATACTCCACAGCTCTCTCGTCTTGACTGATGTACAACCATTGGATCCATCCTCTCTCAGTTGTTGGCCAACGATAGACACTGCATTCAAAGACTGGCTGTTGAAACCCCTACCACGACTTATTGTATAAAAATGAAACAACGTCACGCTCTATTAACTGCCAGACATTGCTAAAAGTGTACAAGAAACTCTCCCCCTCTCTGCACACATCTGACTCTCCCATGATTGGAGTTTTAATTTCATTAAGACATTGTGGTAGTTCATCACTCGTAAGATATCTGAAATGTAAAGATCTACTAGTGTCACAAATGTTTGGTATTTATCGTATATAGTAAAATTGTAGTTTAAAAATGATTCATTCGAGTAATCGTTTTTACAAGCAGCTTGAATTCATTAAATTACTTAATTTGCAAGTTCCTCTGAATGACACATTTATACATAAAGGTCCTTACAAATTTAACTTCGAGATAAAGATATTGACTTCATTTATGACGATTCTCTCTTACTTTCTACAGATCAACATGAAACAGGACCGTATGTACCAAGCATCCACGCCTGTTTGTTGAGAATAAAGTGTTGATGGCAGAGCTTTACAATATCACTGTTTGCAACTTATCCTTACATTTCATTTTCATTCTGAACAATGAGTGTCAGTGTAAATAAAATAGCATGGAGAAAGAAAAATAATATAGGCCCTACATATTTCACATACACTTGTACATTTCACATACATAGAAATATGACTTAAACGCAATAAATTGAGGAAGAAATAGATGCATGCTATACTGCATAGGCTTATCAATGTTGAAAATGTTGAAAATGGAGGGGAAGCTGGAAGCCGAGATTGTAATGTGCATTACCCTAAAGGTCGTTATTGATAAAGTACAGAAATGTACGTACCACAGGAAATGTTTTACAATATTAAAGAAAGATTGCTCGTTGGAGCATGATTTTGCTGGTTAAAAACAACATTGCTTTGTGTAAATAAAAAAAGCAAGAAAGAAGAAACATTTTGCAAACAGAACGCTGAAAAGGGAGATTTGTTATTCAAAGCAATCGGCATTTGAAATCATTTGCAGTCAGCTTTTCTATGAACCAGGTTCGCAATCCAGGAAACCTTATTCTTTAACCTGTTTAAATTTGGCTATTAATTCAAACACGATCAATCGTTGATTTTTTATGATTAGTCTCAAAGCAACGCATATCGTGAATTCCCAAGACAGAAGCCGTTCTTCATGGTGCTGATTTTCAATGCTCGTATTGCCACGCAACTTTTAAGCTTTGGTGACAGTATTCGATTCCATGAAAGCCACATGTCATACTAATAGTTATTGGACCGTATGCATGACGTGCAAACTGCTGAACAATAGATGGATATCCTTGGAGTATAGTTTCATATCATGTTTACACTCAAGGGTCTATCAAATAAAGAAGACAAATGGAATTGGCAAAATAAAAAGAGGAAAATTCCCTGAATTGAACAAAAGGTGAGAAGGCTTTGAAATGTTAGGGTTTTACATGATAGCACATAATGCAACCCACATAATGCTCGTGAAATAAGATGCTGATGAAATAACCAAGCACAGAATAACTTTAATACACTTAAATATTTCCTAACTTCTACTTCTTAGCTTGAAACTCAAAGAGGACAAGTAGGTTCCCTTTAAACTATATACAACGATGGCTTTCTTGAGGAGACGGTGTATCACCCCTAAATGTAATATCGAGGCTAAATGTAATATGGACAATAAATGTAATACTCCTTAACCCTAAATGTAATAACAACCCTAAATGTAATACATTTTAACGCTAAATGTAATAATCGAGTCAACCCTCAATGTAATACATTTTAACAGTAAATGTAATAACCGGAGACAACCCTAAATGTAATACGTGTCAACTCTAAATGTAATAACAACCCTAAATGTAATACATATCATCCCTAAATGTAATATCGACCATAAATGTAATACATCGTAACCCTTAATGTAATAACAACCCTAAATGTAATACATATCAACGCTAAATGTAATACAGCTTAACCCTAAATATATCAACCCTAAATATGATACATTTTTACGTTAAATGTAAGAACCTGAAACAACGCTTAATGGAATACATTTCAACCCTAAATGTAATATATTGCAAACCTAAATGTGATAACAACCCTAAATGTAATGACTTTTAACCCTAAATGTAATACATCTTAACGCTAAATGTAATAATGACCCTAAATGTAATACACCTTAACCCTAAATGTAAAACGACATTAAATGTCATGCATGTCAACCCTAAATATGATATCTGTATACTCACCCCTAAATGTAATATCAACGCTAAATGTAATAACAACCCTAAATATAATACATGTCAAACCTAAATGTAACATCGACCTTAAATGTAATAGGGCCTACTTTTTAACCCTGAATGTAGTATCAACCCTAAATGTAATACATCTTAACCCTAAATGTAATATCGACCCGAAATGTAATACACCTTAACCCTAAATGTAATAACAGCCCTAAATGTAATACATTTTAACAATGAATGTAATATCGACCCTAAATGTAATACATCTAAACGCTAAATGTAACAACAACCCTGAGTGTAATGCATTTCAAGGCTTAATGTAACAACAATCCTAAATGTAATTTATGGCAACCCTATCAAATGCGATACATTTTTGACGCTTAATGTTATTACGACCCTAAATTTAATAACCTAACTATAGAGAGTGTAATCAACGCAGAATATCGAGCAAAAGGTCAGGGGGTAGGGGATATGACGAAACTATCTATAGCACTCAGAGCAGCAATAGTTGCTTAGATTCGTTTTTGTTGTTTACCCAGTTAAAAATCACATAGTCTTTTTAATTCCTTTGTTTGCTGCAAAGTTAATTAGGCCCATGTGACATAGTTTTTTTTTATCTATTACACCTCCTTGCTATTACCTTTATCATACAATCACACAAACATTTTGTATTCCAATCTTTATTCAGTGTTCATGATTGTTTAGAGTTTTGTTGAAAAAAAAAGAAAAAAATGGGAAAAAATTGTTTGAAAGGAAATTCTGAATATGAATAATATTGCAAGAGAAAAAAACATACGCCTACTGATGATAGAGCGAGTAGATTGAGAAAAATTAGAAATTAGAAAGATTTAGCAATTTTTTTTAATGAACCATCATTATCTAAAATAGTGTTTCAATGACGAAATACCTGTCACACATTGACATGGCAGCAAATCACTGTCCGAAATATGAACCTCATGACATTCTTCATTACTCTTGGCAATCACCACTATATTTAGTGACACGAAACTGGGGCAAATGGTCGTGGCGAGGGTACACGAAATAAATTCAAAAATGTCCGTAAAGCAAAAGGAAGTACATGTCTTTTTTATCATCTTTGAGTCATCATTTGTATCATTGACTTTCCTATGATATCTGAATGTAAGAGTAAGACAAACTGACTTTGAGCAAAGTCTAAACTGGCAACAGTTCAGACTTCGCTCAAAGTCTTGCAAAGAATTTTTGCCCATTTGTTTCTTTTTTTTCGACAAAACTGTAAACAGTCATGAACACTGAATAAAGATTGGAATACAAAATGTTTGTGTGATTGTATGATAAAGGTAATTAGATTTAAAAATTATGTCACATGGGCCTAGTCAACTTTGCAGCAAACAAAGGAAATAAAAAGACTATGTGATTTTTAACTGGGTAAACAACAAAAACAAATCTAAGCAACTATTGGTGCTCTGAGTGCTATAGATAGTTTCGTCATATCCCCTACCCCCTGATCTTTTGCTCGATATTCTGCGTTGGTTACACTCTCTATAATGAGGTTATTGGATTTAGGGTCGTAATAACATTAAAGCTTCAAAATGTATTACATTTGATAGGGTTGACATGAATAACATTTAGGATTGTTATTACATTTAGCGTTAAAATATATTACATTTAGGGTTGTTGTTACATTTAGCGTTAAGATGTAATACATTTAGGGTCGATATTACATTTCGGGTTGAAATTGATTACATTTAGGGTTAAAAAGTATTACATTTATGGTCGATATTACATTTAGGGTTAAAAAGTATTAAACTTAGGGTCGATATTACGTTATGGGTTAACATGTATTACATTTAGGGCTGTCTCAGGTTATTACATTTAGCGTTAAAATGTATTACATTTAGGGTTGACTCGATTATTACATTTAGCGTTAAAATGTATTACACTTAGGGTTGTTATTACATTTAGGGTTAATGTGTATTACATCTAGGGTTGATATTACATTTAGCGTTGATATTACATTTACGGGTGATACACATGCACACTGGAGTGCTCAGTGCGGTTCCCATGGCAACGCACACTTGATATATTTTTGCCTGTTTCCTAGAAACAAAGGGGAGAGAACAAAGCTTTACTCCTGCTCTGAAGTTGGAATATTCCATTTTTGCTGAAAGTTGAGAAGAACAATTCATTTGAGTATTTTTACTGATGAAGAAATCAGGAAATACATTCTGCTATAATTGATAATGAATAAAAAATAATATATGTCAATATCAGATCAATTGAGTTCCTGTTTTGCCTTGCCTGAACACCTAATAGCCCCTCAGGATACAGTATTACGCCTATTAATCTAGCAAGGTGGTACAACCATTCCCAATTTGCATCAGACAAGCCATTCCTCGTCCTCTTTCTGCTTTTGCCTCTAAGAGGAAGAGGATGCGATTCCAACCTGTTTAGAAAAGTTTCTCGACTTCTATCTACTTTCAGGTAAGCAAATCGTATTGAATCAGCCTTATAATGATATCCGAATTGAATAATTATTATTTGTATGCCGTTTTAGATTATGCCGCATAGGGATATAAAGGGCTTTTTACACTTGTAAAATTTTGCTTAGCCCCGGACCAACGGTGGGGCTAAGGGGGGGGGGGGGGGGGCCTTAGCCCCACCGTTGGTACGGGACTATCCTTAGCCCACTTTCTGTTTACACTCGTTTTGGCCAAAGTGGGCTAGCCCCACCGATAGTACGGTACTATCTGGCCCTGCAAAATAGCAGGGGTTAGCACCGCAATTGCGGTGCCAAGCAAGTGAGTGTAAACAGAACGAAAAAATAATCCTGGGCTAAGCGACGGAGACGAAGTCCGACCCTCACTGACCAATCAGAAACGAGGTAATCAAGTGCTGCCGGTGCGTGCGTGTACGTGTACAGTACACAGCGTAATTATGAATATTCATGTAGTTTGGAAAGTCCGGGGCTAAGAAATACGAGTGTAAAAAGGTCAGTTTTCTCCTTAGCCCCGGACAAGAGATAGTACGGGACTAATTGGCGAGTGTAAAAAGCTGAAAAAATTGGTACGGGACTAACGATAGTCCTGGGTCAGAGAAAGTCCGGGGTTAAGAAACACAAGTGTAAAAAGGGCTTAAGAGATTTTAGATGAATTTCGGTGATGTAAACCATCACAAGTTACTTGCCACATGTCCATGCATATGGATAGATTGAGTGAACAATTCTAATAGATTATTTGAAATATATTATCACTAGCATATTATGCTAACACTTCAAGACATGTACATGGTCATTTGTACATTATTTTGTTCAGCTTGGTTATGCTGCGCGTGATGCAATAATTTATGCTGGAATTGCATGACTTTGATATGAGAGTCACATAACTTTTTGGATAAGCCGAATCAAGTGGTATTGTCAGGACAATCAGATAGACTGGAGCTATCTATCTGTGGCAGCAATACTACATCAAGCTCACAATGTATTTTTCGAAAGATTTGCTGAGCAGATTGTGCATTTGCCATATTTGCTTTTGCATGTGTTTTATGTTACAAAATTATACTAACCGGATTAATTGATAAGAATTGATGATTTGATAATTATATTTAAGAAATTCAATGTGTTATGATTTATTTGCCATGCATAATTGGTGATAAGCTCTCTTTCTGATTTTTGCCTCTTGGAGGAAGAGGATGCGATCCAAACCTGTTTAGAAAAGTTTCTCAACTTCGGGAGAGGGAGGCCCAGCTATACATAGAAAACAAAAACCCATATTTGAAATAACATAAATTATATGGTACTGCCGTAAGAAATAAGTAATAACATATTACCGAGACCACTCTAAATAGTACATTTTTATCAACAAAACCATCAACCAAGATGCACCGATGAAAAAAAAAGACACCATTTATGCTCCCACTAAGTTTTGACATAACAAATGACAACACAGTATAGCGCAAACAATACAATTACAGTCCACAACTTAAGTCTATAAAGTTACCATAGGAGGCAGTGGATAATCTGGACCTATATGATTACTTACCAGGACTTGCTTGTGCAACCTCCTCTTCAGCTTCACTTGCATGGAGACTGGGAGGGGATGTAGGTGAAGCTGGGGAGGGCTGGTCTTGTTCTTGGGCCTGGGGTGGAAGGTCTGGAGCAACATCTTGGACAGGGGTAGCAGGTCTTGGAGCGGAGCGTCTATCAGCTTGAGCCAGCGCCACCACGCGAAGATCTTCATCCTCTTCGTCATCTTTGTTGCTTTTGCAGGGGGCCTGGAGCTCAATTTGAGCTTCTTGGGTTGGGGGTCCTTCTTCTTGGACTGCTCAAGTTTGTCATTCTTCCCCTTGCTACTGCCTTTGTTGCCTTTTGGGGGCATCTTCTTTGAAAATTATGTGAAATCTTGTAGAAATTGTGAAGGAAAAACTGCGTCTACAGAGGTGTTGTCGAGTCGAAAACTGAAAGTTGTGTGAGAAAGTCCTGCTATGCAGTCATGCTTCCACAGGCGGCAAGTGGCGCCGAATGGCGGAAACAAAGTGGTATTTGGCGGAAACCAAGTGGTATTTGGCGAAAACCAAGTGGTATTTGGCGCGAAATAGTCACCAATCAGGTGTCGTTTGGCTCGCGCCACTGTTGATTTGGAGCGCTTTGGCGCGGAATATCCGCCTTTGTAGCGCCAAGTGGCGCCACGTGGCGCAAAATCTCATTGGCGCAACGTGGCGCGCGCCATTACATTCCAGTGGATTCCAATAGGCGGATTGTTTGCGACATTTGGTGCCACTTGGTGGACACTTCGCGCTGAAAGTGGCGCGACGAAGATTTCAAACATTTTGAAATTTTCTTGCCGCCAAACTCAATGTTTGCCGCCGTTACGGGCCACCGCGCGCCAGTTGGGAGGCAGTTTGAGCCACTACACGCCACTAAGCACCTTATTGGCGACACTATGCGCCACAGCAAATTGCATTGGCGCGAACTGGCGCGAACTGGCGCCGGCCCAGTGGACTCCTAGCATTACTTGCCCTCGCTGGCGATGGCTTGATGGGCGGTCGGGCGAGCCGAGGCCCCGGGGGCGCAGGGTGGGATTGAGACTGCTCTCTAGGTGTTTGCGTGCAGCAGTCGCGTAAACAATGCATGCAGATCGTGAATTTCATGATAAGAAAAGACCCTAACTAGTTAACAGACAAACATTTGTGTCAAGACCCCAGCTAGACCAGGAAAGTGTGACACTCATCTTTCTTCTGTAAATTGCCTTACAATCGAGTCTACCTTGACTGTCTCTACTTAATGTTGATATTTTATCAACTATAAAGTTATCGTGGATTTGGAGCGGTTGTGAAAACATAAACTTGATTTGGGAGGAAGTTAAAGTTGATTTCAGCTTTAGGTCTCTTGATAAAACGGACTTGAAGTTGATTTGGAAGTTAACCATAGATTATCTTGACTTAAAGTTAATTTGATATTTTGATAAAACGGGGCCCGAGGGGATGGGAGTGATGACCAATATCTTTTTCCTCATTATGAAATCAAGTTGAAACTTTCATGCCGCATTGTCGTTGATTTTATTTTAATTACTAACAGATATATTGTGGGCACGCTGTCATGAAAGTTTTCACATTGTTGACAATGAGAAAAGCATTTTTTTGGGGGGAGGATATCGATAAATTTCTGCTTTGTTACCATGCTATGATTCATTTTGTTCTTTGTCATGCTGAGTCACACTTTATTTGTGCTTGTCTTTGCAGAAACGTCAGAAACGCTGAAAAATGATGATGATAATCTTCGTGATAATCGATAGCCATTATCATGGTGCAAGAGATATTTGCATACTAGCCTTGCTCACTTTGATTTGTGTTTTTTCACTCTCTGATCTTTTAGCCACACGATGGTGAAACATAATTTACAGGGTGGTCACTTTGTGAAATGATAATACAGTGTAGTCCACAACGTGGTCTGTCACAGTGTGAACTTTCACAGAGGGGCCACATTGTGAAATTATCTTTACGTTGTGACTGAGCAGATTAACCACCCCATGGAAGAATCCACACTATGAATGCATGCAGTGTGTTCATAGAGTCGACTATAATTGCGAACACACTGTGAGCAAACTGTGAAAACACTGTGAACAAGCTGTGAACACACGGTGGGGCACTGTGCAGAAGGGTTTAAGCCCCTTGATGTGAGCGTCGCTTGCCTAGTATCGAGCTCATGAACTCACTGACTTGCGGATGTCAGACCAAGGAGCTTCAATGTGTATGAAGCTCCTTGGTCAGACTCACTACACCTCTGACCACGGACCTTGGGCCAGACGTGGCTACTGTAATCCATTTTAACGTGCCATTTTGCGCATGGACAGAAATAAAAACGTTATTTGTGCGATCACCCATGTTGATTTTTAAATTTACTGAGATAAGCCGCTGTATTCGTTAATGTTATGATTATTCATGTATCCTCACAAAATCTGCTTGAAAGCACATCCACAAGACGACACGCTAAGGATGTTTGTTGTTGTTGTTGTTGTTGTTGTTTTGTTTTTTTTTTTTTGGGGGGGGGGGGCAATATTAATGGAAAAGGTTTTCCAAACAAGTCGACACAAAATAATGAACTAAATGCCTGCCAAGATACGGACCATGCTTGTTACCTGATTTATACGGAGGTTACTATTATTATCATTATTATGGTAATGTTGGTGGTGAACATGAATTCCATGAATCGTTATCCCAGGAAAACGTTTGTGTTAAAAACAAAGGAAAAGAATACAATATCGAATGAAGTGAAGTACGTACCAAACCAATCTCGGAAGGAAAAAAAAAGAAGTCACTTGTATCGATGAACCCACGCATGAACTGATTGTGAACTCGCTTATTTGACGCACGTGGATACTCACCACGTGGCTCCGGCTGGATACGCTGTAATGGGTTTGTGCAATGCATGGCATTTTTGTGTGAATATCGGGGGATGTTGTGAGGGTTGGGTCAAAATTAATGAGTGCAGCAGCATACTGAGTACTCACAAATTCGTGGAATTTCAACCGTTTTTAGTTATAACCTATCATGTTCAGACGTGCTACGCAGACAACACCCCCCCCCCCCCATCCTACGTCCTCCTCCCTCGAATGAAGTTGATGGTGAGAATGTTATAAGCTATGGTAAGTAACTATTGTTCTTCTGTTATATGTATAGTTCTTATATTCTTTTTATGCTTTTTAACAGGGGTGAAAACAAATTGAAATGATGTGACATGAAGTGAAACAAAATTTATTCGAAGTCAAAGAAGAACTTTGGACAAATTCATTGGAATCGCTAGTTCAGTGTTTGTATGCATCTTCTATGTACACAATCCGAATCATACCCTTAGCTCATTTTGTACAAATCCATTACTGTATATGTCACCCCAATTTACCATGTGATTGTACAACCGCTATTTAAGTAGTTATCCATTTTTACAATATATCTCAATGAAAGTGCCATTGATAATACGATGTGGACTTTCGATTACACAATGTACAATGTAAGTAGTTTATTTCTTTTGCCTGTGCTGAACGATAATGGTAGATGAAAACAGTAATTTGACTCATAGCCTCCGCCATTTTGAGGTCACCTGACCGAAAGCATCGACAGTTTTTTTTTTTTCTAGATATCATTGTTTCCTCTCCTCTCACACTATTGGAGAATAGGTCTATATCATTCTGCGCAGGTAAGACAGTTTCGGAATGCCCTTTTAGTGTTATTCAGCGGTCTGACCAAACTAACCACGACTTTCCCCTTTATTAAAGTACGCTCTGAAATCCTCGATCTGGGACGGCAGACAGTATTCCCAACATGGCTCCACTATGGTGGTCCTGAAGGGACATCGTAAATCGCAAATATCGGCGCCGATATTTGCGATTTAAGAGGTCTCTTCAGGACCATCATATACTCCACATGCAGCTCTCTCGTCTTGACTGATGTACAACCATTGGATCCATCCTCTCTCAGTTGTTGGCCAACGATAGACACTGCATTCAAAGACTGGCTGTTGAAACCCCTACCACGACTTATTGTATAAAAATGAAACAACGTCACGCTCTATTAACTGCCAGACATTGCTAAAAGTGTACAAGAAACTCTCCCCCTCTCTGCACACATCTGACTCTCCCATGATTGGAGTTTTAATTTCATTAAGACATTGTGGTAGTTCATCACTCGTAAGATATCTGAAATGTAAAGATCTACTAGTGTCACAAATGTTTGGTATTTATCGTATATAGTAAAATTGTAGTTTAAAAATGATTCATTCGAGTAATCGTTTTTACAAGCAGATTGAATTCATTAAATTACTTAATTTGCAAGTTCCTCTGAATGACACATTTATGCATAAAGGTCCTTACAAATTTAACTTCGAGATAAAGATAATGACTTCATTTATGACGATTCTCTCTTACTTTCTACAGATGACTCTAACATGAAACAGGACCGCATGTACCAAGCATCCACGCCTGTTTGTTGAGAATAAAGTGTTGATGGCAGAGCTTTACAATATCACTGTTTGCAACTTATCCTTACATTTCATTTTCATTCTGAACAATGAGTGTCAGTGTAAATAAAATAGCATGGAGAAAGAAAAATAATATAGGCCCTACATATTTCACATACACTTGTACATTTCACATACATAGAAATATGACTTAAACGCAATAAATTGAGGAAGAAATAGATGCATGCTATACTGCATAGGCTTATCAATGTTGAAAATGTTGAAAATGTTGAAAATGGAGGGGAAGCTGGAAGCCGAGATTGTAATGTGCATTAACTCTACCGGCCTCTCTCACCACACAAAGGGAAACATCACTTGTACTACCACTAATGTTGTGTATCTCATCACTTGCAGAGTTTGTAGAATCCAGTATGTTGGGGAAACCAAGACTACACTCAAAAGACGCTTCTATGGACACAGATCTACTGTCAACACAGCCAAGCTCGACACTCCAGTGGGCCACCATTTCAATCTACCCGATCATTCCATCACTGATATGACTCTACAGGGCATTGAATCTTTAGGCACTCGTCCAGACACAGTCAGAACCAGCAGAGAGAAGCTCTGGATGAGACGACTTCACACCATCCAACCCCATGGCCTCAACATCCAGGAGGGAAATGACTAACCACCTTTATTTTTTCATTATTATTACCACCATTATTATTTTTCTCTTTTTCATTTTTTAATTTCATTTTGTTCTTTCATTGCGCTTTTTTCATTTGCAGATCCTTTTTTTCCCCAATTTATTCCTTCCTATAGCCCGAGTCTTTTTTATACAGCCTTTTCCGCCTACACATACACACACTAGGTTTGTTTGTTTAAACATACTTGTGCTTATTTTGCCCTGCCTGCTTATCTACATACATGTATACAGTTGTCACATGTGCTTTATTTTATTTCTTTTATCTATCTATCTGTATATATATATATATATATATATATAATTATTTTTTTTTTTCATTACTGTTATTCCATTGTCACTTTTGCCATTACTATATGTGTATATACTTTGATATGTTTGATTACTTCCTTTTGTTGCCTCCTCCTGGTACACCTTTAGGGCTCCCTGTTTGTTCAGCCCCCCCCCCCCTTCCCTTGCTGTTGCTTTTTTCACTCTTTCCCTTTCCATATCCTTCTGGTGTTCCTTATCTTCTTTGATGTTGCCTCCCTATTCATCCTTTCCTTCAATGGTTGCCTCCTTGATCCTCATGATCATTACCGACCCTCCTCCGCCTTTTGTCTGTCCGCTCTCCTCTGCCTTTTGTCTGTCCACCCTCCTGCTCGCTCTAATCCCCCTCCCTTTACCTGTTGGGCTCCTTGCCCATGACTTCCCACCCTCTCCTTTGTTTTCTTTGTTTTGTGTACCCAGCCTGTCCCTGTCTGTTCTTGTTGTGTGAAGTCCTTATATGTGATTGCTTTCCCTGCCTGTTTGTCATTTTGCCTCTGACGAAGATTCTGCTAGGATCGAAAGCTCAGGCCCCTTTTGACTCCATCTAACTTCTACTTCTTAGCTTGAAACTCAAAGAGGACAAGTAGGTTCCCTTTAAACTATATACAACGATGGCTTTCTTGAGGAGACGGTGTATCACCCCTAAATGTAATATCGAGGCTAAATGTAATATGGACAATAAATGTAATACTCCTTAACCCTAAATGTAATAACAACCCTAAATGTAATACATTTTAACGCTAAATGTAATAATCGAGTCAACCCTCAATGTAATACATTTTAACAGTAAATGTAATAACCGGAGACAACCCTAAATGTAATACGTGTCAACTCTAAATGTAATAACAACCCTAAATGTAATACATGTCATCCCTAAATGTAATATCGACCATAAATGTAATACATCGTAACCCTTAATGTAATAACAACCCTAGATGTAATACATATCAACGCTAAATGTAATACAGCTTAACCCTAAATATATCAACCCTAAATATGATACATTTTTACGTTAAATGTAAGAACCTGAAACAACGCTTAATGGAATACATTTCAACCCTAAATGTAATATATTGCAAACCTAAATGTGATAACAAACCTAAATGTAATGACTTTTAACCCTAAATGTAATACATCTTAACGCTAAATGTAATAATGACCCTAAATGTAATACACTTTAACCCTAAATGTAAAACGACATTAAATGCCATGCATGTCAACCCTAAATATGATATCTGTATACTCACCCCTAAATGTAATATCAACGCTAAATGTAATAACAACCCTAAATATAATACATGTCAAACCTAAATGTAACATCGACCTTAAATGTAATAGGGCCTACTTTTTAACCCTGAATGTAGTATCAACCCTAAATGTAATACATCTTAACCCTAAATGTAATATCGACCCGAAATGTAATACACCTTAACCCTAAATGTAATAACAGCCCTAAATGTAATACATTTCAACAATGAATGTAATATCGACCCTAAATGTAATACATCTAAACGCTAAATGTAACAACAACCCTGAGTGTAATGCATTTCAAGGCTTAATGTAACAACAATCCTAAATGTAATTTATGGCAACCCTATCAAATGCGATACATTTTTTACGCTTAATGTTATTACGACCCTAAATTTAATAACATAACTATAGAGAGTGTAATCAACGCAGAATATCGAGCAAAAGGTCAGGGGGTAGGGGATATGACGAAACTATCTATAACACTCAGAGCAGCAATAGTTGCTTAGATTCGTTTTTGTTGTTTACCCAGTTAAAAATCACATAGTCTTTTTAATTCCTTTGTTTGCTGCAAAGTTAATTAGGCCCATGTGACATAGGTTTTTTTTTTATCTATTACACCTCCTTGCTATTACCTTTATCATACAATCACACAAACATTTTGTATTCCAATCTTTATTCAGTGTTCATGATTGTTTAGAGTTTTGTTGAAAAAAAAGAAAAAAAATGGGCAAAAATTGTTTGAAAGGAAATTCTGAATATGAATAATATTGCAAGAGAAAAAAAAAACATACGCCTACTGATGATAGAGTGAGTAGATTGAGAAAAATTAGAAATTAGAAAGATTTAGCAATTTTTTTTTTAATGAACCATCATTATCTAAAATAGTGTTTCAATGACGAAATACCTGTCACACATTGACATGGCAGCAAATCACTGTCCGAAATATGAACCTCATGACATTCTTCATTACTCTTGGCAATCACCACTATATTTAGTGACACGAAACTGGGGCAAATGGTCGTGGCGAGGGTACACGAAATAAATTCAAAAATGTCCGTAAAGCAAAAGGAAGTAGATGTCTTTTTTATCATCTTTGAGTCATCATTTGTATCATTGACTTTCCTATGATATCTGAATGTAAGAGTAAGACAAACTGACTTTGAGCAAAGTCTAAACTGGCAACAGTTCAGACTTCGCTCAAAGTCTTGCAAAGAATTTTTGCCCATTTGTTTCTTTTTTTCGACAAAACTGTAAACAGTCATGAACACTGAATAAAGATTGGAATACAAAATGTTTGTGTGATTGTATGATAAAGGTAATTAGATTTAAAAACTATGTCACATGGGCCTAGTCAACTTTGCAGCAAACAAAGGAAATAAAAAGACTATGTGATTTTTAACTGGGTAAACAGCAAAAACAAATCTAAGCAACTATTGGTGCTCTGAGTGCTATAGATAGTTTCGTCATATCCCCTACCCCCTGATCTTTTGCTCGATATTCTGCGTTGGTTACACTCTCTATAATGAGGTTATTGGATTTAGGGTCGTAATAACATTAAAGCTTCAAAATGTATTACATTTGATAGGGTTGACATGAATAACATTTAGGATTGTTATTACATTTAGCGTTAAGATATATTACATTTAGGGTTAAAAAGTATTACATTTATGGTCGATATTACATTTAGGGTTAAAAAGTATTAAACTTAGGGTCGATATTACGTTATGGGTTAACATGTATTACATTTAGGGTTGTCTCAGGTTATTACATTTAGCGTTAAAATGTATTACATTTAGGGTTGACTCGATTATTACATTTAGCGTTAAAATGTATTACACTTAGGGTTGTTATTACATTTAGGGTTAATGTGTATTACATCTAGGGTTGATATTACATTTAGCGTTGATATTACATTTACGGGTGATACACATGCACACTGGAGTGCTCAGTGCGGTTCCCATGGCAACGCACACTTGATATATTTTTGCCTGTTTCCTAGAAACAAAGGGGAGAGAACAAAGCTTTACTCCTGCTCTGAAGTTGGAATATTCCATTTTTGCTGAAAGTTGAGAAGAACAATTCATTTGAGTATTTTTACTGATGAAGAAATCAGGAAATACATTCTGCTATAATTGATAATGAATAAAAAATAATATATGTCAATATCAGATCAATTGAGTTCCTGTTTTGCCTTGCCTGAACACCTAATAGCCCCTCAGGATACAGTATTACGCCTATTAATCTAGCAAGGTGGTACAACCATTCCCAATTTGCATCAGACAAGCCATTCCTCGTCCTCTTTCTGCTTTTGCCTCTAAGAGGAAGAGGATGCGATTCCAACCTGTTTAGAAAAGTTTCTCGACTTCTATCTACTTTCAGGTAAGCAAATCGTATTGAATCAGCCTTATAATGATATCCGAATTGAATAATTATTATTTGTATGCCGTTTTAGATTATGCCGCATAGGGATATAAAGGGCTTTTTACACTTGTAAAATTTTGCTTAGCCCCGGACCAACGGTGGGGCTAAGGGGGGGGGGGGGGGGGGCCTTAGCCCCACCGTTGGTACGGGACTATCCTTAGCCCACTTTCTGTTTACACTCGTTTTTGCCAAAGTGGGCTAGCCCCACCGATAGTACGGTACTATCTGGCCCTGCAAAATAGCAGGGGTTAGCACCGCAATTGCGGTGCCAAGCAAGTGAGTGTAAACAGAACGAAAAAATAATCCTGGGCTAAGCGACGGAGACGAAGTCCGACCCTCACTGACCAATCAGAAACGAGGTAATCAAGTGCTGCCGGTGCGTGCGTGTACGTGTACAGTACACAGCGTAATTATGAATATTCATGTAGTTTGGAAAGTCCGGGGCTAAGAAATACGAGTGTAAAAAGGTCAGTTTTCTCCTTAGCTCCGGACAAGAGATAGTTCGGGACTAATTGGCGAGTGTAAAAAGCTGAAAAAATTGGTACGGGACTAACGATAGTCCTGGGTCAGAGAAAGTCCGGGGTTAAGAAACATAAGTGTAAAAAGGGCTTAAGAGATTTTAGATGAATTTCGGTGATGTAAACCATCACAAGTTACTTGCCACATGTCCATGCATATGGATAGATTGAGTGAACAATTCTAATAGATTATTTGAAATATATTATCACTAGCATATTATGCTAACACTTCAAGACATGTACATGGTCATTTGTACATTACTTTGCTCAGCTTGGTTATGCTGCGCGTGATGCAATAATTTATGCTGGAATTGCATGACTTTGATATGAGAGTCACATAACTTTTTGGATAAACCAAATCAAGTGGTATTGTCAGGTCAACCAGATAGACTGGAGCTATCTATCTGTGGCAGCAATACTACATCAAGCTCACAATGTATTTTTCGAAAGATTTGCTGAGCAGATTGTGCATTTGCCATATTTGCTTTTGCATGTGTTTTATGTTACAAAATTATACTAACCGGATTAATTGATAAGAATTGATGATTTGATAATTATATTTAAGAAATTCAATGTGTTATGATTTATTTGCCATGCATAATTGGTGATAAGCTCTCTTTCTGATTTTTGCCTCTTGGAGGAAGAGGATGCGATCCAAACCTGTTTAGAAAAGTTTCTCAACTTCATCTACTTTGAGCTAATCCAACAACAAGGAGGATGACCCTTTTGAAACAAACCTAATTGGCTGAAGCACTAATAGAATAACGAAACACTTAAGATAGAATAAGATGAATTAGGATTAAGGTTACTGTGTATACACACATAAGATAATGTAAAGAAGAATTCCGAAATGCCGTTGGCATAATGTTTTGTTAATATTGTACATAATGTGTTTTATAATCAACGATTAAAGGATAGTATATATTTCCTTTAAACTAATAGCCTTTAGTTTCACTATATTGAAATCACCTTTGCTGTTAGTGATAGTATCTGGTGCGTATGTGTCAATGTGTTAGTGTGCATGAGTGTATAGTTGTGTCTGAGTGATATTAATGTTATTTGTAGTATATATGAAACCTTTCAGTAGACCGAAAGGTGGGGATATGTATTATTGAGTGTTGGTGTTTATACGAGACATAATATCACATACACACAACAATTTTTCCACAAAATCCTTCCGCTGCGTTAAGTTTGTGTTTTATGAAAGATCCTCCCCCACCCAAAAAGTTTCGGCGCCACACAGGGGTGCCCTGAAAGAGGGGTGAGGGAGAGGAGGGGAATTAAGTTTCCACATTTTCAGCGTCTTCTTGAAAAATCTATGACGGATTTTCACCAAACCTCGCAAATAACATCTTTATGGTGATATGATCTTAATTTGTTAAATATATGTCCTCTCAACGCCGAAGGAGAAGTGGGTGGGGGAGGAGTTGAAGCCTCAGAGTCCCTTCTGGAATGTTTCAATTTCTTAGTCGAACCAAAACAGATAGAGCTAAGTTAGTGCTTCAACATCTCCAGTCCCTCTTTGGTGGTGTGATCATATATTTTTCAAGAAGATGAAGAAAATGTAGAAAATTCTCCTCCTCCCCCACATTCCCCTGCCCCCCAATCAGCTGGGCACCCCTGGATCCGTCATAATCAACCATGAAATTTCAGTCATGAATGTCTCCATAGCTTCATATCACTAACTTAGCTCTGTCTTTTTTGGTTCGACTAAGGAGATAAAAAAATCCAGACTTTAACTCTGAGGCTTCAACTCCCCGCATCCCTCCCCATTTGAGGTAGTCTGGCTACCTGACCCTCTGCCCATACTATTTCGCTATTCAGGATATTGACGCCCTCAACGTCGAAAACTAGTATAGTTTAAGGTGGCTTTGTTCTTCGGCAAAGGCGGCGGAGTCCAGTTGGCAAAGGGTCTGGAAACCAGACTACCTTCGGGGGTGTGAGTGGGGGGACTCATTTTTACAAATTAGGAACATATTATCATTTATATACTACAAATGTATTTGCCAAGTTTGGTGAAAATCCGTCATAGATATTTCGAGAAGATGCTGAAAATGTAGAAAATTCCACTCATCCCCCCCCCCCCAAACCCCAATCAGGGCACCCATGATAAGATCATATCGTCATAAAGATGCCATCTGCAAAGGTTGATGAAAATACGTTTTGGAGTTTACAGGAAAATTATAACGGTAAAGGTTCAAGAGCAATTTTGTTAGACATCGAGATTTTGTATATACCATCGGTGCGTAAACTACCGTTGAAGTACTAGAACGTGATTTTTATATTTCCCGGCAGCGTTTTTACAAATCCCGGCAAAATTGAACGTTTTTACATTTCCCGGCGAGACGTTTTTACAAATCCCGTTGATGCAATTTTCGAGATTTATACATTTCCCGGTGAGACGTTTTTGCAATTCCCGGCGTTTTTACAAATTCCGGAGTTTTTACATATCCCGGCGTTTTTACAAAACCCGGCGCTCCACACGATCGTTGATTTTTGACCGCTGGGTGATCCAATATAAGTACAGTGAACCACGCAAGACAGAAAGGTACGTTTATGTTTCTTTTTTTTTTAATCTACTCATACTCTTTATCTGAATGTGTTGATGTATTTAGAGCCCGAAGCACAATAATCTAAGAAAAATTATTTGATGTAAACAGAAAATGAGATGGTTGATAAGACTCAATTCAGTTCAATTCATTTCTTTTATTTATCCATTTTCCCCCTACATAATATAATACAGAATAAATCTGAACAGGAATGATAAGCATACATTCGACTGTGCAAAGGACACATGATACAGATTAAGATATATGCATGCATACCGGCAAAAATACAAGCCTATGCTTCAGTTAAGAAAAAAAAAAGAATTGAGAGGTCTTCTATACTCAAAAGCTGGCTTGTATATTGTGAAGTTTTTTTTTACTGGATGAAATTGTAAGCCTGCTGGGTGGCACGTTTAATGATTGACAGAATCCATACAAAACGTTAGCGATAAATTCTTCTAGGACCATTATTGTCAACCCTTGCAATTTTCAAAATGTGATCATTTTGCACTCTCGGAGATACCGAAACCAGCAACAATTCGGCTTGTCGTAGAACCAGTAGCGTTCACAATGTGTGGAATGTGGGGCGGACAATGACAACCACACGTCTGCCTCACATTCCACACAATGCGAACGCTACTGGTTTTATGACAAGCCGAATTGTCGCTGGTTTCGGTATCGCTGAGAGTGCAAAATGATCACATTTTGAAAATTGCAAGGGTTGACAAAAATGGTCCTAAAATCATAACGCATTAACCAAAATCAAAGAACTTGGTGTCATTCTATTGGACAAAGAATTGCCTTTCCAATAAAATGCAAAATAATGAATATATTTGCAACAATATTGCTGAAATTAAAGATCTTAGGTGTTCCGTTCTTTTTGGGCCACCCTGTATAAATATGGCCGTTACGATCATGGTATCTATCGCATTTGTTATGTTCGTTTCAGTGAATATTCAGGATGAAACTAATTATTTGCAATAACACCATGGTAATATTAATCATAATGATTATGCTTCCCTCTGTACCATGAATGCGTTCCATTGGTAACATAACTATTATGGTGTAAACTCAAGGATTATTTTCTTTATTGAATGGAAATATCTATATGGTATCAGAAAAATAATGTCAACGTACTGCTAATCAAAGGCAAAATGAATGAATTGTTCTATTCGTTACAGGCAGATCTATAATGGATGCTACGATCCGGTCTTAAAAACGTGATTCAGTGTGAATGTTGTTACACACACACACACACACACACACACAGTATAATTAAACATACCTTAAAGTAGCCTATTAAAATATTGTGCCCCCCCCCCTCAAGTCCAGTGATTTACTTACATGACGATTATATCTGTTTACGATAGTTCTTTTACTACAATTAAAAAGGCTTTGTATTTTCTATAGATGTTTGGCGCTTTCTTCCAAAGATAATAGCGGCAAAGGTGAGTAGCCCTTGTAGGAGGACAAATGCAGCAAGAATCCAAAACGCCTTGTCGTAAGACTGCGTCCTGTCATAGATGGTGCCTGTTAAATGACAAAGAAACACGAAAATTATGATTTCGATAACATCGGAGTACTCTGACTTAAAAATCATTTCATTCTCGTTATAGTGAAAACCTAGTCAACATTTAAAAAAAATGTTAGCATAGTAATTCTTGCTGGAATGACAACTTCCCACAGCAACAGCCAATCAGGAAGCTGGATTCTTGTCGTTATCATGATAATTGTTATTCAAGCAAAAGTTGCTATCATAATAGACACTTAATAAAATGGGTTCCTGATCTTTGACTCTATAAATTGAGTGTACAATGTGTGTGTGTGTGTGTATGTGTGTGTGCGTGCGTGTGTGACTGTATGAATATACAAAAAGATGCAACATCGAGATCATAACAAAGGTATTGCAGAACTATTTAGTATCATTGATCACTGATAATTGTGAACATCACCTTGTTCCCTTTAAGGTATTCTCTTGTGTCTTCTGAGTTCAATGATATTCTTTATTCTCCTTAATTTCTTTAAATCAGCGTAAACTAGTAAAAATATACATACATTTGTATGTAACATATACATTAATTTGTACATATTCATATACACTCAGCAAAAAAGAAAGTAAACACTTTTCCAGTTCATATTTTTCATAGAAGATTTAGATAGACATCATTATGTCATATATCATATTAAAGGTTATCTACGTAATTGAATATCAACCGACCTTGTAGGTTTATACAAAGGGAAACTTTACGCATGAGTAAACACATTCGGTTTTGTCCTCCAAGGCACTAAAGTAAAAATTGCAGAAATTGACATTTTCAAATTCGTTTGCAAAAGCCCCTCAAGATAGCAATGATAACAAAAAGACCAATTAAACTCAATGAGAGACATAAATGAAATAGCAGAAATAAGTTTCCGTTCCCTTGTTTCTCTTTATATTCTCAACCGAAACCATAGTAGTGGAACTGAAGGGGGAACATAAGAATTTTCTGTCAACTCAATATTTTAATGGCATAGGGAGTAAGCCGCAAAGGTGATGAAATGGGAAAAAATTCTTAATTAGAATTTTCATTTTTGATTAAGGAATTTAAAAATGCATGAGATAAAATCAATCAAATCAATCAAAATCAAATCAAATCAATCAAAATAATTCAAATTTTCTTAAATTGGAATAACATTTCTAATTTCTACCATCTTTGTTGGTATACCATTGCTTCTTCTCTTATGTGTTCTAACTATTGATTTGACTGAAGATTCTTCATTTTTTCCATTATTTTTTGCCTTTCTCTGTCTTTGGAGGGTTGCAGAGACATAGTTATCATAGGGTGATTTTTGCAACTTAATTTGCATTTCTCATTGCGATGAACTTGTCTTTTGTTCTCATTGTTACATGGAGGAGCACATACGCTTTATTAACAATTTATCCATTTTTGCAATTTTTACTTTTGTGCCTTGGAAGAGAAAAACGAATATTTTCACTCATGTGTAAGGTTTTCCATCTTATTGACCTACTAGGTTGATAGCAAATTAAATTACCTTTAAAATGGTATATAAAACATTACTATTAGTCAAATAATCTATGAGAAAGATGAACTTGAAAAAGGTGGTTACTTTCTTTTTTTTGCTGAGTGTACATTAGGTCTGTATAAAGTAATTCGCAGTCCACTTGTTTGTCCAATAATATTTAATGAAATTTGTCAAGTGACTTTCAAATTACTTGACACAGGGCAAGGAGCCCGAAAATTTGTGTTGCAACAAATAAACTGTGTGTATTGAAAGGATGAGCTTGAGTTCTGTTCTTGTATTATATATAATACACTTGTATTTATGAGAAGTGCAGCGTTTTAATAGCAAGTTCTGCTCCATGTAGGCCTGCTCTCCTTTGTATTTTACATCCATATAATAGTGCCTCACCGAATAGGACCCCACTAATTGGTGCTCCAATGCCAACCGTGAAAAAAGCCAGAGCAACCGAAGATTCATACTGATGCGTTCCCAAAAGTTCTTTTAATACGATGAAAAGGCCGGACACCATAGCGCCGTAGCAGAGTCCGCATATGAAAAAGACAATGGCGAGAGTCCACAGGGATGCTGCCAGAGCGTTGATAAACATAGCGCCAGTTAGAATGACACATGCAGTGAGATACAGGATCTCCACGCTCACGTTCTTGCGCGAGGTGAGAATTACGAAGTTAGTCGGCCAAAGGCATCTCCGATGGCTTCTGTCAAGGAGACATACATGGAAAGGCCTCCCAACCCTTTGGCTACGGCGTTAGGAATGATGAACAGAGTAAGGGCGTTATAAGTTGTGCCAAACAGAATCATCCCGATGAATGCAATTGTAAAAGAGGGGAATTCATCCTTGAATACCTGAAAGTGGAAAAAGCGAGCTGCACGCCCACGACAGCCGACTGCGCTTTATATAATTTCTTGACGCCTTTCAGATGCCTTTGTCTTTGTGGATTCTGCACGGCAAGCGTAGTCCTTCGTTGTTTTAGAACTGTCATCAACAGATGGGCAAACTTCATCATCTTCTTTGACGAGTACAGTCCCTGGAGTGGAGCATGGTTGAACAGTTTTCCTTCGTGTTGAAATTTGCCCAGAATTCTCGGATACCCAGATCACGTTTGTTCTTGGTTTTCTTGCTCTGTCGTCAATCATGCTCTCCTCAATTTGTTCGTCGTCTTCGTAACCAGGATTAGCGTTTCCAGCAGAAGCATCGTCTCTGCATCCCAAAGTGCTTGGAAGTTCCTGCAGATTGATCACGTCCACTGAAGTGCCATCTGTAGTTGTTTGGCCATTTTCAACGCCTTCTTTTCTTTTGCATATCTGCCCCGACCGTGGTCGAAGCAGAGCACCAAAGGACACTAAATGGAAATTCACTGCCCCAAGAAGCAAGAGGGCGCCCCTCCAACCGTAAGCCTCGTACAGCTTCTCCATCAACACCGGTAGGACCAACACGCCAATCGCACCGCCCGTCACGTTTATCCCAGCAGCAACCTCGAATAAATCCGGAAAGTACATTGCTGGGACTGAGTTTGAAATCACGATGACACTGCAAAAACCTAAACCTGTAAGCAAGCAAGAAAACAGTGAAATTAAATATCATATGTTTCTGGCGGCTTTTTTTTTTCATTTTCATTAACACACGGATAACACGAGATTGATATTACTTACTCTATACTCACATGTTTCTTGTGGTTAGAGTTTGTCTTCAAGACATTTATTTAAAAAAATGGTAAGTGCCATTGCGTTCTATATTCAGACGTAATGTTTTAGAATGTCCACATTGCAATAATTCAAAGCAGAAGTTGTTGGTTTCATTGTGGTCGTCCTACGAGCTCGACACCCACGAGTCGTACGGCTCGCGAGCTAGACATTGAATTTGGAAAAGGTTCTTCAGTCATTTACACCCACGAGCTAAATATCAACAAGTCCATGAGATCGGCACTAGGTACAAAAGGCCCACGAGCTCGACACTTCAAACGTTACTCCCAGGCATGTGTTGTTGAGGTCGTGGATTTTTCTTTTCTCCTATATATAGATGTCGAGTCCGTGGGTCTTGTTTGCGGCTTCTAGCTCGTAGGCGGTACAGTTTAACTCTTGAGCTGTATGGTTTGTGGGTTTTAAGACTCAGAGGTGTCGCTTGTTTTTTTCATAGGAAAGAGGTGGCAGTTGACAAAGCCTTGAAAAGATGATAACATGTATGTCATATTTATATTAAATTATATATCTAAATCATATGTATTATATACAGCTGTGTAACGTTACTTCCAGCCATAAGGGCAAATGCGGAATAAATGTTTTAATAGTTAGGGGGAATTTCGATAAAAAGCATGAAATATTCAGAAAGAATGCAAATATTGCCCTTTTTGAAAAATCATGCATTAATAATAGGCTCAATGCAGAATTGAACTGACAAGAGTAGAAAATGCATCTTATAGTATACCACTACATTCTGTATGTTAATGAGAAAATACAACAACAAAGCAGATATATTTAAATTCCCCGTCTTCTATGCACATCCAATATATAAATTATACACCCATTTTTTTCTTTGCATCCCTGCCAATCTCTCCTAAATTGTATCAATGGTACAGTCCTCAATCTATAAACACTATGCCATCTGTGCCCTGTAACTGTGGAGTAGTCCTGAGGCCCCAGATCAATGATAAGGCTTTGAAAAACATTGTCATAACCTTGAGGGGAATCAAAAATGTCCCCTTTGGAATGAATTCCCCTTCATATGTATACCTTGTTTTCAGAAGTATATTCCCCTATGGACGCTTTTATACTTATGTACCATGGGCGTCACCAGGGGGGGTGCGTTGGGTGCGAACGCACCCCCCTTCAGATCCTAAAAAAAAAAAAAAAAAAAAAAAAAATCAGTCTGCACCAGGGACACACACACACACACACACACACACACACACACACACACACACAAAAATCGTCGGCAAAAACAATTCGCACCCCTGGTTCTGGCAGCACTGATTTTATACATATCTATTAGTATTCTACAGTGTTTACTATTTATCGACCGTACTGTACATCCGTACGATACGGAGCACTTATACACGTTTGCATGTACGTGTGCTACTTACAAGTATGTAGGGTCTATGTACGTTACTTCTGACCAATCCATATTGCCAGCCCGAGAGCTAGCCTTAGCCTCATTAAAAAAAAAAAAAAAAAATGGAGGGGCAAGCATATTTTAGTTTTGCTCCCCCCCCCCATAATTAATAATTCCCGAAATGAGAAAATCTTCTTGCTTTTGAAAGAAAACAAAAATGTTGCCCCCATAAAAATATTGGAAGGCAAGCGCACCATTTGCCCCACCCCACATAATCATAATTCCCACGATGAAAAGATTTTCTTGCTTTTTTGTTAGAATTCAAGAAATCTGTCCAATTATTTCACCCAAAAGCAGTGGCGTAACTACGGAGGGGGGGGGGGGGGTGCGCCCCCTCCCAATCCGCTGGTAAAAAAAAAAAAAAAAAATTACCGAAATGGTAGTTCAAGTGTTAGTAAACTGCTTTTGAATGAAAGGGTGATCCAGAAATAAGATATTTTTCTATGATTTCTTTTAACCATAATTAGATAGGTATACAGTGTGAAACATTGTTTACAAAGCCCGGACCCGACAAAAGATTGTGATTCCTGGGCCCTGTTTTATGAAGAGTTAAAATTGACTATAAAGTTGATTTCTATGATAAGTCTGTGGCAGGCTGTGTGTTAAGGAAATTTAAAATTGATTTTATCTTTTGATAAAACAGGGCCCTGGTTGGCATTCTGCATATAAGCAGGATGTGCGCAGTGTACTCAGTACATCCGAACGAAGAGTCGCTACAATGTTGCGCAATGTGATGTAGAATGTACTCCTTTGTACCTTACGCTTCGTTATACCAAAGCTAGATCATTGATTTTGCAGTGTTGCTTTACATACTAGTCTATATAAAAATGTCTTGCATTGCCAATAAAAAGACTTGACCTGGGCTAATTCCTAACTTTTCCATGTATATAATACACACACACAAACAAACACGCACAATTAGTTTAGGGGATGCTCTAAAGTGCAGATTTTGGACATCCTTTCCCCGCTTGGTCACTTCGACGCCACCTCGCTGGTCATACCTCCCCCAGTCATACTTGATACTTGATACTTGATACTGTAATCCCTCTCGCAGCTCCCAGAAGCTATATTGGGATGAAACTACACATGTGTGCCATTGGGAGGTGCCATGGTGATGATCTCTATTTACAACAAAAGTGTGCACTGTGCGAGTAAAATCTGAATGCATCCTCCTTTAAAGGATGAGTGATCCAGACGAAGGCTGCAAGGTTGTAATACATGGGAGAGCAGCTTCTCTGAATGTTGTTAAGGTGGTGGCATGTATGTTCATGAACATAAACCCACACCCTTGACTACCAGTGGCGGATCCAGGGGGAGGGGCGCACCGGGCGTCCACCCCCCCCCCTTTAATTTCCAAAGCGAAAAAAAAAATAGCTGCAAACGGCAGTTTTTGGACAGTAAAATGTCAAAATTTTCAAGCTCGCTCGCTCCTCTCACTCGCATTTAGTCGTAATGCCATTCTCCTGAAGTTGCTGCCAGTAATTGCCGGCAGTTGCGCCTGGTGCGCCCCCCTTAATTTCCAAAGCGAAAAAATATAGCTACAAACGGCAGTTTGGGGACTGTAAAACGTCAAAATTTTCAAGCTCGCTCGCTCCGTTCGCTCGCATTTAATCTTTATGCCATTCTTCTGATGTTGCTGCCAGTAATTGCCTGCAGTTGCGCCCCCCTTAATTTCCAAAGCGAAAAAATATGGCTAAGAACGGCAGTTTTTGGACTGTAAAATGTAAAATTTTCAAGCTCGCTCTCTTCGCTCGCTCGCATTTGATTGTTATGCAATTCACCTGATGTTGCTGCCAGTAATTGCCAGCAGTTCCGCCCGGTGCCCCTCCCCTCTTAATTTCCAAAGCGAAAAAATATGGCTAAGAACGGCAGTTTTTGGACTGCAAAATGTAACATTTAATCATTATGCTCTCCTGATATTGCTGCCAGTAGTTGCGCCCGATGCGCCCCCTTAAATTCTAAATCGAAGAAATGTAGCCTACAAACGGCAGTTTGTTTGTTTTTTACTGTAAAATGTCAAAATTTTCAAGCTCGCTCGCTCGCTCCTCTCGCATTTAATTGTTACGCAATTCTCCTGACGTTGCTGCCAGTAATTGCCGGCAGTTGCGCCCGGTGCGCCCCCCCCCCCCCTCCTTCATTTCCAAAGCGAAAAAATATGGCTCCAAATGGCAGTTTTTGGACTGTAAAATGTCAAAATTGTCAAGCTCGCTCTCTTCGCTCGCTCGCATTTAATTGCTATGCCATTCACCTGATGTTGCTGCCAGTAATTGCCAGCAGTTGCGCCCGGTGCGCCCCCCCCCCCCCTTAATTTCCAAAGCAAATAAATATGGCTACAAACGGCAGTTTTTGGACTGTTAAATGTCAAAATTTTCAAGCTCGCTCGCTCGCTCGCTCGCATTTTATTGTTATGCCATTCTCCTGATGTTGCTACCAGTAATTACCGGCAGTTGCGCCCGTTGCGCCCCACCCCTCCTTTATTTCCAAAGCGAAAAATATGGCTCCAAATGGCAGTTTGGGGACTGTAAAATGTCAAAATTTTCAAGTTCGCTCTCTTGCTCGCTCGCATTCAATCATTATGCAATTCTCCTGATGTTGCTGCCAGTAATTGCCTGCAGTTGCGCCCGGTGCGCCCCCCCCCCCCTTAATTAACAAAGCAAAAAAAAATATGGCTAAGAACGGCAGTTTTTGGACTGTAAAATGTAAAATTTTCAAGCTCGCTCTCTTCGCTCGCTCGCATTTGATTGTTATGCAATTCACCTGATGTTGCTGCCAGTAATTGCCAGCAGTTCCGCCCGGTGCCCCTCCCCCCTTAATTTCCAAAGCGAAAAAATATGGCTAAGAACGGCAGTTTTTGGACTGTAAAATGTAACATTTAATCATTATGCTCTCCTGATATTGCTGCCAGTAGTTGCACCCGATGCGCCCCCTTAAATTCTAAAGCGAAGAAATGTAGCCTACAAACGGCAGTTTGTTTGTTTTTTACTGTAAAATGTCAAAATTTTCAAGCTCGCTCGCTCGCTCCTCTCGCATTTAATTGTTACGCAATTCTCCTGACGTTGCTGCCAGTAATTGCCGGCAGTTACGCCCGGTGCGCCCCCCCCCCCCCCTCCTTCATTTCCAAAGCGAAAAAATATGGCTCCAAATGGCAGTTTTTGGACTGTAAAATGTCAAAATTGTCAAGCTCGCTCTCTTCGCTCGCTCGCATTTAATTGCTATGCCATTCACCTGATGTTGCTGCCAGTAATTGCCAGCAGTTGCGCCCGGTGCGCCCCCCCTTAATTTCCAAAGCAAATAAATATGGCTACAAACGGCAGTTTTGGGACTGTTAAATGTCAAAATTTTCAAGCTCGCTCGCTCGCTCGCATTTTATTGTTATGCCATTCTCCTGATGTTGCTACCAGTAATTACCGGCAGTTGCGCCCGTTGCGCCCCACCCCTCCTTTATTTCCAAAGCGAAAAAATATGGCTCCAAATGGCAGTTTGGGGACTGTAAAATGTCAAAATTTCCAAGCTCGCTCTCTTGCTCGCTCGCATTCAATCATTATGCAATTCTCCTGATGTTGCTGCCAGTAATTGCCAGCAGTTGCGCCCGGTGCGCCCCCCCCCCTTAATTAACAAAGCAAAAAAAAAAAAATATGTCTACAAACGGCAGTTTTTGGACTGTAAAATGTCAAAATTTTCAAGCTCGCTCGCTCCCCTCGCTCGCATGTAGTCGTTATGCCATTCTCCTGATATTGCTGCCAGTAATTTGTCGTTTCACATCGTCATTCCATAATCCATTTATAGGGGGTACAACCCCCTCTGGCACTTCCACACCCTCCCCCCACCTTTGCTCGCTCCCTCGCATACTAACCCCCCCCCCCCCCCCCCCCCAAGATGAAATCCTAGCTACGCCGGTGCCCTTTCCCCGCTTGGTTTCCCTCAAAAACAGTACAAGTCTATATAGGGATTGAGAGCTTCCTATATTCCAAATGTCTGTCCAAAAAATCTCGTAAACATTTAGTGTAAAAACGCACCCCCCTTGAAAAAAAGCTGGTGACGCCCCTGTGTACATGTATGATATACTGCGTAGTCCATTGCTCATAATACTATGATGAGCATTCCAAAATTATATAGAGGTGCAGTTTAGATAATTCTTGATTTACTGTCTCTCCTTATTCGAATTTCTCTCGTCCTGCTTAGCGCTTTGTGTAAATCTGTCATTCAATGGGCAAAATTCAACATACTCAAGGGAGAAAAAATGACTAGAGATTCCTGTAGTTCAAAACCATACGAAACTTTTAACTCTGCCAAATTGCTTTATCTAAAGTTATCAACTATTTTATAGCGTACAATGTACTTAAGTTATATATATATATATATGTATATATATATATATATATAATTATGTATATATATATATATATACGTATATATATATATATACATGTATATATGTATACATTTTATATATATATATATATATATATATATATATTATATATATATGTGTGTGTGTGTGTGTATGTGATCGCCCAGCTCAACTTCCCCCCCCCCCCCCAAAAAAAAAAGAACAAAAAAGAACAACAACAACAACAAAGTCGCAGATAAGGAATTTCTGTAATGGAACAAAATGCGTCATTTGGGTTGGCCCACTCGAATTTCTAAAGTTTGTCTAACCTCGCAGAATTATCTTTTCTCTACTTGCTATCAAAATTTGATAGCTTAAAAACCCACTTAAAAAAAAAAAAAATTGAGATGTTGGACAGTTTTCTGGACCATTTTTTTTTTTTTTTTTTGACAGGCGCTGTTTTCCGGGGAAAGAGTAGATTTTGATTTACAATTCTGCACAGCACACCTGAGTGATCCTATTATATCTTTTTTTCTCTCTCCTTGTTCTCTGAAATTGCATCTCTTAACTCTTCCTTATTTCAGTCACTTTTTGAGTGGGTTGGGTGGACCAGTCTTAACGTGTTATATATCGTTTTAAAGCTTTAAAAAGGCATACTCTTTTAAAGTTGGTAGAAAAGTTGAAATTCATTTTACAATACTTTTTGTGGATTATTACATGGGCGATCGGATATACAATAAATCCTAATCCTAATATCATCTCTGCTTCACATACCGTAAAGAGAGAACGTTGCGGCAAAGTGACCTCCATTCTGAGCGAAAGACGACAGTACCAATCCAAGCGATGACAGAGCCCCACCGAACATGACCAGCTGTCGTTGACTAAACTTCCGCAAGAGAGGCGTGATGAATATTGCTGCAGGTTGATAGTAAGACATGCCAGCAATAGATGAAAACAACCTCCCTCATTTTAGAACCTATCCTTCTTGAGGATGGTGTAGATTTCATTTTTAAAGATTCATATTTATGATTTTCCCGTAATCCCTTCTTAGCCATGGTACGGACGTATTGTGTACTGTTATGATGATTATGTATCTATACGTTTCTCCTTGCCGCATAAGATCTGTGGCGTCGCATAATAAAGAACTTGATGAAACTGAATGAAAACTTTTAGTCCAGTGATGACAAATATGTAATTGTTGTTTTAGCGTCTTGTTTTTCTATTAACTTCGTTTATTTTTCTGGGATGATTTGGTATCTTTCTCCTCCTGTTTCCTCCATCCCTCTAAACAATGCATTTCCAAAGGAAGGAAAAATATCACAACTAACAATCAAGCAATATGAGTGTAATCTCGAAAGCTATACAGTTAGGTAGGCTTGCCAGCCACTCGTGAAACTGGAATCAAAGAGCAGTAAAGTATGCACACTGGATTCTGATTGGATCCTTTTGGATTTAGCACCTTTTAGAACAAAACTAATTTTTACCGCCTGATTTCTCCATTTTCTAACAAAATTCTAAGTACTTCACAGAGCGTATTGTAATGGATTACTAAAAATAATTATATGCATTTCCGTTACTGAAAAAAAAAATCAAATTGGATGGAAAATATATTAAGTACCTTTTTGAAAAGGGACTCTTTATAACGTTTGAAAAATAATGACAAAGGATGTTGCAGGATGACAGATTTGTTACTGTCTTAGCTTTATTGTTTGTAAACTTATTTTTTAACAAAACAATGGGAATTCAAAGATTGAGTATTTGCCACCGACAACCAGGGAAAGCAGTAGGTGACAAATTCAAACCCCACTGGTTTGGCGGGGAAGGGGGGGTGACATGTTTGGTTTATATATCGGCAGCTTTGGTTTTCAAAATTTTGAGGCTCTCCTCCCCCTAAAAAAAGTCTGCTGCAGCAAGGAACTACGTACTTCGAAGATCTTATCTTAGCTTTCTTTTTTTGTCTGAATAACTTTGTCTATTTGTCATGATGACTTGGAAGGGAGAAAAAATCATCAACCTGTAATAATCCAATGAGAAAACAGGGGCAAATATATTACACTTATCATTTTCCATTATCAAGAGGAGGAAATATGGACTTTTCATTTAAACAAATGAAATTTTGTTGAATTCTCTTCGTGTTCTATCTGTATCGTTTTCCGTGCGTGACGTCACGAACTGTCGTAGACTTCTCATCCAACCATGGCACTGACGTCACCAAAACTTTAGATATCCATAACATTTGAATTGACTGTCCGATTTTCCTTGAAATTTTACTTTTGCGTTCTACTAATATTCCCGCTTTTACTCAGTCCATCTGTAAGAGTTTCCAGTTCCCTTCAAGTTCTGTTTCGATAACAAATTTTCACCAAGTTTTCACCTTCTGTCTGTTTGGTTTCTTTTATTTCAATGTATAATAATCCACTCGAATATGAGGTGGCTTTACACTCTTCACTCTTGTTTGACAAGGCGGTCAGTGCAAATTAAGTGGACCACTCTCTTACCCATAGAAAACATGAGACCAGCGGACACGGATATAACTGTTCCCGTAAACGCTGTTGAGATGCGCAGCTCAGCGGTGGAATCGTTGATGATGACGCCAATGGCTCTCACGTTCCCAAGTTCGAGGAATGCGTTGAAACTAGCGCTGAGCAATATGATCCATCTCCTAACACCTTTACTTAAGCAGGAACTGCGCTGAGACTCCTCTCTTCTTCGCCTCGCCGCCATCTTGTTACCCTTTTTACCCTAAAAGACAAGGAAGGGAGGAGAGAATTACAGGTGTGGAACTATCTATTATCATTCCACGAGAACCGTCCATTTGTATCATTGTTTGAGTCACAGAGCTGCTGTCTGCAGCTTTTAAATTGCCGTTCTGAAATTATTTGAAATAATTAATCTCAAGCGTAGAATAGGAATGTTGTGTTGTTTTCGTTGTTCATTCATTGACGAACATGTTATTATTATCATGAAATAAAGCTCCGCTGTAGCTAACGTGACTAAAACGTATGATGTGTCTAGATAGCAGAAACTTGTATAGATACTTTTTCACACTCTTAGATGGAAAAACAACAAATCTCAAATTGTCTTTGTGTATAGACATTGCTCTTGGCGAAATCAGGAAAAGATGCCTTCTCTTTTTTTCCTATTTCAAAAGTTGGAGATACACAGGCTCACTTTAGTCGTCATTTACTTTCAGCAAAATACTAATTGTTACCATTTGGCGATCCATACGGCATTCAGGGAGCCAATAGGTTCATATGAATTTTGTGATTTAATAATCTAAATGTAATTTAATCTAATTTCATTTCTTTTTTTGTCCAAATTATGCATAAAAATGACATGGAAAACTGGTTTTGTCACACATTCATAACCACATATTGATAACAGATAAACAACAAATTACATTACATATAACATCAAATGAATACTCCAAAAAAATGGAACTAAACGTACATCAAAATGAAATAAAATCAAATGAACCCACGAGCTATCAAGACACCAAGTAAACCAAGCCCATAAGCTTGACACTCTAGGCACATGTGGCCTATGAGCTCTATATTATAGATAGATAAGGGCCATGTTCGATATCACTCCCGATAAGTAGAGATTAAAGCATATGTATTCATTCAAGGTGAAGAACTATATGTATCGATACAGAGACCAACAGCGCGTACATAGAAGTAACCGTGCACTACGATGTCATCAGTCGTCAGTCTTTTTGAGACTTACGTTCTCCATGACGTTTTGATGAACTGTAATTAACGAATTAAAACTGGCCAAAGAAAAAGTGGAAAATAAAAAAAAGAACATAGGTGACGTTAAGATGACTATGGGTAATTTCAAATATCATGATCTCACTTCTTACATTTTTTTTCTTTTTTTTTACCTGAGATTTTTTTTCAAAGATTTATACTTTGTTGTCGTTTTGTTTCCAATGTTCCACGTCTTACAAGCTTTGCTTTTTAGTCGAACACTGTTTTCCGTCGTTATGATTACTTACTTCTTTATTCTTTTATTACCAGGACAGTGTGTATTGTTTCTTTTTTCATAACATCACTCGTGCACGCATATACCTCATCAAAATGTCATAATATTGCATTCGAAAAAAATAATGCCCTTACCAGATGAATGAAAGACAAGTCGACAACTTGTATTGCTTTGAATCATGTTTTTTTTTTCTTTTCTTTTTTTGATGATGGAAAGAAGCAAACTATTCAAACGAATTACATACGCGCATTTTATAAATGAGCTAATTCCAAACAGTCAGGCAAAAAGAATAGAGAGAGAGAGAGAGAGAGAGAGGAGACAGGCAGACAGACAGACAGACAGACACAGACAGACAGACAGACAGACAGACAGACCGACAGACAGACAGAGAGACCGACAGACAGACAGTTAGACAGACAGAGGCGGAGAGAAGTAGAGAAGGTGTTAAGTGAGTGACCTTTATAAATACGTTGTGCCACAATTTGCATTTGTAGACAACAGTATTTACGCCGGTTTCTGATATGAAAACAGAGGCGACTCAAAACCGAGTTGATTATCATGGAAATACAAAGGATGATTGACCATAAACAATGGAAAAAGAACACAGAGCAAGCTGAATGATTCGACCGAGGAGAGTGCGTACTCCAGGCTGCCAAATTATTGTTTCTTTTCATTTTCATTTGGTTGCATTTTCCACAAAACATTATTTGAATGCCATATACCGTTATTGATTACGGCAAATGGTGAATAAAGCGCGGGGGGGGGGGGGGGGGGGGGTGGGTGACAAAGCAATACTGTGCTCACCAGTGCAGTAATCTATTTCATTTCACGAGGGACGTGTAAACAGTATTGGCAACAGCCCGGACAATACAGTTTGTACAGGCAGGTGGGAAATCAACTTCCTTGGTTTGTGTGCAATGCCAAACACACTGGGAGAATGCTGCGGATAGCTATATACCGCGCGCCATTTTCTATTGCTGATCAGTCACTGTTTGGATAATACATTTTCGCACTTTTCTCTTTGTTACCACCCGTTTGACGCTGTTACTTTACACGCTAAAATAAAGTTCATGTTACGTTGAAAATGGCAGAGAAATCTGTCGGCCCACATGAACGCAGCTTGAAAACGCACAGAAACGTGATTAGTCCTAATCACACACCCCATGAAAACAACAATAGATATGAATAAGAAGAAATCATAAAAACAGTCATTTTTAAATACGAGATTGACAAGTGCACGGAATGGTTTGGATGAAATTTCATTGTCATTAGAATGTGTAGCCAAAATGATGACACCAAAACTGATAGAACTGATCGAGAGATATGGAATCCTTTTTTTTTTCTCGGTAGGCCCTATACTATATACCAAGACCAGGCATTAAAATGGTTAGCGGGTATGATAAAACTATGTTTATAGGTGTAATATTTCAGAGAATGGCAAATGTCGCTCTAACCCTGACAGGGTATAAATGAAAACTAGTGACAGTATTAGTTGTAATCGAAAGTTTAAAGTTTAAATTGCCATTTGAACCTCAGTGTACACAGTGGAATACCGTCGGTGATTTTGGTTTGAGGCGAGGTCTTGGGACTATAACAGCTCAGAGTTTGGGGATGTCGGATGTGTTTGTGTGTGTGAAGTGTTTGTCTTTCAGACACAAAGATGGACATTCTACTAGTATTCGATATGACAAGTGATCACAATAATTGTGCAATAGATAATACCCATCCCCGATGAAAAATTAAAAAAAGAGCGATATTGGGAAGTCTTACCTTCTCTTGCGTGTTGCGCTAACGAATAACTGGTATGACAGAAAATAGCACATGCAGTGTGGTTTTGCACAGTCACTCGGGGCAATCTACTGACGTGATATCATAATCCTTATGATATGGAATATGATCGGTCATGCAAGCCCCTACGGGAGCGGAAGGTGGAGTGTATTCCACACCGTGTGTGAATAATCGGTGTTCAGAGTGGTCCGCCTCAAATCCAACTGGGACCCATGCGAGAAGACCAGCTAGTGCAGTTAGAATATGGGCTATCCAGCCATCTTCTCTGATAGAAAATGATCTCTCGGGTACGGGGTTGTGTGTGTATGTGTGTTCGTATGTTTCAGATTTTGAGATCTGTCGTGGAAGAGAGAGCAAACTCGATATCTGACGAAAGACCATTAGATTATTTCAGATGGGCTGCGATAGTGTGCATGCACCGCCTGAACCGAGACGACAGCCCTTTTATTTGCGACTACTCGTGCAATCGCTGGTGACATAATGGCACTTGAAGTCTAATATTGCTTTTACGAATTATGGTATACTCCATAAAAGTCGCAATGATAACATAATTTCTTTTCTGACATTTCCAGCCATCTATGTGTATTTGTGACCCTGCACCTCAAAACAAACAAAAAGTCGTCAGACATGAATTTTTAGTTAAGACCATATGTATGCTGAAAGAGCAGGCTTTAAGCTTTAAAATGATGTATAACACAAATCAAATGGACTCTCCTAACCTATCTAAATATTGGAAAGAAAGCACAAACTCAGGAAAAGTGTGAACTGAGAAAAGAGGCTCTGAAGTACAGTTTCTATTCAAGCGCTTAATCTTTACCAAACCGTGCTGGCTGTGCGATGAATGGGACAAAAAACAGGAAGTAAACCACCAGAGTAACAACAATGAAGGGATTATCAAATTAATTCAAAATTAAGCATGCCTCATTAACACATTCTGTCCATGATTAATGCCAACTTACAAAGCAGTAACACTATCCTTTCAAAAGTTATTAGAGTTGAAAGTGAAGAGTGTGGATAAGGTTTTTCAGAAATGAAAAAGGGATTCTAAAGACACACATAATCACACTATTCTATCAAAAATGTTCGAGATAAACTGATAAAAAAACACACTTTCCTGCCCGTTTTATGATACCAAATTTTAGCATAATGTAAAAGAAGACCCGCTCTTTCAGAAAATATGAAAAAGTGAAGTTCGGCTAGGTTGACCCATTTCAGTTATTTTCAGTCCTCACGCAAAATCAGTGTGTGCGACTTTATGTTCGTTTTGAGGTGCACGGTCACATTTGTATATGTTTGTAGGTGAGGCAGAACTCAACAAAAAATCGTACGTTTGTTTGTTTGTTTGTTTGTTGATAATAATAATGATAATAATAGTAGTAATAGTAGTAGTAGTAGTAGTAGTAGTAATAATGATAATAATAAATAAAAGATAATTGCATTTATATGGCGTTTTATACGGGTGTTTCTCAGCGCACTGGTGTTATGTATACAAGAAAATTAGAAAACACAATAACATAAGGATAATGCAATTGTTGTTTTTTAAGTATTACGTAAGTTCTTGAGTCAACTTGATATTGCGATTATTTAATTTCAAATTCTTCATTCAAATTCTTTCTCGATCCGTTGAATCTCTTTTAATGTCAATGAAATCAAAAAATTCACTTTTTCTAGCATTATGAAGGAGCACTTGATTAACCGCTTTCAGAAAGCAGGGGGAATAATTGCTACCCTTAACATATGTCAGTATCAGTTGATGGAATTTGTAATTTTCATGAAAAATGAATTTTTCTGGTTTTTTCTTTATATTTTCTTTATAATGTTTTTATATTGTTGTCCACTCATACGTCATAACCTCTAGTGGTCTCTCGTCCAGCGGTTCCAACATCAAAACTTTAAAAATTCAAAACTTTTGCATCGATTGTCCGATTTTCTTCAAACTTTCACGAATGTGTTGTCTAATGTCTAATGTTGCTGCTTTCACTCAATCCACATTGCTCTTTGGGTTTTAATTGGAGTCCTTGGAGGCAGTAAAATTTTGATTTCTTTTCTTTTCACACTGTTGGAGTTTGTTATCAAGCGGCCCCTTTACAAATACCTGTAGTAGTATTTATATAACGCCTGAAGAGATCCTGTCATTTGATTGGTTGTTTGACATTGATCATTCGGCCCATTTCACTATGACGTCATCACCCGTGCAATTGCGGCTCCATTTACCGTGCAATTTTGGATCGATACGATTAATTGCTCCATTGCACGCTCGCTGAGAGCGGTATACCACGCGTGGTAAACGCTTGCGTTTGCAGTCTGTGTATGCGACAGTGCGCTAGCGTAGAGCGCTCAGTGAGCACTCGCGAAATCAGATTCTCTTTTGTTTCTAAATTGATAAAACATCAAATGACAAGGATCTATTTTAGGCGTTATATAAAACAAATAATAAATGTTTTCCATTCGTGCCATGGACAGAATATTTCATTCTGTGGAAGATGAATTGTTAGATCCATTCAACGAGGCGCAGCCGAGTTGAATGGATCATTTCATCTTTCACCTCATGAAATATTCTGTCCATTGCACTCATAAACATTCATTATTTGTATACTAAGAAATTCAGCGGTCTCACTAGTCCAGATACTGGCCGATTTTAAAGGGATCGTATAGTTTTGGTTGAGACCTAATTTCAGGTTTCTAAAATTTTTTGGTGAGATAATGAGAAACCTCTTATGAAATATGAAAGGGCATGTAATTCTATGAGGAATTCAATGTTTATTTGATGAAAATTGGTTTTGAAATGACTGAGATATCCAAAAAAGAGCGATTCTAAGAAAGTGTGGGACCCACACTTTATTACGATCGCTTTGTTTTACTTTGTTTTTTCGACGTTTCAGTCATTCCAAACCCGATTTTCATCAAATAAACTTTGAATTCCTCTTAAAATTGTATGTTCTGTACTTTTACTTTGTTTTTTTCGACGTTTCAGTCATTCCAAACCCGATTTTCATCAAATAAACTTTGAATTCCTCTTAAAATTGTATGTTCTGTACCATATCATTAAGTGTTTTCTTGGCATCTCGCAAAAAGTTAAAAGCCCAATTCTCATCTCCACCAATACTGTACTATCCCTTTAATTGTCTGCATTCCCCACACGCATGCATGCATGCACCCCACACTCAAACGCGCCAAACCGCTGATCGCGACACTCCCTCCACCAATTGGTATTCCCAAGGAGTTATCGATAACTCCTCAGTATTCCCCTTCAGGATCGGGAATTTTGTGTAATTCAGACGCCATCAACGTCCGTGGTATGTACACCGCATGAATACAGTTCAGGAAGTGGACTACGGTCTGACCAAACAAACCATGACCTCGATCAGTGCAAGCGCAAAAAATTCTATATTATGAGGGACTGCAAACACCACAGCAAATATTCTCAACATGGCTCCACAACCGAGTGTCTCTCTCGTCTTGACTGTCCTACTAGGCGCTGACTTCTTCTCGCCATTATTAGCCGACATCGACACTGCTCAGACATCGGTTGTTGAAACTCCTACGATTACGTATCGTGGTAAATTCATCGACGTCACGTCCAATCAACTGCCCGATGTCGCCAGCAGAGTAGCGGCGTATACCGGCATTCCCTACGCCGAGCCACCGACTGGTGAACTCCGCTTCAAACGCCCAGTCGCTAAAGTGATCAAAGGGGAGTTCGACGCAACAGGGGGCTCCAATGCCTGTGCACAGCCCCTATACCCGGGATTCGATATGTCAGCTTTGGAGATTTCGGAGGATTGTCTGTATGTCGATGTTTTTGTTCCAGAGCCAAAGGTACACAATCAAAGTTCAGCTTTGTACTCATATGACTCCTTCATAAACTCAGTTTTCATTTCAGCCATATTTTGAAGGGGCATTCCAGGCGGTACATAAATCGACAGTGTCATGTATAAATGAGTAGGATTCATTTGTGGTCCATGACCGGATAAACCATTACTTTGACAACCCAAAACATGATACACTGAATAAGGATGATGACATTTAGAAGGCTCACATATTCCAGTAATGTAGCAATGTCATTCCATTACAATACCACTTGTTTAACAAGTTCACCTGTTTGGAATCTATATGCTTTCCTCTCTCCCTGCTGGAAAGAACACAGTGTCCCACAGTGTGTTCACAGTGTGTTCACATAGTCGACTATGTGTAAACGCTCGAATTTAACAGTGTGGTGATGATTTCACACTGTGGTTTGGTTTTCACAGAGTGTTCACGTGTTCTACGTCACATTGTGAATTGCACTGTGGACTGATGATTCACAATGTGTTCACACTGTTAAAACGCTCGAAAATTTAACAGCGTGAAGAGATTTCAAAGTGTGTTCACAATGCGTTCACATTGTGTTCACACTGTGTTTCTCACAAATGTGGACACTGCGTTCTTTCCAGCACGGTTTGATTTGCTTCCTTGAGCTCCCAATCATGCATTCTAATTTAAACTTCTTTGTCATCATCCTCGTTCACTGTGATTTGTTTTTTAGTATAAGAAACTTTTTTCCTCATCCTGTATATTACGATAAATACTTAATCTCTGTACCTAGTATAACAAATATGTAATATAGATCTGAGATGTAGGAGACTATTCTCGTCAGAAATTTCGGACAGCTTAATGGTATAATTTCTGCATTTGCAGAGAGTATTTTCAGACAATTTATCAAAAAAAAAAGAACTGATTTGAGTGGAAAATAGACATCAAATTGGTCAATAGAGAATACCCGTTATTCAGAAAGCGAACGTCATTATAACCTAAAATAGTGCAGTCTGAAGATGCATGACTCTAAATATAACACATGTGGGGGAGAAAGGAAACGACGGGGTGTCATGGCGGTTCGATAGAGCCTACTTTTTATGAGACACTTGTTATTAAGAGACGTGAGACCCAGTAACGTGGGGATATGGAGTTGGAAGACTGCCCCGGCTCGGATATAATCGAAAATTCCCGTAAGGAATATTGTGTACAGCGTTATTACTAATATCTGAGTATAAAAGTGCACAAGCTCTCCTCTTCTTGTCTTTATCCAGATCCTTTAATTCACATCCTGTTCATGATTTCCCATACTTCCTTACAACTTAATATTTTGTGAGATGTGTATGTTGCTTCACTCATACAAAATTTAAACAGGTGCCATTTTGTCTGTCAGTTCATGTCTATGAGTAAGGTTTACCTCCTTTTCCGGCAGCTAAATTACAACAGAATTCAGTAAATTCCAAAATGTAAACATGAAGATTGATCGAGACGGATTAATTGCAGCCATGTCTGTTCTTTTATGTCAATTTAAAGAATGTTCTTAACCTGTTTTAACGCGGTGAAGACTAGTTCCGACAATACTCGAGCAGGTGTAGGTGGGAAATGTGTGTTGTAGCAAAAATTAGCTCGATCTTATGGGTTAATGGCATTCCAGCAAGTTAACAGAAACATTGTGCACTTTAACCTAACAATTTGGAACGTCTGTTTGATTAATTCCATCCCTATACAAGCAGATACTTACGCATATTTGACTAGGACGATTTGGAAAGGACCACCTATTCTTGGGTCCAGATGCCTATATTTCCCAAAAACCTACGCCATGATACCTGAGGTCTTTCACGGTATTTCAGTAAACTTTATGGTCTCCATAATATTTAAAACTAGAGAGGGGCCGTCAAAGGCGGCAGACCCACGCCTAAGTACAAAGTCGGGGTAAACATAATGTGCATTCGGTCATCTACCAGAATTCGGCCACTTAATTGCCAGTGTGCTTTATCACCAGCCAGTGAGTTCTACCAAAGACACTGGCGTAGCCAGGGGGGGGGGGGGGCGATGGGGGCGGTCGCCCCCCCTAAGATTTGGACCGGGGATTTGGGAGGCGGAAAAAAAAAATGCGTGTATACTGTATGCATGCACATGAAGCGGGTCTCCTTTGCAACCTTTCATCAAATAAGATATTTTTTTTGAATATTTCACTCAAAGTGTGCACCAGATCGTTGAATTTCAATTCAAAATATGCAAAATCTCTCGTGCTTGGGAGGGGGTATCCCCCTCCCAAACCCTCCCCTCTGTGCCTCTTTCCCTAGCTAAGTACACTTTTTAGATTTACAAAAAATTCTGAATAATTGTGGGTGCACAAGACGTATATTGCGAAAACTGAAGGTTCCCTCATGTATAAGGGGAATTTCCCCTTTTAATCGACTTTTCCTCCCTCAGCCCCCCCCCCATCAGTTTGTGTGTGTGTGTGTGTGTGTGTGTGTGTGTGTGTGTGATTTCCCAAATGTTGCTTCCATCAAATATGCGTATGCGAGATATCTCAATTTCAACCTTAAAAAGATAAAAGCTCCATCGGAAGGGAAGGGTGGAGACAACACTCGCCCACGCCTTCTCCCTGCTCGCCCCCCCCCCCCCCCCCCCGCCATGCAAAGAAGTAGACTGTGGCTATACCCAGATCGCTTTATTTCAATTCTAAAAACGCTAAAGCTCCGCGAGCGGGAGGGGGAATCCCCCTTCCCCTAAGCTCTCTCTCACTAGACTTTACACATACGCACAGATGGTGCACATTCGGAATAAGAGCTAAATTCCGTGATTTTAACACTTCGATGAAAAAGTATTGCACCAAAAATTTGCACCAGATCGCTGAATTTCAGGTCTGAAAACGCAAAATCCCCTTCGTGTGGGAGGGGATATGCCCCTATCTACACCCTCGTGTGCATGCTTTTTCTGTTTGATTGCTGAACAGACAGCGTTCATGATATTCAATGTAAGAATTAATACAAGAAGACTCGTGTATTTAAATTATACCATTTTATAGGCAAATTGTTCAATAATAATCTACACACCTACTGCAACCTTAAACAAGTGGGACTGTTTCAACTCGTTAAAACACGCAAAAACATTCATCAAATTGCACCATTTGCAACATCAAAATGCAAAAATTTCTCACCGTGGGAGGGGGACCCTCCCCCTCCCACACCCTCCCCTACCCCCTCATTCGCTCCACTCGCGGGTTAAGTCGCGTTCATGATATTCAGTGAAAAGAATTAATACAAGAAGTGTATCTAAATTATATCATTTTATAGGCAAATTGTTCAATAATAATCTACACTAAAATATACTGCAACCTTCAACAAGTGGGACTGTTTCACGTCGATAAAAACGCGCAAAAACATGCTTCAAATTGCATCATTTGCAAAATCAAAATACAAAAAGTTCTTACCGTGGGAGGGGGGACACCCCCCTCCCACACCCTCCCCTCCCCCCTCGCTCGCTCCGCTCGCTCGGGTTCAGTCGCGTTCATGATATTCAGTGAAAAGAACTAATAGGCCTACAAGAAGTGTATTTGAATTATACCATTTTATAGGCAAATTGTTCAATAATAATCTACACTAAAATATACTGCTACCTTAAACAAGTGGGACTGTTTCACGTCGATAAAACGCGCAAAAACATGCATCAAATTGCACCATTTGCAACATCCAAATGCAAAAAGTTCTTACCGTGGGAGGGGGGACACCCCCCTCCCACACCCTCCCCTCCCCCTCGCTCGCTCCGCTCGCTCGGGTTCAGTCGCGTTCATGATATTCAGTGAAAAGAATTAATACAAGAAGTGTATCTAAATTATACCATTTTATGTAGGCAAATTGTTCAATAATAATCTACACTAAAATATACTGCTACCTTAAACAAGTGGGAATGTTTCACGTCGATAAAACGCGCAAAAACATGCATCAAATTGCACCATTTGCAACATCAAAATGCAAAAAGTTTTTACCGTGGGAGGGGGACACCCCCCTCCCACACCCTCCCCTCCCCCCTCGCTCGCTCCGCTCGCTCGGGTTCAGTCGCGTTCATGATATTCAGTGAAAAGAATTAATACAAGAAGTGTATTTAAATTATACCATTTTATAGGCAAATTGTTCAATAATAATCTACACTAAAATATACTGCTACCTTAAACAAGTGGGACTGTTTCACGTCGATAAAACGCGCAAAAACATGCATCAAATTGCACCATTTGCAACATCCAAATGCAAAAAGTTCTTATCGTGGGAGGGGGGACACCCCCCTCCCACACCCTCCCCTCCCCCTCGCTCGCTCCGCTCGCTCGGGTTCAGTCGCGTTCATGATATTCAGTGAAAAGAATTAATACAAGAAGTGTATCTAAATTATACCATTTTATATAGGCATATTGTTCAATAATAATCTACACTAAAATAATACTGCTACCTTAAACAAGTGGGAATGTTTCACGTCGATAAAACGCGCAAAAACATTCATCAAATTGCACCATTTGCAAAATCAAAATGCAAAAAGTTCTTACCGTGGGAGGGGGGACACCCCCCTCCCACACCCTCCCCCTCGCTCGCTCCGCTCGCTCGGGTTCAGTCGCGTTCATGATATTCAGTGAAAAGAATTAATACAAGAAGTGTATCTAAATTATACCATTTTATATAGGCATATTGTTCAATAATAATCTACACTAAAATAATACTGCTACCTTAAACAAGTGGGAATGTTTCACGTCGATAAAACGCGCAAAAACATTCATCAAATTGCACCATTTGCAAAATCAAAATGCAAAAAGTTTTTACCGTGGGAGGGGGACACCCCCCTCCCACACCCTCCCCTCCCCCCTCGCTCGCTCCGCTCGCTCGGGTTCAGTCGCGTTCATGATATTCAGTGAAAAGAATTAATACAAGAAGTGTATTTAAATTATACCATTTTATAGGCAAATTGTTCAATAATAATCTACACTAAAATATACTGCTACCTTAAACAAGTGGGACTGTTTCACGTCGTTAAAACGCGCAAAAACATGCATCAAATTGCACCATTTGCAACATCCAAATGCAAAAAGTTCTTATCGTGGGAGGGGGGACACCCCCCTCCCACGCCCTCCCCTACCCCCACGCTCGCTCCGCTCGCTCGGGTTCAGTCGCGTTCATAATATTCAGTAAAAAGAATTAATACAAGAAGTGTATTTAAATTATACCATTTTACAGGCAAATTGTTCAATAATAATCTACACTAAAATATACTGCTACCTTAAACAAGTGGGACTGTTTCACGTCGATAAAACGCGCAAAAACATGCATCAAATTGCACCATTTGCAACATCAAAATGCAAAAAGTTCTTACTGTGGGAGGGGGGACACCCCCCTCCCTCACCCTCCCCTACCCCCTCGCTCGCTCCGCTCGCTCGGGTTCAGTCGCGTTCATGATATTCAGTGAAAAGAATTAATACAAGAAGTGTATCTAAATTATACCATTTTATAGGCAAATTGTTCAATGATAATCTACATCAAAATAAACTGCTACCATAAACAAGTGGGACTGTTTCACGTCGATAAAACGCGCAAAAACATGCATCAAATTGCACCATTTACAACATCCAAACGCAAAAAGTTCTTACCGTGGGAGGGGGGACACCCCCCTCCCACACCCTCCCCCCCTCGCTCGCTCCGCTCGCTCGGGCTCGGTCGCTTCGCTCCCTCGCAGACTAACCGCCCCCCCTAAGATGAAATCCTGGCTACGCCGTTGACCAAAGATCGTACACTGAAGTGTACGATCTTTGGTTCTACAGTCACATCACACGCAAATCACATCATTACACATACGGTATTAACACTCATTCACGTACAGGAAAGTCCTCAAGTCTCCTCCAAAAATCCATCGAAAATCCCAAATTCCACAGTCAAAAGTGCAGAATCGGAACTTTTCCAAGCGCGCGCGAATTAAGTCGCGGAAAAAGCGCTAAAAATCGAGAAATACGCCGTTTTCTTGCGGGATATTTTGATTATAGCAAGCCGAGAGTGTGATGATATCAAAGGTCGTATGAGTGTACGATCTTTGATGGTACGATTGTATCCACAAAAGCGCAAAAGAAAAACAAAATTTACGTACCCCCTAGGCAATTACCCCTATGATTAGTGTCTACGGGAATTATTCAATGCAAGGGTTGAATGCAAATGTCTACTGCACCAGTATTCGGCCACCAACGAGCGCCCCAACGTCCCCGATGCAATTTTGCACCAACAGTGTAGAGCGCGATGCATTTTCAGCGGCCTTGCACACGCATTGACATTGAGCACGCATATCGTGCAGTGTGACTGCGACCGAGCAAATGCTCCTCCAACGAAAAAAACAATCAATGTTAATTTGAAAAATCATCAAAATACGGGCCAGTTTGTGATGACGGAGAACGAAATTTCATAAATCTAGAAGGACATAGTCCCTCAAATAGGCCTAAACGTAAATTTCGGAATTCTTACGAACATTTGAGCAGCGAAGTCGGATCGTTTGGGAGTTTATGTTTTCGTATGGTAGCGGAAAATCGCAAAGTGAGAAACGGGAAATTTTCGGAGTGGTCACTATACCATGGGGTCAAAATTTCAAGGTCACACAGAATTTGCAAGGGTCAACCGATTATCACCAAAATCTAATCGATTCTTTCCTGCCATTATCCAAACATCCCCATAACATTTCGTGCAAATCCGTTTACCCGTTCTCTTGTTATCTTGTACACAAACAAGAAAACAAACAAAAAAAACCAAACAAACAAACAAACAAACATACGGAACCCTTTACATAACCCCCTGCCGATTTTCATCGGCGTGGGTAAAAAGAAAAACAAAATTTACGTACCTCCTGGGCAATTACCCCCCTACGGCAATTATTCAATGCAAGGGTTGAATGCAAATATATACTGCACCAGTATTCGGTCACCAACGAGCGCCGCAACGTCCGCGATGCAATTTTGCGCCAACAGGGTAGAGCGCGATGCAGTTTCACCGGCCTTCAACACGCATTGACAATGAGTGCGCATATCGTGCAGTGTGACTGGGACCGAGCAAAATTATTTCATGATTGAGGAATGCTCCTCCAACAAACAAACAAAAAAAGAATCAATGTTAATTTGAAAAATCACCAAATACGGGACAGTTTGTGACGACGGAGAGCGAACCTCGAACTTTCATAAATCAAGAAGGACATAGTTCCTCAAATAAACGTAAATTTCGAAATTCTTACGAATGGTGTTGAGCAGCGAAGTTGGATCGTCTTACGAACAGAGTTGCATGCAGCGAAGTCGGATCGTTTGGGAGATACGCTTTTGTATATGGCGCGCCGATCGACCAACAACACTGTTTATCGGCGATAAACACTTTATCGAGCGATAAACTCTGTTTATCTAGCGATAAACTCTGTTTATCAAGATGAAGCTCTGTTTATCACACCTTTATCAACTGATAAACTGAATTTTTCTCGATAAACACCGTTTATCGGCGGTCGATAAACAGTGTTTATCACAAAAAACTCTGTTTATCGGTCGATCGATAAACATAGTTTTTCCTCGATAAACACTGTTTATCACTTGGTCGATAAACATAATTTTTCTCGATAAACACTGTTTATCACTTGATAAACAGTGTTTTTCGTTCGATAAACACTGTTTATCGCCGATAAACAGTGTTTTTTCAGTGTTTATCGCCGATAAACAGTGTTTTTCGGCGATGAACAGTTAATCGGCATTATTGATCAAATGGCGCGCCATATTTGTATGGTAGCGGAAAATCGCAAAGAAACGGAAAATGTTCGGAGTGGTCACTATACCATGGGGTCAAAACTTCAAGGTCACACAGAATTTGCAAGGGTCAACCGATTATCACCAAAATCTAATCGATTCTTTCCTGTCATTATGGTTTAATATATACAAAAGCTAAGTTATTTTCTTTTGGTTTTGTAGGAGATAATCAATGTACATTTTGTTATTCTGAGGTTGAGACTTATGAACATTTGTTTTTTCATTGTAGGAAAGTCAATCAGATTTGGAAATTGTGTAGTGAAGTTTTTGTTTTACCCCAGATGCAAAAGTTAGATTGGCAATCTGTTCATGTTGGTATTAAAACGCAGGATATTGCAAAAGGACAACTCATAAACCATTTGATATTATTGATAAAATGGATGATATTTGTATTTTCGAAGGAAAAGAGCAGGCCCCCTTTGATAAGAGAAATTAGAGAAAGAATGTTAGAAAGTAGCGAAGAAGAAAGGAAATTAGCAATGAAACGAGGTACGCTGGCCCTGCACAGCAGGAAATGGAATCATTTAATGGCACGGGATACTTACTGCACTACTATTTGATACCTTTTTTGTGCTTTTTGTTGTTGAGTGTTTGGTGAACAGGTTCGATGTTTGTGGGCGTGTGTGTGTGTGTGTGTGTGTGTGTGCGTGCAAATATGTGTGTGTATCTGTGCTGGAGTGAGGTATACCTGGAGTATGCCTATTTAGAGGGGGAAGTGTTGAAGGGGTAATGTTTATAGGTATGAATTATGTACAGACATTGATCATGACGATTTGTAAAATGTTTGTATATTGGATTGTGTGTACATAGGTATGTAGGCTTTTTGTTGACACCTGATGCATAGGTATGCAGACCTTGTGTTTGACCCCTTAACAATATTGATTTCATTATCTCATAATCACTGCTGTGACGAGTATACGGACGCAGTCAATGGGTATATTTTGTAATGTGTATTGTACATACATTTTGGTTTTGCTGACCCATTAGGCATTAACAATTGATTTTATAATTAATGCGGAGATGATTATATTTGTGAAGCAGTTACTGTGTATTGTATACTAGTAGTAGAACAATCGGAAATTTACACAATGACAGTCCTAAGAATTATTTTGTAATATTTTGATATACGTTTGAAATGTCACGCTGCAAGCAACACAATTAAATATTGAATTGTAATCAATGATGGATGATGAAATCGAAATAAAATATTGTTTGAAACAAAAATTATCCAAACATTCCCTGAACATTTCGTGCAAATCCGTTTACCCGTTCTCTTGTTATCTTGTACACAAACAAACAAACAAACAAACATACAAACAAACAAACAAACAAACAAAAAAACAAAAAAACAAACAAACAAACATACGGAACCCTTTACATAACCCCCTGCCGATTACATCGGCGTGGGTAAAAATGAAACGTTGCTCTTTATGTAGTCTCACGAAAATGGTCTTTCAGTGGTTCAAACAGTCATTCGTCGATTTCTCATGAGCGTTCAAGGGTCTTACTTTACATTATTCTTTCAATTATCTTCCGGGGGTCTCTCAAGAATTGCCACATTTTTTTTTCTAAAAGATCACTGGCAGATCATTGTTGAGAGATCATTGAGGGATCGTTGAAAGATTACTAGAGTATCCTCTTAGATATCTTGATTGATCTCTCGAAGATCACACAGAGTATGTCAGATTATCTCTCAGTGATATCTCAATAGTCTTATCAATCTCTCAGTGAGCGTTCGGCGGTCTTCAAGGTCCCACAGAGATCGTTTGAGAAATTTCCTGCAAAACTAGTTTTGGGCCTTTAAAGGGCTTTTACACTTGTGTTTCTTAACCCCGGACTTTCTCTGACCCAGGACTATCGTTAGTCCCGTACCAATTTTTCCAGCTTTTTACACTCGTCAATTAGTCCCGTACTATCTCTTGTCCGGGGCTAAGGAGAAAACTGACCTTTTTACACTCGTATTTCTTAGCCCCGGACTTTCGAAACCACATGAATATTCATGATTACGCTGTGTACTGTACATGTACACGCACGCACCGGCAGCACTTGATTACCTCGTTTCTGATTGGTCAGTGAGGGTCGGACTTCGTCTCCGTCGCTTAGCCCAGGATTATTTTTTCGTTCTGTTTGTTTACACTCACTTGCTTGGCACCGCAATTGCGGTGCTAACCCCTGCTATTTTGCAGGGCCAGATAGTACCGTACTATCGGTGGGGCTAGCCCACTTTGGCAAAAACGAGTGTAAACAGAAAGTGGGCTAAGGATAGTCCCGTACCAACGGTGGGGCTAAGGCCCCCCCCCCCCCCCCCTTAGCCCCACCGTTGGTCCGGGGCTAAGCAAAAATTTACAAGTGTAAAAAGCCCTTCAGAGGTTTTTTGGAGCCTTTCTACATCTAGTCACTAACTTTTATCTGGTCTCTAGGTCTCTCGGTGCTTTTTCAAGGTTCTCCATTATGTTGAATGGGAGCTTACAGAAAATGATTGATGATTATCCATCAACTTGGAGCTGAACTGATCGTAGTTCTAGAATGCGTTATCGGTCCCTGCCTGCACAAGCAACATAAATTCATTAAAGGGATTGTATAGTTTTGGTTGAGATCTAATTTCAGGTTTCCAACATTTTTTGGTGAGATAATGAGAAACCTCTTATGAAATATGAAAGAGAATGTAATTCTATGAGGAATTCATCGTTTATTTGCTGAAAATTGGTCTTGCAATGGCTGAGATATCCAAAAAAGGGCGATTCTAAGAAAGTGTGGGACCCACACTTTATTACGATCGCTTTGTTTTACTTTGTTTTTGGGTGTTTCAGTCATTCCAAACCAGACTTTCATCAAATAAACTTTGAATTCCTCTTAAAATGCTATGCTCTGTACTGTAATCATAAGTGTTTTCTTGGTATCTCACAAAAAGTAAAAGCCCAATTTTCATCTCCACCAATACTGTACCATCCCTTTAGAGTCCTAGAGTTTCTAGTGTCTCTGAATGAAACGTTTTATACAGAATGGTCCCATACACATCCTTACTTTGTGTGAAATATTGCTACATTTCAGTTTTTTTTTTTCCTCTAGAGGACTTGAACATGAACTGCATGTCCCATCAATACTCGTATGATCAAGCTCTTTGACGAGAATGAAGTTGGAGTGGCATGGGGTTGCAATGATTATGTTTATATATGTATATATAATTGGGGCATGGGGAATTTCCGTGTGAGAACAAGGTATCCTAAGGGGAATCCGTCCTTAGGGCAAACAATTCGATTCCCCTTAGCGTTTTCAAGCTTGTTTACGAGAAACTGGGCAAACCCTATTCGAAATCTGCAATGAATTGTCTTTTTTGGAGGCAATGGTCTGCAAATTATTTTCAAAGCTGAAGAAATCTCTAAGGTATAATACTTGTGGCGCGATACACGTCTATGATTGGTTCCGTCCTTGAATTTCCCCAACTGTTTCCAAATCCCCCAGCCGAGATCGGCGGCCGTGATGGTCTTCATCCACGGAGGTGGTTTCATAGCCGGGGTGAGATCCCAACCGACGATGCTGCCGATACCCCTGGCTGCTATGAACGATGTCATTGTTGTCACCTTGAGCTATCGACTGAACGTCTTTGGCTTTCTCGACACAGGTATAGATTGCACTCCGCAGTTGATGATCAATTAAACCATTCATAGAGAGGGTAATGAAAAGTTGCCTTTTTTTGTATAGCCTTGATGGAACCCAAGGTTTGTGTTTTGGAGGACTGTATCTTGAATGTATCTATGCAAATTTTTGATCTGTTGTTCTATGTATCTACAACAGACTTGTTCACAAATATCACTTGTATATCTTTTGCAGTATTTAACGTTTAGAGTATTAGAAACAAATAAAATTAAAAGGCAATTTTAAAAAAAGTGGGTATTATGTGAGACTGCTTGTCATGTGTATATGGCTTATGTTATTGATTAAAAAATCAATTAGAGAATCTCTGCAGTTATTTGTAGCAACATCAATGCTTTACTTTCTTATTTCTTTGATATATTTTTTCCTATTTAAATCAAAGGTGACGACAAGATTCCTGGCAATCTTGGATTGCTAGACCAGCGACAGGCATTGATATGGGTTCGTGACAACATTGCAGGTATGGGCCCGCTGTTGCCTTGCTCTGACTAGTCAACGTGAATAATCGTGGTGTTGTTGGTGTTGTTCACTCATTAATGCATATTTCTCTGTTGATTTTCAAAACATAACTTCAAAGGAAATTATGGAGCAGTGAGAAGTCAGTCTGAAAAGAAAGAGTAAGATATTCAGTGGTAGTTAGTGTCGGTCATTAGTACGTAGTCAATTGTAAAAACTTTTGCCATCTGGGCATGTTAGGCAAAATAAAGGACTGCTCACGTGATTGCTCTCAACCAATCATTTGATTAGGATCCATATCACCATTTTATAATCGCAACCCATACAGGTATAAGAGCCTGCTTAAATTCATCTCAAAGAGCAGGGTGCATATCCCGATAAAGTGGTCCCGCCTCACATCGAACTGGATCCCCATGAAAGAGCACTTGATAGCGCAGCTGAATATGGGCTAGGCATCTAGCCATCTTTTCAGATGGAAAATGAAACAATCAGTCAAACAAACAAATAAACAAACAAACAAAAAACAAAATACATAAACAGTGAAAATTGTTTTAAAGTATCAGTAATAGTACTCAGCAATATCAGTACATCATTGTGATAAAAGTATCGATGATTATGATGATTAAAGCGAAATATTGATAATAGTATCGTGATCACCACATATTGCAGTTCATTCTATTTTCTCTATAATTCCTACGAGACTTCGGAGGCGATCCCGCTCGGGTGACGATCTTCGGCGAGAGCGCTGGATCAGCGAGCGTAAACTACCACGTCCTCTCCCCCATGAGCGCAGGTCTCTTTTCACGCGGTATTATGCAGGTAAAATGAAAGCGTGAAGCTTGAAAGCTTTTGACAAATTTGAACGAGGGACATTATCATGAGTAGCACGTTAGCAATAACAAAATGAAGATAGTAAAGACTCACAGAGAAAACGATACTTAGCTGAAGCATCACTGTGGATAATGATTTACTGTTATGGTTATCAATTGTTATGTCTTGGCCAATATACGTCTATGAATTAGTTTTGAATGACTCCTAGTTATTTCATCTTTCTAGTTCTAGTATGCAATTCATAACGCACCTTTATCTGCTAAGATTTTGATTTTTCTTTTTTTTTTTTCATTGGTTGCCTTATTACGTCTTCTTATGATGTCTAATCAATCAAAATCACGGGAATTGAGGTCTTCACAAAAGCATCAAAACAAAAACAAAAATCCACATTCACAAAACAATTATGCTGCCAACCAAATCGGTAGAAACCGTATTAAAATTTTTTACAAACTTTGATCTAAATGATGTCCTTTCGACGTCACGATGTCAATTTGCACGATCCCCTCATGTAGAGCGGAGCTGCACCTGCTCCCTGGGCTGAGATGACCGCCGAAGTTGCGAAGGAGGTTGCTTTCGGTCTGGCGGCCGCCATGAACTGCAGCGCGACTACTACTGATGAGGTACTAACGTGTTTGAAGGAGACACCGGCCAGTGACATCACAGATTTTTTCTTGCAGGTACACATATCGGGTCAAGAGAAATTATTTTGATTCTTGTGAGCATTTTCGACACCTGCATACACATTGCATCCAACGACGCAGATTATCTACATGAATTATTTAGTTACAAACGCTAAGTTGTATTAGAGAAGTTAAGTAGATAATTTATGTTAGGGATTGAATTGCTCTCACCTCGTATGTTTTACTCGTGTAATGTCTGTACTTTTAATCTTTGGCTTAGTGATTGTATCCCGTCTCATAAATGTGTAATCTACACTGCCAGTTTGTAATCCTTTATGCTGTATTATATTGTATATGGTGTATCTTATATTTCTCAAACTCCTGAGTCCGGAAGGGACTGGGAAAAAGTTCAAAGTTCAAAGTTCAAGACGTAGTTTACACCGCGTACACGTCAAATACAGTTGTTACAAATGCAGTTCCTCACCCTTCGAGGTGCAGGTAAAGGTTTAGATTTGTGCTGGAATGATTTGGCTAGAACGGATTGATGAGAAAAAGGAAATACCGAGGAAATAAAAGGACGCACACAAAAGCCAACAGAAGCGGCTATGTGTAATTTGTCACATGCAATTCTATTTACGATATTTTCATATTAAAGTAACGGTCCAGAGAGCATGATGTCTTTAAAAACTCATACCCTACCCTTTATTCTATTATTCGATGAAGTATCAATATTTAGTCAGAATATATAGACATTCCATATGAATAGATATACCTATAATCCTAGGGATACTTGTCTCTCTCCCTCTCTCTTTCTCATTTCGTTGATTACCCTTCGTATCTACCAAGTTCGGGTCAATAAACCTTGTCTTTCTTAGATATACGTTTTCCCGTTCATTTTCAAACTTTTTCATTCAAATTAATAGATTTGTGGTTCAATTTCGTCCCGAGAGATCTGGAATATGCCAATCCTAGTTTCAAATTTGTCTTTTGTCGATCATTTTCAAACAAAGTCTATTCAATTTTGTCATTTGTCACACATTTTCGTCATTTACAAGTCAAATTCGTCCGTCACGCTCGCTGCACACATAACAGCAAAAGCAATTTCGTCTGTTAGAGATTAGGATTATGTTCGTCAGATTTTCCTTTAAATTCGTCTCATATCTTTTCTGTTGTAATTTCTTGGTTGTTTCATTTTCCCTGCGACCGTTCACTTTTTCCACATTTAGGAGTAACATACACACACGTATACTATACCCCCGCACACAAAAACACAGACAAACATGCACACACACGCACGCACACACACACATACACACACACATACAAACACACCCTTCTCATAGAACACACGGAGACAAACATACATTGTGTACTGTCAAACAAACGAAAATAATTTTACATGTGTGTAGAGTTTAAGCCCATTTTAATGTATATAAAAAAGACAAAAGGTTTTTTTTTCGTTTATCAATTTGAATAATTTTTTTTTCATGCAATAACATAAAATCGGGAAGTAAAAGAGCTCAAGTCCAAAAGTTATCACGACATGATTAAAGATTGTCTTTACGGTTTTTGATGTTCTGTGACTGCCGTTTATCCTTCAATCTCCTGTGTGTGTATATACATTGTCAAGCAACCGGTTTAGGAATAATGTCTTCTGATCCCAATACCGGGGGGAAGTGAGGTAATGCAGGCTTAGAATTAGTTCACCCTCACACTAAGAGACCAATGCTATCCGACGAATTTGTTTGAAAAACTCATAAAATTGTGCGATCAAAAACGATTTTGATTTTTACATTCTTAAGTCGATGGGCGGCGGGGAAAAATTTCATTGACAATCGACGATTTTGAATGCGATGTCTTTGAAAAGGGTTGACGAAAAAACAAATTACAATGACAACTGACTAAATTGAAGTTAGGATTTCCGTTCTGTGAGTTTCTCGGTACGAAATTAAATGAAAAATTTTTGATATTGAATTGTAAAAATGCGAAAATGGACGGGAAAACCTAATTTTTTCATCATCTTACATTGTCTGATTATTATTTCACTGTCACCTTATCACTCCCCCCCCCCCCCAAAAAAAAAAAAAAATACCTTGTCAAGCCATATTTCAAGACATGTTTTATGTTGTATTAGGATGCCTATAGAGCAACGGCTACTTGACATGTATGGCTTTGAAGGTGTGTTATTGATACTTTCAAGATGCAATTTTGCACTGAAGGCTTTGCTACATGTATTAGAGACCCCACACAATTACATGTTTGTTTGTTTGTTTGTTGAATGTTCCCAAATAGGATCCAGCGGCAGCCGCCCTCATGCCTCGTCCCACGGTGGACGGCCATTTCCTCCCGAGAAGTCCTGTCGACATGGCGGCCGATGGGGAGTTCAACCAGGTCGACATCATAATCGGGTGCCTGACCGAAGAAGGCAACCTGTTTGTGTCGCCGTTCATTCTCGGGCAGCAGGACTCAGAGAAGCCGGTCATGGACAGGACTACAGCACAGGGCGCCCTCAATGGGCATATGTCGCTCATCAAAGATGGCGTCAATCAAGTTGTTCTGGACATGACGACATTCGCGTACACGAGCGAAGCCCAAGTAACTACGAATGCCATATTAGCTTTCAATGCATTCTCATCACTCGTTCGTACTGTATACAAAGCTAACTCAACTAAACTTATGGGTAGAAGTGTAGGGCTTTTTTATTTCAAGCCGCTACTGCTGGGGTCACTGGTTAGACTTTTTTTTCTTTTCTTTTCTTTTATTCGTTTTACTGAAGAACAGGTTTAATTAGAAGCTGTCTTGCCAATGAGGAACATGCGTAAACTTCTGTCATCTGCAGGCGTAGATGGACTTTAATGAGGAATGTGATCAAAGAGACACGGACATACCTTTAAAACCTGCTGAAAACGCCTCGGTGTATCAACTTTGCCAATGGCGTGTTATGAATGCCAATCTTCACATTTGCAAATAAAATGATGTGTCATTAATTATGATTACAACATGGACACGAGATGAATTAGAACGTATGTTTCTCTCTCTCTCTCTCTCTCTGTTAAGTTTCATTTCAACAATTGGACTTACAGATGGTGAATCAATCCTTCCTAAAAATGCAGAATGGCCTTTGAAGAAATTTTAAACACATTCATTCATCCTCAAATCGTGCAAACATTGTTTCTAAAATAACAAACAATCCGAGTTAAAATTAAGGTTTTCCCGTGGGCACAAAGGAGAGTGTAATATTTTACTATCAATCATTTTGTTTTATCTCGATAAATACATCATAGCGCTGTGTATGAGGCAAGTAGTAATATAATAATATACGACAGACAATTATTGTATATTCTTCAAAGATGCGCATTGAAGATGCATAGACATTTCCAATTTGAAACAAAAGCAAAACAAAACAAAGAACAACAAAAAAGTGGCAGAGAAAAATATCACGGGAAGAATGACACTTGAGAAAATGTCTGTGGTCCGCGTTAATGTTATGCTCTTCTGTTTTCTTTCTTCGCTCCTTGTTTCATAGCTTGCTGATCCGGAGAATAATTACCTCGATGTTGTGGCAGGTTACGTCGGGGACAGCTATTTCTTTTGTCCTACCTACACCATGACCGAACACCTATCCGCGGGAGATAACACTGTCTACCAGTATTTCATGAGCCACGCCCCTTCCCGCTCCATGTTCGACAAAGATGTCACGTGGCTAGGGCCGACGCACGCAGAGGACATACCTTATGTGTTCGGCTACCCGCTCATGGCAGACCAGCCCGATGACAATGAGATGGGAAGAACCAAATTCACTGACGACGAGGCGTTGATGTCGGTTCAGATAATGAAATATTTTTCAAACTTCGCAAAGACCGGGTATGCTGTTCAGCTAACTATAATGCTCTTCTATCCCTGTAAACGTACTTTACTTAATCCTCGTAATATATTATATGCATGGCCGGCGCAACGTTTTCAAAAGTGGGGCCCACTTCCGGATTTCCATGAGCTAACAAGAAAAAAAAAAAGGCCTTCAGCGCAACATCGGTTGCCACTTCGTGGTTTCTTCAGCTGACAAAAAACAAAATGAAATAAAGGTCTTCAGTGCAATAACATAGGCCTTACCGCCCTCAAAGGTTCTATTCTATTTTCTATTGTGTTTTTTTTTTTATTTGTGTGTGTGTGTATGTGTGTGTGTGCCACTGCAGAGGTTAAAAAAAAAGTGGGGGCCCAAAGTCGTGACACCTTATGTATTCCCATGCACGGGTGCAAAAAAGTGGGGGGGGGGGGTGGGGCGAGCCCCACCTCACCCCCGGTTCCGCCGGCCCTGATGCATTTATATATACATGATATACGTATTTCATTATCATTTAAGAGTCCATGAGCATTTTGCCCTACATTCAAGAAATCAATCGATTTCTCCTTTCAATTCTCTCTTTCTTCAAATTCTTGTTCTAATTCCTACAATACAATTTTCTTTTCTTCTCCTCTTCCCGAATCGAAATGTCAGCTCGCCCTTTTTTTTCCCTCAATAATAGATTCCGAAGGACTGCAATGAAAAATGCTTTTATCTCCATGTTCGTACCCCACAGGAATCCCAATCTTTCGTCAAACGAGAATGAATCAGAGATAGATTCGACGTATCCACCTTGGCTGAGATTTTCAAAGGACCAGCCGGTGTACAAGAACATCTCGCTTACCTTTAGCAATGGTTTGGGGCATCCTAGAGCAGAAATTTGTTATTTTCATCAAAACATTCTGTCGAAGCTGCATGCAGATTCAGGTATAAGAGTGACTGAATTATTTTGTATTTCTGTTCACCATGCAATCAATGGCGCTGCGTGTTCTTTTTTTTTTTGTGTGTGTGTATGTGTGTTTTCCTCTTTCTTTAAAGCACCCAGTCACTGTTTTTTCTTTTCCGTTTTTTTTTTCCAGCAAAATGTGTTTGGTATATAACGTTCAGGTTAAGAGTTTTATGTGTAGGTTCATTGGTGTTGTAATGTACATGTGTACATTCGTATATATAAGACAGGGCCTCATCCACGTTAAGCTCTGCTTATGATGACGGTCCCCTGTATTGATTTCTCCTTTGTTCAATACAGTATTCCTTAGCATGTTGCTTTGATTCATATACGTATTATTTCAGACTGATGTTGTTATGAAATTGACATTTCTTATATTGATTGGACATGTATGTTATACTCTCCCTTTTTTTGCATTCTCTGTATCACTTTGTTTTCATTTGTTATTGTATTTGAAGAAAGAAAATGCAGAAATAAATTAAACCAAACCAACCCAAATTTTATTCTGAATCCATAAACCCATTTTGACAGTTAAATCACAACGAAGAAGTAACAACTTATCTTATACATTCTATAATGAAAAAAAAAATCAGCACGGTGCGAAGGAAAATCATTAAAAAAAACAACAAATGATTTGAAGAAGAAATCTAGTAAACATTATTTTCTTTTTTAGATCTATTGAAGACTTGCGACGCAGTGATAGTGTCATCTCATGAAGATTCAATATGATTTTCGTGCTTTTCTTAAGGTTGCAAAGGAATCATCATTGTCATAAAAACTTATGCTGGAAATTCCCGACTTTCCCAGTGTATTTTCGATTAGAACTAAGTTTCTGCACTTTTCTACACGAATATGTCCGAATTTACCAGGTGCAATATAGTCAAGTCGAAAGTAGAGTTGAATGTTGCATATGTTAAAGCTTTATTATCTCTCTCCTTTCTATGTCTTCTATCACAGCCGAGATGATTCGTATGAAGACCCTGTTGGAGGAGACAAAGAGTCCGTAATCTCTGTAGGATGGCATCTGGAACCTTGGAATTTCCGACAAAATGATTACAGCTTTTGACAGTCTCTTGAAAGATGTTTAAACCAATGAACACTTCCTGGCATAATTTAGGTTTTTTCGCTGCTTCAAAAGAACTACTTGTATATGATGCAAATGATCCTCAACACCACTTACGTCGCCACATGAATATCTAGATACTTGCCATATACAAGTATTTTATTAAATTTTGTACAGTTTTTCTTCAGTGTTGTTGGATATATTAAAGCAACAACAAAATTCACCTTCAAGACCAAGATTCCGTCAGTGACATCATCTGTCAATCATTGTTGCAGCACTGATATGATTCACTATAGAAAAATAAAATGCACCTTTCCTCGACCAAACATTAACTTGCATGGAATGCAAATAATTATGTAGATGCTCTTTGCAACAGGCCTAAGTGATGGTCAGGGTATCTAATATAGATGATGACTGGCGGGGGAGGAAACATACCGAATGTTCCATCCGAAGGGTTTGAAATGCTATTGAGGGACTTACAGTCTCCCGAAATAGTATTTCAAACCCTGAGTGTAGAACGTTTGGTACATGTTCCCGACAACAAAAGTCATCATCTGTTATATTATATGGGTTAGTCAAAGAGGTCAACGTCAACGTCAACCACCAGCACAATGCACGCGATCCTTCGCGTGATCGCGCAGAGCCAAATTCACTGTGCGCGTGCGGTCCTAGGCCTTCTGTCCCATTTGTTACGTGAAAATGTTTTCCCATGAGAGAACATTACAAAGAATGTTCGCCCATGGGCGAACATAACGAATTTGCCTCCATCACGTGACTGTGTTTAGCCAATCACTAACCGGCATTTGACTAACCCATTTAATATAATGAAATGATACAAATCAACATGCATTTGCAATGCACATTTAACAGTGTTTCAGATGGCAGTCCTGTAAGGCTTCCTATAGAAATTGCAGAGACATTTTATAGCAGAGATTAAAACGGGGTGATAATAGCCGGGTTCACACGTACACCAATTAGCGGGATACAAATCTCGAGATTTGCATCGCGATCGTCATCCCGAGTTTTTTGCACGTGTGGACAGAAAAAACCCGAAAATTAGCGGGATAAGCATCGCGATGCTAATCCCAAGAAATCTTGCGCTGATTCGTCAATTAGCGGGATAATTCTCGCTATCGCCAATGACGTAAAAAGTACCAAGATGTTGATTTAAGCGTCATTCACGGTGCATTATGGGATAGTCCGGTAGCAAAGTCACTTCCGTTCGTACGCGCGTGATACGTGACTAATGCTGTTTACACACACAACCGACTGTATTCTACGTGTACTTCCGGTTTTCTCGACTTGAATTACAGCTTTAATATGATTTGAAATTCCTCCATTCTTAAGAAATTGCTGTTAATACGACTATTGGTTGTTGCTGCGAAGCTGCCATGTGTTGTTCGCACGAAATAAATGAAAAAAATCTGCAGAAATAGGACCCTTACTGGCATGCGAGACGTGACGTGGCCGCGTGGGTGAAGTTTGCGGGTGACTCCACAGCGCAGTACGTGCACGCGCGACCTACTAGTAGTGGTAGTATAGTAGCACTAGGTAGTAGGCCCAGTGCTTACATACATTGTACGTACTTACTTGGAAGAAATTGCTTCGGAGACAGGATAAGTTCGAGATCACTGTTCGTTCCCGATTGTGTTCGCGACATTTCGACAGAGAACAAATAAAAGAAAAAAAAGATGGGCATTCCATGACGATAAACTGTATATCCAGGCGGGTTAATATTTTCCAGCATATTTTCAGCGTATGCAGAGATGACTGATTTGTGATGTACGCCGTACCGGTATGTGTTAGCTTATGCGCTGCGTGCAGTGGTGCATGCTATTAATGCAAGGCCGGCCGCCGGCGGCGGGGACTACAGTGTACGAGTACGGTATCGACAGGCCTGGCCACTCGCTGGCTCGGGCGGTATACAGCGGCCTACTGTATTAGTATCCGTGGTCGGCGCTGCGCTATAGGTAAGGTCCACGTACGCGCACGCTAGCGTTGTGCAAATTATGACCCGCGCCGGAAGTGCCCTTGCTACCAAGTGCACTAAATCTTGACGAAAAAGCCACATCCGGGTACTTTTTACGTCATTGGCGATAGCGAGAATTGGCCGCGCGCTGGTACGTGTGAACGGTCGGGATTACAATCTCGAGTTTTTACATCCCATCATGCAATGCGCACATCACAACAGCGAGGCCTCTGCGAAGAGGTCCTTCACCTCTTTGGAGCACAACAACAACAGCGCGCGAACCACACCACTGACGCGTAAAAGACAATAGACAAAGGTAAGTGCGCGCAAGCAGTGATAGAGAAGGGCGCTGTGTGACCCAGTTTGCAGGCTTTGTTGTTGTCTCTATCGGCAATTAGCGGGATAATTTGGTACGTGTGGACGCTCGCCAAATTAGCGGGATACCGATCGCGATCGCCATCCCGCTAATTTGGTACGTGTGGACGCTAGCCAAAAAACTCGGGATGAGCATCGCGATCGTCATCCCGCTAATTTGTACGTGTGAACCCGGCTAATAATGCTGGTACGGAGGATATTATTGTTGACAGTGGTCACAGTCTACACACAAGTTTTGTTATCTTTGATTATAAAAATGGTGTTGTTTCATTTGAATTGCGTGAAATAAAGACTCTCAAAGAATGCCCATTTGGTCCATTTGTTAAATACGGCATGTGTGTGACGAAGAAATCCTTAGCGCTAGTCCACTATAGTGGAAGTTTATGTAAACGATTGTGTGTGTGAGAGGGAGAGAAAGAGAGAGAGAAAGTGAATGTGTTTGTGAGTGCGTGTGTGTGTGTAATGAACATTAATATAGAATTGAATTTACATGTACATGTAGTTTAGCTAATGCAAAGTTTCAGATTGTTTCGAATTCTGGATTAACGCGTCATTGTGTGCGTATTTGTGTGGTGGTGGTGGTGCATCCAGGCCTGACATGCAACATGACCACAAAACTATGCTTCCCGATATTATCACTGATTATAGGAGACGTGAGTGCGTTGGAATAATCACTGGCATTCACATTGCTATGAAATATCCATGATATTAATTTTGCGTTTCACAATATACGTGCATCACTTTTTTAGTTGCCGTTCACATTCACGTGACACCATACGTTTGTAGCATGCATTATATTCGGTTAAAAACAAACAAACAAACTCATGGATGTTTTCATTGAAAGAAAATTATACTTCTTCACTTGACTCTATCAGCTGTGGATAAGACTTTTTTTACTTCAACAATACATGTCAGTATAAGCTCACAAAAGGCTGGACATAAGGCAAAGAATTGAATTTTAAAAAGATTAAAATCAATTTTTATTAATTTTCAAGTTTAATACGTATCCGCGGAACGTGTAATACTAGTAGTTATTCACCTTTGCACATAGAAATGATTTCAGTGGAAGCGGTTGTGTTGTCTCCCTGTTGCAGGGGAGGATCCAGGGAGGATCGCAACCGGCGCACGCTCCCCTTATATTTTTTCTTGTAGAAACAAAAGAAATAAAAAGAAAAAATGGGGGAGGGGTGCGTGCGCCCCCCCCCCCCTTTAATTTTTGTAAACGCGCCCCCTCTTTACGGAATTCCTGGATAAGCCCCTGCTGTTGGTTAGTACATTAAAATGATGCATGTTTTTTTTTTTCCTTTTGGTCAATAATCAAGACTTCAGTATCCCCCTTACAGTTTTTAGTTTCTAAATCTTTACAACTCACTAATAATTTGATGTATGAGATACCACTTATTTTCTGGGACATATTATATGAGTTGTAATCATTGACTGATATGATGCAAAATTCGTTCATTCAAGCGTATAGCACAAAGTGCCTCATTGATACCGTTTGCTGATTATTGATGCAAGAGGTAGCACAGTATTTTCTTGTACAACATTTGAGTCACAAAACAGACTGTGACGAGGTTGACCGCATTTTTTTTAAGGAAGACCTCTAGCAGAAAGAACAAATAATTTAAACCTTTCCAATAATGCCTCATTTGTCGCATAACAATAAAAGAATATTCGTGGAGTTTTGAGCTAAAAACATCCCAAAAGTCTTATTTGTCCTGTGTTTTAGCAGGTTTTAGAATCGAAGATATCACAAATTGACAAGAATGATACCCGAAATAGAATTGAACAAGGCGTAAATTTATCCGTAGCACATTTCCCCTCTACCTGTCTCTACTCCCCCTCCCCTACCTCCCTCTCTCTCTCTATCTCTGTCTGTCTGTCTCTCTCTCCCTCTCTCTCCCTCTCATTCTCTCTCTCTCCCCTTCCCTCTCCGTCGGCGCGGCTGACATTGTTTCACTCCATAGCGGGTGCGATTCACGTAAAATCTATACGTCTACCATGTTTTTTTTTCTTTATCTCTCTCTCTCTCTCTCTCTCATTTCCGCGTTCGTAATTGCATGGTGTTATTTTCGCTATTATGTGTATCAATTCGCTTATGTGTCTAATTGTGTGGTAAAAGAGATTATGTGTGTCCTTCCTTATTTGAAAATAACCTGCGCGCACTAATACATGTATCATTATGTCTGTGCTGTTATCGTCTGTTAGTCGAATTCCGAAAGAATGGGACTTTTTCTTGGTCACTATTCATGTTTTTTTTTTCTTTTTTTTTCTCTCACATGAAGTTAATAACAGTATTAAGAGAAAACTAAGTTGACACAGCAAATCATTGATATGATGATGATGGTGATGATAATAATGCTAGTTTTGTATTATGATAACAGTGTAGTGATGATAACAACAAGAAAATATGGTTGTATATTATTATACAAATGTACTGGTGTCCTTTCCTGTATTGACTTTCCACATTTGCAAGGTCAGGCAGTCATTTACATACGGTCATGCACTGTGTATGTTTGGAGGAAGTGAAGAAGGACAAATATGATAAACAATGTTTTAGACCCATCGCTGGGTTTGTGAATGGTGAGTAAATACTTGGTGCTTGGCCTATTTGCCAAGTGACGTAACTCCTTGTTTCCTTTCTTTAGTCTTAATTAGTTATTATCATAGTTCATAATTGGTTGAATAATTGACGTAAAACTTCCGGCATATCATGGTCATGAATGTAACGAGGAAAAAAAAATGGAAAAATGCATAAAGACGTCATATTGACGTCTTTAAGACGTCATCATTCTGCTATCGGGCAAGTCATTAATATATGACGTATTACGTCGCAAAAACTGACGTAAATATTACGCCATATAGATACGTTGCTAATAATTATGACGTGATAAATACTGGCGTGAACCTTTACGTCAGAAATACGTCGCTTATATGACGTGATGAATACGCTGCAAAACTGACGTGAAATTTATGTCAGAAATACATGGCAAATATGATGTGATGAAAACGTCACAAAACTAACGTGAATTATACGTCATAGATACGTTGCTAATATGACGTGATGAATAGTCACAAAAACGTGAAATTTACGTCATAAATACGTCGCTAACATGACGTGATAAATACGTCGCAAAACTGACGTGAAATTTACGTCATAAATACGTCGCCAATATGACGTAATGAACGTCACAAAACTGACGCACCGCAGTGCGAAATCGAATGATCGAAAAACGACATTGAATGACTATCTTGATGGCGCTGTCTTCTTGCACATTTTGTATGCGTATCCGGGCAATTACCCCCAGAGGGCAATTACCCCCCCCCCCCCCCCTCCCGGCTATATACTGGTTAGTGGTAAGGTTAGAGTTAAGATTAGGGTTAGGGTTAGGTTTAGGGTTAAGAGTTTGGGTTAGGCATAGGATTAGGTTCAGGATTAGGATTAGGATTAGGGCCAGGGGAAGAGTCCGTGGTAATTGCCCAGGGGGTAATTGCCCTAGACCCTTTTGTATGACCCGATTATTAAATTGAATGACAGATGTACGAACATGCATGACTGCTAAATCTGAATTCAATATGAAAGAAATTTGTGGGATTTATGAATAAAAGAGCAGAAGAAATGCCATCAGTACCAAAGGGTAATAGCATCATGTAATTCCCCCTTTGGGCTTCAGCTATAATTGGGGTCCTTGAAGGCGATAAATGTTTGGTTTCTTCTCTTTTCACACTGTTAAAAGGGATTTGTTATCTGCGCAGGTTAAGACAGTTTCGAGTGGCTCTTAACAAATAGTGTTATATAACAAATTCAGCGGTCTGACCAAACAAACCACGACTTCAGTGCAAGCCCCAAGAACCCTCGATGTGGGACGGCAGACGCATCACAGCAAACATTATTCCCAACATGGCTCCACAACTGAGTGTCTCTCTCATCTTGACTGTCGTACTAGGCGTTGGTTTCTTCTCGCCGTTAATGGCCGACGTGGACACGGCTCAAATACCGGTTGTCGAAACTGCTACGACGACGTATCGCGGAAAATTCATCGACGTCACGTCCAATCAACTGCCCGATGTCGCCAGCAGAGTAGCCGCCTATACCGGCATTCCCTACGCCGAGCCACCGATTGGTGAGCTCCGCTTCAAACGCCCGGTCGCAAAAGCCGTCAGGGGGGAGTTTGACGCCACAGGGGACTCCAATGCCTGTGCACAGCCCCTATACCCCGGATTCGATATGTCAGTTTTGGAGGTTTCGGAGGATTGTCTGTACGTCGATGTTTTTGTTCCCGAGCGTAAGGTATTTAATCAAAGTAAATGTCTGTACACATCTGACTCCTTCAATTAAGTTCCAGTGTTCCTTTCATCTGTATTTTAAAATGGAGCATTCCAGAGAAATATCACATCTTACATAATTCAAGAGTGCCATGTAAAAATGAATGAACTTTATCGAGGACCTGGTACTTGACCAGATAAACAAATTCATAGAAAAGGATGAGTGACAGAGGAGGCTCATATATTTCAATGATGTAGCTATGTCATTTTTATTCCATGCTATTTGTTCAGCAAGGTCACCTGTCTTCTTTTGGTATATCTCTCTACCAGGCATTCTTTTTTTTAAACTTCTATGTCATCATGCTCGGTCTTTGTCGAAGTGGCATTAGGTTGCAATGATTGAACATAACATAAACATGATATAGATATAGATATAGATATAGATATAGATATAGATATAGATATAGATATAGATATAGATATAGATATAGATATATGAGGAGGTGATTTCTTACGTTCATAAAGATGTCTCACTGGGACATCTGTTGACCACAGAAGCTATAATTACTTTGTTTTACATATGCAAAGCAACGCTTGCCCTATACCACAAACAAAAGACTCACATCACGGAAAAGAGCAAAACTATGTGTGGTGTCTAAGAGCGATGGACCATTATAACATCAACGTTTGTAAAATCATGCAGGGACTGACCTTGCAGTCAGCTTTTTTTGGCAGTGGTTTCCCAATTTAAGAAATCTTATTCATCAAGTTTGGATATTCAAACTGTTTCAATAGACGAGACAAAAATAGGTGAAAAAACTTCACAACCATTAAAACATGCATTGCATGTAATGAATTCGTGAAACATGTATCGTTTTTTATGTTATTGATATACCAGTTCTTGTATCTTAACATAATTGTGTTATGCCGTGTGGTAATAATATTCTGGTAGAAGCCACATTGGCCATGTCAATGATGGTAATTGGACTGCATGGACTACAAATTACCGAACAATAGCCAAATATCCTTGAAGTACAGTCTCATTTCACGTTCATGTTGGGTCTAGTAAATGAAAGTCAAAGCAGACAAACAGATTAGAAAAAAAAATGGAATTGGACAAAAGTAAGGTTTTGGAATTTTATAGTTTTACTTGATACTGATTAACAACAAATGAATAGCCACCGATGGTTTTGCAAATAAAATATATTTTGGAAAGCTGAAACAAGGAATATGTTACAAAACTGGGAAGTAGGTGTTTTAGATCACGGTCGCCCTTCTATTAAAAACTCCCTATTTAGTCCCCACCGTAATTTGCTATACCCTACTATAAATCTGAAGGGCATCGTCTGTTTATTCCGGATGCATCAGGTTACAAATTATTTCAAAATTGTAGATACCCCTTGGAAATAATATTTGTGACGCAATATTTGCCTATGATTGGTTCCGTCCTTGAATTCCCCCAAATGTTTCCGAATCCTCCCCAGCCGAGATCGGCTGCCGTGATGGTCTTCATCCACGGAGGTGGTTTCCAACTCGGGGCGAGATCCCTCCCGACAATGATGCCGATACCCCTAGCTGCTATGAACGACGTCATCGTTGTCACCATGAGCTATCGACTGGGCGTTTTTGGCTTTCTCGACACAGGTATAGATTGGACTCCGCAATTGATGATCAATTGTGACCCTGCATCAGAAAACCAACAAAACGTTGCCAGACATGGATTTTAGTAAATTAAATATTCTAGAAGAGCAGACTTTAAGCTTTAAAATGATGTATAGCTCAAATCAAACGAACTCTCCTAACCTATCTAAATATTGGAAGGAAAGTATACACTCCAGACAAGTGTGAACTGAGAAAAGAGGCTCTGAAGCACAGGGTCAATTCAATCGCTTAATCTTTGCCAAGCCGTGCTACCTGTTCAATGAGTGGGGAATAAAGACAGGATGTAAACCACCGGAATAACCACAATGAAGGGATTATCAAATTAAGCTGAAATTGAGCATATTCTATTAACACATTCTGTCCACGATAAATATCAACTTTCAAAGTAGTTGCATCATCCTTTCTAAAGTTTTCTTAGAGTTGAAAGTGAAGAGTGTATGCAGAGATTTTAAGAAATGAAAATGGGACTTTAAAGACACATCTTATCACACTATTATAAAAAAAGCGTTTGATATAAACTGAAACTGTTGAAAAACACACTCTCCTGTTCGATTTAGGATCCCAAATTTTAGCACAATATAGAAGAAGACTCGCTCTTTCAGACAATATGAGTAACTGCGTACCATGTGTGTATGGTTAACATAATTGATAAAATCGATTAGAATAAAATGTCTTTTTAACTTTGCAATTATTTGTGGCAACATTGTTGTTTCACTTTCTTATTTCTTTGATTTGTTATTTCTCATTTCAATCAAAGGTGATGACAAGATTCCTGGCAATCTTGGATTGCTAGACCAGCGGCAGGCATTGATATGGATTCGTGACAACATTGCAGGTACGGGCTAACTGTTGCCTTGCACAGTCTAGTCAAAGTGTATAATGATGGTGTTGTTGGTGTTGTACACTCATTGATGCGTCTTTCTCTGTAGATGATAATTATTTAAAGCATGTCTTAAAAGAGAATTCCAGAGTAGTGAGAAGTCAGTTTGAAAAGAAAGAGTAAGATTTTAGCTGTATCCATATAGTAAATGCTGGTAATTGGGAGGCGGTAAATGGTAAAACACAAACAAACAAACAAAAAACAAAAACTTATGCCTTCTGGGCATGTTAGGCAAAAATGAAAGAATGGTCACGTGATCACTCTCAGGCAATCATTTCATTAGGATCCATGTCAATATTTTACAATTGCAACTCATACACGTATACGATCCTGCTTAAATTCATCGCAAAGTGCAGAGTGCATTTCCCGATAAAGTGGTCCCGTCTCACACCGATCTGGATCCCCATGAAAAAGCACTTGATAGTGCAGCTGAATATGGGCTATCTAGCCTATTTTTTTTTCAGATGGAAAATTAAACAATCAATCCCATAAACAAACAAACGAACAAAATGCAACAGTGAAAATCGTTTTAACATAATAGAACTCAGCAATATCAGTATATCAATGTGATAAAAGTATTAATGATTATGATGATTAAAGCAAAATAATGATAATAGTATCATCATGATCACCACATACTGCAGTTAATTCTATTTTCTCTATAATTCTTACGAGACTTTGGAGGCGATCCCGCTCGGGTGACGATCTTCGGTGAGAGCGCTGGATCGGCGAGCGTAAACTACCACGTCCTCTCTCCCATGAGCGCTGGTCTCTTTTCACGCGCCATTATGCAGGTAAAATGCAAGTTTGAAGATTGAAAGCTTATGAAAATTTCGAACGAGGGAAATTATCATGAATAGCACGTTAGTTTACAGCAATATGACGATAGTAGAGACTCACTGAAAAACTGATACTACCCTGAAGCAGCGCCATCCTGGATGACTATTTACTGTTATGATTATTACTATCACCTGACTATGTTTTCTCCAATATGGCTTCATTTTTTAACGTTTGGTTGCCTCATTACGTTTTATACTTCACGTTTACCCAATCAAAGCTACAGGGTACTGACAGGAACATGTTAAAGTCTCTGCAAAGGCATTACGAAAAAAAAATCAAATTCCCAGGACAACAAAAATACCAACCAAATCGAAAGAAATTATATTAAGATTTTCTTAAAACCCTTTAAAAATCAAAATGATGGTCGTATAACGTCAAAATGTCATTTTATACCCCCCCCCCCCCCCCCCCCCCCCCATGTAGAGCGGAGCTGTGCCTGCTCCCTGGGCTGAGATGACGGCCGAAGTTGCGCAGGAGATGGCTTTCGGTCTGGCGGCCGCGATGAATTGCAGTGCGACTACTACTGATGAGGTACTAACGTGTTTGAAGGAGAGGCCAGCCAGTGACATCACCGAGTTTCTCGTGCAGGTACATATATATCGGGTCAAGAGTATTTGATTCTGGTGAAAATTTTCGACACCTGCATACACATTGTATAGAGGATACAGCGACATAAAAATCAGGTCGCAAAATTGTCGGCTCTATGTTTGTTTGGTTTTTTATTTCTTGGGTTTTAACGAAATTTCTATATCATAATGAAAGAAAACTGCTGCCCCCGAGGACTTCATTGCAAAGACTCAAGAGTCCACTGATACAATGACGCAGAATATTTATATGAATCATTAAGTTCCAAGAGTATTTTTAATGCCTAAATTTGCTACGTTTAGCAAAGCGATTTTGTAGAAGTTGGTAGATAATTAATTTTGAAATGAGACGCACATAATCTGAATATAATTACGTAATTCCCAAGTACTCCTTAAAGATTGATCTAGAAGAAATCTTGCGCACCACTCTTCTACCACACTCTTATTATTTCTTGATGCCTGTCACCCATGTATATTTGTCAAACCAAAACATAACTATTATCACACTCTTACCTTTAAGGTCAATCAGTTTAAATTTTGACTTTACATCAGTTCAGTTATACACAATATAGTCCAGGCGCAGGGACCCAGAAAAAAATGACTTCGTTCAACCCACCCCGCAGAAAAGGTTTGACTGCATAGGGTGGTCGGTTGGACTCTCTGGAACACCCCTAGGTAGTATGTGATTCGAAATTAAGGTATCAATAAAATTTTGCAGGCCATTTTAGTTGCGACAAGACCTTATTGTTCGAAAAAGAGTCTGCGCACGCCAAGACTACTATACGCACCACTAGCACTGCTACAGGCGTCAGTGCCAGTGGTGCGTGTAGTAGTCTTAGCGCACGCAGACTTTTTCCTCGGCAAACAAGGGTTTTTGCCAGCAAACTCACTAGCTGAGGTCAGTGTAGTTTAGTTTCTAGCCGTTTTTATTTCGTGTATATTTTTTCCGAGTTGCAGCAAGCCGAGTGAGGTTGCATACCCAGTGATTGTGACCCCAAACCGTTCGGGCGTCGCAATCACTTGGTATGCGCCTTCGTTCGGCTTAGCACAATAAAGTGGGCTTCTACACATGCGCAAGCTGCAACTCGGAGAGATGAAAACGAAATAAAAACGACTAGAAACTAGACTGGGGTCGGTTACGGCTGGCCCTGAAAATCACAACATAATCACAGTTTTTTGCAGTTATTTCATGAATAATTCCTCAAAACACCGTAAAACCATATATATATATATGTAGCTAGAGATGTCAGCAAAACAATGGGATACATTGTAAGTTAAAATATTGTGCATGGTTACCATGGTAACCAGATGTATACAGGTGATTGATAATCCAAAAAATGCCTCCAACTGCTGCAAACTTTGGTATTTTTTGTTTAGTTTTTTTTTGTAGATAGGTGAATTAAAAACAAACATTTCTATTGATTATTGTTCAAAAAAGTTTTTTCCTGTTGCCATGGCAACCAGTAATATCCAATCAGGATTCAGCTGTTAATACTTAAGAACTCAGTTATAGTAATGCCCATATTTTCAAAAAGCTCAATAAGCATGTCATTCTGCATAATTGTACCATTTACCGTACTTTTAACACATATTTGACTTCAAATTACAGGCAAATGTTGTTTCCAGCAATGTATGGACACAAAATTCCCTTTAAAATCTATGTTAATACAGAGAGCAAAGCCGACGATATTCTGATATTAGCTTTTTAGAGTATATATTTACAGAGAAATGGTTATTCGAAACAACCTTGGAAAAGAGCAGAAGAAAGCAATTGATTGTTCTTATTCTTAAAGGAAATTTATTCAAGAATGCAGATAAATTCCTTTCTAAAGAAGGAATATACACGTACACTGCATTATCCATCAATGGAATTAAAAGCGTACTTTTCGTTGGTAAGCTATATATATTTGGACAACTTGTGGTGATATTTCATAATCAAGTTCGAATTACCAATTCTTTGTTAAATATGAATTCAATTTTTAATTTCTTGTTAAGCCTGTTACTAGAGCTCACAGTGTGATGGATTGACTTTCAGTACTTCGTTATATATGTATATATATATATATATATATATATACAAGTATTTTAGCTTTATTTTCAACAAGTTTATTTGTGGATCGAGGTATTTATGAATCAGGGTATTTTAAGGACGTCTCAGGGTCAGACAATTCAGACAATCAGACAACTTTCTGTCTCAAATATACCATCAGCATTTATGTTTGTACCACACCAGCGTGCGATAAAAGTGACAAAAAATATCTCGAGTGTAAATACTTTTTCGTGCTTTTCGCGGACTGTAAGTGCACGAAATTTGAATTATTCTGTTTGTTATAGGCTATATCTAAAGTGTAGATACATTTTTTGTGCTTTTCGTGGACTGTAAGTGCACGAAATTTGATTCATTCTGTCGATATAGGGTATCATTATTTGGACAACTTACGGTGATATTTCATAACCAAGTTCGAATCGTCAGTTCTTTGTTAGATATGAATTTCTTGTTATGCCTGTTACTAGAGCTCACAGTGTGACTGACTTTCAGTACTTTGTTATACATTACAGTACAAGTTTTGTAACTTTTTTGTTCAACAATTTTATTTGTGGATCAGGGTATTTTAAGGACATTTCGGGCTCAGATAACTTTCTATTTTCCACAGTCATTTATAAGTTTGCCACAACAAAGTAGGATAAAGTGAAAAAAAATATCTGGAATACAGACACGTTTGTTTATTTTGCCTTACGTGCTCATGATCACCTATTGTAGGTCGGGTCTTAACCCTATAAAGCCCAAGCTATTTTGACCCCTTCCAGGCCCAAGGGGGGGGGGGGGGCACATTGTGCCCCCTACATAACTTTTTTTATTATATGATGTATGACCGTCATATTTGGCACATGGGTAGAGCAACTCATGCTCTACACGACCCAACATTTCTCAAGGTTACCCACTGAGGGCACTATTTCCAAAATATAAAAAATACATAGAAAATATGCTAAAATCATGTTTTTTCTTTCTATTTCTTTATCCCCAGTAAATATGTTGTTATTTTATATTAATCATTTTCATATTTACTACAAAGGAAGAGCAAGTCAACGTTCACTATTTGTTATGGTTGAAATTTCTCAAGGCCAACATGTGGGGGCGTAATTCATTACAATATAAAGAAATATATGAAACCTATTACGTATTGCTTGGAATGGGTGCATATATTTGTATTACATTTCATATTTCCAAAATACTGAAATTTTAAGTTTACAGATTGATATTATGATAAACAAATGATATTCCAGGCAAAGCTTGCGTGAAGATAACACAAAATAAAAAGGTAATCTTTGAAAAATGCTGTATTTTCGATTATTTCTATTATATCTATATTGTTTGATGCCTATGTTATATAGAAAATAAAGGAAATAATAAGAAGACCATTAATATTTCAGGGTAATTCTCAACCATAATTACTTCACATTTTTTTTCCTTTAGCAAACTATGGCCAAGAAAACCCCAATTTCATCCATAATTATATTGTTAACTGAAATTGAAACAGAAAATCATACAAAATCTGACTAACATGGTTGTCAGTTTACGGTTGCCATAGCAAACAGGAATATCGGACATACCTAAATTATATATCAAAAGGTTTGTAATAAGATTTTAGGAAAAGACACCAAATTTGGTTGAAATCGGGTAAAGGGTTTAGGAGCGGCAAATGAAGATATGGTAGGGGGCACAATGTGCCCCCCCCCCCCCCCCTTGGGCTTTATAGGGTTGAACTACCCACCTCAACACTACAAAGTTAACCTGGAGAAAACGGACAGGACCCCTAAGATTTTCCCTCATTCTCTCCTTAATAGCATTAATTCATTACTGCACGTTTTAATACAAATTTACATGTATTTTTAACCCTAGCTTACCAACGAAAAAGTACGCTTTTAATTCCATTGATGGATAATGCAGAGTACTTGTATATTCCTTCTTTAGAAAGGAATTTATCTGCATTCTTGAATAAATTTTCTTTAAGAACAAGAACAATCAATTGCTTTCTTCTGCTCTTTTCCAAGGTTGTTTCGAATAACCATTTCTCTGTAAATATATACTCTAAAAAGCTAATATCAGAATATCGTCGGCTTTGCTCTCTGTATTAACATAGATTTTGAAGGGAATTTTGTGTCCATACATTGCTGGAAACAACATTTGCCTGTAATTTGAAGTCAAATATGTGTTAAAAGTACGGTAAATGGTACAATTATGCAGAATGACATGCTTATTGAGCTTTTTGAAAATATGGGTATTAGTTCTTAAGTATTAACAGCTGAATCCTGATTGGATATTACTGGTTGCCATGGCAACAGGAGAAAAACTTTTTTGAACAATAATCAATAGAAATGTTTGTTTTTAATTCACCTATCTACAGAAAAAAAACTAAACAAAAAATACCAAAGTTTGCAGCAGTTGGAGGCATTTTTTGGATTATCAATCACCTGTATACATCTGGTTACCATGGTAACCATGCACAATATTTTAACTTACAATGTATCCCATTGTTTTGCTGACATCTCTAGCAACATATGTATACATGGTTTTACGGTGTTTTGAGGAATTATTCATGAAATAACTGCAAAAAACTGTGATTATGTTGTGATTTTCAGTGCCAGCCGTAACCGACCCCAGTCTAGTTTCTAGTCGTTTTTATTTCGTTTTCATCTCTCCGAGTTGCAGCTTGCGCATGTGTAGAAGCCCACTTTATTGTGCTAAGCCGAACGAAGGCGCATACCAAGTGATTGCGACGCCCGAACGGTTTTGGGTCACAATCACTGGGTATGCAACCTCACTCGGCTTGCTGCAACTCGGAAAAAATATACACGAAATAAAAACGGCTAGAAACTAAACTACACTGACCTCAGCTAGTGAGTTTGCTGGCAAAAACCCTTGTTTGCCGAGGAAAAAGTCTGCGTGCGCTAAGACTATTACACGCACCACTGGCACTGGCGCCTTTAGCAGTGCTAGTGGTGGGTATAGTAGTCTTGGCGTGCGCAGACTCTTTTTCGAACAATAAGGTCTTGTCGTAACTAAAATGGCCTGTAAAATTTTATTGATACCACAATTTCGACTCACATACTACCTGGGGGTGTTCCTGGAGGTCCCATCTACCACTCTGTGTGGTCAAACCTTTTCTGCGGGGTGGGTTGAACGAACTCCTTAATTAAGGCCCGTACAGGAATTAGCGCCTTGACTAATAGCTATCTCTCATATATTATTCTCTATCTTTACTAGTGCTTGAACATTGAAGGAAATACCGAAGAAATGAAAGGACGTGCACAAAAGCGTATAGAAGCTGCTATGTGTACTTTGTCACATATTTGTCACGATGTTTTCATAAACTAATAATTGTCCAATATGATGTCTTTGACAATTTTGAATGCCCAACCCATTATTGATGATTTTTTTATAACGTGTCAATATTTAGTTAGAGTATGTAGACATGTCATATGAATAGATATAGTTCTATCTTTAATCCTGGGATGTTTTTTTTTCTCTGTCTCTTTTTCTTTCGTTGGTTACTCTTCATATCCATCAAAGTTATTGTCAATAAACCTTGTCTTTCTTATTTTCTTCAAGTTATTATCATTTTACTGCCGTCTTATCACTTTTATTTTAAAATAATATATACCTTGTCAAGCCATAATATTTCAAGAGATGTTTTCTGTTGTATAGAGATGCCTATAAAACAACGGTTACAGGACATGCATGGCTGTAAAACCGAGATAGCACCTGTAATTGACTCTTTCAAGTATTATGATTTTGCACTATAGATTCTGCTGTTATAGACCCTACACCATTACAATCATGTTCCCGAATAGGATCCAGCTGCGGCAGCCACCCTGATGCCTCGTCCCACGGTGGACGGCTATTTCCTCCCTAGAAGTCCCGCCGACATGGCGGCCGAGGGGGAGTTCAACCAAGTGGACATCATAATCGGCTGCCTGACCGAAGAAGGCAACCTATTTGTGTCGCCGTTACTTGCCGGGCTGGAGGGCTCGGACAAGCCGGTCATGGACAGGACGACAGCACAGGACACCCTCACCGGGCATATGTCGCTCATCAAGGACGGTGTCAACCAACTCGTTCTGGATATGACGACATTCGCGTATACGAGCGAGGCCCAAGTAACTATGAATGTTATGTTAGCTTCCAATGTATTTTCATTACTCGTTCGTACTGATTGCAAATAAACTTCTGGGTATTAGTGTAGGGGTTTCTTATTTCAACCCCTACTGAGTCAATTAGTAGACCTATTCCTTTCTTTTATATTCTTCTGTTTGTTTTATTGAAGAGCAGGTTTAGTTAGAAGTTGTCTTGGCAATGAGGACCATGCGTAAACTTTTGTAGGCGTAGATGCACGTTATTGAAAAAAAAGTGATCAAAGAGACATGGACATATCTTGAAAAGCTGCTGAAACTCCTCGGTGTATCAACCTTGCCAATAGCATGCTAGTATAACGGGTGTCAATCCTCACATTTAATACAAATAAAATGATATGCCATATGATTACGATGTAGGCACTGGATAAATTATTCTTAAATATTTTTTCTTCTTTCTCTCTCGTTTCATTTCAATAATTGGAATTACAGATGGTGAATCAATTTTTTCTAAAAATGCAAAATAGCTAGCCTTTGAAGAAAAGATAACATTTATTCATATCTAAAAACGTGCAAACATTGTTACTAAAATTAAACAACATCTCAAGAAAATTTGAGATGTTCCTGATGGCGCAAAGGAGGGTGTGATATCATACTGTCAAATATTTTTATAATATTGACTGGCCTCGAGGGAGATACCAGAAAATATTGCCCAAACTGAAAGAATTATTGCCCGAGTCGAAGACGAGGGCAATATTCTTTCAGTGCGGGCGATATTTATCTGGTATCTCCCTTAAGGCCAGACATTTATTACCTATCCCCTAGGTAAATTGGGAAAATATGTGAATACGGCTATACACTACGATATAGATCAAGCCACATTTGACAACCTGTAGATCATCACCAACATGTCGAATAATTGAAAATTGTTCATCAATGTATACCATTCAACTCCAACCTCCAAGATATATGTAGTTGTAACAGGCGAACTTCAAACATCTGAACGTTTTTTACACTTTACTTTTGTTTCTGTTTCAATTTGGAGAGTTGTAATAACTGATTGTCACCGTGCAGTTATTGAGCACAAATGAACTAATCATTGTTTGACGTGTAGTGCTGCTGGAAGGGGTCGACCTTCTATGAGTTGATTTATCGGCGTTCTTCTGCGGCGCGTGTAACCGACACGCAGCGACGTCCTTGAATGTCTTCGCTTTTTAGTCGACCGGAATATTTACATTCAAAGTGATTGGCGAGACCGGAATGTTTACAGTGCACTCCCGTTATAACGAACATGTTTATAACGAAATTCCGGTTATAACGAAGTCAAAATTCGGGCTGCAATGTCATCCACTCTATGTATCTCTATTGTTTATTTGTTCGGTTGTAACGAAAATCCGATATAACAAAAGAAAACTGCTGGTTCCGAGGACTTCGTTATAACAGAAGTCAACTGTATAATGTGTAAAACCCCGGATGCTCGTGATATGCTCTAATGTCGCCTGCTGAACTCCATGAACCTGCAACATACCAATTGCAATTGCCTAACAAAACTACCTGGTATAGGTAATAATTCGTTATATCTCTGCAAATATATCATTACGCTGTATTTGAGATAAGTAGTTATATACCAGAGACAATTATTTTACAATTCTTCAAATATGCGCATGAAGATGCATGGGCATTTCAAATATCAAACAGAAAACAAAAATGAACCAAACACAATAAAACAAAACAAAAACAGAGAAGAATTTCCCTTGGGGAAATGTTTGTGGTTCGTGTATATTAATATAGTATATTCTTCTCTTTTTTTTTTCTTGTTTCACTCTTTCCTTGAAAGCTTGCTGACCCGGAGAATGATTACATCGATGTTGTGACTGGATACATTGGGGACAGTTATTTCTTTTGTCCAACCTACACGATGACCGAGCACCTGTCTGCGGGGGGTAATACTGTCTATCAGTATTTCATGAGCCACGCCCCTTCCCGGTCCATGTTCGACAAAAATGCCACGTGGTTAGGGCCGACGCACGGAGAGGACATCCCTTACGTGTTCGGCTACCCGCTCATGGCAGATCAACCCGATGACGATGAGATGGGAAGAACCAAATTCACAGACGACGAGGCGTTGATGTCGGTCCAGATAATGAAATACTTTTCCAACTTCGCAAAGACCGGGTATGTTGTTGAGATGACTGTACATACTTCTGACCCTGTATATACTTCTCTTGTTCCTTGTAATCATATCCACACATAAATGTATTTTGTTTCACTCTCGTCTGCGAATCCTTTAGCAATTTACCCTACATTCAAGAACTCACTCGTTGTTGTTGTTTTTTTTTCAATCTAATTCTCTCTTTCTTCAAAATCTGTTTCTATTACCAACAATTACGGTTTCTTCTCTGTTTCGTTCATCGAAATTTGAGCTCTCCCGCTTTTCACTCCCTCTCTATCATATCCTCACATCTTCAGGCCTGATTATTTTTTACAATAATCTGATAGATTCCGAATTGCTGCATTGAAAGTGAATATACCTTGTATTTCCATGTTCATACCCCGCAGTAATCCCAATCTTTCGTCAAACGAGAATGAATCGGAGATGGATTCGACGTACCCGCCTTGGCCTCGATTTTCAAAGGACCAGCCGGCGTACAAGAATATCTCGCTCACTTTTAGCAATGGTTCAGGGCATCCGCGAGCCGAAATTTGCTATTTTCATCAAAATATTCTGTCAAAGCTTCATGCAGAATCAGGTAAGAGTGACTGAATCAATTAGTACTCTTCTCCATCAACAGTAGTTCTTATTTTGACATTTAAGCCAATAATTAAGGAGGGACAATATATCTTATACAGGGCCTAAAAAAAACCCACCAAGGTGGGAAGGGAAATGATTTTAAAAAACCCAACAAATCATTTAATAAAGACTACATAGTGAACATTTCTTTTAAGATCTATTGGAGACTTTCGAGGCAATGATCTACTAAGATTTTAATTTGATTTTCGTACTTTTTTAAAGTTGCAAACAAATCGCCGTTCATAAAAACATAGTAAATGATGCCGAGAATTTCAAACTTTCCCTATGTATGTTTGATTAAAATAAACTTCTACTGTTCTACACGTATTTGCTCGAATTTGCCATGTGCATTAAATAGAGTGTTGCGTATTTTCAAATAATTTATTATCATTTTCTTTCTATGTTTTCTGTCACAGCCGAAACGATTCGTCTGAAAGCCCTGTTGGGAGAGACAGAGAGTCCGTAAGCTCTACAGGATGGTATCTGGAACCTAGGAATTTCCGACATAATAATTATAGTTTTGAATGTGTCTTGAAGAATGTTTGAATTCATTGACACTTTCTGGTATAATTTAGGCTCTCTTTTTCCCCTCTCTGCTTAAAAGAAGTATATGATACTGATACAAATGCATGTTGATTTATGTTGATTCCCAGTACCCTTTAATATCGCTTATAAATGTGACCATGGGAATATTCAAATAATTTCCATATATTTTGTCATTTTTTTTTCGTTTTTCTTCAGTTTTCTTAAATAAGGAAATAAAGTCGCAAAAACAAATACACCGTTTAAACCAAACTTCGGTCAGTGACATAATCTGTCATTCATTGCTATTAAAAGCACTGATATGATTCACTATAAACAGTAGATTGCAACTTTTCCGACTGAGTGTAGACTTGGATGAAATGAAAAATATTTTTAAATATGTTTTTGGTAACAGGTCTCAAAGATGGTCAGGGCATTGTGAAGTCAACATGCATTTGCAAATTGCACATTACAGGGTGTGTACAGTTCTGGTCGAGGTGAGGATTTAGCTTTTAACATTTTGTGAGATATTCAGAAACCACTCCATGGGATGTCAAAGAGCATGCAATTCTAAAGGGTATAAAAAGTTTATTCGATGAAAATCGGTTTTGAAATGGCTGAGACATCAAAAAACAAGGTGAAACAAAGAGATCCTAATAAAGTTGCGGCCTGTCGCCTTTTATTATTATCCTTTTTTGGATATCTCAGCCATTTCAAAACCGATTTTCATCAAATAAACATTAAATCCTTCTTAAAATTACATGCTCTTTTCTTTCATATTTCATAAGAGACTTCTCATTATCTCACTTAGAAATGTTCAAAACATGAATCCCTTACCTCAACCAGTACTGTAGAGTCCCTTTAAGGTAATATGGCAATCTTGTAAGGCTTCGTGGAAAAGTTGCAGAGACATTTTTAGCAGATATAACTAGGAGAAGACAATAATACTAGTACGGAGGATGTTGTTGACAGCGAACAGAGTCTAGACACACCTTTGATTGTAAAGATGGTACAGCTATTTTGCTTTATTTGAATTGCGTAAATAAAGACACTCAAAGGATTCAATTTTTTGTCCATTTGTTGAGTACAGCATAACGTGACGAAGAAGTCCTTTATAGCGTTAGTGGAAGTTAATGCAAACGATTGCGTGTGTGTGTGTGTGTGTGTGTGTGTAATAAACATTAATGTACACTTGGATGTGCATGTGCTATGGTTGAAGCATAGTTTTAGATTGTTTCTAATTCTGGATTAATGTGTTATTGTATGTGTGTCGGGGGGGGGGGGGGGGGGGGGGGGGGGGGGGGGGGGTATAATGGTCTTTAATGTTCCAGAAATTGACAGTCAGACCGCAGCACCCGATAATTCGCTCGATAAGCCCGCTCGAGGCTTGCATACGTAATGAGCTGCGGAAGGGGATTCTGTCCTTGGGCTTTCGGCAACAAAAATACACCTTATATTCACAAATTTGGTATCAAATTCAAGGAAAATATGTAAGCTATCGTCACATGTTACTCAAATTATTGTAAATGAAAAATATCATAGCGTAATTTGAGCTTGAAAAATGATGAAAAAAGTCATTCGTGTAGTACACGTTCAAGACGTCAAAGGAATACCAAATTCACTTTGCGTCTCAATGAAAATGCATTATTTGGTAGTCCATCTCTTAATCTTTGTATCTATGTAAATATCTTGACAATTTGTTGCTTAATCCGGTCAGGAACCAGTAAAATATACATTGATGTCAGCGCTGGTCAGCTTGAAACCGTGCAATCTCAAGAGTAAGCTCTCTCATTGGACAGCGCTTGCTGCATGAATATTTATAGGCATTCGATTTATAGCATGACTATGGGAGAAACACTTCCTAAGTAATTTGTAGGGCCAATTTGGCTTTTTTTTTTTCATCGTTATGAGAAAAGATTAATCTTAAGATTCCGCAACCAGTTTACAAATCTAATGTAACTTTGACTGTCTGGTCTGTTTGATATTGCTCTGCATGTGGAGAGTCTGATCGCAAATAAAAAAAAAAAAAAAAAAACGCATTTTTTTACATTCTTCAAGTAAGACCATTATCAGAAAGAACAAATTGAAATCTGTCCCATAATACGTTATTTGTTGGACAACAAAGAATAATTCTTAAAGTTGTGAAATACAGCGTAGAATATCACAAAAGTCTTATTTGTCGTGTAGTTTTAGTGGGTTTTAGAATCGAAAATATGACGAATTGACAATAATGGGCCAATTACCGAAATAGAATGTAACAATTAAGGCATCGATTTATACTTATACATGTATAGCACTGTTATTCTTCTCAACCTGTCTCTTCTCTCTCTCCCCCCTCCTCTCTCTCTCCCTCTGTCCCTCTCTTCTGCTTCTTCAGCGCGGCTATTTGTTTCATTCTTCAGCGGGTGTGATTCCCGTCAAATTAATCTACATATTCGTCTACTATGGTTTTTTTTTCTCTCTCTCTCATTTCCACGTTCGTAGTTGCACCATGTTATTTTCGCTACCATATGTATCAATGCGCTCAAGTGTCTGATTGTACAAGAGATTCTGTGTGCGCTTCCTTATTTTGAACAGAACCTGCACTCACATAGCCCTATATGTTGTTATCATGTCTGTGCTGTTATCGTCTTCGATTGGAATTCAAACGGCTTAAGACGTGATAACTCCTAATGTGTGGGACTTTTTAAAAATCATTATTCATGTCTTCTTTTTCTTCACCAAGCTGTGGCTTATGAAGTTTATAACAGTATCAAAAAGGAAAAACTAATAAGTTTACACGGCAACATCATTAGAGATAATGATGATGATGCTGACGATAATACATGAAAATGGTCTGATGGTTATGCACTGTGCATGTTCAGCCGAGGTGGAGAAGGAAAAGTATGGCAAACAATGTTTTAGACCAATTCTCTGTCTTTATGAAGTGAGAGTAAATACTTGGCGCTTGGCTTATCTACCTTGTGACGTAATTCCTTGTTTCCTTGTTATTTTAATCTTTTTTTCTTTATACTTTTTTCTTTTCCTTGATCACATTGTTTCTGCTTGCTTTGCCTTCTATCGAGGAGACAAAGTCAATGAGCTCTGTACAATGCTTAACTGAAACGCTTTTCTTTGTTAACAATTGCAGAAAATTCCAGAATTTTTAGAACAAGGAATTTAGCCGTAAACAATGAAGTCAAGTTCATATCTTTCTTGAGTATTAATGTCATCTTAAAACAAAGTGAAAGTAAGAGTAACTGGGATAAAAGAGAGAGGCAGAGTCATAGAAGGACGTATCATTGATAGAAACATATCAAATAAGATAATTTTTATTCGCATATTGTTTCTTGTCTAGAGAGTCATAGATAAGGGCTTCATTCCTGTCAGTGTTCTGATCACTGATACTTAAACCATAGTACATGTATCCTGGATTCCCTAGTTTTAGTTATTTCTGCATTTGCTCTGTATTCTTACACGTAACTTTTACTCTCTACTTTAATCACAGAATCATTCACAGCACGTAATAAATGGGTGTAGCTAGTGCATAAATTTAATTGCATAAATTATTTTCATTCTTCAGGACAGGATTCCGGGTCTTCGCAGCTCTTCTCACTGTCAGCGGACACTTTCTCCTCCAATAGGCCCTTAAGGCGGTTCAGCTCAACTGGAAGATGATGAAAAGAAGTGGAAATGACATCCTGAGCTATTTGATGATAGACAGAGGATCTCATCAAAGAAAAAATAACAATCTGGAAATATTTGCACACAACAGCAGCTTGAAACATAGTGATCAAAAGAATATGACTGCAAAATAAAAGAATGATTCTGTTTCTAATCGGTAATACAGGATGCATAATTATATTCAATATTCTTGTCAGGATGCATATATCTAATATTATTGTCTATTCTTTGTTTGTTAAAAGACAAGTTCACCTTCATAAACATAAGGATTGAGAGAATGCAACAATATTAGTAGAACACATCAGTGAAAGTTTGAGGAAAATTGGACAATCGATGCAGAAGTTATGAATTTTTAAAATTTTTGTGCTGGAACCGCTGGATGAGGAGACTACTACAGCTTGTGAGTCATATGCGTACAACAGTATAAAGAAAATGTAAAGAAAATTCAACATATTTTCACTTTTTTTGCATAATAAAAGAGCACTTGACTTGACTCTTTCTAAAGGCAGGGGGAATAATATTACCCATAACATTTGTCGGTAACGAGTCGGGGGAATGTGTACTTTTTGCAAAAGATGAAATTTTGTGAAATTCTCTTTATATTTTCCTTATATTGTTGTACGCATGTGACATCTAAGTTATTCACACACTGCAGTAGTCTTCTCATCCAGCGGTTACTGCACAAAAACTTCAAAAATTCATAACTTTTGAACGGATTGTCCAATTTTCCTCAAACTTTCAATGATGTGTTCTACAAATATTGCTACATTCTCTCAATCCTTATGTTTATGAAGGTGAACTTGTCCTTTAAGTGCTGTTTGGGGCAAATTATTTGGATAGGGCCCCATTTTTTCTCTCTCTCTCTTCTTCTTTCTTTAAAACAACAAACAACAAACAAAGGATGCAACCAAAGTCCCTCAGTTCGATGCATGATATCTTCTGAGATTGAAGACAGTAACTATCTCGGACATTGAACCTTGAGGCTCCCACAACATTCTTTTCATATTGAAATGAGTTTATTCATTGCTATTTTGCAGTGTGTGTGTGTGCGTGTGTGTGTGTGTGTGTGCTGTTTGTTTCATGGTACCAACCTGCATTGTCCAACATTTTGGGGAAGATATCCATAACGAAGTGGCATTCTTTCTGGTGCGGAGGCTCTGGGATGTTCTCAAAGGTTAAAGAGAGATCTTTGATTGTTGGAGCCTCTTCGGAGAAAGTCGGCCAGGTCGGGTACTTTGTTTCTGGCTCGTCATCCTTGTTGGCAGTATTTGGGTTCCTGCATAAAGGTCATGATAATCATAACATCAGCAATGAAATTGATAATGAAAAACTGCAATATCTAATGATTTCCCAAAATCAATGACAAATGCGGCTTTGATTAAGAGAAAATTCAATAGTTTTGATATCATGATGATAGTCAAAACATAAAATGATTAAACAGTCAAAAATTAATTATGATGATAATGATAAAGTTCATAATAGCTGTAGCAGGGCTCGATACTTTTTCCTTCTTCTTCTACAGATGGCACGCTTTGATCAGTGAAGAAAAAAAGAGATGTTGGCTGCCCGGGAAAAAAATGTAGTAAGTAATGAAAAATCGAAACATAGGGATTGTTTTTCAAACTAAGTCGCCCGATAAGGTCATCAATAGTTATGTTTTCAAAAGTTTGGTAACCCGACGCCAATTTTATCCACGGGGCCACCACTAATGTCGAGCCATGTTTTAGAGAATCAAGTTTAAAAAAAAAAAAGTCGAAGCCTACTAGATTTTCATGGTCGCCGATGTATCATAAGTTATTACTCCATTCGAAATATATTACACACACATAAAAAAAACGACTTTGCAGAAAAAGATACTGAACTGGTTTCCTTTGGACATTTCATTACATATTTTGAGACTGCCTGTCTTTGTGATCATGCAAGCCTTTTATTCTTGGTGAATACAAACCATCCATCAATGAAATCATTATACAGACCTAACTTATGTGCGTGTGGTCAGTAAAGTCACTAAGTATGAGGTAACGGAAATATTCCGCGACAACATTTTATAGAGACAGAGTCTACAATTTTTTTTTCTTGTCTCTGTTTTTGTTTTCCTGCTAAAGACGTCTATACGCACCCAGTCTTGGCAAAGTTGGTCCAGTACTTCATAATTTGCCGTGACATTTCAACTTCCTCGTCAGTGAATCGCCCAGACATGAATGACTCGTCGTCATCTGCCGCTCGCATGAGGGCACTGCCAAAAACGTAGGGTATATCCTCACCGTGGGTGGCGCCCATCCATTTGATATCCTTGTTCCAAATGGAGGCGGAGGGGGCGTGTGTCATGAGATACACGTAAGTGGGATTGACCGCCGAGTACTTGGTTGCGAAGTGCATGGTTGGACACAACATCAAGAAATCGGAGGTAGAATCGATAACACTGTCGGTGTGGTCACTCTCTGGGTTCGCGAGCTACGGAATACGAGGAAACAGTGACAAAATTAATGATCGTAGATATTTTCGAAGTACACTTATTCAGTGAATTCTCTGAGGGTTACCAAGGTTGAACTTTAAAGGGACTGTACAGTTCTGGTTGAGGTGAGGATTTAGCTTTTAACGTTTTGCGAGATATTCAGAAACCACTCTATGATATGTCAAAGAGCGTGCGATTCTAAGGGGCATCAAAAGTTTATTTGATGAAAATTGGTTTTGAAATGGCTGAGATATCCAAAAACAAGGTGAAACAATGAGAACCTAATAAAAGGCGTGGCCTGTAGCCTTTTATTATTATCACTTTTTTGGATAAAACGGTATCTCAGCCATTTGAAAACCAATTTTCATCAAATAAACTTTGAACCCTTCTTAGAATTACATGCTCTTACATATTTCATAAGAGATTTATCATTATCTCACTTAGGAATGTTATAAACCTGAATCCCCACCTCAACCAGTACTGTACAGTCCTTTAACAAGGTAGGAACTTGAAAGACAACAATGACAAATTGCACTTTTTTCCAAGCTTGAGAGTCACATGAAGGAACAAAGGATGTCTCACTGAATGGATGAAATCTGTCAATGAAAGTGGCCAAATGAATAGGTCAGCCTATAGGAATGCAGGTTTGTGTTTAGGGTTTCTTCTAACATTTTATGGTCCATAACTTTTAAACATGGCCACCTGTCCGATAACTTGGTCACTCTCACAAAGGTTAACCCACACAGTCAATTTTCTCCGTTCATATTCAACACATACCAGTCGTCGCAGAGACAAACCATGTTGAATATGAAGAGAGAAATGGACAATTGGTTTGCCTTTGTGGTAGTTACCAAGTTATCGACAACGTGGTCATGTTGAAGGTTATGGATCATAAAAGGTTAGACGAAATCCTAGACACAAATGTGCAATTGTGCAGGCTGTCACTTTCACTGACAGATCTCATTCATTCAGTGAGACATTCATTGTTCCTTCATGACAACTCTCAAACTTGGAAAAAAGTGCAATTTGTCATTGTTGTCTTTAAAGTTCATCTTGTCAGTTATGCATGATATTTGTCAACATAATTAGGTATCAATGGAAAGAGGAAGAGTTCCCCTTTCCTCACAGCTAACATTTTACTATATAGCTGACAATTAAGAAATAGTAACCTTCCAAAGTTGGATTACATTTTTGTTACACACTGTATACTATTAAGTGTATAACTCCTTGTGGGCAAATTGGAAAGAAAAGTTCGCCTTCAGATGCCGATCCCTAAGGGGAAAATAAGAACAAAAGAATGGTAAAAAAAAATAATGGTACTACAACAGAGATAGCAAGCTTTCAAGGAAGTGTAAAAAGTGCATGTTTGCCGGTGGCATTACCTGTTCTTTGGTAGAGTATACAAACATGGACGTTTTCACTATTGTAGGATCAGGCGCTACGTTCGGAAACATCGTCATAAGAAATAAACTCAGCTTCTCACTGAACTCCGTTCGGTTCAGGACGGGTTTCTCCTTGTCATCCAGGCCAGCGAGATAGGGTGAGACGAATACCGCTCCTTCGGCATCGGTGCACCCCACCATGATATCAACCTTGTTTAATCCGCCCTCAGTGAACGTGTTGTAAAAGTCAAGAGGCAGGAAAGAGTCGCCGTACACGGGCCGAGGTGTCACGGTCATCATCATCGTTGGGTCCTGTTACAATCACAATGCGTACAGACAATATGTACGTCGCTGTATACAAAAAGATGATATGCTTTTAGGCTGCAGTTTTCATCTTCACAGACTAATGGCGAGATTAGGTTGCAGTTTTCATCTTCACAGACTAATGGCGAGATTCTCGAATACATGGAAGTAAACTTGGAAATTAAGTTTATGACTCGTGATTGTCACAAGTTGAAAGAAGTATTAACACCTACCTTTGTCGGGAAATGCAAGTCATAGGCGTTATGAATGTACAATTCGAAATCAAATCGAGCAAATCAACCTATTCCTGCCTACATGTAGTTATGAAGCTGTTATGAATTCAAGCAGGGATTCAGCTTATGACGCTTTGTTGCGAATTATCATATCTGGTTATTTCATTGTCAGCGTTGTAAGTCTTCATAACTTTAATTCCCCTAACACTTTCCAGAATGCATAATGCATGGTTCATTTGATGCATAATTACATGTATATACTTATTACCGAAACCTATTTGAATCAATTACTCTTCGGGTTCATAGATTGTTACAATTTTGTGTTATGTTTCTGTGATATTTGGTTGGCCAGTATTTCAGTCGATGAGAAATCATAAATCGCGATGATCCTGGTTCAAATTCCCAGACTGCAGCGGTTGTATACCTTAGGCAAGACATTAATTCTCAACGCTTAGTCCTTCCGATCGGACGTAAGGACTTTTGCCTTAAGGGTGGATTGCTTACAATCAGGCATTGTTATTTCCTGAGCAGTCGCGATAGTAAAAACAAATCAAATTAATTTTCCAGACTTTCAGTGTATACGAATATCGCCTCTTTCCGACAAAAACGAAAAGGGGAGGGGCAGAACAAATCTTGAAATACCACACCAGGCATGCTGAAATGTAGATAGAAAGTGAATGTGATACAAGGAAGTGAATGAATGATACTTAAAGTTTATCAGCGTCTGAGTGAATTACGCCTCCAGCAAAGCATATCTGAAAGTCTGGCAAAAGGCACCCTGTACAACAGTCCCCTTGTCCGTCAATTGCCCGATGGGTGTGTCGCATAAGATCATGGATAGCATATGCATTTATACGGAAGAAATGTTGGATATCAATAATTTATATCATTGTTGTGTATAGGCGTCACTCTTACATCCTGAAACAGTTTCACAAGCTCTTCCGCTGACTTGGTCCGGAGGCATGCAGCCACCTCGGCACTCGTACCGGTGCAGTTCAATACCGTGCCCAAGGCGAACGTTCCCTGGACTATTTCATCCATTTTGACGAGAGCTATGCCCGAGGTCACTCCACTCTGAGAACAAGAACAGCAAGCATTCCATCAGTAATGATACTTAGTTAAGGCTACATCTAATTCTTGTTCTTTTTTGCTCCCATGAACATTGTGTATTATTATGCATGCATGTATTATTAGTAACCCCCTTGTTGTTCACATAACAATATAGGGCTTTTTACACTTTAAATTTTGTAAATTTTTGCTTAGCCCCGGACCAACGGTGGGGCTAAGGGGGAGGGGGGCCTTAGCCCCACCGTTGGTACGGGACTATCCTTAGCCCACTTTCTGTTTACACTCGTTTTTGCCAAAGTGGGCTAGCCCCACCGATAGTACGGTACTATCTGGCCCTGCAAAATAGCAGGGGTTAGCACCGCAATTGCGGTGCCAAGCAAGTGAGTGTAAACAGAACGAAAAAATAATCCTGGGCTATAAGCGACGGAGACGAAGTCCGACCCTCACTGACCAATCAGAAACGAGGTAATCAAGTGCTGCCGGTGCGTGCGTGTACGTGTACAGTACACAGCGTAATTATGAATATTCATGTGGTTTGGAAAGTCCGGGGCTAAGAAATACGAGTGTAAAAAGGTCAGTTTTCTCCTTAGCCCCGGACAAGAGATAGTACGGGACTAATTGGCGAGTGTAAAAAGCTGAAAAAATTGGTACGGGACTAACGATAGTCCTGGGTCAGAGAAAGTCCGGGGTTAAGAAACACAAGTGTAAAAAGCCCTTATATATAAATGGGAAATAGCTACGGTATGGTGGCTGCATAGTCAAGAACGGGTTAACGAAAACCGGCTAAACACTACAAACATAGATGTAAGTATCCTAGACTGAAATACCTATCCAAGTATGCTTTCTTTTTGTCGGTTTTGCTACAGATATTGAAAAAAAAAGTTGACGGGGTAATGTGCCCACGTATTTTATATCATATTCCATCATGATTGCAAAATATTACCAAAGTAAGAGAAACATATTTAACAGCTGGATTCCTATAATTTCAAGGGCTTAAATGTGCTATGCTGTTAAGAATGCTAATTATATGACATTTTCAAGTGTGTGTGTCGTTGTTGTTGTTGTTGTTGTTGTTGTTGTATTTCTACAGGGGATAAAGTTAGAAGACTATTCCAGATGGTATACTCAAAAATTATGCGAATACCTACCGAAATATGTTAGAGCTGCTTAATGCTCCAAATTTTCTATAAAAAGAAAACCTAATATACCTTTCTGTTACTTTTAAGAACAAAAAAAAGTGATTAATTGTGAATCATCGCATCTATGTAACATTACTTTCTATATGTAAAATCAATAACTGCCCTTTTGCTGCAAGCACTGATTGCCTACCCCATTATGATGTAGTCTCATCTTTTCTCTTTGAATTTTGAGATATCTATTGACAAGTTGTTGCTCGTATATACTTCATCGACACCGATGATTGCGTCATTTAATGTCTACAGTTCCGTGATCATTGATTACCTGCATGATGGCGCCAGAGAAGAGACCGGCGCTCATCGTCGACATCACATGTAAGCTAACGCTCATACTCCCAGCGCTCTCACCGAAGATCGTCACGCGACTTGGGTCCCCGCCAAAGGCTGCGGAGAGAATCAAGAATCATTTTGACATCAGGCCTTACAGTGTGTATAATAGAAAAATCCATTGCATAACAAAAATATCTAGGCAACAAACCTTTTTTTTAACTATATACAATTGAAATGTGCAAGCTATGAAAGACCTGGCGACACCATTGTCGATGCTTATGCAGCTGTACCTTTTCATGCTACATGGCGATTAAGCACATACGAAAATACGGTAATGGTATTGAAGACGATGAAGGAGCCCGCATCTAGCATTGCAAATCCATAACCTCATCTACATTCCAATATATGCAACGCCTAAACAAATAACGCAACTGTAAATATTGACCCGAGATGCGGTCCCCCCCCCCCCCCCCCCACACACACACAAAGAAAGGAAACGCTGATTTAGAGAAAGAATAGCACAGTTGTGTTGAACGAAGAAGTGACGATTGTCCTTTTCTTCTCTCATGCAAAGTCATTGTCGAACAGGTAGTTTGGAACAGAGACTCCCGCGCACACGAAATAAAGTCATTATACTCCGTCACACAGAGAGAACAGCAAGCAAGACAAGTTGGCAAAATTATTTCCCTTCTTCTATTCTATGTATCCTCATGAAAACGTGTCCTATCATGTCTGCTTAACATATCCAAGTACGACAATGTGTTGGACTTGAAAATAATTCCGAACACTACTATGGTCATCCCTGGCAATGTCATCTCACTGTAATTTAGGAAAGACGAGGTTTGTTGTTTCAAGCTACATACCTGCAATGTTTTCTTGAACCCACATGAGGACCTGACGCTGATCTAGAAGACCTAGGTTGGCCGGAATCTCATCGTCACCTGTTAGAAAGTAATGGTAATACGCACTGTCGACATATTTTGTTACATTATCCCATACTATTGATTGATATCATTTTTCAGGTACAAGAAAACTCGAGAGTCATGAGGCAATGAAATCACCAACTCTCATTACACAACTGACATCGAAACTGATGCCGTTGTAATTGTAACCGATACTTCTGTTGATGATTGAAAACATGCTAAATTTGGAATTGCATGACAAAACACTTTACGGCAAAGTAAACTTCAATTTCTATGCTGTTCTCTTTGCTCAAGTTTACCCACAAGCATTACAGCCATGTTAAATTAGGAGTCCCGTGTCAAGCACAGTTGAGTTCACCGCAGAGTAGGTCTTACACCGAATCATTACGGTTTTCTTTTAACAATAGATATAAAGAAAGTTTGCCGCACGCTGTTTATCACACAATGCACTAAGTGGTGCAGGTCATGACACATAACATACTGTGAAAAGAACTTTGAACGCTGAGCACAGAATTTCATCAACCCAGGATAATTCACGCTGAAAGGCAGTCGGGGCCCGGTGGCGTGTATGAAATCTTTATTGTGGGGACAATTCAAAGCTCTTCGCCGGACATTCCTACTCCGGATAGTTTCCAGAGCAGACGGAGGGCCCACTGGCAGTGGTACATTATACTCTTGTAATAGAAAATTAACCCTAATAGGAATTTTCAGGGCAACTGAAGGGCTTTGAAGTTTGAGGTGAATAAGACATTTACTCTAAATATATTTTCATTGGGTATTCACTGTCGGGTCTGTCCAAGAATACACTGTATTTTCGACAAAAAAATCATAGGAACAGCGTTAAACAAGTTTTTTAAAAGGAAACAAGTAAAAGAAAACAAATAAACAAAATCAATACTGAATTTTGCTTGCATGCAACAGTTTTCATTCTTTGAGAATCTAGCTGATTTGACATGTTTTAGTGCAACATAATGAAATATCAATCATTTTCTTTTCTTCAAATTACGCCATGCACTTCTATAAACTGGTATAATGGAGCGTTAGAATATATTCACGTAGGGCCTATACTTCTACAAAACGACCGTTGAGTGTTAAACTTAAAATCAAAACCGAAAAAAATGTGCAATATGCAAAGGTATCATTAAGTTGTGTACATTTATTGTGGTTTTTTTTTCTCATTGTTTGTGTAAGCTTTACATGAAGCTCATTTTCGAATGTCAAGAAAGCAAAACTTGATAACTATAATCAGTCTATCAAATCCATGATATTGTTTCGAAAATAATAGAGTTTGATCCCATATCATGTGCTTTGTGATCGTCTCACCCGTTGCCAAGAAACCGAAGACATTAAGACGGTAGTTGCACGTGACCACTATGACGTCATTCAGGGCAGCTAGAGGGATGGGGAGGGAGTTGGGAACTGAGCCTGCCCCGCCCTGGAATCCCCCTCCGTGGATCCACACCAGGACTGCAGCGGAGGACGGCTAGAAGGAGGCACACGGAGAGATTGGATAGTATGATGGAGGGATTTCTGAGCTTGGCGACGGAGGTATTGTGGATACATGGCTTGAGATAGACAAAATCGATAAGGGTGGAACAATTCTATTTGTCCTCTGTCGTAGAACGCTAGCAGAGATAGTCTTGGTAAATTGACCGTACGCCAAATGCTGGAATAAGCCGAACTCTTTTTATTCCCTTTAAACCAACCACACATTATACTTAGATTATGCCACTCACCAGCACTATAATAGTGACCTGCGCAGTATATATTTTATTTTATCGTATTATATATTATCGTATCTTGTTGTTATTGGACCGCTGCTTGTATCATATAGCAACACTTTCTAAAAGATGCCACAGCTGTGAAGTATAATATCCAGCCAATATTCTCAATTGGGAGCTGTTCATAAATTGTGTATATACCATAGTATAGTTTTGCTTTGCATTTTACGTTAGGAAATTAATTCAACTTAAATTTAATGCAATCATGCTTTTTGTATTTTCGATGCAATGATGAATTATCATCAGCAGTAACCATCTTTAACAAACAAAATAACTACCAAGCCATTAAATGAAGGAAATATTGACGAGCAAATCCCGTTAAGTTACATGTTAATGGGCCTACATTTCCATGAGGAAGTTGCACTGATTTTTAGGCTAACCTTTGTCGAAGGCACGAACACGTCTAGATAGAGACAGTCCTCGGACATTTCATCGAACCCAAAGTCAAGGCTGGGAAAGAGAGCCTGAGAGCACGCCACGCTGGCCCTGGTTGCGTCATAGGTTCCCTCGATGACTTTGGGCACAGGACGCTTGAAGCGCAGTTCTCCAACCGGGGGCTCTGCATAAGGGATGCGGGTAAAGGCGTCCACACCCCCTTGAAAGTCGGGCAATTGTGGATGGCTCACAGGCACTCGCTTTCCCCGAAACGTTGCAGTCGACGTCGAAACAGCCGGTTCCTCTACATCGACCTCAGCGTACACGAGTAGGACACCGATGGAAATGGAAATCAAGAAAGAGAGCGCCAAACTCGACCTACACCCCGCCATGTTTTGTCACCGATCTACCCCGAAGCCCGGAAACACTGATACCATACACGCCTTTTACACTACGAAGCAGAGGTCGTTCGCGGCGATTTATATCGGTTCATACTGCGCGATTGTTGCGTAGTATATGTTAATAAGCTTATTGGCAAATGCACGTGCTTGTTTGCACCGCAGCTCAGGAACGAGACATGACTGGATACAGATCAAACGACCATCACGTCGTGAGCATAGTTTCCTTTACAACTAACTCAAGGTCGATATCTAGTGCTGGTGAAGTGCTTCAACGCTTGTTGATATACAGTACAGAGTCCGTCGATGACTGGCTTTATCATCATATTGCAATGTTCATTGTGGCATGGAGCGCATGCGGATTTTATCACCAAATATGGTGATTTCATTTCTCACTAAAGGATCCTTCTTCCCATTTCTCTTTTCAGCCATGTATATATATATAATGCCATTTTAGGTTTTATTTATATATATATATTTATTTATTTATTTATTTATGTGTATGCGTGTGTGTGTGTGTGTTCATGTATTATAATTGCATAATGCGATATCATACATGAATTATTCGCCATGGTCAGCCAATTCCGACCCTCTACATTGGATATACTGACAAGTACAACGCTTTTCTTGTTTATGAACATTGTTTGATGTGTGCATGTATAGGCCTATAATTATGTTTCTCATGTCAAATCAACCATTGCTTTCTCTTTTATATTATAGCACTTATGTTAGCCTTGTGAAATTCAAGGTATGTTTAAAGTCATCGAAAGTACCGTTTAATTTGTTGTTTTTGCCTTTATACGTACAATGAAAACACACACATATAATGCATGGAAATTCCATGAAGCACAAGGTAGCTGCTAATAAACTAGATGAGCTAGTCAGTGTGATTGTTTTGCAGACTACGAGTGCTCGAGAGCTCAACAGGAAGGATCTGATATAGTGCAAAGGATGTATCCTCAAAGTGTGTGCAAGCATGTACCTACATAGGTGCAAAGTACAAGGGAGAAATCAGGAGAAAAAAGAAATATTGTTCCAATGACCTTCATCATTGTGTCAAATAAACGCCACTTTATTGAACTCACAACAATGTACCAGCAAGTCTTGCGTAGTTGTTAGTGCAGGAAATTTTAGGTTGTAGGAACTTTACCTTTTTTCTTAATCATACAGAATGATATTAGCAAAAAAAAAAAGGGGGGGAAGTGAAAGGGTTTTAGTAACCATAGAAATCATGGTAAAAAACAAACAAACCCCGTTGCCCTCAATCAAGAGTAAAGACCAACTTGATGAAAGATCCGATCGCTGATGTCGATATTATGTAGGTACAGAATGTTAAACATAGAGAGTCACTACACGTGAAAACAAAATCAAAGTAAAAGCCATGTCTCGTGCTTAAATCAAGATCTAAAAAGCAACGAGAACTCAAACAAAATGCTGTAGGGGTGTACAAACTTATGAAATTATTGCACACGTTATCAAACGACAGTATGCATATCGTTAATATCATATAACAACAAAACTTAAACAACGTTACCATCCATGCCATCAGCATTATGCTGATTATAACAAATTGAATTACAATGATAACAAAAATTATCATGATGATAAAAATTATGATATGATGATGATAACAACCACAATGATAAGGATTATAAGAGTAATGATAGTAATAACAATGAGAAGACGAAGGAGAAGAAGAATAGCCCTGATAAGATGCTTGTTTTAACATAAATTAGAATAAATAACAATTATGAAGGTGGGGATTGCTAAATGTATTTGCTTTTATTTTACCTGATATTGCTGTACATAAACAACACAGACTGTAGTGGTCTTTTCACCCAGCGATGGTTGTATAAACATAATAAAAAGAAAAACAATCAACAACTGTTGAATGGATTTTACGATCTATTCCTAACACTTTCACTGATATGTCCGACTAATGATATTGCTACCTGCATTCATTTCATCCACAAACAATCATATTTAGGTGAACTTTTCCTTTGACAATTATTATTCTTCCGGACAGGATTCTGGGTCTTCGCAGCTCTTCTCGCTATCAGTAGAGACTTTTTCCTCCAGCAAGGCTTTGAGGCGGTTCAGCTCACCTGGGTAATATGGAAAGATAAAACATTATTTCATTTTAACATCCACATAAAAAGTAGACCATGTGTTATGCTAATAGTAATCATCATGATCACATGTGTCACTCAATCATAACGAGGACCATGTTAAATGGCTCTTTGCTTAATTCAGTTCAAAAAGATTATATTTCATTCAATTATTTGGCTGCGTCATGAGGACGCGTATAGGGTGAAACGACTTCTTGAAGAATGTTCATATCTTACCTGATGTCTTTGGTCATTCCCTGGGCATGTTTGTTTCTGTTTTCAAATAATGGCTTTCTCGGTCATACCTCGGTCACTTTCATAAAGGATGTTTATTGAATGACGCTTGTTAAGTTGTATTAGCCATGCTAGAGGTTACCAGTGATCTACAATATTTGACACGGATGTTTTAAGAAGATAATGTCCAATGATGTCACTGGAGATAAAGTAAATACCCTACAATTTTTACATCCACGTGGAGAACATCATACACATGGCAAGCGACTATTAATATTTTTGATCAGGTACTGTCGTGGATCAGAATGCAACGTGCCGTGATTAGTGTCACCCTTCGACTGAATGTAAATAACTCTATTGTTCTTTGGACCAATGCTTATTTAAAATTGGGGAAATGTCCCACAAACAGCAGCAATAATTTATAGAGTCATAACCTGACACAGGCACGCCAGAGTGATAAATTTATTTACGGACCTTCCACTTTCCATGGTGAAGTAAATGTCTGGTTCATGCTATAATTTCGTTACATCATGATAACAACGCAGTGTTAGTTGTTGTTTGGCAAAGAAATTATGATGTTGCTTGATTAAAAAAAGAAAAAAAGAGAAAATACATTATAGCTACCTATTAGTTGATGCCAACATTTTGTGAATAGAGGGCGCTATTTTGCTATCGCTCTCGGGCACCGTTTCATAAAAGTTGTCAGTCTCAGACTATTACCATAGTGACAGTCAGTGACCAGAGCTTCTCAGCCAATCAAAACCAAGAATTTTACTGAAATCATCAGCGACTGACAACACTTGTCAGGGCTTCTAACTTTCATGAAACGGTACCCAGATCTGTTTTGTTGTTGTGTTGTTATTATAGAAATTTTTTTAAAGCCCATAGAGACATCAGTGTAACATGCGCTATATAAGCAGTATTTATTATTATAATTAACAACGTTTGGCTAGTAAACTCTGATGCTGTGGTGGTGGGTATATGATTCGTTGTTGTGTAATATAAGTATAATAAAATTAAGGAATATTCGCCATGTTGCGGTAGCAGATGAACCTAAGTTGGCCAAACTCTGTATGGATGTCTCTGGTTGTCTCGAAAGTTTGTACCCACCTGCATTGGCTATCATTTTCGGGAACATATTTGTGACGAAATGACATTCTTTCTGGTGAGGCGGCGTGGGGATGTTTTCGAGAGTCAGCGAGATGTCTTTCAATGTTGGAAACTCCTTGGAAAAAGCTGGCCAAACTGAGTACTTTGTTTCTGCCTCTCCGTCCTTAGCTGCTATATTTGGGTTTCTGCAACAGCATCAAAAATTTCAATGTAAATTGATGATGATGATGCTGATGAAGATGGTGATGAATGGTGGTGGTGGTAACAGCACAACATAACACCATCCAAGCATTGTGTGATACCTTTTGTGAGATCTATGAATGTTTGCAATACTTTGAAATATTCTAATCCTTGTCATACAGAGCCAAGAACCTTACTCACTCAACTTGGTAGTCATAAATTTATATTTGGGAAAAATTTGATGCCATATGAATGCAATCAATTACCTTAGTTGTATTTGCCTGTAGGGAGTGTAACAAGGGTGAGCAATTCTTTGTACATTTATGTTCATTTTTTTCTTTAATTTCAGATGTGTGACAGTTCATGGGGATGGGGTGGGGGAGAGACGGGTGGGTCAAGTTCTGTTGCATACAGTTTGAATTTGAATTTGAATTTGCATACAATGCACACGTTTAATACAGACCCAGTCTTGGCGAAGTTGGCCCAGTACTCCATAACTTGGAGCGATAGTTCCACCTCCTTGTCGGTGAATCGCCCTGCAATGATTGAATCGTCGTTGTCCGCATCTCGCATGAGAGGAGTACCGAAGACATAGGGAATGTCCTCACCGTGAGTGGCGCCCAACCACTCCATATCCTCGCCCCACATGGAGACGGAAGGAATGTGTGTCATGAGGTAGGCGTAGGTGGGGTTGCCCGCTGAGGATGCTTTCTCCGCAAAGGAAAAGGTCGGGCACAATATTACAAAATCGGATGTTGAATCGATAACGGCATCGGTGTGATCGGATTCTGGGTGTTCGAGCTTTGCAGAAAGAAGAAATTTGAGCAGTTAAAAAAAAGGAGCAATGAAAATGTCTTGAGAGTGTAAAATGCCTTCTCGGATGGATGACTCTGTAGCAGACCTCTATTAAAACAATTTTTGTGATCTCTGGTATTATCTTCGATTTCATTGTATTATGTAAATGCCAGCTTATGTCATCTTATCCTTAAAGCTGAACTCAACAGTTTCGAAAATGACTGCGACTTGTGGGTATAATAAACACATTTGAAGAGAAACTAAGACGGAAGAAGAAGGAAAAAAAGTTGATTCATCCTTTCCAACTCATAATATTTTACTAACCAGCTCGCGGAAATGTAATAGTTAGGCCAGCCAACGTAATTTTTCTTTATTTTTTTCGGAAATGGTAAAGACAGGCTTGAATGGGGAGATTTTTTGTATCAAAGTGTTTAAACTGCTTCTCGTTTATCTCGTTCAATGACATAGCAGCGTCTACCAAATTAGTGGCAAGACCATGTGTTCCTAGCCTCAACGGATCATTTTTCATCTGCCTTCATTTTGTTCCAATCGATTCAAATCCTTAAATAACCTTCTTTTTTTTTTTTGGTACTGGTTGCTGACGAACCGATCCAGCTGCTGGCAAAGGAGCAAAGATAATTCATCTCACATTTTGCTTTGTTTATTTTTTGAAGGTTCATTTCGTCTTGATTCTGCTAAAAGAAAATCTCAGAGTTAAATTTTCAGCGTTCTTCAGAAGAGAGGTGGATTTCTTCATATTTTTTTTTTTTTTTTGCTATTTGGTCTTTAATGTACTGGTCGACTTAAAACCAGGCATTTATCCTGTAATGTGAACTCATTACCTTTTCTGCAGACAACAAATTTTCGAGAAAACATCACTTTATGTTGTGCTAAATGTTCCAGGAACTTAACCATTGCTAACCTGAATTAATTCTGTGAATGTGGCCATTCTTCAAAGACTCATTTCGTAAAATTTTAAAAATGCCCCCTCAATCTGCTTTAATAATAACCTCCGAGTCCACAATCATGAACGTGAGACAGACGAGATTCAGATGAGCAGACAAACGTAGAAACAAAACAAAAAAATATATTCATAAACAAGCATAAACATGCTTATAATGACATATAAGCACTTCACCTTCATTAGGCATTTTTTCTGTGTTTAAATACTGGTTAATCGACGTCTCCTATATAATAGTTTGTATAACTACGTTAGTGTCTTTTGACTATCTATTGTGTTTTATTTGATGCGCTTCACTTACCACTGCGAAACAACCTGTAGTCTAATAGCACAGTCAAGTCCGCTAAAAAAACAACATCTAACCCTATAAAGCCAAGACTCTTTGCTATAGGATTATAAAATAAATACTGTATTGAGACACTGGTCCTTCCAGGGTTTGAACTTTGCTACGGAGTGTTTGTCTTTCGTTTTCCCTGCTTGCTAGTACTGTAACCGCTTTGGAATGAAGCTCATTATGATTGTCACGATGTAGTATCTCTGGAATGATTGTTCTCCTATCGGGCAGAGTAGACGTATAGTATTATCTACCAATGTCGGGTACCAAAGTCAGGTGTGAAGGTCAACAAAAGTTGCAAACTAAACAAAAACAAAAAATGCGTTATTCCAAACAGTGCAAGCATCTTTTCTTAGACCAGGGAAGTTTCGTCTCACCTCCCTGTTTAGACTGCATATGTATGGAAATGGTTGGCTTCAAATGCGAAATTTGCAATGCGCAATCTTTTTCTAGATTTCGCTTAAACCTAAATATGATTTGTAGACATGAACTGCCTAACTGATATTTTACATTTAATGCAGAAACAATAGCGTATAATATATTATGCATGGTATGGCAAATGTAATTCGTGAAAGTTTATACTCCATTTGAGCATGTCGCATGTGCATGTGACACTAAAAAGATCCTTTACGTAAAAGTAACCTGTCCCCGCATAATATATAGCGATTCTGAAAATAGCACAGACTGCTTACTGGACCCACAAGAGGATCCTGCAGGATTTGGAAAAAATAACAGCCTCATAACTTATACATGGGATAATAAAGATGCTAATGCCATAGCAAAGAGGTGACGCTTTAAAATTTCACTGCTTTTATGGTTTTGTTTGTTTGTGTGTTTGTTGTTGCTTTTTTATCGATGGTGCTGTTGTTTTTGTTTTGTTTTGCATTTTAGGGGTTTTGTTTCTTTTTGTTTTGTTTCTTATTTGATTGTTTGTTTGTTTGCTTGTTTGTTTGTTTGTGTTTTTAATAGCGTGCCTCATAAGAGTAAGTCGTTCACATCGCAAAAAGGCGAAACTTGACATGGGTTCAAGTGAAATGAATGACTTGAAAAGTGTGGAAGGCAACCACATTTCCTGATAGCACAGACCGAGACCGCGTCTGCACAACTAAAAAGGCGAATTCAATTAACCCACCTGTTCCGAAGTAGAGTACACAAACATGGTTGTCTCCAATGTTACAGGATCTAGTGCTGCGCCTGGAGACATCATGGAATTGAGGATTGCGTACAACGTGTTCTGGAAATCTGTTCTGTTCATGACGGGCTTTCCCTTGTAGTCAAACCCGGCGAACCAGGGCGATATTAGTATCGACCATTCGTCCTCGGTGCAGCCCAGCATGACGTTAACCTTGTTGATCTCGCCCTCAGCGAACGTCGTGTCCAAATCGTGAGGGAGGAACTCGTCTCCATAGACCGGACTAGGACTAACTTGCATCATCATCATAGGATTCTGTAAAGGCAGGGCAACCGGTGATGTTGTCATTAAGAGATCAGCGTCTAGGAGTACAGTACAGTCTTTCCTTCGAAATTAGCTTATGGTTCTGATCATCAAGTGATTAGGAGATTAGCTAGTTCCGATTGAATTGCAACTTAGAATGCAAAGAAGCTCTAGAAATTGATGTGGCTTAACGACAAAAGCAGTATAAAGTATCCCAAGCTGTAGTTATTTTCGATTCTGTTTTTCCCTGTGAGGTCACTGAGGTGCCAACATAGTACAAGCACAGTCTTTTGAGTGGGTACCTCCACTTTTTTTTTTTTTTGCAGAATGTCTAAATATGTTTGAATTGAAAAATGCCTTACTTTGTGATTACTACTGACAAAATGTTATTCTTGGCTATCTATGTATCATTCCTTCAAACGCATGTCGGATTTATACTTTTTGTATATTCTGTTGAAAGAAGTGAAAATAAAACCTTTGAATTGAAATGAATTGAACTGATTATTTACCAACTACAGTGTTACAGACGATTAATAGCTCAATCTTGATTCTCCATGCATTAATGTAAGATTGGTGCTAAGTAGGATTCCTGTCGACGCTACGGTATGATTTGTTTGAAAGCTTTATTTGGAAGATCAATTTCTTCATATAAGTTCTGAATATAATATCCTTCAGGAAGGATGTGTTATATTACATTATTTTTGTTGATAAAAGTGGAATTACACTCAGATATCTATATACGCCTTCTTTTTTTTTTTTCTTGCCTGCATTTATAAAACGAATATGCATATGCTTCTTGGGTTTTTAGGTTCGTTTGATAAAGGATTACATACATTGTCAAAACATGTATGATTGTGACATCCATGAGAAATTGCTTTTTCCCATTAAATTGGTGCATGTAAAGACATTATAACACTGTATAAAATCGTTCTTTCTGTCAATGTTATTGTTCAGTCACTACAACTTGCTTAATTTTCATAAAGTTCCAAACTCTATATGACTAAGAAGCGTATTTACTCAGCCCCCTTATCCGTTTCTCGCCTGAGGGATCTGAAGACAATGAATATATATCTATATCTATATTTATGAATATATATCTACGAATGCTTTGTTATGAATCTCATTAGTTTTCGTTGATGTCATTCATACAGCTTTAAAAGGTTGAATGATCTCGTCTGGTGACTTGGTCCGGAGGCAAGCAGTCAGTTCCGCACTAGTGGTCTCACTGCAATTCATCATGGCGCCGAGGGTGAATGTCCCCTTGACCATTTCGTCCATGGTTAGGAAGGAGAGCTGGGAGACCGCTCCACTCTAAGAACAGCAACAGTAATGACAAAAGGAAGCATGTATTCACTATTGACTCCACCTAGCAATATACCATTTACATACATGGTATTAACAGTAGCAGAAATAGAAAGCATATATTCACTAAAGATGCCACTACTCTCATTTGCATGCATGAGTATTAATCATCTGAATTACATACATGCAAAGATCAAAATGTATGACAGTGAGGCCGAATTTGTCCTCCCTTCAGGCCCAGAATGAGATACTAGTACTCCCACATTTTGTATGATCAATTTGGGTTTTATGGAATGTCGATGAGCTTTTCTTTTATAATCTTGCTTCATTGTGGTTTGTGATAGTTAAAGGGCACGAACTATGGACGCGCCGTTATTGTCTATTTTTTTTTCTCTCTCTCTCTTTTTATACTTTCAAAAAGTACTACGTATATGCAGTGAATGTTGGGATTTTTTTTATTTGTGTGAACTATTAATTAGCACTTGAACTATTCAGTTTTATTCTATAGAAACATCCCCTTACTTTTGAGATATTGAGTTCGTAAATGTTTTAATGTCTATTACAGCTACCAAGACTCCTTGCACTGATAACTCTTGTTACGTGGTGTTGTTATCTTGTTGGTAGGAATGCTGACTCAAGTTTCTACACTGGACCTCCCTTAATGTGGGATTGCTTGTTTAAACAATCGTTGTGTACACTGCAGGTATTGGCAAATTGTTGCTACTTGTCTTCGTACTCCGTGCTGTATTTGAAGTACTAGTTATCCGCTGCTCAGGATATTTATATAATATTTACTCTCCTCGAGGGAGATACCAGAAAATATTGCCCAAACTGAAAGAATTATTGTCGAAGACGAGGGCAATATCCTTTCAGTGCGGGCAATATTTATCTGGTATCTCCCTCAAGGTCAGTCAATATCATAATTATTACCTATCCCCTATTGAGGTAAATGAGGAAAATATGTGAATACGGCTATACACATTTCATCACCAACGTGCCGACGTCGAATAATTGAAAAAAAAATGTTCATCAATGTATATCATTCAACTCCAACCTCCAAGATACATATGTAGTTGTAACAGGCGAACTTCAAACATCTGAATGTTTACACACTTTATCTTTGCTTCTGTTTCAATTTGGAGAGTTGTAATAACTGGTGGTCACTGTGCACAAATGGACTAGTCATTATTTGACGCGTTGTGCTGCTGGAAGTGGTCGACCTTGTAAGACTTGATTTATCGGCGTTCTTCTGCGGTGCATGTAACCGACACACAGCGACGTTCTTGAATATTTTCTCTTTGTGGTCGACCGGAATGTTTACATGTAAAGTGAATGGCGAAGCCCGGAAGAAGCAGAATACCAACGAATATTGACTGCTGACCTCCACGACCCTGCAAAATACCAACTGCAATTGCCTCGAAAACTAACTCGCGTAGGTAATAATAAAGTATAAGAACATTCATTGTTGTTTTCCTCACCATTATAATCATATCGTCATGGTAACATAAATACGTGATAGGTCCCATATTGTCATCGTATTTTTCCTAATCATTCATAAAGAGGTATTTTTGTACTGAGCTGCTCAATTGATAACAGTAAAGGGTGTGTACAGCTCTGGTCGAGGTGGAGATTTAGCTTTTAACGTTTTAACGTAACGCGAGATATTCAGAAACCAGTCTATGAGATGTCAAAGAGCATGCAATTCTAAGGGGCATCAAAAGTTTATTTGATGAAAATCGGTTTTGAAGTGGCCGAGATATCCAAAAACAAGGTGAAACAAAGAGATCCTAATAAAGCTGTGGCCTATGGTCTTTTATTATTATCACTTTTTTTATATCTCAGCCATTGGAAAACCAATTTTCATCAAATAAACATTGAATCCTTCTTAAAATTACATGCCCTTTCATATTTCATGAGAGGTTTCTCATTATCTCACTTAGGAATGTAAAAAAAAAACATGAATCCCCTCCTCAACCAGTTCTGTACATCCCCTTTACGATCTACGAATTTCAATTTCAATCAAATTTCAGATTTGATTCCAATTATGAGATTACTACCTGCATGATGGCACCAGAAAAGAGACCGGCGCTCATTGGCGATATCACATGTAAGCTAACGCTCACGCCTCCAGCGCTCTCACCGAAGATCGTCACGCGGCTTGGGTCCCCGCCAAAAGCTGTAATAAACATCCAGTTTTCACAATCATACACATGCAGAAAACAAAACAAACCAGAAACCTCACTTCCGTGTCTGCCTAGGATATCAAACTATTCGAAACTATTGTCCCTTGGCCTCAATGGAAAATAATAGCTGAGGTTATAATGATTCAAGAAGGTAGCTTTATGGCACAGAACAGTATGACATAAATACATAGAAAAGTAAGAAATTTGTCGAAGATGTAAACAAGAAAAAGAAATCATCGAAGCCCACGACATCCCCAACTCTCTCTCCCCCCCCAAAAAAAAAGACCTTAAGAAAATGTAAAAATTAAAACTAAACTTTTAGGTAATCATGTATCGCGAGATATATATATATATATATATATATATATATATATATATTATATATATATATATATATATATATATATATATATATATATATATATGTTGATAAGGTAGTCCACGTGTTGGCAAATTTTCAACAAGTCTCTTTCACAAGGAATTGTTCCACAAAAATTAAAATTAGCAAATGTAATCCCTGTATTTAAAAAGAATGATAGCAAATGTATAGAAAATTATAGACCAATTGCTTTGTTGCCCATTTTCTCAAAGATCCAAAAATTGTGTATAAAAGATTGGATGATTATCTTCAATCATATAGTGTTTTGATTCCACAGCAATTTGGTTTTCGGAAAAAAATGTTCCACGAGCATGGGTGTCTTGAATTTAGTGAATACTGTTGTTAATGCTATTGATAGTGGCAGGTATTGTATTGGTATATTTTTAGATTTGTCGAAGGCTTTTGATACTATTGACCATTCGATACTCCTGTGTAAGCTTGAGCATTATGGTATTCGTGGGGTAGCTCTAGCTTGGTTTAAAGATTACTTGCAAAATAGACAGCAATGTGTAACGGTAAATGGAGTTAAATCACAGTCGAGGCAAGTAACATGTGGTGTTCCACAGGGCTCAGTCCTAGGCCCTTTATTGTTCCTTATTTATATTAATGACATTATCAATTCATCTAGCTTGTTTACTTATTCGCTTTTTGCAGATGACACTTGCTTACTTGCCCACCACAACCATTTGTTACCCTTAATAAATTCTGTAAATGATGAAATTGGTAATATATTTCAATGGTTTTGTTGTAATAAACTATTATTGAATACTAGCAAATCTCAATATGTTGTATTTAGATTAAGAGGGAAAAGAATCCAAAATGACATTGTTCCACTGGTTATAGGCGGTAACCAGATTGATCGAAGCCAAAATGTACGATTCCTAGGCGTTATAGTCGATGAATATTTATCGTGGAAAGACCACGTCAGTTACGTCTGTACTAAAGTTTCTCGTAGTGTTGGTATCATATCCAAGTTACGTCTCTATTTACCAAAAGAAACCTTAATTACTCTGTATAATGCCATAGTTATGCCTCATTTAATGTACTGTAATGTAGCTTGGGGAAATACTTATAAGACTCATATAGATAAGTTGATTGTTCTTCAGAAAAAAAGCTGTAAGGTATATTACAAATTCAAACTATAGAAGTCCAAGTTTGCCATTGTTTATTCAACTTCATATTTTGCCATTTGAAAAATTAGTTATCTTGAGTTGCTTGATTTTTATGTTTAAGACACAAGGTGATCCGAAATCTTTCATGAAGGATGCGTTTGTGTTAAATTCTACCGTTCATGCTTATAATACGCGTAAAAGTAATCTCATTCATCAACCCTTTGCAAGAACTCAAACTGCCCAAAATTCATTTGTATATGTTTGTATTAGAGAATGGAATAATTTGCCATTGAGAATTAGGTCAGCCTCATCACTATCCAACTTTAAACGTACATGTCGCATCTATCTTGAGGGAAATTTGTAAAACAAGAATTGATCAGGGAAGCTGAATTTAAAAGTATAGTAAAATAGAAAGTATCTTTCTGCAATTTCATGTGAATTATATGTATGTGCATGAGCGTTTTTGTGACACGTGTTTGTGGTTTGAATGTGTGTGTGCGCATGTGTGTGTGTGTGTGCTTGTGTTGCATCTGTCCTATGTAAATATGTTACTATTATACTTCTTGTTAATATGTTTAAAACTTTAGTATGTTTTGCTTTGTTTTATATGTTTATTCGGGACCCCTTTTTTACAAGCTCTGCTTCTTTTGGGGTCCCAAACCATTCATTATTCTTAATGCTGTATCCTTTTGTAAAATGTCAAATGTTTAATGAATTGGTTAAATAAACTTGAAACTTGAATAAGTAACAAAGCTGCAACAAAGTTCATGTTGTATTCACCGACGGTTTATTTCTTCACACAAATTTTCGAGCGTCTCGCCGCCCTTTCTCAAGTGTTGATACAACACTTGAGAAAGGGCGGCGAGACGCACGAAAATTTGTGTGAAGAAATAAACCGTTGGTGAATACAGCATGAACTTTGTTGCAGCTTTGTTACTTATCTTTATATATATATATATATATATATATATATATATATATATATATATATAAGCGAACCTCTTGTGCCCGAGGCTATGACTACAACCGAGTGGCGAGCCCTTTCAGACAACAACGTCACCAAAGGACTCGTTTTTTTGTTTTTTAGTTAAATTGAGAGTTAAAGGCTTGTGCTGCATTATTTAACGCGACATACCTGCAATATTTTCCTGAACCCACATGAGCACCTGACGCTGATCTAAAAGACCCAGGTTTGCTGGTATCTCCTCGTCTCCTGTTAGTATACAATGACACTTATTATATTTTCATTCTTTCGGTAATGAGAGTAATAGTAAACATAAGAATGATGATGATCATCATAATAATAACATTCATATGCTATCTTCTCGTATGCTATATTTGCTCTCTCTCTCTCTCTCTCTCTATTATTTACATCCTATCTATCATATTGCTATCTTAAAAGGTGTTCCCAAGACAATTGATAGGCTTTTGTGGTTACAGAGTGAGAGTAGTCTCTGTTTTCTGTGGTTCCTATATCTGCTTTTGGAATGGTTGTCATGAATATGTCTGCCAAGTAGAGGTATTCATTGATTATCGTTATCTTTTGTATACGTTCATAATATTGCGTTTGTCCTTCTATAAAAAAAAAGTGAAACTTTACGGGTAACTTTACCTTTTACCTTCATATTGTTTGCTAATGATATACTTCACTGAATTTATACAATATATTGTACAAAAGCCTTTAGTAGCCAGCAGACCCCTACCAGTGACCCTTCAGAAGACTGACTGTACGGAAGATAATCCCTTGTCAAGTCTGATAATCATTTAACTGTTAGATTTTAACTACTGTTGAATCCCATTCTAAGTTAGAATATATTTCCTGTTTTGTCGATACCATCCAGCACACTGACCTGGTATATCTGAATGAATACTTTGAATATAAACACATTGTCTCACAGAAAGCGTCTCTTCTCAGTGTGTTAGCGAAACACAAAATGATACATGTACATTGCTTATATGTCCTATTACGTTACATCTCAGGTTTTACTTTTAATTCAAGTATTTGTCGATAAGCGAATACATTGTTATCATAAGATGCCCTCTGCCCTATAACCTTTGCATCCACTCAGAACACTGTCTGTTGAATATAGCCATGCTTGCCAATCTTTATATTCTCTATCTCTATAATCTCTGTATGTCTAAGAGAACATGTTTATAATAGGTTAACTGTGATTAAATTGTATCAAAGAAAAGTTTGTGTATATTAAGGGAACAGATGAAAAGCAGGGCTTTGGAAAATGCTGTCCCTAAAGAGCAAAAACTAAAAGTAATGGGAAAACAAGACTATAAGACAAATTGCTTGAAAAAAAGATGAAGACAGGGAAAAGAAAACGACATAAAACAAACACACACACACACACACACACAAACGCACACAAACATAATTATACGAAGCAGCTCTCTTCTTGAAACTTTACTATCACTAGCATCTGATGGGCCTTTCTTCACATCTATTGTTCTACCCGTCGGGACATCACAACTCTCACGAAGCAGCGTGACTGCCCCTGAAGTCATAACCCATAACAATAAGATCATATTCTAGTTTGTTAATGTAAATTAAAAAGTGATTACAGATTCTTTTATACATGCGAGATCACCTTTTCGTCAACAACTGTATACACAAACACTCCAATTCGGGTAACTTTTCAAACTTTTGTACATCGAATTGTTCAAATTCACGTTTGCTCAAATTAGAATGTTAGACGAGGTATCCGTAGTCTCATTATCCATTATCAAACCTGATACATGTTTCTCCCCCCCCCCCCTCTCTCTCTCTTTTTGTTTATGTCTGTTAATGTACTTGTCATCTTTTAAAGCTTACAATTTTTCATAAAAGGTAATGTCATTGCCCCCCCCCCTTCTCCCCCCCCCCCCCCCTCTCTCTCTCTCTCCCAAGACGTGATGCATATTGTGCCATCATCTCACCGGTAGCCAGGAATCCGAAGGCATTAACTCGGTAGTTGCATGTGACGACGATGACGTCATTCAGGGCAGCCAGAGGGATGGGAAGACCGAATGGGATCGATCCTGTCCCGCCCTGAAACCCTCCACCGTGAATCCATACGAGGACTGCTGGTGAGGACGGCTAATGGGATCGAGGTAAGAAATTAATTACTAGTAGAAACAAAGGAAAAGAGATATAGTCTAGCAGCCAGAAAGGGTCCCCGTGCACCCCCCCCCCTAAAACAAAATTCTACGATATGTTCGAAGATCGTCAGAACCTGTATTTTCCGAATCCGGTTGTCGCCAGTGGAAAAAAAGGTTGCGCGCGCGTCTAATTTGCATATTTCTAAGATGGGCGCCGCCCGTTGCTAGGAGACGGATTATTTTTGAATAACTTTAGTTAGGAATAACAAATTACCATAAAAATGGTATCATTTTGAAGAGAATTAAATTTCCTACAAGCTGATACCCCATTTGATGGGATAAATAGATGTTGTCATGAAATATTAAGGAAGGAATTATGTTTTTTAGCATTTTTCTAAAAAGATCCGGAATTTGGTTATAATGTTCTTTTCCATACATTTAATATGCATTTACAAATAACATTTGAATTTTCCTATAATTATCCCCCAAACATAGCTATTATCATGTGAAAACGGCTTTCCAATACATCAATTCCTTTAAAAGTCACACGACATTAAAGGGGATATGGTTCAATAGGTTTTACAGCAATTTCTAAGGGTTATAATGTCTCCGCGCGCAATTGCGTAGGTTCTGTATGTGGGGTTTGTTGTAGATCACTGCTATCTATTGATCAAATCTCATCGAAATCGGCGAAGAAAGAAAGAAAAATTACACTTTCTATTCCTTATATGAAATAAAAATGTTTTTTTTTTCTATTCTGTGTTACCAAACTCAATCCATTCAGCTTCCCATATGAACAATTTCTTGTCTTTTTAGATTCCCTCCAAGAACGTGAAATTAATCACAACTTATCTGATATTAAAAAGTTAAAGAAAAAACATTTACGTGACAGTTTCCTCTTATTGGAAGATTAAAGTGAAAAAAAAGAAGAATCTTATGCTAAAAGCCCTAAGAAATAAAAAAAAATTGTTAAATGGCCTTTCAGAGTTTAAAATGAAACATGGCTATCTTATTTTTTCATAACAAAATGAAGGGAAGTATCTGTGTAGTTCATGTCGGCCCATACTGGGTTACATCATAAATTCTTCAGAAATGGTCCCCGTGCACCCCCCCCCCCCAAAAAAAAAATCTACGATAGGTCAAAGGTCAAAGATCAAGTGAAATACATGCTCTCCTATTCATCCAATTAAACCTAGGTCAAGGAAGGTGACCATTCAACACATTTGTGACAAACATGCCATTATAATATTTTGCCAATTTTGTGAAAATGTAATCACACATTGTCCACATGTACTATAGACCTATTAGGAGAACCATGCATTATGGCGGAGGCATACCAGTCGTCATAGCGACATTTCTAGTTTAATATTACAACGAAGATTACGACTATTATTAGCAGTTGGTAATTAAGTGGTGTACGAAGACTAACTCAAACAATACATCATTATATGAGTGGCTATAATGTACAATTGATAAAAACCCAATAAATCTTTTTTTTTTTTCAGGTTATACAGTGCGTATCAAAAAAAGGTAATCCAACTTTGGCGGGCTACTACTTTACAATTGTCAGCTATGGAGAGCTCAATGTTTTAATTCTAATGATATCACAAACCATCGAAAGCTATGCTACCGGCTGAAAGCAATAACAAATTTACTTCTTGTATATTATAGAAAGAATGGCCACGCGAAAGTAACAAGATTAATGCTCTGTTACTGGGAATTTGAAAACAATAATGACATTGTTTCCATTCCTGTTGTGTCGTTGGTTGTTGGCGTGTTTCCTTTCAAAGAGTGAAAGTAGTAGTAGGTTAATAGATGTCGGCGTTAAAGCTTGTACAATATAACAATATTGGTCACAGTTTATTATTCCGAAGGTTCATTTTTTTTTCCCAAAGGTTCGTTATTCCGGAGGTTCGTCATGATATAGATAAACGGGCCCAAATTTGTTATTGCTGAAAGCAATAACAAATTTACTTCTTGTATATTATAGAAAGAAAGGCCACGCGAAAGCAACAAGATTAAATGCCCTGTTACTGGGAATTTGAAAACGATAATGACATTGTTTCCATTCAAAATTCAAAATGGTCACCTTCCTTGACCTAGGTCTAATTGGATGAATAGGAGAGCATGTATTTGGGGATTTTAGGACTTTAACTTGACTTTGGCCCTTTCATAAGTTTATGCATTAAGTAATTTTCAAGGTATGGAGAAAAAGTGCAATTTTTGTATTGTGTAGAAAATTGTTACCATTTTCATCTGGCCTTTGACCCTAAAATTCATAAGAGAATCACTGTCAGGCAGAACATGCATAAATATGTACTAAGTTTCAAGATGCCATGAGCCACTTCCGAGACATGGAGGAAGAAGCAAGTTCAGCACTTTCTCTTGATCTTTGATCTTTGACCTTTTTGGCAAAAAAAAAAAAAGAAATTGCCAGAGAATCTCTATTTTGGGTTATACACGCATACACCATGTTTAAAAAAAAGTCCTGCTGGCATTGCATAAATATGAGGGAAATAGTAAAATTTTGAAGTGTTGCCCTTGACCTTTGACCCCATGAACCCCAAATTCCCTAGATAATCACTTCCAGTCAGTACATGCATAATATATACTATGTTCCATGAAGATACCTTGAACAATATCCAAGATACAGAGAAAAAAAAGTAAAATTTTAACATTTTCACTTGACCTTTTCACATTTGACCTTAACCTTATCACCCCAAACTTTTACCAGTGAATTTTAATTAGGTAATACCTGTATACACTAAGTTTCAAGAAAATATCTTTAGGCATTGCAGAGATATGAGGGAAATAGTGAAATTTTAAGCATTTGACCTCGACCTTTTGACTTTTGACCTTGAGCATGTGCACCCAAAAGTTGATAGGCAGAATTTCACCCCCAATACACATACATGCCAAATTTCAGTGTTTTTTTTTGTTGTTTTTTTTTTTGTTACGCTGTCCGCAAAATTCATTACGGACGGAGAGAAGGACGGACGGAAGGACGGACAACCCGAAAACATAATGCCTCCGGCACCACTTCTTGGCGGAGGCATACAAACGAATCTAGATTACATAGGTGAAGTAATCTTTGAAGATATGTAAATATTGATATGTGCGGTATTGAAACTGTCGTGTTGATTATCCTTATGGTACGTTACCACTCTCGTGGAATTCACTAAGCTGGGTCCACTTTCTCGATTCGCCCGAAATCGTGGTCTTACTCGGGGACTAATCGTGCTGATCATCAGATAATCAAATCTTGATGTCAGTCAAAGACATTGTGTTGATCGTAGTAATTTTTCGAACAGTCCAATAATTCTTCTACGATCAACACGATTACCACCATAGACCTCAAGATGTGATAAGCCATGATAAGATCACCACGGTCACTCGTAGACTAAGAATCGATTTGTGGTAGATAGTATACATGTATTAGCATATCGAGACTCGCGACAATGGCAACCTAGTGAAAGTGTTTAACGTGCAATGTCAATAATCTTTTGGGTATCGATAATGCACATTTATAGTTACTCTATCTAAAAAGGACCGGCGGACGAGTAGGGCATGGATATCTGAAAACATTGGATGGTGTATTTAATTCATGCATGAGTTAAAATGTTATTCCAGCGGAACTTACATGCGCTCTAAAAGTGGATTGCACGTCAGATGCGCCTATAGCAGATACACTTCAAATCATTTTAGCAACTAATTTCTGTGGAAAACATGAAAATATTGTATTCGTTGTGGTTAAACATTTACACTCTGAATATGTCTAATGTTTAACACATTAGTCATACACATACATCCTTGAACACAAACACACACAACACAAAAGTATACAAACCTGCATAAATATAAACGTGATATATATATATATATATATATATATATATATATATTTATATATAGATATAGATATATTATATATACATAGTTATAGTATATACATGCACACATACATACATACACGCATGCATAGTTAATGTTCCCTCAGACATTTCCCTCATGTTTTATAGATCCATGCATTAAGGTCTACTTAACTATAACATTTTTTTTCTCTCTCTCTCTCATTTTTGTATAATATTGATTATTAGTCACTCCTAACGGATTTAACAACCAAGTTTACGTTGTATTGCATTTAAATCAACCCATGTAATAAAGTTAAGTGCATGAAATCATTTTTTATAAAAAAAAAACCCACAGAATTTGAAAGCGACTGGATTTGACTTGCAACTATTCGTTTTTATCAATGCCATTCCTTGGTATTTGTAATCTATCTATTATTTTCTTGGCAATAATAAACGTATGAGCAATATGTTTAAAAACCATCAGGCGAACCACCAAAGAATGAGAACACGTATGTGCGATCTTATCTTAAAAAAATAAATTGATTTCATGCTATAGCATGGTGAGAAATATTTCGCTTGTGCGGTATACATGTAACTCTTATTTCGACATCTAAATAAAGCATTCGAGTTTGATGTTCCATGAATGCATTAATGGCGTATTGAATAAATTCACGAAATTCATGACTGAGCTCATTTCCCCTGCATGAATGCCTGTGTGCGATACTGGAGGTGTGAGTATGTGTGTGAAGATGATCAGAAGAATGAGAGTTGATGAAGAGAAGTTTGATTAATATCGATATGTTGGAAACCCCTATCCAGGTAAGCCCGTTTCGGCCGTCATGAAATTACACCTCTCGTAAGGCCTTCATTCTATTTGATGAAAAAAGACGTAAACTAAAAGTGAAGCTGAGTAGATCAAAGGTGATAGCGAATAAAAAATTTAATTTGTTTTCATATTCTACAAGATTTAATGATATTTAATCAATAATTTGGATGTAAGAAGTGATAGGGTCTCATACTTGCAATGATTATTATAGTATTACACGCGTTACGCAAGTGCGGAAGTCGACATTACCCTTAAATTTCTGTATAACCGTATTGAACCTTTTCCCTTTAATGTCGTGTAACTTTTTAAGAAATTGGTGTATTTAATAGCCGCTTTCACAGAATAATACTTATTTATGGGGTTTAACTTAAGGAAAATTCCGATGTTATTTGTAAACAGAAATTAAATGTATGGAAAAAACATTACTGAAATCTGTATTTCTTGGGAAAAATGTATAAAAAAATCCTTCCTTCCTTAGTATTTCATAACAACAACTATTTATTACATAAAACGGGGTATTAACTTGTAGGAAATCTAATTCTCTTTAATATGATACAATTTTTATGGTAATTTGATGTTCTTAACTAAAGTTATTCAAAAATAATCCGTATCCTAGCAACGGGCGGCGGCCATCTTAGAAGTATGCAAATTAGACGCACGCGCAACCCTTTTTTCCGCTGGCGACAAGCAGATTCGCAAAATACAGGTTCTGACGATCTTCGAACACATCGTAGATTTTTTTTTTTTTTGTGGGGGGGGGGGGTGCACGGGGACCATTTCTGAAGAATAGTAACCCAGTATGGGCCGACATGAACTACACAGATACTTCCCTTCATTTTGTTATGAAAAAATAAGATAGCCATGTTTCATTTTAAGCTCTGAAAGGCCATTTAACAAGTTCTTTATTTCTTAGGGCTTTTAGCATAAGATTCTTCTTCTTTTTTCACTTTAATCTGCCAATAAGAGGAAACTGTCACGTCAAATTTTTTTCTTTAACTTTTTAATATCAGATAAGTTGTGATTTTGGAGGGAATCCAAAAAGACAAGAAACTGTTCATATGGGAGGCTGAATGGATTGAGTTTGGTAACACAGAATAGAAAAAAAAAAAACATTTTTATTTCATATAAGGAATAGAAAGTGCAATTTTTTCTTTCTTTCTTCGCCGATTTCGATGAGATTTGATCAATAGATAGCAGTGATCTACATGTACAACAAACCCCACATACAGAACCTACGCAATTGCGCGCGGAGACATTATAACCCTTAAATATTGCTGTAAAACCTATTGAACCTTATCCCCTTTAATGTCGTGTGACTTTTAAAGGAATTGGTGTATTGGAAAGCCGTTTTCACATGATAATAGCTATGTTTGGGGGATAATTTTAGGAAATTTCAAATGTTATTTGTAAATGCATATTAGATGTATGGAAAAGAACATTATAACCAAATTCCGTATCTTTTTAGAAAAATGCTAAAAAACATAATTCCTTCCTTAATATTTCATGACAACATCTATTTATCCCATCAAATGGGGTATCAGCTTGTAGGAAATTTAATTCTCTTCAAAATGATACAATTTTTATGGTAATTTGTTATTCCTAAATAAAGTTATTTAAAAATAATCCGTCTCCTAGCAACGGGCGGCGGCCATCTTAGAAATATGCAAATAAGACGCGCGCGCAACCTTTTTTTCCACTGGCGACAACCGGATTCGGAAAATACAGGTTCTGACGATCTTCGAACATATCGTAGAATTTTGTTTTAGGGGGGGTGCACGGGGACCCTTTCTGGCTGCTAGACTAATATAGGAGAATGTATCACTGTGAATAGATTCAGCTTATCATCTCAGACTCTACCATGCTATTTATGGCATTTTATTCTCGCGTGAACACGCGGTTAATAAGAGAGGGCATTTCGATGTTTGCAAAATGTTTCTCCTTCCGTTTTTTTCCTCCCCCCCCCCCCCCTCTCTCTCTCTCTCTCTCTCCCTCCCTCTCTCTCTTTCCCCCATCTCCAATAAAATGTGGCCATTATCAATGTTTTGGTATCATAATACTACTCCTGATGACATTGTGACCATAAACCTGTCCAAAAAAATGACCACTGTGAAATATAGCTGGCAGAAGAGGTGTTCAAAAGAAATGATTTACAATCTATTCTCACACATAAAGATCGACAAACATTGATTCTGAAGGCTGCATTTAGAGGCCTTGGTTATGTTTTCAAATCTATGCAGTGATGCTTCAGCTTTACCTTTGTTGCAGGCACAAAAACGTCTAGATAGAGACAGTCCTCGGACATTTCCATCCCAAAATCCATTCTGGGGAAAGCAGCCTGAAAACAAGCCACGCTCTCCCTCCTGGCATCAAAGCTCCCTTCGATGACTTTGGGCACAGGACGCTTGAAGCGCAGATCTCCCACCGGAGGCTCTGCATAAGGGATGCGGGTGTAGGCGTCCACGCCTCCTTGAAAGTCTGGCAATTGTGGATGGCTCACAGGAACTCGCTTCCCCCGAAACGTCGCAGTCGACGTCGTAACAACTGGTTCCTCTACATCGCCTTCAGCGCACACGAGTAGGACACCGACGACCAAAATGGAAATCCAGGAAGACATCGCTAGTCTTGTCTTGCACTCTGCCATTCTTTCCGCCACTAAAAAAATCTGTACTACGATATTCAAGACGCTTGGAAATGAGTGCGTGCCTGTGTTTGTACACGTACAGGTTTCTGTGCGATCGCGGCTTCACGTAATCTTTTCATGGATCATATATGCTATAAATATTGCTCAGTCTGCTTGCGATCTCGATAGGCACTCAAGAGTTTTCGGAGAAGAAGTTGGTTCGATAGTGCCCAAAGAGTACAAGGTCCGTTTCATATTGGAGACAGGGGGAGGAGTTAATATTGGTGAATACATGTAGTTGATATCAACTTGGCATACGTGCAGCTCAGGACAATGTACTTTCATTCATTCTTCGCTCACTACGCATCTCTTCGCTATCAGTCTATCATTGTGTCACTACGAGACGAATGTTCATGACAATAGGGCCTACTATTTCAATGA